>NC_092600.1:15909166-17358333 GCF_047663525.1 Anas platyrhynchos | reverse complement strand
AGAGAGAAAAGAGAGGGAAAGGAGAAAACAGGGAAAAAAAAAAAAAAAGAGGCAAAGGAGCAGAGAGTACAAAACCATATGAGAAAGAGATAACAGAATAGAAAATTTACCATGGAAGTAATAGTTAAAGGTTTGCCATCAGTTCATACTGTGCATAAAAATTGCCTCTTGTCTTCACCCCTATTCTGTCCTAAGTATTCAAACAGTTGTAAAGAGGCAAAGCTCGCTCCTCTTGGCAAAACTTCCCCATTGAGTTATGTGTCCTAAACAAAAAGCCTGTTTTTTCAAGTGTCTGTCATTATCATATTTTACGAAGTACCAGTTTTGAGAATCAACAGAAAAGAGGAAAAAGTAAAATGCAGTGTGTGAAGGCTAATTATAAGCATGCAGAAACAATCTGGAATCTCTTCCCTTAGCCCTGGGGAACGCCACTAGTGGCCAGCTTCCAACTGGATTTGACTCCATTCACCACGACTCTTTGGGCACAGCTACCCAGACAGTTTCTAACCCAACAAAGCGCACACCTGTCCAAGCCAAGAACAGTCAGTTTCTTGAGGAGAATGCCATGGGAAATGGTGTCAAAAGCCATACTGAAGTCAAGGTAAACCACATCCACAGCCTTTCCCTCATCCACCAAGTGCGTCACTTTGTCACAGAAGGAGATCAGGTTTGTCAAGCAGGACCTGCCTTTCATAAACCCATGCTGACTGGGCCTGATCGCCTGCTTGCCCTGTAAGTGCCACATGATTACACTCAAGATAATCTGCTCCATGAGCTTCACTGAGGTCAAACTAAGCGGTCTATGGTTCCCCCAGGGCAACCTTCCGGCCCTTCTTGTAGATGGGTGTCACATTTGCTAGCTGCCAGTTAACTGGGACCTCCCCTGATAGCCAGGACTGCTGATAAATGATGGAAGGTGGCTTGGCCAGCTCCTCCACCAGTAGGATTTTTCCCAAGTTGTTTCCTGAATGGGTTGCTTCTGAAGGAAATGAAATATTTCTATTATCTACCAAAGTAAATGTAGGAGAAATGCCATTCCTGACTTTCTCAAAAAGTATAAAGTTATGCCTTGAAACCAGGTATTTCGCGTTTTTCCAAGAATCAGATTGCAAAATGCAATAGTTTCTTATTTTCTTAATTCACAGTAACTCAGGACTAGAGTGTCTGTGTTAGGTAAAGCATAGCAGCCCCAGCTGCACACATTTAACATCCCCTCTGTCTGGAGATGAGACATTTGATATTTTTGAGGGAATCAAGCTGTAAAGGACTAAGCTGATGCTCAAAATAAGAACAGACAATATATAAAAGAAATACATAAATATATATATATATGCATATATATTTATGTGTTTATTTGTATTTACAAATTATTCCATAGATCATTTTGGCATTTTGTTGGAGGAAAAAAGGTCTTCACTACAAAAGGGCAAAAAATCTCTTTTATGCTTCTAATCAATAGTCATTTGTAACCAGAGTGAAAGATTTTAATGAAAGAATATAGTTTCTGACAAAAAAAAAAACGTCTGACTTTTTATCAAAAGTCAGTTTTATGTGTAAGACTGAGTCTCTTGATTTGACCTTAATGATTAAATTCATAAATTTGTGGAAAATTGTGTTTCTATCACATAAACATGCCAGTATCCTCCTCCTACTTTGAATCATGCAATCGGTGTCTGCCAGAATGTTTCTCATTTTAATTGATGTGGTGACTTGCTGTTACTTTTTTTTTTTTTTTTTTGAGATAAAAACTTTGAGAAAAGCTTCACAGTTGTTATCATAGAGGAAAAGACAGCAGAGATGTTTCATGTGTATTGCTGTGGAAGTATTCAAATTCAGCAGCAACCCAAACTTTAATGGAAAGGATTGTTTCTCCAGTGGGACTGTGAGCTTTATGTTAGGAATTGTTAGTTTATTTTATAAAATTAGTAAATGTCTCCATAAGTGAAATTTGCAGGCAGTGAAGGTGTAACTCCTCTTTTGGGAGAAAGAAAGCCAAAAAATAAAAAAATCAAAAAAAAATCCAGAATTTACTTGCCTTTGCCTTAAATTCATCTAAAAAACATTTTATTTTTTAATAAGTACAAATATAAGAGTGTTGCAAAAATGAGAGGAAACTGTTTTTAAAACAAATACTTACTAAGTTATGTGATAATTATACTCCCTTGTAAAACAGGAAGAGGCATAACAGCCTTTCCTCCTTCATTTCATTATTTCATTCCTCAGAGGCAAAATTCATGCTGTTTATGGGAATGATTGAGACTGTCTCTCAGTGAAAGTTCCAACTTGCTGCAAAGCATGTAACACAAGGTAAGGAAGAGGAATTAGTGCAAAATGATGCCGTAAATCCTCTGGAATACCATTTAGTTCCAGGGTAGTCTGGGTTCCTCATTAAGACTATACCATTTTATTTTAAGAAGATCACACAGTCTCATATGCAGTGGTATCTGTTAGATTATATGTGGCATACCTCTTACTGCTCCATTGCATTATCATTCCTTTTATGAAATTTCTGTTCAGCAATCACTTTGCTATGGTATTTTATTCTCTTTTGAAATCAAAGTTTTAATTCTGGGCAGATGGCTGGTATTTAAAAAGAGAAGGAGGGAAGAGACAGAAAAAAATCTTCAGTAGTTAGAGGTTTTCTGCCAGTGTTCTGTTTGACAAGGGAAGTCTTTACAGGTGATTGAAATAGTTCACTTTGTGCAGGAAATTTGTAATATTCCTGTCGCTTTCTGCATGCAGATGACAAGCTGCTGCCAGCTGTACAGCATCGTTTGCTGCAGCTTTGGGGACTTCAGTGATTTCAACCCATTCAAATTGGTCCAAACCACTGAACTATTCCCATCTCCATCATTTGTAGAGCCAGACCAATTTGCCCTTATCACAACAGAGTTGCCGAAGGCTTTGTGAATTACAAGCTGTTTCTCATGTTTATTGATGGACTGATATTTGGGAAAGGACCAAAATAATAATAAAAAGAACAACTCATTCCCACAAGGATCTCTCTCTCTCTCTTCCTCTCTCTCTTTCTTTCTCCTTCTCTCTTTCTTTCTCTTTTCTCTTTCCTTTCTTCTTTTTACCACCTTATTTTTCCTTTCAATTTTTTTGGGGGGTGATGGGGCATAAGGGGACATGGAGAGCTCAGTTTCTAAGTGTGAGACCTCTGGGAGAAAGAACTGAAGTAATTGAATTGGATTAGACAAGCCAGCAGAACAAAGTCACATTCCACAAGGTTTTTGCAGCATTCAGTAGATGAATAATAATTATTTAAGGATTAGTGCAAGTCTAAGATGTGGTCCACTACGAATACTCTTCACCATATATAAACAAAAGCAAGTTGTAATATATGCTATTTAAGCTTCTTTTTATCTATAATAGATTTCTTTTAGAGCTGCAATAACTTGAAAAAATCCTGCATGGTGAGTAAGCACTCTTATTGTTTTTCAATAAAGCCTTTAAGCTGTAATTCTAAAGAGATTTTAGAGAGAGCTTAATTAAAGATACTTACTCTAGCTTTAAATTATGTCCATCCTCTTTTAATTTCCCCCTCCCCCCCCCCAATAATTTATGGTTTCTATATTTATAGTGGTTTCTGAGGTCTTCCAGCTTCACAGTTATGTTATACCCACTTTTGGCCAAATTTTTAAAAGTGACTTGGAAAGCCAAAGTTAAACTAGATTTTGACTCCAGTTTTTTAATTAACTATATCCCTAGTGACTACATAAGGGTATTAGCCCAGAGTAGCTCTTGACAGACCTTTAAATAAAATATATATTTTTTCATTTCAAATGCTACTTACTAGTGTGTTGTAAAGATTACTTTGGATGCACTATCTGATCATATCACACATATCAGAAGAATAAAGCTTTGCAATAAGCTGTAGTTCATAGGTAATTTTGTGGAAGAACATGAAGTAGGATAGTGAGAGATTAATAAAGATGATGTTATGGCTGTGATTCCTTGCTCCAGCTTGAATTTGGAAAGCATTAGAAATAGTTATCTATCTTCAGGATTGGATTGCTTTTATTCCATAATGACCTGTGCTTTTGTTTCCTTTCCATACGCTTGATTTAATAAAGCTTCTGTTGTGGTTTGGTTTCCCTCCTCCCTCTGTATCAGGACATAAATGGAATAAGAAGTAGATCAATCATTAGGTGACCTCATTATGGATTCATTAAGAATAACAATTTTTTTTTAATCATATGCTAAACATCTTTCTTCCCTGAAGATTCACTCAAAAACTTTTCCTGTAAAATTTTGTCATTCTAACCTTTGTCCTGTCATTTGAGAAGTTTTAGGTATTAGATGTTGGACAACACTATTCTTTTTTTTTTCTTTTTCTTTTTTTTTTTTTTTTCTTTTAAATGCCAGTATTCACTGGATTTGGTTCATTTTGAGACACATAGCCTTCATGGCTCTTCCTTTTGTGGAACATGTGGAGACTGTAATTTGAATTCAACTTCTGTTAGACCAATTAGTAGAACTGGAAGAAATAGACATTGTCTTCAAATATACAAATTCTTTTATCTTAAATCAGGTGATGCAAGTTCAAAGCTAACCACAGACGAGAGAACAGATGCCCTAAGCTTAATATTTATCACTTATATCATCTAAGGGAAAAAAAAATAGTAGTTAAAAGGAGTAGAGGGGATCTTAGCATGAAGAAAAGATGATGAGGTGTTCTGCTTAGAAAGCATAATACTTGATTGGCCTCTGAGGACCAAATGGGTTAATTGACTGTGATGATAAAGAATATGGTCTTCCTAAAAGGAACTGAGGAAGGGCAATAGGCCAGCTTCTTACACATGGAGGATAGATACTAGATTCAATGCCTGTAGAGCTTTCAGTAAGCTGTAGGGAACGTCTGTTTGTTGATAGACTGATAAGCCAAATGAGATTTGACTAGGAAAAACAAAAAATAAAACAAAACAAAACAAACTTGAAATAAACAACATACAGAACTAAAAGGATCCACACAGAAAATAATTTTCAGCAAAAGGAGTGCATATCTTATAGCCAGCAAAAGCAGTACAACAGCTACTACCTCCAAAAAAGGCAAGGTTTGCTACTGTTGTAATACAGTCAGAAAAGGCATTTACTTAGACTGAAGCCAGGGTAATTGCTTGTCTAGGTAGAAGCACAGGGTGTTACCCAATACGTTGCATTAACAACGTGAAAAATATTAATACCATGTTACAACCTTTCATTTGTGATCTCTGGTGTCACTTCTTATGAGCGAAGGTCTAAGGCTCAAAAACTTTCCACCAACTCTGCTTTGATCAAGAGATGTTTCTACTGTCTATATGTATCAGACTTTTGCTATAATTGGCCCTACCAATTTTGTTCACACTTCAACTGTGCAGAATATGTAGCACACTGGTAACAGGCTGTCTTGTGTTGATAACAAGCTTTTTAATAAATCACTCATCCTTCCTATAATAATAAGACTTTCTCCTGTATTTCCTTCTCAAAAGTAAAGAGAAAAATAATTCTGCCACCTGTATTGCGATTTTCTTGCCTGTTTCATTTTCCTTCTTTTGTGGCATGACATGGTGCAACATGGCAGTAAGAGAGAAAAACAGCTGTTTTTCTTTTTTTTTGCTTTCTATGTGGCACACTTCTGTTCCAGAAGTCACAGGACCAAAGAAAGATTCAACAGGAAGACAGAGAAATAGGGACAGTGACCAGAGTGACATAAAGGAGCAAACAAAACAATGCTAGGCATTAAAACAACAACAACAACAAAAACTAGCTGTTTAAATGTTAAACAATATTTTATAATTCTCAAACTTCCTTTATCATGCATATTATGAATCTTTTTTTTTTTTTTTAATGTTGAAAATATTTCAAGTGCCTCCCATTCATTACCTTACCTTTAAATTTTAGTTTTTATAACACTAAAAAGGTGTCTAGCAGTTATGATATAAAGGATGTAATAATATCATCATCATTTGTTCAGAGAATGAACGCAGAAGTACACGTTCACTATGTGAACATATTGTCATGCTAATATTTCTAAATTCCTACACAGATTAAACATCTTCATTTAATTAAAAACTGATCATTTTATATTGAAATGAAACACAGTAAAGGACAGACTTTGAAAATTTGATTTTTTTTTTTTTCATTCAATTCAGGGACTTTGATTACAACCCTGAGACAATGGAGTAACAAACCTGGGTTAAAGTAACAATCAGGTATATAATACTTTTTAAAATATGGACAGATAGCTACCTTTTCTCTAAGCATTTCATTTCCACAGAGGGCCATGAAGTAGGGCTAAAAGGCATCCGAAGAACACTTTCCCAAAGAGATTATCATCTATATCTGAAATTTGACATAGACCATCACAGAATTGAAACTTGATAATCAATTTTCTGAGTTCTCCTTAATTTGAAATTACAACTTAATTATTATGCCCTCAGCCAGGAAGAAACCAAATTTATTTTCCTCCCAAGTTGAGCCTGTGTTATATCTGTAATTCCACAGTGTGTACCTTCCTAGCCTTCTCTACTCAGAAATACGTCTCTACATTCTCCACTATGTATTTTAACTAATACTGAAATGTTTGGGTTTGTTTTTTTTGGAAGAAAAAATGTAAAGCACATAAGTATCAGAGCATCCAGAACAAGATTGCAGTGTTTCAGGTTGGTACATCTGGCATTATCCTGAGCGCTATATTTTCAAAGACAGGTAGGCAGTGGGATTTTGAACATCTTAGAGGCATGCAATATTTTGTATGTAAAATTCATGTAATAGAGGCTCTAAAAATCTAATCTCCCTAGGTATTATTTGTCTGCTTAAAGAGCACTGAAAGTCAAGCTTTAGAACATATAGGCCCAGGGTATATTCTTTATCTTTTCCTTTCTGATTACTTCTTCCATCTCTTAGTAGGTCTAGAATTACACAAAGAGCTTAGATCTTCATGTGGAAAAATCAGGAAGCTGCTTTCGCTGAATAATGTTTGAATAAAGTTTAAATAATGATGAATCCATGATACCATTTAAGATGGAATGCCGCTCTATTAGTGGAGAGTTGGATTCTTTTCATACTTAAGAATGAACTTTAAGCATCTGAAGTGCAACTTAATGGCTAAAGGAACACTGGTTAACCTGGAAAATGTTAATAAAACAATAGTGGTCTTACCACTTGAATAAAATTTTTCTTCAATTATATAATGGTGAACATAAGGTTTCAGGAGCTGTATGGTGTTAGAAACATATTTAAAAAAAATGTAAAAGTAAATTAAAAGATTTAAGAAGTGGGGATTTAGGGCACATGGGACCTCTTCTTGGTCTTCAGTTCCTATTTAGGTTATACTTGTATGATTAAGTAAGAAAGTTTTAGAAACTAAACTGTATTCTTTTTGGAAACAAGGAAGATCCAGAAAATTCTTGAAGAATTTTTCATTTAAATAACTGAAACATCAAAATTTTGTTTACCAACCTTTATAGTTTCCAAGTTTTTCAAATTTAGTTTTTATATTTCTTTCTCCAAGATCTATTTCAGTATTAATGTCAAAGAGGATGCTGACACTGCTGTTATCTACTGGACTCCTAGTAATCTTACAAGAATAGGCATTTGTAGCCAGAGAGGGACTTAAAAATAATAATTTCAGGTTTAAGAATAGCTGTGGTTCAAGTGCATAGCTACTAAAATATTAAATATGAGGCTGAACACAATAGTAGTTGATCTGTTGAATGTTAGTGCTGACTGGGAATACAGTCAAATTTATTCTGATCTAAACCAAACTAAATGTTAAAAAATCTTAAATATGTAACCTGTAATTCAGTCTGACTGGCATCAAATCGTACCGGACTGTCGCTCTTAAAGAGATATGCTACCCTCAACAGTAATGTCATTCGTGAACGATAGAAATGAGACTGTAATATTTAGTTAGGTTGCAACAACAAAGCACATTTGGGAAACATTTACTGCAGCCCAAAGAAGATGGATAAAAATCAATATTGCCTGTTGACTACATAGCTATTTCATTCTCCAGTTGCCAACAAGCCATAAATTGGTGCTAGAATTAGAATTCTGACATATCATTAATCAGAGGAATAAATATGAAACAGCTTGATGAACCTTGGTATAAGAAACACAATTTCAAATAAAAAGCCATCCCACATGTGTCATTTCTTGCTACGGCTTTATATAATTCAGCAAATTGTGTCATAAATTTTGGCAAAAGGGACACTGGAGCTGTCAACTTAATTTTTTTAAAAGGAAAAGCTCAAAAGATTATATTAGTTCCACATCACAGATAGTAAGCCAGCTTTTCCTACTCTTATATGGATGTAAATATTGGTTTTGGTAATGAGTGTATAATCCTGTGAGAGCAGGTGTGCACCTAATTTGACACTTTAAAGTTCTGGTATTTTACGTCTCTGTTTTGATCCAGCTGTCTGATCAGTCTTACCTTCTCCTTTCAATCCACATGGTCATTCTTTTGTTCAGCCAGCTACAGTCAGCATATTAATGCAGTGATATTAGTAATGAATTTGATTCAGTGAAGACAAACAAGAATTTTCCTGTCAACCTCCCCAGAGGCAAGATTGGACTTGTTTGTTGATGGTAGTCACATCTCAACACAGAGGTCTTTGGAGTTTGTGCCAATGCTTCTGTTTAAAAAGGAAAAGGAAAGAAATTGTCCCTCGGCCAGTACAATTAATGCACTTTTTTCCCCTCTTCCTCTTCCACTTTCTCAGGGGGGTGGCAAAGATTGTGTTCTTATTCAAACTTTTTCCTATCTCTTACAGTTTACCCTTCTTTGTTGTCAGCATAATTTAACTATATAGTCTGAATGAAAAATGCTTACCCACCAAGTAATACAATGCTTCAGAACTTCCTGGACAAGGGCGTATTACATATCAAGAACAGGGGGACATTTATGAAATGTTATTTCACTTTACCTTTGATCTATAGCAAGATCAATGGACATAACAATAGAACATGCAGTTCAAAATTGCAAAGGAAGGCTTTTTCATTTCCCCCAGTGCTGGAGAAACAGCTTTCCTCCTTCCTCTGTTCTCTTCCCAGGACCCACAGATTTCTGCTAACTACAGATCTGGAGTGACTGTGCGTTTCTGCCATGTTTTGAAGGGAAAAGAGGAGAGGACCAGCTATGGAACATGCAAACAAAATTGCCTTCCTATTGTGTTAAGGAACCTGCTCAGGCAGCACAGCTGACCTCTAGCAAGGGTAGGAAGGGACAGGGTGGAGGGAGAGGTTCAGCAGACTGGAACGCTGGTCAAGGACAGAAGATTGTAGAGCACAAGAGTACACAGGTACTGCAGTAATATGGTATTATCTTCAACATTATCTTATTGCTTGTCTTCTGTGCATGCATCATGTTACGCACATGTAGAATTGCAGTGCTGCCTTTGTAACAGTTCAATCACCCAGCATTATCCGTTCCCAGCTTGAAACACATCTTTTGCATGTCCCTGGCCTACATGAGGGTGAGAAGCAGCAAGTGCTGTGGCTGGCTTCAAGCTACATCCATGTAGATTGTCCAGACAGCAGAACTGTGTTATGCTCAGGCAAGTAGTCTTTCTCTTAGTGGATTTCTGCTTTTCTTAAGGGAAGGAAAGAAAGTACTGTTAGCTTGTTTTATTTTAAAAATAAATAAATCATGACATTAAAGAAAATAAGCCTATGGAAGTAAAGATTAAGCAGATGGAGGAATTAAGTTTGCAGTCATGTATAAAGCTTTTTGTCTGGGACAGGATAAATTTTCATTGTTGAAAGAAAAACTTACTGGTTACTCAGAGCTATTATGCCTTTAAAGTAATTGAAGATTTTTATTTTTTTTTATGCTAGTGGTAGTTGTGAAGAACAAGTACAGACAGCGTCAAGATCTAGTCTCATGCTGTGGAGATCTTCATTGCCTTGTGTAGAGATATTGCCTGGTGCCAGGTGGCTATACCGATACCCGTATGTTATCACCAGGCATGCTAAATTCCATAATGCTAGTGCTATGACATACTCTTTTTCTTTCCATACTAATTGCTGCTTTAGGGCTTGTAACAGAGAAAGTGAATATTGCAGTCTTTTTTGGGTGTGTGTCTTCTGCCAGGCTTATGTGGAGCTTTGAGTTTGCACCCCTTGCAGTGCTCTCACTGTGCTTCTTGTCTAGGATTTTTTTAGGCCCTACTGTTTGTGTATAAGTGTTAACTAAATACCGTAGGGCAGTATTTAGATCTTTGTATGTTTTCAAAATAATCCTATAATCCTTTTACTTTCTAAATTGTTACATAATTTGGCATAAGTAAAATCACTATATGTATTTATGTCTTGCTTTACAGATGCCCTGAGCACTTAAAGATCACACTGATTTGATTATCAGAAAATCAAAACATTACATGAATTAAAAGTTGTTATAAACGTAAAACAAGTACTTGTAAAGGCCTGTATTCCAGGACAACCAATGTACCAAAAATCCCCTTTGTTTACCCAAGAAAGATGTCTGTTGTTATTGGCCTCAGAGCAACAGGAGCACCGGAATGGGGCAACCTGTAGTACAGATAAATGCTTATATTTTAGGCTGTTTGAATGCTCACTTTACATCTGAGTGTCTCTGAGGTGTTATAAACATACGTGCATGGTCCAGAACACACTGCCTAAAAGTTATAAAATAGTATGTAAGTATTTCTAGTTCAGTGGTGTTTTTTTGTTTGTTTGTTTTTAATTATTAGGGAAATATTCCCATAATTTAAAGCATCGGAATTAACCTTTTGCCTGGTCTTTGAAGTCAATTTTCTTCTATCTTGTATTTCACAAGCTAGGTATGAGCTCACAGACACTTCTAGGGGTAAAAGAAATGTGAGAGCCAGTGAATGCTTTGAATCTTCTCAGAGTATCAGTTTCAGAAACACTTGCACTAATCAGTGTTCAACAGATCTAGTGTGAAAATGGCCAAAGTCTCTGAATTTCATATTTTAACATGGGAAAAGCTGTTGGTTAAGGAGAAAAAAAAAAAAAAAGCCAAACAGACAAGAAAAAAAAACACTTTTGAAGGTCTAGTCTTTTGATTAGTATGTAAACAGAAATTCTTGCTAATGACAAAAAAGTTAATGACAGTCTGAAAAGTAAAATATATTGATTTTTCATAAAGCAAGGCTGCCTAAAAAAACAAGTATTTCACCGGAATCTTTTTCCTTCTTACAAATTGTAAACATTTTTTTATATTAAGACCTAAAAACACAACCCGGGTAAACTAATCAAATGACTCAAAAGTGTGTGACCAAATTTACCTGATCTCTCCAAAGATCTCAAGATGCTGCATCTTAAACAGATATGTTTATAGTACAGTCTATTCTGCAAACTGCAAAATAAATAAGGTAGCTCGAGTGCAAAAACTTGTCTCGCTGGATTACCAGCAACTTCAGTTTGGGTTAATTTACTCTACTGAGAAACAAGCTGAATTAATTTTTGTGGATTTATCATGCATTCAGTGTTAACATGGTTCAGCTGCTTCTAGTGTCTGAAACAGTTAATTCGAAGCTATGTTTATGTTGGTTATCTAAGAATTTCCACAAACAGAAATGTGAGAGTTTTACAGTTTGTCTTTCCTCAGTAAACTTTTTTACTAAGCCACTCTGTTTACAGAGTAGGTTTTGTTTGCTTTTATCAGCTTCCAAATAAAGTCCGTCAAAATAGCATGTCTGACCACTGGTCTGGGCATCATTGCTGCGAGAATTGCTGGGATTTACCAGAGGAGGACTTTTACCAGAGTCCTTTTTACCAGAGGTGAACATTTTTTCACCATTTAAGGTCTGAAAGGGAGTAGATACCAATATTTTCTTTTTCTGGGAGGGATAGGAGAGTAACATTTCAGAATAATAACCGATCCTTGTTGAAATAAATATGGATAAATCTATACTGAATGAATCTCTTTCCAGTGAGGCATATATGTAGAATGCGTTATCTAAACTCAAACATATCACAGAATCACAGAATTGTAGGGATTGGAAGGGACCTCGAAAGATCATTGAGTCCAACCCTCCTGCCAAAGCAGGTTCCTTAGAGCAGGCTGCCCAGGTCCTTGAATATCTCCAGAAGAAGACTCCACAGCCTCCCTGGGCAGCCTGTCCCAGTGCTCTGTCACCCTCATCATGAAGAAGTTCTTTCATGTATTGGTGCGGAACTTCCTGTGCTCCATTGTGTGGCTATTACCCCTTGTCCTGTCCCTACAAACCACTGAAAAGAGGTTGGCCAAATCCCTCTGTCTCCCACACCTCAGGTATTTATACACATTGATGAGATCCCCTCTCAGTCTTCTTTTCTCCAGGCTGAACAGACCCAGGTCTCTCAGCCTTTCCTCATAACGAAGATGCTCCAGGACCCGTATTGTCTTTGTCCACTGGACTCCTTCCAGGAGATCCCTGTCTTTTTTGTACCGGAGAGCCCAGAACTGGACACAGTACTCCAGGTGAGGCCTGACCAGGGCAGAGTAGAGGGGGAGGATCACCTCCCTTGACCAGCTGGCCACGCTCCTTTTAATGCACGCCAGGATCCCATTGGCCCTCTTAGCCACCAGGGCACACTGCTGGCTCATGGTCAAGCTGTCGTCCACCAGGACCCCCAGCTCCTTCTCCTCAGAGCTCCTCTCCAGCAGGTCATCCCCCAGCCTGTACTGATACATGCAGTTGTTCCTTCCCAGGTGCAGGACTCTACACTTGCTCTTATTAAACCTCATTTGGTTTCTTCCTGCCCATCTCTCCAGCCTGTCCAGGTCTCGCTGAATGGCAGCACAGCCTTCTGGCATGTCAGCCACTCCTCCCAGCTTTGTGTCACTTTTCCAGGGACAGAGGTGAAACTGACTGGCCTGTAGTTTCCCGGATCCTCCTTGCCCTTCTTGAAGACTGGAGTGACGCTGGCTATCCTCCAGTCTTCAGGCACCTCTCCTGTTCTCCAGGACCTTTCAAAGATGATAGAGAGCGGTTCGCCTATCACTTCTGCCAACTCCCTTAGCACATGTGGATACAACCCATCGGGACTGATGGATTTGTGTGTGTTGAGCCCATTTAGACGCTCCCAATCCACTCTCTCGTCAATCAGGGGGGAGCACTCCATTTCCCAGACTCTTTCTCCTTCCTCCAGGGTCAAGGAGTCCCAGGGGGGAGTCCTTGAAGCAAAGACTGAAGCAAAGAAAGCATTCAGTATCTCCACCTTCTCAGCATCTCCCATTACCTGGACACCCCCCTTTTTCAGCAAGGGACCTACATTATCCCTAGTCTTCATTTTATTGTTTACATACTTAAAAAACAAACAAACAAACAAACAAAAAAACTTCCTATTATCCTTTATCTCTTTTGCAAGCCTCATTTCTAGGTGGGCTTTAGCCTTCCTTGTCATGTCCCTGCAGGCCCAACTCATGGTTGCTGCATCCCAACCTTCATGACCCTAACAAGCCCATCCCTGTTGGTAAGGACAAGGTCCAGAAGCACCCCCTGCCTCATCGGCTCCTCCACCACCTGCATCAGAAAATTATCTTTAACGCCTTATAGGAACCGTTTGGACTGTACGTGCTTGGCCGAGTTGCTTACCCAACAGATGTCCGGATAATTTAAGTCCTCCATGAGAACCAGTGCCCGGGATCATGAGGCTACTACCAGCTGCTTGTAGAAGGCCTCATCGACCTCCTCCTCCTGATCTGGTGACGTGTAGTACACCCCCACAACAGTGTCCCCCATACCAGCCCACCCCTTAATTCTCACCCACAAGCTTGTCCTTCACCCTCCCCCAGGTGGAGCTGGGTACACTCTAATTGCTCCCTCACGTAAAGGTCAGCCCACCCCCTCACTTCCCCAGCCTGTCTCCTGAAAAGGACAGAGCCTCCATGGCAGGGTTCCAGTCATGAGAGCTGTACCACCACATCTCTGTGATCACAACGAGATGGTGGTCCTGCGACTGAACACAGATCTTGAGCTCATCCTGTTTTTTTCTCATGCTCCATGCATTGGTATGCAAGCACAATATATGTGTCTATAATAAACACCTTATTAGACTGATTTTGGAATTTGTTCTAATTGATTGTTAAATGGCAACTTAGTTTTGATTGTTGTGTTGGCTACAGTATGGACAATCCTTACCCATTCTGTGTGAGCTTTTGTCCATTTCAGAAGGAAAGAAATGTAAACTTCATTTAATTTCAATAAGAAGGGAAACAGTAACAAACACATTATTGCTCAAGCCAAGAAATAGAGGTAAAAGTTTAGAGGCAATTAGAATCATAGAGTAATGTAGGTTGGAAATTACCTAAGCAGGCCTTGTGGTCCAGCCCTCACTGAAATGAGGCCTCAGTGAGCTAGGTCAGGTTGCACAGGGCCTTCCATGAGAGCTGCTGCAACAGGGGGGTGGTTTAGATCTTTCACTATTGCATGAGACCTGAGAGATGTTAAGAATGCATGCTGGTTTTTTTTGTTGTTGTTGTGAATCACAAAACAATATTTTGTTTGAGCTATTTATTACTTTATGTGGCTACTTGCAATCAAGAACACAAACTATTTGCCAAAATAAAAATATATTCTAAAGAAACTCAAAATACAAGCAACCTTCATCAGACTTTGCATTTGCTGTTTTTTCCCTTTTTCTGTTGGCCTCTCCAATGAGTTTTGCTTTTAAGATTTTTTAAGATTTTGGAGGATTAATCCAGCATATCTCTCTAGCTTTGCCCTCTGTGATCTCACAGGATAAACTTAGAATTAATTCCTCATACCCTTTCTGATGCAGGAGATAAGCCTTTAGATAAAATGTTATTTCAGTTGCTGTCTTATCCGGATGTTTGAGCTGCCAGTTAAATTGTAAATTAAAGGCTCAAAACTCTGGATTATGGACTCCAGCTTCATTATTAATGAAATATATGCCCTTTTCACAGTTTGTCATTTTTCTGTCTTCCAAAAAACTCCCAGAAATATTGTGAATCTTTTCCACTCCTCTGTTTAAACAAAACAAAGACACAGTGATACAATCTCCCTTTTAGAAGACTAAGTTTCTACCATAAATAATTGATTCATGCTTATTCTGTCCACTTGAATGACCAGCCTATGGAAATGTGAAGTTACTTCCGTAAGGTACTTCTTGCTTTGGAATAAAGAAGATACTGAATCAGACATCCATCATTATACTTGTCTGCAAACTCCCAGACCATAATGTGACAGAAACTTCTCCATTGTCATTAACCTTTATATACAGCCTATCAGTTTTCCTACTTCCATGAACTTCTTTTCCCAATTACACAGTGTGGGTTTATCTTGGTCATCCTTTCATAGTTTTAAGTTAAGCCAGTTAAATGACAAAATAAAAATTGATTGTAGTATTTCAAAACTATCTATTTCACTGTGTCTTCCTGTAATGACAGCCATTTTTTATGCTACCTGTACTTGCAGCTCTGTTTCCATGTGAAATCTTTGTGAAATTACATTTTAGGTATTAAGATGGAAATCTCATGAGAGAAGTTGTTTATTTTTAAGACCCACAAGATGTTGGTTGGTTTACATGCAACCTCTAGCTCTTTTTGTGGCTGTAGTATATACGTAGAAAGGTTTATGGAAATAAAAGAAGTAGTAAGTGTTTGAAAGTCTGCCTGGTAGTACTTGTCATCTTAGTAGGTTTTTCTGTTCAGTAAAAGCATGATTGGTAGACAGACCAACTCAGTGGGGTTATAGAGTGATCAGCCAAATAAGTGGGAATTTTAACAGTTCAGTGATATGTGTATATCTGCTCATTTTATCTCTTTCCAAATGATTAGTTCTTCAACCTCTGTTCCAGCTTCTCTTTAAAGGCAGTGATTCTCCAAGGGAGAATGCATGCTGACCTTCTCTGATGGGCCACATCTTTCTCTCTGCAGTTTGCTCAGGTTGGACTGTGATGTCAGCTTGCAGCCTTCAGCCTATCAAATTAGCACTGCTACGTGCTGTTTAGGTACTGTGCTGCATCCCACAGGTATTTGCGTTTTTTATGTACTTTGTATGTTAACTGACCTTGCAAGTCTGTGTTGTCACTATTTGCTTGAAGAAGGATGCATATGGGAGCTAAGTTCACTTATAGATTGGAGCTGTACTTAGTGAAATGTTTTAGAGCACTTTGGAATGGAAACATTACAAATATGTGCATTATTAATGACAGTATAAGTACTTTGTAAGTGTATATGGCTTATTGATGAAGGTAATATGAACTGCATTATTATAAAGAGCTATGAAAAAGATAGAAGACTGACAGGATAAAAACAAACAAAACCTCTTCTATTAGACATACAATTTTAAAAACTTTATCTGTTTTTCATTACAAAACACATAACCACCTTGGGCCAGAGAGAATGTGGTGAAAAAAGTTGAAGACTCTATTCATTGTACAGGGCAAAAAGTGAGGGAGGTGTTGTCTTCTTGTTTACATAAAAACGGGTATGCTGAAAGTTAAAATATGCACTGGTGGTTGAAGAAATACATTTAAAGATGAAGTTCTGTTTAGAGAAGTAGTTAGAGTAAACAAAAGATGTGAGGACTTACATGATTTCTCTTTGTTGGACAATGGTATAGTTCTTATGTGGTCAAGAGACCTACTTTCTGTTCTTAACTACACCAAGTTCAGTGTCTCTATTAATTATCCCTCCCTGATTCATTATAAAACCAGTCAAGAATACCTTTCTAATGCTTCAGAGTGTCCTATTGTTTTTTTAAACACTGTGTGTTATTGTTTTTTCATCATCAATAGGCATCAAATATAAAATTACTAGTAGAGGATATTATATCCTTCTAAGTGGAATTGTAATTTGAATAAATTACTCTGTTGGTGTTAGACACAAACTTACAGCAGCCAACACTGTACACTTGTTGAATACACACTTGTTCACTGATTGCTGCCAGGGTAGGTGCCCTCAGATGCTTCTGCAAATTTCAACCCTCACGTTTTATTTCCGTCTTTCCCCGAGTGTTAATAATAAGCTATCTTAAACTTTTCTGCTTGTCTATACAACTGAGTTGCATGTCATTAGAAAACTCTTCAGGTTCTTTTGACCCATACTGATGAGTACCTCCTTCTTCCAGCATCTGCTTAAATGATACCTGTGGTAGGCTACCATACTTCCTAATTACCTACTATCTTTAGTAAGTTTTATTCTCTTTATTTCTTGGTATTTAAAGCAGATGAATGAATTCAAGGAGGAAAAATATCTTTTATTGCAGCCTTATACTTTTCAAGATAATCAGGCAATTTCATGTGACTTTTGACTATCATATCCTACAAAGCAGCAAAAAACTATCCCAGAGTGGGGATTCTTTTTTATGGTTTAATGTTAGATGAAGTCCAAATTCTGTTCTGGAGGTAATAATAAAAATATGCTTAGGATGCCTCTACTGTCTAGAATAGATCATGAGTTTTTTTTTTTTTTTTTTTTTGAAGTTCTCAGAATTAGAGCCGCATACTCTGATCAGAGGATGAAGGGCTAGTGAGAAGAAGAGAAATACAAACTGTTGAATATTTTTCATTGCATTCTTCCTAAGATTCTCAAGTTTCCACAAAAATAAATCTTTTCTACGTAAAAGAAACTTGAATCAATAGAAAGAATCTTTACAAGACACAGCATTGTCCACACTGTTTTTGAATTTCTTTCTTCATTTTAAGATTTTTTGTCATGTACAGCAGACAGCAGCTTTCAACATGTTTTTTGTCATCTCAGTTTTCTGTTTTTGTTCCAGTAGCTGTAATTTACACAACAAGGGGGATATCTTGTTTATTTTACTCACCACCAAGATAGAAGGAAACTTTGTGATCAGAATGCATTTAACAGTGAGATGCCTTGAGTTTGTTGGCAGAGTTCTTTGTCAAAGATGCTCTTTTTCTTTTAAAGTAAAAATAGGTAGGATAACTGTAAAAATGGCAGTGTACATCCCTAGGGGATATGTGACTTGCTTCACAATGAACAAAACCAATATACTTCAGACAAATTGTGCAAATTCTTATTTCTGCCCTATTAAATTTGGTGCAGTGATTAGACAGAAAAGAATTATTTAAATAGGACTGACAAAGCTGATTAATTAATTAATCCCTTCTGCTATTTTTGTTATTGTCAAAACTGCAGCAGTGTCTGTTCATTAGAGATTCAAACTTTGATCACAAGAACGTGTCCATTCATCTAAAAAATGTAGTCCATAAGATTGTCAGATGGGATTCTGTTCACACTGTGTCTTTGTTTTCAAACAAAGACACAAGCTCTTGTGTTTCTCCCTTGTTAACCACTAACTTGTCCAACTAGTCCATTCAGTCTACAGGGATTGTATGAGAAATTGGTTGTCACTATAGTAAAGGTAACTGTCTAGTTTGTAAAGACAAATTTTTTTTTGAACTCTTCTCCCTCAGAATTTTAGTTTCTTAAAAGTTTTTCACTTCACTATGTTGTCATTGAACATTATGTTGTTCTCTGAGGATCAACTTAAGAAAGTATATTATTGATCTACCTACAGTGTCAGTCATATGACTGATACATTTGCTGGCCAAAAAAGTAGTGACTCAAACACAAGTTTCTGAATTCAGAAGTTACCTGAAATAAAGAACAAGAAATTCCTTTTTGGCATGTCCATTTAAAGAAAGTATAGCAGTGACACCTATGTGTGACAGCGGGTTTCTTTACTTGAGCAAAAGATCGTTTTCTATGAAGTCACTCTCATCTGTTCCTTCCCCCTCCCTAAGTCAGGTTGCCTTTTTCCCATAATAACAGTATTCAATAGAGAGCTATTACAAGTATATCAATTTATCTATAGCTAGTTTTTTGTTGTTCCTCAATAACCAGATGCAAGTAAGCACAAGTTCTACAGGAATATAGACAAGTAATTGGGCAATTTTTAATATTTAAATAATATATATACATATATATATAATATACACATATAATAATAATAAATTATATAGAAATATATAATAATATACAAATATATAATAATACACTACATATAAATATAAAGTTTAAATAGCCTGTAACTCTACATAACACGTCTAGGAAACATCATGCCATAATCCATACTGTGTAACTCTTTCACCGATTCCATTTGATGAAGAGCTGTGTTGTGACTCTCCATCCCACTGCCATGCTATAAATGTGATTGTAGCAGAGATGCTGCATGACTGAGAAGGAGCAGTTCCCATAACTGGAGTGCCCTGGTTTTGTACTTACTTTTCTTAAGGAGGAAAAAGATACTATATGCTCCAGTTTACTGGAAATATGGTGCTGTTTGATTAATTCAGCTGGAGAGAGCTGTAAAGAAAATACCTTTACAAAAACGCAGAGTACAGAAGTTGCATAAAGGAAGGAGGATAAAACCACATATGAATTTAATAATATGATGGAAATTCTTTCCCATCCCCCAGTAGGCAGCCAGGACAGTGCATAAAGGCACTGAAGCATATTTTATTCCTCTGCTACTTTGACAAATCTATAACATCTGCATGGATAAGGAGAGACCTTGAAATAACCATGCAGAAAGGAGATCTGTTGCCCTCTTGCTTAAATGTGAAGTTTAACAAAAGGCAAATGTTATTTGTGTCTAGCTATGTGCACTCCAAATTCTCCTAAATGTTCTTTGAAGCTGGTTGTACAGATCTGTAAAAAGTACCTTTGTTATTCCTCAGAAAATACTTTTCTCTCTCTGTGAAAAATGTGGGTGAAAGATAATCAGTTTTATCTAAAAGAAAAAACCTTTACTTCAAAGGAAAATGATAAGCAATTTCTGTTTTAATTTTAGCATTAGAAAATTAAAACTTGTACTTCAAAAATAAAATGACTTTAGAATGAACTTTGGAGAAAATCAATTTAAAGACTTCTAATGACTCTAATAGGTTTTGGATCAGGCCCGAAAAAGATAAATTATGAACCTACCTTCTTCTTCTCCCTTCAAGAACTCAGAAGATCTTATCATCAGAGTGTAAATCTCAAATGAACAGCTTGCTGCTGCTTTTATTTATCACCTCTCAAAGTTCATTGTAGTTCTTGGGGGAATCAGTTTAATTACGACAGTAAATACTGTTCTAATTTTTTTCACTCGATGATGAAAAAGTATACAGCTATAATTACAGTCTGTGCATAGCATGCTTTGTCTCTGATTTGCTTGTTTGCCAAAAAGCCATTTTCATGTGCTAATATTGCAGCAATAACAGTGTCACGTGGCCTACTTAAATGGCAAGTGTTTAGCACATATCTGATGTCACTGTGGAGCATGCATTCTAAATAAACTCTTTGCAATAATTATAATACTGAAGAAAATCAGAATCTAGGTAGCAAAGAATGGAGTTTTCAAATGTCACCCATCTGCACTGATGACAATGTGCTGTTTATGTCCTCTTTATTGGGGTGACAGATCCAGTACACAGAAACTGAAGGAAGGGGTGCAGAAATGGGATATAAGACACAACTTCTACAGTTCCTTTCTCTTTAAGCAAAATGGTGTGAGATTTTTTCCCCTCATTGAACACATTTCATTTTAAAAAACAGTGCAGTTTTTTTCTTCTTTTCATTGCAATGACATTCTTGCAGGGATGGCTAAAAGCACTCAGCAGGAAAGGTTTGAATCCAGTTATTTAGAAGTATGGAGAAAGGCAGCAGAGTTTTAGGGGAATGCAAGATGGGTAGCTCTTGCTAGAACAGTAGAAAGAGGTCTGTGAGTTATATTTTTAAAATGAAGAGATTAGAGGTAAGATGGCAGACCACTATTATTCTGACTTTAATAACATCAGGGACAACTGAATTTCACTCTTAATTGAAGTTTTCTTCTCCAGGATTTCAAAGAGAGCTTACCAGACTGGTGTGAATAAATGATTGTCTAACTGTCAAATGCCACAGACCACCTTGATTTTGTTGCTGCCAGGTCATCCAAAAACGCCAATTCTCTATAAAAGAATCAATCCCCTGAAAGCACGAGATGGCTGTTAATAGATTTCTTTCTTTCTTTCTTTCTCAAATGGGATTGGTTTTCTGTTGGTTTAAGAAGAGCTTCCTCATGGATCACCAGCTATCATACTGACAAAACGAAAACCTAATTCTCAGAAAGGACAGGAAATACAGCAGTACACAAAGATGAGGGGTTTTTGAATTAAAGCCCAGATCCAGACATTTTATAATCCAAAACACATTTTCTTAAGCTGAATCCAGTAGAATGGCAAGAAGAAATCTTGGCACCAGCCCATCAGATCTCTGCTGTATGTTAGAGAGGCAAGAGAAGGTATTTTTTTCTTAAGAAATCACAAGGGTCATTTAATCTTCTGTTCCTTACAGAACATAGTAGTTCATATATATATATATATATATGAATATATTTTTCTTCCTTAGTTGAGGTGTAAATTAAATTCTATGGTGGGTGAATACTTTGAAGGTTTCTTGTTGTGAGGCTTCTGAGGTTCATACTGACAGTGAGTCTGTAGTTACATGTTCAATATATAACAAATTATTATAATATTGCAATCATTTTTCAAAACACATTGTATGAATAAGTCGGTTCATTTAAATTTAAATTTATTTTATTTTAGTCATGAAAGACTTCCTTTCCATCAGGAAACTCTGAAGTATGTATCTTTTATAGGAAGGAAAATATGGAACATATAACAATTGCATGTCTTATGTTTGCATCATCCTTTTTGAAAAATTAATTGGTATTTTTAGAAAAGTACTAAATTAAATCCCAGTTTGACCCAGGTGGATCAATTGTCCAGGCAATGATCCTGTTAAGGGTCATGGATTCTTCTTATGAATACAGGGTTACTACTAGGTTAATTTTGTAGGTCTGAGAAGTTTATTGAGAATAAACATTCAGACATGCAGCTCTATCCACATGACAAAGTGCAAACTGGCAGAGCTTCATCAGTCACTAAAATGAGAGATAATTATATTTGAATTCTCAATTAAAGAGCATGCTCAAGTCCACTTCTGAAAAGTTCTCGTCACTTCCTTTCCCTGTTTTTATGCCAATCTCCCCAATGCCTATTTCAGACCATATTTTGAAAATAACTGTTGCCACTGTCTCATTCGCATGAAGTCACTTCTAGGTATTGAAGACTGTGTATTAAACAACTCCAGTTCTCATTATGGAGGTGTTAGAAATACAGATCCTTAGAGAGCCTAGTAGATTGAAATATTGACTCCTGCTTTGCATTTCGTGACAATCCGAAATGAATAATAGCAGTATGGAAGAGTTTAGTGCTAGTGTGCTAATGTAGTTTCTTTCAATCCTAATTCTAGACTTTTCCTTAATTATTCTTAATTTTGACCATGTGTTATACTCTTCTTACCTGTTAGAACAAACATAAGAGTTGAAATTAAGCCAAAAACAGTTTTGTTGGGGATTATGTGTTGGTAATTTAGAAAGGCTTAGAAAATGTATGCTCGAATTAAAGCTGATCAGACTGTTAGTATGTTCGGCTTAGAATCATATCACCTCCTTTTAACCTCCACTATGACAGTCAGTGGTCTCTCTGAAATGCTGCTCCACAGCAATCAAAATTAAGATAGGTTGGCTCTGACATAGTTGATCCATATAAACTGTCAATTTGAGGTATCTACAAAATACTTCTGGATTCTGTGGTACCTTGAACAGCTTATGACCTATTTTGAGAAATGAATACAAAGCAGCTGGTGTACACATCGGTCAATACTATCTGGACAGTCCTCAGCATAACAATTTCTCAACGTTTGTCCATACTACATCCCTGCTATTCTATAGAAGTGCCAAAGTCTGAACCAACATGTGGTGTGAGTGAGAACATGCAAAGTTAGAGTCAGGACTGACCAATACCACTTCTGGTCACTGCTCTTTCAATTTACCACAGTTTACCTTGAACCACCCAGGGGCTGAAAGTGATTTTTCCCTATCCTGATGGCATAGTGATATTCAGCTTTTTTCCAGTGACCTAAAGTGTAGACAGCCACCATTTTTCAGTGAAGACAAATGTTGAACAGAGGCAAAAAGATTTACAATGCTTCTTATGTCTTCCTGCCTTTGCTGAAGAGGAAATAGCTGGCAGACTCAATCCTGCATGCACCCCATGTTATTCAGATCAACTTTCTCTCTTGGTTATTCCCGTAGGCAAAACCCATGCAACTTCCAGAATCTAATGAGACAGATTGCTTTATAATCAAGCTATGTGAATCATGTTAGAGCTCAACACTCTTACACTCTGAATTAAAAATGAGAGTGACAGAGTGCATGGGTATGTTTTAGGAGTTTAAGAACCATATATTGGTATATCCTTAAGATAAATGAAAGAATCATATCTCTGATTTTGATTTTCTCACCTGAGGGCACCAACTGTCATCAAAAGCTTACAACAGAAGAAATATTTCCAAATTCCTTACAGCCTATGAGGAAATAATTTCATATAGCATAATTAGAGGTTCATCTTGTCACCTACAAGTTTCAGATTCTGTTCTTGGTGTATTCTCCTAGCTCATACGTCCTAAACAAATACTTTTCTATCGTTGAATACTTTCCAATTGTCTAAGAATTCTCTTCTTACTTTCCCATCCTCCTCTCCTCCAGCATGTTGGTTTAAGGCAGGTTATTGAAGTTCATGAAAGAGAGGTCACAAAGGCATAAACACTGTTTTCTCACTGTCCTGATACATCTTTTCAGTGTATAGACATCAGTCTCCACGCAGGTCAGTCATGCTCTATCTAGAACCTTCATTATGAAAAGAATGAGAATTATCATGTTATAGTAAGAGATGTGTTAATTGCAGTATCCAGTTAATAAGTATTTACAGAACACCCTCCATATGTTTTTGTTGTGTTAGGAATAAATGTTGAGTGAAGACTTTTGTATATGAAATGCTTGGCTGGTGATTGACACATAGATTGAGTCATAGAGATTGAAACAGCTCAGGAGTCTTTGTCTACACAGGGAAGTATGTTCAAAATAAATAAACATATGAGCACTTGCAAAGAATAAAGACCTGTTTCTCTCTTCGTGCCTAAATTTGTAAGCCTTCACTCATTTTAGCTGTATTTAATAGACTAAAATTAGAATTAATGAACAGTGCTGAACTCTTGCAGATAAGTCCTTCAGGGATGCTAAGACTATTCTGCAGAGACTTTAAGTATATGAGTATATGAGGGGATTTTGTATTTTTTGGGGGAGGAAGGGAGGGGGGATTGGTGTTTTTTGTTTGTATGCTTTGGTTTGGTTGGGCCTTCTTTTCTGGCAATGCCAACAAGCAAATTCAAGTTATTTGGAAAGGATGGTTCCTAAAAACAAAGAACAAAAGCGTTGTGCTTCAGCTTGTCATTTCTTTGCTATTATTTTGATGTTGGAATTTCTGATGATGGAAGTTGTAAAGCAAGAAAATGTATGGGTTATATGAGAACCACGTAAGAATATACAGGGAGACTAGCTTTTTTGTTCTCTCTAAATGAGGTATGTGAAAATCAAGAATAGATGTAAGACTACATACTTAGCAAGAATAGCTTGGAGTTGATTTTCTTGGTTTTGGTGCTCACCACCATTTTTATCAATACAGTATTTTTCTCAAAGATCAGGTATGTACATAATGTCCTTTGTGACGTAATTAGGGGGCTGGTGTATTGCAAGCAAACTTGCTTCACAGCTGGAAACCTCTCCTTTAGAAATAATTTTGAAGAAATTTGCTTTCTAGAGACATATTGAGGAGCTGGTTGTGACAGAGGAAAGATTTCGCATCTGAAGGCTGTTACTGTTTCCCAGCCATCATGAACATGTGAATGACTATGGTCCAAGGAAAACTCAGAAAACTTGAAACTTTCCTTGCAAAAATTGTAAACTTAAGATCTGCTGTAAAGATTAAGCTGTATAAATTTAAATGGTTGGATTTTTTTTTTTTTTGTGAGATTTTTTTTCCATGTTTTGACTTAGTCCACTTTACCTGATTTTAGAAAATATTCAATAATTAGAAGCACCAAAAGCTGGTAAAAGGTGGATTGAAAATAATTCTGATTTGAGACTCATTTTTTAGGGAACTTTTTCAAAACAACTTATGTAGGCCTCCAAATTCAGTTGCAGAAACTCTTTAGATGTAATATTTATATTTACACACAATGGAAAGATACAAAGTATTGTTTCTAGCTCTGAAAAATAGTCCCTTAATTCTCAATACCATTTTGCTGCTTTTATGTCAGATGCAATGTTTGTATCTAGTTTATCTGAAGTTTGCAGCATCCTTAATGAAAACCTAATACCATTTCATTTTTAAGCTTATACATTCAAGATGTCAAGGATAAAGTCTGTGCTTAAAAGGTGTTAGGGCAAATCTACCCTGCAACTTTATCTTTTGGAGCTAGCCGTTCATGTGTTAGGTCTCCATCTCAAACTTTGTGTGCACACACACAGTCAGTAACCACTTGTATATTTATGTTACTAAAGACCTGCCTAGACAAAGGATTTTATGACCTTTTACTGAGAAGTGCCAGGAGCTCTGTTGTTTGCAGAAGACTTTTGAAATTGAGCCATGGAGTCAGATCATTGCCTTTTTTTTTTTTTTTCCCAGAGACTCCACTCAGGTTTAACTGAGGTATAAAAACAGCATAATTCAAGAAATATTTGCAGTCAGCCAGTATAGAACATGCATTTAAGACTTGCAGTCTAAGACCAGGTTCCTGTCATTGCCAAAGGAACTTACTGCTGGCGTAACTAGGAGTAAACAGGAGGAAATGGGACAGAGATATGAATTGGATTTCCCACTATAATCTCTGTAAGTTTGGTGAGAGCATGGTGCCCTTTCTGTATGTATACCTGATTCTGCAAAGCAGCAGTACCAGTAACTGAGAATTCAAAGAAATGAATTTCTTTGAGAAATGTCATTTCTCCTTCCACTTTTTAAGATCATCAAGATTATGTTGACCCAACTTAACTAGTTTAAAATCCCATATAATTATAGCATTGTCTGCTGGATTTCTTTTCAAATTAATTGCACTCAATGTTGTGGCAAACTAATTTTGGAAAATCTTTAGAAGCAACAAGGTGCTCACGTCTTAAATCAGTTCATTCGTGCTATACTATGAAACCCCAAAATAAAAGTTAGGAAATATGGAGACATTAGTAACAGTAGCTGAAGGGTTAATAAGACATTAATTGAGTCACTACTTGACCAGGCAAATTATATCCCTATTCACTGTGTGCCATTTACACAACTTTCCATGATTTCTTTCCTAAGGTAATAGGCCTAGCAGCTAGCTGGCTGCTGCTCCTGCTATGCTTCGGCAGCTGTCATTTTGACATATTTTATGCTTTCTTTAGAAGAGAGAGGTTGATTGAATGTGAGAAAAGTGGAACTTTGACAGGCTGTCAGAATCCCTTGCAGTGCAAACCTACCTGCCAGCTAACTTGTTTCAGGTTTATTTCAAAGAAGGTTTCCTGCACACAAACTTCCATTACTAGCTTGAGAAGCTCTTAAATAGGTAGCTTCCATTTTGTCAAACTCTAAATTAAATAATTTTCACTTCAGATTGGTTGAAATTTCAGAAAGACAGGGTATCTCTGAGAAAGCAAAAGCAAGTTCACTTTTCTCTGCCCATACACAAAGGCCTAGGTGGATCAAGGACATACTGTTCTTTACTCCTTCATTATTATTATTGTAGTCAGTTATTTTTCCTAATATATGAGCAGACTTCTGAAATTCCTAAGCCAGTTCATGAACTGGTCAGAAGTGGGTGTGTTGTGAATGGTCATTCCCTTATAGGGGGTCAAGCTGGGAGGAGACACAACTGTTATTAGAATCAAGCTGCTATAATTAATAGCAGATAACTATTCAGACAATAATTGGACTTCCTCACTGACATAATTCATTTTCTCACAGCCATCCTGTTGGGGCAACCCTGAAAGCAAGTTCAGAAGCAGAAGTTGTACAGTTGTACTGGTGTCCTTGGGGCTTCTGGGTAGATGTTCGGAAAGTCCCCCTGAGTGCTCCTTGCTTTCTGAGATGTAAATATGTACTCCTGTAGTCTTCATTTGGATGTAGCAGCTACTGACCTCTGGGTCTGGTCTGAGTCACATTGCTCGTAAACAGGGCTAATGTGGGCTAGTGGCCTTGGACAGGTTCAGCACACTCTTGGTGTCCTCTATTTATCCATTCTTGCAGGTGCAACAGAGCTAACATTCTCCAGAGTTAAATCAATTTTGGGAAACTTTTACATAGTCTCTTCTTAGCAGGAACCTTCCATCTCTTTGACCTAGATTTTTCTGATATTAAGATTTCCATCTAAATCTATAGATACCTGTAGAAACCATTCGCTCAACTCAGAGAAAAGAGGTCTTTATAAAAGCCAAAAGTGGGTAGAAGTGAAAACAGGGACTTCCATCTTTTTCTGTTGTGTTTTGCTATCATAATAAAATCCAGTCTTGAAGGCACTGTTCATCTAATTAATTTTAAAATTAATTCACAAATCTTGCTATTGTGCGTGCACTGCCCTGGTTACATTTCTATGCAAAGAAAAACTAGATTTATGTTTACATGTGTTATTTTCAATTTGCTTGGTTTCTTGCATGAAAATTGTTAGTAGCGATATACAGTATTTGTTTAACTGGGTTATCAGGCAGCTTTTGAGGCACATTTTATATGCACTGGCTTTGGTACTTGCATTTACCTGTATTTGCTAATTAGAAGTTCATTTGCTAGCCCACATGCAGTAATGTATTTTTACCTATACAAATCTATTGTACAGTATATGCAATGATGAAATTAAACTTTACGTTCCACTTGGGTCTTATGATAATTACCACATAGCATCTCTTCTCACTTAGGTTTGTACTGTACCTGCCAAAGTAGTCACAAAGCTGTCTGATTTTAGTGTGCACCTAGACTTTGTGTTGTCTTGTGTTGTACCTGAATCCATACTAGTAACATGATCTCTCTCCCTCCTTATAACTTAAGGAAGTGTATTGAAATATTTATCACAGAATCACAGAATCATCTAGGTTGGAAGAGACCTCCAAGATCATCAAGTCCAACATCTGACCTAACACTAACCAGTCCTCCACTAAACCATATCCCTAAGCTCTACATCTAAACGTCTTTTAAAGACTTCCAGGGATGGTGACTCCACCACTTCCCTGGGCATCCCATTCCAATGCCTCACAACCCTTTCAGTAGAGAAGTTCCTCCTAATATCCAACCTAAACCTCCCCTGGTGCGACTTTTGCCCATTCCCCCTTGTCCTGTCCCCAGGCAGACCAACCCCCACCTCACTACAGCCTCCTTTAAGGTACCTGTAAAGAGCAATAAGGTCGCCCCTGAGCCTCCTCTTCTCCAGGCTGAACAAGCCCAGCTCCCTCAGCCGCTCCTCCTAGGACTTGTTCTCCAGACCCCTCACCAGCTTCGTTGCCCTCCTCTGGACTTGCTTGAGCACCTCCATGTCCTTGTAGTGAGGGGCCCAAAACTGAACACAGTACTCAAGGTGCGACCAGTAGGTAAATAACAGCAGAAAAGTGGATAATGCTGTTCTAAAATGCTGTATAAGAAAAGACTAGTGCATCTTAATGGACTTGTAGTTAAAAAGGACATAATTTGTCTAGGAGATACAAAGAGCATACAGGTGAAATTAAACAAAAGAACATGCTGACCCACCTCATGGTAATGCATTTGCATAACAATAGATGTTTGGCTTACTGTAATTAGTAAAACCTTGTTTTATTTCTGTTCTGTGTCTTGTAAAACACCCGGTGTCCACTAGTTGTTTTCAACCTTTGTTGTGATCCAAGCTGCTTTTCTGTCATTATAGCTTTGAAATTGTTTGGGGAAGAGAGCCACTGTATGAATGTAATTAGTTATTACAGAAGTTGCATAGAGGAAAGTGGAAGAAACCCAACTGTGGCAAACAGAACATTTGATAATGTGATATAAATTCCTACCCATCCCCTGATAGGAAGTTCATAAAATGCCTACAGCAAATTCAGTGCCACTCTAATCTTAAACTTGCTAACAGTGGCCAAGAGTTAGTCAAAAATTTAGCCTTTATTGCAATCAATAGGTGTCAGATAATGCAATCAAATATTGCAATCAACAGGTGTCAGATAATGGCAATGCTCCTAATGGCAGTAACAAATGAAGAAAAAATAAAGAAAAAAAATACATTGAAGCACTGTAAGTAGATCTAGTTGCTGTGCCATAGCAATTTTTGTTTGTAAGAAAATATAAAAAAAAAACTTTCATTCTGAGTTGAGGGAGAAAAATATTAATTCAGGCAAGGTCCTGCAGGTATTTCATTTTCCTGTTGAGGACTGGAGTACTTGCAGAGACCCTTATAACTGTTAGGGTCAAGTTAATGTAATCTGTGACCAGTTTCCCATAAGAGTGATGGAAGAAATCATCAGAATTCTATTTTCTTGTCTCAGATTAATTTTTCGTTTCCTGCTAAAAAATATGTTTTCCCTGTGTGTATCCAGGGTATTTGCAATACGGTTATCCAAATTATTCCTCACCAAAACACACAAACTTCCAAAAATGAGATAACTTTGTACAGCACTGCCAGATACTGTTAGTCAAGCAGGTAAGGTACAGCAATGAAAAATATTTCTCTAGACGATTCAGAATACTTTCCAAAGGTTGTCTACTTTGCCTTAATGTTTATTTATCCACATTATTTACTACTGTATGTAACAAATATGGACAATTTAACACACTTGGACAACTCAATATATGATTAGCCACTTAGTCACTGGAAGCCCAAAGAAAACTTAAAAGTATACTCTGTATTTTTTTTTTTTTCCCCAGTCCAGCCATTAACAGGAAAATAATAGAAAATTATAAAGCTGTACCAATTTTGTGAGTTCATTGCTCTAAGGGGACCGCACAGGAGTTAAAGATTCATGGCAGGAATTTTATTGTCAGGATATTTGAGAATTTTGATTTAATACAGAATTGAGAGAACTTGCTGAAAACAGTGAGAGCCAAATTCTAAGAATTATTATATTATTAGTAATTCTAAGAGTTATCTTTAAAAGCAGTATCTTTAAAAGCAATATGGCATTGGAAAGTAAGCTGCAAGTCATCACAAAAATTTGAGAAAAATTTCTCCCTCTGAAAGCAGGGAGTTGATGGATTGTTATTAATTTTTATTCAGAAAAGAAAATTAAGTGTTGTCATTTGTAGCATCTAATATGATGCCTTAGTCCAGTTCAAGTTGTTAAGTTTTGCTATTACAGAAGTAATAAATTAGAAAAACATTAATGATTGAATTAATTCCTTTCATTTTTCCATGTGAAAAAATTTTCCTTTTCAGAGATTTTTATACACTCAAGGGATATATAAAAATTAATTTCTAGAAATACATTTCCATATAACTTTTTCTCATTTATTTGGCTACTCCATTATTATTTCTACAATTTATATTTTAGACTTGGTCATGTAAAGATACATTTCAAGAAACTGTAAGATCCGCATGTGAAGCTATCTGCATGCAAAGAGAAAACCATGCAGAAGTTGGTATAGCATATTAAGGACAACATAAGGGATGTGAGAATTTATACAGAGTTTGTTTGAATGCTAATAAATCATGGAATCGCTTTGTTTTCTGACTTCTGGGACTTGCTGCATAGGAAATATTCACTTGAACACAAAGAAGTACCTTGTGCACAATTTTTTATGCTGGCTTAAACCATTGACATTTGAGTAAAGATCAAAGATGTCCTCAATGGCAAAGAAAAATGATTTTCAATGCACATGCTGTATACTTGTCCTCCCGTCCTTAAATTTGATGATGTTACTGTTTTTTTGTATTATTATTATTATTTATTTATTATTTTAATTTATTTATTTTTATTTTTTTCAGACTTTTCCATTTACTTAACTTGTAAAATCATTCTGGTTCAGGCTGAAAACTGTGTGCATGCACACAGGTATGCATGTGTGTGTGTGTTTGTGGGTGTGATAGTCTTCTGGGAGACAAGTTAATTGAAAGCTAGAGTAGGCATTTGTACAATGAACTGAGATTTGTACGTTTAGTTATATACTTAAATATATGTCTGTATGTGTAGAAATTTATATATACATCCCACACATACATATATTTACAAGTATATATATGCATAGATGAGAAATATTTATATACATATCTGTCTACATAAATATGCACATGTGCATGCAAAGATAGTTTTTTTCTTCCTGAAGTCATGCACTGTATTCGTACCTTTACCAGATTCTTTCTCTATGGCACCTTCTAAATTAAATGTGTTTAGGTAAGGAGGAGGATGGTCCTGCCAGACAGTATTTTGAAGTTGAAATGGGAAAGGGCTAATTTTTTTCACAGTAGTAGGCACAACCAAGGGCCTATCAATGTAGTACAGGAGAGGCAGACAAGGCAGAAACAAGCTTTCATGTGAAATTGAAGTTGTCTAAGAATATCACTGTTGAAATCTTTAACATACTTCTCCTTTACAGAAATTAGGAAAAATGATAATGCTATATTTTTCCTTTCCATTTCAGTGACAAAAAATGTCTTTAAATTAACTTTGCTATAAGTCAGCCATGTTACTTTTGGAACCAAGAATGCTGTTTGTCATGTTGGCCCACCACCCTGTGGCGTGACAATAAACAAATAAAATCTCCCAGAGAGGATGCCAGTAATCATGGTGGGATACTGTTCCTCTTTCCTTGGCAAGGGCCAGCCTCTTAGACCTAAGGCTGTTATTTCTCATTAGTGGAGAACATGCTCTGTAGAGCATGCAAGTTGAAAAGGCCAGGAGAACATTCTAGGAAGTCAACACACTCATGCACACTCAACAACAGCTCATGTCAGCTGCTGGTGCAGTATATTTGTGCTCCACTGAGATCTGCCAGGAATTGAATTAGTACCTTTGAAGAGGAATTGTGCTGTGCACTATCCATCTTTGACATTTGAACATCACAAGGAGCTGGGAGACCCCTTGTTAAATGTGGTAAATGTAAAACAGTAAGCTCCAGCCCAATTTATATTTTGGGCTAATGAAGAAGTTTCTTTCCTTGTGCAGTTGAAGAAAAACTAGAAAGAAAACAGACTAAAATGTTCCTGTTTGGCAAAAATATAAAAATATTTGTATACCTCACTTATACACACCTCTAAGCATCTCTCTCATAATTTCTGTGTATTTGGAAATGGAGATTAATTTAGAAGTGTATAAGAAACACCTTTTTATAACATTTCTTATGGAAAAAAATCCTTCTGTTGATGATTGTAATCACACTAATCCTCTTCCACATATTTCATTTGCTCAACACAAATGAAGAACTGGCTGAATTCTAAGGCTGTTTCAGATTTGACAGCATTCCACAGAGTAGAGGAAAACAAGCAGCAAACTCAAGGAAGCACACTTGTCATCCCTCTCATCACAGGAAAGATTGTACAGTAAACTTATTCTCTTTTCCTGCAGTCAATTTTCACATTCTATGCAGAACTCTCACACAGGCTCAGTATTTCAATTTTCTCCAAGCATATTTCATGATGTTGTAATTCTAATTAACTGCATTCTTATTAAAATACTAAATAATTCTTAGTTTTGTTAATTAAATTTGGCATTTTTACTTCTATGTCTATCTTTCAACCTTTCTTACACATTTTAGTTTGCAACTGATGTGGTTCTACATTATATATACGTAAAACAACACACACTTTTTTATTATTAGTATTATTTTGCTTTTCTTCCACGCTTTGAAGATTTCATTTAAAGGATACAACCCTGAATTTCTTTTTCCCTCATTTTCTTTCCTCATTAATGATTACTAAGGAGTAACGGTTCTTTTCAGAGTTGTTACAGGAATTATTAATATAAAGATTTGAATGATGATTTATGTGAACAGTACATCGATACTACTATTCATTGTCCTTGTTCAACTTATTGTTCATGCTGGTAGAATACTTCTGCCCTATATTCTCAGGAAACCTCTGCAACACTTTAACCGGAAATCTTGTTTCCTCATACAGGTAGTATTTTGCAAATATGGAAGTATCACCTAGAACAAAGAAACTGGCACATTAATCTCCTTGGTCATGCAGTTTCAGCCCAACCAGGCAGTGATTTATTAGAATCCCATTGTTTATGATGTATCGGAAGGCTTGACAGGAGCTGCTCAGGTGTTAAAGTCTTCTTGCCCATCATGCTGGCACTGACTTTAAGTATGTAGATTTCTTTCATGCTAAATGAACAAAATACTCAGAAGCGAGAGGTTAGGAATTCTTTTAATCAGCAAAGTAATACCATAGGTTCTATTTAATTTTTAATGCTTTATATACAGTTTATTTCCCCATTGTTTCCTAGTACACAAAATGAACAACAGAATTAATTTCTTTCAACGGAAGCCTTTCTTTTAAAGAGCACACATCTATTCTTTCCACCACCCTCTAGCACCTGGCTGTTTTCTTTAGAGTCCTGAAAGCCAAGATGTTAATGCTTAGAAAGCCAAGAAGTGGTACAAGTGCAAGAATTAACCTCATGTTGTCTTTCCCAAGGAGGCTAAATGATCATTTGTCAAGTTTTCTTAGCAAGAGACCAGAAAAAAAAAAGAAAAAAAAAAGTTACTGTTCAGTAGAGAGGAGAAACTGTTGTGTTGCAAATGTTTTGAGTAAACAAATGACAAGTAAACATATGGCTAAACATGCTGTCTTCCTGTTCCCTACCTTGGGTTTTGATAGGTGAGAGAAAAGTATAGCAAAAAGTAATTTATTTTCTGAGATGAGTCGTCTTAACTAATGAAAACTCCTACTACATCATATTTGTAAGCAAGATATTGGTAAGGCTGGAAAGACCCTTGTTACCTTCAACCTTTCCCTATGAAAAATATACACAAGTGATCATACTGGGTACTCATCTTCTTTTCATGTTGAGTAATAGTAAATTAAATACAAATTAGAGTTCTAAATAAAATAAATAAAATGTAGAAGAAGAAATATATTATCTTTTGTTAGAATATTTTATTTTGTCATTGTAGCAATGTTATTTAATTTTAAAGTTTCAGGTCAGTGACTTTTGTATTGTTAAGTGGTCTTTAATTTAAAAGAAATTAAACTTACTTTTTATTAACAAGGTTGGTTCAGATTGTATCAATTGCCATGAAAAGCCACGTGCAATTGCTCATTTTTGCTATACATGGTTCAGGTGATTGATTTGAAGCAAATGGAAAATTAAGTCTAGAAAAGTAAAGTGCTCCCTTAAAATGTCTTGTAACTCACTTGTGTGAACTTGTGCAGCATGTTTTATGCTTTGCAACATGATTTGATTTCCAGTAACTGGGCATGAAAAATGCATTTGGACAGCCACAGTTCTGTACTGGGGCAGAGGCTTGCAGAGCATATTTATTTAGTTCTGTTCTTACAGTTCAAGTTTTTCCTGCTTCTTTCATTGATAAACCCTCTATCCTCTGCTGAAATATGGAGGACATGGCACTCTTTGTGTGATTCTCTTGTAGTATGTGAGAAATAGAGACCCTCTGGAAATGTTATCTGACTTCTGATACAAGTGTGGTTTTGCACACTTGTATCAGCTGCAGAACTGAACTGGTAGCATAAGTAGTGCCTGTTGAGATGGGGCAGAGAACTGGAATTGTCAGAAGATGGAGAATGGCTACAGCCTCCCCAGGAGTCCTGCAGCCTGCACTTTCTCCACTATATTTGCTAAAGAGCGGGATCCCATGACATGATCAATATGCTTCCAAACAGAGGAATGGGAGGAACTCACCTTTTTCATCAATGTCTGACCTAGCTTATCTTGCTTACTTTTGACAAATGTGCAAATTCTGTGAGAAAGACTAAAAAAACATAGAGTGAATTTGGCATAAATAGGAAATGGGGGGGAAGGGATAGGATGGTTGTAGCTTCTTTCAAAAAATAAATGAAGAGAAAACATTGCAAAAAAAAAATAATTAAATTTTAGCAGTATTTTAACTGTTTGGCAGTGGATAGTAGCAGATGACTAGGGAAAGACTGTTGGAAATAGGGTGGACAAGAAGTGATTTTTCAGGTGTATTTTCTGTTTCTAAGAGCCATTAGTTTAAATAATTTCTGTCTTTTTTAAACTGCCCATAATGGTAATGCTTTTTAATTGTTTACCTTCCCTGCTTTTGAGATAGATGACTTCACAAACTCCTGTTACAATGAGTCTATAGCTCAATTACACAGTGATATGGAGCTTCCTTGGTTTAGCCTCCTCCAGCCTCAGCCCTTCCCCAAATAACCCCTTTTTCCTCTGTCATAAGAAAAAATAACACATCTTCTCTGCTCACTTTTTTTGGTTATGTGCTTTGATACATACCCCACACCCATATTCCTCAGTCATCTGCTCTTCAAACTGAGTCGTCTGTTTTGTCTTTCTTTATATGAAGTGTTTTTTACATTTTTGTCTTAATCAATGCTGAATTTCTAATAAATGTGGCACAACTTCTACCGCTCATGTTTTTTATATATTTCAATGAACACACTCATTTTGTTCTTCTAGTTCTTACCAATTTACCTGAAATGTAAGTTAACCTTAACAGTCTGTAATTAACCAAGTACTTTCCAGAGCTCTTTTAAAAATCAATGTCATATTTGTCCCCTTTCATTTCTCCAATACTTAGACAAATTTGTATGATAGGTAAGTTGCAGTGTGAAAAAAAGCAGAACAGTGTTTCAGCACCTCCTTCAAACCCACATGTTGTTCTGTAACAAAGCAAGGATCAGCAGCCATGCCTCATTTAGCTCTGTAGAAGCATCAGGGAGACAGACCCCTGGCCCTGTTGACACCAGTGGAAGATTAAGTAACAGTTCAAAAGGCTCATCTAGTCCATCTTTGGTAACTCAGCAATGCCAAAGCAAATGCCAAGGCTGAGTGTACAAACAAGGAAAGCATAGGAGTTTCTTTCTCTTACCTTCCCATTTGTGGCTCAGTAATTCTGAGTTCAAATCAGTTTTTACCTAATAATGATCTGTAACAGCTTCCTATGTCATATAACAGTGTAGTCTTCCCTTGAATCAATGCAAAATTTTAGGCTTCACAATATCTTTGATGAAGAAGCTCCTTAGTTTTAACTCTATGCTTCACAAAGGACACCACTGTTTGTCTTATACTTGGCACAGACAACTGCCATTTGATCCCTCCTAGAGCTGGTACTAGGAGAAACAGCGTGTGTAGTTTATCCCTAGCCATCGTACCAGTGACTGGCCTGATTTTATAGACCTTTGTTATATCCTTCCTTAGACAGACAGAGCAGGCCTAGCTCACATAGTTTTTGCTTTTACAGAAACTGTTCCGCAACTTCTGATCCTACCCTGGAGACTGTCAGTGTAAATCTAGATTGGGAAGTGGCAGCTGTGTGAGGGGAAATAAGAATCTATTTCTCTATTATTTTCTTTAATGGATTTGCAAAAGAGAGATTGGTCAATTGAGCAGGAGTGGAAATGTTTGAGTTCCAGCTCTTACCATGTGATTTACTTCTTCAGAGATTTATCTGCATAAGTGTAATAATATTTTTATAATATTGCTTTAATATTATGATTATGACAATAGCATGGCTATAATGATGATGATATGACTATAATAATAGTGAAAGTAAAGACATATTGTGAGACATAGTAGGTTAATGCTTGTTAAGTCCATAGAAGGTCTGAAATGGAGGACATGAGATTTGCAAAGGGCTTTTTTTTTTTTTTTTAATTCTTGTTATTATGGTATAAAAATGGGATAGTCACTGTGTTTGTATGTGAGGCAGGGAACACAGCATTTTAACAGTACTTGTTATGCTCATTGCATAGAAATTCTCACATTCCAAGACTATATATAGTTAACGTTAAAATATTTATTTCCTGGGGTAGTTCATAAGTGAATATAAGTATTATATTTTTATATTGGTCCCTCATTTGTTACATTGCGAAATCCTGACATCCCTCAACAAAACTCCTAATTTCTATTTAAAAGCTGCTCAATAAACATAGTTCTGTTTCAGATTTGTTCAGGGGAAAGAGGTGTCTGCACCTCACTGAATCAGAGCTGCATTCACCACTTCATAAATGACAAATTCAATGAGAATAATTCAGTGAAATGTTTTAGCATGACCACCGTAGTGATACTTAGATATATTAGCTTTATTCATAAACCCACAAAAACCCTGAGCCCTTTTTTCTCACAGAATCACAGACTTTTTAGGTTGGAAGAGACCTCAAGATCATCGAGTCCAACCTCTGACCTAGCACTAACAGTTCCCACTAAACCATATCCCTAAGCTCTACATCTAAACGTCTTTTAAAGACTTCCAGGGATGGTGACTCCACCACTTCCCTGGGCAGCCTGTTCCAATGTCTAACAACCCTTTCAGTAAAGAAGTTCTTCCTAAGATCCAACCTAAAACTCCCCTGGCACAACTTAAGCCCATTCCCCCTCGTCCTGTCCCCAGGCACATGGGAGAACAGGCCAACCCCCACCTCGCTACAGCCTCCTTTAAGGTACCTGTAGAGAGCGATAAGGTCACCCCTGAGCCTCCTCTTCTCCAGGCTGAACAAGCCCAGCTCCTTCAGCCGCTCCTCGTAGGACTTGTTCTCCAGACCCCTCACCAGCTTCGTCGCCCTTCTCTGGACCCGCTCAAGCACCTCGATGTCCTTCTTGTAGCGTGGGGCCCAAAACTGAACACAGTACTCGAGGTGCGGCCTCACCAGAGCCGAGTACAGGGGGACAATCACTTCCCCAGCCCTGCTGGCCACACTGCTTCTTATGCAAGCCAGGATGCTGTTGTCCTTCTTGGCCACCTGAGCACACTGCTGGCTCATATCCAGCCGACTGTCCACCATCACTCCCATCTCAGAAGGAAACAACACATTGTTTTCATAAACTGTGTTAAGCAAATAAATCAGAACTGATAAATAGATAGCAACTCCTAGTGTCAGCCACTGTTTGAATAGATCAAAAACCCTACCTTTTGCAACATGTCACTTTCTGAGGATTTTACAAAAATACAGGTGTCACTGCCTGAGTTCAGATTAGGAAATTTAACCTGTCAAGTACCTGATTTAAAAACAAACAAACAAAACAAAACAAACAAACAAACCAACAACAACAACAAAAAACTCTACCTTTGTCCTACAACCTGCATTTTCATGTGGCTTTATATTATTTTTTCAATCAATAAAACTTGAGAGCAGTGCTTACTTGTTGAGATCTAAGGTTAAGTTCCACACACCTTTTCCAAACAGAATTCTACAAAAGGCTTTCTGATGACGGCTATTGATTAAGGCTGCAGTGCTCTTCTCTATTACAAGACATTGAGGCAAGAAGTGTGTTAACTACCTAGAAGTGCTGTCAGGGAGTTATCCTGAGAGGAAGGGCAACACCTGGAAAAGGTGAACCCACAAGAACAGAGAGTGAGGTAGGTAACTTGTCTCTTATTAGGAGCAATACGGAAACATACAGAGTTGAAACTGTTGTTGAATATGATTATTGTGCAAGTAGTCACTCTAGCAGCAACAGCAGATGATGGAGTAATAGACAGTAGCAAAGCAGTAATGGAGCAGATCTAGTTCTGTGTAGAGGGATGGCACAAGTCAGCTTAGCTGTGTGACTGTGCTGTATGATACTGGAGCAGGTTGCTAACACCCCTCCTTTTTGCTTAGGTCATGTAACGGGATCATACCTGTAATCTCAATTCATGTTATCCATGCCACTCTACCAATGCTGTAAGAGGAATGTCCTTGAAGTTGCTTGATATTTTTTCTTGCCTGGACTCTTAACTGTATCTAGCTTGTGTGATCAAAGAGCTCTATGCACAGGCCTGAGAATGCCAGTCATTAATGTAACAGCCAGCCAAGATGAGATGTGAAGACTTAAAGGGAGTGGAACTAAATCACCCTTAGACTTTCCATTAAATCCTTTTAATTCATAGTTTGCTGTCTTCTGTCCAGTACAGCCATTCTTCCAATGATTACTGACTGTATTTTAGGGTCCTTCCTTGCAGAATCTTCTGGGTCTCAGCTGCTGTATTTCTCCAGATCAGGTCATGGCTATTTTCTTCCCTGATTGAATTGGTTTAACAGGCAGGATGCTTTCTTAGAAAGCAACTTCTGTATGTGCTTCTTTGCAGCTTTTTTCTCTTAGAAGTTGTTTTCCATATTTTCTTGAAAAACTTGCTGATCTTTTCCATTTCTCCACCTCCTAGCAGTCTCTTGACTCCAGGACATTTCTTTATGACCAGGTCACAGAGCATCTTTGGCTTTTCTGTTTTACTTTCCAGTGCTAACAACAACGACAACAAATATATATATATATATATATATATAATATATATATATATATATATTCTTTAGTGCATTTTTCCCAAAGGATGGGAAAAATTTTCCCAAAAAATGAAAAAACAAACACTATGAAGCTCAGGAATTGGTGGTTCTTCTATAACCATCTCTGCCTCTGCTGTCATGCCCGGAGGGCAAAGAACTGCCCTCTGCCTTTTTACGTTTGTTTTTATACCTTTTTGGAATCTCTAGGAGAGATTATGAAGCCAAATATAAAAGCAGGGAGTTTTTTTTCCAGAATAATCAAATGACTGGGTATTGATTATACTCACCGTTTGAAACTATTTCACAAAAATTATACAAGCTAGCAAAAGTGAATTGGCCTCCAACTATTCATCTGCCAAATATTTTCTCCTTTATTCTCTTGATTTGTTTTAGTAGCGCTAGCACTAAGCACCTAGATTAGCTCTTTAAAAAAAAAAAAAAAAAAGCTCTCTTGACCTCCTTCTAAATGCAGTTCTTTTCCAAAAGCAGAAATGGGCAAATCCGTGTGGATAAAGAGACAGAGTAAGAAAAGAACCCCAAGGAGATTCTGACCCTGTAATCTTTGATATTGCAGCCCAGAATGTTAACATTAGACCACTACACCACGTTATGCAGAAGTGTGAGTTTAAAGGCCACTGAACTCTACAGATTTTCCCAGTCTTTCACAGTTACAGAAACACCTGTTCTAAATATATTTGTGCTGATGGGTCAATAGCCATCACAGTGTTCCTTAAAGATTGACCTTCAGTACCTGTGCTACCCAGTGTAAATGCAATGAGGGCAATAATTTTTGTCTGCCTTCATGTTGAACAGATATTTATGCTGAAAAATGGACCAACTCTGTATTTTGTGACAAAACATTTCCAATGTACACCTCTTTTCTGAGAAGAGCATCTCACACGCTAGCTAAAAAGATTGGGTTCAGTTTCTGTAGACTGGTGAGTGAATAACTGTGAGCAAGTGTATGCACCAACACAAACCAGTCAAACCAGCATGCTCCTATTATATATCATATGTTTTACTTTGTGGTTTGTTTTTCCTGTATATACAATGGCTGTCTTGGCAGCACTACAAAACACACCGTGTATGTATCTATGCAAAGCACATGAATGGCCTCAATATCGCTTTTCTCACAAGGATTTTTTTTTTAATATTTTGCATATTGAATCTCCTCTAACTTTACAATAGCATCAGCAATTTGCTATGAAGATACTTCAGGGAAGGGAAAGTAGATTGTTAATACTAGTGTGTAACCTGCCATCTGGACACACTTAACACATGGTGAGATGTAAGGATTCAACCATTTGTGGAATTTGATCCCAGAGCTCACTTTCAATCAGGTAATGTCATGTCTAGACAGGCACAGCTGTTGTATGTACATCATGTAGTTTGTTGAATTTATGGCCTAATTGGGCTAGGATAATTCTGTATTGGGATTAGTGCAAAACCGCAGTGCTCTGCTAGGTGAATTGGTGACATCTGAGTTCAAAGGAGCACGATACATGCCAGTGTCTCCAAAGCATAGAAGCATATATAACAGCTTCATGAAAATAGTATAATCCCCTTCATTTAGATCGTTGTCAAAGGAAGACAATGGAAAATTAATATTACCTACCACCTACCCTTTGTTTGGGTTGTGCTAAAGAACCCTGAGTTACTTCTCCAGAGTTCTCCACAAAATAAATAGCAAGTCTGGTGGTGATTCTTCAGGTATGTTGCAGACAGCTGTTAACATTTCTTACTCCTTCTGCTTACGTTGTGCCTTTCTGCCCAGGCAGCATACACTTTTCCTGCACCAGCTTTAGCATATATAGTCCTTAACATGTTAGTGGAATCTTATCTAATATAGACAGCTTCAAAGAGTATATAGTGGCAGACTGCTGTGAAAATAATAATAATAATAATAATTATTATTATTAATAATAATAATAATAATTATATATATATATACATATGTGCATTCTGTTGTTTATTTTACTGGAACAGTTTCTTCTGTTTAAATGAACAGTTATGTTTATGGAGGCAACCATACTTACTGTAGTCAAATTTCTCAGCAAATTCACCATGTGTTGTGAAAATGTCTTTGAGTGGGTCTTTTTCCTATTCAGAGACATCCAGATTCATTCTTTTTTGTTTTTCCTTTACATAAAACCATAACTCTTCTCTAAGTATTGTCTTGACAGATCCAGGTTCTTGGAATGCCCACACAGTAAGCAAATACAGCCATGGAAATACTAACTATAATGACTTTGCCAGGCACCTTCACTGATTAGTGTATAGCTATCCTTTTGTGATACTTAAGCACATGTCAGCAGTGAGCAGAACAAGGTATTAGTTAGTACAGCATCTCTCATATTAACTGTATCCTGAGTCTTTCTGCTGAGCCTACATATTAAATATGAACACCATAACACTCCGTTCATATTTTACATATGCATGAGTGTATTGGCATTGAACAATTGAAGAATATGTTTTGAAAACACACTCTGAACAGGAACGTCCAGATGCAGAATTAGGATTTTATACAGTGGGGCTGTGGTGTGAAAGTTATATTTGTGTTGCTGTGGTATAGAAAAAAAGACAGAGAGCAAGGGCATTCTTTCTGCAGTTTGAACAGAGACATTAAAAGGGACTGTAAAAGGTGAGCGAAGGTAAACCAGACAGTTTTTCTTCTCCATTGGCAGATGGCACTGAAAACATTTTAGTCAGTTATGTCCATGTGTCAATATGGTTTTGTTCTAAGGGAGTAGTAATCCTCCAGAGCCTACCATCTGTTCCTTTCACTAACATATGCACCATGAGGTAGGTATGGACATTTTTTAGGGAAAGATGATGGCATCCATTTCCGGAACAGGGATGCTGTTCACCACAACTGGGGATATTGAAATGTGCAAAAAATTCAATGCTCACCATGTCACAGATAACATCTCTGTTATGCATCCTGGAGCTTAGGAAGGAGAGCTGTCTATTGCTTGGCCATTTCAGTGATCCTCAGAGGCTGGATGTTGCCTAGAATATGCCACTCAAAAGTTGGCATTTAAAGTGTAAATTTAACATTTGTCAAAAATTTCAGTCTATATGTGATATCTTTCTTCTACAAATTTTTTACCTAATGCTAAAATACCCTCAGTTACTTCTAAAAATGTCAAGCATATCTTCTTTTTTATTTCTGAAGCTGTAAGAGGACCTAAGGAAAACCTCATGCATTTCTGCAAAATAGTAGTATTGAATCTTCCTTATTTCTCTGTTGAAGACAGCATACCTTTTTCTTGCAACATAACTTTTCTTGCTTTTGGTCTGTAAAGTAGGAGAGTTTTGTACTTCAAATATCAAGACCTACATGAGCTCAATAGCAACTGGAACATGATTTTGAAAACTGAAATGGGGAAGTAAGTTTCAAATGTTATTTGGAGTGATGCTGACTGATCTGCAGGCAGACACCAGGAAAAAAACTTCTCTCAAACTCCTGAAAAATTAGTATATTTGTCCTTTTTTATACTTGTCTCAGATTTTATAGCTAGTCATGCTGTCTTACCCCCCAGGATATTAAATAATAACAGTCTTCAGGCAGCAAGGAGAAGAACTAATTGTTGTTCTCCTTCTATTTTACTACTGCTCCTATAATTGGAAACTATCTCCTTATAATTGCATCTGTAGTGAATAGTAATTATAATTCTTATAATTAGTTTTTTTTTTCTTATAGTTTTTTCCCTGATAAAATAATATTTCATACAATATCTTGTCTGACTTGAGAACACAAAGAAATGCGCAAGTCAGTATATTAGCATTGCTTTTGTGGAGTTCTTATATACAAAACCTGATTCTCCATAGCTAGCACTGAACTTGTGGCCTGATCAATAAAATGGAGTAAGATAACAGCTGGAGAACATGAACTATGAATCAGAGAGCAGAGTTTTATTTTAATCCTTCATTAGTCTGTACATAGAGTGCTGAACATAGAATTTGAGTGCTATGACTAAGTATAGCTTTGAAATTAATTTAGGTAAAACTGAGTCACTTAAAAGATCCAGGAAATCAAGTTTGCCCACTTGTAGTCAAATCAAACAGTTACACTATTTTAAATCAGTCTTGTTGCATCATCATTTTGGCATTGTGAAGAAAAAATTCAAATGTTTTATCAACACATTTCATCTATACAGTGGAACATGGTGAAAAGATTCCTTAGCTTAGTATAGAGTGAAAGTGTTTTATTCCAGATAAAAGTGAAAGCTCATCTCTTTTCTAACAGTTCAGTTTTGTTACCAAACAATGTTAATTTCTTTTGTAAAATGAGATTATTCTAGAATTATAGTGCACAACATGAGAGAAACAGCAACAGCAAAAAAGGTTTCAAAATTACTATGAAGTTTTATTGGAGACAATAAATTTGTAACCAAGAGGCTCTTACGTGTCCTTTCATGAGCTGAGAAAATGATGATAGCTTTACAAATAACAAAGCAAAGTTGGAGTAATTTTTTTTAAACTTGCGCTGCAGATATTCATTAAATAATTTATTACTGTATGCTAGTATCTTATGAGTATATTTTTTAACATTCATTTGTAGCTATAAACAACAACATAAAGATAAGCTTGCAGCACCCAGTTGAATGGAAGCTGGTTATTTTTTAAATCATCCTTCTGACCTAATTCTTAAACTAGACAGCAGGAGTACCTGTAGCTGAAAATACATGGTGAAAGCAACTGCAATACACAATAAACTCCATAGGCACATTCAGTATAGATTGTGACTGATAATAGTGACAGAATCTAGAATCTAGTCCCACTGCACTTAATGCTATATTGTTGCTCAGACTGTAGCTAGTATATGTGGCTTTTATTCTTTTTCTCTCCAACAGTTTGACTTTCATATGTTCCAGAAATCTCTTATTATTATTTTTCAGATCAGACCCAGGATTGTACACAAAGCATTTCTTAAGACCCCAAAAAACCTAATTTCCTCAGACACGTACCTTTTGGTATGATTAATGTAATCAAAACCTTCTTTTATTAGTATGGTGCACTAAAGGTATATATAACATGTGTTCGACATTTTCATAATAAAACACAGACCATGTGTGTAGAAAATTGCATTATAAATCAACTTACCTATATACTTTTTTCCCCCTTGGATAAACAAAAGCAATTGTCATGTGCAAAACTTTAATTGAGAGGAAGCTACTTTGGCATTCTGTCCACAAAAAGAGAAAATATATGAAGGTAAAAAACTTTACTTGTCTTACTTCCATGTTTGAAATGGTGTAATTTAACTCACATGTGAAAACTCTAGCTATATATTTCCAAAGCTCTATTTATAGTATCTATAGATGTATAGATAACTTTCCGCTTCTAGGAAGAAATTTAGTATGCCAAAATGTAGTTATTAGGGAGTTCTTAACAGTGAGTTATAAAACCCTAAGTAACAGGGTTTTATAATGGAAATGTCAACACAACCTTAACTAAAGCAGTACAAAAGACAAGGATGCAATATAGTTAAAACAACAGAAGCCCAGAATATCATTATCTAACCAGGTCCCCTGGACAAGGTTTCTGATTTTTGGCTTTACAGATTTAACAGCATCAACTGTTTGTTTGTTTGTTTTGTTTTATTTTTTGTTTGTTTTCTTGTCTTTTGTTTTTGTTTTTGAACAGATGTATTAGAAAGAAGAGATTTATAAAACTGCAGCAAAGGACAAAACAGCAGAGAAATGATTGAAGATGTGTATTTGATTTGGTTTGGTTTACAGGGATTACTTAGGCTATATGAAAATCCATGAAGGTCATAATGACATTTATGTCATTCTAAAACTGATGTGTGCTATTTTTTATTCCCTTTATACACTGAACATTAAACATAATATTGAATTAAAAAAACAGTTGTATTCAGCTTTGAGTGCAGAACAAATTTCTAAGGAGATATATTATCCAGAGTCTAAATTCATACCTTTTTGAGTTAAATAACATTGAAATTTGACTAGTATTAAAAACAGACAACTACTCCATGTAATTGTAATTTTTGTAAAAACAAAACAAAACAAACAAACAAACAAAAACCCTTAACATTTATAGGGGAGCTGTGACCACAGTTTTGTTGTTGTTTGTTGTTTTTGTTGTTGCTGTTTGTTTCTGGTTTTGTTTTATTTTTGAAGAGTTCTTTTTTGCTCTCAATAATGACTGAAATTTGTTTTAGGCACAGTGAGATTACAAATTAATAAATACATCATAAATAGCTACTTCATTATAGCTTTCAGTAAGTATCCATTTTTTAGTAGTCAGGCATCTTGTCAAAGGAGCTTCAGGATAATGTGAATTGTATTCGTAAATCACCAAAATTTGAAAACAATCAGAGTTTTAGCAAAAAAATGGTGTGTTCTTTTTGTGTTTTGCATTCACATTTTTGTTTCCTTCCCTGTTTTTCAACTGTAAACTGAGGAGAGAAAAAAGAAATTGAGATTAATCAAATTCCAACTTAGAACTGTGGGCAACAGGGACAATACACTACTTTGTACATGCAAGGTACTTTAAAGACTAGGACCTGTTTCATAAACCCTTTTGTCATGCTTTAATTTATGCTTACATGTTCTTCTGACTTTATTTTTCTAGTTATTTTATATTAATAGAGTCCTTGTCACTTTTTTTTTTTTTTTAAGTGATTGCCAGATATTAATAGATTAAGTTTGTTCTAATTCTTTAATCCTTGTTCTTTAAATAAGTGGAAGTCAAGGTTTACAACTCTTGCTCACCAGATGGTCTTTGTATTATATGCCTTTGATCATCACAGACCAATAGTCCCTGATGTTTTAGTTATAGCAGTCTCACAAGAGCCTGAACACATATGCACAACTTTGCAGATATTAGTAATTATACTTAATTTCAAATATTACAGTGGTACTTGCTTCTGAAAGTCAAAATAAATATTTTGCACTGCTTTTTAATGCGAGAAAACTTGATCCATATCATCTAGAGCTGTGCTTGTGGATCAAGAGCCATATTAATGTCTAAGTATCATTTGTACCATGGGAACAAGAGTTAGAGGTCACACCATTGTTGTTCATGGTGTTCAGTATGTTTGCATTTTAGACAAAGTAAAGAGAAACACAGAAAATATCTTCTTAACTTGGGAAAAAAAAATAGTATGAAGTAACTCAAAAACTGAAATAGCTGAAAATCAAGATGAACTTAGTAAGAAGGATCATACTGCTTATGCTGTTTGGCTCAACACTATTAAGATAGTGTTGATAGTGTTTTTCCCAGTAATTAGATGACTTTGCTAAAATACATTCCAAAATATTTATGTAAAAGAAGCACACATAACATGGAATATATTTATTAACTTTATTTTAACTTCAAAGCTTTTTATTTTTACATAATGTTATCAGTAGAAGATGTTTTACAAAAAGCCCTGAGTTTCTGTCTCCTGAGCAGATTGAGTACATCTTCAGTAAATTGGCAAATGGCTCCAAGTTGGGCAGGAGCATTTATCTGTTGAGGGTAGGAAGGCTCTGCAGAGGGAGCTGGACAGCTGGGATTGGTGTGCTGTGTCCAGTTGCATGATACTCAACAAGGCTAAATGCTGGGTGCTGCACTGGGTTATAACAACCCTATGCAGTGGAGACAGGCTTGGGGAAAAGTGACTAGAAAGTTGCCTGGCAGAAAAGGACCTGGGGGTGTTGGCTGACAGCCGGCTGAGCCAGCAGTATGCCCAGGTGACCAAGAATGACAACAGCATCCTGTCTTGTATCAGAAGTAGGCCTGCAGGCCTAGGGAAGTGCTTGTCCCCCTATGTTTGCTCTGGTGAGCCCACACCTCGAGTACTGTGCAGGGCTTTGGGCCCCTCACGACAAGAGTGTTCAGAGAAGAGCAATGAGGCTGGTGCAGGGACTAGAAAACAAGGCCTGTGAGGAGCAGCTGAGGGAGCCGGGGCTGCTCGGTCAGGAGAAGAAGAGGCTGAGGGGAGACTTCACTGCTCCCTACAACTGCCTGACAGGAGGCTGCAGTGAGGTACGTGGGCCTCTTGTCTCAGGTGACAAGTGATACAATGTGAGGCAATGGCCTCAAGTTGTGCCAGGGAAGGTTTAGATTGGACATCTGGAAGAATTTCTTCATGGAAAGTGTGGCTAGGCATTGGAACAGGCCACCCAGGGAGGCGATGGTGTTCCTGTCCCTGGAGGTGTTTAAAAGATGTGAAGATGTGGTGCTTAGGGACATGGTCTAGTGGTGGACTTGTAGTGTGAGGTGGTTGGTTGGACTTGATGGTCTTAAAGGCCTTTTCCAGCCTAAATGATTCTGTGATTCTATAAAATTTGTGATTGGACCTCATCAACGGTTTGTACAATTCATAAAAAGTAACTCTTTGTTTGGTGTGCCTCAAAATGTAATCCCACAGTAATCCTGTAGTTCCTTTCAACAATATGAAAACCTCACAAAATATAATATAACTTGTATATAATGCATATATATAGGTTAACATATATAATATAACTAGTGTTTGTATTTGTACACACAATGCTGCTATGTTGTATAGCCACACCTATGGCTGTAAAAATCTGCTTTGTAAATTAAAAGCAACTGTTTTGCTGTATTCAGGTGTTTGAATTCAATGAAGCATTGCATTCTGGCCAGCACAGTCAAATGGTCACTGGTTAGTGCTGCTGGTTGGTTTCTCATTCCAAAAGATATTTCACAATAAATTTATTAACTGTGCACTACTTATATATGGTGAGGAAGCTTCATTTTGGTAAGGATCAGAGGGTAGTGCTAATTAACACTGCAGGGTTTGTATTATCTACCACTGTTGGCCACATTTCCCATATATATACTGAAGCATTTGCTTTCCTGTCACTGAAACACCAATTTGTGTGTTTCTTAGAAAAGCAAAGATCTGAGTTTTAACTCTGAATTTATGCAACATAACTCTTGACAGTTCTCCTCGAGCCTTTGACAGAGTTGTTGAATTAAGAAGATGGAATGGGAGTCAAGGTAGGGTGGGAGGAAGGTCTGCGGATGATGGAGTCCTACAGATGATGACACTCAATGCAAAGGAGATGGGCTTTGTAAGAAAATAGAAACAAAATCAAGTACTCCTATTGCAGTGATGCACATCTCTGGATAGAAGGACCTATTTATTATAAATACAGCAGCGTGGTGGCTCATAAAGTACTGCTTCTAAACAACACAGAAAGTACTTCTCTTGTATGAGGAAAATGTAACAGAGTTATAAGGCATATTTCTGTGTATTCCCCTGCTTACTAACAAAGTGGCACTGAAAATAGTTAGGGAGAGGAAAATAGAAATTAATCAAGTTTTTTCCATGCGATCTTGTACACTGGAACAGATTATTGGATGTTATTTAGGACAGAGAAAAGTGGAGCAATGGATAATATTGCTTACAGATCCCGTTTGTGGGTTTTTTTTTTTTTCATGTTTCTTGTACATTGATAATCTTTTCATTGCAGTTTTGGTTCACAGTACTTGTGTTGGTAAAGCAATTTTTCTAATTGATTAGTTAACCGTCCATGTTTTTCATGATTATCAGTAATTCAAGGTAATTAGCGTGACATTTTGTTTTACTATCTGATGATTTTAAAATGATCCCATCTATTATGGAACTAGCCTATAGGAATAAAAGAGATTATAGCAATAGTATTTCACAGAATTTTAACTGTATCACGTAAAATTATTCTAAGAGTACTGAATTGAATAGAAAATAATAGTCTCCTACAGTGTTTTCAAGTAACCTGCCAAAGGTAGGAGTTACAATAAATAGAATGGTATAGACTGTTAGAAAATTATCTAGAAAGGTGTTTTTTTTTCCCCTATTAAAGTATAAATTTATTCTCTTAATCAGTGTATTTCGCTTATTGTATCCTAAGCAAGTAGAAAGAAGTCCACTGGTTGGTTGCAGCTGGACTGCTTTACATCGGTTTTATAATTGCTAGAACACATTGGTAGATCCCAGTTGGCTGCCCCACCCGTGGAAGTGTTCAAGGCCAGGTTGGATGGGGCTTTGGGCAACCTTGTCTAGCGGAAGGGGGATTGGAACTCAGGTGTTTGAGGTCCTTTCTAACCAAAAGCATTCTATGATTCTATGATCCAGATCCAACATGCTCATACAGCTCCTTGTGTTCCTCAATCCTACATAGGTTTTAATTTATTTTTTCCATTTATGTCAATATGAAGTCAGAAAACCACATGTACCACTGGATATAAATGTTGGTGGATTTCAAAATGGGCTCCATTACAACTAAGAGTAAATCAGAATAGTCCTAAGGCTGTAATAATTTATGCCGGTGACATTTATTCCAGGTGGTTTGGGATTATAATATACCAGAAGTTTATGTTTCTCCACAGTTTACATTACATTAATCATAGCTTATCTAAAGATGAAGGTCCAGCTTCAGGTTCAGTTATATATCTTCCACAAAGCAAAAATTCAGAAGCAGTTGCTGTGACTTCTAGCATTGCCTATCCCATCTGTGTGCTCAAATACTCAGATTCAAGGACATTTTTTTTTTGAAATCAATTAAGTCTTATTTATAAAATATTCTACAATGTGGAAAGTCAGATTTAAAATAATTTCCAACTTCCTGGGTGTAAATCAAAGCTTACGGACAAGAAGCTCATCAGTTGTTTTTATCTTCAAATTTAATAGCTCCATTCTGCACTGTATAAATGACTTAGGAGCATTAGGGTTTTTATTGTCTGTAAACTACATTGTTGGTACTTCCTTTTAAATATTTATAAGTCTACTGTTAAGAACAAATCACTTTCTCAATCTATTTCACTAACAGAAATTATTTATAAGTATATCATTAATTATTTAGATTTTCCTGGTATTATATTTACATTAATAATTAAATGCATCTAATTATTAAATTGTATAAATAAGATTTAGTTTCATTGATGTGCTGAAATGCAAACAGCAATTCTATCACTGACTGTAAACATTTGAAATGAGATACTCTTCAGTAACAAGCACTCTTAGTTGCTAGAAGTCATGACAGTAACCTGCTGAGCTAACTTACCCTCTTAGTGTCTCTGGTACATAATTATGGTACCTCTGACAGGATTTGGATTCATCCATGTAGAATCAGCTTTGTCCACCTCTTACAGTTGTTACTGTGCAGGTAGCCAGCAGTCATAATGCCAGTGTCTTTACACTGTTCACCAATTACCTCTGTACTACCTAATGGAAATTACCTTTTATAGAAAAGGTGAAAAACTGATTCACACTCCAGGAAACTTTGGCTGTCTCCTCATTAAAATCTTCAGAGAGTGCCACAGCTCAACAAAATGTGTAACACTGTGCCTTAATCCCAGAAGTTATAACTGATCTCAAGGGGAACTTTGATTTCTGCCATGCCCCAATATGAACATTTCTGCAATGTACCAGCAGCATCAGCTTCCTCAGCACAGCATTTCCAAGCAGCAGAAAGGTGAGGTTCATGCTCCCTGCTATACAGGATGGCACAGTTAACAAGTGGCTTATTTCTCACTCAGTTGTGTCTTGTACAAAATGTAATTATTTGATGAGTAAAGCGTAACCTATTTCAGCCCCTGATTATGATAAAGTTAGACTAGGTTCAAAAGCCTGTCATTACCTGTATGAAGTCTTCTGGTGTGATTACAGTTCTTCAGCATAAACCTTCAGTTAATACAGTCCCTCTGCTATTTCTAGTCTTGCCATTATCAGGGATTACTCATGATTAGTGATTATGTTCAGTGGTCCATGTGTGCAACTTTTGCAGCAGACACACAGTGTTTACATCTTTTTGAAATGTGGAATGGCTGTTTTCTGGGACTTTTTCCTGGCACCAGAAACAACTTATCATTTTGAACCCAGCACCTGAAGACCTGAGGGCTGGACTAATGACAGTAATGAGAAATATGTTTTTTAACACATTTTTTTTTCTTCTAAATATTTAGGTGGAACAGGACACCTATTGTAAATAGTCCTCCTGGAAGCATTCTTAACAGAGTCCTTTTCACCTTTTTCTGTCTTCCTGAGTGCCCTTGGAAATAGTCGAATTAATCATAGACTAAAACTTCCCAGTGAATTATAAACACTGTTAGATTTTCCAAATGGGATTTGCTGTTGTTCGTAGCAAGTAAGCACCTGTTATAAATAGCTGCCATTAGCTGAATGCAGATATAAAATGTTCATAAATGTTTATTATGGCACTCCATGTTTTCAGTACCAGCTTAATACTTTATTCTCAGGTCTTTATTTGGTAATGTAATCCTGAAATCTTTAATTGCCTGCTTTCATCATAATTTCTTTATTCTTTTAACCTATTTCCAGCTATGCTGATTTATTGAGAAATAAAAGTAAGAATAATGTCAATTATTCTTCCCAAGCTAAACGACCCAAGGGAGCACTTTAGGACAATGTGAACTGCATGGAGAAAGAACTGAGCTGATGCTAACTTATATGAACTTTTAATTTGAGAATAATGCTAGAAGTGAATCATAGTCTTCAAGGTGAAGGAGTACATTAACTTCCTAACTAAGCTGACTTAACCTTAACTGTGAAAGTGACATTAACAACCTGGCATATCTGTTACAATTATGTTTCTAATCCTACAACAGCTGAAGAATATTTATTTTCAAAAATGCAATGCATTGGCAGAGTAAATATATTCTAATCATGAAGAACATGCAATTGGAATTAGAAGAAATCTAAGAAATCCTTCGTTTTATATGTCTTACATTCAAAGAGAATTTTATAAAGCCTGTAATATTCTTTCTTTGACTAGTTTTTACTGTTTTATATTGGGTTTTGGTTATCTGGTTAGTTTGTTTGCTGAAAAACTGAACCATATAAACTAACACTGAATGTGATGAAGAAATACAAGGCTGACTGAAACCGTTCATGCCATAGGAAGCAAAGAACAGCATACACATCTAGTTCTAATTTTAGCAAGAGTAAGTGGCTAGTGGACTTCAGAAAGAAGTACAAAAATAGATTGCAAACATCATGCCTTAATGCTTTTATGTTGCAAAGAAATCTAATTGCTCATGCAGGGATGGGAAGTCAGAAGTTAGAAAAATCATGACAATAATGGCCCTCAGTCTAATCACTAAACTTCATCCAAAGCTGCCTAACTTTCTATCATATCAAAGTTCTCCTTGATTTGATTACGTACATCTGTTAACATCTAATCCTAGACTGTAAATTGCCTCAAGATTTTTATTTTTTTTTTCATTTTTTTTTTCCCCAGTGTGGTTTGTGTCTCTAAGCTCTTTCCATGTCTAGCTGTCTTGATCTATATCAGATTTTCTTCTACCAAAGTTACTTTGCTTAAATTATTTATGCACAGACAAATTTACACATGAAGACAGTCATATCAGTATTCATATGTACACAAGAATTCACTGAACCTTTTTCAGGAAGAATTCAAGTGCATAGTGCAGTTTTGCTTGCAGATTTCATATTCTGTCTGAAAAAATTTGTCCTAAGTAGAAAAAAATATCAGGAGTCAGCACAATGTTATGAAGACTACGCATCAGAATATTATCAAGTTTCAGAGTATCACACAAAGGGTATATATAAATAAATGTATTCCTTTCTTACACAAAAAGGCTCTAAAACAAATGCCTCTGATAGAAATAACAAGATTATCTTTAGTAGTCCATGGCTTGGGACAGATTTTAAAGCCAACCAAAACCCTTGATAATCAGTCCGCAAGTCTTCACTAAGTTTTTGGTAGTTATGTATCTATAACTGTAGCTATGCGTTCTGTAGCTACATATCCTGTAGTTATGCCTTGCTAAGTTTATGTATAGCTAGTTTACAAGTATCTGCATCAGCTCTATGTACTACAAGAACTTGAATTATAGCCAACCTTTTGGTATAGCCAAACTCTGTGAGATAGTTTCATATTAATCTATATGTTTACTTGTTGATTATGGGCCTATGTAGTGTAAATAAAAGTATTTTTTACCATTGAAAGGAAGTTGTTTGATTCAGGCATGTAATTGTTCCATGTGACCTTATATTCACCCCAGCTAAAAAAAGAATTTTGCTTCACTGTCAGTGTTTAGATCTGTCAAATGATAAGGCCACAAATAATCGTATATAATACTGTCAAAGCTAGATATGTGGGCAGAAATGGCTGTAGCAGATTGGAAACAGTTCTCTCTTGTCAATAGAGATTTTGCATCTCTGAACTCTCATTCAATTTGCAAGTAATTAAAATTTAATGCTCTTTAACATGATTAGGAAAAAATCTTGATCATAAGGCAGATTGACCTACATGTCTGATAGACTGAAAAAATATCACCTTACACAAATTTCTTCCTATTACAATTCTCAGTGCAACTGGTTGTTTGGGAATGAGATTCTGCAGACTCTGGACACGGGGTATCAACAAGTGCCTTTGAAAGTTGATTAAACTCAACAGCGCCAACTTGTATCATCTTAAGGAGGTGTGCAGCAGTACCAACCCGTACATAGTTTCCTGAATCTTTCTTTAAAGTCAATGCTATTTTTTTTTTTTTTAATTTGAGTTCATTTTAAAATGAAATTCATAGAATCATTGTAGAACCATTGAATGGTTTTGGTTGGAAGGGACCTTAAAGATCATTTAGTTCCAACCCCCCTGCCATGGGCAGGGACACCTCCCATTAGACCAAGTTGCTCAAAGCCTTGAAGAGTTCCAGGGATATGGCATCCACAACTTCTCTGTTTCAGTGCCTCACCACCCTTAGAGTAAAGATTTTTTTCCTACTATCTAATCTAAAACCACCCTCTTTTAGTTTAAGGCAATTCCCCTTAGTCCTATCACTCCACTCCCTGACGAAGCTCTACAGGTTTTCAGTAGTCCCCCTTTAAGTACTAGTAGGCTGCTGTAAGGTCTCTCTGGAGACCTTATATCCCAGTTTGATCTTGATCAAGTCTATGCCTGATGGTGATGAGCTAAGATAAAATGTATTTTATTAGTAGGATAATAATGCTACAAGATCATATATATTCAGATATGTCGATAATAAATATAGATCAGAAAACAGACAAAAAGATTTCTAAGCTCTAGCCAAGCAGGATGTAGTGAAACATTTCCAGACAAGGTGGAATATGGAGGAAACATTATGATAAGACAGAAGTAAGAAATTAATGAATTAAAAAGTAAAACTTGTGACCTTTGTCTTTGGATCTTTGGATGTTCAATTTTCTGGTATCCTCAAGAGGGGGCTGGTACGGCTCTTAGTTGTCATTTGTTGATTGTTGCTGGTACTGATTTTATATTGACATTAATTAAATCCGTGCTTGAAAGGTTGTGCTCAGAGACTTAACATGGGTAGAAAGAGATGCTGAAGGGATGCACTAACATGCTTGGAGATATTAAGAAATCTCATAAGTGATTGATTCATATACCCTCCTTTGCTCAGGATTAAAATGGTCATCAGGCTTTTTTTCCCAGAAGGTGATGTTCCCTGCATAAAAGTGTAGTCTACTGGATTTGGGTTGGGTAGGAAATGAGGGAATTTGTCTTTCTTAGTTGCTGGAGAGCACGTACCTGATTATCTGAATGTTTTTTTTTTTTTTTCCTGTAGGAAAACTTATTCTAGGGACAAGAAATGCTAATAATGTCGTTAATATCACACTCTTCCTTTAGCACATATGTAATTTTTAGAGTCTTACGTTTCTGTCAAAAGGTCATAAGCCTGTTAAAGAACAGTGCATTTACCATGCCATCTGAGTGTCTGTGGTCCATTCTGGACAAATCATCTTTTTCTGGTGGGATAAAACTTCTGAGTGCTGAACCCCTTCTTTTTCTGTGTTTCTGTGCTCTTAGATGTGGCTCTGTAGCAAAACGCTTTCCAACTCATGGCTCCATTTTTGATTTTTGTAAATATTATCAGAGATGGGCTGGTGTTCCTGTATGCAGGAATGCCCAGCTGTCTTACCTCTCCTTAATACTGACATTTGTCCACTTTGGGAGGGGGGGGGGAGAGAAGGAGAAGTGGGAGGGGGGAGCAAAGTGTCTGTCTAAGTACTTTTTTGATTCCTACTGAACGTAAAGGTAATATTTCATTGAACTATCTCTTGTAACTTCAAAAGTTCCTTGAGTAGTAATTGCTAGTTTAGATCCCAGTATTTTATAATGAAAAGTTTTAGTTGTTCTTCCCCATAAGCATTATTTTGCATTTATCAACACTGATTTTCCTTTGCTATTTTATCATAGTGATACTAAATATCACTACACATTCTGTAAGTCTTCTCACCTCTCATTTTTACTACAGTGAATAACTTGGTAGCAGCAGAAGACTATCTCACTTCATCCCTTTCCTAGGAGCAGCAAGGTCCCCAGCACAGGCCTTTATAGGACTTTGACCATAAAAACTAGCTATTTATTACCTAAATATGATTTATAGTCTGTTAATTGCTTACAAATCAGTGCAATTACTTTATTTTGTATACCATGGCAGCTTAATATCAAGAGTGCCTGACAAAAGACCATAATGAAAACTCTCTGAATAGCCAATCATAAACTTTTCCTATTGGTGATGGTTTTGAAAAGTCATGTAGAATATCACTGTCCCCACAAAGATTTCTGCTTGTTTCTCTTATATAATATATTCATGCATTGCTGATTCTACTCTTCTTAAGTATTTCTGCAAATCTATTTGATAGAATATACTATATTTTTCTGAGTTCCTCCTTTATAAAGTTCTGAAATCCTACTTTAGAGGTTTTTTTTCATATTTATTATATTCTGTTCTTTCAGTGCTGAAGCATGTTTAAACAATAAATAATTTCATACGCGTAAGACTTGAAGGCCATCTTCGAGAGAATGCTTCTTATTTGGTGAGAATGCGTGAAAGAGGAAAAGTAAACTGGGCCAAATTCTTGAACAAAAAAATTTCCCCTATAGTGTGCCACTGATCTAATTTGATATGAATAGCCAATCGATATGAAAAAATAATCAGCACTTCAGTAGTCTTGCCTAAGCTAGTCATGGCATCCTAGAAGTCAGTGCAAGTCATGTAGTTTGCTTGGGAATATACCTAAGTGCCCAACCGGGCTTTACAGCTCCAGTTTACTACTGTTGTAGTTGGTATTGTGGTAATCAGTATTCATTCTAATTAGGTTAAGGCCCTAATTAAACAATAGACTCATCATAAGGCCAAACTTACTCTGTCAACTGCACGGACATTTCTGTCACTTAATTTTACTCAGGTCAGTATGTCCTTGCCTTAAAAGTAAGGTGAGGAGACCTTAAGTGTCTTAAGTGTACTAGTACATTTTGATAAATCTACTAAAAGCATTAGTCTTGAGTGAACACTGCAATACCAGATGCCAGGATGAAAGTAGCTCAGACACAAGGTCTTACCTCTGTCTGCACAGTTCCATTCTGGGTGTGATCACTACCTACATAGCTTCAAGTTAATTGAAACTTTTAATCTCATAACCTTTAAGCAATAAGTAGTACCTTAAGCCATTTTTTATTTTGAATGTTAAGTATGTCTGATTTGGGATGCTAACAAAATAAGAAATTTGGCACCTCAAAATATCATGTTATAGTCACTTGTATGGAATAGAGTGTATTCCCATGTTTTTCCCCATAAATAAATAAATGCAGAGGTTGAATAATATCAACCTGGAGTGGAAATACAGTGATGGCATGCTGAAATGCAGGCACTGTGCAATGGAGGGACCATAGTTTAGCAGAAAAGTCAGGAGTTTTCAGTGGAAATTTTTCTTTTCATGGCAAAGTTAAAATTTTCATGGAAAAAAAAATTACTCTATATCTGATGCTGGCTATAGCCTCTTTCTTTGTGTAGGGAAATACAGGAATAGTGGGAATTGACTCTACAAGAAGTATAAACTGAACTTGTTTTGTCTGTTGAGATCTGTAAATTCAAGACTAGAGGTAGCCACAGAAGGCTTACTGAAGAATTCTTGAGCTGGCCAACTGTTGTCTTATTTTGTTAAATACATGTAAATGTACTATATTTATTCCCATGCTGTTTTCTTAACAACTTCTTTCTTTTCAACTGAGAAAGGTAATAGTTTTCTTGCATTGTTCAAAATTTTGTGTTTATGTGTGATTTATGGTTCATTACCATCTACCTGAATGTAAGAGCTACCTTGGTACCATTTTCAGCATAAAATAGTGTAATTTAATGAAGAAAGATTCCATCTGAAGTATTTCTATTTGAGAGATTATTTGCCTCAGACAGTATTTAAATTTGATTAAAATTGGCACAGGAGACTTATTCTGCATGGAGGTCTATGTTCACAACAAATTTGAAGTTAAATGTGCAAAGTAACAGGAAACTTAGAATTACTCTTAGAATTGGTTCCTGATTGCATTAATTTCAGTATGTATACCGCCATAAAATATGTTTATAGCATTGCAATTGATAAGGCTATTAACATTACATAGTATTAGCACATGCAATTGTATCACTGTAGAAGTAATTTATAGTTGTGCTACTATCTCTGACATTCAGCTTGAGATCTAAACACATTTTTTTAAATCCATGAAGTATTTTTGCATGAAAATTCTGTGTTTCCATTTCTAAGTAAAAATCAGTTTGCAGTGCAAGCTGAACATTTTCTCAATCTGCCTTTCTCAGTTTTCCTGTTTATTTACCTATATCCTCATGGAATGATCTTCTCCATGGTTTCTGAACTGGAGAGAAGCATATAAAAATACTCAAGAACCTTACTTACATAGTCAGGAATTATGTTTTTCATAGACTTTTTTGTCTGCATCCTTCATTGTTGCTACAGAGTGGTAATACTGCTAAGGATAGATACATGGTTAATTATCCACCAGCCTGAGAAATGTGGTAATAATTTTCAAAAAGAGACCATACCTGTTACTTATTCTTCTTTTAGAGATGTTGCAGAGTTATTTCTTAGCAAAATGAGCTTTATTTCTGATATAATGCTAACATCCACTGGTGCTCTTAATGTACCTATTATTTGTGATCACTTGCTATTTCAGGAACTGGTCAGTGAATTTGCATGAGCAAGAAATAAAACTGGATCCAGTGTTTCTTTTTAGCTGTGTTATAATTTAGATCAAAATCTTTTATGAGCTTTGAGAAGTGTCTTGAAAGTTTCTTCAAAACCTCTGAAATAGCTATGTCAAATTATGATACATGGAGAAAAACAAAATCCACCTCAGTAACACAACATGAATGGGAACCTGGAGGTCTGGCCGAGTGAATACTTGAGCAGTTCACGGTCGCTGGCAGCTCTCCTGCAGTAGTAGTTACTGCATGTGAGGACAGGCTTTCTCACCTCACTGTTCTAAATCCTAAATGCTGATTTTAATGGCATCTGTTCTGATAGCACATGCAACATCAGCTGTATTGTGTCACTGGAGACTGCCTTACTTGTTGCCTCCTCTGCTCCAATATACAAACTGATTTGACAGTCAAACGTGGTTTAAATGTTAGGAGTATTGTAATATGAGCAGTACTTTTCAGCATCCAGAGCCAGACTCCCTTCTAAGATGCAGATTACCCTGAATGTATATAAGTGTGTGCAGTACAGTGTGCTCTTTACCTAACAAAATTAACAGATGAATAACGGGCTTTGTTTTGCCAATGACAAGAATGAATCAATATTTGCAATGTGTGAGTGGAAAGAGGAATTTTATTATTTTTAGGTGGGAAGATAGTCTGTCACTTCATTTTTCTCATTTGAGACATGGTGCTTTCCCTGGGAGGTAGGACAGTCATAGCAGAACAGCATGCATGAGCTGCAGAGTTACAGGCCTGGCAGCACCAAGATGTGCTGTCATATAAGAAGGGCACTGAGCACTTGTCTGAATCCTATATGTGCACCTTTGGGCTGGTAGAGAATTCCCAGTGGAAAAACAAACAAACAAAACAAAGCAAAAAAACAAGAACAAAAACACCATTGCCAAATTCTTTGGCATATCCTGTGCTTTTAGTCCTAACTAAGACACTACTCCTTAGTGCCAGCAAGGCTTGATATCTTGCAGAGCAAGCCATTATGAGATTTCCTAGTGGTTGGCCCCTGAGACTATGTCATTTCCACTATGTCATTTTCTTTCATTCAAGGCTTGTCTGTGGAAGAAGATTTCTCAAAATCTTGCAATTCACAAGGTTGCTGTAGTCGTATCTGTATGAATTTATAAGCTTTATAAGCAATGGCTACATCTGTGTTTCTCTTACAGTCCTAAAATTATCCAACTGAACTACATCTTTATAAACAAAAAGCAGGTATGACACCTGAAAGCAACAAATGACTCAGAAGAGGAGATTCAGTCTGTTTCCCACTGACAGGTTCAGTGCCCATGAGCTCTGGTGTAAGGAGGAAGAAGAGAGCTTTCAGCATCCCCAACCCAGTCACCCCCGCCCTCGCCCACAGAGGTGCTGGCTCTCCCCAGGTGCCCCCAATGGCATTGCATGTGGCTGCTCAGTGCCGGGCCAGGAGCTGCAGCCTCATGAGGACATGTCGCAACAGATTCTCATGGAGCTAGCAGTGTTTCCTTCCTGCCTGCTGGCAGTGGCTCCTGCCACTCCAATTGCACAGAGAAATAGTAAAAGAGTTCAAATTTACAAATCGTAAAAGAGTTCACCTGCTATCACATTACCTGGGCTTGCACACATCCTTCATCAAAAAGGCAGTTCTGAGCCTGGCCTGCCTTAGCATGTCTTTGTCACTTGTATTGTGGTAGGGGCATCGATCCACGACAGTAATCAAGCTGTATTGGTCACTCCACAGGGATTGAATAAGAAATCTGTACTCTGGTGAGCTCCCACTCTAGCTAGAAGGCAAGGGACAGGACAGCAGGTAAATGTAGAGATACACCAGAAAAAAACAAAACAACAGACATCCATATCACAAACAATGATTTATTTATGTTTTAATGAGGGCAACTAAAAGCTACGAACCAACTGCTTCTGTCTACAGGTCATTTATGCTTGCAAACCCATGAGATCCAGAAAGTATGGATGATGCAGATCGTTTTTTTTTTTTTTTTTTTTTTTTTTTTTCCTGTAGGTAATAGCAATATGTATCTTGCCAAGATTTTTTTTTTTTTTTTTTTTTTTTTTTTTTTACCAAATTAGGAAGATATTTAAAAAACTTGGAGTAGAAAATTTAACTTTCTAATCTACTAATTTATGTTTGCATAGACTTTTTCTTACTATTATGAGGGAAAAGGTTTACACTGCAGGAGGATGTAAAACTCTGTGTTTTTGTGAAATCCAGCTGCATGTAAATGAGAAAACAACCCCTCAGGAACTGCCTCTTCTCATTTTGTTAAGCAGGTGTGGAAGTTTTCCAAAAATGTTTTCAAGGCAGTTCTGCAAATTCAGAATAGAAGTGTAAAATCATTTCCATTTCCCTTTCATAGGAAAATGAAACTGTTTTCTTTGAAAATGCTTAATGTTATTACAATCTAGCTATACTTTCTGCACTTAGGAGAAACTCTAAGTGGGTAAAGGCTACAAAGAGTTCATTGCTGTGCCAGGAAAAGCATGGGAAAGCCATGGTTTGGTCAGGCACGCTGAGGTTAAGTAAAGGCAGTGTGGATGCTATCACTGTCAGCAATGCTAATTATCTCTGCTTGGGCAGGGGCCCAGCAAGGATCCCAGCCAGCCCTTCTCATGTGTAAGATAACAGCGACAATAGAAGACTGACTGGAGCTTTTGTGTAAAGACTCACTAGTGTTCTGCACTGAGTGCTGCAGTCTTGTGCTACAAAATCTCCTTTAATGAAGAGCCTACAGACAGCTGTACAGCCTATTTGTCTAACAATTGTAAGTGGACAAAGTCTGCCAAATAGTTTATGAACCGGTGATATGGACTGAGTTGCCATTTTTTTCTGTCTTCTTACTACCAAAATCACTTTAGTCAAAAGGTAATGACATTGAGCATAATGAGTGATCTTTTTCCCACCGTGTTTGACCTGGGGTTCCCAGTTTTTATTCCATGTGTCTTGATGAACAGCTTTCTTTTTTTTTTTTTTTTTAAATGACACATATTTAAAACAATACATGCCAATACATATATTGCCTTATCTACATCTGACGTTCCTGTCGCTTCTTTGCATAAACATGATTTAACCTTGCTGTCTTCTGTTCTCTTGAGGAGAAAATTACAGCCCATTTCTCCTTTGATCTGTCAGCTTGGAGCAGCTGGCAACTTGTCAGCACCTCTTCTGCAGATGGACATTTTGCTGCTCAGAGCAATACCCCAGCAATTTGTACGTACTCAGCCTTGACAAAATGACTGCGTAATCAGTAGCCAAGGAGTCATTTTTCTCACTGCTATTTTTTTTTGAAGATTTTTGGGGATTCATACTTCAACTACTTCAAGTTCTTGCAGGTTCTCTTCAACAATCCCCCACACTGGAAAGAAACAAATCCTTGAAGGGGAACAGCCATGTTCCTAAAAGCAGCAGAGATATTTCCTAGCTTTCAATGATGCCTTCTTAAGCATGTGCTTAAATTCAAGCATAGAGTTCTCTTTGTATCTGATGGTAGCCGTGCATCTGCTAAGACATTTTTGGAGGGTTGAGATCTATTGAGAAGTAGCTGAAAGTGCGAGACACATTGCAAAGAAAGATTGGGAGAAACAAGGCAACATCCTGTCCTGTGTGGCTAAGAACTCGGAAGCATTAGTAGAACAAAAATGTGTATGCTGCATGCAAATCTTAATGAAATTGGTGATTTAAAATCACAACATTTTTTTTTAAATGCAGGTTTCCAAGTCTCATTAACTTCAAACAAGAGGATTCATATTCTATTTAACAACAAGAGGATTCATATTCTATTTAACTAGACTTCACATTGAGCCACTTTTCATTTATAGTATATTCCTAAAGGTAGAAGCAGCAGGGAGATGAAATGGCTTCATTTACTAGAATTACAGCTTCTTTTATATAAAACGTTAATCATTTTATATATGACAACCTTATGCTTAATGTTGCTAGAATACTCCTCATAAAACATTATTTTGTGAATGCATAGACTCTCCTACTGAGCACATTACAGCTTTCAGTGGATGTGCTAATCCAGTTTGAATATATGTAGTATTTAATCTTAATTATGATGCTGAAGTCTATACAATGTTAATTATTCATTTTGCATGTTCCTTGCACTTTATTGTAATTCATAATGTCCTTAATCAAAATGTAGCTTTTAATTATAACTGTAAAATTTGGATGAAACCTGCCTGGTAAGCATAAGCAGACTTTTTTGTTTCACTTAGATTTTAGGGTAAGATGACAAGAGGAACATTTGCCAATTTGGTGAGAAAAGAGCGCTGAATGAACATTCAACCAAATAAGCAGCATCTCTCTCAGCCCTCCCCACAGCCCACTGCAGCGGCTAGAAGCAGCGAGGACTCCTCTGCTGACATTTGCTAAATCAGGAATCTCAAGGCCTGAGAGCACGGGGTGATTTTTAATCCAGCACTCTTGCCTGCTTTTCATCAGTACCATGATGTGGTGAGCTTCTGCAGGTAGTGCAGTGCATATTTCTTTGAAAAGCTTTCAAAGAGGATAAGATTGCCATAGCATATATGATATAAATATATTATATTTAATAATATAATATAAAAATACTGAGAATTAAAAGAACCCATTACAATTCTAACACCCTTAACAAAATATATTAAAACAGAGGAGTAAGTTCACCAGAAAAATAGGATGAGAAAATGGGTAGCAAGGGTTACTCTGAACAGAGATTAGGATTCTTCTTTATTTGAAGCAATCAGAAACAATTGACTTAGACTAACTCTTCAAATTACTGCTGTTTTTCATATTAAATAGGTTTTAACAACAGTTAAGTGTCAAGTTAAAAATGTTGGGACTGCTGAAGATGATAGTGTCATATCTCAGTTGCAGCATTCAACTGAATATTTATATGACAGCAGAATTCTAAGTTCTAGCTTTTCTGGGTTTTGTTTCATTTTAAATGCATGTATATTTAAGTGGAAAAGCATTCAAAAATGATTGAAAGGAGCACAGTATCATGAATGTGTACAGTAGCAAGCAAGTCAGAGATGCCTGTCCTGTTTCTTTCTTATTTTTTTCTGGAGTCCTGGAGGAAAAAAAAAAGATACTTGCAGGGTTCATATTGTCGTCCAGAGAAGACTAAAACAGGTATATTCTCATAATAGAAATCTCTGTAATCTCTGAAATCTCTGTTGCAAGTATCTTCTTGCAACCCCTTGCCACGCCAAATTTACAGCAAGCTACTGATGAAAATCACTTGTGAAATCACCAGGGAGGAAATCACATCTTTTTTGCCTGAAAGATATATTGGCAAATATGAACTGCCACACAACCTTTGATATGAGCTGCAGCTGCAGCTCCTCATCTGTCTGGAATGTCATAGTTCAGTAGTTATACCTTTGGTCAGATGTGCTGTGGCAGATCCCAGAAGACTCAAGGAATATATCCTTCTTCATTAGTTATGTAGTCATGAAATGACCTTTAGAAATGAAAATAAAATTTCTAGTGGGAAAAAAAATAAAATAAAAAAATTGTGTCTTAGGCTGTAATTTCCTCATCTTGTGTTTGACACTTTAGATTTGGCTCATGGATAGAACTACTCATGTTCAAAATCCCTATAAGGAGAAAATAGCCTTGTTTATCAAGTTGCCTGTTTGCCCCTCATTACATGGGAGCTGTTGAGCCAACCAACTCACTCGTTAACATATTGCCAGTTTTCAAGAATGAGCTACTTAAAAAAGGGCAGTGGGAGAGGATGAGCACAGAGAGAAGTGCAGGAAATTACTAGGCAGGTGGATTTGTTTTCATGAGTAACAATTATAGGTGTCATCCAGCCAAACTATCCTTCTTTTTGGGATTCACTTTTCCATCAGATCTGTACTAGAATAATCTAAAATTGGCTAGAACCCTAATCACATTAATAATGCTCTCAGTGACAGATAATTGCCCAAAGTTCCTTGACCCATATGTTGAGACATATGTATCATGTCTACATCCCCTGTAACTATTTTATAGTGCAATTTTAACCATTTGGAAGGCAGGACCTCACAAGATTTTAAGCAAACACTTGTAGTATCTTGTGGAGATGATACATGCATTCTTTTTTCACTTATGTCCTGTTTTTTTCAAAATGTTTCCATGAGAAGAAAGGTAACCTATACTAGAGGAATGTGTTGTGTTTTGTGGTTTGGATATGCTATTTTAAAAGTCTCTTTTTCATATTGATATTAATGGGTAATCTGCAGTTTAGAGGCTTTTGCAAAAAATAGTGCTATTCAAGTGATGCCACAGACCTTCATAAAGCTGTTGTAACATTTAAGTAATCAGCTGTGAATACATCAAGGATCCTGTGCAAGTGCAGATTGGTTGACACTGTACCTGTCATAAGAAGTACAGGTAGTTGGTTTTGGTTTTAGACAAGTTACTTCATGAAGAGATTTTTGTTTTATGTGTTAAGTCTGAAGCACCTGAGCATACAATATTTTCTAAATCTAGTATAAAAGCTCAAAATAATAGTTTCATTCTTCCTCTGTGTTCTGGAAACCTTGTTCTTCTGGATACCTTGTTCTTCCTGTATGCTCAAACCATACAGACTCACTAAAGGCAACAACTCCTCAAAATACATCCATGGTGGAAGAGGAATTATCTTTCCAATTTTCAGACACCTATAGAGGGTTTGTGCATGTTACACCACATTTACTAACAAGGGGTTACAATATAGACTAAAGAAAATGTTTTGCTGATTTCCATCTTACTGGAAATTCTGAAATTCTTTTCATATGTCTTCTATAGAACAGATTGCCACTATTCTACAACATCCGCTACTGCCTAAGAGAAACATTTAAAATGCATTTTAAAAGTATCTTTAACTGAAGAGCTTCATCTCTTTTCATTCCTTTCCCATTTTCCTATCCTATACTCCTTAAAGGTTTGACCCATAGCATAACTGAAGACAGCAGAACAATTCCAAGAACAATACAGCCCTTTGAAGCTTTTCCTAATGTTCTCTCTGTTGCCATTTTTATCTTTTATTATTGGTGGTGGTCATTTCTGAGCGGTCTTGTGTTTGCAGGATCCTTTGCTTCTCCTCTCTTCTCCTCTGTAGCTGTCTTCCATGGTTTGTAGCCCTTTGAGATTTTCCATGGGTTGAAGATTGTTTTATGAGATTGTACAGTAAGGATATTGCTGTATGATATCCTATATGATATCATAACAAGAGTAACAGTTATAAATTATAAATAAGTTATAAATTTATAAATGAGTTATAAATGGGTTAGAAAATAAATATATAGGTTTTTATTTTAGAAGAGATTAGTTTACCTCATATATATTTTATACCAGATTTTGCAGACTCTGGTTTGTCTAGCTTTAGAAAATAATAGGGGAGTGGAAAAATTGAGAAGAATAATCAGTAGCAAATCATATTAATTTATTTTCACCAATCATTTATGAGTAGTGTTTCTTGTTTTGTTTGCTAGGTTTGTCAAACCATTATATGAAGGATTTATGCAGGTTATTTCCTCCTGTGGTCTGTTTGCAAATTTTACTGTGTAATTTACCATCATTAGTTGTGACGTGATTATTCACGTGACGTAAATCACATGTCATTTCTTCTTTCTTTTATGTATTCCTGAAAAAAAATACAAAAATAAAAGTCCTGTGGCTTATATTTGCTATTGCATCTATAAAGTAAGATTCTTACTTACAATTTCCTAAACACTTAGTGCAAATTACCATCATTGTTAGTAAATAATGACTATAGCTGAATAAAGCTGTATTATTATGGTATAGAATTTATTCAAAAAGTAGGTAGTGGGACAATATAAATTAACCATTTAATGTAAAATTGAAAACTTGTTGTAGAGGGAAAAAAACACACCGTGTGTATATCCTATTCAAAGAAGAGAGCGAGCTCCAATTTGCTTTAAAAAATAGATTATTGTCTGGCACAACCTCACTGCCCTGACCTCACTCTGGTTCCCTGGCAAATTGCTCTATTCTAAATTAGCAGAAAATAAGTATCAAAGCCTCTAAAAGTTTTGTTTGTTTGTTTGTTTGGTCATAATTATCTACTAAGACAAGCATTAGCTAAGCTGCTATTGTTTTTTAAACTTATGGTCATACTTGATAAACAGATTTTGGTCCTTCAAATGATATAAACTGAAGTCACGATGTTTAAAACACAGTGGTAATAAATAAAACATGAGATCTACAGAAACTGTTGTTTTTTAATGCCAAGGTGTTATTTTTTTTTAATGATTACTAAGAAAGTGTTTCTTTAATTAGGCTTTTATAAACATTTAAAGTTGTTTCTTTATTGACAAATATATCCTTGTATTCTATTTTTAAAAATATGCAGAAGCTACACCGAAATTATGTTTAGATAAATAACTGAAAGCAAAGATTGTATGATGAATCTTTTGCAGTCTGTGCTTTGTTTTATTTCAACAGTTACAGGTTTCACTTCTGTGAAGTCTACTGATAAATAGATAATTTAAATCTATTTTTATATATATTATTTATATTTTGTAAATATATTATATAATATATAATTAAATATACATATATATATATATATATATATATATATATATATATATATATATATATATAAAATCTGATAAAAGACTGTTATGTATTTCTGTTGCTTTTTGTTAACATCCATCTTTCTGCTTGAATTTAATCTTTAATCCCCAGTGATTGACTGGCACTGGGATTCCACATTCAAGTAATACATTCCTTGTTGTTGTTGGCTGAGTTCTAGCTCAGGTCTGCCCCAGGAATTGCTGCTCAGTATTACTCCCTACTGGAAGTAGGTAATAATAGCTTGATAACTTCTACTTTGTGGTATGGTTTGTGCAGTGCATCATGTCACTACACAGAGACTTGTGGTTTTTCTGTATAGCTTTGGAATCTGAGGCACCACAATGTTTGAGGAAAGCTGCATTGGAGAAATGCTATTCTTGTTATCTTATAAGGACATTAGTGGTGTTGCAGAGGGGCAAGGGCAACTGACTGGCCAAGAAATAATAGAAATAACAAGTAAGAAAGCAAAATTGTTCTGTGGTTATTCAAAAACAAATAAAGGTGATGCAGAGAAAAGAGGAATTGAAACACCTTACCACTGCTCATAATGATAAGGGAATCTTATGAATAGGCCAAGAGAAACATAATGGCTATCACTGCAAAGGATGTAAAAATGCCACTTGTGTTCAACTCTATAAAGTGCTATCCAGCAGGGCCAGTTAAAGATTTGCTTAAAAGCTTTTTTCATAAGTATATTTGACTTTCCATTAAAGACTTCTCCACCAGCTGAAGGGAACGATGTGAGATAATTTATGCTATTTTAATGGATGGTGGATGTCACACTTCAAAATACATTTACCATTAAATAACCTGTATCCTTACAGTCACGTACTTCATATATCTATCTTCTACTCTATATGGAAAGGTATGGATGTTGTATATACTGGGTGATGAGACGCTGGAGAGCAGCCCTGCAGAGCGGGATCTGGGGGTTGTGGTTGACAGCAAGTTGAATATGAGCCAGCAGTGTGCCCTGGCAGCCAGGAGGGCCAACCGTGTCCTGGGGTGCATCAAGCACGGCATCGCTAGGCGGTTGAGGGAGGTGATTGTCCCGCTGTACTCTGCGCTGGTGCGGCCTCACCTCGAGCACTGTGTGCAGTTCTGGGCACCACAGTACAAGAAGGACATTGAACTGTTGGAGAGTGTCCAGAGGAGGGCGATGAAGATGGTGAAGGGCCTAGAGGGGAAGATGTATGAGGAGTGGCTGAGGGCACTGGGCCTGTTAAGCCTGGAGAAGAGGAGGCTGAGGGGGGACCTCATCGTAGTCTAAAACTTCCTCGCGAGGGGGAGTGGAGAGGCAGGTGACCTATTCTCTGTAATCACCAGTGATAGGACCCATGGGAGCGGTGTTAAGCTGAGGCAGGGGAGGTTTATGCTGGACATCAGGAAGAGGTTCTTCACCAAGAGGGTGTTTGCACACTGGAACAGGCTCCCCGGGGACGTAGTCACTGCACCAAGCCTGTCTGAATTTAAGAAGAGATTGGACTGTGCACTTAGTCACATGGTCTGAATTTTTGGGCAGACCTGTGCGGTGCCAGGAGTTGGACTTGATGATCCTTGTGGGTCCCTTCCAACTCGGGATATTCTATGATTCTATTCAACTTTGAACTTAGGAGTCCCAGAGATGTTATTTATTTAAATGCATTTGTAAATTATGAATATCAGATCACTGATCTTGTGGGTCAGATCAGTTCATTACACATAGGTTATACTTTAAGTATTTTACTTAAATTTACTTTACTTATATAAGTATTTTACTTATCCAGGTCTAAATGAAAAGTACCATTATTTTGACTATTAAATCTGTATTTAGACTACATTTGGTATGATAAAACATTTGATATGATGATTATATTCGTTTGATAAGACAATATACATATTAAAATAGATAATGTTCCTTAATTTACAGATACTGATTTCTTAAATAATTCTCATTTTTCAGGCGATGAGTTTTAAGAAAATCCTTTAGTACTTCTGTTTCTTTTGACTGTAAGGCAAGATATACAGAGCATCCATGTAGAGCTCTTTTCTGTTGTCCATGATTTAGGTTGCTTTCAGAACTGACTTTCTGTAGTACTGAAATTTCTGATACTTCTGTATATAACTACTCTGACAGCGTACTTCTGTCAAAAATATTGTCGTTATTCCAATTGATTTTTCAAAAATATTCCGTTTTTATAATCACTTCTAGCTGTTCTTGAATTTAATGCTACCTGGATTATTCAATAATACTTGCTTATGCATTGTCACACTAAAGACCATAAGATTAAATTCAGCATGCACTCATATAACAGAATAGTAATTTGTACTTGAAAATTAAGCACCTGGAAGTGCTACAGAAATACTCCTCTTAAATGACTCATCATGTATTTAATAAGTCACTCTTAAAAAGACAAATTTCTGTTCTTATTTGTGAGTTTGCCAGAGCTTCAGGTTAACAGTCAAGGCTTATGGGTTCTGTTCTGACTATTGCCAGGGTATTCCTTGATTGATGTGAAGCAGTTCAGCAATTTCTCTTAAATTCAATTTAACCAATATTAAAAATGTTGCTTGTGTCTCGTTGTTGCGGTAAGAATATTTGATGCAATGGACTCAATATTCACCCTGGTAACTGCTGGAGATTTACTTCAGACTAGCTCTAGTTTGGTTCTGTGGCCTGAATACCTAACAGAAGCTATGGCACATTACGTATCTTCCTTGTGCAAGTTGTGTTGTTTAGTTTCCACATGTTCTGCAACTTCTCTGCAGTGCAAACCAGAACATGAGACTATGGACAGTTGCTCAAAAGTAACTGATTCAAACTAAACTGGTGACATCAATGCTAGCCAAATAAAAGACACAAATTAAATTGCTTCCAGTTGGTCACATAAGAGAATGCTATGAAGATTCAAAATGAACTCTGATGTCCCAAATTCTGTGCAGAAAGTACAAGGCCTTCTCCTTGTTAACAGAGAATTACAGGGTTAAAATCTGGTCAAAACTTTATTGGCGCGAAGGGCATATGCTTTTAAGAGATCAGATGTGTAGAACAGATGCTGTAAGCCAAAGAAGCACTATTTTATGGTGGCATGGGAGTGCTACTTACACATTCCTCTCATAAAAGAACAAGAGATATAACCTAATGGCTTTTAATTCCCAAATGAAGGACAGATAAGTTGACAATTGACAAGGGGCAGATCTTCCTGGGGCTTTGTTTGTAGCTAGCAGTGACCTGAGATACTGGCAGGCAGTTTGTACTGGGGGTTCCACACTCCTGGAACCGTGAAACTGCGGAACGGCACAGATGTAAGAGAATGGGGCTGTAGCACCTCTGCTCCCAAACAATTTGGGGAACTATTTGTTTCTTAGAAAAGAGGGCTAAAATGTTCAAAAATAAATTAGGTGTCAGTTTTGTTGTCAGGCTTTTTAATTTTTTTTGTCATGTATAGGTACTTTTTGTAAACAATTTGAAGAGTTCATGCTTGCATCGGCTTGTGCTCTGTAGGAGTTTTCTTTTAACAATGACTTGAACGTTAATAAGCCAGTACCCATAGCTTGTGCCATGTTGCTTCGAGAGATGAAAGCCTATGACTAAAATCAAACAGAAGGTCATGGGGTTTTAACTGCCAGCCAGATGCAGAAATAGAGTTGTGTTAGCATGGTGTCTGCATTTTACTTATTTATTTATTTCTTTTAAAGAAAATCCTGTCTTCCTTTAATTTCCTCGGCACTCCTGTACTCCAGAACTTTTTTTTTTCTTTTTTCTTTTTTTTTTCTTGTCTTTTTGAGGAAGAAGGGCATTTATTAAGTATGTGAAAATCTGAAGACCTTTAATGTTCTACGTATTCTTTGTATTTGTACCTGGATTACAAACTGCTGCCAGTTTATAAGTACAAAACACAAAGACACAGCTGCATGTTGACTATATCCTCTTCAGTACTTCTAGGAAAGATGTTTTTTTAATTTGACCATTTAGATTTAGTATCCAGTACAAAATAGCTGTCACTGCATAGTTCTTAAATTGGAAAAACTAGAGGCATAAGGCCTCCAACTCTGATCAAGCAGAGGTAAATCTATAGACCTCTGCAGTTTTGAAATCCAGGTCCAAATAAGTACTTGCATATTTACTTGAATTACTCCTGTTTTTTTTTTGTTGTTGTTTGTTTGTTTGTTTTTGTTTTTGTGTTTTTTTTTTTTTTTTTAAGTAAGCCAACTTTAAAAGCTAACTTGGGAAACTTGATCTAAGTTCTGAAACAGTATTTCTGAGATAATTGTGTGTGATTGTGTGGAGTAAACTGTGTGGTAGAAGGATGCTGAAGCATGCTATTTGTATTATACTTCTAAAATTAAAATCTTATTCAGTGTTTGTTAATGCAATTGAAGTAAGTATTCAGGATGAGACCATGTGATGTTAAACCTGTACTGGAAGGAAAATTTGTCTTATTGTTAATATTACAGATAGATATCAATGGATAAGCAATAGAGGAGTTAACTGTAACATATGGTTGGCATTATTTAAGCAGAGTCCTGTCTCCACACCCAAAAGTTATTGAATACAGCTGTAAAGGACTTGTTAGTGGTGGAAAACCTAAAAGCTAATTGTTAAGGCTTTGCTGCCTTTTGCAGCTGCATTATATGAGAGATTGTGATTAATACATTGGAGGGGTTGATATTGCTACAAGTTTGAACAGAAATTTTAACTTGTGTGGGGTATGTCATGTGTGCACGTGTGAAGTCCTGTGCTTTCACATGGATAACAAACAGTCTTGTTACAGGTCTGGCTGTTCTTCCTAGCAGTAAGAAGCCACTGCACCAGAAAAGCTACCTACGTGTTGGAGTATGGGGTAAGTGCCTGATCGCAATGTTGTTACGGGGTTTTTAGCTGGTATGTAGTGAGCAATGTTTTGGGAACGATGGTGGTAGCCTCTTCGAAAAGGCTATGGCCCAGTAGCTTTTCTCAACAGAATTAACTTTATACTGCTTAATTACAAAGATTGTGCTGAAACTTACGGGAAGGTTTAACTGTCAAAACATACTGGCTGCTGGTTAGCTGAGAATATGAATTGGAGAATGTTTTCTGAAGTTTGTGTATATTGGAAATTTAGATATGTTGAACTTGTGTATGTGTACTTACATACTGATAATGTGTATATGAGAAATACAAGCTTTGGTAGATTCCTTCATTGACATCTTATAACATTTTTTCCCAAAAAACATGTTTAAACTTTGCAAAGAAAAAAAAAGTAGCACTCTTAGGAATGTTAGAAGGCTTAAATGAGCAAATTTTAGAGCTTTTACAAGTTTAAGTGAGAGGTAAGGAATTGTATTTAAATTGGTAGATAGAGATTATTAAGTATCTTGAATCACCTTTTTTATTTTTTAAAAATTATGCTTCTTACTTTTCTGTAATAAAGATATATGCATAATACCCAGTCTAAGATCTCTAATTCAATGTGAGAATGAACTAAGAATAGCATTTTACCCTTTCTGAATTGGCATCACTTAATTACATTTTAATGAACTAACTGTGTTTTACAGACCTGAAATGACTTCAAAGCTAATAGCCAAACCATGGACACCTGATGTTTTCATTGAGGGTTCAAAGAAAGACTCTGTCACCTGCCAATTATTTTCTTGGTTTCAGTCATGAAAGGATAATGCATACAGTAATGTAAATTAAAAATAGCTATAATAGTTATAAAAGTGTATATGAAGTACTGCACTTCAGTGCCTTTGGTTTGTGTCCCAGCTCCATCTCTGCTTCTGGAGATCAGAGTTAACTGTGTAGCAATAGCAACTGGGGAACCTCTTTAAGTAGCCATTCTGTAATTCAATTATCCTACTCCCAGAAGCAGAAAGACACACTGTCTCCTTCTGCCTATGTCATGTACCATGCCCTTCTGTCTTTTGCTATTGAATGTAAGAAAGGGAAATAACAAGAGCATAAGCGGGATTGTTTGAATACCTTTAAACAACAACAACAACAAAATATCAATGTCTTTCAGAGGACTGATTATTCTTTCCCTGAGAATTCAGCTAAATTATAACAATTACTAGGTATTCCAGGAGAGTTTAGATACACAGCAGACACCTCAATGAATGACGTATGATATACTATTCTTAGCTTTGGCATGGGAGGAGACAACTAATGCACTATGATTTCATATTCTGCTTAGGTTTTCTAAAGGCTTTGACAAAATTTCTCACAGAACTTTTAAAATGAGCTGCCAGGGCATTAGAGGGGGAAGGTCATAGATGTTTAAATAACTGTTAAATGATAGGGAATGCAGAATAGGAATAAATGGGTGTTTCTTATCATTCAGTCCTTACAATAGGTTGTTCTTAAAATTGGTCAAGCTTACCAATGGGCTTGTGCTGTACAACACCGGTATGAGCACACTTATAAATAACATGGAAGGGGGTCTGAACAGTGAGTAAAGTTTTACAGCTTCTTCCAGGTAGTAAGGGGGAGCACTAACTAATGAACTAAGAGGAAGAAAGTCCAGTATCATGCTCTAGAACTGTAATAATAAGTGGTTCCATAAAAAAGCCAGATCAGGGCTGAATAGGAGTGAAAGAAAAAATAATAAAAAAATCAAGTGCTGGTTGACCATTAGGAAAGCAGTAAAGGATAATGTAACTCTGCGTAATCCAGGGCTTGTCTACATCTCAGGTGCTCTATGTGAGTTTGGTCACCTGGACTTGGAGAGTGGGTACTGGAGCTGAAAAAGCTTCATAGGTAAGAAACAGGAATGAGGTATGGTATGGCAGGGTTTCCATACATAGGATGACTTATTAGGCCGAGACTGCAATTTGGAAAAGGGATGACTAGTGCTGTCACCTCTGATCATCTACAGAATGATAAGCTACTGGAAGAGAGTGGGTAGAGAAGTGAATTATGCAAGGCTCCCAAAAGAAGAAACAGAAGTATTTCTTTTTTTTTTTTTTTTTTCTTTTTCTACAGAGCTGGATTTTTTGTGTGTGGTTTGTGTGTAATGGCATCATTGATCCCCTGCCAGCGGCACCAGGTTTGGTTTCGGAGTGCAGCCCAGAATAAGTGGCCTAGGCCCCGAAACTACAAAACAGTGCATAGTAAATGTCTAGACAGTAAATACTTGTTGATTTGATTAATGTGTTGCGTTCCCTTAGACAGGAGGCTGTTGTACTAGGATTGCTACTGCTTTTATAGTGTGTATTTGTTGTGGGACTTCATTCCGGTTTTTCCTCTGGGAACAAACTTGCATAAACAGAGAGCTGAGAACCCTGCAGAATTGTAAAATGAATTCGAAGTAGAAGGCTTACACCCCTTGAAGTCAGTGAACTTTCATCTCGGTTTTGGAGTCTTCAACATTCATATAGATTAGAAATTATGAAAATGTGCGAAGATGGTTTCAGTTGTGTGGTTTATATATGCTAGGCACAGGGGGATATGCTTTAGTCTTGTGTAAAGAGCTGTTGCTCTTTAGTAGTGTTGGTAGTTTGGTCTTGAGGAGCTTTGAAAGGGACTGGATTATCATTTAAATTTCAGGGTTTTGTGGGATTTTTTGTTTACACTTTTCTGCAAACTGTGCTGAGCTGTCTTGCCTTAGAGCAAGTGTCACAGAACACATTGGGAAAAATGGAGTTGTTTTGAGCTGATGCATTCTCTCCGTTATTGCATCCAATGATGCTAAGTAGACAAAAAGGAAATATGTGTAAGATTCAGTTGACAGACACTCGAATTCAACATGTCTGATTGTGCCTTGTATTAAAAGACTTTCATGTGTTTTGATTTTTTAGATTCAGTAACACGTTTTTCTCTTTGAGATCCTGTACATTACAGGTTTTAGAAAAATGCAAGTTAAACTACAGAAATAATCATATGCTTCTCCTATTTATTTTTCTCATTACCAAACATATCGCAAACATAGTAATAATATGCAACAGGAACAGAGATATTTCTTGATGTTCTTATACCCAGGTAGCATGACTGTTAACCTAATTGCCCAGCTACTTAGATTGTGGAGGGGGGAAAAAGGGTAATTTGGGTCACAAAACCATAATTAAGAAGTCCTTTACAAATAAGAAGCATGCAGCTAACAATTCAGTTTGAAATGATCTTGTCTTTCTTGGTTTTATAGCTAGGTCTGCTATTATGTGTAAGAACCCCTCAAATATTTAAAACAGAAATAACTGCTACGCTGTCACTCTTGCAGATTGCAGAAAAAATAAACATCAGTTAGTAGGAACCTTGTATGTAGAGTTCAGCTGGCACTTTTGTATATGTTTGAATTATTTAGGAAAAGCTAACTTAAAGAAATGAGTTTTGCAATTGGAAATGAAAGATTTGTATTTGATTCCATCCTGTTTTTGAAGTTCTCTTTGTTGCTGTTTTACACTTTCATGTGAAAATTGCTTTGATACTTTTGGGATAAGATTTATGTCAACCATTCAAAGCCATTTCAAAAAAGACTTGGATTTTGTCAAAGGCAACTTGTCAGGCTACCAATGCCCTGAAATTTGGGTTTGAATTACTGAGCATCATTACAAACCAATTCACATAAATTAGTCATTGAAAAATATCTTCATGCTTGAAGCTCATCAGCTAGATATATGCATAATGACTTCATGTTTAGCTTTTGGTTTAACAAAACATTATGGAAACCAGCAGCATTCTGAATATCATACTGGTGGTTTGTTAACATCAAAAGCAAGTGGTTTTCTAGGGCTTTTTTGAGATTTAGTGTCTATTTTATGTCTTTGAAGGACCGTAGTCTTGTACCTTGAAGGATCTTCTGATTAACAGGTACTATGTAACTATGTGCTTCAAAATTCCTTAGGATAAGAAAAGAGGCTCAGAATCTTGTAGATTTTAAATGGTAAAGCTTGTCTCTAAAGAGCTAACCTCATTAATGTACATATTAGAAGGATACAAGAATTACAATAAAGTCCCTTAATTATCAAGAAATACTGTAATTGGAAGTAGTGACTCTTCTGAAAAACAGGAGACTTGCATGATGATTATGTAAGTCAACAGACAGATTTTCATTCCCTCATTCTGTAGTGTCAGCTTCTGAGCTAAAGAAGAAGCTATGGGGTTACCTTTTGTCCCTGCTCCTTTTTCTTACTGAAAGTGATAAACTGTTTCATGGGTGTTCTTAGGACTTCCAAACAGCTTAATAGCAATGCAGAAAAACTAATAATGTTATTCTCCCTTCCTCTTTAATACTAACAAAAAAACTCTGGGAGACCAGTGTCCTGATTTGGGCTGAAGTGATTAATTTTCTTCATAGGGACTGTTGTGTGCCCTGTTTTGGTTTTCAGAGAAACATAGTCCTGATAACACACCAATGTTTTTTGGTTGTTGCGGAGTAGTGTCCCCCAGAGTTAAGGCCATTGCAGCTCCTTGTGCTGGCAATAACAGCTTGGGGGTGGGGGGGGGGGGGTGGGGGGGAGAAGTGAGCAATTGTATTGTGCACCACTTGCTTTGTGTGTGTACAGATTATAATTTTCCCTTCCTTTTCTGCTTATTGAACTATTTTTATCCCAACCCCCCAATTTTTACCTTTTTTTTTTTTTTTGTCTTTTTTTCTGATACTCTCCCCAGCCCACTGGGGGGAGAGAGGAAGGGCTGTATGGTGTTCAGCTCCCTGCCAACAACTGAAGTATCACTTCCTCACACGCCCCAGTGAGATCTTTTAGCATATTTGCTATCAGTTCATCCTCAGATAACAGAAGAGTTCTAAAAAGCATTCACAGTGGCACAGGTATGCTACTCCCCACACATACAAGTACCACTGCGTTATTTTGGAGAAAAAGAACTTGTATGTGACAGGCATTAATGCTAGAAAATTAGTCACTGAAAATAGACATGGATCCATTTAGGCTGCAAGAGTCATCAAATACAATATGTATGACTGGTGAATATTTTGTAGGGTAGGCTTTTTCTGTTTTTGTCAGATGAGGTAGTGTACCATTATTAAATTTCTCCTTATAGTTGGATTTGGTTAGTAATACGCCTGAACCTCTGTCATTCCTGAAGAAAAAAATCAGCAATTATATGTCTTATTATTGCTGGTATTTACTACTTGTTCAGTGTACACATGTAACACTTGGGAACTTTATTGGATGCTATGAGCAAACACTTTTAGGGCCAGGATTCCATAGAATAAGACATATATAGTCCATGCCAAATCCCAACACACATGCATGTAACTAGAACAGATAAGTTCTAACCCCTGGGAGATAACTTAGAAATCCAAATCACTTCAGGGCAAACTTCTCGACTGTCATTCATTGTGAGAGATGTCCCTCATTTTGGAGCTAATTTTACCTCTGTACCACATAGACTTGAAACTGGCTTACTGTGGCTACTGTAAATTATTTATGGGAGGAAATACTGTATCGTGAAGTTGGAAAAAGACACGATTAGGACGTTACTTAGAAATGTCTTATCTGCTCTTCTAATTAGATTTGCTTTTTCTCTTAATGTATTTAATTTGACCATTTAAAAAAACAAACAAGCAAAAAAAAAAAACAGATGGAAATGGATCTGAAGGCTGTTTACATTGAAATTCAAGCATTCTTTATTGATAGTCTTCTGATGCTTTATTGTGTGGGCCAACTTTGTTTTAATTCCTAGTAACTGTCCTTTCTCTTTTGAAATTAAAACTTGAAAAGTCATGGCAAAAAGCCATCTGCAGGTATGTTCTGAATATAATACAGTCAATATGACATTGCTACTTCTGTATGAACAGGAAGCATTCTGTAAATGCCTTTTTTCTGAACTGATTTTAATCAAATGATGACATTGTATTAACTAATGTCATCTATCACTAAGCAATACTTCTGTTTTATTCAGTCTTCTCTAAAGTACATATGAGCCTCTGTATCCTTATTATTTTCCTTTCAAAGCTTTAAAAAGAGTGTATGCAAACAAAATGGAGGATTACGTTGGCATGGCACCAACTTCAATACTCAGCTGAACTCCTTTGTACAAGACCATGGGTCTGATGTGAGATTTCTGCCCCTCAGTTTCTGATTTTTTTTTTTTTTGGCTGTTTTTCTTCTTGTAGTTATAAAATAAACAACTGTGTTGCTATTTACTAAATTAATAATTTAGCCAATTGGTGTGAAGTGCTGACATGAATGTTACAAGAAAGATAATTGTTCTAAAAAGTTTCAATCAATGGACAGGTTTGTTTGCTTAAAAGCAACACAACAAAATACCTATGAGCTAACTGTTGCTGTGTGGTATAAGAACATCCAAAGGCATAACTTTGTCCTGTAAACATTACAGCTTCACTTTTTGCAGTTTTCCCAACATGTTGGGAAAATGTAGGATGCAAAAGACATTGCAAGAAGAATTGTAAGAAGATTGTAGAAACTTATCTTAAATGTCAAGACTCTCCAAGATGTTTCTCACTGCCTGGTGAGCAAAGACATGTATTTGCATGGCTAAGTAGAATTGGAGGATCTAAGCTCACTCAGCAAGGACCTCTATTCTAAAAGCAAAAAAAAAAAAAAAAGTGTAAAATAATAAAAATAAAAAAAATACTCAGACCATAGCCTACCATCATTGGGTAAAGATATTTTGTAGATTTTATGGGGTCCAGGCACTTGCAGGCTCCTTGGAAATGCAGTGTAATGAAAAAAAACTAATAGTGCTTGGAAGAAAGAGTAGTAATGGGATGCAGTTCATGTATTAGCTGGAGTTGTTTTTGTGAACAAGTAGGCAATAATGGTTAGTCATAATTTAGAGTCTTTCATATATACCGTTGAAAGGTGCTACAATCACAGATTGACGATTGTAATGATTCACACTTATTTACCACAGTTGATTAAGTTAAATTCAGTGATGATACTCTTTAACTGCAGCCTAGTCAGAAGAGCTCTTACTGGTCAAGTTAACACAGATCATTACTCTAGTCATTGCTTGACTTGGAAATAATGGCTTGCAGCTATAGTAACTCTCAGCAAAATCTGGATTTAATATAAAGGACCAGAGGAAAGGTTCTCACTGTCAACCACTAAACAACATAAGCACGTAATTGCTTATATCCATATTGCATTAACTATTTTAGTCACATTAAAAAATGTAGTACAAAGAATACTTGTTTGGGAGTCAAAAACAAAAGAAATCCCTACCACTAAACAAGTCAGTTCAGAATTTAGTGAAACTCATATACCTAGTTTAGTAGCAGGTGTGTATACAGCCATTATTGCTGACCAGGCAACAAGAAGTAGCTTGAGAGTCTTGAAATTTTAGTTAAGTTTCATTACTACTTCTATGATATATTGTTCCCAACAAGGAACATTGGGAGAACGTTTCTTGGTGAAAATTGAGTTTTTGTCTGAGGAATATGGCTTTATCAGAAATGCAAGAGATACTTCTTTTATTGTTGTTGTTTCGATAAAGCTTTGATATCATCTGAATTTATTTGTCAGATGCCTTGAATATTCCAAGCAATTAAATATCTTTTTTTTTTTTTTTTTTTTTAAGTATTTATTTCTGAGACAGACCTAGCATACCCCTTCTAACAAACACAAAAGGCAAAATAGTTCATGAAGTAGTTTGTTAATGGGCTGAAATGGAAGTCAGATTACCAAGTTAGATTAAGAGAATCTCTTTTTTTCGTATTTTTTTGTTTGTTTGTTTGTTTTAATATATGCATTATTATACCCCGTGAATCTGGAAGAACTGATTTTTATTTTTTTTTTAATCTAAAAACATGGGATGAAATAAAAAAGATCATTGTGAAATTAAAACAAAAAACCAAATCTGTGTTACACAGTTTTGATTCCTTTTATATATGTAATGTACTATTAGCAATAGTATTTTTTAAGGTTTTACGTAAAAAGCATTACGAAAAGTTCCTATACCAGCTCTCAGAGATCTGTTACAAAGAGGTGAAGTAACTTGCTAAAATTAATGGTCAAGGATAAAAATCAAGGGTAGAGTGAAAAAACAGAACTTCATTTCAGCTCTGACTGCTTTGTACATCAGTGCAAAGAGTTATAAAAGCCCTGAATCTAATTAGGCAACAATATATCTTGCAGGCACGCAGTAAAAAGCTGCAACACTGTCTGGTTTTTGTTGTTCTTGTTTTTTTTCTAAAACAAGAGAAAACATTTGGTAGGAATCTCTTAAGAAGTGTGGCATAGAGTGTATAGTGTTATGGATAGATATGGGAAGAGTTTTAAAGACTTGATACAGAGATTCCAAGAAGGACTGAAAAGATAATTTAGGTCATGCAAGCTGTTGGCTTATATGCTTTACTTTAAAAAAGATGCCTGACTTTTAAAGATGATCTATTTTGTATTTGAGCAACCGATATAGTTAGAGGAAACAGCAGTTGCTCGTTAAAGAAGTTGAGTGGCTTCTATAGCAAAGAAATCACGGCCTATACAATGAAGTGCTAACTCATCAGTCTTATGCCGGGGTCACTTACTGTCACCTGTAATTATTGCCTTTATCGGAGGCTGCTACCAGGATGAGTTTTTCTATATGAAAGAAGAGGGAGGGATTTTTATGCCTGTACAGCTCGTGCAACTTGAGATACCACAGGGTATCCAAGATTCCTACGTAAGGTTATTGGATATAAACCAGGATAAGTGCCTTATGGAGCAGCAGCAGCTGGAGAGTAGGCACCTAAAATGGGTCCTTTGGCACACTTAGCTACCTAAAATGTTTAGTAACTCAATTCTGAATCTCTTCAGTAGCTTTTCTTAGCTAATTGGAAAGTAACTACAAATATGCCTTAGGGTGTTGCGATAGCCTCCATGCCTGGTGGTTGCTGGAAAAAATGTGAGTTGAACTCCATTTACCTAGCTAAGAGGGGACATACCAGCATGTAGTTGACTTAAATTTCCAGTACAAACACACAATATTATTTGAACAGCACAATGTAACATGGGGAAAGAGCTATCATCCTGACAGAAGAGTATCTGACAGTTTCTTCTCTTTAATGAAAGATAATGCTGTAAATGTTTTCCTATATCAAAGGGAACACATCATTTGCTTTGCTTTGTATCATTATGAATGGTGTTTAGTTTAGAGTTTTCTTTCTTTTGTAGCATTTTCAAGTGATTTAACTTACTCATTTCATAGTGAGAGATGCTATCATGACAAAGTTACACTTAAATGGCAGATTTCTTTTTCTATTGATGTCTCAACAGGGAATATTCCCAAAATATTCTGTTTCATGTAAAATACAATCATTTGTAATCACCATGTTAAGTTTACTAACGTAATGAGAAATGATGTTCTTTCACAGTATATTTTATTTACGTGATGTGGCTGGAGAAACATTTCATGTTGTAAACCCTACCACAGAAATACCTGCAAATAAGGCTCTCAGACAGCATGAAAAGGCTCTAACCTGAAATCAACCTGTTCTTGGACCTCTGTTTTAAAAAAAAAATATATATATATTGTTAACAGTATCAGTTACTCTGTGCAAGGTATTTTCTTTCGCTAGTGTCAGTCTTGGAAAGCTGTTCTTGAAAATATGAGCACTTGAACTAGATTTTTCTTAATGTTTTTAAAGGGGTGGAGGTTTGGGTATGTAATTGCTTTTAATCTTAGTTCTTATTAAATGGGAGCTCTTATGCTGGCTTGCTGCTCTTTTCTGCAAGCCAATTTTACAACCAGACAGCAGCCAAAGCCAAGGCAAGTTTATACTTACCTGTATATGCCAATATTCCACTAATCTTTCAGAAGGTATAAGGTGGTTTTTGTTGTTTTGTTTAGTTCAAAGAATGATGAAGGCAGCCTGTACTTCTGTGGATGGATAACTTCCTAGAATCTGTGAGGAATTCCTGGCAATAGGAAAGTACCTCAATGGCTATTTACTAAGCTTGCAAATATAAACATGTACATGTCATAAACCCTCTTTTTTGCTTCTAAATACTGTTTCTGTGAATGATTTATCACTTGTTCTGACTATACAAGTTGTCATACTATGTACTAACTCAAATTCATGCAGCAATAAAGAAATGCAAGTCTGATTTATTTTAAGGTACTATAACTTGTTTTCAGTAAAGCCTAATGTTTCAAAAAGCTCTGCTATCCTGCAGATTCCTCAACCATGTGTTGAATATTTTACATTTTCCAGCATCCAACAAGACAATTACCAAATCATGACCCACTGATACTTATTCTTTTGTCTCAAAAGGAAGTTCTAAATATGCTAAAGCTTTGTATTGGTTTAGGATATTAAAATTTCTTAAAATTGTGTTCAGTTTAATGTCTTAGGAATAGAGAAAAGAACACATCTTTGAGCACAAATGTGCTTGTTTGTTTTCTGAAATATTAAATATCCATACCAGCCCGAGTGGGGGGGGTTCACATTTCTATTAAGATATGCTGAATGAGTATCTCTGTTCCCAAGCAACGCCCTTCCCTGGTGTTTGCATTACTTTGGTCTGTTTCTAAGAGACGGTCATGCACAAATTGATAGCAAGTACATATATGACAAAATGTTTTCCCTAGTGTGCTCACAGAATTTAACATTTGATGTGAGACAGTGCTTTCCATGGACTTTCCTTTTCCCTTACTGTCCTTTGCAAACAAGGTCCACCTGGAGGTAAATTATCGTGTACATGTACTGTTTTATATAGTGTAATAATTCTAAACTCCTTCCTGTCCATAGAATATGTTCTATGCATCCTTTTATCCTTCTACTTCTGTTTTTATAAAAAACATACCTCCCAACTGTTTGATATGGCCTGCCTATATAGACTAGTAGATACACTTAAAGGCCTACAGTCTTTAACGTTTACCTAAGCTGTGCTCAACTGAAGGAGGATTTGCCTGTACATCTAAGGGTATTAATGAGTGATACTTAATACTACTGTTCTTTGTTATGTTCTTCCTAAGCTAAAATGAAGAAATCCCAAAAGGTATCATGTTGGGATATTTTTGTTGTTGTTATTGAGTATCTTTATATTAAATCACCATGAAAAGCTATAGCTGACTGCTGTTTTCATATGTATTGCTAAAGTCAAGAGAGCAGCCTTCTGGATCGTTGTGGGTTGTCTACAGCATGAGAAGACATACAGTATCATTAACATGGTTCTTTAGGACGTGAACCTCCATCTCCTTAAGCATACACATTGTGTTATTCAGTTAACTGGGGGTGTGCAATATAACAAAGTGTATGCTTTGAGCATGTCTACAACTAAAAGGTACTACTCTGAAATTGTGCGTTTCAGTCACAACATGTAGGTATGCACATCTTTTTCAGTGGCTACCAGACATGATTTTAAGTTCAATGTTCTGAATTGGAAAGGTTTGGGGCACGAGGTAATGAATGCTAGTTCAGGTTTACAAGAAAGAAAAAAAACATCTTTTAATGTAGGATAGATAGGAGCATCAACAGAAGCATTGATGCATGTAGTCAGTGGCACCATTTCTTATGAAAGTGATGGTTTTAACCTACCATATAGCTTTACCGCTCGGCTGGTGCAGAAGAAATACTTCCTTAGTCATAACTGGAACACCTTATTCAGAGAAGACAAAGCCTACAAGATAAGAAAATGTAAGTGAATCTAGCTGAAAACATACTTCCCTCTTAAAGAAGAACTGAAAATATAGAAGCAGATGTCAGCTAAGAAGATCCCCAAAATAGTGCTTGGTATTCCCCACTCCCCTCAAGAACTAAGAACTGTCCTGAGAAAATGCAAGGTATAGAAAACATTTCATTAATACTTTATCCTTAAATGTTTAGAGTAAATATTTTGCTGTTTCTTTAGATCTTGTGATGGGACTACCTGTTTATAAGTTAAAGGCAAATTCAAATAATAATGCACCTTCCTATGAGGCAAAAGCAAACATGGGCCAGAAAACATAGTAGTAGTGATAGCACTAAATCTGAATTGCCTGGAGATGCAGATAGGTATTGCAGCTGATGTGCAGTGCTAAAAGGTGAAGGGGAAGATAGCTGGCTAAGGTGTAAAACAGCCTTTAAATGTTGCCTCTGAGATTATCCACAGATGTAGCTAAGCCAAAATCACAGTGGTAAGCTATCAGTATAATGCAAAATGGAAAAAAAAAAAAAAAAAAAAAAAAAAAGTCAGGTTTAAAGAAAATAAATGTAAAATTCCTGTCTTTTTTTTTGTTGTTGTTTTTGGTGGTGGTTTTCTTCCAAATCTCCCCCTTTCTCCCTTCCTACCCAGTAGCTGTCATTGCAGCTGGGCTTTAGCACACATCTCTTCCTAGCTGTGTGTGGGGAAAACTTTCTTCATGCTGAGCACCCAAATATTTACTGTTCTGCAGCTCAGCATCAAGTTCCACATTGCAGCACTGCCTTCACTTGAACATAGATATACTCGTACATCCTGTTACACTTAAAGCACAGTGTGTCACCACTGAGACTTCAGAGGGCTCCAAGTTCATCTCTCAAGCTGTATCTGTACAAGCTGTTCCTTTTTTTTTTTTGCCGTCTATGATAACAGGTTTTGAAGGACAATTTTCAGGAGTGCATTATGCCTGCCTTTCCTCCCCTGGATAGTGACCTTTATTTGTAATGTATTTCTTTCATACTGTTGATATTTAATTACAAATCTGAATCCCTTGTGGGTGTTATACTGTAGAGCAAAAATTTAGTTACTCGTGTTGACAGTATTAAGAAATAGCTAGATTGGAAATGCAGTCAAGGGACTTAAGCTCCTTTTTCACTGTTATTCTGCTTTCCTTTCTATGAGAATTATAACCTTGACCTTTATTTTCCAAATATTTCGAGGGGCGGGGGAGGGGAGGAGAGGGGAAGAGATTGAGAAAGCATTAGTTGAATCCCTCTCCTCAGTTTTCAATATTAGTGCTTCATACTCGTATTCTTGTGGCTAGTCTTCTGATTACTTCAGAAGACTTGGAAAGGGACTGGTTTAACTTCATACATGAGTGTGGTGGCTTTAAATTTGCTGGATCTGAATGTTACATTATGTGGCCCTCAACTCCTGTGTAGACCTGACTGATATTTTATAGTCACTCATGGCAGGCAGGATTCCCAGATCCACCGAGCGGTGTGAATCACAGAATCACAGAATTTCTAGGTTGGAAGAGACCTCAAGATCATCGAGTCCAACCTCTGACCTAACACTAACAGTCCCCACTAAACTATATCCCTAAGCTCTACACCTAAACGTCTTTTAAAGACTTCCAGGGATGGTGACTCCACCACCTCCCTGGGCAGCCCGTTCCAATGCCTAACAACCCTTTCAGTAAAGAAGTTCTTCCTAACATCCAACCTAAAACTCCCCTGGCACAACTTAAGCCCATTTCCCCTCGTCTTGTCACCAGGCACGTGGGAGAACAGGCCAACCCCCACCTCACTACAGCCTCCTTTGAGGTATCTGTTGAGAGCAATAAGGTCTCCCCTGAGCCTCCTCTTCTCCAGGCTGAACAAGCCCAGCTCCCTCAGCCGCTCCTCGTAGGACTTGTTCTCCAGACCCCTCACCAGCTTCGTCGCCCTTCTCTGGACCCGCTCAAGCACCTCGATGTCCTTCTTGTAGCGAGGGGCCCAAAACTGAACACAGTACTCGAGGTGCGGCCTCACCAGAGCCGAGTACAGGGGGACGATCACCTCCCTAGCCCTGCTGGTCACACTGCTTCTGATACAAGCCAGGATGCTGTTGGCCTTCTTGGCCACCTGAGCACACTGCTGGCTCATATTCAGCCGACTGTCCACCATCACTCCCAGGTCCTTCTCTGCCTGGCAGCTCTCCAACCACTCCTCTCCCAGCCTGTAGCTCTGCTTGGGGTTATTGCATCCCAGGTGCAGGACCCGGCACTTGGCCTTGTTGAACTTCATGCAGTTGACCTCAGCCCATCGGTGCAGCCTATCCAGATCCTCCTGCAGAGCCTTCCTACCCTCGAGCAGATCGACACATGTGCATAGCTTGGTGTCATCTGCAAACTTACTGAGGGTGCACTCAATGCCCTCGTCCAGATCATTGATGAAGATATTAAAGAGGACCGGCCCCAGCACCGAGCCCTGGGGGATGCCACTAGTGACTGGCCTCCAACTGGACTTGGCTCCATTTACCACAACTCTTTGGGCCCGGCTATCCAGCCAGTTTCTAACCCAACGAAGCGTGCGCCAGTCCAAGCCAAGAGCAGCCAGTTTCTTGAGGAGAATGCTGTGGGAGACGGTGTCAAAAGTCTTGCTGAAGTCAAGGTAGACCACATCCACAGCCTTTCCCTCGTCCACCCAGCGCGTCATTTTGTCATAGAAGGAGATCAGGTTCGTCAAGCAGGATCTGCCTTCCATAAACCCATGCTGACTGGGCCTGATCACCTGCTTGCCCTGCAAGTGCCGCATGATGACTCTCAAGAGGATCTGCTCCATGAGCTTCCCTGGTACTGAGGTCAAACTGACAGGCCTGTAGTTCCCCGGGTCAGCCCTCCGGCCCTTCTTGTAGATGGGCGTCACATTCGCTAGCCGCCAGTCAGCTGGGACCTCCCCCGATAGCCAGGACTGCTGATAAATGATGGATAGGGGCTTGGCCAGCTCCTCTGCCAGTTCTCTCAGTACCCTTGGGTGGATCCCATCCGGCCCCATCGACTTGTGCACATCCAAGTGCCGTAGCAGGTCACCAACCAGTTCTTCGTGGATGGTGAGGGCCACATCCTGCTCCCCGTCCCCTTCCACCAGTTCTGGGTACTGGGTATCCAGAGAACAACTGGTATTGCCGCTAAAGACTGAGGCAAAGAAGGCATTGAGCACCTCCACCTTTTCCTCATCTCTTGTAACTAAGTTTCCCCCTGCATCCAGTAAAGGATGGAGATTCTCCTTAGTCCTCCTTTTTGTGTTGATGTATTTATAAAAACGTTTTTTGTTATCTTTAACGGCAGTAGCCAGATTGAGCTCCAGATGAGCTTTGGCCTTCCTAATTTTGTCCCTGCACAGCCTCGCTACATCCTTATAGTCCTCCCTAGTGGCCTGCCCACTTTTCCAAAGATTATAAACCCTCTTTTTTCTCCTAAGATCAAGCCACAATTCTCTGTTGAGCCAGGCTGGTCTTCTTCCCTGCTGGCTCATCTTTGGGCACATGGGGACAGACTGCTCCTGCGCCATTAGGATTTCCCTCTTGAAGAGCGCCCAGCCTTCCTGGACCCCTCTGCCTTTCAGAACCGCCTCCCAAGGGACTCCACCAACCAGTGTCCTGAGCAGCCCAAAGTCAGCCCTCCGAAAGTGAAGTACCAGCTGTTGACTTGCCACAAGTGTGGGGCTATGAGGGGGAGAAGAGGATGGAGATGGTTTGTTGTGCTGGCTTTCTTGTTTGTTTGTTCTAACTTGAGTGCTGTATTATTTGATCTCTTAGGAATGAAGAATAGCTATTTTTTTTTTTTTTTTTAAGATTTAAGTAGTCCTTTTGAATAGGTTAAAAAAAAACAAAAACAAACAAACAAAAACTAGTTAAACATGACTAAACCATTACTTACAATTAAGCAAATACTTACACAAAGATTTTAACTCTTTAGACATAAGTGTAAACAGTGATATGAAATAAGGTGTGCAACTAAAGAACCAAGTAAGGAGAGGGGGACAGAACAGTGGTACAAATAAATGCATGTACTTCAAAATCATTAATAAAAGTTAAAATATCATTATTATTGTGTTTAACATCCTGTTAGATGCTTCTCCTTGACCTACTAGACACAAGCTTCTCCCTCACTGTGTTTTCTTTTGCTTTCTTGATTTAATTTTTTCCCCCCACATCCACATGTATCATGTTCAGACTTCTAGATACATGTTTCGATCTGTATTGAGGTCAAATGCTTTATTTTGCCAAATACAAATCAATAGCATTACAGAAAATCAGTGTATAAACTGTGTGGGGTAGGTAAACAATGGTATGTGCTTAGGAATAAAATATTGTACACGCAAGCCTGTTCTTAAGAGCTGGCTAGACCATGGAAGTGGGAAATTCCTGTTACTTCTCAGAAATCTGAGAACCGATTCTGTAGCAAAGCCAGAAATTTTATTTCGTCAGTGTGTCAGGAGTTGCTCTGAATGTACTTACTACACAATTTTGTGGTTCATCATCATAGTTCAAATTGTTGCACACATTATCATGGCTCCTTCCATTTTCCTTATTACATAGGTTAATAAATAAAAACTATACAAACAGGGAGGGATTACTTCCCCCAGTTTTTAAAGACATTTCCTCTCTCAGGCTCACAAAGGTTCTTGTTATTTCTGTTTTGTGCTGCTTCCAAATGGATCATGCTACAGTTATGAGTAATGTGGGCACTGTATATACTGTTTATATGCAATATGTTGAATGATAATCAAGAAGCTTTAGGTTCCTGAATATATAATTTCTGTTAATAGTTTGAAATTTTATAATTACAGATAATGTGCTAACTGTATGTGCAAAGATTGACCCTTAAACTTTCTTCCCCAAACTAACAAAACTAGCTTTTCCTCTTAATGAAAGTTGCTATGCAAAATGAGAGATCAAAAGCATTAATTTAAAAGACACATGACATTTTCTGCAGAGAGGTAGAAGAGGGGAGTGTGAGGATTTCACAGTTAATTCACTATTAATACAAATAAGCTGTTTTCTTGGTATTTTTTTTTTCTGTAAATCATCTAAGCATAGACTTGGAAACAATGCAATTCACACAGTAAAGGTAAAAAGAGAAAAAACAGGTATTTATTGTGGAGTTTCATTAAGCCTCCTTGCTTAGACAGGTTAGCTCTCTCTGCCCTAAGTAAATGTGACATGGGAGGATGGCTGGAAATCATAGAAGGGCAGATCTTTTTTGTGACTTTTAAAATAACAGTTTAAGGCTTATTTTATTTATTTATTTATTTAACACTGGCATGAGTTAGTTTGCTGATTTACTGAGTAAAAAATAAGAAACCTCTAAACCTCTCCCTGATCTCCTTCCTCTACTGTCTTGCATGGTGAAGGGATTAGTAGCTTTGGCATAAAACAGCTGGACAAACTGGAGGGAGATTTCTTAAGGCTTGAGGAATGGTTCATTATGAATACTAATGAAACAGATCAAATTCCTGTTGAATTCATGGGCTTTTCCTTTGACTTCATTAGGATTTATCTTGAATACTAGGTAAGAAGGATGTTTCAACCATCACAGCTATGTTTTGAAGTTTCATGAATGAGCTTTCTCATTCAAATTTTCTAAGACTCTCAACAACACTTACCAAGTCTCTATATGCCTGTTTACGGGACTTAGGCCTGTAGTCAAAGTGTGAATATTATATGTGCATAGTTGACAGTTGAAATAGTTGGCATCTCAGAAGCTGTTGAGGAAGATGCTATCGGAATAGCATTCACTATCTCTTAAAAAAAAAAAAATAAAATAAAGGGGGGGGGGGAAGGAAAGAAAAGAGAACATCAAAAGAAAACGTTGCTCTGAGCATGAAAATGATTTTTCCTAACAATTGCACATAGCAGGTGTGTGCTGAAAAATGTGTTTGGGGGAAGGGGAGGTTGTTTTGGTATTATGAGGAAACATCTGTTGATCATGTAGCTCTGTAGGATAGCAGGCAACAACAGGACAGAGTGTCTAATGGGATAAAAATTCTGACTTTCACTTGTATAGAGTTTCCTCATCCCACTTGTCTAGTGATATCTCACGGCAGGATGTCTCTCATGAAAACTTGCCTATCTGGCAGGTGATTCACAGATAGCTATAAGTGTATGTGATTTGAAAACAGCAGGCAAACTTCCCCTACAACAGCTTGTCAAACAAATTTGTTGAGAATAAACTGCTATTAGAATCGTTTAGAGATGCTGAAACTTTATCAAAGATTTCCTGATGTTGTTTTAAGCCATGATTAATAATAATGCATTTTTAAAAGAACATAGAAAACTTCACATACAACCTAGGTAAGATGCTCAGTAAAAATAAAATGAGAGAAATATGTATGTATTCTTATAATTCTGGCCCTTTGGATAGAACCCAACTGAATGTAATACTAGTGGAAATGATTTGTACTTTGTTGCCAGGTGGAAAAAAAAATTGTCTTGCATTCAGATTGTCTCAGGATAAAAACAAAAATAGTCCCTTGGTTTTGAACAAGTGCTTGTTGCTGATAATACCTCAGCTGAGTCTTCCAGGGTGTATTTTCCCATATGATGTAGAGAGACCAATCTCTAACTGTTTTTCTTAATTTAAATGTGGGACTATGTCTGGTTTGTGATGCAGGCCTGTCTTTGAGTCAACATTTAAGTCTAGCTAATTGCTGAAAGGTCAAAGCAACACCTTGCACATAGCAAGATCTAGTTATATTTTGCTGTAAATGGAAAGAGAAATGTCTACCTATCTGATGAAAATCCCAGAAAGACAGCAAATAAGTAGTCTAAAACAGATTAAAACTGCTGGATGAAATGCTGGAAAAATGGGATTGTAATAAAAATGACAACAGCATCTTATGTTAAATGGAAGTAACAATAGATCATTAATGCTTTTTTCCTTTTTTTTTTTTTTAATGACAAATAATGGCACAAATCAAAGCATTTAACTACATAATTCAGTTTATGGATAAGTTTTTTTGTGTGTGTTTTTCTTTGTTTTCCCTGTCTATGACATCCAACATGTGAATAGATTATCTGTTTTCCATTTAGTATATTCTGATGTGTTTGTAGCGGAGGGACGGAAAAAGAAACATGTGAGTCATTAGTGCTTTAAATGTTTTGAGTATGATGCAGGTATAGCATCATGTGCATTTTAATGACTTAGATAGTGAAAGTGTCAAACCTTACAAACCTAACAACAACAAAATGTCTCCACAGTCATAGAACTCACTCTCCAGTTCTGGATGAGAATTTTAAGCTCTGGCAGAAGGAACAAAGTTTGAACGGCAAATGAAATTTTTGTTTTGTTTAAAACAAAAGATGAGATATAAGTAAGCTGGCTGTAGAGAAAAGCTATGTTGTAACAAAACTGAACACACATGATTGAAGAGGGCGGATAAAGGAAGGTTACAGCAGAAGAGGGAAGTGGGTCGAATGCATTGGGTTATGTGAGACCTTGAGGAAAGAGATCAGAGAGGACATTAAAGAATAGTGTTAACGTCATATGGGGTACTCTCAAATAAGAGAACTGCAGGAGGATAAGAAGCTTTTGATGTAGCGGTACCAGCAGATGTTCTTTGTAGAAAACAATGATTGCATGGTGTGCAAAGAGAGATGGAAATGAAGCCCTACTGAGTGCTGAAGAATTTCACCAGTGACTTTATGCGTATAGTGCTAGGGGTAGAGCATGAGCATCATAAACGTTGCATTAGAAATGGGAGTTGAGGAGTAGCTTCTCTTTCTCCTCTTGTTCTTCTGGACACTGCAAAGGATATTATAAGAAATCCAGTTAAGTCAGTTCATACCACAAAAACTGGAAAAGAATGCCTCAAAATTGCAGTTATATATAACTGGAAAACCATCAATCCTCAGCCCACATCAGAATTTGTTTGATATGGTAAGATAGGTAGGCCACTTTGAAAGAGGTGCAGTACTTGTTTCATAAGCAAAGCAAGTTTCACAAGAAACCTAGTTCTTGCGTATGCCAGCTTCTTAATTTCTTCATGGACGTTTTTAAAACAAATAAGAGAAATATAACTTAATGTCGTGAATTGTGTCTCTGAGGTTTATTATAAAAGGCTTTCTGTAGATACTCTCTACTACACTAGAAAGCAGTAAGCGCCTGCTCTGTCTCTAGCACTTATGACTTGGTACAGCCAGACAAGTCTTCTACAACATGATTACCATTGCAAGGGGAAAAAGAATCAATGGCTAAGCTCTTAAGAAAATAAATAAAACAATCTATTTCAAAGGTTGCTACCAGGTTGTACCGAGGTATCAGAATACCATTTGGCATGCAGCATTTTTACTGACTTTTTCAAGCTTTCTTTATAGGAGTAGTAGGATAGAGAAGCTATGAAAATGGCTCTGATAATTGGAAGTAAGTTGGGTGTTTTCCATATTCAAACGTTTTTTGAGAGAAATTTTTATGTGCTTGATTGTCACCAACGTGTTTAACAGTTCTTTTCAGTTTCTGGAACTGATGCTCTATCTTCTGTCTTTTTCTTTGTGGAAAATAAAATAGTTTGTATGTTTTCAGTTCTTTTTTTTTGGCATTTCAGGTGAGTTCATGTATGAGAAAGGAAGATATTTCCTTCATAGTTAATCAGTAACATGAATTAAAAATGAAATATATATTATAAGACTACACACTGGAGTCTGTGAGGAAACTTCTTTAAACATGAAGAGCTTATTGTGACAGCATGTGGAAGTGGCCTTCAGTCAAGTAAAGAGTCTTCAGCTCCTAGTGGGAAGGTTCCCTTCATCTTGCCTAGAAGGGGACAGCTGGCTGATGTTGGTAGATGGTGATTTAATTCTATCTTCATTCGCTTTAAAACAAGTTAAACAAGAAAAGCATTTTTTAATACTGGTTTTAATAATGCTATGCCCAGTGCACGAAGCTAAGCAATCGCACAGTTAATCATGTGCTGGCAGAGGACAACTCTGTTATGTTTCACTATTGATCATTAAATTATTCTCAGTGTTCACTGCTTTCCAGTAAAGTATCCGATAGCCTGGCTGATACTTGCCATATGTGGTTCACGCTCTATTCCATCTTTCCCAGTTGAGAATAGCATTTAGTTTGTCTGTCTTGCCATAGGTATAAAGCATCTTTCCATCCAGCTATCTCACGATATTTTACACAGGCTGTAATGTTCACCCATTGTGGAGAGTGGTAGGGGGGAGGTGGTGAGGTCATGTGAATTTTCTAGTTTGGCAGTTAGCAACTCAGTGGCAATTTTGAGGAGAAAACAGTTAATTCATTTTCAGTCTTGTCCTGTAGCCACTGACAGTGATGTTCCTATATCCATGTGACTTTGGCTGCCCTTGTAAAGAAATTTTCTGAAACCCACTGTTTTAGCACTAATAGCAGCTGAAGAAGAAACCTTTTCTGGATGTGCAATTGCTATGTAACAGGGAAGCCAGAGGATGTCCTCCACTGGTGTTTTTAAGGCTGCCAGTGTTGTTGCAGTGGCATATAGAGACCTGAAAGTTTCTGAAATGCACAAGGTCGCTGCATGAAAGATGATGATGATTACCATTCACAAGTCATCTGGCTGAGCTAAACTGTGATCACAACAATTACAGTAAAAACACATGGAAGAGACACAGATTTGTGTGCTGAATACTTTCATGCTATACAAGCGATGAAGTATCTGTTCTATTAAGGTTAAAAAAAAAAAAAGCGTAAATGAAACAGAAAAAATCATAGCTGAAAGATAGTTCGGTTTCCAAGTTGTCTTAAAGGCATGTAAATGGAAGTATTTAATTTCTTCAAGTGTGTTCTATATGATGTTCATAGCAGGTGAATAAGGGAAAAGCCTCAGTGATGTATTGACGTTAAAAACCTGATGGAGTCAAAGATTCCATTTCACAGAGGGAGAGACTGAGATTTTGGGTGAGGCATACGTGTCTAGGTTTATTTACCAACTGCAAAGAGTGAAAGGCTGAAACTTCATTTGGACAGTAGCATTTCTTTTTGAAGCTGTTTTATTGCTGATTTCTGGACATTCTAGGGTGACAATAAATGAAAGCAGTTTAAGAATAGTGCACTTCTATTTTGTAGTCCTCTACATGGAGGTCTATTTTTTATGGGTGGTCTTTTTTTTTTTTTTATTGCATTGGTTCTCTGAAGTAATCTTTATGCTGAATTTAGGGCATTGTTAGTTTGTACTATACCAGTGAACACATCTATTGGTAGTCAAATTAATCCATTTCTCTTGGAGAGGAACACACCACTTTGTTGTTGTTATTATTATTATTATTATTTTTATTTATTTTTTTTTTTTGCTACTGAAGGTTTTGGAAGGGGTAAGGGAGAAGTGGTAACTAACACAAGAATGCTGAATATTAACAAAATTCTTCTCTAAATGCTGATTAATTAAATGCATAATTCAAGAAGCACATTTGGACTTTTTTGACTAATTGTACCAGTTAGAAGCAATTTAGAAGTGTTAATTTTGTAACAGCCTACACAGAGCCTGTAACTCAGAGCTAATCTGTATGGAGCTCCTGTTTTCATGAAAAAGAAATGAGCAGAAGCAACTTGTGTACAGCATGCTTGAATGGCAGTAGAGGTATGATAGAGGCTGTCACCCTTTCAAACTTATTTATAATAGAATCCCTTTTATTATTACTTCTCCAAGTAGCTTTACTTGTGATGTTTATTCATTTTTTCATTACTTTGACTTTTGTTTATAATAAAATTCATTTTGAAATTGCAAATACATCTCATGTAGACAAGAGGAAGGTTGCTCTTAAATTTATTCAATTATTAGGCATTTGTGCATAAATTCACTACCCCTGTAACATAGTCTAAAATGTCTGGACATACAGAAGTCCCCATTGTATCCTCTAGTATAGGTACATAACTCAGTATGGAATTGGCTCCTTCTTGTTCATGTAGGGTTCTGTCTGTCTCTGGTAAGGCCAGTTTTCATGTGAAGTTTTTATTATTCACTGCTTTCAAGTAGATTTGAAGTAATACACTGCAACTGTGAGCTTAAAATATATTCCTCTGGAATATATTTTATTATATAATATACATATATATATATATAAAATATATAATATATAATTATATATTATATTATTTCCTCTGGAATATGTTTTAGTGTTTTGGAATAGATATTGCAAAAGAAAAATCTGATCATCAAAAATTGGGTATGAATTAGTTTCATGCTCATGGTAATGATTTGCTCAGTTCCAAATAAGCTAGGCTTATTTTCTCAGATTTACTTGTATTATCTGCTTAGAAAATAATCAAGTTCCATGTGACAGACAGTTCAGCTAAATTGTTTATACTCATTTAAATTTTATGTGTCAGGTCGCATGTCATAAAACATAATAAAATTTAACATAAGTGACAACACCACATGGTGCTTAAAATTTAAAACATAATGCATTCATTTTAGTATCCGATACTTAGAATCAATTCAGAAACTGCAGTAATTTGGAAATGCAGAAGTAAAGGAGGGAGGGAGATGACTATGAAGTGTGTCTTGTGTGTTGGCTTATTTCTCTTCCAATAGTTATAGACTCTTATAATTACAAGAAGTTAGAATAGCATCTTATAATTATTGCAAGTTACTGTTTGCTTATTCGTGTCATGTGATGGTATCACTAATGTCGTTAGATTTAAAAAAAAAAAAAAAAAAAAAAAAAAGTAAAATGAATTCATTTAGCTTTTGCCAGATCTATATTCTGAATCCACACTGTGTAACCTGTCAGTGTGAAGTTTGCAAATAATCCAGTTGTTAGGGAAATACGACTGGGTATAGGATTGTAGTGGAGATGCAGGGACCATAGGACAGTAGCCTTGTCTTCCAAATGTGATTAAAAAGTATACATAATGACTAATTATGGGCAGTACTACAACCTTACTGAGGCTATTTTACTGTAGAAGGAAGCAGGGAAACCGGATGTGTTGAGCTGAATTACACACACTTCAGGAACAAGTGTAAAAAGGGCAATGAAGAAGAGACCTAGGATTCCTCTTGTGGAAACTATTGAGGCAATTAATTAGTGAGGCTGTGTTTATCTTGTCATCAAATACGTGATGTGTTTGGCAGCCCAAATATATGTTAGAGGCCTAGATGTTCATATTCTAGACATCCATATGCTGATAGAATTTCCCTGATGGATATGTCTCTAGGCTTTTTCTATATGCCTCATTTACTTTAATTACTCTTTTAATGTCACCAACCCATAGCTAAGACAAAGTATCTTTTTATATCTGTTAGTGCAGAAAATACATGGGATTTTTGGCATAGGATTGAATGTAAGGAAATGGACTAGCTTTAAGATACAAAAGGATGCGAAGTGAAATATTTTTAAAGAAATCAAGAAAAAGATAATCAGTGATCATTTAAGAGAATAAGAACTAAAATCTTTGCAAAAAGAGGATAATAAGAGAAATCCAAGCAGTGGGATAACAAAATTCTGAGGTTGGAGGTCTATCTCTTTCAACATAGTGAGTGTTTTTGTTTTAATATTCTGATGAAATTTCAATGGCTTCCAGTCTGAAGGATCTCAAACAGTGCTTCTTAAACACCAACTCCTGTTCTGAAGTAACTTCTCCACTGTTTTTATGGCATGGTTTCATATCAATGGGGTCATTCCCTACTGTTCTGTTTAAGTAACAATATCTTCAAAACTGACAAAATTTCATTTTTGACATTTTTGAGATGACCAGTAGTTTCTGATCTCCTTATAATAACTTTTTTTTTTTTTTTTTTTTTTTTTTTTTTTTTTACAGAGAGCATTGTAGTTCTGCATTTTTGATGTGGATAACAATGAAATTTACAACATCAAAAAATAATTTTCTTAGTGAATTTAATTATTTTACTGTATTTTCCACTTCAGTAAATGAATACTTGCTAGCCATGTAGGTTTCCTGAAATGCACCAGCTCTCCAACTGGTATCATTAATCCAGGATAAAATTCTTTATTATCGCTAGCAAACAGCTGCTTCTTACCTTCTCTGGCATTTGTGATCACTTAGTCACTTAATGCATCAAACTTAATGCATCACTTAATTCCAATTAAGGTTTTTTTGTTGTTGTTATTGTTTTTTTTTGCATGGACCACAAACTTAGGTTTTCATTAACTCTTATTTTGTCATCCTTTCAGAAGAACCCTATACGCAGAAGTCTCTGTATCCATGTCTCCTTGCAAAATGATCATTTGGTATAGCTTTAACCATAAGGGTTAAGCACAAGTAGTACTCAGAGTTGGATAATTTACTCAAACAGGAAGCAAAAATTCTATTATCATAGAATATCCCGAGTTGGAAGGGACCCACAAGGATCATCAAGTCCAACTCCTGGCACCGCACAGGTCTGCCCAAAAATTCAGACCATGTGCCTAAGTGCACAGTCCAATCGCTTCTTAAATTCAGACAGGCTTGGTGCAGTGACTACGTCCCCGGGGAGCCTGTTCCAATGTGCAAACACCCTCTTGGTGAAGAACCTCTTCCTGATGTCCAGCATAAACCTCCCCTGCCTCAGCTTAACACCGCTCCCATGGGTCCTATCACTGGTGATTACAGAGAATAGGTCACCTGCCTCTCCACTCCCCCTCGCGAGGAAGTTTTAGACTGCGATGAGGTCCCCCCTCAGGCTCCTCTTCTCCAGGCTGAACAGGCCCAGTGCCCTCAGCCGCTCCTCATACGTCTTCCCTCTAGGCCCTTCACCATCTTCATCGCCCTCCTCTGGACACTCTCCAACAGTTCAATGTCCTTCTTGTACCGTGGTGCCCAGAACTGCACACAGTGCTCGAGGTGAGGCCGCACCAACGCAGAGTAGAGCGGGAGTATTATCTTGCCTAAAAGCAATTGTGTGATACAAATGGAATGAACTACAATTATGGGGTTTAGGCATGTTTTAAGGAATATCTAATCAGAACAGTTCTCAAGAAGCTGTTGGTTATCAGTGGTTATCAAAGGTAATTCTAAGTATGGCATCCACCCAAAAAGTCTTTCAGCAGTAAAAGAGATATAGTAGACTCTTTGCACCAAGCATTGTTTTAGACCTTTCTAGGACATAGTGCTTTGTGCTGGCCACTTACACTTATTTTTTTTAAAAAGCTATAGTTACTTAACCAATAGAAGTATGAACACTTTTTCAGGGAAAAGACTGAAGGATCTGCATTGTTTAATGTAGTAAATAGAAGAAAGAGGATTATGAGGATTCTTTAAAAACAAACAAAAAACAACAACAGATGAGTGTAGTTTGGTAATATGTGTGGGTGGACTACACACTACATGAGGTGTTAATTGCCAGGGAAAAAAAGTCTATCGTGCTGCTTTTAAACATGAGCATTAACTCCTCATATGTTGGATGAATATGTTGCGTTCAAATGCTCAAGGTCAAGAGTAAATTTTCTCCCATGTTAGTTTGAATGTTATTCAGGCATCTTACAGAAGCCTTTACCTAGGATAACTTGGCCACTCAAAACACTTATGAAGCTGGTGGACTACTTGATTTCTACTGCTATCTTCCAGTATCACATTGCATTTTTGAGACTTCTGCAGCTCTCAGCCAGAAGTTTGCAGCTTGTTCTAATGTCCTCGGCTGCTTGGCAGGGTGTGCAGGTGGGTTCGGAGAACAGAGGGAGTACAGCAGGAAGAACACAAAGTCCCATTCACGTGTGCAACAAATAACAGGTTTGCCAGTTGTATTGCATTACGGTCAGTCTTGTGTTCCTAATTGGATTTGTATTTTAGACAAAGCACAAGCAATGAATAACAAAGAAAGTACGATCAAATGTGAATGTAATGTCAAATGTGAAAGTAGCAAATCGATGGCAGAATGAAGTTTTAACCTGTTAAAGTAAAAATGAGATTTGAGGAAATTGATGAGTGTCCCTTGGCTTTTTCAGTTTAAAGCCCTCTAAATTTACACTCATTTTTTCAGTGTTTTTCTGATAATTAAACAACTTGCATTTTCAAATGTGTGTGCAGAGTGTTTATTTTGAAGTATTTTAGTATCTAAGTATTTCTCTATTTCTCTTTACCTTGATTCCCACTGTTCAATTTGATGGAGGGAGGAGGTGGGGATGGGTGGCTGGGTGTTGAGAAACCAGGGGTGACCTTATTGCACTCTACAGGTACCTTAAAGGAGACTGTAGTGAGGTGGGGGTTGGTCTATTCTCCCACGTGCCTGGTGACAGGACAAGGGGGAATGGGCTAAAGTTGTGTCAGGGGAGGTTTAGTTTGGGTATTAGGAAGAACTTCTTAGCTGAAAAGGGTTGTGAGGCATTGGAACGGGATGCCCAGGGAAGTGATGGAGTCACCATCCCTGGAAGTCTTTAAAAGACGTTTAGATGTAGAGCTTAGGGATATGGTTTAGTGGAGGACTGGTTAGTGTTAGGTCAGAGGTTGGACTCAATGATCTTGGAGGTCTCTTCCAAGCTAGATGATTCTGCAATTATGTGATTCTGTGAGTGCAGCACCAAAGGGAGTCTTTAGTAGTCCTTGCTCTCAAAAGATACCATTTGTAAACACTGGACTTTGAGGTTTTCCAAACTGAGAAGTTTATAGAGGATTATGTAAAACCATTGGATTTCTGAAAAAGGATTTTGTTGTTTTTTTTAGAGAGGCTTAAACAAACTTGTTCATGATGATTTGTCTTTCACGTTGATTAAGTGATATTTGAATTTGTTAGTATGTCTTTAGCACTAGTTATGATCAAGTAGCAGGCTTAAAGGTATCTTGTGACTCACTCAGTCCAAATAGTTTAATTCCAGTGTGAAAGCATTGGATTGATTTGGTTTATAATACAGTGTTTAATGAATACTAGCTTTGGAAAACTGAATTGCATTGTAAAAAGTAGCTGCCAATGTGCGACTTAAAAAGCTTAAACAGCAAATTTTCTTGGAATGCTCATCTGATTTTTTTTTTAAACTAGTTGTTATCTCCTGTATTCATACCCGTGTCTGCTTCTTAGTTGAAATTTGTTACTCTTGCATGAGAGCATAAAATCTGTGTACCATGCAGTTCGTAAATGCTATCTTGTTTTGGTACCAGTGTCTTCAGTGGACCCTGTATCTTTTTCTGTAAGTGGTAACGAAGCTGTTAGCATTGAACAGCGTAAGTGTTCCTCTCTTGACTGACAGTAGTCACCTGATAACTTCATAGAGTTTGCAATAAGATTAGCCCTATTTTCAAGGTTTGCAATTGAGTAATAAACAAGCATATGTGATTTCCCAGGGGTGTTTACCAGCACATATTTTTTGAATGAGTGATTCATTTCTGAGTTTTAATGTCAGTATCAATTCTAGTGTCTTTGGGCATGTTATTCTTTATAATATCTAAAATCAAGTTTCAAAGATCTTAGAGTAGTTTCTTAATGTGCCAAGTAAACTATTTGTGAGATGTTTTGTTTTGGTGAGGTTGTAATGAGAATATGGGGTGAGATTGGCCAGGAGGGATTGTTACACATTGCTTGAATTGTTGTATGATATTATATGTTACAAGGTTTGAAGTATGTCCAGTTTTTAATATCAGTTTGTGGAAGAGTTTATAATCATTAATAACCAAGTCCTGATTAATTTTTTCAACAAACCTGTGTTAGAGAAATCATAGGAAGAAAACATTGTCTCTGTCGTCTTATATCAGCCTGGGCTTTTCTGACACAGATGAAACTCTGGAATCAGCTGTAGAATGTCTCATCTCATATAAGTTACATAAGGCTATGTAGAAAGACCACATTGCCTTGTGCAAACTGCTTAAAATCTCTTTACTTAGCTAGACCAACTGTAAAATCTAGTTAATAAAGTGTAACCACCCTTGTAAAGGTCTACATGTATTTAAAAAAAAAAAAAGGCACAATGCGACTGCAAAGGGAAGACAGCTTTTTCTTTACTGGAGGGGAAAGTGGGTAAGGTACTTTTTTTCTTTTTTCTTTTTTTTTTTTTTTTTATTGGTTGGTTTTGGTTGTTTGTTCTGTTATTGGTGGTTTGTTTGAAGAAATTCTGTGACCCAGGAAATAGCTATTGAGTATAAAGCTGTGAGATATGGGTTTTCATTTTGAATCGGATGCTTTGTAGTGTTTTGCACTGAAAGGAGAACTGTCCTGCCTGCACACCTCAATGTTTTGAGTGGTGAACCTGTGTATTTTTTGGTTATAAGTGAATACAATAGCAACTCCAGAACTACGCTTGTGAGTTTGTTCAGTTCTAGATTTCTGAAGTTGTCTTTATTTAGCTACAAAAGAGAATTTGAAATAAAGACAAGTTTTAAACCTGGAAAGCCTCACTTTTTCAGAAAGCATTGCTTAAAAGTAAGGTCATGTTTTTGCCAGACAATAAGGACACTTCCTCACCTGTCATGTCTTGCACCAAATCTGAGCACTGGAATGGATAATCAGCATCTCCCTAAATTGTATGCTAGGCTCATAGTAATTTATTCTTATTTAACAGCATTTATTGTATGTTCATCATACCCAGTAAAATTACCTAAAAGAATGCTTTTAATTTGGGGTCAGTTTTAATGTAATTCATTGTGGTAAATGGTTCATTTTTAAGAATGAAAAACAAGAAATTCCCTATATATATATATATATGTAGAGAGAGAGAGAGAGAGAGAGAGAGAAACAAACATCAGATACTTTGTATCTGTTCATAGTCTTCCACTCACTTTATTACAATAAGCACATCTTATCCATGTGCAACAGAGCCCCATCTTCAGCTCTCAGCATGTTGCTTGAAGAAAACAGTGAATAGTATATCTTAATAAGATTGTCATCTCATTTCTTACTTCTTCCATATTTGTGGTAACATTAAGCACAAGACCAATGGAAATAACAGATATAATACTGGTAAGCTTTGAAGAATGTTTTAAAATATGTTTGTTATTTGTAATAACAGAAAATGGGAATTTTCTGTTACTGAATTCCAATTTGTGAATGTTAGTCTAGATTTTTGCCTCCTTTACTGCAAGCATACTGGGCTTGCATGAAGAAAGGACTTGTGCGGAAATTTCACTAACCAAAAGCCCAATAGGGAAAAATACTATTGCCCTATTTTGCAATAGAAAACCCAGTTCTTATTAAGTATACCTGGTTATTCATACATTGATTTACAGGAAAATCAGTTTTCTGTTACATTGAATATCAGCAAAATAGTAATCATACCAGTGAATTCTCTATAAATTCTGTTACTAGAGGGGAACACCATAATATTTTAAAGCTGTGCTTTAAAGCTCTAAGTAGCATGTGGCATTGAAAATAATTTTGAAGCAAGTGTGGATTGCCACTGATCAGATAATGTTAGCTGATGTTAAAAAACTGGGGAGGGGGAATGTGGGGAGAATATGAATATTCCTATACATCTGTTGCAGATGTGTAAGATGCATATTGACTAAGAAAACATTACAGAAAATTCCCATCCAATATTTTGATAGCTGCATGCATATATATACATGGCTCAAAGGCCACTTGAATTAAGAAGTCAGGCTGTATTTTATGTTGACTTCTTTGGAAATTTAAGGTTATGTTCCCAGTTAGTGTGGCATTAGTGTGTATGGAAAGTCACTGAAAAAGTATCCATGATACCTCAACCTTCTGTTTGGAGGCATTTAAACACAACTTACATCTATTGAGTGTTATCATTGATCTCTCTCTTAAAATCAGATTTTTTAAAATTATTTTATTACATGTACTACTTATCAATTGAAAACGGTTTATGTTCTGGAGCTGCATTTCCTTGACTGTGGTCTCAATCAGTGTTAGAAGCTACTATATGCTACGCACTGTAAATGCACTCCCAAGCAGTTCAGTTAGTTTATCTTCAGAGAGAATTTCAAATCACTTGTAGGAAGCCCAGGGAATGCTGATACCATCACAATTAGCTAACAAGCAGTCCAAGACCTCAATCCTTGGACATCTGTAGAGTTACTGAAATGGTAGATTACGTTTGCTTGTCTAATGCTGCTTGTTGAATCTCAAATAATTTGCATTGCTAAATTATTTGTGTTTATTATACAATAAATCATTTATATATTTCAATGAAAATTATTACGTACGAATTATATGTATTTGTATATGTTGAGTTCCTATTACTTGGTGAAATGTAGTGCTAGTGAAATGAAAAAAATCATTCCCTAGATGGCAACATTATTGATTTGATGCATTATTCAGGAAAGGAACATTGGCATGGCTGTTCGAATAGTTCTGTTCCCTCTACTGAATGGTTTTATTGCCTCCATTTACCTTAGTATCTGTTTGTCAGGGTTTTTGTTCAATTCTTCTTCACTGTCCCAAGCTGCTAGCTAAAGTACAAGCAAATTCTTCCCAGAATGTACAATGTATAATTTTTAATCCTTTCGTTCCTAGAATAGTTGGCAGAACAAAATTTTCTTCCATTGTGGGCAGGTATCCCCCATGCCACCAATAGGTCATGTAATCCATAGATGCTAGGTATTATTAAGTAAATTGTATCCTAAGAGTCACTAATGTTTTCTCTGTATGGTCTGTTCTTTTTCCCTGCCCTTTCTGACTGAGATGCTTGAAAAGGAACGCCCCTTCAACCTCTCCTGCAGCCTGTCTCAACTCTTTAGGCTAAAAGGAGTTAGTAAATTCCAGGCCTATGCGTGTATGCCAACATGGCTTCACTCTTGTTTTCATCCTCAAAATGGTTTCATTTCATTCTTTTCTTAAAGTAGTAAATACTCTTTATTTTCTATTTTTTTTTTTCTGCAAAACATAATCCTATATGGATTTTATTACTTGTAATAAATTATATTAATTCTTCCTGGGAGTTTTGTTTTCATGTTTCCAGTGTCTTTGCTGGCCAGAGAAAACATTAATTGAAAATTTTTTACTGTACTTGATGTTTCTCTTAAACTTTCATGGATTGATCTGGAGTTTTTTGTCTTGCTCACTTGATCCATTTGGGGTTAATTCTTTCATTAACACACCTAAAGAAGGGTCTCCGGGGTTTCCTTGCTTTAGAGATTTTTATCGCAATGAAAGTCAGATTCATGATCTCTCCTTCAAAGGATCAGTACACTGTTCTGGAGATGAAAATAAAATTAATAAAGGAAAATTTGATTGTTTAAATAGCCTAGAAGGCTGTGGTTTCTAAAGAGTGGGATTTATATGACAATAATATAGCCTCTGTACCTGAGATATCACACAAGACTTTTTATATCTTGTTGTAAATTAAATGTAGGCATCTGATTAGGTAACTAATACTATTAACAACACAGACCACATCTTCACTGGCCATTAAGAGAAATGGTAACTCCAGGCTACGATGTAAACCTGGACTGTACGTCTCAAGTCATGTGGTGTGCATCAGACATTCTGTAGGGTGTTTCAGTTAGTCTTGGAAACTGATTAATTTTCTGCCCATCCACCTCAGTTATGAAAAATCTTTTACTTGTACTACTTGTACAGTGTAAACTGAGGTCTGTGACTTGAAGTTAATACATCTTTAAACAACCCTGTCATTTGAGTGTCATCCTGTGCCTACAGATAGTATTGTGAGGAAAGTGAATGCTGAATGTAATTTTGTAGACAACATCTGATAGTTACTGCTTTTCTAATCCTTCCACTCTAATTAGGAAATATAATCCTATTTTAATCTTCCACGGCAGTTGTACAGACATATTTCCATGTACAGTTAGTACTCTATCAGTATTTTATCATTATTAAACTGGATTTAGTCTTTTATCTTAAAACAGGTAAAATTAGATATAGAATTACAGACAATACTGGAAACTCATTCTAATTGTTGCTGAAAATGTGTCGCCATTTGCCACTTCTTTTCAAAGAGTAGAAATGCATGAAAGTAATTGTTCTGCTTTGTGGAACACGATTGGAGAAAAAGATTGTGCTTCACAGATATTTTGTGCTATCCATTGCTTTATGCCACAATTTTAAGTCATTGAATAAGATGATTGTAGCTACTACTAACCTCTTTAAAGATAAACCTTTTCACGATAATTTTGCTGTAATACAGTATTGTCAGGAAATGAATATGCTTTACCTTCATGAGAAAACCTCTCTAATTGGAATCACTGGACCTCGACTTACTTGTCACAGCTATATTCAGGGTGAAGGTACAATTTTTGAGAAGTCTGATTGTGAAAAATTAGATCATGGCTTCTCTGAATAAAAACATAAGAGGATACATTTGTATGCAAGATCTTTCTGCTTGAATCCTTTTTCTTGATGTTTGAGAGCAATGGGCAATGGAGTGAAAGAGGAACAGGCTTGATGGTATTTCAACATTGTAACTTCACTTGTTACAATTCAGTAATTAAAAAGAAAAAAAAAAGGAAGAAAAAAAGATAAACAACTGCTCTTGTTCCTTGTTCTGGAAGAGTTAATCAAAATTTACATCTTAAACTTGGAAACAGGTGGGGAAATTGCAGCTAAAGCCGTTGAGCTTAATTAGAATTAGTCATGTGTTCTGATTGTTCAGATATTGGATGAGAGACCTGCAAGGCAAGTGCTTTTCCTAAGCTCCTAAAGTCTGGGTAATAAATAGAAACAACTCATATTCTAGTGATTAGTAGACATGTATAGAGAGAATTCATAACAGAAAAACAACACAATCCTCATCTATTAATACTTTATCTTACACTGCAGCATAACAAAGCCATAGCTGAGGCACCCTCTTCTGTATTTCATGCTGTTATTTAGAAATACCTGAAGCCAGTTTTTAATACTGTACTAACGTATGAATGGATAAAAAGAAAACGAACTCAATAACACGTGTGTGGGTTACACTGTGTTGAGCTGTGTGTAAGAAAGCACAGTTGTTGGAAGTCAGCACAGGGAATGGAGGAAGGCTCTAGGCTAGCTCTGCATGTTTTTCAGAGATGTCTTTTGCGGTAACAGCTGTACAAAATACTAAATGTCATGAAAGGCACAACATCTATACTGTGTTGATTTAATAACACAAATAATGGAATCTGTGATGTACAGGAGATCTACTGAAGATGATGGGGGGAAAAAATCCAGAAATTAGCTGGTTCATTAATTTACCTTTTGTTATTCACAGGAAAAATATCACCAGACTTGAAGTAATATCTAAGTTATGTTCCCATGATTATTGGCTTGAATGAATTTCATCAGAAGTTCTCCAAGTGTTGATCAGCCAATTTTCTTTTTTCTTTTTTTTCTTTTTTTTCTTTTATTTTTTCTGTTTGGCTAAATCTCTTAACTCAGATTTTTAAATTATGACAGTTACTTGTATGTATTCCCACTCTGAGAATTCTAATGTCTTAATCATGATAATGTAAAATAATATGATGATTCCTTTGTGAGGATAGATTTTTATTGGTTTCTAGGATGCTCAGGTGACTAGTTAGTGCAAATTTAAGTAAAATAATTGCTGTGATATAATGAGTTTGCATTACATCATACTCAGAAGGTTGGTCTCAGAAGACTAACTATCAATGAGAAAAAAAGAATAAATGCTCATTAGAAAAGACATAATCATACACTGGTAGCCTTATCACTGTTGCTTGCATGTCATGGAGATCACTAGAAAGTGAGCAATGACTCTCTAGTGAGTGACTTGAAAAGTAGTGGCTATGAAAGGTTTGTATAGTATACAAAACTATTATTGAGTTAAAAAGTAGCGGTAAATGAGGCAATATGAAAAATAAAAATGATTACAACTCAAACCAAAATGCATGATGCTTTTCTTGTTGAAATTGTACCTAAAACCTCTGCTGATGCACTATGCAATCCTCATATTCTTAAGTAGAATTTTCATGACAGAACTGAAGGAAATAGAAAAGCATAAAATCAAAAAGAAATTACTTGAGATTAAATAGCTCTTATTGCTAAATCAGCAACACATAGAGCTAATAGAAGATATTTTCTACAGACAGATGGGATACTCAGCTATCCCAGGAGCATAAGTATGAAGTATCTGTTAAGATTCTTTTTTTATACATTTGCATATAAATATAAACATCATTAGCAGGGGCTAATTGCCCTGTAGGAACTAAAATGTGAGCATTAGCATCTTCAGGGCTTGTATTTATTTATTTATTTTAAGCATCCCTAACACCCATCATGTTTGGTACTGCATGGCTGCAACACATAATTACAACCATTAAGAATCTCAATCACAAAATCAAAACCATTTGGAATGACTTCTAGGGCCACCCAGCACAGTAAGTAACCATAGAAAATGACTATATTAGTTGTTTTGTTCATGCATATTCATAAGGGCACTTCATTTGACTTTCATAGTAGGGGTCTTGTAAAAGCTTATCCACTGATAAGCCCCTAAAGAAGATTGAACACTAAAGGTAAGAAGATATCATACATCACAAAAATCTTTCTTAAAAAAAAAAAAAAAAAGGCATAATGCAAACTATATATCATAGCTCCTCAGAAGCAAAACAAAAAACAAACAAAAAAATATTTGGCTCTTTCAGTTGTCTGACTGATGAAAAAGATCAAGGACTTTTGTTGTTCAAGGGTTGGTTAACACACCATGCTTCTGGTCAAAGAGCAGTTGAGTCACCTGTAATGAATACCTCTGATGCATAATGTTGGAGAGTGTAAGATGTGTAACAAAGACAGTGGGGAATAAAATGGTAGTATTAGCACAGTGGTGTCAGTTAAAGAACCTGCTTGTGTTTAAAATACTGTTGTGTTATTTAACACTTGAGAACCTAGATGATGATGGATTTTAATTGTACCCTGTCTATCAGCTAATGCTTCTTGATTCACAACAGACGTGTTGAATTATGAATTAGAAATGGTACAAAGAAAACTTGTAGAAATGCTTAAGTTTTTAAAACATACCGAACCGATATTATCTTAAAATGAAGTACATATTGTTGAAGTACAACATCTGCATAAGAGAACAGTCAGCAGGCTTTCTCCTTCCCACTACCCACCCAACATGAATGCATGGGAGGGAACTGGGAGACACTGGTTTCCCAGGCAGGTATTATGTTTTTTGGTGTTTTTCTTGCTCGTTTTCCAGCTCATCTGTCTTTTACTGTTTCTCTGTCTGCTTCTTTATATTTCTGTTCATTACACATGTCAGTTTTGTCCGTGTCAAATGATGAATATTTTTTGAGATGGTTTCCCAGAAAATAATAATAAAGAACTAGATGCTTGCCAGGAATATCCTGCTTATTTAACTTTTTGCCTGTGTTGTTGCCTAAGCATCATCATCTTCACCTATAGTTGGCCATTGATATATAGAAGTTCTTCTCCTTCCTTCCCAGTGCTGCTTGACTTCTCTTTACTGTTCTGTCCCTGCCAATTTGTACTTCTCAGTACATGTTATTGGAATTACTTCTCTATGTACATCTTAGTATTTGTTCTTGGACATGATGTTTATGCACACCTTCTTGCTCGTTTTCTGCTCCAAAACTCATTTGTGTCTTCCCAAATTGATTTTCCACTACTTATGTAGCTTTCCACCAGTCTTCATCATGTAATCCTAAGCACCATTTTTCAGTTTCATCAGCACTTTACCCATTGTATGCTGCAAGGCCAGTCCCTAAGCTGAGATAAACCCTGAAGTGAGATTCATATCTCTTTTACTCACTCTTTTGCCTGATAGTCTTGGGCTCTAGGTGATCTGGGAGGAGGGGTGATAATAGGCCGATCTGATAGCTGATTTCATGCTTTGAGAACTAAACCAGAATATTGGAAAACAAACTCATGTTTCCAATTGCTTGCTTATCAAAATGATAATTGTATCCTGAGTCAAAACTTGTGTTATGTTCATAAAATACACCCCTTACACCCCTTCATGTTGACCTTCTCGGGAAAATGGCTTTTTTTTGCTTATTTGTTTTAGGACAACAATTTAGAAGGAGATAGGACCTTTATATCCAATTTCTCAGCAATAAGAGCACTCATGTATTTTGTTGGAGAATCAGCTATTTTCATCCTTTGCCTGAAGGAATATAATTTTTATCCCTCTTGTCAGGAGTCTGTCCCAAGAGTCAGGGCATTAACGCATACTGGCATGGGAAAGACCTTAATTTCTTGTCTTAGCTTCTATGAAGAAAATTTCCCAGAAATTAGGCTGAGGACCCAGAGGGTTTCACCTCCCAGTAAGTGCCCTATCAGGGTTGACACTGCTTGTTCCCTGAATGTTCCATGTATTTTATTAGAAAGTGGAGCTACTATAGCAATAGTATTGATAGCGACCTACTCCACAATGGACCCTAATTTTAATACACTCTCAGGAAAGGAACACATTTTGGTTCAAATACATGTGCCAAGTCAGGAGAAACTCTTCCAGCAGTGGCCTGATGGATCTATAATGAATTAATTTCTTTAGTGTCAACTGGAGGAAAAAACAGGAGAGAAGCATCCTGTATGGAGACTCTTGACAGCTTGTGCTACTGAAAAGCTGGGAGAACTTACTATGAGAGCTTATTAAGAGAAATCAAGCTCTCATTGTTTTTTAGGCAAAACTTTCAGTAGATATGTCAAGTTTGTGAATAGTTTCAAGATGACCAAAGCCATGTTTTCAGGCATATTTGCTCCCTGTTAGAAGTCATTTAGCTCTGTTTAAGACCATGAGGTAGTCACCAATCTAATACAGACTCACCAACTAAAATATTGTTGGTATAGCTTTTCCAGCTTCAGTCCCAACAGCACTGGGACTCAGGGATTTTGTGTTGGAAGAGGCAGAAGAGGATGAAAATGTAGCCAGCATGACATTCCACACACATTTAAACTTCCAATTTCACTTTCCTTATCTGTTATCTCTGCTTGCATTTATGTGCATGCTCATACCATAGGTTTTTAATATCAGTGTGGGAGGAAAAGACTTTGTTCCTTTGTGAAGTAGGATGCATTCTCATTTTGCTAAGTAAGACATTACAATATAGCCACATCCATTTCAGTAGCTCTTTTATGATTACCAGTGGGGGGTACAGAGTACACAAGACTCACAAGACGGAAGAACAGTCTCAGCTGACACAATCACAACACACATCTTTTAAAACTGAAAGTGAAATCTGTCTTCTCAGCTGGAGATTTATTTATATTTAGGTAATACTATAATATGTATTTTATAATATAGATTACTTAAATATATTTTATAATAATTGTATATTATATAAATAAATTTTATTATATATTTTTTATTATATAAATAAAATCGTGGACCAGGTAGACTCATTTGCTCAGTGCTTCATTTGTTAACAGAACAAATCTTTGAAATAGACTGCCTGTGTAAAAAGCATGTGAAATTGCAAAAAATGCCCTCAAACCTCCTAGATAGGACATCCAGCCCAGTCAGGCTTGTTTCTATATGAACTGGAGAGGGAGGAAAAGAAAAAAAAAAAAAAGACATGAGTGGATGTGATGAAATATTTAGCTTAAAGGATATTGTTCTCACAATCATGTTAGAAGTGTCCCATTAAAATTTCTAGTAGAAATGAGCAGATCTAACTATATGTGGAATTAAGCTGTGTAGCAACCTCTGTGACTGGCATAGCAGATAACATTGGAAGCAGAGCATAACATGTTCATGAAAGTGTTAATAAGGTATACTTGTCTGCAGCAGCAAGGGGCTGAGCTACTGATTGGGAGGAGTGCTCCCAGTCTTCAAGCACTGTGAGCCCAATTCCTGTGGAAGTATAAAGCTGCTGTCTTCAGTAGGCTGGAATGAGTGGAAAGTCCTTCAGTCTTACATACTGCAGTAATTGGAATAAGACACTCCTGGTCTCCTGACAGTTTTGAGTTCAAAGAAAATTCAGCAGTAATTGGAGATGCTTTGCCCATTCATGATTTTGAATATATGCCAGATGAAGTATCTCACATACTGCTCTATGTATAGTGGATTACAGGCCCTGTTCTTGTTAAGTGACACCAAGTACTGTGACTTTAAAATTTTCCAGATTATTTGTGAAGTTGTGGTATGCCATGGTTAAAAGCATAGTTTGGTCAATAGGTAAATGTATCTTTTATGCAGACCTTCCAATTAATCCATGCCTGAGTTCCTTCTTTTTGTAAGGATATAGCTAATACACTCGGCAGATTTCCCTTCGGGGGGGCTGGAGGTATCAATTGTTTTACATGCAGTCTGTTCAAACAGGAGTGTCTGCTTGCAGCTGTTTCTTGCTATTCCTTTTAATGAATATAGTAAAATACAGCCTTAAAAGCAATTCAGTTTTATTTGGCCATCATCCTTGTAATTATCTTCACTATTCTTATCATAAGAAAACAGCATTCATGCCCATGGCAGCTGTGTGGGAAGAAACGTGGGGGTTGGGGTATGATAATATAGTTAAAGCACTATCAATAGCCATAGGTTGAAGTATATCTTATCTATGTTCATTATATAATAGAAAATCATTACAAAATATTCCATTGCAACTTCCTCTGATTGACAAAACATGATTGTAGAAAGGGAGATGAACACCCACCTCATGTTCGTGTTGTGTTGAAGTTTGTGGTGTTCCATTGTGCTATAGTGACTTACAGCTCAGCCATGCAGTACACGAGTCTTCAGCAATCTGGGGTTTAAACTGAAATGGAAAGTAGATACCTGGAAAGAGGCAATGAATGTCAGCTTGATTAATTCGTGTGCAAGCTAGAAAATGAAATATCTTTGTGTACACCTGAAAAGGCTAATAATTCTCTATTAGTCTTCAGAAATGTACTATGTGCTTTATCCACGTTTTCTAGAGGTGTTCCTTAGTACCAAGGTGGTGGGTAATGGAACAACTAGTTAAGTGCTTTTCATTTTGCATTTGGAAATAAATGCTCATAATTTCATTTCAGAAACTTGCAGTTGTATTTTAGTCATAGCACTTTGACAAGTTAACTGTATTAAAAAAAAAAAAAAAAAAGGAATTTTTCCATGTTAGGATGAAAGGGCATGTTTTCAAGGTTGTCTGGAAAATACCATATTTAAACTTCGATAATACCAAAACAGTCCAATTAGACTTCTATATTATAACGGACAACACAGGATATACCATATTTACAGTATTGATATATAAAAAATGTATTCTATATTTCAAAATATTTAGCATAACGGTGTAAGTTTTTTCATGTTTGTAGTTTTGATCAGCATCACTGTATTCCTAAAAGCACTTTTTTTCCAATAATGCTATTTTTGTGAAAAACTATCCCATTGAAAAAATTTGGCTCCACTTATTTTCAGTCTTATCTCCTTCTCAGTGCCATCTACTTTCATAATTTTGTCTTGTGCAAATGCAGAGACTTAGTACACAAAATCATGTTCCTCTTCCAGTCACAGCAAATTGATCAAACTCGTGCCATACCAGAACTCTAAACGGATTAGGGAAAGTGGATTAGGTGGCCAGAAATGATTTTTTTTTAATTTTTTTTTTTTTAAGTGTTCACACATTGCATGTTGCAGATGTCAGAGTAAGTAGCCCTGTACTGGGTCTGGCTGGAATGTTAACTTTCCCGGCAGCAGCCCATACAGTGCCGTACTCTGTACTTGTAGCTAGAACAGCAGTGTTATCACACCAGTGTTGTGTCTACTGCTGAGCAGCAGTGGCACAGCATCAGGCCTCTCTCTAACCCTCCTAGGGGATGGGCAAAAAGTGAGGAGAGAAACATCACCAGGGCAGCTGACCTAAACCACTCAAAGGGATATTCCATACCATATGATGTCACACTCAGCAATAAAAGGTGGAAACAGGAAGAAGAGGGGAGGGGTGGGCTCTCGTTTGGAAGACGTTGGTCCTCCTCTCAACACCGGCTGCGTGCGTTGAGGCCTTGCTTCAAGGACGTGGTCAATCATCGCTCATTTGTGGGAAGTAGAGACTAATTTCTTTCCTCTGCACTTCCATATAGCTTTCATTTATTTTGTTTGTTTGTTTTCCTCCCTTCTTTTTATTTTCCCTTTTCCCCTCCCTTTTCCCCTTTCCCTTTTTATTTCCCCTTAGTTAAATTGTTTAGTTCATGGTAGTCTTTATTTAATTATTATAATTATTTCCCTTTATATAAATTATCCTTATCTCAACCCGTGAGTTGTTCTTTGCTTTACTTCTCCCCCTCCTCATCTAAAGGAGGGGGAGTGAGAGAGCGGTTGTGGGGTTTAGCTGCCCAGCACGGTAAAACCACCACAAGCCTGGAAACTGTTTGCATGATAAAATGAAATGTGAATGAGAGTTAATTTAAGGTACTACTAGAATGGTTAGGAGTGAAGAAGATATTCCACCTTCTTTTCCTCATGTTCCTTATGCCTCTAACCTCAGCATTTTCTCCCAGCTGTACTGTAACCCAACAGAAAAATCACTATTTCAGTACTGCATACTGAAATCTAGGCTTTGAGCGTTAATGAAGGAAAGGTTTAGTTATTGTTGGAGAGTTTCCAGAGACATGCGATAAGTTAATATCTGTACATTGCTTAAACTCCACTTTTGTTGTATGATATTTACCTCCTGGGTTGTTGGGTATGATGAAATTCACAGTGTGGTTCTAGGCAATGCAGGGCCAGCAGCTGCACAGTCCCTCAGTGCACAGCAGTGAGGAGGAGCCCTGGCAGTGACAACAGGGCTAAGTGCAATCATAAATACTGGAGTATGTTATTTCAAGGATTTCTTCACCGGTCTTCTATACTGTTAAGTTTTTGAATATGAAAACTTACAGTTTTCTTCTTTAAGACGATCTTAGAAGGTTTCGCTGATCATTAGCAAATCAGGCTTGTATTACCTCATAAATAAAATGGATGAAATTTTGGAGATAGGCATCTTTCATTCTGCTGATTTTATTGCAAAAATTGAAACTTTTGAGTAAAATACCTGGTGAAAAGATTAAGGAATCAATGAGATTTAGATATTTGTTATAATTGGAGCATGTTAATGACATTTTGGTTTTGAACCTATTATGTTAAGGTAATGAGGACTGAACATAAACTAGAAATCAGGGAAAAAAACAACCAAACAAACCAAAAAAAAACCTGCGTTCTCTTTCAAGTGTAAGTTGTATGGATCACTCACAGGAGATTGCATGGCATTTCCTGGCTGACTTTGAAATTTTTGTGTGTTCAACAAAGTATTTTTGTTTAGTTCATCACTTCCTTTTGACCACTTTAAAATTACTGTAAAAATTCTAATTCTCCCAGTTCTCAGAGCAAGTTCTGTGTGAAAATCCCTATCTTTGCAACCAGGAAGGGACAGTTATCCTCTGGAAAAAGTCATCCTATATGCCAAGACGAATTTATTGTCATAATTATTGCAGATATGTAAGTTTATTCTGTTTCTTCTTTGCCTATCTTTACTGTGAGAGATATCCCCATTCACCGATATTAAAATTGTGCAAGTTACAAATTTTAGCCTGTAACTTGAATGAATCTTGGTGAAGTGTGTTTAATTCAATACAAAGCAGTTTGTGTCAGGTGGTATAGTACTGCTTTTAATAACACTTAAGGCTTCTTGTGCTTAGAGAAAAGCAATTCTCTATTTAAGAAATCTTGAATTAAGATTACTCTCCCTTAGGATATGTAGAGTCAGGTATTCGTATATTTTTTTTCCATGTCAGGGAAGCACAAAAGAAATATTGTGGACATGAAACTACCCATAGTAAAATGGCAAGAGATTTAATGTGAAGAAGCCTCTACTTTAATAGAAAGCTGCTATTGCCTAAGAAAACAGTTAAATAGCAGTACCTTTTCTTTTCCTTTTCCAGCTCTCCAGTCTTATAATTTAAATTGTATAAGAAAATATTAGTTCTTTGTATCATGGTACATTTAAATGCAGGACATGGACTTGAAGCAGAGAAGATAGAGGGATATGTGAAAGCGAGTCTGAACTTCTGAATTACATTAGAGAGGTTTAAATTCTTCTTTGAAGGATGAGGACTGAAGCGGACTTAGGTCTGTAAGATTAGGTACAGGAAATAATCAGCTAAATTACTTATTAATTTGGGAACAAGAAATTGGAATAGTAGAATCTTAAACATGGGTATTAGCTGGTTTAGCACAGGCTAGACTTTCTTCAGAAAATATCATAAAACTTCTTTTTCAGGTTATGCCATAACATGACCTTCTCACAGTGTTGATGTAAACCTATGATTAAATGCATAGGGAACACGGAACAGTACCAAAGCACAAATTTAATGCCCTTGGCTTTGATGGAAGTATGTCCTTCATACCTCAAGCCCTGTGTATTTATTTACTGTTTGGGGTTAGTTTATAATTTACCTTGGAGAAAGCAATAGCAGTAAGAGTAGCAGGATGGGATTTATCAGTTCTTCCTATTTAAGTGAATTGTTATTTATTTACTCTGTTTAAGTTATTAAAGGATCTAGTGACTATGGAAGAATTTTGCCTGACAGGAAATAGTCTGAGTTTTGTCAGCTGAGCATTCCCCACCTTTGAGACAGTTTCATCTGCTGCAATGTAGAAGGAGGGGCTCACTAGCAGGAGACATACTCTCTGTGGGGCAACAGGAGTGATTGAAAGTGTCACATGCAGCAGGTCTGTGCCCCCAGTGGGGACAGTGCCCTGCTCTCACCTTTTCCCATCACCAGCCTCAGAAGCTCACTTGCACAAGACCAAATCCAAACTCTGCAAATACATTGCAAAACATATTTCATATGCAAATGAATTTCAATCAATTTAAAAATTAAATTCAATCACATTACTGCTTTCAGTATTCCATACTTGTCACTTGCTATCTGCCTGTGTTCTACATTTTTGCACTCTGAATGGATGATTATACATGGAAACAGGGCTTAAATACTAGCTGTCAATATCAAGATGGCTCTTTACCTATTCCTACTCAAATGTATAGAACAAAACATATTTTCAGTAGTTTTCATGAGTGTTTCCTTTATATTAAGATTTGTTGGGGGAAAAGAAGTTAATTTTATGTGAAAAGAAATAGCTTTGAAAAACACTGAAGTAAATTTGCAATTTTCTATTTGATTATCTCCTGGTACTCATCTATAGTATTTTACTCAATGTTTTTATGCAGTACATTTCAAAAACTCACAAAACGAAATTTTCCCAGAGTTTAGGTTTCAAGTCCTGACAAGAAATCCTCGTTACTTTAATTTTCTTCATTACCAAGTCCATAGGGGTTCATGCTTCCAAATACACAAAGATGTACGCATGGCTATTGATTTGGAGGTAGTCGGCTAATAATAACCTAACATTTAGCATTTTTTTGAACCTGTGACTATGGTGCAAATTGTGTAATTTTTATAGGTTTAATTGTATAAAATTGCTATACTCATTTCAAAATCAGTTATGGAGACAAAATGACAGAAGACCTATATACTCTGCACAAAATACTGATATTACCTGATATTTAGTGTTTTTATCAGTGCTTTCTATGAGGTCTTTGCAAATGAAAATGTCACAATGAATTTTGATACATTTAAATTCCTGTAGTTTCAACTTTTGTTCATTCTTTAAATACATATGATTAATGATTTAGGAACTAAATAGTAACCTAGTATGTACCATTCCTTACAAATTTTTAAGAGCTATCTCTGCAAGTGTAACACCGGACATAAACAGAAAGAAGTGGCTTCTTTTTACTTTACTTAGACTTTCTTTCTCTTTGGCAGGGTTAATAACGAATCCAGAAATGAGATTCTTTTGTACTCCTCTTGTAATATAAAGAAGCCGTAGTAAAAATGAAAATGAGGGCCAGATTGTGGAGTTAAGGTCTTCCAAATCAGAAATACAGAAGGGTTGCTTTAGTCTCTATTAGACTCCCTTAAAGTTGAGTTGTATGTGATGTTGTGCAGGGACCTTGGTTAAGTGTGAAACCTGATGAGGAGTGATAAAGCATGATCCTGCATGTCCTTTTTAAAAGTTTTTATTCTCATGCATGGAGATTTATGTAGATCTGTTGTAATATGGGCAGTTTCACCACTGAAAGTATACATGAACTAATTTCATGAAATGAGCTACATGCACAGCATTTTCAGTAATGACATTTCCAAATATTTCTTCAGTTCCTTGAAAGGAAAAGGAATTCATGCATATAAATACCAAGAAGCTCTAAAGTGAGATTGGTGCTCTTCTGCATTCAAGGTAGGATTTTGCAGTTAACTTCTTTCACAAATAGAGTGCAACAAAATGGAAGTGCACACATAAACACATGAGCTTTCCTGTTCTGCTGAATTCTCTGGTGACTGGTGTGGCCAGTTATCTCATGGAAATGTGGAGACCTGATATTACAACTTCTATAATATATCTACTTCCATTTCTGTGCTTATATTAAAGTTTAGTGCTTTGTGTATGTATGACTGAAATGAAAGTTCAAACCTGTGACTCACTGTCATGGAATAGGTTACTGGATTATTAATACTTTAACATTTTCCTTTGGCAAATATGAAAGCAATTGTAACTAAGTATAGGACTTAGAAGAAACAAACTATTTCTAGATACAAGTAAGGTAACCGTTGTCTGATCCAGTAACATTATTTTGAGTTCCATATTAAAAGAGGGAATAGTATTTCCCATATTCTAATAAGACCTCTTTCTATGAGAGTCACATTTGATAAAATTCTTTAAGAAAAAGATCAAGTTCACCTTTAATAATAATGATTTGCATATTCATATTATGACAGTTGCATTATTCTGAGAAGTGTGCTGTGCTATTTCTATGGCTTCTGAAAACAAAAAAGGTGCATTTCAGAAAGTAAAAAATAAAATAAAATCAGAACAAATGTTCTCACCATGTAATTAGGCCATGCATATCATGAAAATTGTTCTTGTGACTGCTTTTGTAATTTTTACATAGTTATTTCAGAAAGGTTAAAAAATTATGCATTCAATTTTATTATATTACACGCATAATTTGAAAAAGAAGCGTTTCTCTGCACTAAAAATAATAAATTAAAGAAATAGATTCATTGTGTCGAGAAAAATTTATTTCTTGAGCCTCAAATAATTTAATTCCTTTTTATTCTATGCAAAAAGTAATTTTCTCCTTGGGGGAAATTATTGCTTAACTACTGTTATGTATTCATTGGCAGTCTTAGCCACTCAGCCAAAGATAGTTCAAAAAAGGAAGTGGAAAAAGTGATTGAAGTGAAATCTTCAAACTAAATATGAAAAATAGAAGATTTAAGGCTTTATATTTTTATTTCATGAAGAATCCCTAATGTTCCTGACATTAGAAAACTGTTTAAAATCAAGCTGCGGTGACTTTATCATTGTCGCATCATGATTGTTTTGATGTCTGATCATTTGGATTTTTGTTCCTGGGAGTGCCTTACTCATTTCCATGGTGGGGCACACTCAGATGGTGGAGGGGTCGAGGGAAGGGTATGGTATAGGGGATTGACTCTGGACACAAATTGTGTGTGTGTGTGTGTGTGTTTGTTACTGTAAGATTTGGTTAATAGACGGGGAGCAGAGGGGACTGATTTCAAGTAGAAGACAGTTCCTATGGTTGCTGTGCTTGGGTACCAGCGTTAGCAGTCATTATAAGGATAAGCACCCCCTCATGCAGCTGAAATTATTGCTAAAAACAGGTCATGAAGATGGCATTTATGCAGACCACTAAGCATCATACCAGCCAGTTATACATGCAGAAATGTGAATGGTACATGTAACTTTTCAAGTCATTAACCACCAACATCACAATTTCCTTTAGGTTCTTAAAATTGTGTTGTATGTATTTGCATAGAACCTATGGATTGTTACTCAGACAATTTAACTGGTTCCTGTTGAAGATTGTCAGTCTCTCCCTCACACTGAATCAGCATGTGGGAGATTATAGTTGTTTCCATCTGTACAGGTTATCTGAGGACTTGGGTTACCTGAGAAACCACTCTCAAGGATCAGTGTTTAATGTGGCCTTTCTAAGATACAAGTAATGCATATTCCTGATATTGATGGGGTCTATATGAGTTTTAAGTATATATATATGTGTGTGTGTGTGTGTGTATATATATATATATATATATATATATATGAGCAGTATATTTAGTACAGAAACTCTGTCTCTCCAAGCTTAAAAAACAGGTGAAGTCAAAGAAAATTAACTGAGACATTTATATAGTAATACATGAACTGTATAACTGTATCCAGGGTAGGAAAGTAGGGTACTGCATGGGTGCTTATTATAAAATAATACTAAATGTAAAAGTGGTGGGATAATAGTGCTGGAACACAGATAAGAGGATATGCTGCTCGGAGAAGATAGACATAATGGAAAAGGTGAGATAGAAGCATCATGGATTTATCAACCTTACACACTGTCATAACATGAAGAGACGGTCAAGCTGTTTTTAAGATTAATATACCCTGTTGAAGGGTCCAAACAAGTTGATGGAAGAGAAGGACTCAATTGTTTTTTGTGCCTGGTATGTTTATGAAGAGGATTGTAATTTATAACTTGTACTTGGTGATCTGGTTATGTTTCTGTACATGTACTAATAAAATCTGTTTGCATTTGGATTTTATTTCCGTCCAAGAAGAAAACATGGCATTTTAGTCCTTGACTGATGGGAAAACGCTGGACCTCATAAACCAGATTTCACATCTCTATATTAAAGAAAATTCCTGTTTTCTTTTTAAACTACTAGTAATATACCACTTTGGAATTTAGCTCTTCTTCTCCAGTCCTGCTAGAGAGGCTACCTGGGTAAACAGGCTTGCTTTGTCCTGTCATGAAATCGCAATATGCATTATGACATGATATTTTATTGTCATGGAAGCAGTTGCAGTGATAGTCTCAATTCTGATGTGAATCTTAACAAGTCTTTTACCAGTCCTCAAATTTTCAATCTTAGGAGCAGGTTCTTACTCACGTTATGCATTCCTTTTCAGAAAGCCTGTCAGTCACTGATTACCAGGTTGGATGTCTAATAATAACCATCAATCCCACTAACCTTCTTAGCTTTGCAACTTCTCTATTCTTATTACAATGCTCAAGTAATGAGGAAAGTCATTTACAAAAGTTTTTGGCTGTTGCACAGGACAATACAGGTATTTTGTGCCCAGGCATATTTCAAGAAATAATCTAGTGTGTTCAACTACAGAGAAACCGTGAAGAATCCTCGACTTTGTGGGAATTGGAAGACACTGGTTTGCACATTGTTATTGATGGCATTTAGAAAATGATGGTGTTGTCCATATAACAAAAATTGGTATTGCTTTCTCTCGTAGGGACTATTGAACTTGTCTTGTCCTCCTCATTGTACTGCTTTTATCACTGAGCTATGGCTGTGCCTTTGAAATACACTAGTTGATAACATTCTGCTCTACTCCCAGGGATCAGTGTGGATTTGTAGTTTTCTCTTGGTTTGGTTATAAGACAAAATCTACCAGGAAATATAATCCCTAAAAAAAATAATAATAAAAATACATTTAATAAAATAAAACCTGCTTCTCCAAACTTGCAAACTTTTCTCCTCATCACGCAGCAACTTATTTTGAATTTCATGTCTGTATGACTGCAACTGGGGAACCAGGGTTCATTGTCCTTTTCCCATGGCTGTTAAACCATTCTGTTCAGAAGAACAGCAGGAAAGCACTGCTGTTCACGCAGGTTATTAGTGTTACTTGGATGTATGCGAATACAAAGCTTTGGCTACGTCTTATTGACTGCCCTAGCTAACCTCATCCTGTCAATCCATTCCTAGCACCAACAAAGAGCTGCTCTTGGCAGATGGTACAGGAACATGGCTGTGAGAATGTGCTACCCTCATGGTCCCCTGCTGACCCTCTACACTGGTATGAATTCTGCTTAAATAATTCATGGGAAAACAGGAAGGATTCATCTCCCAGTTTAGTTTATTATTTAGTCCAGAAAGCTATTGACATATCACAGTGTTTTAGTCTTTAAACATGCAGACAGAGAAGTGATTATAATATTGGATCTATGCATTGCTTCAGTAGAGCTTTAAAATTGGTTTATATGGCTAGATAAATTCAGTTTTAGGGCTCCTTTTTAACAAGTCTGAATCCCACTAAAGTCCTGAAAGCCTGTATCTGCCAACAGATGACATAAGACCTTAGGCCAGGTGAATGCAAGCTGCTTAATTACAGAGCTGCTTTGTTCATTTGTTATTGTGATCCTAGTGGATATGCGGTTGTATATTTTACTATTTAAACAGACCAGTTGATGCTAGAAGCATTTGTTTATATTTCTTGGGTTTTAATTGTCAAAATGTTCTGATGGGATGTTACTGCTGGTTTGTTTGTTTGTTGGTTATTTTTTTTGTTGTTGTTGTTCGTTTGTTTAATTTAAAGAAATATGAACATTTTGCATATTGGGGAAAAAAAAAAGGAAAAGGGCCTTCAGGTAAGGGCAGTCTTAGCTGTTATTGATAAAAACAATTCAGCATAACACTTAAATATTTGTTCAAGTTAGTTAAAGGCTTATGTTATGCCTATGTTAAAGGCAGTAGGCATTGCACATGTTTTGCATTCATTTAAATCCTGATTTCACCAATGAACGTACATATAATGCTGTGTGAAAGCTGAATTCTAGGCCAGGCCTGAATGACAAATTTCACCCAACATAAAAAGGTAAATATGGGTAGTGAAAAGGTTTATATTGGCTGCATTGGCAAAAACACCACCGAATACATGCTTACACTAGTAAAACTGAGAGCTTATTTCATCCAGAAGGAGTGTTTTCAATTACTGATGCTAGCATGGCTTATCCAAGGATAATCATTCCAGCCAGGAGTGTCTGGGTGAGATGGCATATTCTAATTGCTACACTACCATAGTTAAAATGGAGTCTCTCCACTGTAGTGCTGCTGAAGACTTCAAAAATTGGATTCATTGGTGCTTAGACCTCCTTCTGGTGATCTGTAAAGAAGGAATTTTATCTACCTGTGCAATGATCTTTTCAAAACCCCATGCACTGCTTGTTCTTGACACTCATATTATGGAGACTGATGTACAATCTCTTCACTATTGATGATTTTTTCTCCCTCTAGGAACAAGCATTGAAGCTTTAGCTTCAGCAGAAAACACATTTTCTATTAAAATGCAAGCAGCTAAAGTTGGAATTGTGATGCGTGATGCTGTTTTTGTAACCTGCAGGTGTTGTGGTTAGCTCCACCTTATGACAACACCTAAGCATCAGAGTTGTAGCTAATTGTAGGGGGTGTAACCTCAATCTTATAAATAACTTGCTGATACAAAATTCATTTTAGCACTTAAGGTTTAGCATTGTCATCCCCATAGACTCCAAAGGTCCCATCTTTGGCTCATTTGTCTAGTTGAGTAATTTTGATTGTTTCCAATCGGTATGCAGTTTCTCTAACATACTTTGCTTCTCTTTGGGATCTGAAGATTTTTTTTTTTGGCACAACTGTATGTGTTTTCCACAGAAATCAGTCAAAAGATGTTGTTTCTTTGTAGAAATTTTACTGCATTTAAGCCATCTGTGGTGGTTTTACTCAGGTGGGCAGCTGAGCTCCACCACAACCGCTCTCTCACTCCCCCTCTCCTCAAAGAGGAAGGAGGAGAAAATACAACACAGAGAGCTCGAGGTTTGAGATGAGAAAGGTTTAATTAAAGGTAAAGGGAATGGGGAGAAAAAGAAATAAAGGAAACATTAAGTCCGTGCAGAAGCACAGAGAGAGGGGGGAAAAAAAATATTCTCTACTTCCCATCAGTGAGCGATGTTCAGCCACATCCTGGGAAGCAGGGCCTCCAAATGCATAGTGGTTGTTCAGGAGAAACAGCCCCCTCCCCTACGAGAGCCCCCCTTTTTATTGCTGAGTGTGACATCAGGTGTTATGGAATATCCCTTTGGTTGGTTGAGGTCAGCTGCCCCGGCAATGTCCCCTCCCCATCATTTGCCCACCCCCAGCCTGCTGGCTCTTGGGGGCTTGGAAGGAGTCCTGATGCTGTGCCAGCACTACGCAGCAGTAGACACAACACTGGAGTGATATCAGTGCTGTTCCAGCTACGAGTGCAGAGCACAGCACTGTGTGGGCTGCTGCAGGGAAAAGGTGACTCCAGCTCAGGCAGACCCAACACACTATCATAGCTACAATATGGTAGCTAAGATTACTTTAGTGCAAGGATGTAGTCACAACACTTTACTGAATTTCTACCTTACATATAGGAATGTAAGCTTCTTATACTTCCATTTCAGAGCAACCTGATAATTATATTGATGTTAGTCATAAGATTATTAGGTTTAACATTAACAGTTAAGGGTACAGAAAGCAATGCTGCATCAAAGCCACTGAATTCTATATTTTTCTTGTATTAAAGGATAACCTACAGAAGTGTTGTAAGCATTCAATGGTTTCCTTCACTTTGAATTTCAAGCTAAAGTTTCCCATACTGAAGGATTGTCTCTTTTTTTAATCTATACGCAACAGTTAAATTCTCTTTTAGGAATGTTATAAACTTGAAAATTGCAATTGAACAAGCACACATTAAACTTGCATGACACTTTAAATATATGTAATTATTTTGTACAACAGCTGCTGTTACAACAGGATGCAGTTGTAGCTATATTTTCCACAATTAATAAGTTGTATCAAAAGTTGCTCAATGCTCATTCTACTATTTCATTATATTACGTGGAGTTACTTAAATGTATTATTGTGAAGGCATTTCAGTCACAAAACTAGCCCCAAAGATAAACGTTGTGTGATCAACATTACCAATGCTAATAATAACTCAATAAAATGTGATCGTGCTATCTATGGGCAGAATTTTTTCAACCCTTTGTATTGGACTTCTACAAGATTAGCTAATAATCCATGTCCTCTGCAGAGTATGAACAGACTTACGAATGTGAGTATTGAAGGAATATAGGACTTCAAAGTGGAATCTTTAGAATAGCATATTAGAATATTGTAGCTTTGCAAGTATTTAACAGCAGAATTTGAACATTTTGCATCCATGTATCCTATTGGTATTAAGAGTGGCAGTGCCTATAAAGGCACTGCATTTCCTTCAAAGTACAAAAGCAGGTAAATTGCACCCTTGAGAGGTAGTGAAGCACATGCTGAAGCAGAATAAAATATGGTTTGGAAAGGATAGGATGCATACTTCCCCTTCCCGATGCTCTCCATTGTGAAGAATTTTATTTGACTTTAATCAGCCATTAACAGCGTAGGGGTTTTGTGTGTAAATTGAAATAGAGAAAGTGATACAGTTGATCTCCTTAGGATTAGTGTGGTCTGGACAAGACATCAGGGAATGTTTAAACTATGTGAATTATTAAACTGTTATGCTGCCCACAACTTTGTGTTCTGATGTACAAAATGTGATTTCTTATGTTTTGTGGCTATTGCAATGTTTGTTTATGCCGCATGTTTAGTCTCTATGTCCTATAATACTTTTGCAATAGTTGGCAGTAGTGTTGTGACTGATTATGTTAATTACCCTATCGGTATGACAACAACCAGGTGATCCTTCTGTCATGAAAAAAAGGTTTTGCTTCTTTGCCTGACAGCTTTCTCAGTCTCTTCAGACATTATTTTTTTATAATAATAAAATTAGTAATGGTGTGTGTGCAGCTTGTCGCAGCTCTGCAAGGTCTTTGAAAAGACCAATAGTCTGAGAGCTTGAAAGGAACTTTCTGGTCCTCTTCCAATGTCCTTTTTGATTCCCAAGTATAGTTAATTTTTATTGACCCTTCCTTGTGTAATAGAACTTCCTGGTATTGGATGCACTCTGAAAGTATCTTACAGTCACTGCTGAAACATCCTCTGGCTGTTCTCCCTAGCTTTGGGAACCTCTGAAACAAAAGACATTTGGTCAGATGCTGAAGATGGGGGCCTTCTTTAAAGTAGACAATATTGCAAGAAAGGATAGGCTAAAAAGAATATAAAAGTACTTGGATTAAAACTTTTTTGAAAGCTTATTCTATATGGTTTTTTGGAATATTGACGCATTAATAGCAAACAAGGAAAACTTTGAATTATTGTCAGTATATTCATCCTTTATGGATACGTAGTCAGACACCATAATTTGCATATTTACTCTTTTTAACATATTGTCTTCCTTTGTCAGGGAAACATGCATTGTTCATTTCTCTTATATGTGAATCAGGTATAACTGTCTATAACATAAGTAATACTAGTGACCAGCACTTATGGAAATAATTGGACTGTTATGGTATTTGTTCTGTACTTGGGACTTCTCATTTATACATAATCATTTAAATAGTTTGTTAGCTATTGATAGTAGACTTCTGTGTCATAACATTTCCTTCAGTTTCTGTAAAACTTTCATTATGTGTAAAACTGATGGTCTTTTTGTTAAACTTCTTCAGTCCAATTACAGTACCCATCTACTCAGACATGCCTTGAGAACTTGACAGCATCACCAGTGTTACCTAGATTTTTAGGCCAGGGTACTTACCTACTAAAATAGCATTCAAAAGTAATTCCACTGAACAAGTATAATATTAAGGAACAGGACAGCTTGAGATACAGCATTGAAGTTTATTTTTAAGTTGCATCACTAACCTGAAACCCAGTGATTTTTTTTTAATAAATAAGTAGTAGTCTCAGGATCTGCAACTGATTCATCAATTTTAGTAGTTTTACAATTCCATGCATTTATATAATGCTTTTTTCCAAGTGTGATATGTATATAAGTAGTATAAAAATGTATATATGTTTGATTAATTCAAACAGAGGATTCCTGAAAACATGTCAGGAAATATTTCTTAGCCTTCTTTCTTAATATGTTTGAGTTTACCTACAGTAGTTCAATTGTCTATACACTTAATTGTTTACAGTATTGTGATGTAACAGGACATGCAGGTAAAAAAAAAAAAATAATAATAAAAAAATCTGTTGAATACAACAATTGTTTTGAGTACAATAAGACAAACTAAAGGATATACATTTTTTCTCTAATTTAAAATAAATCTAAGTGGGATTGTCAGAAAACAAATATGTTAGAGAAGATTTAGTTGATGTTGGTGCTGTTTACTAGTGCTTGGGACAAGAATGATTCTCTATATGCACTGTACAGCTAACAAAAAAAGGCTTTGGGCTTTCTTAGAGCTCATAGGAAGAGTCCACGTGGGTCAGAATGTAATCTGATATCACCAGGAATAATGATTAATAGCTGAAGTGGTTGATACAGTTTTATTGTATGTTCTCCACTCAAGTGATTGTAAAATATCTTTCAGGATTGTCAAAAATCCATAGCTTTCACTGAAAATAGTGTGGCTTTTCTGAAGCGCTTGTTGAAAGTGTTTTTTCTAGATATTAATGATTTTGCTCTTCAAAAATAATAAAAAAAATAATGCAGGAACAATAGAAAAGTATAAATTGGGAGAATTGGGTCAATATCAAGGAATAACAATTTGGTATTTTGCAGAAGTTGGATTTTGTTTCTTTTAGTACGACTGTTCAGTGTCTTAGTAATAACAATACATTAAAAAATGGAGTGGGATGGGCATAAAGAACTAGAGAAGTTTTTTTTAATTAAAAAAAAAAGAAAGGTTTGCTGGCAGCATATACTTTTATTCAGCTAAACTATGTATTTATAAAGTGATTTTTTTTTGTTCAGAAATGTAAACAATACAAATGCTTGGTATAAAAAGTAAAAGTTTCATTAATGACATTAATTGAAAATTTAGGATGTGATGTAAAACTGAAATCAGAAATGTTTCTGGTATCTTTGTTCCTCTCTCTGCATTTTTTCTTGAGTTCTATTATCATGGAAAAAAATGTTTGTTTAATCAAAATGAAGCTTTAGAAAATTAAATCCAAATGGCAATTGGTAGTCAAATAATAAAATGGGTGCTTTGAATAGGATCTGAAATACAGACACCTCCAAAAGTTAAAATATTTATACTAATGTATTATACATCTTAAAAATACATTGTAATGTTTTTACTCAATTTGTTGTAGTTTCAGTAATTATTTCTGCTGCTGTCTCTTCATCTGTATCATTAAAAAAGGTTGAATAAACTTTAGAAGGAAACTATTTGTCACTGAACTAATTAAGCTGAGGTCTATGAACTCAAAATCCAAAGCATTGAGTTATTTACTGTAATACTGATGAGAAGGACTATGATAATTACCTTAATCGCTCTATTCCACCAAAATCAGCTCAGTGCAATCCTATATAAGCCAGCTGAAATGGTGAAAATGGGTATATTTACTTGTGTATGTGGAACAATTTGTTTTTCAATTCTCAATCAGAAGATGTGGATTTGAAGGATGACATGGTCAAATCACCTTCAAATCTAGTAAGAATGCTGGTAGCACAAAAAAAAATAAAGAAAAAGAAAAAAAAATAAATAAAAAAGGAATGAATGTGAGGGCTTTACCCTGATTAGCTGGTGGATTAGCAAAATGTATTGAGCATCAGGAAGAAAGACAGTCATTACTGTGAGAGGACATGGATGAACCGGTGTGGCTTCAATGGGAATGATATGGCTGTTTTTCTTCTTGGTCAGGGCCTTGTGAATGACACTACCCATGGAATCACAATGGTCTGGGGAAGGTGTCCAAAGAGGCAGGCTGTGCATTTAAAAACAAATGGAATTTTCTAACAGGAATCATTCAGTTCATAAATCTCTGTATTGCAAAGTATCATTTAATTGAACAAGGTGATAGATGTCTAATAGAATGTTTGAAATTACGCTGAGGACAGTAGTTATTTCTAACACATGGATAAACGAGTGTTGAACACTTCAATTATTGGTTATGGGGAACAATAAGAATATTTGCTACCTGAAATCTGTCAGAATAGAAACTCTTATTAATGTGTCTGCTCTGACTATAAATAGATTTCACTTATACTATCATTAGTCATTTGTGATGTGCTCCCTTTATTTATAAATTTAGATCTTCCTTATTTTCTAGGAAGAAAGAGGGGATTTGAATTATAACAACAGAAGTCAAGTGATTTCAGTTCAGAGATAGCAGGATTATCGCAGTTTAAAGCTGTTTTTGGATATACTTTATTGTTTTTTAGTTGCGTGTTAAAGATAAGGGTGGAATAGGCTTGAAATAAGGAAATCTAAAACCTACTAACATATTTTCTTTAGCTAGTACGTGACCATAATGCCATTGGTTTCAGGAGTTAGATGTGTTTAGTTGATGATTCTCCTCTCTCCCCTGCCATTTTATGACTCATAAATGCAATGCATTTCTGCTTATCATCAATAATTTGAGGTGATGTTTCATGTATAATGAACCTTTAATCTGAGAGGTTTAACTGCAACAGATGAGTTCAAGCTCTTTTTTCCAAGTACAACAAATAAAGACTGACAAGGGATAATGGTTTACAACAGGAACATGATAACTGGGCATCGTAAGATCACATGTTTTTTTTTTTTGTTTGTTTTGCTGCTAAGAACTGCAAGATAGAACCAGCACTAAGCTTTCAAAAGACAAGGTTGTGAAAGAAAATAACTAGTTTATTCTGATGGGGTCTAAAATGTAAGAAGTATGTGCTTCAAAGTGTTGACTGTATTTGACTGGTCTGAATCAGATCTATTCTGATGTGATTTCTATGAACGAGCTATGATAAGCTTGTCCATTATAACATCATATAAGATGATTTTCAGAACTGAATCTTGGTGATACGAAAAGAACAAATCTTTAGATTTAAAAGATTTTAGATTCCAAATTCATTTATATACTGAAAGGATCCAGGATTTTACGTATTAATTTCAACTCTGTCATTTCTAAATAAGTAGAAAACAGCATGAAGATTGAATTCTTTGTCTCAATACAAGAAAGTTAGTATAGAGGTGCAATTGAAAGAGCTGGGGTGAGGGGTGTGATTCTTAGACCTGGGCTTCTATGTCAGTTCTGGTACAACTGTGCTAAAGTAAAAATTAGAGAGGAATATAATCAAGATATGCGTTTTTCCCTCTGAGATGTAACGTATTTTTCTTCTGTGATGATGGCTATAACACTTTGCAGGCAAAAAAAAATAAATTAAAATAAATAAAATAAACTGATACTGTCATTATTATTTTTGTGTTAACAACATATGTATTCTAATCACAAAATGTTAGGTAGTATTGTGGATTGCTTACAATCTGTGTATTGCCATTCTATCATTTCTGATACATAAGTTATTGGAAATTTTGTGCAGCTGCTAGTGAACTGGAATCTGTGCTTTTTACAATCTCATTGGAAATTAAGGGATCACAGAAGGAGAGAATCACTATGCAGTGTTATAAACTATGTTGTAAATGCTAAACATTTTAAGCATTGCTCAGGTAATCCACCCCCCCAAACAAACAAACAAAAAACCTCACAAGATAGATTTTTAAAGTGGTTTTCACACAGAAAAAGTCTAGAGTTTTGTTGGTGTAGTTGTTTGTTTTTAAACTAAGCATCAGTTACCTCTTAATAGTATTGCTTGTCAGGAAATCTTTATTGTTGTTCATGCGATACCAAAGTTTAAAAACAACAACAAACACAAAACAACTAAAAATGGAAAGCATAAAACAGAGATTACCAACCAGCTGGCATTAATGGCTTGGTAAATTCCCTTTCCTCAATTATTTTTTCTGTAGAGTGTTGAGTCCATGTGACTGAAGTGAAAACATCTCTGTGGCACTCATCACTGCAATACATGAGTTTTTGCTACCATTAATACATTTACTATTGTAAAACAGTTTGTGGGATAGGGAAGTCCTGTCCACAGATTTTTCAGAGCTGGATTATTTTCTTTTAAATCTTTCTGCTTATAATATTTTTCTCAGAAATTATGATTTCATATCATCAGGTAATAATAGTTCTCACAGCAAGCAACTGTGGTGCTTTAGGAATGCCTTTAGTAAAGGGAATATGGCAAGTAGCTGTCTGCAATCAATAAGGTTAGGTTTGAGGACTCTACAAAGCTTGCTGTTGTGATGACGAAGATGATGATGAAGTATTAAGGAATTACCTGTCATTGTAAATAGAAATATACTGGGGCTGTATAAAAACTTAAAAATCTATTGTCATAGGCCTTTCTGAAAGCATGTATGTTGGAGGAAACTCATATGGTCTACAGTATGTATGTGTATATTTAGGCAAAGTGAAAATTTAAAATCTGGCTATTATAACCAAAAGTTTGAAAAACAAACCAACCAAACAACAAAATAACACGTGTGCAGAGTTTCTTTAGCATAAACATGAAACCAGACAGCACAATTTAATGACCTTGCTACTCGATCTGATGTCTTTGCAGTGCTTCTGGACCTTGTGGGAACAGAGCTCTAGCTGTGTTTACAGGATGGCTTCAGCCCAATCTACATGAGTGTGCATGGCACAGGACATATTTGCACACTTACACAGTAGGTTTGTGCCAAAAGTAGAGGAAGGCTTGAGATTTGTGCTAAATCAGGCACCCAGCACAGTCTTTTCTGAGTTAAGACAGTAATTGGCAGTCAATATTGAAAATATTAAGATAAATTTTTCTTCATTTTTGTGATATATCTAACTAGTCACACGTAAACTTTGATCTTACAGAGGATTTTCATAATTTTGTCATCTGAAATATATTTCTCTTTGAAAATATAGTAAGACCTTCAGTCAGAATAAGGCAAACTGCAGAAGTGAAAGCCGTCAGCTCTACTAAAGTGTAGATGGTAAACAAAAATACAGATACAAAACAGAAATATGTACATTCTTTAAAGGTTTACTTTGTTATTTCAGTTGACATTTTACTGAATGTCACTGAGAGTGAATAAACAAGCTAATGAGGTTTTAGCTAAATCTCTGCAAACAAGTTGTGAATTCAAAAAAAAAAAAAGGGGGGGGGGGAGGGGAGGGCAAAAAAATTGCTCATCCCTTAATCCCAGACTTGTTATTTTGGGACTGTTAGTATCCCCTGGTTTGCAGTGATGCATTCATTCAACATGTGATTGGCATCAAAGGCATGAAATTCCGATTAACCATTTTTTTGGCACCTCACCTCTTTCCAGTTTGAACTTGGAATCTCCTCCGTGCACAGCCCACTAATGAGGAAATCCTTGCTTATAAATTCAATGCAGAATGAGAGATTTTTTTTTTCCCTTTGCATAATGTGTGCTTTGAAGTCAGGCAGTCCAAGAAAGTGATTGATCTTGCCCAAGTTCATAACTTTTTCAAAGTACTGCCGATATCATTAAATTTTAATTAACCCTTTGAGCTCCTTCTATGATGTAAAGATGAGGGAACATCAAAGGCTTGTGTGTTAGAGCAGCAGTGAAATCTTTTGAGCTGGCTTAGCCTTATTGAAGATATCTAAGCTGCAAAATATTCCAGTTCTGTAGTCAGCTCAATTCTAGTTACTGGCTATGCTCTGTGCTGGAAGAAGTAAAGCTATTGTTACATCCTTGGCTAGGGCTATTTATATACTGAGCCCATCTTTCTGTAAATGTTCTTCCTCCTACTCAAAAAAAAAAAAAAAAAAAAAAAAAAAAATCCATCTTAAAGCAAATGAATAGGATATAATACCTTATTTTTTCCTCCCATGCTTCTGCTTGCTTTAGCTATTATTATCCTGGTTAGTTGTCTTAGAAAAATATACTGGTAGGATTTATTGGGGATTAAACAAATAATCTTCCATGGGAGGAAAAAAATAAAAATCTAGGGCTTGGTATTTTAAAATTCACTCTGTGCAATTCCTTTTCTTGACAGGGCAATTTCAGTCAAAAGTGATCTTCATAGACTTCTGGCTTCATAGCCTCTTTTACAGCAAGTGGATGGGGATCTGCTGAAGCCTTTGAGAGGGGCTATGTTTTCAGGGCAAAGCTCAGTTTTGCCTCTGTACTATGAAATTATTTATACTACTGTGAGGTACATTTGAAAGTACTCTGAACTAACTGTACCTCATAATAAAGAAATACACAAAGTGTAGAGCAGCAGTAAGTAGTCTTCCCTTCTTGAGACAAAAGACTTGGATGGAGGAGCACTCCGCTTTGTTGGTATCAGAAAAGGCTGTCTGGGATGCAGAGGATAAAGTGAGCTGGAGAGGAAGAATGAGGCAGACATGCTCTATAAATTCTTCAATTTAGGAAAAAGGGAAGGTCAGGAAATAGATATCTTCTGTTCGATTCAGCAGCCTTTGCTTTCCTTTCCTGCTTACTCTTAAAGCTATTGGTGAGGAGGTAACAGGATCTGTTCTTCCTTACCAGACTTGACAGTAATAGCTCTGCTTGTGATAGAGTGAACTTCTTAATAGACAAAGAAAATAAAATACTGGTCAAAGCAAGATACTTTTGAAGAAAAACAAATATATTACCTGATGAGCCACAGAGAAATGAGTGTCTGCATGTTGGATGTTACTTTGGATGTTACTAGTCCAGGGAATTTCCAAATAGGATCTCCTGCCACTGGAATGAGACAGGTTGCTTGACAATATTGTGTATTGCAGTTACGTTTCACCTGAAATGTGAAAAGTAGTTTAAACTTGAAATGCCATGTTCACATTTAATACAACATACACATGAGTGGAAAATAGGATTTAAGTCCAGAACAGTTCTTCTTGTCTATACATCTAGCATGTGTTGATTTTAAGAGGTGGAAGGGCTTTTCCTCTACCTTTCAGCTACTTCTGCAATTGCAAGTTTATCAGTGCCTTCCACAAGGATTACTCTTTCTGTTACTTTACCCTTTCTGTTACTCTGAGACAGCAAAAATGAAATTAAGGCAACTGTTGCAGTGCTACTTTGGGTCCACTGCAAGGGCAGAAGGCTTAATTTAGCTTAATTGAAATAGAAGTGATAAAACCAATATATTAGCAGCAGGGATGAAAGTTTTTCAAAGGATTGCCTGGCTGGGACAAAAGTTGCATAATTTCTCTGCTATTTTCAATGGTGTTAACATAGCTGATGAATGGATTACTGAAATTACTTTTTCTACCTGTCAGTGTTAAATGTTTAAGATTATAGAAAAGAACAGCATTGAATCTATTGTGTGATGCATGAATAAAAGTGAGGTAGTGACATCTGCCAAATACAAATACGGAGTGAAAACAGACATATAGAAATGTAGGTTTTGTAAGGAGCTGTCTCTTTCATAAGTCATGAATTTGAGTTATCGTAATGGCCTACATGTAGTTGTGCATGTGGGGAAATACTGGTGTATTGTTTTATTTTTTGGTTTTGTGTTCATTTTATAACCAGCAGACACTCCGTTTGCTTGGTGCTTGCCTGCCATTGCACGTTGACAGTGATGTCACTGGGTCAGCTCAAACAGTAGTTTAATGTGTTGTTCCATCACATACATACTTGCATACACTACTTTCATTCCTCTTGTATGGCATGGTGATTTTCATGATAGTTTTCATGGTGTCACTGTATCAAAAGAGATGAAACAATGATTAGCAGGTATTTGTAGTATATTTCCCTACTCTGACATCATATAAAAAGACCTGAACTATTTTGGAATAGGCTACTGTGGGTATCTGGAGCAACACTGATTCAAGCTGTTCATCCTGCAGATCCTGGATTCTTCAGATTATCACAACTAGCGTTTGTGTTTTCCTCTTATGTACACATTTCATTATACAGAAAAATGCTTTACAATTTTACTATTTCTTTTTTAGGTTAGGCAATATGCCAGATAATGTTAATATTTAAATTATGATTCTTAGGGCTAAAGGAGCTAGTAAATAATTAACTAATACTGCTAGCAATGAAAAGCAGAACACTTAGGTAGATATAACATACAGATGCATTTATTCTTGCTTTATTATTGGTTTATATTTTTCTGACTTTAAGAAATGTCCTGATTTTAGAAATTAGTGCCTGGATTTGTAAGATGTCTTTGAATTTACTTGGCTGTAGTCTTCCAGATAACATGAGGAATGGCTGTTTATTATGTGTAAATAAGAGTTATTGTAGTTTTTTCTTATGGAGTACTTCAACAAAAAAGATTGAATGCAGGTAAACTACTTAGAAATCAGTTTTGCCTTTGTGAGAGTGTAGAGACTTTCAAAAGGGCAGGAAGTAATTAGACCTCGTTACAGTAATATGAGTTAGACTTCTGTCAGATTGGCTGGAAAACAAGTAGCCGCGTTTGCATTTTGCTGCTGTTGTGCATTCCAGTGACCATTTGCTGCATTAACACTGCAACTGAACTGCTATAAAGTAATTTTTTGCATAGTCTGAAAAAATCAGGAATCCTAAATCTAGCTATTGTCAGTATTAGTCACACGATTCCAAACTTGTTGTATTAAGGAACATTGCTAGAGATAGAGGAATATTTATACCGTTAAAAAGATTAAATGACACTTCAGTCACCAGAGAACAAACTATCAATGTCGTACAGTGTTGTTCAACATTCAACCCTATTCTTATTAAAGAATTTAGTAATTCTTACTATAATTTAAGCAAAGTAAGTACATCAGTAATAGCTTACATACAGGTCCCAACTTTGCTGCATATGACTGCAAGGATTTTAAATATGTCAAGTCCTCTGAATTCAGCAACTTTGTCTAGTAATTATTCATTTGGTAAGAAAAAGGTGAAATTTTAATGTTACAACACTTTCTGTGGTTGTCTCCACATTTCACAGTACTGCTCCTTAGGTACTTTGACTACTGACCACTGTCATTCTCAGAAAGGTTTATTCAGACTCTAAGGGAGGATTAGCTATTGCATTGAAGTTCCTTTCCTACAAGTTTTTCCTCTGATACGGGAAATTAAACACAATACAAAAACTGGAGCAGTTCTTTGTTAACTCAAAGCTGCAGCTGCACAACTCTCCCTTGGATCTATTAATATGTTAAAAAGAAACCAAAAAAGCACAAATCTTTTTTCCGTCTTGCATGTCCGTTACTCTTAGAAGATGCCTCAAGGCATCTTATCGTATAGCCCCTATAACAGCCATATCCCCTGTTAGCTGTTTTGTAAGGTGCTTCACACAGACAGGCTAATTTGGTTACGAATCCTGTCTTTAAGTCCACATTGCCTACAGAAATAATTCCTGCTGTTTTGCCTAGGTAATGCTCTTCCTCTTTGTATGGCATTGTATTTGTATTGTTATTGAGGCTCTGTTTCTCCAAGAGGTGGTTGCATTTTGATTGCAGGCTTAATGATCCTTTGATGTAGCAGGGTGATAGTTAAAAGTTTGCAAGGCAGGTTGTTTAGATCTCAGTTTGAAACATCATATTAATAGTATTTACAATTCATGTTCAACTGAAAGACATAATGGAAACCTAGGGTACTTTTAAAGGTGATTGTTATTTTAAATGAATTACTGATGACATGCAACTGTCAGCCTATTTTCCTGAAAGTGTCAGACAAGTCTGATTATTTAAAAACTCTAAAGTAAGTTTAAACAAAGAAAAAAGGAATCTAAACTAGCGGCATGACATTTTCATTATTATTTTATCTCGAATAGAGAAATAGTAAAATCAAAATATGTGAAAAGAACAATGATAAGACTTCAGTATAAATATTTCAGAAGTTAGGTGAAGAGTTTAGTTGGGCAATCCATTCATGTTGTATGTCTTATAGTGCATTTTTAGAATAGAACAGAACAGTTCAGTTGGAAGGGACCTTCAGAGACCATCTAGTCCAACTGCCTGACCACTTCAGGGCCAACCAAAAGTTAAAACTTGTTACTGAAGGCATTGTCCAAACATCTCCTGAACACTGACAGACAGAGGGCATCAACCACCTCACTAGGAAGCCTGTTGTAGTGTTTGACCGCTCTGAGGGTACAGAAATTTTCCCAGATGTCCAGTCTGCCCTTCCCCTGGCACAGCTCGGTGCTGTTCCCTGCATCCTGCCATCAGTTCTGAGGGAGAAGAGGACGGCACCTTCTCTGCACTTCCACTCCTTGGGGAGTTGTAGGGAGCAACAAGGCTGACCTTTTTGTTAAGTTGCTTCAAGCCAACAGAACAAAAATGACAAAAGGAAAAGTAAGAGGCCTAATTTATTTGGTAGTAAGCATCTATGACTTTCCCCAGAGTTGTATTGTGAAATGTACCCCTTAGTTAAGTGGATAATACTAAAGCATCAGTTATTCAGTAGTAGAGCAGCAGGATTACGAGGCGGCTCTATCAGTCCTGCAGAGGCAAAAATACTGCTGTTTCTTGTTACATATGCAATATAATGGGGATTAACTTGGCATTAAAAGCATTAGGAATATCACTGTACTTCAACCATAAAAATGCTGTGTTGTAAAACACAGCTAACACTGAAGCACATAGCTAAATATTCTCTCCGCACTAATTATTTCTTTTTTTAAAAACACTGTCTCAAAGTATTCTTCGTCTTGTCTGCAGTTGCTCACAAATATGAGGTAAATATGATTTTGTGCATATATAGTACAAAAAAGAGAAATATTCCTTCAATATTATGCTGTCAGTTATTTGTGCGGCACTCAGGAGTCTAAGCTCCAGGTTTTTCTGCCTCTTGCTCCCAGTGACTTCAGTGTGAGTGTGGAGTATGCATGGACTGCAGGATCAGTCTAAGGCTCGTAGTGCTGAGAAGGGTTGTAAAAGCGCTACTGAATGCAAACTCTTATTGCCATATTATTGAGCACTGGATTGCTAATGAACAGCATTTGAGAATGTTATATTCTGTGGACAAAATGAATCTTCAGTGTTAATTTGTACTGCATATAATTATGGAGTGGTATGACTACTTAGTTTATTCAAATATACATTTTGCATTGCTAATTTTTTTTGAAAACATTTCATCTTTATGAAACTCAACAGAGAGGGATATTGAACTTGAAATGCTTACTGCTCTGCAGTACACACAGTTCAGGTATTTAACTGACAAGGTACCTGGACGGAGATGGTAGCTCATATAGGAAGGGGGAGATTAAGTAAGCTTTGCTTTTCAGGTCTTGAGATGATACCTAACTAAGGGATAGAAATTAATTCCAGGAGCATTTTGTGAATGTTTTAATGATCTGCTAAAGCATTAGGAAGAAAAGCATGTATTATGATACAAGCTTCAGTATTGTTTAAAGTTAATTGTAAGATTTTCACTTGTAAAAGGTATTTTTTCTTAGAGGTGAATCCAAGTTTCCAGTTTATCACTTAGAGTTGGTCAAGGGAAAAATAGGCAGTTAGCTAAAATTCAGGCATTTCTAAAAAGACAGCTTCATTTCTGGCAGTACTAGCTTCAAATAATGTGCCCACTGTGAGCAGCCTAGTTTGATGTAGCCACTTCCATAAAAGCTTATTCAGGATTTAGACTTTAAGTCTTCAAAAACTGAACATAAAATAAAAAGGACAGAGTAATTCTGAAGGTTAACTACAAAAGGTTTTTTTTTTTTTTTGGTGGGGGGGGGGATGTACTGCTCTTTTATTCCTTAAAAAAAAAAAAATAAAAAAAAAAAATCTAAGTGCTTTTCATATAATTGTTATTTAAAAAATACAAAACCAGCTGACTATGTGATGTCAAATACTGGGATTCCAATAACTGCACATGTTCCTTAGACCATCACAACCTCAGTTTCTGACTCATTACTTTTTCAGTCTGTTAAAGATAGGTGTTTATTTACTGAAGCTTGCCTTGATTAGCTTTGTTTCTTGCATCTGTCAAGCAGTACTACATAGAACTCACTGAAAAATCAAAGAAAAACTGGATTGGTTTGTAGTTTGCATGGTGGCATGCACTATTCTTAGCCATTCCAATTTAAGGGGGCATTGCTGAATTGGTATGTGCTAGCATGTATGGTATTTTGGTTATACTGATATATTTGTTTATTCACTAGTGCTATTGGTATAGTTATGATGGAAAATTCCTTAAAATCTCTTCTAAAAAAGATGACTACTGTAATAAAACTTGGTGTGGTAAAAACTTGGTAAAATATTTGGGGTGGGTTATTTAATAAACAGTAGTATTTGATTAAATGACACTCACCATAAGTAAGCTCTACCACAAATGATACTTTTGCTCCATAACTCAACTTTTTTTATACCATTTAATTTTAATGAAAAACAGTCAGTTTATTCTCTGACTTTGCCCACATTATGCTGAAAAACATTAGAAGAATCTACCTGGAAAAAGGAAAGTATATGCAAGCATTCCCCAGTTTTTCATAATTATAGTAGCTACTTATCCAAAGGGCAAACTGTCCACAAAAGATTCAGATCAAATACTCTCTCTTCCAATTGACATTTACCTTTATATTTTAGCAACAATGCTATTTCCACATGATACATTTTTATATGATATGCACACAAGAAGATACCATTTCTGCACAGCAATGAAAAATGTGTTTTTGTGAGTCACAGACATTCTGCTGGCTTACAGTAACTTTAATAGAGAAGAAACTGTACCAAAATGGAAGGCATTTGGGAATCTCAAGATTTGCACCACTTGCATCCATAATTATCTTTTATCCAATTGTTTTTCCACAAAACAAAATTGCTTGTGTGTGTGTCTGTCTTCGCATTTTTCTCTCTTTGAGTGGAAGCAAATAGGAAACAAACAAACAAACAACAACAACAACAAAACAGTTTAAAAAAAAAAAAAAAGCCAAGGCAACTGATTTAAAGATAGGATTAAATTAACAAGTAAATATAAATAATTCTAACATTTCTGGCAGGCTTCAAATGAGTTGCATTTCCTCCAGCTGTGCTGGCCTATATATCTTTAAAAAAAAAAAAAGTTTTCAGTTTTTTATATATATTTTTTATTATTTTTATATATATTTTGATTCATCGTATGTGCCAATATTGGCTGTATTTTGCTTTCAGATTTATCTCTTGGGCTATCACTACGCTACGTGAATCAGGTTTCAGATTTTTTTTGATTTTATTTTGTCTACAAGGAATTGTAATAAAAAATCTGCTCACTAAGGTGGTTGTTGATGCCTGCATGTTTTTTAATGTATATTTGTGTGAGTACAGAAACAAACATAATACTTCAGCAATATTCAGAGTGAATTCTTGAAGTTGATGAACAATTTGTTCCTCTCTGCTATAGGAGATGAAAAGGGTCTTGCACTTTCATCATTCTTGACAAGGGTAGGAGAACCTTTCTTTCACAATCAGCAGTTCTAATCAACAGGGAACCATTTTTTGTAATAGGTATGATCAAGCCCTAAAAATGAAGATATACAATGTTTTTGCAATTTATGGTAGAGAGAAGATAAATATGGTGAACTGGTGGTTATCAAATAGAGTAAGATACAAATCCTGTTTATAAGGTTAGAAATTGTTTAGTAACTCAGGCAAGAGAGCCTATGATGAGCACAGATTTGCCCAGAAACACATACAATGCAAGGTCATATAGCCGGCGTCTGCCTGGTAGCTGGTGAGTGTGTAGAACAATGATGACTTCGGGATTAGAAATAGAGAAATGGAAATGAAAAGGTAATGAGAGTATAAAATAGAGACATTGCCCTTTTGTTAATAGCTTCCCTTATACCTCACCATTGTTAGGAACTCTGTCCCTTTGCACATACTTCAAGAGAATGCAGTGAAAATTTATTTCCCTTTGGATTCAAAATTATATTTTTTATTACTTTCAACATTTAGTCCCAGGAGGATGCTAGATTATTACTAGGTTGCTGATAGGGCATACTGAAATCTTCTCTGTAAGTCTTTGTGCCCAGTTGTTGTTACTCTAAACAAGAAACTTTCTAGCAGTGGGTCATCTTTTTGATACATATCTGAACAGGAAACGGGAATTACTGGAGGTGGGGGTGTTGAAGAAGTAGTCCTTCCCATTCTGCCTATTACTGTTGCAGAATGTGGAACGCACTTACAGTCACACAGTTACTCCTCTGCACCTGAATCACTATCACAGCAAGGTTCTGGTTTGTGACCAGAAACCCTAGATATTGTGGCAATACAAATAATAACAGCACAAAAAAGGTAGCATTATTTAAAATAAATTTCAACCTAAATAGACACTTAAATTAAGTAAGGAATAAGGAAGGGCATCTTTTATCTTGTTCCTTTTACTGCTGGCAAAATGCAAACCAGAGTTTAAAGAGTAGAACTGAATATGTCAATCTTTCATATCAACCCCCTGCTCAAGTGATTCTAGAAATGACTGTTTGAATTATGAAAATAGGTTTTACCTGTCACCCACCCCTAGACCTTCTTGCTGTTCCTATAGATATTTTCTTTTTCTTTTTCTCCATACACTTGATTGAAAAACCAACTGTTTCTGCCTTTTCATATTCTAGGATTCTTTGACTCTTTACAAATGCCAGCAGTCACACAGCTGTGAAAGAATCTTTTGATATTCACATTTATTGTAATATAGAATTCAAATTTATTTTCATTCTATCTTTCATGCTTCTCAAGCTTTAAATCCTGCAGAGAAAAAAATATAGATGTGAACACAGAAGAAAAAGAAATCACTGGTTTGAACTCAAGACTGTAACCAAAGAAACTCAAGCAGTGAGAATTATTTCATTTGGGCTGAGGTGTGTGTGCATCTGTGATGAGAGAGATGGATGAAAGGAGATGAAAGTGGAGAGAGAAGATCTACATATGCACGTATCAGAATATCTATGTATTTGTGTGTATATATATTCTTAAGCATGTATGTATATGTATAGTCCATGTGAAATATTATTGTTGATCTTGTGGATAACACATCATATAGGAGATATTAGGCAATATGAATATTGATTCATCATTTGACTTCAGTTTGCTATGCCTACAAGGTATCAGTATTTTATAAAAACCAGTGGCTGCAACTTTTTGTATTTTGTGTTGTAAACATTGTGTTACAATCAAATAAATTCCTAACGTTTGATTTCTCTCATGACCAGTAAGATGATTTTTTTTCCTTGGATTCTCTTAGTCTGACAACTACTAAATCATGATTATGTGGGGAATGGAGGTCTCTTTTTAATAGCTTTTCTGTCTATGCAGACATGAAGTGTAGTTTCCAGTTACCGGTGTGATGATACATTGTAAGTAATACAGTTTATACTGATTTACTGCAAGCTACTGCAAGGTAACAGGAAAAGTTTTCTACCACTGCCATTTTAAGTGCACTATAAGCTGAATTCATCAATATAGAATCAAACCTACTACGTTACATAATAGAGCACCTGGTTGTACTATCCATCAGAGAAGCTTGCAATCCTATTCAGACCTTTAGACTCTAACTTCTAATTTAAAGAGAAGAAAACATTTCTGTTCCAGATAGCTCCATTTCAGGGTTTTACTAGGGTTGAAGGTTGCCCAACCAAGTTTTTCAGATGATGGATGATTTTGTTGTGCCCCTTCTAGAGAGCATGTGAATCACAGAAAGTTAGGAAGGGACGTTTAAAGATGATCTAGTCCAATCCCCCGCCCAGAGCAGGCACACCCAGTGTTCTGTAGGGAATTTCCTAAAGAGAGCACCCTACAGGCTATAAGTTGTAAATATACAGTTATGGCTGAGGTAACAAGTAACATGTTAACACTAATTTCAGAAGCCTCTTTTCATTTAGAAAAAAGGTGTACCGTCAATTTGAAGTGAACCATGAAACTATTACCTCTTTTAACCAAGGACCCTTCTTTGCATCGTTTCTTTTAAACCATACATAGTTGAGGAGGCAAATGTAACCCAGGACAGTTTCAAGACAACAAAATAAACATCATAAGGGAAAATATTTAATGAGCAATATGAAATGCTTCTACAGAGATTTTGAAGGATACGTGGCATAGCATAAGAGAACAGGTGTGTGTGCTAAGTAGTGCCTCTTCAGAGTGTTACAGTTTGGAGTGGACAGTTATTTTCTGCTGTAGAGATAGCCTTGTTGATTGTATCATCTGGCTGTTGCACTATTTTTACTTATCTAGAGGGGCAGGTATCATACAAAGTTTTGTGTATCATACGAAGTGATATTAATAACAAGTCCTTATAGAAAGGATTAAGTGTTAATCCACCTTTGGAAGCAAAATACACATTAAAAAAAATAGAAATTGTACTTGGGTATTAGTTCTTAGTATTTTCCAGGTAAGTGACTCAATGTGCAGTGTAGCACTATAATTCTTTAAAAGCACTTACAGAAGGGATATTAAATTAATAGTTCAAGAAAATAGTGTTTGTCTGGAGTGGGAAGAAGCCTGGTCTCCTAAGGGAAATCCTTCAGTGTTTCCAGCATCAATAACATGGTTTGTCACTTATTGCAAATAAAAATAAACTACGTTTAGAATATGCAGAGTTTATTTGATGTTTTCAGTCTTTATAGGCACCAAATGAAGTCTTGTTTTTCATGATGCTCTTCCTATAGAAGAGGGGAAAAAAAAAACAAAAACACAAAACAAAACAAACATAACATCTGACACTAAAAATACCAATTTTTATTGCTATATGTTGTCTCAAAATCCTTCCCAGGTCATATAAAAAAGGAACATTACATTACTTCATGTAACATTCTGTAATTATATTTAAAAGGACAAGTTATTTATGTGTCAGTAGTATTGTCAGTTTTTTGTGTAGAATTTGTGTAGTAAATGCGTCTAAGAATTGGTCAAAATACTGTGGGTTTTTGTTGGGTTTTACTATTTTTAATAAAAATAACAGAAATATGTTTCTCACTAATTCAAAGTATTTCAGCAAAAGAATTCTGCTGGATAAAATCCTGGAATCCAAATAAAATGTTTCTAGTGTCTTGCTCCCTGCACCATTAATGCTCAAGTCACAGTAGTCTTTCTTGCAGTTCTGTCACTCAGTGGCATATCTTGCTTATCATACAATGATCTAAGCTTCAGGTTTTAATCTCAAGTAACTTATATTAATAAATCCATAACTCCATAAATTTATAACTCCAGCAAAATTTCTCATAATTAAGAAAAAAGGAAAAAAAGTTATTTGCTGCTGACTTCCTCACTTTCACTTCAGTTTAAAAAAAAACAGTTACCTCCTACTTTTGTATACTGCTTTTGCCTTTTGCACAGTGAAAGAAACTTGAGGAGTCTCTGAGGAGTTTGGTGCAAACTGTTTTGTGTCTGCTTTTAAAATGAACACTCTTTGAAGCAGATTTGGTGCATCCACATGGGTGTAACACTTAGGACAGGTCTTCTTAATGTGCCTGTAGATGTATGAAAGAAAAAAACAACAAAACTGTGTTGCTGTTTTTTTGTTGTTGTTATTTTGTTTTGTTTCGTTTTGTTTTTTTCTATGTGAAGTGGCTGGAATAATGAGAGGGCTGTGTCACAGCCCACTGATGTAGTGTTTATAATAATATATAATTGATATAATATATTGAGAGGGCTTGTTTTGGAAGCCCCTGAATGTTTGAAAGCACTGGTCTCCTATGATGTTACTGGGGCCAAAAGTGGTGCAGTTGCATCCAATCTGTATGTCTGGAGCAGAACGTGCCACAAACTAATTTACTCAGCTTGTTCCAGGAAAGAAGTCCAGAAGCAAGCACATACTGTTGCAGGTGGTTAGGTGTTCAAAACCTTGAAGAGAAACCAGGAACATAGCAAACTGATGGGCTAGGCACTAGCTACTAGCTACTAGTACTGGTGACACCTCCAAATCTGCATTATCAATGATTTTCATGGGCACCCTTTTTTTCTTTTTTTTTTTTTTTTTTTTTACTCTTTTGTTTTGATCATCCCCCAAGATCAACCTTTGAGAACTTTTGAGGCTCCTTCTGTCTGTCATGATATTAGTTCATTACCCAACGTAGGTATTTCCCTTTGCTAATAATTTCTCATGAGCGTTACAGTTCCAGTTTTAATATCCCTGTCTCCAACAGTACTATGTAGCAATATGTCAAATGCTCTCCTTACAGATAGAAGCATTGTGCAGTTTCTGGTTGGTTTATCTAAAACTAAAGTTACACTGATTTTGGCATTTATACACTGATTTTGACATTTAAAATCAGTTAGAATAGTTTCAAGATCAGAATAAAAGGTCAAGGTCAATTTCAAGGTCAGAATGACAAAAAATTGTGTGGTGATTAAAAGAGGAACTGGGACCAATGTTATCTTCCTGTCTAGGTGGGGATTATATTTTCTATGATTGGGATTTTGCCCAAGGCTATAATATTGTAGGGATGCTCTTGATTTTTTTTTATGCTCTGGCATACACCTGTCTAGGCTGTTATGTTTATTTATTTATTCTTTTTTACTTAATCTGAACTTTGTTGTGTTAGGGAAAAAGGTGTGTAGCTGCCAAATGTCACTGAATACAAGGTATATATTCTGTGGAACATCTTGAACTAACAATTTACTGTTTTTCTTTTTTTGTGGTTGATGGGAACCAATTTCAATAACTCATTTGGCCTCGTCTGCTTCTGTCTCTACGTATTCTTAATTACTTCGCATTTCAGTCATACCAAGATTATCTCTACCTCTGCTCTGTTTTCAAAGTACTCAGCAGCTTGTCTCTTTATAAACCATAAAAATCCTTTCATTTAGATTATTTCCTTTGCAAAATCCAGTTCATTAGGATTTTGTTCGTTTTACTTTTTTTTTTTTTCCAGTGCTTTCTTATACCTGACCTATTTCTTCTTTTTAATTTATTTCTTCTTCAGTGCTTTGTAGAATCACTGGTTATTCTTAACATTCTGTTTGAAGAGCATACTGTGGACCTTCTGTGTTTCCTGTTCTTTGGAATGAAAACCCCTGATAGCTTTAGAGCTTTGGTCTTAGAAAAATTCAGCATTTGTTCATATTCAAATTGAGTAAGATTAAATTTTAATACTCAAGTCATTTAGCTCCTTATCTGGCCAACTTCAACTATTAGTTTCTGTAGTTTTACTTTCTCAAATTACAAACTTCAGATACTAATTTGTATGTGCTTGGAAATTCAGCATAAGCTGAGATCTCATAGTTAAAACTTCAAGTTTATTGCTTGCAAAAGTAAAATAGGAAAGTAAATATACTGAAAGACTAAGAAAAATGTATTTTTATATAACAAATGAAGATTTGTTTAATATATAATACTATTTTTTTTCTTTTTTTTTTTTTCCATGATTAATCACAAGGGGAAGTACTTGTAATCACAAGGAGAAGTAATTGTTTCAAAGTTCAAATGTAGATCAGATCCAGCACATCTTCCCAGCATCTGCCTAGTGTGAAAGAAGCATAACTTTCTTAGCAGTAGAATAATAGAGGAAACGAGACAATTCAACTTTTTGATGTCTGAAATTTCAAAATCTGCTTACAGTATTCTTTTAGAACTTGAATTCTAGGAACTACCTATATTGATTTCTGAGGGGAGGTTAATTTAAAACTTAGTGATGTCATTAGCAACATTTACATGTATTTGAGACTTCGGATTAGGCCATGTACCTACAGCTGGGCAACACTCATACCAAGTGGATTTCAAGACAGCAGAAGCACTTCAAGAAAAAACATGCGTTTTATAAGAAATAAGTAGCACAAAATATGTGAAACCTTTTTTGTTGAGTGTTCTGATTATAGACACTGTATGCATCTGTTACTTAATGTCTTGCTAAAGAGGACATGAATTCAAACTCCCTGTGATATAAGACAGCCCAGCAGATAGTATAGATGTACTTTAAAACCTTAAAAACTCCAAACATGCAAGAACAGCAACAGAATAATGTTACCCTTTAGTCACTAGTACTTCCTGTATGTATAATACATGGTTAAGCACGGTGTGGCTAAGAAATGTCTTTCTTGTCTAAAATATTTGTCTGATCCTGCGTTTCCAGCTGTCTGCTATCTTATCTTTTGACCTCTCAGTCACACAGCTAATAGGATTTCTATAAACCAGCACAGCAGTGGACTTCGTAGGCTCAACAGATTAGTTCATAGGCTTTCATCTCTGGAACCTAGTTCAGATTCAGTACTGACCAAATGTACCATAATCCTTCTTTGGACATTCTCTTTGAAAAAGGGAGTATAGACTACACTATCTTCTGCAACTCAGCTGGAAGCTGGCTTCCATACACATCATTGCTTAAGTCTGATATGTCATTTTTTTTCCATTAAAAGATATCAAGCAAGCTGTGCAATATATTTGTTTTTCCTGTGCATCTACAGATACCAATTACGATCAGAAGATAATAGGTTGTCAAAAATTTGACGGTTTCAAAACTTTTTGAAGTCTAATTAAACCAAAACATCAGCAACATTAATCAGAACAAACATTTCAAAAAGAATGTTTCTGATTTAAATTTTATATGAAATTTGCCTTATTTTTAATAAGAGAATGGATTTAATTAAATTTAGAAAATTTTTACATTGTGAAATTGTCAAAACAGACTATTTTAATATTGTTTGCAGAATGATTGCTTTCTTCTAAGCTTACAAGAAACTTACTTTCCACAACTCCACTCTAAAATGCATTTATGCACATGTGTAACATGATGCACAAGTTGTTTCAATTACTTCAAAGACTCTGTATACACAGGCATTTGATGGATTGCAGCCTACATCATTTTTTAATCTCCTCATACAATGACCTGGGTCATCTAAGAAGAGTAAAATGACACTGATAAAAATTGATAATTGGCAGGAGAGAAATATAAGATCTAGGAAATTGTGGTGGCAGTATATGGATACACTGTGGTGAGCAAGATAAGAGCCTTTAATTGTTCTAATTGTTAGTCTATTCATTTCCAGCCTTCATATAGCATACTTAATTCTTCTTCAGATTTTACTTTCCCCAAGCACCATACTCATTTCACAGAATCACAGAATCACAGAATTTCTAGGTTGGAAGAGACCTCAAGATCATCGAGTCCAACCTCTAACCTAACACTAACAGTCCCCACTAAACCATATCCCTAAGCTCTACATCTAAACATCTTTTGAAGACTTCCAGGGATGGTGACTCCACCACCTCCCTGGGCAGCCCGTTCCAGTGCCTAACAACCCTTTCAGTAAAGAAATTCTTCCTAACATCTAACCTAAAACTCCCCTGGCGTAACTTTAGCCCATTCCCCCTCATCCTGTCACCAGGCACATGGGAGAACAGGCCAACCCCCACCTCTCTACAGCCTCCTTTAATGTACTTATACAGAGCAATAAGGTCACCCCTAAGCCTCCTCTTCTCTAGGCTGAACAAGCCCAGCTCCTTCAGCCGCTCCTCATAGGACTTGCTCTCCAGGCCCCTCACCAGCTTTGTCGCCCTTCTTTGGACCCGCTCAAGCACCTCAATGTCCTTCTTGTAGCGAGGGGCCCAAAACTGAACATAGTACTCGAGGTGCGGCCTCACCAGAGCCGAGTACAGGGGGACGATCACCTCCCTAGCCCTGCTGGCCACACTGCTTCTGATACAGGCCAGGATGCTGTTGGCCTTCTTGGCCACCTGAGCACACTGCTGGCTCATATTCAGCCGACTGTCCACCATCACTCCCAGGTCCTTCTCTGCCTGGCAGCTCTCCAACCATTCCTCTCCCAGCCTGTAGCTCTGCTTGGGGTTATTGCGCCCCAGGTGCAGGACCCGGCACTTGGCCTTGTTGAACTTCATGCAGTTGACCTCAGCCCATCGGTGCAGCCTATCCAGATCCTCCTGCAGAGCCTTCCTACCCTCGAGCAGATCGACACACGCACCTAACTTGGTGTCATCTGCAAACTTACTGAGGGTGCACTCAGTGCCGTCATCCAGATCATTGATGAAGATGTTAAAGAGGACCAGCCCCAGCACTGATGGGCAAATTTAATTATTTCCCAGAATTAACATTAAAAACATTTCAAATATTATCTGCCTGTCTATTGTCATCAGGTGCCCTTTTCAGTTCATTTATATTTTGACTTTTTATTTCTTATTTTGTTTTAGAAAAAATTAAAAAAAAAACAAACAAACACAATCCTTGCACTAATACCTCTTTCAATCATTTCTGTCTGTTGAGCATCAAGTATCGTATCTGATCTGTTCATGTTACATGATTTGCTGTGGCACTGGTGATCTGAGTGTTACCATTCAGCAGAAACAAAAAGGACCATGAAGACTGAAGGTCTGTTCTCTGGAAACCCACAGGGCAACCATAAGCAACTGTCACAAGTTGAGGTGTTGGAGAGACCATATACTAAAATAGTTGACTTTTTATAGATTATCCCATACTGGTATACTAGTTGTTCTTCCTGTGAATTATGGGTTATCTTTTTAATCCATAGGTAGGTTTGTCTGAAGGAATTCAGCATGATGATGTGACTGATCTATGATGGTCCCGTGTGCCCCCTGCCATTTAAATCCTGATGGACGTATATCCCCACCACTAGATATGAAATGGGGTTAGGAATTTTGCTCTTCTTTCTCACGCTTTTATGAGCAGCATCTACCTCCAGGTGAGAATTCACGTTGTATGTACTAGCCAGGCAATGAGTAGAGCAACTCAGCATCGTCACTGTAGGTTTCTGTGAGCATGCAGGGTGGGAGGGTGGCAGGGGCTGCTGGAGCTGGGCTGTTACCTTGGGAATGGGGCAGCTGTATAGACACATAGGCTTAAGAACCATGGCATGGTGACCTCCGCTACCCATAAAGTAATTAAACAACAAATACAGATTTAACCAGTATTAGATAATAAATCAAGAGGAACTAGACTAATTATATGGTGTTAGACATTTAAGCTATTTTATAACTAGCTAAGCTAAATTTCTCTATTGTATAAAAATAACTTTGTAAAAAGCTACTGTATATCGTTGTTAGTGGAATTTCACTGAGCATATAATTATGCTAGATCTCTCTTGGTGATATTTTGGGAGCTACATGGAAGATGTAGTTTTCTCTTGTATATTTTGTATAATCATAAGATATCTTGAGTACATCTATATTGTTATCTTTTTTATTGTCTGTTTCTCATCTAAACTTCAATTTACTCATTTATACTGCCTAAACAATAGGCATGCTTCTCTCCTCGCCTCGCCTCGCCTCGCCTCGCCTCGCCTCGCCTCGCCTCTCCTCTCCTCTCCTCGCCTCCCCTCCCCTCCCCTCCCCTCCCCTCCCCTCCCCTTTCCAAATACCTGTGGATGTTTTTTCCAAGTATTTATTAAATACTAAGTAGATGAATCGTATTTTATCCAATAAATTATACCGATAGTACATCACAGCTCAGTTTAAATTAAAAAAGCAATCTAGCTTTTTCTGAAGATGGTGCTTCAATAAATGGACACTGAGATCCAGTTCTACTATTTTGTTCTTACTGTTCTTTTTGTTCTTACAATATTAAGTAGCTCAAAGTAGGATGTAGACTCTTACTGTCTTCCATTAAGAATTACGCATACCTAATAAAAATTCTTATATATATGAATGTGTGTATGAATATAAGTAGAAAGTTACATATATTTATATTCATCTCTTCCAAAAAGCTGACTTTTTGCTTCTCTTTCTGGACATATGAGTTAAAGTAAACCACTTTCTTCACTTAACAACATTATACAGTTAGGATGGGTCAACTATGAGCAAGTAGTGACAGGTTGCAATGATGTTGTCTTTGTAAAGAAGAAAAGTGTTCTCTGGGGCAAGTGAACGTGACTGGGGATTGGACCCTCCTAGTGGCATGAGGTGTGAGGCAAACTGAGCTGATTTTCTTAATGACTTTAGGAGAAAATAGTTTCCCATTTTTTATTTCCCAGACTGTCTTCCTATGCTCTCTTGCCTGAATAGGAGAGTGGGAATATAAATATCCCATAGCATCTTCTAGCTTATGTGGAATTCAGAGCTTCTGAAGTCTTCTTTCCCCTGGACCTTCATGACAGTAATTGTAGAACCTGGTGCATCTTTCTTTAAATAAAGGATAAACTAAGAATAAAACAATAATGTAACATTATCTCATTTTAGATACAATATAAATAATACAATGGTTAAGTTGAAGAGAAAAGCCATCACAGTTCTAGTTTAAAATGCTGATACTAGTTTAGTGGTTTGGCTCTGCAAGCTGTTCAACAGGCCAACTACATCTGTTGGTATAGATAAAAATCTGCATGGAGGTAGGAACTTGACATATATGGATACCTTTGCAGAACTGAGGTTGCAAGTCTTGCAAAGGTTATTCTTGCCAAATGTTCCTGTATTTATTGTGATACTGTCTTTGTTGAATCCATTGAATGCAGCTCCTCCTCCACCATCCATTTGATTTGCAAATGAATTCTCTTCAACTGTATTCACACCCCTTCTGTATTTGCTTTCCAACACTATTCCAGCAAATTACTTTACTGGCAGGAACATTTAGTGAAGCAGCCAATTTTAAGTAAGTGATGCAAGTGTATTCACACACACACACACACACACACAAACCTCATTCATAACTATACATATTCATACATATAGTTTTAAGATAAACCTTAAAAAGGTAATCAGGGAATCAGCACAAACATTTCTCATAATCTATGTTTCAGGTCAAAACAACTTTGAATGTCAAATTATTTTTATTAACTGCCTATGTATGTAGGTGAATAGAATAGATGAAAACCAACTGGCAGAAGTAAGGTTAATAAAACCGATATGTTTGAAGATAACTTCTGATAGGGGAAAATTTACTGAATAAATTATTTTGATTTATCTACTTAATCCTAATGTGTTAGAAAACTGTAGAACTGGGCAGAATAGTTGCAGTGATCCTTAATATTTATTTCTTTTACAGTAATAAAACAAAATAATGAACAATATTCAAATGACCAGTGAGTTTTGGATACTATATTATAGTTTTTGTTGCTTATCTAATTCACTGTATTTTCATTGTATCCCAATGCAAAGCTAAAGACTTGGATAGAAAAATATCATGTATTTCTTTAAAGAGTTAAATTTGATTTCCAGATTCACTGACATGACTCAAAATTAGCCAATACAATTATTTCCAGTTTTGTGAATACTGTCCTTTTATTGGATGATGCAGTGAAACCTTACTGTACCTTGAAATACTAAGAAATACCACACCTTGAACCTAAAGGTTACTAAGAAGCAACCAACAGCAAATCAGTATGTTTGTGTGCATGTTTCTTTAATCTGTGGAGGTCAAAATTCCTTTGTATCATTCATTTTGATATTTTTTTCTTTTGTTTGGAGAAAAATGTGCCTGGACATATGCATCTAGTTTTTCTTTTGAACATTTTCTGGTCTCTGTCCAACTTTTCTCTTTATCTCCTGCATACCAGCTTCCAGGTATCTGTCTCCTGACGGTAGAGATGTGTGGAAGATTAGTGTCTTGATTGGCAGGTTGGCTAACATTACAGTTCCGTTCATATGGAGCTTTCTTTCATGTTCTAAAAAACTACCACAGACAGGCTAGAAAAAAATCCTATTTCCCTTGTTGCAAAACAGCACATGCAACCTTAAATTCAAAATGCAATGAGATGAGATATCTCTGAAATGAGATATCTTTATATATTTCACATACCAATACAGACAGAATTATGGATGAAATAATCATTTCTTGTCTTCGTGTTCAATAACTTAGAGGAAAAGCAAACTGCGTAACTCACAGAGGGAATGGCAGAAAGCTCAGGATCATCGATTGTATCTTACTGCTAAATGAATAGATCAGCGTCCTTCAATAAATAGAAACAGGAACGTTGTTTTTCATGGCCCAATCTGTTCTATAATGCTCTGCCTGTGTGTGGCTACAGATACATGAAAGACAGAAAGACAAACCATTTACAACTATATTTACACATCTCCCTACAAAACAGCATTGAAACAGGATCCGACTATATGGAAGACATTCTATGTAAAAACAAAGTTTAATATTATGAGTAGGCATCATGTGGAAATATTTTTGTGATATTTTATTTCCTTAAGCTAACTTTCTTTGCTTGCCATCAGGAGACCTGGCTAAAATTCAGATGACTATCAGTCCTAATGCTTTTGCGATTATTTCTATATGTGAAATGCCAGCCAGGCACTGACATCTCTCAAGTAAAGTAATAAATAATGATTCAGTGTTACCTTAATATTTCACCAACAATCCAAACAAGAAGACAGTATGCATGTAACATACGAAGCTGGTTCCAAGTGATATCTTGATGGTAAAACAATATAGAAGTCAAAACTCTGTTTCATTACAAACAGAAGGGAACATAATATACAATAGCCTGTCTGGTATGACTGAAAAGGAGTTTCATGCTTTTGTATTTGACTTTCAGATAAATTATGTGTGTCCCACTTTTGAGCAAAATGAATCCATTCAATTTATCAATAAAAACAAGGGTTTAACTAAGGTCTACAGATTGACAGTGAGAGCTGAAAGACTCAAAGATCATGTGAACACTCCAGGATCAACGTCTTGAGTTGTTTTACTGGATCAGAAACTGAAAGGACAAAAAGCTTTTACCCTCAGTCCATAAGTCTAAATTTATCCCTTTTATAAAGCTTTTGCATCTCTTACTGTACTCCTTCAGGACATCTGTCCCTAGCTTCTATGATATACAGCTATATCCGATTTTTTTTTTTTTTTAAGCCTGAACTTCCATGATGATCCACTATGTCTTTTTTATTTTATTTTAAGCCTTAATATTAGAAAATGCCATGTCCCTTGAGCATTCTACTAAAATGATTAAAATATTTTCATTATACTTCTCCATGGGGAAATTTTTTTGACAAAGTCTATGTGAAAAGTATTTCCATTTTTCCTTCTGTAAAAGTATCCTGTAAATTCAAAATTAAAATCCAGAAAAAAAAAATAGCAATTTATAAATCTATGAACATCTGAGTGATCTGGGTCATTCATTTGTTGTCTCTTTAATTTGTTCCCTACCTTATTACATTTTCACTGTAATTTTGTCAGTTTTCAGAGTATCTGTTGCTTTTATGCACTTATTTTTAGCTCTGCAGTCTATGGCTTTTCTGCTGGTATTTTGCTTCTTGGAGATCTCAAGTTGAATTAAATGGGAAAGTCAACAGAGCTTCTGTTCTGATTTTTATGTGAGTAGAGTTAGTCCATTGCTATTTGCTTTTAAATTTCCTTGTTGAAAATAGTTCTACTGTTTGATTAAGCTGTTTTTAGGTTTTCCACTTAAATCTTACTAATGGCTGATCTGTAAGAGTTCAAGGAAGGCTACATATTATTTATACACCTTATATTGTCAGAAGCCTGCTTAAATTTGTAAGACTGGTAACTGAAATAAACTGAGATCCAAAGTGGAAAGTGTTTCCTTTAACAGGGAATCCCTTAAGAGTTGCTTTTAGGAAAATTCCATTAACCTTATCCTTGCAATATTTTTCCCAAATTACTTTTTTGTAGGTGGAAATTGCAGTCAAGCTGTTTGTGAATGTGAAGTTCCAACATAAATCTAGTCATGAAAACCCTATGCCTCTATTTTAGCTTGCACCTTGTATTATTGACTCCTGATTGTTGTTTTAATCAGCTGCTACTTAATATTTCAGAATTCATGTTAAAGTTCTCTTTTAGAACAAGTGTAATCATTCAAGAAGCAGGCACTCTTGCAGTTAGTCTTCACTAGTCTCAGACCTGTTTAGGTGTGAGCTGCTGCCCTGTTGAGTAGTTAATGTGATCATTCAAATGTGTTACTGAAAGCAAAATTTCAACTTTTTGACCATATTGCAAAATAACCAGATAATAACACAACACTAAAACTCAGATTCACCTTCTGATGGAATGAATACATGTGCACGCATGAGTGCTCACATGCGCAAAAACTGTCAGATCTAGTCTTGTTCAGTGAATTCTTAATATCTGATTAATTTGAATGACCCTTATGCATTCAAAATGCTTTCTGCACTTTGCAAATTTTAAAACTATTGAAACTGTATCTTTGTCCCTTATGGGGTGATCCATTGTTATTCTAAAGAACTTAATCAGATCTATTTTTCAGGACTAGAGGGGGAAACATTGCTGGTAGGAAACTGAAAACTAGCAAAATATTGCAGTACTACAAAGTATTCCCTTGATGATTTTGTTAATTAAATTGTTATTCAAAAATTGCCAAGTGATTTGAGTCCCAAGGGAAGACTTACTGCTTTTTTTCTGAGATACTCCTACCAATAGCTAACCCTTAGAGCACTCATAAAACATAATGGTGCACATTAGGATTTGTTGTTTTGAAGTTGCATCAAATAATTGATCAGAAACTATAACTGGGATTATAGAACAAGATCAGAACTGAATTGTAGCAAATAATTGCAAAAATAATTGAAGTTATAAATCCTGAAAACTAGAAAACAGTTCTTTTTAATGCCTACAGGGATGGGACTTGTGGCTTTTGTTAGGATTAACAACAGGAGATGGGGTGAATGAAAAAAATAGAGGGAGCTTTAGATTGGATTAAAATTATGACATAGCCTACCTTAAGAAAGCAAGCAAAACTTTCTAGTTCTCTGTAAGAGTAAAATTTAAGATAAAGAAAAACTGTTATTTTCACTTCAAATAATATGATTTCTCAGGAATACTTTGATCATTTGTGAATGGCCAGCTAATAAAACTTGAAAGTTGTAGATCCTTTAGATTTTTATTTAAGCACATTGTGTCTGCTTGGTGATGTACTTACTGAGTCTATTATTCGTTCATGAATTAAGGCTACATGTAAGTGGACTAAATTCATAGCTATGTGGAGGGAAAGAAAGACATTGTAATTAGTCATTTTTATTTGTTTAGTGCTAAACTACTCTCAAGTTTTCAGGCACCTTTGAGAAATGCTGCAGATTTCACAAAGAGGGCTTGGGGTTATATGTGGAATTTAAATCACAGTTCCTTGGATTCTGTAATATTTAATCTTTCTATTGGAAACAATAGAACTGTCACCATTCATATGAATGAGTACTAATTTAGGGTCACTTCTATAAATCTGTGAAACCCAGAGGCATCATGTCAATCTGCTCACTATTGACATATTTTGTTTGGAGTTAATTTGAATAGTCTGAGGGAAACTCATCTTGCACATTAATTGAGTTTTAGAATCACATGTACAAAACAAACAGACTTGAGGCATAAAGCAAAAACAGGTATTGCATAAAATCTCTTACATTTTTATGTATCCTTTATCCAAAGGATTGTTAGACACTGGGCAAAGTTCTGTTCTTAGTAAATTCAGCAGCAAAATTATAAATAGATTTTATTGATGTGGAGAAAAAAAATCCTTAGTGCAGCCTGTTCAATGATCCACCTCCTTTTGTCATTGAGAGTGTGGTACCATGTATTTTCAAAACTGTTTCCGTTCCCTTTTATTCATCTGTTACTAATTTGTAATGTTTCCAAAGTGTTTGTTTATTTTAAAGTAGGACTTGTTAAAACTATTTAACTACTCTTATTATTTTCTGTTGTAAATGTTTAAATTAAATTAAGTAGTGAAATTGAAACCAAGTATTTTTACCTTGCTGAGATGTTACTTACTATTTCACAAAGTAAGGAAAAATCAGAATATTCTTGCAAAATATTATAATCTTGATAGAACTGCATTTCCAAAAAGAAAACTGTTCTTTCAAAACATGAAACAGTTCTGATCTCACAAATACTTATTTAACTACATCTAATTCCATGTAATTTGAAACTAGAGTGAAACCCAGAGGGTACGCTACGTACTAGAATTTCTGCATGACTAATCTTGCGCAGTTAACAAGGTTGGGCAGCTCTGTGTATAATTCATGGCTACTCAGAGGGTATCTTGGGTCTTCAAGTACAGCTTCATCTCACAGAATTCAGATTTAAGGTTTGGTGTGAGAAACACAGCACACTGTTTACTTCTGGGCTACAGCAATGCCTTGAAAAGAGCAGGTTTCCTGTTGCTGATAGAAGAGGTAAATAATTTTAACTAAACATCTTGATTAGAGTCGCCCTTTTCTTCCAGGGGTGATCTAAGTTGTAAACATTAAGTTGTCAGAGGACATTACAATTAATAATGCTTATCTCCAAAAGAAAAATCTTGTGGCAGAGAAAATCTGAAACAAATAGGATGTGTCGGGATACATATTAAATGGGGTAATGTCTCGTTTCTGTAATTGAAGCACTTAGGCGAATCTAATTAACCTTTCAAATGCTGATTCCTGAGTATTTTTGGCATCAAGCTCTATGTCTTGAGGAAAACATCAGATGCCAACACCAAAATGTTTTGTTGTTTCCTTTACCTCGATGGGGAAAATTTAAGCTCAGCTTTGCCTCACATCAGTTTTGTTATTTGTGGTGTCCATTTGTAAAATACAATTAATTAAGTGTTATTAATTAGATGATAGGCAACGCTTGCTCTTGTGGCCTGCTCAACACCATTTCATCATTGTATCTTCCAATTGTCAAAATCTCCTGAAGGAGTTCAGCCATTTGGGATCCTGCAATTCTCTGCAGGTTAGCTTCGCTTCCCATTTGGGGGGAAAATCATAGAGCAATTTAGGAAATTCCTCCTAAGCTCAGGGTTGCTCAGAATAGGATTCTGTGGACCAGTTGTTGGCCTGTGCTTGTGACCTTTCCAGATGTGCCTCATTTCATGTTGTGCACTTCACCTTTGTGAGGTAGGAGCACCAGGGCACGGCTCTGCTGTACCTCAGCAGCTCCACTGCCCCACAGCTCTGAGGTTGGCAGTGACTGTGGCCTGCACTGAGAAGCTGCCAGGCTCTATGACATGGCATTTTCCCAAGCTTCCTATGTGTTTTTAGTCAAACTTAGCAGAGAGGTACTACAGGTGTGAACAGGACAGAGAGCAGTGGGGTGGCCTCATGGCCCACAGGTGCTGCTTGGCTTCTTCAGGGTGGGGGTAGCTAGAGCCTTCTGGAAGATGACATGGTGGCTGTGGGCTGCTCACCGCCCATGCATAGGTAAGCTCAGGGCTGGTCTTTTAGCTTTTATGAGGGTGCTTGATGCAGTGCAGGGCTCAGGGAGGATTCATTTCAAAGGGCTTGGCCAGTCTGAGCTCCTGAGAGCTGCCACCTGAAGGACATTCCTGTGTCAGCCACCCTCTGTTCAGGAATAAGTTCTTGCGGAGCGTGAGTTGCCTTGTTCCACTCTGGGTGTATGCCTTTAGATGGGTTGGTTTATAGCCCAAAACTGCCTGTCCCACTATCTTCCACCCCTCGCATCTCTAGGAGAGTATGTATGTTGAGGCGATATTATGCCTTTATGCGCGTTTAGATGGATAAATTTTGCTTAAATTGAAAGATGCGTGGGAACTGTATTTGAAATAAACATTTGCTAAAATTAATGTCATGAGGAGTTGTGAACGTGAAATAAGCTTAACAAGAGGAATAATTTATGGCTCTGGACTTCTGTCTATATTGTATAGAGTAGAAAAGAAGAAAATTCAGCAGGCTAGAGTTACTCAAATGTATGATTCAATTATACTGTGATTTTGCTGAATAAAGCATGGGAAAAAGAAATAATAATTAATAAATAAATAAATAAAAAAATAGGGAGTCAAAGCCTACAGTTACATAGAAGGAAATAATCACTGGCTTCTGTCTTAGTTACCTGCTTTACCTAGAGGACTATTTTTAAGGAGAAAAGGCAGTCTTCAAGCTCTGTTGGTAGTGAATTGGTTAAACTGTCCCATTTGGATCTCACAGAACAGTATCAGTCATTTTATGTTAAGGGAAAAAACGTCTAATCTTTGACAGAAATGAATTACTTCATATGGGACAGCTACATTTTGTCTGATACTTGTTGTCAGCTTTCAGTAGGAGATGGGGAACGAAGAAATAGATTTCATCAAGCTCTGAGATGGGAGGAAATGAAATCTTAGCAAAGAAAACAAGTTATGCCTCTAAAACGAATTGTACAAGCAAAAAGATCTATCAGGTGAAAAACGAATGTTAAAATCATTTGCCAAAAGATGACTTAGGCAGTGCTGGGGAGACAGGAAAAGGCGGAGAGCTGTGATATTTGTAGTTTATCAAATGCCTATCAAAGACATATGGGAATTTTTTTTTTATTCCCTTGTCAGTATTTTCTGGTGTTACACTTCTATGAAATTCAAGTGAATAGCCTCTTTGTTCCTCTCATCAATCTTTAACGTAAAGTTTATGATCATGCTGTAGCATTCATAGCTTATAGTTTGTAGTTGCATGTATTTACCCTCCTGATGATGTCTTCTTTCAAATGACTACTTCCAGTGTCACTAAGAAAGGAAATCTTCCAATTTACTCACTGCCAGGATGATAGTGTGGGGCATAGTGCTGAGATGTGTCTGTTTCTACAGATTCATTTTAGTTTGATCGTAAAGAGAAAAATGGACAAACCTCTGCTGTTTTGGTCTGAAAAGTATCCCAAGCTGTCAGTTTAAAGCACCTTTCTCTCTGGTTTCTTCTCACTGTCTTTTCTCCTAATATTGCTTTCTGTTTCTCAGCCTAAGTCATAAGGACAGTCGAATTTAATTGGAAAAAATAATCTTGTTTGTTTAGATTCGAGAATGATTAAAGATGCACAGTAAGAGGCAAGTTTTTATTTCTCTGCTTCACTTCACCTCTTTCTAGTAAAGTAGATTTGGCTCTTACATGCCCTGTGGAAAAATAAAGCAAATTGAAGACTGGGACTTGATACGGAGAACTTGCCAATACATTATCCCAGTTCAGCAGATACTAAAACTGAGATACAGTGTGTTCAACTCATTTGTTTTAAGATGATTTTGCAAGTTAATACCAAATATGTGAATAAAATGCAATACTTTTACTTTTGAGATTGTAATTTCTGAGTAATAATTTAAGGTAATTAAAAAGGCAAAGGTGGAGATAAAATCTCCATAAGAAGTAAGTGTTGGCAAATTTGTCAGTGAGTGCTTTGTTAAAAAATAAATAAATTGAAGCATTTTGTTCTATACCCAGGGAACAATAAGTATTTCTCTGAGAGAGAAAAAAAAAAAAAAAGCATCTCCCTCTGAGTCCTTGGCAAATCAGTGTTCAAAGCAAGAACTCTGAATGAAACTGTTATTTTGTTCTGTTCTTCAGTCACATGAAGTTTAGACTAGAATTAAAAAAATAAACCTCAGTAGGATTAGATTTTAGATGTACTTATTTGATGCAATCTATAGTGTGTTTTTTTTTAATAGTGTTTGTTTGTTTTGAGTTTTGAACATAAATCCAATAATATTACTAATATTTATTTTTTGTTCTACTGCTTTTAAGATATTATTTTACTAAAAGTGTACTTGGGGTCACATTAGGTATCTTCTCCTCATGTACTGTTGCACTCATAGAATATGCACATACTCAGGTAACCGATTTTTCTCCTTCCTAAAAACTGAATCAGATTCTTTCAGTGGCCTTGGTGTTTCCAGTTAGCTAGTCACAGAGGGATAAAAGTGTGGATAACATTAGCAGTTGTCCTGTTTTACTGACTGTTCTCTTCCCTGACGAGAATTGGTGCTTCTGGCTGAGGAGTTACAGTGGAAGTGGGTGGTTGAAATTGCTATTTTTAGCTGTTTAGTTGTAAACAATTTTCAGTTTTTATTGCTCATCAAGACAGAAGTAACTTTGAATTATTTATTTATGGGCTAAGTAAAGCAAATAAGATAGCAAGATTGCTTCTGCTGAGGTTTCTAGGTAATGAAGAAGAAAAAGGAAAAGAAAGAAAAAAAAAAAAAAGGAAAAGAAAAAAAAAATCTTACAGCATAGCATCTATTGCATTTCTTAAAATAAACTAAAAAACAGTGAGCATTATTGTGTAGTCTGACTGAAACATAGAGCAACTGGAGAATTCATTATGAAATCTGGCTAACTGTTCTGCATTTTCTACCTGTGTTTGTCAAGCTCAGGTAAACATCTAGGGAGCTATATCATGTGAAATTGTCTCTGACAGTATAGTGATAAACAACAAATGCAGTAACACAGACCTGCATGGGTACTCAACATTTAAGGTACCATGATCAACCAGGATCAGGCCCTGTTCCTCATCATTTTGGGTGGCTAGTTGGACACAAGTAAAACAGGAAATTAGGCTCAGTAGACGTGTTGTCTTGGATGATTTATACAAGAGCAGGGCAGAATCCATCCTGTACTAGTCCTTTGTGCAGTGCAGACAGGTGACATTGAATGGACATTTGACTGGTAGAGATTGATGTGCTCACTTATGTAATGCTTATTTTACTGCAAATGCATTAAACTACTGCAAAATTCAAGATTTACATTTCTACGCATCCTGTATTTGTTACTGAATTCATTGAGTGAATTTTTACTCTCAGAATCATTTGGGTTAATCTTTAATCAAGAATACTCAGTAGAGCTGCAGTTTCATGTACCACTGCCTATCTACACAAGAATCATGATACAAGTTACTCTGTGAAATGTGTGAAACATCAGAGAAGCTATGCTTTCTGTTAGTATTTTGTTTTTAAATATTACAGAACTCAGGTTAACGTGAAGAAATTTGACCTCCCTCTGCTCTTAATATTCTCTAGAGATGTTACAGAAAAATGGATGTGAGTTTAAAATCCTGTTAACATAACTAAGATTTGAAGGAGGGGGAAGTCATGGCTGATGATTATCCTGCAGCTTAATCACATTGTCAAAATACATAAAGCTTCTTTGCTATCACCACATTAACTCCTCTCTGGGATTTACAGTATGGCACTGTATTTGTTTATTTTCTCACCTCAGTTTTGTTTAAGTAAAATATTCAGGTGAACATGATGTTTAGGAGTATAATGTTAGTTTGATTTAGACAGTGCAAACATTTAATAACGGCTGAACATGGTTTATAAGCATCACTCAGAAAAATGTGTAATTCTTGCATCAAAAAGAAGGCTATAGTAATGGAAGTGTGCTGAAGGTTTCTTTTTTATTCACAAGTTCTGCCTAAATCTGTGATCCTGCCATATCCCTTAAAGCTTGTAATGCTTTGTGGCAATGTCAGATTTTTTTCACGTGCATTAGAACGTTTGTTTTTTTGTTATTTATTTATTTATTTATTTTCCCAGTGGTTAAATAATCTTTTTGATATGGTATCATTACAGTGATTCAGTAATTTCAAATCATTATTTCTGATATTAACAATTATTTCTTAAATGTGTTGTACCTATGTTGTCTTGTTACACATCAAGACTGCAATATTGAATACATAAAGCATTCAGCACCAGTCTGGCAGCTGCTTTAAAAATAGCATTGTATTGTCAATAACGATTAGAATAGGAAAAGGGTTCCCTCCCAACCCAGTCCCACAGAGTAGGTAGTTAGTAGGTTTATTTCTCATACATATGCTTTGTGCATTCCAGGCTTTAGTGTAGGTCTTAGTATTATGAAAATAAACTAAACTAATAGATCTTGAGATTTGGGCTAGAGTTGAAATTTCCTGGTCTTGAATTTCATTGTTGACTGGTAGGACTGGAAAATGTGTCTAGTTGAGTAAAACATGTTAGTTTGAGTTAGGTTTTGCTCACCTGTATTTTATTTTTTACTTGTGAGCTCCCCCCTCCCTGCCCCCACAATATTGATTAAGGTCAAGCAAAGCATTCATGTTTTCCATAATGGTTTGCTGTAGAATGTATTATTACCCCTAATCTGAACTGTAACCTGGGTTCGATGGAAGAATCAGACTCTTCTGCATCAGAAGTTTTGAGACAGGAATTGAATCTCAGCAGGTATTGGCCAGTGTTTCAGCCATGATGTTAATATTCGTCCAGTATCCTGGCAAACCAGGTGCTTGGAAGTCTAATGAAGAAAATTCCTATGCAGCTGAAGGCTTGTGACCTCATAGAGTATCCAAACTCTGTTTTGTTCTAAGACTGCAAGTCCAGAGTGAATGGAGAAAACAGATAATCTGAAAATACGGGCTGTCCGAACAGATGAAAAGCACTGCTATGAATTATAAACACAAGAGAAAAACTGAGGTGTCATAAATTTTACCCAGAGTGATTGATGTCTAACTCCTAAAATGTAGATCAGTGTCAGTCATGTTCAGACTACTGCTGTGCTTAAATCCAGCTGAAGTACACTGTAAAACATTGCTTTGTTGTATTCAATTTGTACCATTGGGTGAATGTTTTGGTGCCCATCAGCTTCCTCTAGTTGTGTTCTCTTCTTGAAAGGTGTGTAGAGTATCTGAGGTCACTTTGTAATGAGACACTGATCTGTGTAGCATCTGAAGACACCAATCTTCAGAAGAGTTGTCTGAGTCTAGGCTATAGAAGAAGCTATTTTTTATGTCATAATTGGCTGTGCCTGTCCATTAGGGCAGCAAGCGTAGGTGTACCCAAAAATGCCTAACTGTAAACTGAGAGGCTTGAACCATATGCTGTCCTGAGACTTCCATGATTAGTGGAGGTAGTTTTTGTTTACTTCCTCATTTTACTTAATGTTTCTAGATGGTTTGGGGTGTTGGTTTTTCAGTGTTTCAGTTATAAGCATTCTGTTGTGAATGTGGCTAACTCAAGTATATCCTGACATTTTAATAGTATGTCATTATTTGATCTTAGCTGTATTTTCAGACTCCTAACAACTGTCAGACATACCTTTTAATATGAAGGAATGTTTAAAGAATATGCTTGAATCAGCACTTCTCTTTAGCATCCTGCTTGTACCCTGTCATTGGCTTGCAATTATACCTCTGCAGCTGCTACAATATCCCTTGGGCATAAAATCTGATTGAACTGTGGCTCTTCTTTCTCTCTATAAGCACACCGAGTATTCCTGCCATGGAAGTTTTTCTGAGTGGCAAGGTCAATAGAAGATGCCAAAGAGATAACAGATTGAGGCAAGATCAGCAGAGAAGAATGTGAGTTGGCTGTTTTAGTTCTGCTTCTCCTCTGAGCTATACATACTTAGCATCGTAACACCAAAGAGTGTAGCACTGAATGGGTAGCACAAACATTGATTTCAAGATCATGCGATGAGAAACTTTGCTGCTCATTGCAAACTGTGATACTTAAGAAACTCCAGGAAGGACTCCTCTAGGTGATGTCTAGGAGCCATTTGAGAAATGTGGATATTGATGCAGTGGCACAAAAGCATTTTGCTCTCAAATCTGCCACAGAGTACGTTTTTTTACAACTTTAAGCATCAGCAGATGACCCATCTAAAATTGGATTGGGGAATATCTGTCTCCTGTTCCTGTATGTTTAGGAAGAGTGGGCTCAAAAACTTGAAGTTGGTTTCTTTTAAAGGCCTCAAACTACCTGAGAAGAAAACCAATAGAAGGGGATCCTGACACTTGTCAGGAGAGATGAATGCCCAATAATAATAATAAAAAAAAAAAAGAAAAAAAAAGAAAAAAAAATCCATTCTGAATGAAATCCAGATTCTAGAACTAAAATGTTGAGTATGTCAAATCTTTTACATCAGTCAGAAAACTTAGTGTTTGAATAACACTCACAGAAGAGACCCCTTAATTAAAGTAGTTACGCTGAGTGACTCTTGTAACTCAACGCAGAGATGTGTTGTCAGTTGATTTTCACTGTTACATATCTTTTTTTTTATGCATATCACAATCCTGAAGAAGAATTCAAGTGTTCTGCATATGTAGGTAGAAAGGCCCTTGCAGGCCCTTTTATATAAAGAAATTATTATTTTAAGTCAGTCTGTGGAAGATTGAAATCCATAAAAGCCATTAGACTGATTATCATCCTGTAACACTGTCAAAACTGAGCTTAATTGGTAAACGTAAGCCGTTCTTCCTCTAACAGCTTTTTGCTTTTCTCTTTAATTGGATTTTGGCCAAATTGGTGTCATTGAGATTCTGTAATGAACTTTTCTTCTGCTAAGGTGGTTGTTTTTTTTTTTTTTTTTTTTTTTTTTTTGTTGTTGTTGTTTTTTTAGCTCAGACTTGGTGCAAGGAGGGGAACGATAATGTTCTACTGTGGCTAGTGTAGAAGAGCTGAAAGTTTACTAAATGATTAGCATAGTAACTGATAACAGTTGAGAAACTGATACTGACAAATTTGTCCTGAACGGATTTATTTGTCCCGTGTCAGTATCTACTAATGTCTTGATGCTGTATTATATTGTCTCTCCAGAAGCAGCTGCTTCCCTATTTATTTATTTGGGGGACAGAGATAGGGAAGGATGATAACCAGATTCACAACTGTACCTTGTTTCTCATGATTGCAACTAAGATGTTACTCTGACAAATACAACATAATCTTTAGAGCAGATCTGCTGTATTGCCACCTGTTCTTGGTTTTGTGTTTGTTGTTGTTTTAGGTTAGCCTGTCAGTTGGTTTAATCTGAACTTTTTGCAGATAGACCCTATAAGCATAGCTTTTGGATAGCTGGAGCACATCCTTTTGCAACTCCTGTTGTGGCAAATATTCTACTGTGTTTCTTTGGAATGGGATACGTGGAAAAAATTGGGCATAGATAGGGTGTAACTATACTCAAGAAGGCAGACAGAAGCCTGGGATGCATTATGAAGACAGTCCCCAGCAGACTGGGGGGGTGGTGCTTACCTTCTACTCAGCACTAGTGATGGAAAAGGCTAAGGCACCAAAGGGACTGTCCATCAGAGGACAGGGATTCCAGAGACATGCATAAGTATAATTCAGGTATCTCATCTTCGGGCTTCTGGTCAGTAACAGAATTCAAAGGTACTAACCCCTTCTATTATCGGTCACTGTAGGATATATGTGCTTAAATTTTGCATAAACTCAGAGCTGGCTGGGAGCCAGTCATGTTAGAATGAGCTAAATGCTACAAATGACTTCTGGATTGGAACGCATTGAAACATGTTTACCTCTAAAAGATCATTTTGGAAGAGGAAAGAATTCCTCAGGCTGAAGCATCAAGCCCGCATCTATTACAAGTCGGTGCAGTAACCCGCATGGAGAAGGAATATCTGGTGAAAAGTTTTCTGCGTTCTTCCTAGTGAAGTGGGGCTTCTGCAGAGGTGAGAACTCAGTCTCCATCTGCTGAGACAGACACATAGGGAACAAAAGATTTGTACTTTGTGCCTTTATGTACTGTTCTAGTCATTAAAGTTCTTTCATCAAGGACTAGTGAAGGGTCTGGAGGGCAAGACACATGAGGAGCGGCTGAGGCCCCTTGGTTTGTTTGGCCCTGAGCAGAGCAGGCTGAGGGGAGGCCTCATGGCGGCCTGCAGCTCCCTCACAGGGGAGCAGAGGGGCAGGCGCTGAGCTCTGCTCTCTGGGGACAGCGACAGGACCCGAGGGAACGGCATGGAGCTGGGACAGGGGAGGGTCAGGCTGGGGGTTAGGGAAAGGTTCTGCACCCAGAGGTGGTCGGGCACTGGGACAGGCTCCCCAGGGCAGTGGTCATGGCCCCGAGGCTGCTGGATGTCAAGAAGCCTTTGGACAGAGCTCTCAGACACATGGCCTGATTTTTGGGTGGTGCTGTGTGGAGCCAGGAGTTGGACTGGATGATCCTTGTGTGCCCCTTCCAACTCAGGATATTCTACTCGGGATGTTCTACTCTTGGGGACACTGTGAATGAATGTTCTGATTATCAGTGAGTAGCACTTGGAAGAGACTACTGAAATCTTTGTGATGTAGTGCAATCTTACTTGTCTGCAGTTGATGTTACACAGTTGGAGGCCAGTATTTTCACAAACTTATTTTCAATAGTTGCTAATGTGCTTGTTTCTTCAAAACTGAGAATAGTCGTTTTAAATGTACAGTTAGGAAAATCATTTAGGTAACTGGTCATGGGGGAAAAAATAATAATAGTAATAATAAAAAAACTAACAAACAAAAAATAATAATTATAAAACAAAACAAAACTGAAGACAGTGTTCTGCTGAGAAGGTGGGGAACAGGCATTTACCAAGCAGTACGAAGTGATGAGAAGCAAGTGTATTTTTGAGGAGTTCAGAAGTACATATGTAGTATTTGCAGCCACAGTAAGACCTAGTAAGTAACTGAAATAGTCTAAGAGAAATCTCGGGGAGGGGGAAAGAAGTTTTTTTCTGGTTTGTTCTGTTTTAACACAGAACTGCAGCAGGTAGCTTTTGTAAATGAAGCTTTTCTTGATTTTGAAAGCCTTTTTGCACTGCTTTGGCTTCTTTAGTTGAAGAGGTCTAGGCAGATTTATCTCTGAACTCTGGCCAACTCAGTCCTTTCATGTACCCTGATTACTGGAAATTATTGGGGTCTTAACAATATCTTGATTTATAGCAGTTCACATATGCTGATGGTTATCATCAGCACATGTGGGTCACTTACTTATCAGCATATCAGGGTCACTTACTTACAGATGGAAAGACGATACCTAAGACACTAACAGTCAAAAACAGCTAGCTAATGCTCATTATACAACCCACAGTGCCATGGCAGTCTTCATTTTTGCATGTCCATTATTTCCATGAACTTTTAGATGTCTTGAAAGATAAATTTAAATACCTTTTATAATACAGTCAAGACTTTTTTTTTTCCCCTAAATCCTTTTTGTTACATGTATACTTTTTATATGAGGTGAAATTTTAGTAATGTTCTGGAATCTTGCCTCTATTAGGAGGATTATGTATTAAATCATCAAGCTTATTTCATGTAGCCCTTGGACTTTTATTTACGTTCCTGTTTTTCCCTTTTAGTTGAAGGATGCTTGGGCTTGCTTCTGGACACAGACAGATTTAGATTGTGATCACTTTCTGGAATAATCTCAATATACAGTGTCTCCATATCTGCAGATACCTACAACTGAATGAAAATGCAGTTGTCAAATAAAACTTTTTGCTTTCAATGTGAGGAGAAAAGGATATATCTCCATGGAATATTTGGAAAATCTATTTGGAATGAAGGAAAACACAGAAGAGACTCCTGAAATCATTCATGGGTTTGATGCGTGGATTTAATGTGTTGATCTGTCAGAATGTCCAATGGATATAGAAGGGCTCTGTGTTTTTCCTTGCCAGGTAACTCTGCTTTTTTTTTGTTGGTTGGTTCTTTCATTTAAATTCCAGGAGTCAAAATTGATTACCCCTTCATGGCAGATTACAGATGAGTATGGAGTGATGGTAAATGACTCCAATTGTGAATATTTGCCATTTAACTTCAATATTTGAAAAACAAAACAAAGCAAAGCAACAACAACAAAAAAAACCTCTAATAGCTAGAGGTATTTGACCTGAAGAATATGCTCTCACATGATGACATTAAAATTAAATATGCTGATATTTTAATCCCTTGTTTGCAGCAGGAACAAAGATACACATAGTTTTTGTTTGTTTGGTTGGTTGTTTTTTTTGGGGGGGGAGGAATGAAAATTTATTCTACTTTGAGTTTTTGGGATATGTAGTTAGTCCTGAATCCTGAATCAGGGTAAAGTTACATGTTAGTTCTCTTGTCCACATTCAGTAAGATATTTTTTTTTCTTATTATATCTTAGTAAACTGACAGATTCTTTCCAAAAAGTAGTCTGTTCTGATTGATGTTAAAATTTATAGCTGTAGACTTTGTGGCTAAAAGTAATGTTTTTATGGCCTCTTCTAGTAGATGTTGTACATCTCTTAAAGTGGGGACAGACACAAATTATGATCAGAGTCGTTCAGTCTTTTTTTTCCAGTATCTGTCTATTAGCTTAATTATAGTGAGACCCGACTCTATGGCCTATTGGTCTGCCTTCTTTTCAGGGCTTCTGTAAATTTGGCTTATACGGAGCAGAACAGTTCAGTTGGAAGGGACATTCAGAGACCATCTAGTCCAACTGCCTGACCAGGGCCAACCGAAACATGTTATTTGTTATTGAAGGGGTTGTCCAAACATCTCCTGAACACTGACAGGCACCAACCAGCTCACTAGAAAGCCTGTTGTAGTGTTTGACCACCCTGAGGGTACAGAAATTTTCCCAGATGTCCAGTCTGCCCCTCCTCTGGCACAGCTCCGTGCTGTTCCCTGCGTCCTGCCATCAGTTCCGAGGGAGAAGAGGACAGCACCTTCTCTGCGCTTCCCCTCCTCAGAGAGTTGTAGGGAGCAACGAGGTTTGCCTCTTGGATTTTTTTTTTCCTAGACGTAATTTTTTTCCTCTAGTGTTTTTTTGTTTGTTTGTTTGTTTGTTTGTTTTTTCTTTCAGTTTTAATATCCCTAACTTTTCCTTTATCTTTATTGCAAAAGAGATTCTACACATGAAATTTATAATGCTAAAATGCAACAACTATGGGGAAAATTCTGAAAATAGAAAGTTATTTGATTCCTTTTTTTTAAAAAAACAAACAAACAAACAAACATGTATTTTATTAAAACACTTTGCAACTTTGAGGCATTCATCATACAGGTGTTCACTCCTTTGAAAAAGCTGTTGATTTGTCATCTTTGTTGCTTTCCTTAAGGTGATATCCTGCTAAATGCTGCAAACGTTTCCTAGCTGTTAACAATATTTTTTGCAATATTTTCTGCAGTATCTGTTCAGTAAGATGTAAATGATGTTTCATTCACAACTGATAGGATCTTTATGATAACCTAGCATTTGTATGAGGGATAGTACTTGCTGTGTAAATATGGATATGTTTATAAATGTAAAATGGTGTGGGTTATATCAATTTTTGTTAGAAAATATGTACATTCATTATCTATGAATAACATGTTACAAAGCATTAATCATCATTTTCCCCATTATTACATACTTCGGGATGGAAAAATATGCATTCCTGTGGCCAACTCTGTATTCATTTAGGATACAATACTTGCATGGGAAATACTTTATTTAATTAAAGGGCTGTGCAGCTGCTGCTTTGAAGTAGCTTTTTTTTTGACTTCCTGTATTTTTTTTCCTTAAAACGAGCATGACCTCAGTTATCTAAGCTAGTGTAATGATATCTTACTTTTAAATATTGTGATGCAAACTAGGTGATGAATAGCTCCCTGGAAGAATAGAAATTTTGTTTGTGCATTCATTTTAGTTGAAGCAATGAGTGAATCAAGTGAACCAGTGGTGTGTGTGTAGCACGTGGGGGTGGAGAGGGAAGAGGTTTATCATACTGTTGCTTTAAGCACTTGTGTATGTTGATATATCATCAAGCAATGATGTCTACTATCATGCAGAATAAAAAAGTAAAGTTTCATTAACTGCTTTACACATATAATTTTGATGTGTGTTCAAGTTGAAATTAGCTTTTTAGTTCCTTGATAGAACATACATAAGGCACGCTTAGAAGCGTGTGCAAAGAGGTGTGTGCAAATCTCCTAGAATTTGGTTTTTGTTCTTTGGTCGGTTTTGTTTGGTGTTTTCGTTGTTGTTTTTGTTTTACCTTTTAATGTAGCTGAGGTGGTTACAGACATGTAGAAGTGTTATTTCTAGCTTCTGAAATTTTTGCATATAACTTTTTTACAGTGTCATGCTTGTGGTAGTGTAAAACAGTATTTGCTATACAGCTGTGCCTAGTGTGATATAACAGAGGGTCTGGTTCAGAAATAAATGGGAGACTGCGAATAGCTACTCTTTATTTGGAGATTAGCCAGCTCTTGAGGAAATGTAACATGAAACTTGGAGTTTGCTACTTCTTAAACGGTCAGCTAATGAATGTGGAGTTACTACTGAATTCCAAAACTCACTTGGCATTATTACTTGGCAGTGGAGTACAGCTGAGGCAAGCTGGTAATAAGTAATTATAATGATTTATGCTTATTATAATAAAAAGAACACTTCTAAACAGCAAGTGAATTGTGTGTGTCAGTGCAAGTTGCCACTGTCTGTACTGAACCTTTGTACAGCTGCTACACCACTGTCTCTTAAACACACTAAAGGAACTGTGAGCAAGTCCAGCTCTTCAGTGCAGTTGCATCATGAGAAGTGCTCCAACTCATTGGCTCTTTGCTGTACTGTGATTTCACATAACATACCTGATGTAATAGATGTTGAACATCACACTTAAAGCACAGTGGATACAACCAGTGAATAATCTGAAGAATGCATAATAAGCTGTGTAGTATTTATTGTCCATTATTTTTTCGTCCATTACTTTTTTATTATCTACTGTTGTTGTTGTTATTTATTATTATTATTTTGTCTCTGTTATCCCTAAATCACTTCTGTCTGGCTCCAGGTCTTCATTTATTTTTTCTTCATTTATTCATTCTTTAATTGACTTACGATTACATGTTTATGGCCATCGAGTTACTGGTGCCAAGTGTGTGCCCCATCTCCTATGACTTCATATGTGCAGTGCTGTATGCTGCATCCAATGTCTACGCTTCTCAGGGCCTCAGATGTTGTGCTAGGCTTCTATTTCTCTATTTAACTACACCATTATGTTAGTCATTTTTATTTTTATTTTTTTTTACAGTTCATTACTGCTGTCTATCTAAAAGTACAGTGCTACCATACCAAGATAAACATAAGTCAAGCAAATTAGTCATAGACACCTGGTCTATTAGGGAAATTACTGTGGCAGCAAAATCACGTAAAACAAAGCTATGGATAGGTAAAGAAAAGTTCAAGTGAGCAGGCCTGGACAAGCCTCTGTCCTGAGGTTTGCAAGCTCAGTAAAAAGCAGTTTAATAGCAATGGCAATACAGTATTGCAGGGCTACGCAGCAGCAGAGTATGGAACACTTCTGAAACCAAGCTCCTGAAGATGCTGTTTAGTCTTACAAAATGCTTGATGTTAAGAAGTTACAGAATATGGTATTAGAATATTTGTGCTTTACTCCAAATATGGAAGACAGTTAATGGTTATTGAAGAATATGTGTAATCTATTAACTACAATAGAAGGTTGAAAATAGTGATTTCATGAAGTTTTCCACTCTATTCTGGCAACCTGTTTTTCCCAAAGAGGAGTTAATGTTTTTAGAATATTAGTTTCAAAAAGAAATGTGGGATTTCTCTTGCAGTTCTGTTCAAAGAATGACAGTTCTGTACACAACTGCACAGTAAGGAAGTTCATTCTTCTCTTCCAAGTATTAAAGTCCAAAATGGATCCATGTGGGGACGTTCTTGCAAAGTCGTATTGTTCTAGGTTTCTAGGTTCTGGTATCTGAAGATATTCTTTGCTTCCTAGTGTGGAGGCTTGAATAACTTTGTTTCCCTGAAAGCGAAGGATGTTTCCCTGAAAGCGAAGCGATATATGTGAGATAGTACCATGAATTCCTGAATGATTATAGAATATAGTCATAGATCCTGAAGTGTTTGTTAGAGACAAAGAAAAAAGCTGTGTGCTGTAGAATTTGTATCAGTAATCATATAGCAGATATATTTCATAGAATCAGAGAATGGTTTGGGTTAGAAGGGACCTTCAATATAATATAGTTTTAACCCTGCAGATATGGGTAGGGATACCTTCCAGTAGCTCAGGTTGCACAGGGTCCCATCCTGCCTGGCCTTGAACACTTCCAGGGATGGGGCATCCACGACTTCTCTGGGCAACCTGTTCGAGTGCCTCACCACCCTCTGAGTGAAGGATTTATTCCTAATTCATAATCTAAACTTACCCTTTTTAAGTTGAAAACCATTACTGTTTTGTCACTACACACCCTTCTAAAGTCCTGGCTTTCTTCTAGGCCTCCATTAAATACTGGAAGGCTGCTATACGGTCTCCTTGGAGCTTTTACTTCTATAGACTATTTGTATATGTGAATCGTAGAATATCCTGAGTTGGAAGGGGCACACAAGGATCATCCAGTCCAACTCCAGGCTCCACACCACCACCCAAAAATCAGGCCATGTGTCTGAGAGCTCTGTCACAGAATCACAGAATCACAGAATTTCTAGGTTGGAAGAGACCTCAAGATCATCGAGTCCAACCTTTAACCTAATGCTAATAGTCCACACTAAACCATATCCCTAAGCTCTACATCTAAACGTCTTTTAAAGACTTCCAGGGATGGTGACTCCACCACCTCCCTGGGCAGCCTGTTCCAGTGCCTAACAACCCTTTCAGTAAAGAAGTTCTTCCTAACATCTAACCTAAAACTCCTCTGGCGCAACTTAAGCCCATTTCCCCAGCAGCCTCGGGGCCATGACCACTGCCCTGGGGAGCCTGTCCCAGTGCCCGACCACCTCTGGGTGCAGAACCTTTCCCTAACCCCCAGCCTGACCCTCCCCTGTCCCAGCTCCATGCCGTTCCCTCGGGTCCTGTCGCTGTCCCTAGAGAGCAGAGCTCAGCGCCTGCCCCTCCGCTCCCCTGTGAGGGAGCTGCAGGCCGCCATGAGGCCTCCCCTCAGCCTGCTCTGCTCTGGACAAACCAAGGGGCCTCAGCCGCTCCTCATGTGTCTTGCCCTCCAGACCCTTCACCATCTTCATAGCCTTTCTTTGGATGCTTTCTAATAGTTTTATGTCCTCCTTATCCTATGGTGCCACAGTACTGGAGGTGAGGCTGCAGCAGTGCAGAGCAGAGTGGGACTATCTGTCAACTATCCAGCAGTGCCATGCCTGATGCACCCCAGAATAATGTTGGCCCTCCTGGATGGTGGGACACACTGTTGACCCATATTCAACTTGTCAGAACCCCCGTACCCCTTTTTGCAGGGCTGCTTTCCACCTCTTGTCCCCCAGGGTTGCCTTGTCCCAGGTGCCAAATACAGCACTTGCTCTTGTTAAACTTCATATTGTTGGTGATTGCCCAGCTCCCTATTTTTTCAGGATCTCTCTGCAAGGCTTCTGTACCTTGAACATCCAATAGGTCCTCCCAATTATTATCTGCAAATGTACTTAGTATGCATTTGAGTCCTGTGTCCAGATCATTTATAAATACGTTGAAGAGAAGTGTCCCTAAAGAGGAGCCTGGGAGAACCCCAAGAGTGACTGGCTGCCAGCCTGATGTGACCACGTTTACTTTAACTCTTTGAGCCTGGCCCCTCAGCCAGTTGTTCACCCATTGTATTATGCATCTTTCTAGTTGTATGCTGGACATTATGTACAGAAGGATATTGTGAGAGACAGTATCAGAAGATTTGCTGGAGTCCAAAAAGATTACATCTGCTGGCTTCCCTTGGTTAACTAGATGGGAAACCTTGTCATAAACGGAAACTAAATTAATTAAATAGGACTCTCCTCTTGTGAACCTATGTAGTCTATGACCAGTGACTGTTGAGCTATGAGTTGAATGTTAGAAATGTGTAACTAGAACTTTTCGCTCCTCTGTAAGTCACAATATAAAGAATTATATATTTAAAAATGCATAAGCCAAGTGTTTTTTAATAAGTGTTTCCTAGCAGTTCTAAGTATCCCTCAAGTTTTATCAATAGGAAAGGCATCCAAGTTGTTTGAAAATTAAAGAAAACAAACACACACAAAAGTTTTCTTGACTATACCTTCTATAGGACTTGAATCGCATATGAGTGTCTTTGTGAATCTCTCCATGACCCTTTTATCAAGCAACTATCTATGCTCAGTAGCAAAATTGATTTTAGTTATTTCACAGCAGGTGAAATAATTTAACCTGTTTTCATTCAAAAGCACTCACACCTTTCCTGTGGATTTTTTTTTCCAAATCTAATTGTGGCTATGAAAGCAGAAGTGCAATGCTTTTTTAAACAAAACTATAATTCCTGAAATATTCTACTCAAGGGGTGAAGAGATTCTTCAGAGCATAATAATAATCCAAACTCCAGTGTGTACATGTCATGAAGCAAATTGCATTAACAATATATCCAAGAAAAAGGCAAATATGAATGCGTATGATCGTAACTTTTTCTTCTGGTATATTTCATATTGTCAAGCACCTGGTAAAGTAGTAATGGTTGGAATAGAATGATCTTTTAAATTCCCTTTGTATAATAATTACATTGCCTTGTTTACCCTTCAAGTTCTTCTGTCTACCAGAAACCTTGATAGGAATCACTTGCATGCACTTGGACATTTTCTTTTTGCACGCCAAAGCAAAACAAGAAGTAGAACTGAAGTCTGTTAGCATTTATGGAAACATTTGTTGACTAAGAAAACTTAGATGGTGACATAACTTTTAAATGCAGCCTGCTGGGAAATTATCCAAGCTGGACAAAACCCAAGTTGGCCAGGATTTCAGAAAAGCTCTGAAAAAGTATTGTAAACAAGCAGTTCTGGAGCATGTTTTCTTGTGACTGAGTTCAGCTAAAAGCCTTTTTATTTTTTTTTTTCCCTCTTGAAATTAGTGGTTTGTTTTTTTGTTTGTTTGTTTTTTCCCAAATTGAATTTCCCATTTTGCTTTCTGTGACCACTTTCACTATTTTTAATGTCTGTATCACTATTCAAGACATTGGAGGGAAGCGTTGCATGCATGTATTTCTGAAGTTGAACCACCATAACTTAAAAGCAAGTAAGTGAAAGATGAGTCATGTAAGAGAAAAGCATACAGACAGGAAAGGATACAATAAATGAGAAGACATCGTCTTACTCATGATATATGTGTGTCCATTGCCTTTCCTTTAGTAACCCTTCAGGTCGTACATGTCATAATCTTAGCATGACTTGCAAGAGGAAGACCAAGATTTGATTTTTTTATATAAAATTTTGGGTCTAATAATGTAATTAGGTATGTCTTAAAATGATGGTTCATTTTCAGGTACTAGTGTGATTTCCAATCAATACAGGAAAAAGAAAAAATCTTATTTTTTGTACTGTTTAGGATGTCACTGTGGTGTGTTTTTTTTTTTTTTTGTACTTCTATTAAAATGTTACAGCAGAAGAATGAGAAGGGATATATCTTTAGTTTGAACTAAAAAGAAATAAATTATTAGTTTTAAATAGCACCTTTGTTAATATATTGCAATTTTTACATGATAACCATGATGAGAGGCAGGTGTACTTTTAAAAATACTGGTGTGATATCTTGTTTAGCAAAATGTCTTGCTGCAGGGGAATATCTTGGGAATTTTCACAATTTTTCAGAAGACCTGCAGACTTTCATCTGAATACATCCGCAGACTGATTATTTGTAGTTGTTCAAATGATATTGCAATTTCTCATTTATCAAAATCCAAATTGAAAATACATTTTCAATCAGATTTTCCACACATGTATTTCACATATTTAAGTGCTGATAAAAGCAAAGGTTTTATATAACTGAGACTGAACAGTTTTCAGACACTGATACCTGCTTTTGCAGTCATGGTGCATTACAGCTTTAAAGGTTAATGTAAAAGCCTGACATGTCATGATGGAATTTGTGAAATTTAAAAACTTTTTTCTCTTTCTGAGTACCTGGCAGCAACTTAAGCTTTAGATGTCTCTTTCAAATGTATTGGATATATATCTGATGACTTTCAAACTATTCAAAAATGATAACAAGAGTTTTCAATGAAATAGCGACAAGCAAGTAGGAACAGAAAATCCTAAATGCATTTCAAAAATCTCTGGAATCTTATTATATATGGGATACAATTCAGGTGGGAAAAAACAAGTACTTTCAAAAAGGATGACTGTAGTTCATGAGTTATCTTCATGAACTCAGGAGAACACTTATCCTCCCAGTCCTCAGTTGTTTCAAATTCAGTGTCCAGAGAACTGTCACTTCTGCTGTTTTCACCATGAAACATTAAATAAGCACTGATTTTAAAAGTACAGGGTACTCATAATTTTTCGAATCATTGTGGCTTTCTTCAGAATAATGTCAAAACCAAAAATGTAAACTTTTTTTGAAGGGTTAAAAAGTAAAATTATGACAAAGTGACCAAGGGTTTTATTTAACAGAGAGTTCTCTTAAATTGACTTACAGTGTCAGAAATTAACCCCTTTTCTGCAAGTCCATTTGTTCATTTAGGTTTAACCGTGCACAGAGAGACTCAGTAAGAAACATGCACTGGAGTAAAAAACACTTAGTCTGAGAGACAAAATAAGTAGGTAGGGTCACCAGGCTAGGAGGTTGAGTGTTTTACATGGTCATGTGTTGGGAAGGTTAGTCATCTGCTGCCCTTAGAACAGGTGAATCATTGCTGTCAAATTTCTCTCTTTCAGTTCTGCTTTTTTTTTTTTTCCTTATCATTTTATGCTTTTCATTGTGAGCATTTTTATTTTTTTCATCAACTAAATATTCTTGGATTTGCTTTTCTTTTTAGTCCTTGTATTTTTTGTCTTAAGTTCTCTTACATTGTGTACCTTCTCATAACTTAACAGCAGTCATCTTAGCACAAGTGTGTCAAAGTTGCATGGCTGTGGTGTGCCAACCTGGTCCTTCATTTGCAGACAGCTGAGTCGCTGGGTTGAGGGTTAGAAACATGCTTAATTGCTTTATCAGTTATAAGAGCGAAGATGTTTTTGCTTAAACATCTCAGGAGTAAGTTTTTTCATGGAACTTGTCTTATAATTTGAAGTAGTTCTCTGGACTCCCGTCCTCTCCAGCAAGCCAATGTTATGTTCAAAAGACTTAAGCCAAATACACAAATATGGGAGAAGTAATTTTGGTTATTGTTCTTTCATAACTATGTCTTTTGTACAGCAGAGGGAAACAAAAAGTTGGAAAGACAAATCAAAGTTTTCAGGATTGGCCTCTGACTTTCAAATAAGTTGCATCACTTTTTGGCATGTGCAATTTTGTTCTGTGCGGGACAATGGTAGGTGTCTGTTTATTGAAGTCTTTGCCAAATACATCTCCCTGGATTGGCTTCTTGAGGTGAGTTTGAAAAAGTGCTCATTAAGCATTTCATAAGATTTACGTTGGTTATAGCAAGTGAAAATATTGAAGGTACTTGCGTTGTGTATGTAAAAACAAAGCTATATATGAATTAGAAGGCTTGTACCTAAATTAATTCAGCTAAGTCAGCTGGAAAAAGTATTTAGTGTTAGGATTCCAGATCCCCATAACCAGCTAATGTTATCTTTCATAGAAATATCTTTGCTGCAGATGAACTGTTAGGGTGGATGAATGAAATTGAACGCATATCCAGAGACTGGACAGCGATCCTCATTCAGGTTCTTATTTAAGGACTCATTCAGATTTCAATGCTTTTACTGACTAGTAATATACCATAAAGCATTCTGCTAAATAGAAATGTTACCCAAGTGGAAGGTTTGACTGAATCAACAGTATGAAGAATTACCCTACTAATAATTAGGGTAATAATGTAATGTAATAATTAAAGAGTAGTTGAAAGAAACTTCAGAAATGTTCAGTACCAGGGATGCTTAGAATAAATCAAGATGCTCTTTGGCATTCTTAAGCTGCTTAATGCTCTACATAATATATATTATTTCTGAATTTACAATCATTTGCAACAGGTTAAAACTTTTTCACAGATACCATATAATTTGGTCTGTGAACTTGCCATAACAGCTTAGATTTCTGGAGTTCCTCTCACACCAAATTTGATCTTGTAAAAATTCACTTTCCTCCAAGGATATGGCTTCTTGAGACCAATTCTCATCCTGGTCAGCCATCAAAATTATTACTTTTCTAGGAGTTAACTGGCAATAGGAACAAAATATATATTTTCATAGTGGCTGATTTAATAAGGAGAATATTGCCCTTGAAATAGCATTTCAGATGTTGACCAAGTCCAGGGTAATGTAAAGGGATGTTCCTGGTTTTATTTTTCAGGATGGAAGTGGGAGAGAACTGTGGAATCTGAGAATAAACACTCTTTTGAAACTAGAGAGGTATTTCTAACTAGTTAGATTTGTCTGAGTCTCACTTCTATCTACACGTCTTGGGCGTCATGAATGTGGGTTTTTTGATAATTGCTTTGTTGTTAGTCCTCTGACACTGAGTGACAGTACTTTTCTGTGCTTGACAGCCAAATCTATTGGTATACGACAGTCCTCATACACTGTGAGGTGTTTTCTTTCTGCTTGGTGACAGTAAGAGCTTCCAAGTTGACAGGGAGGGCTAAGACATCTTTACAAGTGAGAAGAAAGCTGAGAGAGGATGAGGAGGTTTTATGTCAAAATAAAAGCATTCATTTAGTTCATCCTTTCTGCATAATGAAATAGACAGGACATTTGATAGCTACACGTTAAAACATATTTTATTTATGTGTTGCTTATAGAAAATTTTATCACTCTAGCTCACTATCAGGGTCCTTATTACTTGTTTTTTTTTTGCAGTAAATGGCTTTGTAGCAAGTAGTTTTTCATTAAGGTGATAGGTGGTGTGATGTAGCAAGTATATTCGCATGTAGAAGGTATTGTAGGATGCTCTAAGAACCTGTCTTCTCATTATTTTTTTCCTGAGAAATAATTAAGTAATGTAGAAGATGTATGTATTATGGGACTTTTTGTACTCACTTAATTAAAAAAAAAAAAAAAAGAAAAAGAAAAAGGATGAGTTTGTGAGCTGTAAATGTCTTTGTGTCTCCAGTGACTTGCTGCTTTCATTTAATGCTGTGGACCTTTTCACGCTATGGAATAGTTGATTAGTCAAAATTGCTGTATTAAGTTAAATTCTTAGAAATTAAGTGGGTAGTCAGCAAAGCGATGCCTACACAAATTCAGTGCTTGCAATATCTATGTGCATGATAATATTAACCAGTAAAAATAAACAAACAAAAAACTTTGCTAAGCTTGTTCAGTTTCAATATAATTGCCCAGCAGGAATAACTTCTTAAGGAATCTTAAAATGAGTGGCTTACGTGATCAAAAGTAGGTAGACTATTGTGGATGAATGTGGTTGAATACTGGATATTTGTGCTGTTCCTGGATGTTCTGCTCAGATATTCATTGGAATGTATCTCTACTGATTCATCTTTGCAACTGGATTCCACTGCATCAATATTTCATTTGTATTAGCCCCTTCTCTTCATGGTAATTCTCTCTTCCAATCTAAATACAAGAAGTTGGATATGCTGGGAAGACTGTCTACAGCTCCAATTATTGCTGGCCTCTAAGACCCAGCAATATTTCTAAAATGTTGTCTGTATCTGGTGGTATGCTCAAAGGTATGCTTAGCGATGTGCTTTTCATCAAGTAGTTCTGGTACTACCACCCTCAGTATTAGTCTAACTCCATGGCAGTGATGTGATCATCTCTGTTCCAGAGTTAACTAGTGAAGTACTGTTTATCGAGGAGATGGAATACCTAACAAGGAGAGTTCACATTTTAGCCTGTTGTAATTCAGCAGTTTTGCAATGTTGCTGTATTGTAAATGATTTTCTGAAATTATTTCTGTGATAAATCTATTTGTGTGTTTACAATAGGGCCTTATAACATTGACTTTTTCTTGTTGGACTCAGTGCTATTGTTGTTCAGAGGCATGCAGCCTTTTAAAATTTTGGTGATAGCAACCTTCATAGAATATTGGTGTTAATGTCACAGTACCGTTCTTAAGTCACTTGCATCAGGTATTGATGGGAGGCTTAGAGGTGTTGAAAATAATTTTCTTTTGCATCATTTTCTAAGACATGTTTTGGCCAAATTTTTCAAGAAATACTGAAATACTAATCTTAACTGGACTTAGAAAATATAGCTAGTTCCAAACAAATAGCAGGTGATTTGAAAATTGAAGTTTAGGAGGTATGTTTCTATATGTGCTTGGTTCTTTGCCATTTAGAAACACCTGAAAACTCTGAAGTGCATGTGGACTTAAAATGAGAACATCCTTCACTGGCATCTTCACGATCTTCCTCTGCTGCTTAAAAAAAAATAAAAAAATAAAAAAAAATCAACTTTGAATGCTGTCAGGAGACAGGGTTAAAACAGGCTTAAATTTTTGTGCCTGTAAATTAGAGAATTATGTCCTCAGATTGAATCCTTCTAAAGAATGTTGTGATTTAATCTTCTGTATCATTTCTGCATGTTCCCGAGTAATTTTCAGTTGAAATGTAGCATTTCATAAGACTTGAAAGCAAATCCTTTAGAATGGTGTAATCTTTTCAGGTGATATGCTTAGTTGTTTTTGAAAACAAGAAATTAGTTCACTAACAGGTTTTGAAAGTCCTGTTGAGCAGGTTGTTTATTCTTAATATCCTTAGGATTCCTTAGGTTATATACAGGCTTAGGGGATTTCTGTGGAAAAATATGTGATTTCATCGATGCCACCTTAAACAATTTGGCTTATTCTTCTGCCTCTTCTTTTGTTTTCATTAATTATGTAACACTGACATAAAGATTTGGAGCCTTGAAATGTCCAACACATTCTATCTTTGACAGTGTGGTTTAATTTTAATTGCATTTTAGGAAAGAAGTGGCCCTAAAGCATCTTGCATTATATCAATTATCTTGGTGGAAGAAACACACAAAATACATTTAATTATAGGTCATAACCTAGCAAATCATAAAAATCCTGTTCTGAAGTAAATTGTTGCCACTAATTAGCTTTCTTGTTTGCCTGTGCTGGAATAAATTCATTTGATATCTTCCTAATATTGGCTATTTACAGAGATATAACTAATTTTTAGAAGAATTTAATCCAGAAGGCAACAAATACTTATGTCCATTCACTGAATAGTTTTATAATGCTAAAATATACGTAATATATTTTATGTCTATATATGTAAAATATATGTAAATTTATTTATATATTTAACATATATATTATTATATATTTACATATATATTATATGTAAAATATATGTAATGTATTTTATGTCTATATATGTCTATTTTTAGTAGTTTCAAACATAATATGCTGAGGTTGATTTTATTTTACTCTAAGTTGAATTCATATTTAACCTCACCTAAAATCCTGCAAGGAGTGTGCTGCTTAAAACACTATTTTATTTTGCATCAGGGTTTTCAAGCATTTCATGTAGTATTGTAGAGGTTTAGAAGTAACAAGATTGAGTCAGTTATTTAATTAGGAACTGAATGTTATAAAGCAGTATTTCTTATTGGGTATGAGACCTTTGATATAAAATCATTTCAAATTCATAGCAAGGCATATATAACACAAAATAAACAGCTAGTTGGAGGCAGTTTCTGTTCATATCAGTTGGAGAAAATTTTCAGTTCATATCTTAACAGAGATTGGTCCCAAGCCCAAAAGACTAGGTGAAACTGCACTGCATCTGTCAGGGAGAGCAGTTTGGTAAACAGAAAATGCTAACCACTATCGATGAAGTTTTACTCGCTTTATATAAATAGGGTTTCTTCAGTCCCGTTTTCAGCACAACAACTTTCAGAAAGGCTTTTTGTATTATTATATTGTATAATAATAACATATAATACATCTGTGGCTTACTATATGACCTGATTCTCCAACTGCCTATTTAAGTGCAAATGAAAATTAATGATATAAGGCTAATATAAATGAAAGACCATACATACCTTGCATTTAGGAGATAATGTTACATAAATTAATGCCCATTAGAAGGCAAAATAGTAAAATGTATGCTGATCAAAAGCTTGAACTGGCTAACTTTGGTCCCTCATTCCTGTGAGGTTATCAAAGTGCATGTCACTGTCTGTGCTTAACTTGTAGTTACACTAGGTAACAACTAGAAATTAGCATTCATATTTCATCAAGTAATTATTTCATTAACCAGACATCCTATACTATTTTATTTCAATTGGTCTGTAAGTATTCGTGACTAATAAAATGGAGCTACATGGATTCTGTTTTATGCTAGAGTTGAATATAATGTAGCTGCATGTGCAAGACAGATGGTAGTGTTCAAGAATCCACCTGAGGAGTTTATATGGGGGTGCATTGTGGTCCTAACAGCAAGCAATGAGGAGTATAGTTTTCACTTCATAGTTTTTAATTAGAAGATATTTGTAATAGTGGAATGAAAGGAAGCAAACACCGACTGTTTCTGTTTAGTACAGTTTTATATGTTGTCATTTCCAGCCTTCATTTTCAGGATCTCTTATTCAGGAATAATCACCAGCATTTACACTACTTTATTAGATTACATGGGAGTTTGTTATAATTTAACTAGCAAGGTCAGGAGGATAGTCTATTTCAATAGGGAAACTGTTAAAATAGCAACATAAATCCACAATAAAAAATGTTAATAAGAAATCAAACCTACTTTTCTCACTCCTCTCTTTATGTCAAATAGGAATCAGAACATAGCGTAGGATAATTGGCTTTAACTTTTTTTGTTACTGTGTCCTGCAGGTCAAAACAAGAAAGAGGGTGAAAAGTTGAATAAATTGCTTTGTGAAGTAAAACACAGTACAGGGACATCCCAGAGATAAATGTATATGCAACATTATGGACCGGGCAATAGGTAATGGTAACATGACCTCCTTTTTAAGATTTCTAAAGCAGTTTAAATACAGGAATCTTTGTTTGTTGTAGCTCAAGAAGGGCATTTAAGTAGAAGCAGTGAGACTGAATTAATAGTTGTGTAGAAATTTCTGTCAGATCTGTAGAGATGTGGAGTACCCTTTTCAAATTAATATATGTCTTTTAAAGTGCAGTAGTGTATATCCTGTAGTATACTCTTGATCTCTTTTATTTTCCAACGGCTGTTTGAGCTGTAAGCTCTATGAATCAGCTAGGCAACTTGTATAACAGAAATAAAATAACTACCTAATTCGGTATATAATAAAATCAAGCACAGTGTAGCCTGAGGCACAATGATAAAGTATTATCAGGTGCAGTTCACAGATATGAGAAAATATCTTTAGCCTAATAAAACATGTAGTCATAACTAATCCCTTCCAATATCTGAGTGACAGTAAATACTTTACATCCGTTTCTCATGATGCACTTTTTAGTTTTCACTGGTGTTGCTGCAAATTCACATGAATTTATTTAAGATTATTCTATGTTGGGCCTACTCTGTAAACTCAGTAGGATCAATGGAAACCATCTCATGTATTGAAACCTCTGTGTAATTAGATGGTGACATGAGAAGAGGCAAAAGTCCATCAAAATTCCCAAATGAAAGCACATGAGAGTCAGAAGAAGAAAAACAAAATCTTTACTCAAATAGTATCTTGCAGACAATGCCTGTAATGGAAATTAATTGAAAACATAGGTTTGCTTCTGCAGTCCTTATTTACCGTCTGGATTTGTGCCTCAGCAGTATTGGCAGCCTTTGCTATACAGACAGCCTCTGTTCATGATGGTTTGAAATGTTTCAGGGTAGTTCATTTTATTTATAAAATAAAAATTGCTCAGAGCTGCCCAACTGTAGTCCTACTGAAGCTGGTAGAAGTTCCATAGGAGATGTTAAGTGGCTTAATATGCCAGTGCTGAACACTTTTGTAAGACGACTCATAGTGCTGTAGGTTTTGTTGCTGAAATTTACTTTAGGGTTTATGAGCCAATATGCACTCAGTCTGAACTGTCCTGAAAATGTAGACTCTGCTTTTGTTCATAGATTAAATGGTCCAAAATTCTGGGATTTAATGAGGTCTCTGTGTTTTGTTGTTTTCTTCTGTTTTTAAATATAAGATTTGACCTTAGTAAGTGTTTTATTTCATATTGTTTTCTTAAAGCTCCATGATTCATTGCTCTTAAGTAAGCTCTGTGTAAGCTGTGATCATCTTGCTATGACAGAAAACATAGCAAAGGGGAGTGGCCCTTGTGTGCTCCATAGAAAGGTTTGAAACGCACGAGCTAAAATCTTTGTCAGCTAGAGGTCTGGAAAGGGTAAGGAGGAGTATTTCAAATACTCTATCTAAATTTCTCACAGAAAACTGCTGTATAAACAATACGAATGCTGCCTTTGTACAGTTATTCCTGCCATACTCACTGGTTGTTGAATCTAGAATTAGCATTTCCAGCTTAATCCTGGTTCTGCTTATATGAATGTTCTAGATACTGTGCTGATTAAGATATTTATAAACACTTAAGGAAAGCTGATAGTAGAACAGAATCTAGAGGAGAATCTCAGAAACCATTCTGTTTCGTAGTAGAAACAGGAGATAAGTTCAATATGTCTCTTGTAGAGCAAAGGAAGTGGAGGTGGGAAAGTTCAAGATGAGAAATTACAGGGCAGTGAACATGAAGTGATGTATCATCCTTCGCAGGCTTGCAGCTCTTTCCTTAGGAAAGAAAATAAGTGTTAACCAACATAGGGAATCCAATATAGAAGAACTGGTAGGATCAGAAACAGAGATGCATCACCATCTTTAATATAGATAAAAACTGGAGGCATGATCAGTGCTGTTCTTTAAGCAACTTGTGGGGATTTGATGTCCAGAGAGTGTTATCACTTCTGGAGTTTCTCAGGAGTCTAAATTTGTAGTTAAAATAAGTGATCAGACTATTATCTACTGCAATGTTTATGAGACTTCCAGAATAGCATTAAGGAAATACTATTGTAAGTTACACTGCCATAAGAAAATGATTGCAGGAGGAATGCATATGTATAGTTGGTGGATTCTGAGCATCAGTGAAGGTATATTTACTCTTGGAACCAGTTAGATCATATAATGCTTCATTTATAATATTATAAAACAGTTCTGTTGCTAGGTGGAGCTAGGACTCATTAGGAAATGCACTGTTGGAAACCCTGGAGGAGAAAGTATGGCAAAAGGTACGTGTAAAAGTTATTCAACACATGTTTTAGTAATTGTATTTTTAATTAGGCAAGGGAAGGTAGTTAGAAACAGTATGACAGTTGAAACATGAAAGCATGGATAAGAAATTTTATTTGATCCCGATGTGTTTGGAAAGTCTATTGTGTAATAGTAATGAAAACATTAAGGGCTTGTCTGTTGACTACGTTTCAAACTTCCATACACAAAAACTAGTTATACATTGAACAAAATATTTTGACTTCTAGATTTAAAAATAAATACAATTTTATGGTGGTGACCTCACTTACATGTATATGGGGTAAGTGATCTGCTTGGAGAAGAAAGCAGAGCAGTATTTTGGTATAAATTCACAAATCTTAGTGGGTACTAGATTAGCTGGACTTGGCAGACTCCACCTTTCCCTGTAAAATGAGCTAAATAAAGTTACCATAGGGAGTAGGTGATAATACATGGGATCTGATATATCTAGCTACATCTAGGTTAATTTTCATATTTTATGTATTTGAAATCTTTCTCATGGTCTGTAGCAAAGCCCTATGTTGCACTGGACACTACATACTGGAGACTATACTAAAATAATTTCATATTCGTTGGTCTTTGGCAAAAAAGACCAGTCTCTTAAAATGTTGCTGCAGTGGTTCAGTGGAGTCTTGTGGGAAAAATCATATGTAATTGTATTGCTTATTCTACTCAGAGGTGAAATGGCTAACTGAAAAGTGCTAGAGATTATCCCGTGGTGGGTTCTTCCACACACCACCGTTCCCTTAAAGGTTAAGCTAAAGTCACTTTGAAAATCTTTAGAATCTTGGGAAAAAAAAAAAAAAAAAAAAAAAAAAAGTAAGAAAAAAAAAAAAAGAAAAGAAAAAGGCCAGACCTTCTCAGTAGCATATTCTAGATCAGTATCAGAAAATTATTTAAGAAAAACATACAGAAGAAGGAGGAAAAATGCAGAGTCCTTCTCTGTATGAACATTTGTAAAGTATTAATAACAGGATACTGCTAGCAGTTTGAAGGACTCCACATCTTAAAAAACATGTGGACCATTTTATTTTGTAGGTGTATGTGTTCAAAGCCACTGAGAAACTGTGTTAGATACTGGTAGGATTCAGAATCTGAAAAATAAAGGGAGTTAAAAAATAATACCAAGTTTGTTTGACACAAGTAGATACACATTTGAAAGTGCTGTGAAACTAGGTATTTTCTGACCTGGAGTATGTGTCATTCAGAGAAGGCAAATGCCAACTTTAGAACAAAGCAAAGTGTGCCTTTAATCAAAAGGGAAAAATATGTTTTACAAAAAGTTTTGAATGATAAGTTAGATTATGATAATCCAATCAGGTTCCAGATCATAATTCTGGTTGTGTTATGTATTGAAGATTTTGAGAGTCCTACAAATGTGTTGTTATTACTGTTTATCCTCAGATTCACACATCCTGTGTGGGCTGCAGAAAATCAATCCATTAGTGGTGGTAGGAGGATCTCAGGCACTGAGGCACTCAGTTATCTATTTGTTAATCATGCAAATAAATAAGGAAAGGCAGATGCCAGGATCTGTGGTTACCTAGATACCATGGTCATCATCTCAGGAGTTTGTCATCTTTTATTAGTAGGCAAAAAGGGAATAACCATTTATTTTCTCCTCTTTATTACTAGCTGAGTGGAATTTCCAGTTAACACTTTCAGATGAATCAAACATGGATCCCCTTTTTTATGTCCTGCTGGAGGTTAGTTTTATGGACAAACTCACAAGATGGGTTGGATGTTTCAACCAGCTTAGTTGCGAATATTTTATCTTAAATGGCAGAGAGTCCAAAATATATATTTTTTTGAAGTTGTTGATTGTGCTGCACTTCACAGCATTTAAGTGTGAAGAATGGTAAGCCCATGATCTTTGGGGAAAAACATGGAATACTCCAGCAAATCTCCAGTACGTATTTGTCATTTTGGATAGTTAGCACTCTCTTTTTTGCACTGCAGTGAGACCCATAGGCTTCTTCACAAAATATTCTCCTTACTATGTTATTGTCAGCACTGTGTAAGAGAAACTTGAAATTTCAATTGAGATGTCAGGGAAAGTGAAGTGGCAGCTGTCTCCAATTGATTTTTGATCTCTGTGAGATTAGCAGCTGATGGTACAAAAGTCATTAATAATATAGTGCAATGCATTAGATATGTTTGTTAAGCCCTGTTAGTACCTGCAATGCTGTCAAAGAATTTGTTCATGTTGTTAGTTCCTACTCAGGCTCTCCACATTGCACTTTGGTACCAGTGTACTTGCAACTTGGTGGTGGCAATTTGTAAAGCAAGCTAAAACATCTGCAGAAAGATACCTCTTCCATGTCTACGTTTACATGTATCTATTTTCATTTCACTCTCTGCACCTGTGTGCACGATTAGCTCATCCTCTTTCTCTTGGAGATGTGTTAAATCAGTCCATTTCAGACTGACGAGTGCAGAAAGCTGTAGCCCCTGATGACAGCAGCATCACAGTTCTGAGTTGGTTCTCACTGAGCATCCCTTGCTCCTGGACAGCTTCAGGCTCACCATCTGCATTGGCTGCATAGTGCTGAGTACTGGGTTGGTGCCCGTGTGGAGACTAACGCTTTCATTGTACTTGCTACCTCGGTGGAAGATTTTTCTTGTGTAGGTTGCAGGGGTGGGTGGAGGAGGAATTTTCCACACATACTCCCCTCTTCCATTCAGCTTTAAGACCTTGCCAATTCTCATCAACAGGATTGCCACCTGTCAAAGGTGAGAGGAACTAGCTGTTAAAAAATCTGAGGGAGATAGTTCCCCTGCCCCCAAAATAACATACACCAACAAAAATGTGTGTGTTGCTGTTGAATATATTCAGTTATTTCATCCATAGGAATAGAACTGCTTTTCTAGCTGAAGAACGAGACAGTTATATTTCCAATGGAGCCAAACCAAAAATGTTTTTATCTTATGGAAAGGTGAATTAAAAAAAAAAAAAAGAACTCTAGTGATGAATAAAAAACCTAACACTAATTCCATTCTGTGTTAGCCAGTTAATCATTAATAAATAAAATAAAATAATAGATAAAAATATAATAATAATAATAATAATAACAACAACAAAAAATAAAACACCATGACAGAAAACCTTGCTTGTTAGGAAACTGGCAGTCCTCCTCTTGTCTGCCCAGCCAAGGAGCTCTGACATTGTTTTCTTAGTAAGCTGGTAATTTCCATTTGTCTTAACAGAAGAGTCGTAAGATTCCTTCCTAATTTGTGAGATGTGCGGTTCCTCTAAAGTTGTATTTTTTTATCTTTCTGGTCTAATGCATCACCTAGAGAACACCTTAGCTGTTGTAATAGTGGAGAAACCAATTCATTGTAAATATATTTATACTTGTAAGAATTCTGCCTCTTTGGTTGGAAACTTTTTTTCAGAAGTGTAACTCTTCCCTGCACTAGCAGCGAAGCTTAGAGGAGCCTGTCCTGTACACAGCTAACAATTCAATGCAGGTGTGTGTGCGGGTGTTCTTTTTGTTTGGTTGGGTTTAGGTTTGGCTTTTGTTTTAAACAAATGTCCTGTTGAGGGCTTGGATGAATACTGCTTTCACTGCTTGTTTGTTGCCAGCTGCTGTACAGGATATATATGTGGATAATAGCTTTGTACTTTCAGCAACTAATTTGAAGTGCTTAACAAAAGGCACCAGGCATTTCCATGGTGTCTGTGTTTGCCTTTCTCATGATGTTCTATATTCTCTCTCCCAAAGTGAAAAGTAAGAGATTCTTCTCTTTGACAAGATAGTCTTCAAGAGAGCATCTATACAATTGTGGAAAACTTTGAAATATGAGATGATTAACTTTCTGGAGGTCTTGCACTTGTGTATGATAGCGGGCAAGAAACAATGTATAGAAAAAGCATGGAGAAATTGAGAATAATATAAAATTATAGTTTTGTATTAAGTCTATAATTATATACATATTTTTAAAAGGTAGGTTGTTACAATATTATAGAGCAAATAATGAAGACATTTGAACTTCAGTGGTCACATGGCCTATTGTTCAAAAGTGTAACCACCAGAGAATTTTTTTATTCTTAATGCATATTAATTGTTAAGTAAATATATGCCTTTTTTTTTTTTTTTTTTCCATTCAGATTAGGGTTTGCAAATACTTGCATCTTCTCATGTGAATACATTTGTTTGAACTGAACAATATAGTACTCTGGGTGATTTTTATGCTGTGGAATAGTGGGGACTGGGGAAAAAAAATGAGTTTCAGGTTTCAACCTCAGGCAAATGAAACACTCAACACAGTCAAATATAATTAATAGAAATTTTTATTAAAAAAAAAAAGGAACAACAACAACAAAAAAGAGAGCTAGCCTAATAATCCTGTTTATGTAACACTAGTAAGGATCTTGAGATCCTAACAGAACTAACCTACTCTCATAGTTGACAGGCCTTTCTCAATCATTGTGCTTGCCTCCCATATCTGAAAGATACACATCTTTCAATTCCAAGGCTGAATGCAGTCATGCCATCATTGTTCTTGTATTCCAATGTCATCTATTAAAAAAGTTGTTATCACACTTGTGATATCATACCTATTTAGTATGATATAGGTATGTGATATCATACCTATTTAGTTGCAGATAATTCTCCCCTTGTTCTCTCTATATGCCCTAGTTATCTTAAAAGACATTTTTGTACATTTCCACCATCTATACAGAGTGAGGGAGTTCCATGGTATTATGTGGGCACTGTCCTGTAAGTTCCTTAAGGAGCTCACTTGAAGGTCTTGTCATTCATTTAAATAATACTAAGGCATTTCTGGTGAAGTACACAACTGTAATGATTTTGTGAACCTCTTCTCATTAATGAAAAGTGAACTTCACTGCTTTCTGGATACCTTAAATAGAGCTTAAATAGTCCCATAATTGTTATATATGTCTGATAACAGTGCCATTCTACAATAGTAGCAGTGTACCTGCAGAAGAGTGCCAAACCTCATGTAGCACAGCATTCATGTCAAACTGTTATTATTAATCTCTCAGCCGTTTGATTCTTTTAGTATATGTAAGCCTTTCTGTTTGACATCTAGTTTCTTATTGGTAGTTCTGTTGTGTACTTTATTTGACAACTGTGTTGAGTTAACCCTCCTGTTAACTTAAGCCCCATGAACTACTTTTTTATAGTTTCGTATTTTGTAGTCTTTCCTAAGTAGTCATCTTTATGTTTATTTGGAGAGCAGAGTGTTGCTAGAAATATAAGACAATCTTTCCAATTGTTGGAAGTCCATAATCTTCAGACTGCCACTTTCCTTTGTGCTTGTATCTATTTATTGTCTGGAAAGAGAGAATGGCAGTAAACTGCAAATACCAGTTGTCTGTATTGTTCAGTTCAGACAGCCTTCTTTACATCAGTCACTGATCTAAAAAGTGCAGGTGCTTTAGTATATGTTCAAAATTATCAAATATGCTACTCTCATGTAGATGATATTATGTAATAAAAAATATCCTAGTTATGTGGCTTTTCTTATAGAATTAAGACGTGTGTGTGTGTATGTATTATACCTCATGATGTATAGTTTACAAAGAAGATCTTGTACTCCTGCTGGGAATTTTCGCTTGAGTTATGAATAAAGAATCAGGCCCAAACAGAGTGCACTGGGAAATGGTTGGAGGCTTTAGCAACTTCATATTATTTAGTATAAGCTGAGAAATACTCTGTAATTACTGACAGGTGGTCTAGAATTGGACACTGAAATTGCCTACGTAATTGTAGATTGATGATGTTCTATGTGTATCCATTTTGATTTTAACATCAATTCACTAGTCATCATATAATTATATGTAAAGAGACTTTACAAGATACCTGTTATTTCCTGAGGATCCATTACAGTCCATCAGACAAAATATGTATTCATTCTTTTAAACTATGTATTATAATACAAGGATTTTCAAAATAAGGGTTATTTACCCAATAGAGTGTAAAGATTTCCTTGGAATCACTGTAAATAGATGTTCTGCTCCTGTTTAGGGAAATCTGATAACATATTATGTGCTGCAGCGAGTTGTTCCTGTGCCACAAAATTGCAATATGCTTGGGGCTGCACAAGTTTCAGCTTGGTTTTATCAACAATCTAAAGTACAGACTCCTTGAAGCCAGTTAGGCCATAGTCCTGCACGTGAAGAATCTCACTTAATGCATCTGATTGAATTGTCCTGAGTTGAGCACAACCAGTAAGGTCCAACAAAACAAAGACCAGGGCATGTGCTCTCAGAATGTATTCAAGGCCAACTTTTGAATCTCAGAGTACCTGCTGTATTGCTACCGTCTGTAGTTGCTGGAGCAGTATAAAGAGTACAGTGAATGTTTACTTAGAGGTGAGTGAGTTGCTATCTCTGTGGGTACCTTAAAGATTTTATCTGTGTAGATATCATAGATATTTTTAAACTTCACATTTTCAAAACAATGTTTTTAACGGAAGACTGTTTATCTTCAAGACACGCTATAAATGCATATTCTATAGTTAAGTGCAATTATTTGCAAAATTCCTTCAGTAAAAAGTAAGACTTTTTCTGTCACCAATAATGCTAAAGCAGATTATAGCATTGGGAGGAGGAGTAAATCAAGTATTAGTTTGCATTTTTTGAGGCATCTGAAGGAAATTAATATTTTCCTTTGGGGCTTTTGCAAGCCAGAATTTGCACTGAATTTTTTTACTATGTGGGTGTTTGTGTTGTGTTGTTTTTTTCTTAATATTTAATTTTCATCTTTAGAGTAATGTTTCTTTGAAGTCAGTACATAATCTTACTCTAGCTGTTATTTCAGGAGTAAGTTTTGACTGGAGTTCCAAGTCCACAGTGTGGCTAAATCTTCCCCCACTCTAGTAACTTCGAATCATTCTTACTTGTTATTTTGATTTAGAATCTAGTCTTTATCAGCTGTCTGTGCTAGAAAGTTTCTGAGTACCTGGTTAGTAAAAAAATTTAATTTATTTTTCTGGCTTGGGTTTCATGGACTCAATTTCAGTCATACTTCCACTGGCTTTAGACTGATATGTTTTAATATCAATGAAAGTTTTAATATCAGTGAAAGAATTTTCATCTGTGTTCCTGGGCTGGGGAGTGAGGCACCATTTGAAAGGGGTCCTACAGAGGTCCATATGGCAGGAGAGACCCTGTGCATGTGCCTCTGTGCTGAGGCACGTAATCCTTGTGCTTGAAGTGATGAGCAGAGTATGGCCCACTTCAGTCAGTACTTTGTGAGCTGAATGATCAAAGCAAGAGTGAACTGAAATAGCTTTCTAGGTTTGAAAAAAAATAAATAAAAATACTGAGAATAAGTGATGAAAGATTGGTGTTGGAGTCAGAACATGATACCCCTTTTATGTATGGTAATTCTGTTTGTAGAATGATTGGAAAAAGATTTGTGTTTTAACTTTAATGAGTCAGTATGAAACTGAAGTAACTTGCCAACACATTCATGTGATTCAGTTGTTTTTTAAACTGCATTTTACATGAGGGGAAATTGTAAGTAGGAAATGTCAAGGATTCACTTGAGGCATTACAATTCCAGAGGCATGAAGCTAATACATATTTGTCTCATTACTGTCACCAGATTAAGGTTGGTCCATGGATGGCAGCAGTTTATAACTCTTAGGAGACACAGTTACAAATGACCTGTGGGAGGTCACAGATACCGCAACTTCCTTCCTAAATGAAGATTTCCAGCATTTCATTAATAAGAAATGAGGGAAAAGACGTTCATCATCGTTCGAAATGTTGTAATGTTGTTGGGTTTTTGTTTGTTTGTTTGTTTGTTTGTTTTTCTTGAAAAGGAATTTAAAAGGTTTTATTTCCAACTCGGAACTGATCATATCTTTGTGGACCATAGTGTATGGGAGTAGGAAAGCATTGCAGTCCTTCTGGAGACTTACTGAAGGTCTTTATGTTATCTTATTACATTAATGCAATTAATCCATTGTGCTATGTTATTTGCATATTGATTTTGATTTGCTTAAATCTGTCTAGGGCACATGTGAGCAATAAGTAGTGTATGGGGGCTTTGTATGGGGGCTTTTAAATGTGATTCATAGGCAGGGTTTTTATTCTCTTTCTTGTTTTTGCTACCATTGACACCTCAAACCTAGAACTCACTATAGCAATTCGTACACAGGGTATGTACATTTCAGCAAACACAGTATGTGTGTGCTGCTACTGTTACCTGAAACAAATTACCACAGAGACTGAAGGGCCTTCTTAAGATGTAAACTCCTGTGTCTGAAATCAACTGCATCTAGTTTTAACCCAGTTCACCTAGTCTTGCCCATAGCACTTAAATGCTGTTAAATGTCTTACATGTAGCCAGTTAGATGTAGATTTTTTAAATTATTATTATTATAGTGGCGTAGAATGCTCTAGATAAGTCTACTTAGGAAGGTGTTTAGGTGTTTCCATTTAATGTGTACATTTGCATATTTTAGAAGGTTGCTTTCCTATTGAATGACGAGAGCTACAGTTAACGTATTAAATCATTTGCCTGACAAGTTCATTGTCTTTCCTTGTAATTTCCTAGGTGCAATTTAAGGTGTCAGCTTTGATTCATAAGGCCGCACATGGATTGATTTGTAAAGCCATGAGTGTGTATCTGATAGACTGCTTCTCTTCCTGTTTGTAACGAAGGTGTGACACCAGAGTATTGATTCCTATCTTTGCATGCAAAAGATTGAAAGAGCTGATAAGAGTTACGGAAGGTCAGTAATATATATGTGTATATAAATAATATTCACTGCCAGAGTAGCAGATATCAGCCAAATATTTGAGTTCATTATTCTAAAGATTGTTTTTTTTTTTTTTTCTTTTTCTGGCTGACCAAAGTGAATGCCGGTAGTTAAAGTAATCAAAGAGGTTACTAAATGAGAGAATGCCAGTGTCAAAATGATCTGAACTACAGTGTTAAAAAATAAAAATCTTTATCCCACTTTAAGTAATTTTATAATATATGTATATATATATATTATTTTTTTTTCCTTCCACACTAGAAAAAGTATTTTAAGTAGTTGTAGTCCTTATAACCTTGTGACTTATGTGATCAACAGGCTCAAACCTCTTTCTTTAGTCTATGGTTTAGAAATCCAGGCAATCTCACCTGTCTGGTGAATGTGAATTCTTAGTGGACTGTCTGTTATTTTCCCCTACCTTTTACATCCACGTATAATGTATTAGTGAGGAAACATCTCTCAAGAGGGGAAAATGAGTTACATGTGGGTGAGGAGAGCCCTTCTGTATGAAGGAGAGAGGAGGGGGAAACAACAAAACCACATTTCTAAACCATCAATCTGAAGAATAAAGACTTTGAATATCTACAGAGGGAAGTATTTCCATTACAAAAGTTTTTAGCACCATTTGAATCTTTAAGAACTACAGCACTTTTTTTTTCCCTTACAGATGGGAAGGAAGACCTTTAAAAGATGTCTTACTGCTATGATAACATATTGTATCTCTTTGTGCTTATGTTATAGTCAAATGATTTTGTGGAACATACATTTCTTTTAGTCTCTTCATTTCTATGAATTGGCTTGCTTTTTAAATTAAGTCTGAGTTATACTGATGGGTAACTTTTTACCAGACTGGAAATGGGAGGGCTTGACTGTGCGTAATGAGCAAATTGAGAATATTTATGTGAACATGCAAACCACAATAATTAGTTCTATGTACCTTTTCCAAAATAGAGCCCTGAAAAAGAAATAAAATATTCCTATATGGCAGCAATCTGAAACAAGATAAGTCTTAAAAACTGCATCTGCAGGTCTTTGTTAAATATGTTTGCATATTTGATGGCAAAGTGTGTTGGCTTCTTTAATGCTTCAGCATTGTTTTTGTGTAACAGAAAGGAGAAACAGCTTAGAATTTCTTAGGTTAGCTGGGGTATCAAATTTTATTTTATAAAATAAAGAACCAAAAATAAACATGTAAAATTGCTGTATTTTTCAATCTTGATGTGGGATGTATGGAGGGAGGGAAATCAAACCTTTTACATTTCCATACAAATACAAATCATTAATCTTCCAACTGAAAATTTATTAAACATAAATTCTAATAATTATCATTCTTAGTAATATATGGAATTTCACTTACATCTGCATCAGAAAAGTCTGTGTTAAGGATTTATAATGATAACAGTGAATGCTTCATAAATGTGACAAGGACTGTGGGTGTCAGCCTATGTAGATAGAAAACTGGAGTAGCAAAGAGGTAGTCTATATCAGAAGGAAACGTTCTTTCATTTAGAGCAGAAATAGTGTTCTGGGTCTTTGTGATTTCCATAGTCCATCTTTTGGATCTTCTGGAAGACATATTAATGCCTATTACAAGGCAGGAATCTAAAATGAGGGTGAAATGTGTCTTGGGCTGTTGGGATTCCTGAGCAATTTGTCTCTCAGTCCAGCCTTGCCCTAAAAAGTTTTAAGGGACCTGTAAATCCCTTCAGTTTCACTCAGATCATAGTCCTCCTCGTTTTCTGACTACACCGGGAAAGAATAACTTCCATTACAGAAAAATTGTCAAATCTTCCTTCTCCAATAGCAGTTAAGTTGATTAATTCAATCAACAAGTTGTGAAGAAGTGTGGTATATTCCATCGGTACCCCCTCACAAATGCATTCAGCATGCAGAGCATATAGAAAAATATGAAGTTGAATGGTGAGTATGAAATCTATCCAAAATGTTTTTGGAGTATGTGGAAACACTACAGTGATGTATATCTACAGATTCTTCCACCTTCAGTTGTGTAAACAGGGATCATACTCTGGAACTTGAAGATATCTTCATTCATGACCGAATACACCTCTAGCAACTCCTGATGATTGTATTGAGTTTGAAGTCTTGAAAAATATCTTGTCAGCCTGTATTAAAGTGATGGTATATCTTCTATGGTAAAATACTCATTTTTGAGAAAGGTGGCTTTCTATGCCCCTATAGGTGTAATGCAAGGTATTATAGCTCACAGAAAATATGAAGCTAAATGGTCTAACAATTATAAAAGAAAATTTTCAAGTAGAAAGTTGAAGGTCATCTTGAATTTTATTTTATTTTATTTTATTTTTGGTCTTGTAATGTTTCTTAATGAAAGCTTGGAAGGAGGACCAGTCATCCTCCTTTTTTTTCAGGAAGAGAATGTAAAAAATGTAGGTGCTAAGGTGTAAAATATTGTAGTAAAGAAAAGGGTCATGTGGACAGAAAATCAGTCATACTTCTCCCCCTCTTGTTGTTGTCTGCTGAGCCAATACCAGGATGCACAGTAGCCAACTTCCTACTTCCAGTGCACAGCTAAAACTAGCTTTCTTGTCTGATTTTGTAAGAGGAACGCAGTGGGCTCTCCAAATCTTTTGGGTAATGTACAAATGTACCTCTATGACATCTTTTGGAAATGGTAGTTTTCCTACCTACCATACAATTCCAGTCTCATGCGTAGAACACACATACTGCAGTAGTTTTGTCAGCTTTGCATATAACTTGAATACTCTTGGGTATTTTTATAGCTGAGTAAATACTATTGGCCAATCCGTATTTTATTGACTTTTCCTGTTATGAGAGTAGTCTCAGATTGATGAGTCACTATTCATTTTCATTTGAAGCTTTTCATGTATGTATTTTTTGCCATGCTATCTGTCAGCTAAAAATAACTCACTTGCAAAAATGACAGAACAAATTTTATGGAGAAATAATAAAATCTACTGCTGTGAACTTGTCACTTCAGGCAAAAACAGTTGCTTATGCTGGCTGGAATGTTCCTCTGATGTCTTTAAATAACTTCATTAGTCAGTAAGATAAGGTTTAATTATTTAAGTGTCAAAAAAAGATGAGCTTTTGGTATTTACATGGACCCACTGTTTACTCTTTTTGGAGTATTTCTTTCTGTTAGAGCTGCAAGCACTTGCAAAAACCCATCTGGCTGGCAAAATATCTTTTTGTTTACAAAAACAGAAGCTTTTAGCCACTGCAAGCTCTTGAGCATTTCCTGCTGGGATCCTAAGCTAACATTTTTTTGCCAGCAGGCACCACTTTATGATCATGGGGACCTGCTGTCACCAAAAGAGATTTTCCTTCACGTGTCTTTCCTTTTAGTTGTAGCCTCCAAGGTGACCAATCCTTAGGAGAACCTAACTTTTTGTCTTTCTGGAAAGCAGTTTGGTATGCACTGTACACATTCTCTGCTTGGACTGACATCTTCTGTCCGTTTATTGTTGGCCAACTCCATCCAGAAAACACCTCTTTGGTGAAATTTCATCACCTCAGTGTCAGTTGATTGGGTCTGTCTCAGAGGATGAACTCAAATAACTTCTAACGTGTCTGTCTGTGATATCAACACAGTATACTTGGGTGGTTGTAGGGTAATCTGAGTTTATTTTACTTACAGAAGACATGCACAGTGGGCAGAGTATCTAAGTAAGCTTGTTTGCAGGAACTACAATCTTTGCCTGTATCAGTGAGCCTGTTCAGCTCCTACATAATGATGCTTACACTTCCCTGTTGAGCAAAAAGTGGAGATGGTAGAGAGTTTGGGAGGTGGAAAGGGGAAAAGCAAGTGTTAAGTCAAATTGACCATGAACAAAACAAATTTACTGTTTTCTCCCGGGTTTTTGATTATCCCAAAGATGGTCAGAAAACTAGATTGCTTTTCTGCTACCCAAATTATTTTCTATTATTCAGATGCTTGCCAGAGGTCTTTTTTTTTTTTCTCTCTCTCTCTTTTTTTTTTTTTCTTTTGAAAGAAAAGGTTAACTGAGGTAGAAACTATAGATTTTGAAAATGACAAGGTATGCCTCAGTTACACGGTGTGTACGAAGAGACGATTGTGGAAAGGTTTAATTTCACATCTTTGTTAGCATCTTTATCTTATATCTCTTAATTTAGACTTTATTGTGCAAGGACAATGATAACAATGAGAATGTGTTTTTCACATGATATTTTCTCAAGGAAAGCAATAAAAATGCAGTTAGTTAAATGATTTAAGAGGACTAGAAACAAGTCATGAAAATATTTCAGGCAGGACTAATTTGGCTTGTGTAGAGTAATTTGTTGAGACTCATAAGTAGAGTATTCTACTGTATTTATTTTAAGACTATATTTTGTTCTCATATAAAACTAAATTTATCTTCTGCTTTCTGTATTATCAGTGTTAGAAAAATGCTGCATTCTGTGGAATCTTTCTGCAAACTCCACCAATGTCAAGGTTCCTGTAGCATTGCCATACACTGAAAACTTCATGCAGGAGATAACAGATTTACTCCTTGAAGTTTCCTCAAAACACTGAGACATTTTTTCACCTGCAAAGAAATTTGTTAGTGCTGTAAGATCTGTGGACTACCATAGGACAGTGGAATACTGTTGTTTCTTTTTCTCAAGAATGTGACAGTATAGAATCACAGAAATATATTTAGAGGTTTGAATTTATATCACAATGTCTGAATAACATTCTTTCAGGGGGAATATAAGTTGCTATCATTATTTGTTACAATCCATCTGTTTGTTTGTTTATTATGTTTATTATTTTATTATTTTATTTATTTATTTATTTTGCTTGTGTGCATGTACCCTCCCTGTTTTTTTTGTAACTCCTCTGGCATTTCAAATGAAAAAAAAAAATTTTGCTCATGTCAGCTACTGTATCACCTTATTTGAAGCAAACAATTTTTTGTTTTTTCTTTTACCTTTAGCACTTCTACAGTACAAGCATTCTATACACTGTTACTGATACTTTTAAACTTTTGGGGGCTGGTATATGAGTAGTCTGGCATTCTCCAGATTTAAGTGTTATTGTCCAAATATATAGCAACAGTTTCTTTTTGAGAGAATTCAGGTGGTTTCACCATCTTTGAGTAATTATATTCTTCCCCATTCCAGAAGAGTATTTGCTTTCTGTTTTATTCCTACAGATAATCTAGGAGCAAAAAATGACACAGCAGTCATTTGCCTAGCAGTACAGTTAATATAGTTATGGATTTTTTAATAATTATGAATTACTGGAATTTAAGTAGTTTCTTTGGATCTGGCTGTGCTGACCAGTCAAATATGTGATATTGCTGGTCCATTGAACTAGTTGTCATCTTGCTAGAACGGAGTCTGGTCTTTTTAGAGCCATTCTTTAGATAGCTTTGATTATTAGGTCTTTCTTTAGACTGATAAGCAGGAACTTGCATAGTTCCTGAAGATTTAAAAATCATTACTGCACTCACCCTCTCAGTCACTGTGAGATAAGGGATCATTACAACGAAGCTTTTCTTCCATAGTGCATGTTGAGAAGCTTGAGCTAACTCCTTGTAGTTATCTCTGTTTCTCTTTTTCTCTTTTTTGCAAAGCTGAGGCAAGAGAAATCATGATTTCATCTTCTGATTATCAGTGGTCATCCCTATGAGATTAAAGGGCATTGCATAATAAAGTAACTGCAACAGAGCCATTTCTCTTTTTTATGCTCCTACTTTGAATAAGCTGGTACTTCAAAGGATACACCTTCTGCCTTATTTCAGAGATACTTGCATCAAAGCTAGCCCCATTTAACAAAAAGGCAGGTAGTAAAGACCCTCCAACACCTCTTTCAGTTCTAAAAAGGGAGAAAAAGTCCAACAACAATCCCTGGTTGATTAGTGTGATTCTGTACTTTCTTTAGTAGGATCATGAAGTGTGTGGTACAGTGATATTTTTAATAATATATCAAAAAATAAGAGATGCATGGTTTCATCTTCTTGTCCAACAGATCATTTATTTGATTAGTTCTCTGGGCAAGTTTTTTGTCCAGAAACAAAGCATTATCAAGGAAAAGATTTCTTCCTAGAAACTATGTTATTAAACATATGTGTTTAACTTCAGATTTACTTACTGAACCATGAAGTACACTTGATAGAATTGTATGTGGTTGTGTGCCTAACGCAGTAAAGTTGAGGCACATGATTTTAATTTCCATTTTCCTACTGCCAGTAAACTGCCCCAAATTTTTGTGTGGCACCTCACAAATACAAGTATTTCAGTATCATCTTTGAACCAGGGGACTTAATTCCTGTAGCTGCATCATGGTTCTTAATTTCTGTAGCTGCATCTTGGTTAAGTCACTAACTGGAAGTGTTGATAAATTATCCACAAAGTAATTTTTTTTTTTTTTTTTTTTTTTTGGGGGGGGGGGAGATGCACTGTGTTTTCATGAAGTTGTCAGTATGTATCAGTGGGATATCCTTAAATGTATCTTTCAGGAAAATGATGAACAATTATATACTACAGGTGTTTTTGCCTCTAAATCTCGTGTAATACTATAATGCTGGCAATACAGTTGTTTGTTTCTCTACCAGTAGATTTGGCATAACTTTATTCATCTAGTTTCTTCAGTAGCACTGTTTAGTTTATTCTCATCTGACTTTTTTTGTTATTTGTAGTGTATCTTTCCATGTTGGTTTTGAGATTTATGGAGGAGCTCTAATTTTTGAACCCTAAAATTAAATACATGTCCTGTGACAGTTTATTATCAAGATTCCATTGAGTCAGTGAAGAGATGAAGGCATTTGTTCCATCCCACCATAAGTCACTTTTCAGCAGGAAAACTGAGAAGTTGCTTACAATATATAAAAACTCATACAATTATCAGCTGTTGAAGATGCATCTTGAAACTTGTGTGCATAAAGTTTGTCCTTGGGATTCTTCTGTTACTTGTGCTGGGGCTAGAATTTTATATCCCAGGTTTGGAAAACTCTCTCTTATTCCAAAGCAAAAAATACCCTACCCTGTGATTGTTTTGCATAGTATTAGGGAGGTTGTGTTTCTTTTATTGTTTGTTGTGGAATTGAAGTAAAATTCCTTCGGTGCTTATCTTAATAATAAAGATGCTGAATTAAAGAAACCTTCACCAAAGAACCTAAAACTGATAGGGAAAAGAAGGCCACATAGAGGCTAAATGTGGCAAAAACATGGAAAATAAATACGTTAGTAATAAATTGAAAAGTTGCCATGAACAGTAAGATAAAAAGCTACTGCATTTGGAGCTACAGAACTATTAAGAAGAAATTAAATAACAGGTTTATCTGTGTACTGGTATCTGTGTTTTATCCTAAATATCTGTTCCTTCTATCTCTTCTAAGAAATATTCTGAGCTTTATCACTGTAAGCAGAGCTCTTAGAGCAAATAAAGTTCAACAGTTTCCATTTAATCACCAGTTGATCACAGCACACAGAATTACATATATAGATTACTGAAAAGCCTATATTTTGTTAATTCAAAAACAAATTTAAAAATCTGCAAACACTTGATTTGTGTTCTCAGAAAGTTTTCTTGCTGCAAAGCTCAGATGTATATAAAAAATAAATAATATCTCTAAATAAAAGAGGACGTAAATTAGTCATGGGGGAAGGTGTATTACCCAGGCTATGTTAGGAAAGAGATTAAGAACCAGGAAGCAACTACTGATACTTTCAGTTCTGCCATGCTTACGATGTGTAGACTTTGAGACTTTGCAATCTAAGAAGACTGTTGTCTTAGGAATTTGATACATGTCTTTGGAAAATGATACACAAAGCCTTTTGTATCTAAATAGTGTTAATGAAAATTGTATATCAATAATGGCAATGAACTGACTTTGGGGTGATTATTCCTAGTTTATTGCCAGTTATAAAACTGGAGTATATCACTATAAGCAGATACTTGTGATATCTTTTCTGAACAACGTGAAAAGTTTAAAAGTAGTAAGTAGAAAGAAAGTTGAAAGAGCAAGTATAAACTTAGAAGGAAATTGCACTTCCCTGGGTCAGCAATATCTCATAATGCAGAAGTAGTTGAAGTGCAAGTGCTTTGTACCATTGAAATTGTAGTTCCTGCCCAGCAGCCTCCTAAACAGACTAGGTGGCATTTCTGTAGGATGATACCATATCCTAAACTAGTAACGCATGTATTTCCTACCTGCAGGTCTTTTACAATGGCAAAACTTGCATTGAGCTCACTGGGCATTCTGGAATACAGGTGGGACTTCCTTAAGTAGCGTTAGATGGATCATCTCTTCATTTTTATGTAATGTTTATCCTTAGCCAATTGAGAAGTTCTGTAAATAGCCAATTATTCTTTGATGTAACAGACAGGATAAACGGAAAGCCCTCCACCACCACAAAGATAGAAAGTGTCGGGAACCTCCAGGCAAAACAGTCTTTTTAACTATATTCTTATAACTTACTGAAACCGGTAACACACAGAATAATTTTTCTTGGTTATTGGCTTTTATAATAGAAGGAAGGGAATGGTGTCTGCCTGCTGTATTGCAGGAATTAGTGCAAAGACCCTATAAAATTTCAGGTTCTTGAAGCTCCCCACTAGATTCACAGCTAATTATTGTTGTTATTGCCTGTAACATAGTTCAAATAATGACATGTTGGAAACAATGGTTTCTCCAAAGCTATGGTTTTCTTTCTTACTTGTCCCAGTTCTTTTCTAAGTGAGGACGCTAATGGCAGAGTAGCTTGCTGGTGTTAGGTTATACTGGTGGTTTGGTTGTGTGTGTGTTGTTGTTTTAATTATTATTATTTGTTTGTTTGTTTTGTTTTCTATAAAGAATAATTTAAATTCAGAATATATAAATATGGGACTAAAACTGCAACTTTCAAATTTAAGATGTTAGGAAACATACTACTTTGTTTATTATCACTGCAGTTAAGGACACTGAGTGGTAAAATTAAATCTGCTCTTGAAAGCTGTTTTTTAAAAGCAGGTGAAAGTCATTCAGCTGTCCATTTATTAAGATTAACCTTCATCTTTTGGAGTGTTGAAGCATCTGCTTTTGTTGCTTATAAGATGTATGGCCATCCTATTACAGAAATATAAAAGAAAAAGCTGAAAGCAGTAAGATTCCTCTCTGGGAATCAGGTAGATTCAGTGTAATGCTCTGTGAACTATTTCAGAATGTTTCCTGCAAAATCGTAGTGTGACAGGGTGTCAGCTTTGACAGATCAGTGGTGAAGATTGCACAGACTTGAATTAATAAAGGTCAGAATCGTCAACAGGAAGAGCTGCCTGGTGGCATGTCAGCAAGCACTCATACATAGTATCTGTAACGAAACTGCTGAGCCAGGCTAGAAAATGTAGACTTTGAAGAGGTCTTGAGAGATGTTTAAATGTTTTTAAATTTTATAGATATTTCTAAAATTAATGAGTTCTAATACTTTAGATGAAGTAAAAGCAAGGCAAATGCTTTGGCACTTAAAACAATTACTGATTTTTCTGAGTTAAAATGCATTTTTTCCTATTCTTTCTATGAAAAAATATGCCTCTTGGGTGGCTGCATGTTGATGTGGAACTTCATTTTATACTTTGTAAGTAAGCTGATGAACAACCGAGCTTGTAAAATAAAATTGATCCAGAAGCAACTGATGAGCTGAATATCCCATGATCATCAAGTATATTATTTTCATAAAATGATGAATTCACAAGTGGTTATCATTGAAAGTTTTCATTAAAGTAACTCTGACAACAGTATTTAGAGGAATCAAGTCTTGCTTTCTTCTATACAAGTGAAAGTTCCATCCTTGTAAGTTAAACTGAACTTGCTTTCATGTATGGTGTTCTGCAAAATAAAATTAAGTTTAGAAGAACGATATTCAGCAATAATTTCATAAAGTCATCTCTTACCTGTTTTCATTTTCTTCTCTTGGTGATGGCTTTTACCTGTTTTTATACTTATGCAAGTACATGGCTACTCATCTAACTTGTTGACTGAAGTGGCTGTTTGTCTGTGTAGCCATTTGTCATTTTGCTTAATATATACCTTTCAGGAAGGACTAAACATTGGAAACATTAAAAGAACATTAAGAAAGAGGAAAGACCACTTGTAAGAAAATGGATGCAACGTATTTTTCCCCGAATTTTTATTGTGAAAAAGCTAGTACTATTTAAATTATACAGTTGTAATAGCATGTAGTAGCCTTTTCTCAATATAATATTTATATTTTTCTATATTTAAATTCTCTAGGGTACATAGATATTGTTTAAATTTCATAAAAACAAGTGTATTGATCCCTATTTGTGTGTTAAATAAGATCCTGAAAATGCATTGTCACACACTGGAAGAAGAATAGCAGTTTTTGAAGTTAAAAACTAACTTGAAAATGATGAATACCATGTTCTGTTAAAACAAAGCCAGCAGATGCTTAGGCTATGTGATTGTACCGTGAGAGAAAAAAGATTGTAGAAAAACAAACTAAAGTCACTATGCAAAAGTTTTCCTTCTGTCTGATATCTTACCTAGACTAAAATACATGACTTTTACTGTCTTGCGTGGATTTCTTTTTGCATATTATTTTTTCAACACCATGAAGATGGGACACTTGACAGTTCAGGCCCTGACATAGTACAAGTCTAATCCGTAAAGTATAAAAGTTGCTTTGGGCCACTATTATCTCACTTTTTGCTGTTTCCCATTACAGTAATTGAGATTTAGTAGTGCAGCAGGACTTTTTGCTCAAATAATAGATACCATTTTATATTCCATAATTTCCTTTTTCTTTCTCTATAATTTCCCCTCTTGCCTTTCTCCTCAGGCTTTTATTTTCAAATATTTGTCTGTATATACATAGATACTGAGATATACATAATTCAATTCAGAGGAAGCATGTAAATGTGATATGCAAGATCTTGAGCAATTAAATTCTTCTTTCATGCATATATGCACGTGTTAAGAGATTGAATTGTGTTTTAATACAGTCAAAATCCAGTAATGGGAAATGCTTCATGTTTTAAAAGCACACATTATATTCTAAGAGAACATGATACATATTAAGGACTTCCAATTACTTTAAAAAAAATATGTTTTAGCAAATGCTGTAATGAGTAGTAGCATCTTTATTATTTTCCTGTTATGGGATGTTGCTGCACTCAAAGTCCAATTTGATGGCAGTAGAGTACTGGATAGACAGCAGAGTCCTTTGTGCTGTGCAGTTTGCTGGCTGAAACCTTGGAGATTTTCTTTCTCCAGCATCACAGGTAGTAAAGCTAAAGACCAAAGGTGTGAATTTTGTGTGAAATAAATAATTTGTGTGCATCTGGCTTTTGCATCAGACCTCCAGTTTTTGAGAACAGAAATCCTCTGAAATCAGAACTTTTGGGACAACATGACTTCAGATTTGTCTAGGGTATATCAGAAATCTATAGTGAAGCAAGGAACTGAACTGAAGCCTTATTGACACTTGTCTTGTGTCTTTTTACCTTTGGATCATCCTTCTTCCCAAAGAAGCAGGATAACCGGTAGATGAATCTGGTGCCTGTGGAAGTTCTTAGACTTCTTGCATCCATTTGAGTGGTGCTAGTTCAGAATGCCAGTGCTCAAATTCTTAAGAATTAGTATGATAACTAATTCCACGAGGAATAATGATCCCTGATACTTTAATTGCATGTTGGGATTTCAAACACTAACTTAGTGTTAGATATTTATTCATGGAATTTCATTCACTAAATCTTAGTTAAACCGTGGCACAACTCAAGAGTATTGATTACATTTTTTTGGCTTGCAAAAGTAAACATGGGCTTCGCAACTGTGCAGTAGCAACAATGCTGTCAGTGAGTTTTGTGCTATGCCAGAAGGTAAAGTTTAGTGTAACACCTGGTTGCAATAAACAGTATTAAAAAGAAATAATAACAAAGGAGGAAAAAAAAGAATGAAATGCTGTATGAGACCTTTTTAACAATCTCTGTATCTGTATATAAATACAAGACACATCGTTTGTTTCAAATAAAGCATCTGAAAATGAAGAAGTTTTAAATAAATATATTGAAATGTTAACTTCAGCAGAATTGCGGATAAGGTTACACAAATGTTTTCAACTAGAAACCTATTACAGAGACAACTTCCAAGCTGTTTCTTCAATATTTGAAATACAAGACTTAGCCATTGGATGTATTGTTTGATTTGGTTTATACACAGTTTCTTGTAAGGAGATTTGTTTATTGTTGGGGGCTGTCTTTGGTATGACCTGGTGCTCTCCTGCTGGTGGAGTGTGTTGTGCAGGCTATTTGTTTTGTGTTAAATTCCTTTCTTACTGTTCAGAGGAAATGTAAATATGTCCTGTTATGGAAGAAAACATGTTTTTCATGTCCAGCTGCTTGCCACACTGATGTGACTTGCCAGAATCTGCATCCATTAAATACTGCAAATGTACAGTAAAGTCTTTTGGGCTTACATATATGGGTCAGATGATGCATGCCAAATTGTTGACCTTTCACTGTATACTAAATCAGAACGATTTTAGAGTCTTCTTCTGCATCCATGTGGTGGTTTTACCGTGCTGGGCAGCTAAACCCCACAACGGCTCTCTCACTCCCCCTCTTTTTAGATGAGGAGGGGGAGAAGTAAAGCAAAGAACAACTCACGGGTTGAGATAAGGATAATTTATATAAAGGGAAATAATTATAATAATTAAAGATTATTATGAACTAAACAATTTAACTAAAGGGAAATAAAAAGGGAGAGGGAAAAAGGGAGGGGGAAAGGGAAAATAAAAAGAAGGGAGGAAAACAAACAAATAAAATAAATGAAGGCTATGTGGAAGTGCAGAGGAAATAAGTTACTCTCTGCTTCCCACAAATGAGCGATGATTGACCACGTCCTTGAAGCAGGGCCTTGATGCACGTAGCCGGTGTTCAGGAGGAGGGCTGACCTTTTCATGACAAGAGCCCACCCCTCCCCTCTTCTTCCTGTTTCCACCTTTTATTGCTGAGTGTGACATCACATGGTATGGAATATCCCTTTGGTTGATTTAGGTCAGCTGCCCTGGTGATGTTTCTCTCCTCACTTTTTGCCCACCCCCTAGGAGGGTTAGAGAGAGGCCCGATGCTGTGCCAGCACTGCTCAGCAGCAGACACAACACTGGTGTGATAACACTGCTGTTCCAGCTACAAGTGCAGAGTACGGCACTGTATGGGCTGCTGCAGGGAAAGTTAACATTCCAGCCAGACCCAGTACAATTAAAAATGGCAAATTATGGCTCTTAATTTCTGCTATTTGAATTTAAAATGAGAATATAGCAGATTTTCTTGAAGCCTTCTGCTTATGTAGAGAAATTTCAAGGTAGAGGGAATGTTCTTGCAAGAAATCATTTTTAGAAATAAAAATGTTTGGATGAGAAGATTATTAAAAAGTGTAGAGTTGAAATAGAGAGGTGTTAGTTATTCAGGAAGCTGAAAAATTGAAGGAAGTATATATAGCTACTGCATCATTTGTGTCTGTGGAATGGAAGTGTCTACGGAATCAGTTTGTCCTGCTGTGAAGGAACTACCTCTTCTTGAAGATGCATGCCTGCCCTATTAATCATGTAAGAATATTAGCACTAAGGATGTGATCACATGTTGGTTTGTCTCCAGTCATACAGAAAACATGTCAACTCCTATTATGAGTTGTAACTAGATTCAGTACTATCATAGGTGTTACAACTGCAAATAAACAGGAAAAAGCTAGTAGGGTTGTGCTGAAAATCTTAAGACATACCAATATGTTTGATTGGTAATACTTCACAATATATATCCTGCGAGTAATATATTGTATACTGCAGTATTTTAAGTCACATTATCAGTCAACCTCATTATTTGTAAAAACAACTGTCACTAATGTTCTACCAGTATTTTAAAATGGGAATGTAATGAGTAATTATCTGTCTAGTTTGTACTGCATTTTCTGCTCAAACAATGAAGCAGTTTACTGAGAGAATACAGTAAGAATGATCTCTAAGTATTTTTTATAGCAGTTGCAAAACATGAGATACTAGGTAAGACAGAGAAGAAGAAGATTTTGAGGAGAACGTGTCTGTTTGGTATTGCTTAGAGTTTTCCAGTAAGAGTTATATAAATACCAGTTCAGTTGTGCAAGTGCAAAAGAATGTAGGGAATGGTGAGATGGCAACAGGTCTCGGATGTTCCCTTCATGATTTCTTTAAAACAAAACAAAGAGAGTCAAGAAAAAACATTTTGTTTGGCATATCTTGATGAAGTCCAGGTCATAGTTGCTCTGCCATTTGGACTTACTTAACAGGAGCCTTCTAGGTGTTCTGTCCTGCACGTCACTGTTTCACAGGTAGGAAGATTTCTTTTCATCACAGGTTTCTTATTTGCAATGCAATAAAGCTGCTGGCAGTTGTAACGGTTATAAGTCAGTGTTAGACAAACAAAGCTGAATATGTAGTTTTTTTTGTTGTTGTTGTTTGACAATACAGATTTAGCCACATTTTAACTGCTGCTGTGGCGAAATAAGTAGGTGTGCTGTAAAATACACTTACACAGAGAAGTGTGAGTATCATGGAGGAGACAATACAGAAGGCTTTTGTTCACCCAGGAAGCAGGGACTGAGCTCAGAGCACAAAACTGGAATTTGCTCTTCGTGCTTTTACTTAGCCAGCATTCACCTGAGTACTACCAATTGCTTGGACAGGAAGGGAAATGAACTAAAAATGAGGTCAAAATGGTTCAGAAGGAAAAGATTTGTTGAAAACTTCAAAGGATTCATTGTCTTTAACAGAGTACCTTTAATCCTTGCAGTAGGACGTACAAGTAGACAGGTTTCTCATTCTATCGTGTTTTGTGGAATTTGGAGATAACCAATGCATCTGAGATGTCAGAGGTCATGAAATAAAGCACTTTAGAAGTACTCTTTTTTTTTTTTTTTTAATCAGGGTACTTGCTGAAGAGTGCTCATATGGGCCTGAAAATAAAGTCTTACGTTATTTGTATAATAACTGCATCATTTAAAACAAAAGCATGAACAAAAAATGTACACTGGGTTCTTTAAAGTAGTTTGCTAACACTGCACTGAACATAGTTTTTTTCTTTGGTAGTGTGGTGTTTTTTTGTGTGTGTGTGTTTTTTTTCCCCTGTATCTTTGAGATGTTTGTACTTTGAGTAACAAAGCTATATACATGTATTATTTTGCACTGGTGCAGCATCTGAGTAACAGGTAGCAGTTCTGTGAAATACTTTGAGTGTCTCTGCATCCAAATGGATTTGTAAGAAAAAAGATCAAGTTTAGATCTGGATATGATGAAAGAAGTTACAACCCTCCTTATCTTATAACAACTTCTGTGGGGTGTTTAGTGACCACAGTGAGAAGACAGTCTAGTACTTATTCTGATGTTGCATCACTCTTCTTTCCCTTCTATTTATATGCAATAATATCTTGTTGAAGCATTTGATCCCAAGAATTGATCACAAGAAGCAGCCACCTGTTGAATGTGCTTCTTTCTCACAAGAACTTCATCCAAGGTACTAGCTTCTCAGTTCCCTTAAGTGCTTCTTTCATAATGTTTACTATGAAAAGAGATGGGTGATTGTGTATTTGCTCATATACAGAAAAAGCTTATAGTGTTCTGAACGTTTCAGGTGCATTATCTTTCTCAATATTAACACTGAGAGATTCTAAAAAGTGCAGGTTGGGGCAGAGGAGAGGTATCACGGTCACTGCCTATTACTTCCTCTTGTGGAATAAAGTATTTCATGGTGGAGGGGCACTGCGTTGTTAAGAGGCTTGATAGCTGAGCTAAGGAGTATTGGAAAGGACTGGCTCTACAAAAAGCTGTCAACATTGATAGAAGATAACAGAATGCTGTAAAACCAAATGAAGTACCCCAAACCATAGGAGGATTTGTATCCCCTCATTTCCTTTAATGGTAGGTTGTAGTTTCTTAGTTATACTACTGCTTTAGCATTTAATAATTATTATTTCCTAAGAACAGTAGAAATATATTTCATAATTAAAAGCACTACTGAATTGATACCATGGATACCATGAGGTTTATACAGTTCTTGGAGGGAAGAAATGTTAAAAATGAAAACAAGAAAACCGCCACCATGTTATAATTTATGTCAGCCTTCAAATTAAAACACCATTGATTGGTGTTGGCTATATTCACCACGGTATGAATACAGAGTTCCAGTGTGATGCAGCGACTCTTCATAGAATTCACTGATGTATACATGTACAGGGTGGGGTTTTGTTTCTTGCAATTCTTCCTTTTGTTGTCATTCTTGTTACCTCCTTCCTGTATTATTTGGGAGTGAAAGGCTTACAACATCCCATCGGCTGATACTTTAGAGAAGCGTTTTTGTATTCACCCCGAGTAGCGTAGTCCCTGGTCTTTCCATGGTATGTGGTAAATCTGCATACTACATCATGCCTTTGATTCTGTAGATTGACCATGACTCATTCTTCGCTTCAGCAATCCCTGTTTTCTCTTCAGATGCAGTGTTTGGAATTTTTTCAAGGTTTTATGTAGGAGATGTAAGAAGGTGAATTTTACTTGTTTTCATACTAAGGAAGGGCACAGGCAAAATCTTTACAGTATCTTCCTTACCTTTCCCTGTTTTGAAGCTTAATTTGTTCCTTCACTATTGTATCCTTACAAGACGTATTAAAGTCTTCTGATTATCTTGTATTTGTGCAGATGGGCAAACAGTCACCGTGAAGGTGAGAGAAGCTCATACTGAAAATAAGTACCAGGTTGAGAGAGAGAAAATACAGCTTGTTATACAATTATATCAAAATTGTAAAATCATATTCTGCTTATTATTACTTACTAAAAGTGGTTTTAATGTAAATTGGGACTCACTTTTCTGCAGGTTGTGTCAGTTTTCTAAGTCTGTGCAAATTTCTGTGTTAGAATTTGGCATGTCAATGAAAGGCTATCCTCTTGTCTTTTAATGTATGGTCATGCTTGAGCTGTTCATACCAGTAATTGCTCCAGCACTTAGTCAGCTGAGCTGCTACCAATCCTGATCCAGATAATACTAGAACAAACTGTTTTCTTGCTGCTACTCAGTCATGAATTTTCCTTTACTGCATTACTGAAGGTGTTTACAGACATGTTTTACATTTTATACTCTTTGGTTATCATGAAACAAGCTAATGGACTTTTTTAGTAGTGCTGTTATGTGATATTTTTACCTTACATTTCATCTTACATTCTGGTGTTCTCTTCTGGGGGGCATTTTGCTAACTGGGGGGTAGGGGAGACAAACCAAAATAATAAAAATAATGATAGTAATAATAATAATAAAGTTACAGATGTTTTGGCTGATGCATGCATTTGTCACAGCATAGGGCTTAAAAAAAATATTATTTTGTACAAAGTGCTGAGAATTTCCTTGTGCAATAAAGGTGGGTTTTCCAGTTGTAGTGGAGACTGCTTTCTCACTGTCCTTGTACGTCAGACTGTTAAGATTTCCAGTTACATATAACTCTTTAAATTATGGTGGAAATTACTATGCATCTATAAGAATGGCAACAGGTTTTAGAGTTTTGTTTTCACAAAAATATTGACTGACTGTTCTGGTCAGGAATATTGATGTGGCTGCCCAAATCAGACATCATATAATAATTTGTTCAAAGCAAAATCTTTACTTTAGAAGTTGACTTAAGACTTCTGAAAAACTATGATGGAGATATTTATGAGTATCTTTTGTTCTCTGACAAGGAATCTGGTGGTCTTAACATAACTTATGTGTTTCTGTAATTACTACTTCTGATTAAATGGAGGAAACTCAAAAATAATCAGGAGCTTCTACATTTTCTTAAAGATACAGTTCAGGTAAGAAGCTGAATATGACAATTTAGAGTCTAAATTTACTGACTCAGGCCTGGAATTTTTCACAAGATCACTTTTCCTGGGGTATTCTTCTTTCTGATTTGGTCATTTTAAGAAATTCTTTAAGGGGTTCTCAAAGGAGAATCTTTTCTGTACTTTGCCATTTAGGTTTACATCTAGACAGCACACAATCTAGAAGTAAACGTAAAACAGATTTCCAAATATTTCAGGATTTTTGTACAATATGTGAGCCATTTGGTTTTGCTTGTTTGTTTTGAGGTGGGGAAGGGGATGTCACAACTGTGACTGGTTTTGCTCCACATGGCTATTCAAGGCTTCTGTGTGCTGTGAACTAATGATAAAAATGTCTTGAGCTATTATATCCTCTACCTGGTATTTCAGAAGAAGAGAAACAAATCACAGAATCACAGAATTTCTAGGTTGGAAGAGACCTCAAGATCATTGAGTCCAACCTCTGACCTAACCCTAACCAGTCCTCCACTAAACCGTATCACTAAGCTCTACATCTAAACGTCTTTTAAAGACTTCCAGGGATGGTGACTCCACCACTTCCCTGGGCAGCCTGTTTCAATGTCTAACAACCCTTTCAGTAAAGAATTTCTTCCTAATATCCAACCTAAAACTCCCCTGGAGCAACTTAAGCCCATTCCCCCTCATCCTGTCACCAGGCACATGGGAGAACAGACCAACCCCCACCTCGCTACAGCCTCCTTTAAGGTATCTGTAGAGAGCAATAAGGTCGCCCCTGAGCCTCCTCTTCTCCAGGCTGAACAAGCCCAGCTCCCTCAGCCGCTCCTCGTAGGACTTGTTCTCCAGGCCCCTCGCCAGCTTCGTCGTCCTTCTCTGGACTCACTCGAGCACCTCGATGTCCTTCTTGTAGCGAGGGGCCCAAAACTGAACACAGTACTCGAGGTGCGGCCTCACCAGAGATGAGTACAGGGGGACGATCACCTCCCTAGCCCTGCTGGTCACACTGTTTCTGATACAGGCCAGGATGCCGTTGGCCTTCTTGGCCACCTGAGCACACTGCTGGCTCATATTCAGCCGACTGTCCACCATCACTCCCAGGTCCTTCTCTGCCTGGCAACTCTCCAACCACTCATCTCCCAGCCTGTAGCTCTGCTTGGGGTTATTGCATCCCAGGTGCAGGACCCGGCACTTGGCCTTGTTGAACTTCATGCAGTTGGCCTCAGCCCATCGGTGCAGCCTATCCAGATCCTCCTGCAGAGCCTTCCTACCCTCGAGCAGATCGACATACGCACCTAGCTTGGTGTCATCTGCAAACTTCCTGAGGGTGCACTCAATGCCCTCATCCAGATCGTTGATGAAGATATTAAAGAGGACTGGCCTCAGTACTGAGCCCTGGGGGACTCCACTAGTGACCAAGTCCACTAGTGACCAAGTCAAGTCCAACTGGACTTGACTCCATTCACCACGACTCTTTGTGCCCAGCTATCCAGCCAGTTTCTAACCCAACAAAGCATGCGCCAGTCCAAGCCAAGAGCAGCCAATTTCTTGAGGAAGCAAAAAAAATGGAGCAGTTTAACTCAAATACAGACAAGTAAGGTAGCTGAGAGAAGCTGAGATTGTGTGTGGTGAGGGACAAAGAGTTCAGAGAAGAGGAGCGAGGGGAAAATACATAGAAAAGTACAATATGAGCTTACTTTCCCATCTTTCAGTTTCTTACAAGACCAGCTAAATTATTAGGAATGTTTCTGTGTTTCTAAAACAATTAGTTTCTGCTGAACAGTGCATTTTGTATGTCATTTTTATCCTTTCTTTAGACCAAGAAGGAAAGAAAGCATACAGTTGACACTCTGTTTCTCAAGTAGGCCTGTTCAGTCTGTGCTGACTAAGTAATTATCAACAAAGTTCCACAAAAATATTTTTTTTTTATTTGGAGATGTTTGTATTAAATCCCGTGGGTGGGGGGAAGGAATGATACTTTTAAAGAACATTTAAATCATTAGGATTCTGATGGGAGATATTCAAGGGATTCCTACTTCGAGCTATGCTTTACAAAGCAGGTCATATTTAACATTTTTCTTGCCCTTATCTTGTTTTCCACTGGAAAAGACAGAAACTACAGTTCCAAGTTATTTTTATAGTATTACCATTTTAAGATTGCATATAAGCATTTAAACTTCTGATGCTTGATTTTAGATTTGGCACCTTAAAACAATGTCTCATTTGTTTTACTTGTCCTTGTGGTACGTGAGAATGTCAGAACTATATAGTGCAAATGACTATGCCTTTACCTGGTGGTGTTTATGTCATTAAAAGGAGAGTTGAGTACTGAGTACTTCCTGACATTAGAAAAATTAAAGATCTTAAAGAGAAGAGCGTTGGGCTTGTTTTGCAAAAGAGTTATCTGGGTGAAGAGTGCAGAATTTCAGTGTTCCATAAAGAGGTTACATAATACTTGGCTTTTTATGAGAATTAGGTCATTGCCTGGAAAAAAATGAAGATTTTTGTTTCTATAATCATATAGTTATACACTGTTAAAGAAGTGTTAAAAGTATAAACCTGGCTTTTGGTCTCCATGCATGGAATATACATTAACAGTGACAAGTAAGTGTAATGTATTCTTTCTTACTGACTGCTGTCTTTGCATCCCTAACACAATTTCCACACCAGTCAAAGTGTTGAGGAGCACCAGCCTTTCCCTACAGAAGCTCTTTCTTGTTTTGCATTTTCTCCCATTCTTCCTTTAGACTAAACAAAGTAAAAGACTAACTGTACTCCAGTAAGAAAAGGTGACAGATCCATTTCTGCTCCTGCCAACACATAGTTTAAGCTCTAATTCTAACTCTGGAATGATTCTGGTTATTTTACAACATATTTAAAAAGCATGCAATAAAACGTTTTTCTCTATTGATGCTGGCTGTTTGAAGTAGATGCAAACTCTCCTAGGTGTTCTGTTTAATTCTTTCCCTAAATCAGCATCAACTTGAATATAGCCTCTTTAAAGAGATAAAGTTATACCAAAAGTAAAAAGATGCTTTATTTAGATTAAGCTCCATTTTTATTACTTATTTAATTTGTCTTACAACTCACAATAAATGGTAATTTTATGCTTTAATACTCCTGAAGAATAACACTAGATTACATAGTCTTACTCTCAACCTCATGTAGAATTCAGAAGCAAGGCATGCTACAGGCTGGAAACAAAGCAAAATAGTTTCTAAGGATTTCCATCTTTCAGTGATCAGTAATCTGTGCATACTAGTCGCAGGAGCAGTAGCTCTTACACAGAATATGTATTAAGCCAGTTCTCAGGAACAAGGTTTTCAGATATTCAAGTTTACTCGATAGTTAAATGACCAATGCAGCTATGGGAAGGAAAATGGGAAAACACAATTTCCAAAAGGTTTCTACTTTCATTGCTTGCCATCTCTTCTTACATTAAGCTTACTCATAGCACTTTGCTGGAATTGAAAATTCTCCTGTAGTTTGTGGATGCTGTTCAGTAAGGTGTTCTGTTAAAGATTACTGATGCAGTACTGCACAGCAAAGAAAAAAGAGGATTTATGAGAAGCTGCTTTTCTACAATAATTCAGAGTCTTAGAGATAGTGAGAAAAAGAGTGTATCAAAATGGAGCCCACAGATTTCTTTAGAAGAAGTGTTCAGTCATGGAGAGATGTTTTTAAAGAGTTATGGAGGTCAGACTTATGCATCCAGTAGGAGGCTGAAATCCAAGAAGCTTGTTATCAGGGATTGAAGCCTTTCAGATGGCACAGGTCCATGAAGACTCTAAAGTATGGTTTTAGTTTCATTTCTTCTCTTGATGTTCTGTTTCTAGTGGGGAAGGGGACAACATGGGCTTGAATGAGGTTACAGTCTGAATCTGTAGTGTCTTGTCACAGTTTACCACCAAGCAGTCACCTAAGAGTGCAAGACTTGGTTCATCTAAGCCTGAGGAAAACTGGTTGATACATGGTGCTTGCAGAATCAGATTCAGATTATAGTAGTAGAAGTGCAGAATTTTGTTCTTTGGTATAGACATGAAGGAATGCATTGGAAAGCATGGAGTAGAGAGAAGGGGCTGTGTGTACAACTTGTGCAAGAGCAAGTGCCGGGTCCTGCACCTGGGACGGGGAAACCCTGGCTGCACGTACAGACTGGGCGATGAGACGCTGGAGAGCAGCCTAGAAGAGAGGGATCTGGGGGTCGTGGTAGACAGCAAGTTGAATATGAGCCGGCAGTGTGCCCTGGCAGCCAGGAGGGCCAACCGTGTCCTGGGGTGCATCAAGCACGGCATCGCTAGCAGGTCGAGGGAGGTGATTGTCCCGCTCTACTCTGCGCTGGTGCGGCCTCACCTCGAGTACTGTGTGCAGTTCTGGGCACCACAGTATAAAAAGGACATGAAACTGTTGGAGAGTGTCCAGAGGAGGGCTACGAAGATGGTGAAAGGCCTGGAGGGGAAGACGTACGAGGAACGGCTGAGGGCACTGGGCCTGTTCAGCCTGGAGAAGAGGAGGCTGAGGGGAGACCTCATCGCAGTCTACAACTTCCTCGTAAGAGGGTGTCGAGAGGCAGGAGACCTTTTCTCCATTAACACCAGCGACAGGACCCGCGGGAATGGAGTTAAGCTGAGGCAGGGGAAGTTTAGGCTGGACATCAGGAGGGGGTTCTTCACAGAGAGGGTGGTTGCACACTGGAACAGGCTCCCCAGGGAAGTGGTCACTGCACCGAGCCTGACTGAGTTTAAGAAGAGATTGGACTGTGCACTTAGTCACATGGTCTGAACTTGGGTAGACCTGTGCGGTGTCAAGAGTTGGACTTGATGATCCTTAAGGGTCCCTTCCAACTCAGGATATTCTATGATTCTATGATTCTATGATTTCAACAAAAGGGTATGTCAAAACAAAGGAAAACATGCTTCTAGATTACTTCTCATCTCTCCTTTCCTTAAGCGGTATGGTTTTTAATATTGGATTGTTTTCCAATATAGGTTTATAACATACTCATGCAATAAAAAGATGATTCACTGTGAAAATGAGAAGTTGGATAGTGGACATAATACAGAAAATTGAATATTATGTGACGAAAGGGCTGTGCACATAACATACTACACCGTTAATTGGGAACTGAAGGTAATTTTGTCCACAGTTCATCAGGGCCCCTTTCTAGACTTTCCTTTGAAATCTCTCCCTCCCCAGTTATTTTTTACCTTCTCAGACACCCTAATTGCAGCTACATTTGTTTTGTCTGCGTCAATTGCAAAGAAGGGAGTTAGTAGTTTAAAGATAGAAACGTATGCATAACCTATCAGAGCTGAAGAATGATAATCCATTTTGTCAAAAGGTCTGTGTAATCAGGTATTATTTATGTATTATTGTCCAAGTAAGAAATGTAACAATATATCTAGTCTAGTTTTTGATTGTTCATTAAGATTGTTTGCTTCCATGTTTTATTTGTAGAAATGTACGATTAACTTAGAAATAAGCTTATTCCGCTTTGTTTTTGTTGTTTTCTAGTTGATATTCTGTACTGGAATTGTAACATTACCATTCTTATGAAGAGCTGTGGTGAAATTTAGGTGTGGTTAAGTTAAATTATGTCTTTAACTCTTCTTCATTGAAACATAGTAAGTGAAGTTTTCAGTCATTAGTTATGGAATTGACCAACCTTAGTTCTCCATTCATGAGTGTGTTACTTCACGTTAAAACCTGATTGTAGTATTGCAGTCATGATCCTTTGGTCTGTTTTTTCTTGCAGCTGGATAATATAAACAAAAGTGGTTTGAGGGTATTAATAGATAAATGTGTGGTAATATTAAGCAGTTTGATCTTTGTGTCAAAATATTATTTCTATTGTCAGTCTCATATATGAGAAATGTATTATGTCAAAGCACAGCTTAACAAAGAATACTTAAGTTTAGACTCTTAAGTGATGTCATGTTTCAAATACCCATAAATTACATAGCTTGTAATTAGTATGTAGCTCTGGCTATGTCATCTGATGGCAGAACATACTGTGACAAAGTCAGTGTTTGAAGTGGCAGTAAATCTTTCTCATCTCTCCTACTAAATCTGCATTACTTAAAATATTTGTGCCCACAGTGCAGATGTTGTAGCTGGTTTTTTTTTGTTTTGTTTTGTTTTTTTTTTTAAATAGAGGAAAAAAGACTTCTATCTGGAAATACTGTATTAGAACAATCTAACTAGTCTAATAAAACTACATTTTCAGACAAAGGGTTTGTGATTTTTAGGTATACAGTTAGAGTTAACAAAGGATTATTTCTATGTACAAATCTAGCTCTGTGCAAACATAGAAATAGATCGAGATTACAGTGTTAACTTGTAGCAGAAATAAATCGCAATATTTACTGTGCACTGATAAGTTTTTATTGCCCTTAAAAAGGTGTTTGTCCAGACATGGTTGCATACTGCAATTATAAGAGATATTGACAATCTACTGCTGATTGCTTCTGTTGCTAGAATTCACAGCAAGAGCATCACCATCAGTTGGTGAATGGCACAATGGAATATTAGTAATGGGTGCATTACTAATGCAACTAAGGACAAGAATGTTGGATAGGTTTATGATGAGAAGGCATAAAATGTAGTCAATATAATTTTTTAGCTTTCCTCACTACGTCAGTTTCTAGAGAGTTTGTTCCATTTCTTAAATCTGTCCAGATTTGTCTGGATCTACTTCTGATTGAGAGGAATTAGAATATAAAATATAAAACTAACTTAAAATATGCATGAATATGGATGTAATGATTCAAAGTCATCTTCAATGTTCAGAAACCCTTTAAGTTTTACTATAGTTTCTTGATTTAGTGCTCTAGCAACTTTTAAATGATTAAGAGGTTTAATTCACAAAGAATTAGACAAAAACAGTTTGCATAGCATGCTTCTCTGAAATGAAATTACCAGTTGGAAATAATTTCAGGTAACACAAGTACCAGACTGATATAGATAAACTGAAAGTAAAGTAGGATTGGATTTTTTAAAAATAAAAATAAATCTCAATACATTTATAATTCCTGTTGATACTTGTCATCAGTAGGATGGGGGGGGAGGGGGAGGAAGGGTCGGACCCGATGATCTCTTGAGGTCCCTTCCAACCCCTACGATTCTGTGACTGTGTGAATAGGACAAGTTCATAGGTCAGACTTACCACCTAAGAATGAGAAGTTAAAGAAGAGCTTAGAAGCTGAAGGACGCTTGTTATGCCAAGCCTAAATAGATCATTAGATCTATTATATTAGATTATTATATTAGATCTAATAGATCAATAGATCTTCCAACCTAGAAATTCTGTGATTCTGTGATTAGTTAGGAAGGAGCACCACTGGAATAGGTAGGGCAAGCTCTTATGTATGTAAATGTATAAACTAAAAGACCAGCCATTTTCAGTAGTAGCACACATTCATTTAATATAGTTTATATCATCAGCAGTTACACAGTATGCTTAAGGGAGAGGATCAAAACAGGGTACTGAGGTAATTTTCCATGTAATTTCAGCTTCCAGCAATCTGTGACCTAGGGAATTCTGGAAGATGTTTTAGCTCCATCATTGCACTTAATAATGTTGGAGGATATACTGTGTTTTGATTTTCTGTATCTCCGGTTAGCCAGTTACCACAGAGTATTTGTTACATGTTTTAATTTCACTGTAATGACAGTTTGTTCTGTATTCTTCAGAAAGTAGAAAAAAGATTTGAAGATGACAAATTGGTCATTGTAGTGCTCTTTTTCTTTCTGGTCCTAGATAAACATAAAAAAAAATCATTTATTGCACTTGTAGTTGGTAATCCAATAGCACCAGGAAATTATTGGGCTATAATTGTTGCCTATAACTTCTCCAAACGTTTCACTTTGTTTTTCTTTAGTTGAAGTTATAAGTAATACTCAGTTTCCAATTCTTTTGTTCTTGGATTTTATCAGAATTTTTTAATGGGCTAACCATTTGTCAATGATTAATTCATAATTAGGTATTGTGATAGCCAAAAAAAAAAAAAAAGAGAGAGAAAGGAGGGGAGTCAGAAGACCCCCTTTTGCCATGCTTTTTTTCACTTATAGAGATAGAGTTAATGTTTTGCTGTCTCATCAGAGCTTTGAACTCCTATGACTGATATTACATAATTTAGCCAACTTGCACAGAATGTCTTAATACTATAATTCCATTTTGAATAGGTCATCCTCAGCAAAGACTGATTATGGTATGGTGTCCATTTTTAGTAGCTAATGCAACTCTTGTGTTATAATGGGGGGAAAAAGTAATAATTCTTGCATGCCACCAAAAATTACAATCTCTTAAAGCTGTGCTGTATGCCATTATTATTTTGAATTGGAAGCCATATTCACTGCACAGTGTTTAAACAGAGGACCATAAAATTTTCTTGTGGTGTTGCGCAAGGCTTCTGGCAAGGCTGTCTGACCCATCTGGAGTGCTGCAGGCTCATACAAGGCTGGATTCCAGGCTTTCAATGAAAAATAGGAGGAGGAGGGGTATGGGGGGTGATTTGTGTGCAACAGTGCATCACAGTAAATACAGATGCAGTATATATGGGGTGTACTAGAGATGTGTTGTGCAAGCAAGAAAGTATTCTGAGAGCAAATGCCTGTAGGTTTATAAACATCTCTGGACCTTTAAAAAAGGGTCTTTTGCTGAAAGATTTCTCCTTTTTATGCAAGTTTTTTTGTTGTTGTTGTTTTTTAAACAAGCTCCTTTCTGCTGTTATCTTTAGGCCTGCCACACTAGAAGGTGTTGATTGATTTTTCTAGGCAAGAGTTTTGGCTCCAAGTTTGTAAATTTGGAATATGTGTTTATCTTAATGAAGCAAAAGCTGAAACATCTCTTCATATTGCTATGGGTTAGAAATGGGCAACATCCAGTCCCATTGCCTCTGGCTGTCTGTTAAAATTCCAAAGTATGGGATACCCTCAGAGTGGGCGCAGGAATCCCATCCCACCAGCTGGTGTCTCCTGCATTTTGGACTTCTGCAATTCGTTTTCTCCTTGAAAATGCGATCAGTCTTTGGAATGGTAGATCTCAAGAATGACTTCGTTCTGGTTGGGGGCACAGAGCTTATAACCCCAGAGAAGCCTCACTAGTCGCTCAGGAACCTTGTTACCCACCTTTTTGAAACTCTTAATGCTTTGAAGCCAGATTTTCAGAAAAAGTTAGCATGGGTTGAAAGGTAACCAAGCAGGTTATTCAGGAAGGGAAAGATTTGGGATTCTGTTCTCAGTCATTTGCTAGTAAAACAACTGGTGAGCTGTGCTCCTCCTTGGCTTGCTCTATTTCACAGGAGGAAGGAGGTGATCAATAGTAGTCCTGGAGCTGCTGCTAAAAGAAAGGATCTGTGGCGAGACTTTAACTTTGGGCATATTCCATTTTTGTTTGGATGTGTATAGTTGGACATGGGGGCACAACGTTAGTCCTTCAGTGTTGTAAACTGCGTTTACACATGCGTTTTGTTCTGCATTGTGCACATGTGTGCACATGTGCATTCTGAATGATTCAATGGATTTTCATATGTAAACACAAGTTTCCTAATTGGGAAAACATTCTTCAAACTGTTGTAACTGTTACTCGTATGTACTAGCATCAGTATACTGTGTATTTAGCCTCTTCCTTGATTTTTATAGGTCTAACAATTAACATTAACTATATAGATGGGAAAATCAGCATAATGGTGCTTTGTCTGAATTTCATTCCACTTTCCATGTGTTTCATTACTGCTAGAAAATCTTCCCATTTAGGCTGCTTGTCACATGCTTGCTGGCAATGTTTGTGTGAGCTTGTACATTAATTAAAACTGGCAGGAATAAGGAGGGTACAGGAGAGGAGACATGACCCAAAAATGTGCTTAAGTCTTGTTCTCTCCTGAGATGCCTGTTCTTGCAAAGTGTATCTTAATAACATCTGCGTCTAATGCCATGGCTTATCCCTAAACTCAGAGGGTTCAAACAGGAGGATTAATAACGATTATTACACTAGCAAAGTAGGAATTTCTGGTTACCTAGCAGCTTTTGCCTTACTTTCCTGCATCAGGTTTTTAAAGCTCCATGTTTTAGTATCTTTTTGATTCACTAGAACTCTCCCCTACAGCCAAGGGTATGGTAGCTGTAGCCATCGTTTGCTTCCCCTTGGTGCTTTTGGAGAAGCACATTTACTCTTTCTACTTAAGGAGAGAGTGGCTGATGGCCTGAAAATGTGATCATCACTGATGCTGTGCCTAAAACCAACAGAACTGCGTGGTGGTGGAGTTTAAAGGGATTAAAAAACGCATTTATGATTCTCTGTACTTCTGAGTGCTTCCATTCCAGCCATGGAAATGGCAGTCACATAGATTGGCAGTTCAGTCCAAGTAAGAGAAACCCCTTGGAACTTCATCACAAGCTTTAACTTTTTGAACAGATACTTTCTTCTGCTGCAATGGGTTGGCATTTCCTGGATCTGAAGGTTAGCTGAAACTGAAATAACAAAACACCACAATAAAGGGATAATACTGAAAAAACATCAGATGTAGAAAGGCATCAACAATTCCATACAGTGATGCATTATCATGAAATGTCCAAACATTGTGTGCCTGAATGTGATACAAAACAACTTCATAAAGCTTTTAGTGTCATTTCTTACTGCAGTGTTGCTCCTCCAAAACTACCCAGAACAATCCCAGCACTTGGAAAAGATCAATAGGTATCAATAGGTGTAGAAGGTATTTCTGTCCTCCTAAGAACAGCAAATCATTTCCCCAGCCTTTGCTGACCTAATATCTAAGAGATTCCGCATTACAGACAACTCTGCTCTTATGCTATCTCTGTAACAAAAACCTGCTGTAGTACTGTAAGGTCTCTTAGACAAAGCTGGAGACTACGTGGCTCCAGCCTTGGGGGTTTGGTAATTTAAAAATCATTTGTGACATTTCACTTTTGAGATAAGAAACATTTTTAGATCTTAGTTAGACTTTCAGTCCTGTTTTCCTTTATTTTTGTCTAAAATCCTTTTTTTGTCTTTGCTTTGCCACATAAAAGAATTGATGTAGGTAATAAACCTGACCTAGTTCTAGTCTTAAAACTGCAACTGACAGTAACTTGTTAGGGAGTTTGATCTCCTGTGAACTAATCAAGGCTTAGGTGGTAGCCTCTATAGGAAGGAGATGGTATCATAAAAAATTCCTCAACAGGTAACTTTATAAATTGGAATGAAAAGTCATAAGAAGAATGTCAGCAGAAATGCTTTCTTAGATCGCAGGAAACTGGTATCTTTCTGACATACACAATGATACACAGTGGAAATACATCAGAGGCACAGATATCTTTCTGATTCTTAGTGAAAAATAGAAATAATTATCAGTTTAAAATTATCAGAGATCCTGAAAAGAATGTATAGGAGCTAGTCTTGCAGTTCTTAGGGGCGGGGGGATGAATATGCTCAGTGACTAAAGCTCACGTCAAGAATGAAGATAATTTAATTGGCAAGTTTCAGCACCTGACACACGTGCTTTCTAAAACAGGACATATGGCTGCAGTGGAAGTTCGTCTGTCATTTATAAGGAGTTCACCTGGTAACTGTATTGACCAGTGAACTAAATAGCTCACTGTGTTGTCTGTTGAATTATGATTAAAAGTGAAACGTAAAATTCTAGAGAGAGAAAGCGACGTACATTATCGGCATTGGGGATGCACATCAGTTAGCTAGTGCTGTACATAGCAACTATCACAGTATACAGTACAGCTTGAAGTAGTTGCTTAAGGACTACATAAAATATTTGCATGTCTGGGGACAGAAATAGTTGTTAAGTGGGAGTCATTAAATGTGTTGTGATACACTGTACTGTGATCCTGATCCTCCTTAATGCTTCTAAACACAAATGACTTTCAGTGCTCCTAAGCAAGCTTTTCTGTTCAGATTCGTATTGGCTTATAGCAGTTTGCCAGGTTGGAGGGCATAATGTTAGTGGCTATTGGGCTTGAGGCCGTGTCAGCTTCTGAGGTAGGAGGCAAAAGCTGTAAAGTCTAGAAATGGTCAGAAAAGGATTTGATTTTGGGAGTGCCAAAGGGGAGGTGTTTTTCCTTCTCTGCCATTTTTGCCTTCCTGAGCCTGCAGGGAGTAGAGAGGATACAGTGCCAGTGAATGCATGCATGAGTGAATAAGGGGCATATGGATGCTTTTCTGTGTCATCTCACATAGAGTCTACCCATTAAACATGCTAGATGTGAGCAAAGCAATGGTTGCTGCACCATACAGGGCTATAGCAGATTCCTTCCACTGTGCCGGAGAACTGTCAAGTCATTTTGCCTCATTCAAAATATCTCAGTAGTCTGAGCCTATCCATGCTCTGCTGGGCTCTTTCTGAGAAGGGGTAGATGGCCATCTCTGCTGCTGTCTCATACTTCATATGTGGCTTAGCTTGAGTATTGAGTTCTGGCCAAAACTGTAATGGCAAGAAATCGCAATTCTGAATTTTGGAAAAGTTTATTAGTGGAAAAAGTACATTTAGATTAAGTTTTCTTCCTAAGGTTCCTGAATGGTGTAATGAACATGTACATGTGTCTACTGCATGTGGGCCTTATGCAAAGCCCATCGCAGTCACAGACTGCCATTGGCTACAGCACTCTTTGGAGCAGGCCTAGTGTGATACATAGATAATATAGCTTTCATTTCACTTCATTTTTTGTCCCTTTTGTAGAAGTTACAGCTAATACATCTTAAAGTACTAAGCCCTTGCTTAACATAAATGCCACAAAAAAAAAGAAAAAAAAAAAAGGATAAATATCACATTTTGGAATGAAGACTTTCATTTGCATCTGAATATTTTTATCAAGACTCTTGTGACTTCTTTCTACTCTGAAATATATGCCAGATAAAGTTACAGAGAATCCATTCATTCTGTCATTTATTTATACAATAAAGCACACAAAGCAGTCTTTAACTATCACTGTATAGGATATCAAGTTATCTTTAATTATCACTACAGAATGGTTGCAAAATCAAATACTGTTGGCAATCAACATTCATTATACAATAGCATGATTGCATCTGTTCATATTCCTGGATAAGCATGGAAAATCAAAACAGTGTCTGATTTATCCACTAAAACTGTCTGAGCAAAATATTGTATCTAACTCTCTTAATATCTCTCAGTGACTTTGATCTGATTAAAGTCCAAAGACACATATCCACAGATGCAAATTTTCTAGTGCCTCAGAAATTAAATACTGCTATATTTCAACAGACTGAATAGCAGGAACCATACTCCAGCTGACGTGATTATAGGCATAGTATAAACTTATGATAGAGAGCTTTCTAAATCTCTGAGGCCGCAGGTGCAGGATTATAGTAAACCCCATTGAAACATACAGTATTCTGCCTAAATGCACAAGTACAAAATTAATTAGGCTGTTGATCACATAATAAAAGTATGATGGATAATCTAATGGAAACTACCAGCTCAAAGTCAATAACAAACTTGATTCTTTTATTAGCTGCAGCTGATTTTCAGTTCCTCTATTTACAGGGCTTTGTGCTTAATAGAAGATAAGAAAGAAAAAAGTTTTTTTTTTTTTTTTTTTTTTTTCTTGAAAATGAGAACTCAGTTACAGTATTTATCTCTGTTGGAAACTGTAATGTGTAAGCAATGTAGAATTTGCAGATAGACATATCTGCGAGTAATTCTCTAAGATACTTGGCTGAAAAGCACATCAAAGCACAGTGAAATAATGAGACAGGCTCCAGCTGTTGGATTCCAACAGCTTTTGATTTGTGCTCTAGTAGAAGCTCCAGGTTTTGATTCTGTGTTGATTATTTCCATGGTACTGGAGTTGATTTGTGCATTATTTAAAAAATAGACAGTAGATAGCAAACAAGGGTGAGTTTGGAAACTGCATATTAAAAGACATATTGCTTCCTGATATAAATTATTGCTTCCTATTCCTATGTTCGCTATAACCAGCTGTCAGAGTTTAAAAGAAACAAACAGAAACCAAACTAAAACAACAACAAAAATCTACAACCTTTTAAAATACCCATTTAAAATACCCATTTAAAAGAAGTTATTAAAATAATGATTAATACGAAAATGATTTAAGCAAAAATTCTGGGGACTTCAGTGTTCAGGGAACTGCTTTCTGTATAGAGGCTATTGTAGAAATGTCTTTTTTTGTTTGGAGGACATGAGTTTAGAGTCAAACTCATTCATCACATTGCTTTCTGTATGTTGCTTTGCAGATAAGCATCTTGCTCTGAAGGGAACTCTTAAAAAGTCAGGTTTTGAACTGCAGTCTTCCTGATTTTTCATTATAATGACAATAAAAAGTATAATACCTCAGAAAAAGTAGTGTATCTCATGTTTTTCTCTGGATCAAGTTTTACCTCTGTTTCTATTCTACATTTTAGGGGTAGTCATGTATAATTTGCTATGCATCATGTGAAGGCTGTTGCTGTTGTCACCGGAATGTCAAAATTCAACCAACTATACTGTTTGTGTACTAACATACCATGATTTTTAAAAGTTTGCTGAATTTCTGGTGCAGATCAGAATGATAATATGAAAGCACATTTGCTTGAATGTTTCTTTGCACTAAACCCAAAGCATGTGGTCTGAAGGATGTGTTCAAAAAAAATCCTTTGTTTTTAATGTAATCTGATGTTTCTGTCAAACTGAACTTGTTAGAGCAGGCTTTTCATAGCTTTTGAACTACTATCTTCACCTACAAGATGAAATAACAGTAGGCAAAGTTTGCATCTAAAGATGACATTTAATGGTAGGACGTAGCTGTATTTTATATGCACTTCAAGCACTTCATAACAAGTCCACCGTAATTTTAGTATAAATGTAGAGGCAGTTTCAGGAGTATAACTCTAGTTGTGTGTTCCACTGAATCTCAAGTTATTTGTAGCACTCTGGAATACCTTCAGTTTTAAGGACTGAAGATGTTCACTATAAGAATAGCTCATACACCTCTTAGTTCTTTCTGAGAGCATTTGCTAACTGGAGTTTTAATCTGGTCAGAGTAAACAAATTATTAATCAAGGTATCCTGTGACCATTCTGTGTGTGTGTATCAATTATTCGCTAGGCTGTTTTACTGTCCTGGCACTCTCCGGGTGTGCATTTAAAAAAAAAAAAAAGTTTGCTGCTGTGCTGAAATTCATTACTGGATTGATCTTCAGAGAAAACTTGAATAGAGGAATGCTTAATATCTGATTGGTATAGACCTTAAGATTTAAAACTCCATAATCCTACCTAAACCTTGAAAATTGGTGACACTGAAGTGTGTGCTTAGAACCTTGAGAAAATTTGAAAATTAAAGATTCATGGAATTTTGACATCAGTGGCAGCTAACAAGGTGTTACCAAGACTAGTTGATAAAAGGTAGGCATATACATCTGTTATGGATGTCTCTTTGCTTTGGCAGAGGTCTTTTGACATAGTGTTGTAAATATGTTAATTACACTAAAAGAGAAAATATAATATATACCTTGTAATCTCGATGTTGTTTACTCTAGTTGTTAAATGGAATATGTAGTGGTTTAGAGACTGTTCAGTCTGCCTCCTGGTATGATGATGTAGTCCTCAGTAGGATTCTAAAAGGTGTTGTCACCGAAAGTAGATGAATAAGCTTATAGTGTCTGTTAGTTTCTGTTAGGAAATTTGTCCTGAATTTTTAAGAAACAGGTATCAAAAGAACATTCTTATGGTAGTATGTTCCTGTTGATGGGACAAGAAATAAGAGTTCTAGGTTAAACGTTACATGTTCTGTCCATGGGTTTGTTCTGTAACATCAGTAGGTCACTTTTTGTCTGCAGTCTTTCATTTTTCTCCTTGTGGAAATAACGTGCTTTCTGGCTACTGCTGTCCAGCCCAGCAATACGGTACATACTCTGTCTAGTTGAGGTTATAGCTGGTTTTTCATCTAGAGAGCAGTAATGTGTTTTCCACTCTTTTGGTCAAGTTAACAGGAGGGATTAGAAAAATGTTTTTGTTGCATACAGTTCTATCATTTTGTTAAGCATCCAAGTTTGAAAAAGGAATACCTTTCAAAGGAGATAATTCCAGCAATTGCATAAGTAAAAACATAGCCGCTGGGATGGATATCAAATTTATCCCACTGTGTCATCATTTAATCATTTGAAAACCATAATCGAGGGTGCTGAAAGCCACTGAGAGCAGTCAGTCAGCACAATCTTCACACCAACAAGGAGAAGCTGTCAGAACAAGTTATGTCTCACATGTGTGTCTGTAAATTAGCAGAAAAAGAAGTTGAGTTTCAGCAATTTAAAATTTTATTCTTGAAGGGTTAAAATTGATCTCTACACTTGTGATTCACACTCGTGAAAAAGTGTGTTGGATGTATCTATTAGAAACACAGAATCATTTAGAATGACAGAGAGATCAAAAGACCTTCAAGACCATCAAGTCTAACCACCCACCTCACACTACAAGTCCACCACTAAACCATGTTCCTAAGCACCACATCTCTTAAACACCACTCCATCACCTCCCTGGGTGGCCCGTTCCAATGCTTGTTCAATTTCTTAACGCTTTCCGTAAAGAAATTCTTTCTGATACCCAATCTAATTCTCCCCTGGCACAACTTGAGGCTGTTACAAGTGTCCCATCACTTGACCCCTGAGACAAGAGGCTGACACGCACCTTGCTGAAGCCTCCTGTCAGGCAGAACAGCCCCGGCTCCCTCAGCAGCTGCTCAGAGGTCTTGTTTCCTAGTCCCTGCGCTAGCCTCATTGCTCTTCTCTGAACCCTCTTGTCATGAGGGGCCCAAAACCATGAACAGTACTCAAGGCATGGGCTGACCAGAGCTGAGCATAGGGGGACAAGCACTTCCCTAGGCCTGTGGACCACATTAGCTGCATTGATGGCTTATGTAGGAAGCAGCGATGCCCTGCACACCTGTAAGCACTAGTTCTGCTAAGCTCATTTTGATACTAATGTTTGTCAGAATAGATTGCTAAGCACCATCAGCTTGTACAGAATGTTAAGAATCAGATAATTAGTAAGCTAATGGAATATGACCACTGGGCACACTGGAGGCTAGTTTAGGTATCCAATTTTTGTTTTCTAAACTAGTCTTTGGCTTGATTTTTTTTTTTTTTCCTGACATTCATTGTTTCCATACACTGTGTTTTAATGATAAATGTAGTACTTAGGAAAATAGCGACTAAAACATTAAGGTACATGACATCTCATAATACGGTAAATGTGAGGTAATGAATACTTGGTCAAACACTATCATAGTAACAGAATGTCATTTTAAAGATCAAGGTCACCACAACAAATGGTTGTGCTAGTTAAATTTGAAAGCAATAAATATTTTTATTAAAAAAAAATAATCTAAATTAATCAGATTTATACTTTAATAATTCAGAGCAACATATCTGTGAAGATTTGTGTTCTCAAAGCGGTTAACTAGTCAGTAATATTGGCTACAATACTCCTGTTTTTAAAATGACCTTTTAAAGATGTTCTATTAAATTAAAATTTAATGAGTGGTAATAAATGGTGATACTTCCATAGTAGGAATTACAATACTAGCCTGAAGATTTTGCTGTTTGCCATCATCTTCAATGCCGTGTTATGTATCCTCTTTCATTATTTCCAAGCACAGGAAGTATGATAATAAAGCAACACTGTAAAGAAATGAAAGCACTTTTAATAGTATACTTAGTTCAGGCTATCTTCTCAGCTGAGTAATGGTGTTTCTGTTACTTTCATGACGCTTCTTCTGAGAAGTACTGTTTTTTGTTATTGTTGTTGTTTGTTTTTTTAATGTGACAGCATGCCTTTTTAAGGTTGTCTGTTACATTTCACTTGTAATTAATTAAGAATTGGCCAAAGAAGAATTTCAGATGAACAGTATCAAAATATAGGTGTACTGCTGAGAAAGAACTGTACCTTCTTTTCCCCAAAAGACAGAGGAGAAACTTAAATGCTAGTGACCCTTCAAGGATTAAAAAATATATATAAAGTAAAAATAAGTCATGACGGACATGAGAAAAGCAGAGGAGGAAGCAAAGAGAGGAATGAGGAAGGGAGCGCCTACTTGGATCAAAAAACTGGTTAAATAGTGCTAGGATATCAGCCTCCCTGCTATCAGCAATGATTGGAATTAATCCAGGAATTCAGAATGGGTCTGTAAATGTATCTTCAATTGTAGCCATTGGCATAGATTTATATTCTCAGTCCCTTGGGCATTGAATTTCATTTCCCCATTTGCTAAATGAGAACAATTTATCCTAAATCAACGATAATCAGAGTAAACACTATTATTAATTTATTGTTTCCAGACTAGCAAAAAACAGTAAAATGAAGCTCTCTTCTTTTATCAGTGCTTTCCCTACCCCTTTTGCCCTGAGGATCCTATTAGCAGAAAGCTGAGCAACTCTGTTTCATCAGAAATAAATTATGCCTCACTTTTTTTTTAATGTAAGTACTGAAGGGTTGTAAAGATTAGAAATACGTTTGAACCCACTATCACTTGATGTTATTTTCCTTGATGTTCTGAGCTTCTTTAGGGGAATGAAACAACATGTTCTTTTGAAAGCAAAGAGCAGAGTTGCTTTAAAAGAACACCAGCGCAGATTTTGGTTGATGTACAAAATAATAAAAAATCTGTACAGAAATATTTAAAGTAATGTATAGACAGTCTGAAGGAGCTGTCAGAATTTTTGGCATGTATAAGAGGCAGAATGTTTGCAGGGCACATAGGTGGCAGAACTAGTCACCTTCATTTTAAAAATGATTAGAAAACTGTAATTCCCCAGAAACAGTAGGCTAATTCTCACTTTCTTCACAAAGGAGCTAATGATGAAAAAACACCTTTAATTAATAAATAGTGTTGGCACTACTTTGGTAACAATCTGCTATAAATGAAACTCTTAATTGCCACAGAACAGAGTATTGTATACAAAATCATTTTACTCTTTAAATGCTTTTCTTTGTTGTTGCTATTTTACCTTTTTGTATGAAATAAAAGTAGCATTGCCAGCCTCCTTGTCACTGTAAACAGCTCCTGTAAGCTCTCCATTTGTGGGGAGCACCGAGGCTAAAAAATAAATCAAAACTTTCCCTTAAGCCCTCATGATAGCTAGAAAAGATAGCTCTCTGTGCAATCTAAATCCAAGCTAAATTAAGCTGCGTATGAAGCTTTTGTTAATGAACTGATCCTTGAAATTCTGTAATTAAATTGTGTAATGAAAGAAAACAAAGAAAATAGTTGTAAAAAAAGATATATAAGGACAGATATATAAGGACATAAGATATATAAGGACATAAGATATATAAGGATATATAAAAGATATATAAGGACAAATATATATATATATTTGTGTACATTTATTTGATATTTTGTCACAAAATGTAAAGAAATATTTTAGATTTTCCTATGAAAGAAGGTGGATTTTTTATTATTTTTTATTTTTGTCTTCAGGATGTGCTCTGAGGTTTTCTAACTTGATCTTGAAATGAACTTGTTTTGGATATAACTGTCATACACTGTGTTAGGCAGGAGCTGCATTGTCTACATCTGTGTAGAAAGCACCAGAAAAACGTAACTGCAATAAGACTGCTTTGAACGTATGCAGTCCCCATCCTCTGTTTTTTAATACTCTGAACTCTCATCTCCATTATAGGAATTTTAGGAACACTAAGTTGTGGATAGTTGTAATTGTGATATATAACTGCACAGAGACCATAGGGAACAGACATGTAGGTGATGTACTTAATAAAGTCTTAATAAAGACAACTGTAGAAGTGGATGTTGAATTACATACACAAGTTCAAATCCATTACAGTGATTTTGGTTATAGGGAAACTTACAGTAAGGTGTAGAACATTGTTCAACAGTTGTTTTTTTTTTCTATTCTATCTTTAATTGCATGTGAGAAATGCTGAATTGAGAGTATTTAAAGCAACTTTTTACATGACCTTGATGCCTAAAATAAGTATTCCTGAATTATATATATATTTTTATTTTATTTTATTTTATTTTTTAGAATTACTCAATGAGTGAATAGTCACCAGTCTTGAAGAGAACAGAAGAAAAGATTGGTAAGCAGTATGACATTATTTTTTAATCTAAATTGCATATAAACATTGTGAAGAAAAAAATGTGTAGAATTTGTTACTTGTATTAATTGGTTTGATGTTCAAAACAGTTCATCAAAAATCTTCTCTATTTTTTTGCAGCTTAGCATAGTGTCGTGATGAACTCAGTACACATGCAGACATAAGAATTCTTGGTGTATTTTTTTTGCGTTTGTGTGTGTGGAGATTGGTGCTAGATGCAAAATTTCATTGTAAAGTACAGCCTTTGTAGGACAAAGGCACTTAGAAGTTATCTATAACAGTATCTACCACCTCAGTTTACAATGGGATCAACAAGCATAAAGATGTGGTGCTATTGATTTTTTTTCAAACCATGGGTGAAACTTAATTAAAGAAGAGAACAGAATTTAAGGACACTTGTCATTTTACATTTATTGGCTGTGATTATGAATGTTGTTCTGGCACAGAACACATCTTTTCCAGCCAACGGATTCAGTAGCTCCTTGTTTGTAGATGTCACCCCTTTACTGTATTTGCTACTAATAGGACTAGACAGAGGAGGTCTAGGATCCCAGTCAAATCCCTACCTCTTGCACATCCATTTGGGTGAGACCTAATTGCTCTGAAGTCAGTGCAAAGAGTCAAAAAGCAGTGTTCATCCCTGTTCCAATAGAAGAGCTCTCTACAAAATAGAGCAGATGTAACCCGTCTGAATTCCCACAACAGATGGAATAAGGAGCTGTATTTCAAAATATTCTGGAATGGTTGGGAGTTATGACAGATTTGGCTGTAAATCCAAATCTGGATTCAAATTTCAGGTAGGCAGAGAGAAGCTCTCAAATTCATTCTCTGATCACCTTAGAAGTGTCTTTTTGACTCTTTTGGTTATAAGTTGGGATGTGTGCACTCTAGTGTTGCCCTTTGTAAAAAATCCTTAACACGTGCTGGAAATCAGAAAAATAAATAAATGCAAGATTCCACATTCTGCTAATTAGGACTCAGACTTCTACAATGTGAGAAAATAGATGAAAAACCATTGAGGTCAAAGCATCATGACTTTGCTTTTTCATGTGTGCCTTTGGAAAACAGCATGTTTGAAACACAAAGGAAGTGGGATTGAAATTTCCTATGCTTATTTTCCACTCCTGGCCTCTGAAGTTCATATTTCTGTAGTACATTTTTTTTCTAAGGGTTCTAAAATTTGATATGGTAGTGTGCCTAGTAGTTGAAAGCATGATCGATCACATCCAAAAACTAATTAAAAGTGAATCAATGCCAAATGGTATATGGAAATGAAGGCATTAATATCTTGGCAGTGATACCTTTAGGTATGGTCTCAAGATCGGCATAGACCATTCTCAGCCTGTGTTGCAATCAGAATGGCAGCTTTGGTTCCCCCACCTCCGACCCTGGATTCCTTCTCCCTACTTATATGGGAAACTGCAAGTGTGCAATAGCCCAATTGGTGTGTGTGTGTGTGTGGGGGGGGATGGAAGCAAACCACAAACTATAAAACATCACCAGTACCCCCTCAATTTCCTGTCCCCAAACTCTCATTCAGAAACCCTAATAACTACAGTCCTTACTGTATAATAAGGAATAGTTTTGAGTTTGATATTACTGTGCAATTGCACAGTCAATATTGTCAGTACAAAGGAGAGAGAAGTGTGGAAATATGAACAGGTGTTAGGTATTCCTAAATTATCTCAAGCCTGTTGTGAAAATGCTCCCTAAAATTCTCTGAAGCCAATAAAATCTGGAGAACATCTCCATGAGATGGAATAAACTTTGAATTAGTCTTTAAATACTGGTTCATTAAGACTCTTTGATTTGGTTTCTTATAAGATGTAATTTTAGGTTTTAATCTAGTAGTAGATATAACTGGATAAACGGTGACCTTTCTTCGATGAGTAGCACTTAGATATGCAGATAACATTAGTTTGCAGTTTCAGTAATCTGGTAAATCAGTGTCATAAATTGTAGGGAGTGATGAGGTCTCCCCTCAGCCTCCTCTTCTGCAGACTAAACAACCTGAATTTCCTCAGTCTGTCATAAATGTTATGCCCAAAATTGGACACGATATTGAAGGTGTGGTCTCACCAGTGTACAAGGGGTCAATCACTTCCTAGTCATGCTGGCCACACTAATTCTGATGCAGGACATGTTTAAATAAGTTTTTATATAAGAAAATTTAGTATTATTGCAATATTTATACAAACACCTTTTCTGAGGAAGACCAGGTGCAGCATGAAACTCCAAAAAGGACTTAAAAAAGAGTTAAAAGAGTAAATACATAAAATAAATAAATAAAATTTTAAATAAAATAAAATAAATGAAAACAGAGTTAAAAACGAGTAAATAAGGAAGTTGATGATTATGAACCACACAGAAAGTGTTTGTATCTTTGTGCCTAGGAGGCACAAGTTTGGAATCCTGAAAATATGCATAACTATTTGTTATTCAAGGTCATCAAAGTAAAGATAGCATGTACATTTCAGAGTTATCTGTAAGATTATTAGGACTGTTGGAAAATCAAGCCCTGGTATTATCTATGTAAGGAATAAAATACAGTTGACTATAAGCCTAGACAGGTTTGTGATGGGTGGTTCTTACTTTAGACAGTTTTTCATTAAATTACTATTTTGTTGATCCATGAATCAAAGATAAACTGAGAAATATATATGTATATTACAGAATATTTGCAATTACACTATTCCTTGGAAAGTACAGTTCTCAAGGAGATACATTCTGGGTGTTACCTGCTTTACAAATGACAGTTGTCTAAAGAAGTAGTTTAAGACTTCATGCAATATTAAAGGAAGAAGCAGAAAAAAATCATTTTAAAAGAAAAAATGTTTTGTGAACACAAATCTCTTTTCTGTATAGTTAATAGAAATCTTAATATATAAAGATCAATAAACGTATGATTAATAATATTTAATTAATAAGATCCATCAAGGTCATTAGGAGTTCTGATGTCAAGAAGTTTTAAAAACAAAATGCAATGTTGTTTATGCCTTTGTTGTTCACAATGTGTATCTAAATCCAGTTTCAATAAAATACCGATGATTAAAATTTTGAACAAAGGGAAAGAGGAACATTTCGGCTTAAAGAAAGTATTTGACTAACCTAAACAAGGTGTGATATGAATGCTTTACACATCACAGGTAATACCTGTGGTTACTATAGGTCAAACAGTTTCATTGTGTAAAATTATGCATCACGATAATAAATAAATGTAAAATAGTCCTTTTATAGAATTAGAGCTGATTTTCCTTGTAACAAAGCATAAATGAAAAGTGATTAACAAAATATCCTTCAGAACAATTGTAAATCAAAATAATAATTGCATTAAAAATTAGCAGAACATTGTGTCTGGAAGTGACATACTCCATAGGAATGTCTTCCCCATTTCAAAGAGCATTTCCATTTATTACGGTAGACTTACTGAACATAAAATATCCAACAAATATGTTGCACCTTCCATCTGCTGAAAAACTTAAGTGGAAAGCTAAAGCCCTGGAATGGAAAATGGATTCCAAATTTTATGGGGTAGATGAAGCATGGTGTTTATTTGCATGAGGTGCAGTAATTTAGATTTCTGTAAACTTACTCTGGAGATGTCACTCTCATTTAGTTCAAGTTGGACACCTGTTGGAAGGTAAGTAATAATGCAGATGCCAAGGAAATCAGTATGTACCAAACCCAACAAATAGTATATTGATAAGAAGTAGATGGAAACATGAAAATGCTTCAGGTTTGGTTTTCAGCCCTTGCTCTTGGAAATAATTTCAGAGAAACCTTAAGATAACCTGTGCGTAAAGACTTATTTTTTAAGTAATGGAAGTATTTTAGCAGAAGTGCAAAGACTACTATTTGCTTCTGATATGTACAACCAAAGTTAATTATTTACGTTCTTACTTCATATTGGCATTCTGAAAATATCTTGGGATTTTTGTATCTGTGGTTACTCCACCCAGTGAAAAGGCTGTTCAAATGCAAAGTAGTAACTGACTATCTATGGGAAGTCACAGTTCTGTGGAATACTGTGTAGCTTTATAACTAGGAATGTTAAAAATATTTCAGTTGCAGTTGAATTTAGGTATATTTTAGATGTGAAATCACAACAGTGACTGCTGTGAATATACTGTGGGATGAAAGTCTTGATTTCCTGAATATCACTAGTTTTTGGTTCAATTTCTAAACTTAAATCTTTAAACAAATAATTACTTCATTAGTATTGCGAACCTAAAATCTTTCATGTATGTGAGAAAAATATCCAGTATCAAATGACAAAAACTTAGAACATAACCTAACATAATCACTTGTGATGCTATTCCCTTTGTTTTATGGCATAGATAAAATTATTATTTCTGTAGCAATAGAAATTACTATTCAGTATCAAAAAACCTGACTGTATTGTGTGCTGTATACACACAGTAAAAACTTTGTACCCAGAAGAATTCAATTCATAGACAGGCAACACATTTTACAGTTACCATGTCTGATACCATGGCAGCATTAGCAGGGCCTGAAAGTTGGCATGTTGTTTTTTTTTTAAAGATATGTATGTCATGAAATGCTTTCCTCTGTACTTGTTAAGTACAGAGCAAGCTCAAATAGCCTAGATCCAGAGGCTTTAAATAAATGGGAATATTTTATATTCTTAAGGCAACTGAAACAAATTACTGATCATCTTGATTTAAAAAAAAAAAAAAGACGTGGTACTGGCAGTTGTTTTCCAGTAGCTATTTTGCACAAGCTGCTTATTGCTAGAAGTAGATTTCCTGCTTAAAAGCGGAAGCAGGAATGCAGGATGGGAAAGAAAATGGGTTTTCAGAGGACAGACTGGTATCCTAGCCAATTGCATTGTCACAGGGACATGACAGCTAGCACAAATACTTTGAGAAAAGTAGAGTTATTTAGTATAATCATATGTTTAGAGAAACAGGGTAAGTAAAAATACTAATGAATTCAGGTATTACGGGTTTGTCTCTTGGGTTTGTCAGGGTCCTGTTACTGGGTAAGCTTCATTTTGCTATGTAATAATAATACATCTCATTTATGTTTTCTCTGTCTTAACTATTTTAAACTACTCGCTTATCAGGTCAAAAGCTAATGCATGCTGCGTGTGTGAGCAGTAACCTATTACCATGAGTGTATTTATCTTAGTTGCTTAAATAGCTCCAGTGCCGTATACTCCTAATCATTGCTGGTGACTTTTGGCACTTGTAGTGCAACTGCTACATAATAACAGCAGTGGAACATAAATATTTGGTGTATATATAACCTGAATATGTCTTCTGTATCTCTGATATCTGTCTGACATGACATACTATCATTTGAACACCATATTCACATTCATATTATTTTGCAATAACACTATAAGAACTTTTCATAGAATTGGGGGAAGGGCTGCTGTCAGTAACATCGAGTTAGAATAGTTGGCAAATTCTTTTCTTATGGCAGCCTCTCAGTGGGAGGGCACTTTTTATGCTAGGTGTAGCAGTGGAAATTGAATGTTTTCAAAAATTATTTTTTAAATGGTGATTAAATACTAGAAAACACAATCAGTCATCTAAACAAGTCTATGTAGCATATTCTCGAAAATTTAAAGTAAAGTAAAAGGTTACTTAAGTTTGAAGGATGAGCGCAAGATCCTGAGCTCCTCCAGTTAAGGAAATGGTTTGCATTCTTCTCTCTAAAGCTTCTTCAAAAACAAATCTGATACTTTCTATCAAGAAAGGGATATAATAACCATCAAACCCTGTTTGAGATTTTCTCTTCTAACTCTGAGGAAAAAAAATAAAAAAAAATACATATATAGTTAAATGGAACTCAATTTTTGAACTTGTACTGTTTGTGTGTGTGTGTTCAGAATGTTTGAGAGAACACAGACACGTTTCATGTGGAGTTTCATTATATCTTTTTTTCCCCCTTTCCACTAGAATATTTGAGAACTTTTAACGTGAGCTTTTCTCTCCTTTTTAACTCTCCCTTTCTTTCCAACTGCACTCACTTATTTTATTATGTCATTTCACACTCCAGTTTTTCACCCTCTCCTGTGGGAAATACGGGCTAGTAAGACAGTGTTGTTTACTTTCTGAAACTTGTTTTTCTTTCAGCTCTGTTTCACTGGGTGGGGGAGAAGGGAAGAGGAGAATGCAGAATTTGAAAAGTTTATATTTTACCACTGCTACATAATAAAATGCTTGAGGGGGGAAAAGCGCTGATTAAAGTTTGCTGAAAATGAGGAAGTTGCCACCAAATTTCTATTTCAGGGAAAAAAAATCTTTTATAGAAATTAATATTTAATGAATGGCTCAGTGATCTGGTGTGTAACAAGTTCTGTGATTTGTGTTTTGATTATTTTAGAACGGCAACTCACAAGTCTGCTACGGTTCTGCAGTATAACCTTTGAGATAACATAGGTCACATAGTAGTTCATGTGGGATGGAATTAATCTTTGCATTGGTCATGTCTTGTTACCTCTCTTACAGTAAATTGTCTATCACTCATAATGGACTGAATAAATTTAACAATATAAATTATAAAACTTAAACGTGGATTATGCACCTCCTCCAAATGTGTTGGTATATATATAGAATAATTAATGTCATTAAGAAATAATTTTTCTGCATTTTCATGTTCAAGAAAAAATAGAGTTCCTCAGATTCAGGGGAAGCCATAAAATAGAAGACCCACTGTGATTTCCTTTGCCATTTTCATGCAGTACTCTGTGGTTAAATCAGAAAAACTCCTACTAAACATCTTGTGCTTGCGAAGTATAGCCTTCTCTGTAAAACCAGTAAAAATTAGTATTAGTTTCTTATGAAAAGACCCTGTCTCCTGCCTCTGAACAATCCACAAGCTGTTGTACTTCTTGAAAGGTGTTCACTCATCCAACTGAGCATTATCTGTGAAGTGTAGATGCTTATGAACTGTCATTCAGTACAGTTTATTTAAAATGTTTGTCAGCAGAAATAGGTAATTGCTATGAGAAGTTAAAATCAATTTAATACTCAATGTTTGGTGACTTAATGGACATTTTTGTGTGCAGTTGTCTGAATACTTCCAGTAGAGCATAGTCTTCAGGTAAAAGGCCCTTCATTCCCATTCAGAAGACTTACAGCAAATGTCAAGCGTTTTGGTTAGTCATTGTTTTTCAGCATTCCATAGTCTTGTTAGCAAGATTTATAGCAGACAAGACTGGCTCACCAAGATGGTATCTTGGTGACAAAGACAGCCATTCCTCCCCAGTAGCACCTGACCTGGGACTTCTGCTAGCATCTGAAACGAAGGGGAAGACGTGTGTAACTTAACACATACTCAGTACTAGACTGGAACCAGAGGATCGGCAAAGCCATCTTGCCCTGCCTTCTTAAGCATCTTGCCACCTTTGGTTACACCTGTCCCTGTGACCATTTCACAATTCCAGAAGTTCCGTTTCACATTTAAAATGCCAGCTTATGACTATTTGCATGCGTTTCCCCCCACCCCCATGCTTTATTCCCCCATACCAGCTTTCTTCAATATACACATCATTTTTCTAGGCTACGTATTATCTCCTTTAGGCTGTCTTACTCTTTCTGATTGCAGTTCTTTCTACTTCACGCAGTGTGTTAGTGTTCCTTACCATCTATAATACATCGTAACCATAGATACCATGCACAATTCAAACATGAATCTTCAAGGTCCCACATTTTCTCTTGTAAATATTTTGATGAAAAGAGTGATTATATTTCAGATCAAGGCTTCAACAGAATATTTGTTTAAAACACTGATTAAGAGAATTAAAACTATACGTTCAGCCATGTTTATCCTTAAGACTGCAGGATGAAGTTGAATGAGACTCTCAACTCCTACACATCAGCATGAAGAGCTGCTGCAAGGTACTTTATTTTTGTATCAGTGATCTCTCAAGGCCTAATCTGAAATCTACTGCAATGAAGGGAAGGCTGTCCATTGATTTAATTTACCTAGGAACATAGGAACATAGATCCATCACAGTTTTATTGATAGCTTCACAGTGGTGTTGTAAGTAATTTGTAAAGTGTGCAGGAGAAATATAAATGTAAAATATTATTTTCCATTCCAAACTTGGCCAGCATTCACATTGACTTCTCTGCAGAAGTAGGTGAACTGGGCTTGGTCCTCACAAAAATGAACAAATAAACAAAAACACACACAAAAAAGGTCCCCATGCATATTGTAAGAATATTTAAAATTTATTTATTAATTTTATTTTATATTGTTTTTTATTTAATATTTTTATTTGATATTGTCCATAGGCTTATTCAGGAAATATTTTATACGGATGCTTTAAAAACAGAACTTCCGTCTCTCTATATGTCTATTACAACCATTATACATTTTTAGGAGTAAATAAACTTGGGAGAAAATTGAATAATGCAGCACCCTTTTATCAAGGGCATATACCACGCACCAGATGGAAAACAAACTGTGTTTACAACATTACCACTATCGCCACTGACACTACTAGATCTACAATATGTTATAGCAGCAGCTCCATTAACCTTGCTAGTTCTGTTAGAGTTGCCTGGTAGTTTGCCCAATCTGTGTTTGTTGTCAGCAAATGGATCAAATTAGGGGGATTTTCATTCTGTTTATTGACCTTTTCCCTTCTTCCTCAGCTTAGGCAGTAGTTCATTCAAAATTGTTCTACTATTGCTCTGTAAAATACTGAAAATAGATATCTCTGTATCTGTCTGGTACTACATATGTAAATTATACAGTTTTACCTCAGAGGTAAAACTTCAGGAGAACATCTGATAGCAAATATGGTGTAAAAACCCACTTTCTTAGTTGATTGCCATCATATGCAGTGTGACTTGCCTGAGCTGTTGACATTCACCCACATTAGAATACCTTGCTGTCCCTCAAGGCAGGTTGCCCCCAGGTCATTTGCTTTCAAATAAATAAATTTAGTCATGAAGATTGCTCTTAACACATTCATATTTACTTGTCTGGGCTTTTGTGGGGCAGGAGGTTAACATTTTGTGAGTGAGTTAGTAAGTAGAAGGGTAATTCTATTGTTCTTCCCTTCATGCATTCGCTCCAAGCTAGAGAAAAGATGCTTAGTCTCTAACCTATGGCCTCTCTTTATGGAGGATATGAGTCCAGGTATTTTACACCAAAATTCCCCGACCAGTTTAGTTTAGAATAAACTGTCACAGTCCCTTTTATCACTAGACACTGTTCCCATCTTGTGTTTGTGCTGTACCAATTCACATACAGCCACATGACAACCTTAGTCTGTGGACTGATCAAGCTCAATGAAGCATAGCTGTTTTCTGCTGTTGTGATTTTCAGCTAGATGCATTCACAACCTTACCATGTCACTGCAGGGGCACTTGCTCCACAAAGGAGAAACTGAGAGCAAGTGCCTTTGGGTAAGGACCAGAACCAAATTACTCCTTTCCCTAACGTTGCTTGAACAGTTTGAACTACTTGTGCACTAAGGTGTCACATTAGCTACAAAATTTGAATGCCTTAGAAAGCCATTTCCAGGTAGATGATTATTTGAAGTGAGGTGTTCTCCATATACCTACTTGAAGACACAGGCTAAGCCATTTATTGGCATCCTTTTTCGCTCTCTTTTTTTTTTTTTTTCCTTGGCACTTCAGTTTATTAACATTATAAAGGAAAAAAAGCTGTAGGGTAAGAAAATTATTTCAAAGACTGAGATAGAAGTAACCTGCTACTGGCTTTGTGCAACCTCCCTTCCACTTCTTCCTGTTGTGTGAGTAGCGTTGATCAGGCAGTTGCGATTTAGATCAACACTACTTGCCACAGCAAGCTGAATAACCTCCCGACCTTCAGTTCTATTGTGATACACAGGTTTCATTTCCTCCGAGCTAGAAGCAACTTAAACTGAAGGGAAAATAAGGCCTGCTTCTCAGCTTAGTCAAGATTCAAGACATTGCATCAGGAATCAGGCAGACAAATATGGTAGCTTTTTTGTTTTGTTTTGTTTTTGTGTGTGTGTGTGTGTGTGGTTTTTTTTTGGTTTTTTTTTTTCCCTTCTGTATAAAATATGACAAATGTGAGAGCTAGATGTTTTGTCTGCACTTTTATGTTCACCTGCATGAACACGGAAAAAAAAAAGAGTTTAGATTGCCAGGTGAGGAATTATAAATGGAAAAAAAAAAATTCTGCATGTATAGTTGCAATATCCCTGTTCTGCTTAGAGCACGTATCAATATATTGTGGCCTGCATAAAGACAGAGAGATGCATAGGATTCTGAGAATTTAACCCAAACTTGTTCTTTAAGGTTTAAGCAATATATAAAACAGTTTGAGAGTCCAATAGTCAAAATAGCAATGGTAAATAGGGGATATTTTTTCTGTCAAATAGTACCATTTTTGTATCTTAATGCAAGGTTTGTCTTGCATTGCATCTAAAATTTTGTTGCATAGGCTGGAGCCGTTTGATAAAAGTCCTTTCAGCTTTAGAGTATTTTGTATTAGCTTTAACAAATGTGCCTTGACACACAGAGTAGCTCAATATTTTTAGATAAATTGTGATCTAATCTCTCTGAAAAAAAAAAAAAATCATAGTACTACCTGATATTCTTTCTTAATCTATCATAATTATTTACAAAAAAAAAAAAAAAAAAGTGTTTCTACCTGAAAATATTACATGTGATACAGTGTATCTGCTGTCTGTGAGATTTCTTTTGTGCTAACTGCTGGAATCAGCTCCTCTGCAGAACTGTCAAAGCAGGTGAATCCAAACAGTGGTTGGAAGCCTCCATGTGAACTGTCCTTTAAAGGATTACAATACAAGGCTGAAATCTGGGATCTCCTGTCATAGCCGAGATGAAATAGTTCTTTTCTTGGCATCTGATAATAGGTCATTTTTTAAAACAGCTTACCTTATAATAAATGGTTTAAGAGAGGCACTGTTGAGCCATTGTTCATTCAAGCCTGTTACAGGCAGGTCTTTGTCTATGACAAGACAACAGGGAAGCCCAAACTGATAACTGAGTCCTACTGATACCACTTTGTGTATTGTATTCATTCTTTCACACACTTTACCTGCAGTGTTCCTGAAAGATAAAGTAGGGCTTAAGTTGATGAGAAGGAGTGGATAGAAAGATTATTTATTATTATTATTATTATTATTATTATTATTATTATTATTATTATTATTATTATTATTATTATTATTCTACAATATGGCTATAATGAGAAATAAGGTATCTTAAAGTAGAATCTATTTGTTTCTCTTTTTTTAGTGGTACTTCTGACATGCTATACTTTTAGGGGGTATATTATGAGAATAAAAAATAAAATGGAAACTAACAGTCACAGAACACATAATAATCTTCTGTGAAACATGGAAGGTATCAGTCAAGATAGGAAATGGGAATCTTTCCCAAAAAGGAAAAAGAGTTGGATGAGAGTACTCATAGGCAAATGAATTGCTCAATACAGCATGGTACTGTATCTTTGTAAGCCTCCTGCTCTTTTGCTCACACAGTAGAATAGTTAGTTACTAAGTGGAATATTTGTTTTTACTCAGTGTTGTTGTGGTTGCAGGTATTGATGCAGAATCATGCAAGAAGGACAATAGTGTATTGACTTCACCGGTGTCCTTTCTTGTGATTGGCAGCATGAGTAGAAGTTGGAATAGTAAATAAGTAGAGAAGAAAATTATTGGTCACCCAGTAACTGCAGCCATTTTTCTGTGCCACACAGAGACCTTGCCCTTGTTTATGCTTTTGTAACATCTTGATTCTATTATTGGAATTCTGTCTTCATAGGCGTAACACTGAAATCTATTCACTTTGTAGTAGCCTTTGCATTAAAGAATAAATTAGAACTGTTCCTTAAAAGATTCATTGGCTCCCAGCATATTATAAATACACTATTGCTCTACAGTTTGGGGTGGTTCAGGCCTCAGGGGATGCTAATTTCTGCTAGATTTGTTACAACTTGTTATTCAATATCTTTACCATTGATCTGAGTCTTTTAATTGCTAATCAAGGTCGCAATTGACAGGGGTGGACAGTAACAGGGGTGAATAAGGACATGGACGTAACACTGCAGTGTGACTTACTTAACCCTGCTAAATGTAGAATGTTTCTTTCTAGGGAAAAAAAAATAAAATGTAGGTCACATTTGCTGAATAAGGGAATATATCGTGGAATTGCTTGAATGAGAATATATGGAGAGTCCAGAAGATAGCAAAAGAAGCACTAGTATGGCAGATATGCAGTATATGTTGGTGTTGTATGTGGGTCCTTAAAACACAGATGCACAAAAATAGATACCTACAGAATGTAAACATACCATAATAACGGATGTATGAATTAATCTGAACCATGGTGATGCATGAGCAGAAAATGTGTGTAGCTGCACATATGGACAGGAGTAGGATGAAGGTCCTTATAAAAACAGTAAAACTATTACTATCTTATGTTTTTCCCAGCCTTTTCTTTTTTCTTTTTCTTTTCTTTTTTAACAGCAGCAGCAACAACAAAAATAAGCTGAAAATTGAAAAAAGTAAAAAAACAACAACAACAACAAAAAAGAGTTTAAAAAAATGAAGTCTGGAAACATGCCTATTGTGAGTAGAAAGTAAAGAATGCCATGTTACAGTGAGAAAATCTGAGCTCATGTCTTGTGGAAATAAAATTTTCAGAAAATTTAAACAAATTGATTTATCTTGTCATTATGTTATTGCACAAAGGATGTGGAGAAAGACTGTATTAGTAGGTTCTCTTGCTGATGGCAGATTTACCAACAGTGAAACTTACTTCAGTAGAAAAGAAAATAAATGTAGGCAAGGGCAAGAGAAGGAAAAGATGTAAACTGTCCAGTAGCCTGCTCTGAAGAGAACTGAGGGCATCCCCAGACAAGGATCCTTGTCTAGGTGTGTTCTCTCCAGTGCAGCAAGTGGTGATGATGCAGTTAGCAATGATTTCCACCATACTTTGTCCCTACTACTGTATAATTTTCATCAAGACCTCCTCAATCCTATGTATTGTACCTATTTATGATGCTATTACTGTTGACTGCAGTATACTTTCCTGGGTGTGCTGTACCAGTTTCTGACTGTTTTTTCAAGATTCCATGCATGTACAGTTTTGGGTAATACTCATCGGATTAATTATAGTTAATATACTTGCACTGTTATTTACTTTGTTATGCACCAAGTTTTGTTTTCTCTAGTACTATCTAGAACCTATAAAGTTAGGTGTAAGAAAGGAGAGAAGGGGTGGTTCTCACAGTATGGTTGCTGCTTAGATAGAAGAACATCCCCAGCAATACTGGGATTTGCCAGTGCAAGGCAATAAGGAAAAATAGCATGAAAATGGCAGCTTGGAAAAGAGCAAGCAGAAAACACTGCCACGCAGGCTTTGGAAAGACACAAGAACTAGGTGCAAGCTTTAATGAAGCAAAGTCAAGTTACAGAGGTTTCAAATGGATCATATGCTCACAGAACAGTTTGGGTTAGAAAGGACCTTAAAGGTCATATAATTCCAATGCCCCTAGAGCTAACACTACCACAGCTGTCAGTAATATCAGTGCTGGGTGTAAGGCTAAATGTCACTGAAGAGACTGATGATCACTATCTGCTGAAGGTATCACATCAATTGTTAATATTTATTGTAGCCTTCCCTCCCCCCCCCAAGATATATTCCTTTTAGAGCTGATGTATGTCATCAGTTGTAGACCCTGCTAATAAAGTTCTGTGCATATTAGCCTTTCTCTACAACATCTGTGCAATAGAATGCATGTTATTTACACTATTTATTTCAGACCACACCACTTGTGGAATTCAAGCCCATACTTGCCATTGTACCACAGTAATGCACATCATGTAGTCCTGTAGCAGTCTGGCTGCTTTCCTAGGATGGGCAGACTGGCATGGAAGAAATGTGCAACAGCTTTATTATTTGCTTTTATTATCTGCTGCTTTTTTTTTTTTTGTACTTTTTTTTTTTTTTTTGGAAACAGAGGAGTGATACTGTGTGAAACTAAAAGCTGCAGACATAAGAAGTTATAAGACAAGGTGAATCTCTATTGTTCTTTTAGAATTGGATAATGAGAACTGAAACCCCTTGGGGATAGATTATAATATTAAAAAGATGGAACAGCAGTAAAGCATGTCTTCTTAAGGACTTCTGTTTATTTTTCTGTGGAATCTTATGGATCCATTTTTTTTGTTTGTTTTAGCACTAATAATTGCTTTGAATTTGAAGGAGATGCCTACCTGGTGGCTTCGCCTTTGATTAAGAATCCCTATGTAGGATAAATCCGAAGGGAACCCAATGCTTTAGCTTAAACTATGAAATCAGCACCTTCTCAAAAGAGCTTGGAGTGAGATTTCTTCTATCAGATGAAGATCAAGGCAGATAGGGGAGATCTGGCAAGCTCAACACTCACATTTTGTAGGATGAGGAATTTTCCTTGCATATTGGAAATCTGATTCTTCATGGGAGGTCCTGCATATCTGAACTAGACAAATATGAGCTTTCCATGTAATTTTAATCCAATTATTTGATTGTATAGGCTGCAATTCTTTGGTATTTTCAAATTCAATCATTTAACATTTTGGGGAAAAAAAAATATAATCTGTATCCTCCTATTTTTGGAAGATATGAATACTTGTATCTCTCACCAAAGTACATAATCATAATGAGTCTTCACAACTGATAGATCAAATGTATTTTAAAAAAGCAAATTCCATAGGGCTGTCTCATTTCTTTCAAGTTATGCTTTATTGCAGCTGAAAGTCTATAGAAATTTCTGCAAAGCACTAACTAACTGAAGTACAGAACCTAGCACATAGGAGAATCTAAATTGTGATTACTGGTTCTAGGCACTTCCTTTAAAAAAAAAAACGGACAAATATCAAGATTATTTTTCTGATTATTTTGGTAGAAAAGATCAGTCTTTAAAATTTATATGGAATTGAGCATTTAGTCTTACTAAAATACAGCTGGAGGTACAGCTGTACTCACAGGACACAGCTAATGATGACTATGGCTTTTCATGACATCTCTTCGGTAGGCTTCAGAATGACCTTGTCAAAGTTAAAAGCTCATAACATTCATATTTTGTTTTTATGGTATTATGATTCTGCATAACAGTGCTAAAAACAAAAACACAGTATAATTATACTGTCAATCAAGCAGCCAGAAAAGGCATTTTCCACCAGTTTTGCACCTACTAAAGTGTAAATAATTTATAAAATTAGAAGTCATGACTAAGTGGAGGCATTTGGAGGCTAGTTAAGCACTGATCTGTGGTTTAAGCGACCCCACACACCAAGCTCTGGTTACTTCCTTTTATCCTGTGACTGTGAAAATGGTCATTCACTCTTGTATTATCATGCATGCACCTAATAAAAATATCAAGCCGTCAACAGAGCTGTGAACAGGTGTACAGTGTATATTGTAATGATGTTTTATTCATTTGAATTTCCAGCCCATTTAGTCTCATGCAACGAACAACAAAAATATTTTCTTCATTATCTCCAATTAATGTAAATGTCAAATGTTTGAATATATTATCACACAGATAATTTAATACATTGGTTGATTTGTGGAGTATTTGCAATAAAGTGACAATAAAAAAAAAAAAAAAGGTGCAACCCAGACCACATGTTCTTACCTGTTGTCATGCTGTTACAGAGATGTTGAACTTGTTTCTGGAAGATCTCTTTTTAACTCTGTAAATGAGTTTCTTAAAGCCTTTGAGTTTACCATCCTTATGTCTAATGTACTTAAAATTTTAATAATCACTTTGCGTTCACTTTGAAACAAGGTTTATTAGTTGTATATTTTCTGTTCTCTTACTATATATAATGTATTCATTTAGTTGACAGACATTAATCTCTCATAATTGAACTCTTCAGACTGCTTTATAGATAAATACAAAAATAGTGCATTCTAATAGAAAGAATAGAGACAATAAAATAATTATCAGATGTTTATCTTTCAATAGAGCTTTCTTCTTGAATTTTTCTTTTGTTTATTTGTGACTTAGTCTTTGCCTGACTGCCCAAATATAATACAGCTATGCATAATTCTCACCTGCTTTTAATGCTGTCTTAAGAGCTTAATTACACATTATATAGTAAAAATAAGCCTTTTATTTATGTATGTATGTATTTATTTATTTATTTATTAGTTTAGTTTAGTTTATCATATGGTATTTTATTCATTAATATACCTTGCTCTTGGTCATGCAGGAGACGGGGGCCATATGTCCCACTGGAGCACTGTGGCAGATGTTAGCTCAGGTCCGGGAAGCAGTATAGCTGCATCAGCTGACATTGTGCCCATATATGTAGGAATCTACTATTTCAGGATAAAGTTGGAGCACACAGCTATTATGTTCTCTGTGTATTTTGGAGAGCACACTTTGAACGTTAGAAAGAGCTGAAAATATTGCAGTCAGATGTTAATTACTTAGCACTTCTAAAACTCTTGTTATTTGGTTCAATTGGTAGATCACTTGGTTAGATCCCTATCAAGAATTTCAAATGTTCTTATATCGTAATCAGACTTTTTTTTAAGAGCTAGAAAATTAAAATGTATGTCTACTTCATATGTACTTCATATGCCTGCAGCTCCCTCATGAGGGGAGCAGAGGGGCAGGCGCTGAGCTCTGCTCTCTGGGGACAGCGACAGGACCCGAGGGAACGGCATGGAGCTGGGACAGGGGAGAGTCAGGCTGGGGGTTAGGGAAAGGTTCTGCACCCAGAGGTGGTCAGGCCCTGGGAGGGGTTCCACAGGGCAGTGGTCATGGCCCCGAGGCTGCCAGAGTTCAAGAAGCCTTTGGACAATGCTCTCAGACACATGGCCTGATTTTTGGGTGGTGCTGTGTGGAGCCAGGAGTTGGACTGGATGATCCTTGTGGGCCCCTTCCGACTCGGGATATTCTGTGATTCTATATGATATCCTGAGTTTCTTCACCTTTATGGATAAGTGAAGCCTACAGAGCTGTAAGTAAGATACACTGTTTGTCATTTTCTCCCTTAAAAGTAAACTAGAAGTAAATGTTGACTAGTGTTTTGCAGTCACTGGCATTCCAAGGTTTTGCAAAAAAAAGTATCAGTCTTTTTTTTACTGTCGTTTCTGGTGAATGTTCCTTAATTCTGGGCTGCATAGTCCATTCTGAAGTTTGGTCAGTTATCATGTTGGAGTTCTAAAAACGATGGGATTTTTCCTTGCCCTAGCATTGTGGGAAGAAAATAATTAGAGAAGATGAGAGTTCAGAGTATTGGATGGTCTAGCATGCAGTGGAGTTGCAAGAGTAGGTACACTGTGCTTAGTTCAGCTTGTAATAGCTTGTAAAGTTGTGGCATAAATCCTAGTTTTTTGATTCAGACTATGGTAAAAGCGTGTTAGTACCTCTGATTTAGAAAATAAAACTGAATTACTGGATATGGAGAAATGGTGATAGAAATGTAGGTAAGCTGCTAGGACTTTCTGTATACCTTATGCATGAGTTATGCGTGAGTGAATACTGCATTGAGTATTAGAAGAAGTATTAAAAGGCAAATGTTGCTCACTTGCTAATGAAACTGTTCACCCCCATGATTCTGACTTTAAAGCTGCTTGTGCTATTCCTATAACGATTCAAATCAAATTTCTGAATTTTTAGAGGTTGTTTAGATTTATTTAGTTAATTTGAAAGAATCATAAACATGTAGGGAGCCAAGTAACTCTCCAGTGAAGTATTAAGTGTTTGGCAATATTAATAAAAGCAACAGAGGAGGGCCCTGAAATGGGGTAGGAGAGTGGGGGTATTCCTAGGAAGAGCATAGGAAGAGCTTCAAACTGTGGTCAGAGGGGGCTGTCTTGTGTGGTAAAGCTTTAATGCTTCATGATCACACAGAAAATTTAATCCTGCTCTGGTTTAAAATGCCAACTTCATGCCATTGCAGAGGGAAACATGCAGCTTATGGATTTGTAAAACAAATACAAGAAGAAAATATTATAAAATATGTTCTTCTTATAGAGGCTACGAGACTTTTGCAGTAAATTCGTAGTAAAAATATTAATAATAGCTAGAATTTAATAATATTAATTTAAATAGAATTTAAAATATGCAAATAACGAAATGGGTTGAAGGTGTGAGGAGATCAAACTATTCATTCTATAATTTATAAAACAATTAAAAGTTTTAAACAATCCTACGCAGTCTGATCATGTATGTAGCATATGGAAGACAATAGCTACATTATTACTAGCTGAAAAGTAAAGCAGGTTTACATCCATTTGTGTCCCCTCCTCCTCTGCAGTGAAGGCATGCATAGAGGCTGTGGCAGTGCCCAGCACAGGAGAGACTTTACACATTATACATGTTAGAAGCCAAGACTAGCAAAAACAAAAATGGAACCAGCCAAGTGAAACTTCCAAGGAAAAACAGGATACCAAAGAGTCAAGGAAAGAAGGGAGTTTCTGCCTCCTTCCTCGGCTTTGTAATTCTGAATAGTCTGCAGATACAAACTTGAATTCATTATACTTTTAATTTGCCATGCTTTAAAATTAAAGGAAGCCATCTGAGAATGCATCTCCCCTGTAACTTAAAATACTGTCCCACAAGCCTTGCTCACATATACTGATGCACTTCTCGTTTCCAATTTATACTATTCCTGATTATTCCTACTGTACATGTATTTGCATTTCTTTACTTTTCAGCTAGTAATCGGTATCCTGTTTTTCCTTGGAAGTTTCACTTGGCTGGTTCCATTTTTGTTTTTGCTAGTCTTGGCTTCTAACATGTATAATGTGTAAAGTCTCTCCTGTGCTGGGCACTGCCACAGCCTCTATGCGTGCCTTCACTGCAGAGGAGGAGGGGACACAAATGGATGTAAACCTGCTGCCCTGCAACCCTTTGCTGTCACTGTATCTTGAGGTGCTTTCTGGACTAAGAGTTATTGTATGACAGAAAAGCAAAAATACTTCCATTTCATGGCTGTTTTGAGTCACTCTTTTTATGTTTTATCCCTTTTATCCATGCTCTTCTGTGTCACTGTCTTGGCAGTTGTTCTGCTTTGGGTCAGGCAAGCATCTCAAGAGACTACAGTTCAAGTGTGCCCAAAAGAAGAATAAATAGTTTTGTTTAGTTTTGTTTTTTAAAAAGTGAAAGCCTTCCCTTTCCCACTTTTTTTCTTTCTTTATGCTTTTATTCTCTCCTCAAAATGAGTAAATTGACCTACCCTAATTAAAAGTTGTTTGTTATTCCTGAATGCTTTACTTGTTGGTAATGTCCCAAAGATTTTCTCAGGTTTCTTGGCAGTTAAGGATGTATGTATACAGTTACTAATAAAAGGAAAAGTTTGCAATGGATTATGGGAATTACATACCTTCCCACTTCATTCAGGGAGCATATATTCGTTAAGAGCTTTTAGACAATTCCTGAATACACCAAAGAATTTAATCTAATTTTCCAGCAATCATTTTAAACAACTTATACCAACAAGTTGAGTGAGAAGTCATGCCTATGTCATGGCTGATGTGTATTTTCTTGCACAATAATGTGAACTTCATAAAATCATGGTTCAGGATTCATCCCGTAGAATACAAAGCTAATCGTTATCAAGACTTCAACACATAGCAATTAACTATAATTATGGACTATCTTAATGAAATTTTATGTATAAGTAACGAATGAGGTCTATTACTTCTCATCTTTTATAGCACAACAGATAAGAGAAAGTAAAGCAAATATTTGGAAATAATGAGTGAAATTGCTGGTGTTCAGATTGTACTTTACCAGTGAGCATTCAAAACTAAACTAAACAAACAAATCTAACAAACAAGCAAACAAAAATCCTCTATAGTAGTATGAGAAAAGGCAAAGAGATTAAAAAACAAACAAACAAACAAAAACAAACAACAACCTTTCCTTCTGTATTTTCCCAAGAATTGCAAGGCAGCGTCCAGCTCCATTTTAAGTAATCAATGAAAAACATTGTTCCTGGCAATTACTTTTAATGTCTGTGTCTCAGTAGATAATAATATTTAAGCCTTGAGCTGGGTAATCGTATCCTCTGCTGTCTGCATTAGAAATAATGCTTAGATTCATGTGGTTAATTCTATAGTTCTTGCTCTCTTTGTAGCATTCAGCATCATAACAACAATATATTTGAACAAGTAGGTTTTATTTTGTATTCTTTCTAGGGTTATTTTAGAGTAACTGTACCTTAGTATATGTAGAAAGATAAACTAATCAGAACATTATATCTGGTGCTGAAGGGCTACAGAAACGTGTGAGTGGAGACAGATAAGCTTGTGCAGCTTTGACAATTTTTGAAGGCACAATGTTTTTGGATTTTTTTTTCTTAATGGATATATTAGAAAATTATTTCTGATCTGCTCCAAAAATGCTATGTTGAGATCACATGCAGCAGGAAACTCAGATCTGAGGTTAAAATAAAATAAAATAAAATAAAATAAAATAAAATAAAATGGTATGCTTTACTCAAAATTGTTTGATTTATTTTGATTTTTATTCTTATTCTTTCCCACTAATGGCTGAATGAATTTTTAGGGAAAGGGGCCTCAGGAGCATATTTCTGCAACCTTCTACTCTACAGCAAGGCCAGCAATCCATTCAGTAACCCCAGCAAACTAGGACTACCTTAGGAATGTGACTTGCCCTAGCAGCCAACCCAGCAGATGAGAGCAGTCAGGAAGCAGTGAGCCTGCACCATTTAGGTTCACTGATTTATGACCCTCGAAGCAATGTAAAGGATAAATGTAATTTTCTTAACTATATAAATATTCATGACGATAATGACGATTAAAAAATAGGAACTTTGCTAAAGGTCAGTAAATGTGCTTCTGATATCTGCAACACCTTCAAGGAGATATAAGTTACCACATTTAGTAGGGATGGACAATCTTCAACCTCTCCAGTTTTGAGATTTTTTTCTTTTTAAATAGAATTTCATTTTTCCATTTGTGTAACTTACTTAGGCAGTTTGCATATCTAAATGTATGTTTATGCACATAAACATGTATGTAAAGAGGTGTTCACCATTTTCCTCTTAGTTTAAAAAATAATAATCTGTAACAGGTCTTCTGATCTAAATCTGGTACATGTTGCAACACTTTCTACTCTGCAGTGCTTTAACACTGGTGAGTTACAGAAGGTTCAACTATTGCACTGTGTGCCTACACACATCTGAAAAAACTTCACGTTAGCAGAGCCAACAGTGTTTAGGTTCATCTGGTTTTGGGTGCTTTGGGAAGACTATAAATGAAGAGTTAATTGAACAACAGCAAAATACGTATCAAGACAATCCCACAACCCATTTTTCGATAATTGTTTCTTCTCTTAAGAGAACATTACCTCTCTCACAGATGGTCAGAGTGATGCATTTGGGGAAATCAACCAAACTTGGCTTTCTTCCTGGTCTCTCTGCTTAGTAACTGCAGTATTTAACCCCAGAAGTATTACTTAACTTTGCTCCAGATACCATTTTAATCAACAATACTAGGCTACACAGTTGGAAAACTCCTTTTAAGGTCTCTGAACACAATTTTATTTTTCTTAGTGTTTTGGACATTTGGAATCAGTCTGCAAAAGTAAAGTTTGGTTACTTTCAAATCACTTGAAAAGGGATTGCTGAACTGTGACTTGTAGAAAGGTTTAATGAATCGTGTAAGTCTCATAATACTAGGAAATGTTCTTGTGCAGAAGTCTTCCAACAGCAAAGTCAGTGGGTTGAAGGGAAAAATTATTACTCCTGCCTAATACATGGAAAGAAATATGCATTAAACAGCTAAAACCCTGGCATAGAAACCGGGTGATCTGATTTAGAAGTTTTGTACCTTCTTTGCGACTCAGTCTCTGTGTTGTAGTACCTTGTGCATGTAATTGTGTTTTCACATCACATGGCCTTGTTGTGGACTAGAGCATGCAAAAAATGGTGATGTTTTCAAGTGCTTGAATAAGGACAGGATAATAAGCCTCAGGAAATACTTTGAACGTGTCTGTGTCTGTGGTGAGGAATGGAAGCTCTGTATGTTCGTCTCTGCAGAGGGGCCTTCTTCAGGCAGAAGCATCCCAGTTCCCTGGGGAAGGGCTGGTGGAGAGAAGAGAGGCATCTGTATTGTCCACAGCAAGTTCTGATAAGGTAGAACAAACCAGCTTGAAATCTAACCTATGCTTTTCACTCTCCCTCTGACATTGTGAAGGCTCAGAGCTGCAGTGTAGGTTGTACCAATACTGGTTTCAGATATGCTGTTTATTTCTGAATTTTGGAAATGAAATTGTTTTTCACTCAGTGTAACTTGTTTCTTGACTAACTTGAAAAAATCAGCTAACTATTGAGTGTCTTTATCAAAAATGATTTTATACAAAATTTGCAGTTGTTTGCAGATGGCTCCAATGAGGGGAATGTCTTTTCTTTAGTCTTTGTTTTTCCTGATTTCTACTGAGGAACCTTGTACTTCTTAATTTGATTTGCATTTTCGGATTATGAATTTAGTATGATTTTTAATTGCTTTTGTAATCTCCGAATTATTTTCTCTTCAAGCTTATTCCATTTTGCCAGCTGCTGCCATGCACCTATTACTTAGTTGCAAATTGATTTTGTTCTTCCTTAAGCAATTTCTGAGGAGGATGTTTGGTAAATGAGTATATTAAACTGGGAGACACCCAGGAGAAGGGCTTCTAGCAAAACTCAAAAACAATAATTGCTTTAGCCTAAAATTTAAAGCAGGCATATTAATCATCTGAATAGCAGATGCACATCTAAGCATGTCTTTCTCTGTGATATGACAATCCCTTCTTTCCCCAGTCATGCTAACTGATGTGCATTTTGAAGTGAAGTCCTTAGGACAGCATTTACTTGTGTATGTGACCATTATGTTAATGCTCACAGAAAGTATGTTTTAAATTAAAGCCATGAGCATTCATGCTGATTTATATGAAATGGACATAGTATAGTGTAGTGATGTGATTAGATTTTGGAAAACTTTACTTATGTTCATAAAGTCATAGAATCATCTAGCTTGGAAAAGACTTTCAATATCACCGAGTCCAACCATTAACCTGACCTACTGAATCCCATCAGTAAACTATGTCTCTTAGTGCCGTAACGACACACCTCCACCACTTCCTTGAGCAGCCCGTTCCAATGCATCACCACCCTCTCCATGAAGAAATTCTCCATAATATCAAAGCTAAATTTCCCAAAGTGAAATTGAGACCGTTCCTGGTTCTTAAACCAAACATGAAATCTGATGGTTGATTAACATGTGTTTTGGGAACATAATTAGAAATGTATTTACCAAATTAAAAAAAGAAAAAAAAAAAAGTAAATTACTACAACAATGAAATACACCAATCAAATGTACAATACACCAGGAGTATAAACATGACAGGCATCTATATGTCTCTCTTAGCTTGAACTCTGCCTGTGTTCTGTAGGATAATAATCATCTATGTAAAATAAATAAATAAATAAATAAAATAAAATGAGAATAAAAAAAAATTCCTTTAATTACTTTTGTTGGAAATGAGGAGGAGAGATACAAGGTGGACCTGCCTCAAGCTGACTCCAGAGTGAACTCAGCTCTGATACTGCAAGTTGCATGTAACCATCCCTGGACTGACTCCTCCCCTGTTCTGTGTATTTGACACTCCCACGCTTCTCAAAAAAAAAAAAAAAAAAAAAAAAAAAAGAAGCCCTACCTGGCACTGAGCGAGCTGTTAAATGGTGACCTTCCCCCTTAGTTTTTCTTTTCTTCTCCTGTATGATTAAAACGAACAATACTTCTTCGTGGAACAAGAGGTCTTGGGAAAGTACTTAAGAGCTTGGATTTTTTTTTTCTTTTCCCATTTCGTACACTGACTATTTTATACACTGATATAAAGATTCTTGTGTACTTTTCATTTTTTTCCTTTGAATCAGCTAGTTTATTTGTTGTTTTTGCTTCCTTTTAGCTGGATATAGGTTTGATGTTATTACTGTTTTACTTACCCATGAGTCGTCCTTATTGCCCTTTTTCATAGCATCATATAATATCTGAGTTGGAAGGGACCCACAGGGATCATCAAGTCCAACACCTATTGGTAGTACAAAGCTACAACAGAGCTGATCCTTTTAGGTGATGATGACTTATTCAGTACAATCTGAGCTCTTGTAAGATGTATGGAAAATCATCCTGTCATGACGCTTGGAAAGAGCTTCTTTCATTCTTTCAGATGACCCGTGGTTTTATTTTATTTTTTTACCCCAGTGCTGCTGTGTACCTCAGAGGCAGAGTTTCTTCAGAAAGAAGTTTGCTCTTTTTCCAGTCACTGCTTTTGTGAAGATTATTCCCTTTCTCACTGTTTCTAGGTGATCTGGGCTTCCATGCTGCAGGAAGCTTGGCTTTTGGCTCCAAGCCCAGCATCTCAGCACACTCCTCTTAATGGAGTTGATTTTTTCCTGTCTCTGCCTGCTTTTCTCTGCCTTCTGCCTTTTAGTCCAAGTGAAATTTTATTTGGATGATAAGCATGAGCAGACCGGCCCTCCTCTTGCACGGCAAGAAATGTCATTTACTTCCAACTCTGCTTAGCTTCCCCTCCATGCAGCTGAGATTAAGTCAGTTCCGATAGTGTCACACCGCAACATGTGCAGAAGTAGGGAGCCTAGAAAGGCAGAAAATACTTCAGCAATAACCTAGCCAGGAAAAAATATTTAATTTTTTAGAAGAAAGATTTTCTTCTGGTAGAACTATGTTTACTTTTTTAAAAAAGTAAATATAGATTATATTTTTGTAAGGTACTAAGAAATCAGTTAGTTAAAAATCTCTTGCCTAGAAAAGGAATTAAAGAAAAAAAGATAACTGGCTTGTAATACTCTGTCAGCTCCAGGTGCATTTAGGCCTAGTTGCATTAACTCCTCATGTGTCTTCCCAAATACCCATCGGTTTTCCAGAAAACTCAAATTTGTAACTCTTCACAGAACTGAGCCTCCCTTTCACAAAACTTCAAACTGTGCACAGGTCTCCTTTACCAGAATAGGATGAAGCAACCATTCCCACATGCCACATGTTATCACTCCCTGACAGTTGACAAGAGAGCTTTTTATGTTTGTTCTCCTTAATCTATTTGAGCACAGAGATCTGGTTTAGTGAAGGTGAGCTCTTTTTAAACTATTTAAAATAACCTGCATGTTTCAGATTAGAAGAGGTTATGGAAGATAGACGGGCAGTTCTCTGGCATATATGAGGGACTGTAACTCTCTGATCTGGAGTGGCAAGACAAGTGCGTGTCCCCCTGGAAAAGCTGCTTTCATGTCTGCTCATCTGTTAGCACCTTTGTTGGCAATTATCCAGTAGTTCCTGGAGGACGAGACTGTTTATTTAAAAAGCAGAGAGATTGTTATGAAAAAGGATCTTATGTGTAAGTGTCCAGCAGCTGAAGCAATTAAGTACAATTAGGTATGCTGTAAATAAATTTTTGTACAGAATGTAAATGTAAATATTAGTAAAGGAACCAAATATTACAAAGGAATTGCCTGTTTTCATGGATTAAAAATAAATGCCTCATTATAGACATAATCCTTAAATTTTACAATTCATATTTATTTCAGAGTAGCTGTCATATGTTAATGCAGGCAAGTTGTTATTTTCATAGTGAACAATTCTGTTTGCTTCTAAGTTTCAGATCTCTGTTAAAAAATAAAAAAAAAGAAACAAAACAATTCTATCAAGTAATTACTTTTTTTTTTTTTTTCATTTCCAATTACAATAATAGTAGTGTGTAATGCCAACTTCCTAGAGGCCACTATGATTTAGTCATTACCTATTTAGAGCACTTGTTCAGATATCTGTTTATTGCTTTATGTTAAGCACAGGTGATGTATGCTTAAACAAGAAAGGTTAGTATTTTCCTTTTACGTGTGAACACCATTCCATAAAAAGGTCCAAATCCCACTGACACGTCAAGAGTTTAGTCCAAAGCAGTAATGCCCTGGAGTGTAACCATTATAAGTAGGCAAATGGAGCCCTGCCTTCTGGAAAATATAATTGTGTGTCCCTTTGGCCTGTCATTGGTCTTGATAGAACTTAAATCCCTAGGAGCTGGGAAAACAGATTGTGAATGGTGGTGAGTAAATTTTTTCTGCATAAATTACTGAGTCACTGGGAGTAGCTCCTGTCAGCCTCTGCAGAAGCGGGGATGGTGCGGAGTGCTAACAGCAGCTGGTGGTACCAATAACATTTCTACATGTGGAATCTAAAATTGGTTTTGGTATCCTTCAGTCCTTTTGTGGCTCTTTAGTGACTTAACGTAATTTGTTCAAGAGATGGCCAGGAGTGGACAGAATGATGAGAGATTCAGCTTTGTCGATCAGCGCATAGAAACATTGAGCTTCGTTTGTCTGCACTCTTGTAGGAGTTTGTTGTGTCATTTTAACTTTTCCCTTGTTGCAGCTCTCTTATTTTTGCCTTTGTATCACTCAGACTCAGACTTAGGACTATAAAGATGGTGAAGGGCCTAGAGGGAAGACGTATGAGGAGCAGCTGAGGGCACTGGGCCTGTTCAGCCTGGAGAAGAGGAGCCTGAGGGGGGACCTCATCGCAGTCTACAACTTCCTCCTGAGGGGGAGTGGAGAGGCAGGTGACCTATTCTCTGTAGTCACCAGTGATAGGACCCGCGGGAACGGTGTTAAACTGAGGCAGAGGAGGTTTATGCTGGACATCAGGAAGAGGTTCTTCACCAAGAGGGTGTTTGCACACTGGAACAGGCTCCCCAGGGACGTAGTCACTGCACCAAGCCTGTCTGAATTTAAGTAGCGATTGGACTGTGCACTTAGCTACATGGTCTGAATTTTTGGGTAGACCGTTGCTGTGCCAGGAGTTGGACTTGATGATCCATATGGGTCCCTTCCAACTCGGGATATTCTATGATTCTATGAGACTCTTAGAGGTCCTGCTTCTGCTGGGCCTATAGAGACTTTCTGGCTCAGACTGTGAGCAGTAGCTTCTTCTAGGTCCCATCTCTAGCCATTATAAACAAGAAATAACTCCCTTACTCTACTGGGATAAACTGGAAAGATTATTATGTCCGTAATCTGAAACAATTTCATATAGCTGAAAGATCTAAAACAAAACCCACAGAACTTAAAAAGCTCAAGGTAGGCAGTTACATAAGAGATTCTTGTTTATTTTTTGTTGTTGTTGCATCACAACACAGTGGCTTGTTACTTTAAGAGGGTTTTCCAAGTTTGTTCTTGTGCACTCAAAGCTTTATTATTTAAAACACATTTGTGTTTGCCAAAAATAGTAATAATAATAATAATAATAATAAAGTAGCAATAATTCACATAGAATTTCTTTTGAGTTAGAGATGATCATCATTTTCAAACTAGGAATAGTTGAGCTGTCTTATGCTATCATTATTTTTCAGAGAATGGTTTCACTATAAGCAGGGGTTTACCATGACTGGATTTTTCTTTTGTGTACTGCAGACACTGGAGCAATGGGCAGGCTGCATATTCATGAACACTTCCTGGTAGATACACTTTCTTCTCCTCTGTGGAGAGAAAAGACCTGAAGAAGAACAAAATTTACTTAGGTTCACTGCAAAGTGGTAGCAGATACAAGATCAGACTGAAGTGCCATGTTCCTCTTAGGACCTAGCTGGAAGTGGAAGGAATGTATATTGAAGAGTTAGGAACAGAGCTGGGTACCATCCTTTAAACGTTCTAGTGGGCTGCAGAAGGTAACTGTAGGCTTAGTCAGAGTTGTGTCTGTGATCCTTGAGTCCCATGACATCTGTTCTTCTATGGATTTGTCTGCTCTGCCTAGCGTCACCCAGGTTAGGGCTGAAAGACAATTCAGAGAATATGGTGTTCTTGTATTCTGTCTGTGTTGAAGATGGAGAATGGAAGAAAAGTGGTAAGTGCAACTCTCTTGCCTTTTATGCAGCATTTTCCTTTTACATGAAAATAACAGAAGATTCATAAAGACATTTAACTCTCTAGAAGCTGCATAGCAAAGCAATTTGGCCTGAATATAATGATGAATAAAATATGTAAAATCCCTTTCTTGTAAACACAGATTTTAATTAGGAAGAAGAAGGTCTGCTTCAGAGCCAGACCATTATTTCCAGGTCTGCACCCAGCCAAGAGCTTTAATTGGTACAGAAAGAATCAAGAATTTGGGATGATTTATCAGGATTAAAGAAAGAAAAAAAAAAAAAAAAAAAAAAACAAACAAACAAAAAAACGTCCCAAACCAGTCAGTTACAAAGAAAGCAGTTTTTGTCAGCTAGGGAAATAATATTAATCCATTTGTCAGTTAGATGGATAGCATACGTTTTTTTTTTTTTTTTTCATTTCAGAGCATTAAATAGCTGTTCCTACATTAAAAATATTTTCTTATATAAATTTTGAATAAAAGTGATGTGTTTTGTTGCACCTTTGGTTCTATTTATAATTCTTTTACTAACACAGTTTATTCAGCTGCATTTGTACATCTATATTCTGGAGGGTTCTTTTTTTTTATATTATTATTTCTGCTCTGCTTTCACTATGGTTATTTTTTCTACCTAGTTTAGTTTTATGTTCTTCATATTTACTTAATCTTTTTCCGTCTCCTTTTTAGCTGTCTATATCTCTCCCCTTTTGTCTTTCTGTCTTTTCTGCCTCCCCTCTTTTCATTCATTTCACTTAATTTCATTCATTTGTTAATAAATGTGTATGGATTCATGTTTGTTTTTTCCAATATGTATACTTAGCTCTTTGTTTTTCATGATGTTCACTTCAATCGCATGGTACTCTGCATTTCTTTTGACTCTAATTCCCAGGGTTTGGAAATTCTTCTTAAGTCACTGGACGCTTCTTTCAGGAATAGTGTTTAAGCAGTCTCCCAATTTAGTATAAACTTGAATAGACAGTAAGAAAACTTACAAACTTTCTTAGTACATACTTTGTAGGCTATTTATGCCAGATTTTGGCAGCTTTGCCATCACTGGTAACACTAATATGCTGCCTCATTTAGTGTGCTTTGTTTACTATTTCATGTCTCAGAAAAAAATAAAATCTGCCATGCAGTTCTTTTTTTCTTCAGTAGGTGACAGACAGCAGTGACCGAAAGGGATGGGGTGGCTGAAGGCTGGAGCAGTTGGTATGTCTTCGGGGTTTCACTTGCAGCTTTGTCAATTAATTGCTGATCAGCTATTAAAGAACAGAGCAGCTCTAACACCAAATGAAGATTAGTGTGATGTGAAGTGCTTTTTATACAGCACTGCTTTATCTCCTGTCAGTATTGTTTTTGTTTTTAAATATAATGTCTGCCATCTTCATTCATCATAGGCATTTGATAGCCCGCCATTTAAGTGTATATTTAATTTGGAAATTGGGAGAAAAGAATGGAAACCTTTGTATGCAAACATAAGCTGTGTTCTGCATTTCTGAAGTATGTTGCTTCCCACCAGTGTAAGAAAACCACCAACACTTGCTAGGATTGTGTAGGTTTTCACCAACCCTTTCCATTGCAAAGTCAGCCAAGTTAGCTCAAACCCTTTTCGCCATCACTGGAAGCTAAAGCCTGGCATGTGACTGGTGAAGAGGCGGTATGTGCGCTTATTCCATGCTGCCTACTGTGTGGCCACAGGAACCATTGGTAAAAGTAAGGCAGCAAGCACGTTGCGTGCTGCAGCGCGCTTGGCCTCTGCTGGCACTGGAAATAGATCTTCGTGTGCTCCGGCGTGGATAGGGCTGCTTGTAGCACAAGGGTGGTAGCTTTGCGCTGACACCAACAGAGTGCAAATTACTGGGGAGAAGAGATGTGCTGAATATCGTTTAGAGACACTGTGTCAACTCAGTCCTCTCTCATGTCACCCTTGAGAAGGTAGAAACTCAGCGTTTTGTTGTGGTGGGTATTTTCCCCCCAGTTAGGAAACAAGGAAGCACACTGTTAAATGCTTCTGTTCTATAGAATTTAACAGTTTTATGCTAAACAATTGCACTTTAAAAGGTGTAAACTTCATATAAATCAAAGAACTAACTAACATCATAATGGCTCACAGAATTAAAAAAAAAAAAAAAAAAAAAAGGCTTTTCTGAACAAATATGAACAAATATAAGCAATTCTAATTAAAGAGATCAAAGAACAGGTAATTCTCCAGGGTACTGTACTCAGTGTGTATAGCGGTATGCAGGGGGAAGTATTGAAAATCTTAAATTGCTTTGGTTACTGAATGTTTCATGAGAAATGGTAGGCACTAGTCTTATGATTTGTATGTGCAGGGGGGAAAAGGGGAAATATGTAGGTGTATATTTTTATGGCTGTGTGTTTACTACATGGCGGTTTACAAATAGACCAAAAATGATAGATCTGTATTTATATAAAGCAGATGCAAGTTAAAAGGAAGTTCTGTTCATATCTGGAAAAGGATGTCTTAATTTATTACATTTTGGTGATATCATTTTTGCATAATATAAGTAATTGCATACCTATTATTTATGTATATGTGTGTACAACTGCAATCTGAAAAGCTTCAGCTTTTCTGAATAAAAGAAAGTAAAGAAACTCAAGTGCCCTTATATAAGATAAATGCACAAACAAAACTTTCTCTTGTTAACCACATATACATGTATTACCCTCTTTTTTTTGTTTTTGTTTTTTGTTTGTTTTTCTGAGAACCTTTATGGTTTGTACAATGTAGAGTTTTATGGAAGAACATTCAGTGGATAGCTCCTCAGCTGCTTTTGTTAGAGTCAGTTAAACTGCATCATTTTGCATCTGACCCTGAAAAGGTAGCGAGTGATGTATGTAGATTTGTGTAGTTTTTCCTATGGACTGATCCAGGGCAGAGGGTTCAATCTGTCACATGAAATCTGTGTTTCTCCTTTAGCTCTTATTTGCGAAATTATGTTAGATGTATAGTGCAGAACAGACGATCACTTTGCATGCCAGAAGAGAGAGGACAGCTATAGGTGGCAGCAGTAGAAGATGTATCAAAAACTTCCTTTTTGCTGGTCCAAGCGTAGGATGGCTAAGAAGATAAAACTTCTCAGAGAAAACTGCACCATCTCAAAACAAATTTGCAGAATGTACCACCACAGGTAGGAGTACTGAATGTGTTGTACATCCAAAGCTTGCTTGTGAGGGTTTACATTATGGAGCACCATATGTGCTTTATATTTGCATCGCTGTACTGATGCTACAGCAAAACACACTAAATATTTTTATTTTCAGTGGGAGCCACTCAGTATGTTGTAGTAGACTGCATGTCTTGTCTCTGTTTCTCTGGCGGTGTTTTTCTCTCTGCACATCAATCTGGTCCTGCTGAAGAGCTAGCTTCAGCTTTATCTCCATTTAGGCCAGGATGACAAACTATTAATTCACTGGATAAGCTGCTCCTCAGTGCAGGGAAACTGCTGCCAGTTTCTCATGTGTACTCTGGCACTGGGTTCCCACACTCTGGAAAGAATTATTCAGTTCCCTCTGTGCAGGTACCAGGGGTGACCAGCAGGCGCCCCGTTCTGTGAAGAGGTGGCTCTGTTAACTCTGTGTCTGAGGAGTGGCAGAGGGAGGCCCAGGCTGCAGCTCCCTCCTAGAGTTGGTGTCTCCCCATGGCCCTGCCAAGGAGCTGGCCTCTGAAGCAGGGCCGAGTCAGCTCTTACAGCTGGTGGAGGTTTCCAAGAGGGTGACTTGAAACATGTCTGCTCCAGTCAGACTGAGGCCGCAGCTGGTTTAAAACCAGAGAGCCAGTTAGAGAGTGAGCGTAGGTGGGTTTTGTTGTTGAGGCACTCTTCTAGCATCCATTGTAAATTACATGTGTTTGATAGGAGCAAGGTGTGCAAAGAGACAAAGATGTTTCCTCTGCTTTGTGTGGCATAAGGAAACTAAGCACAGTGCAGATCAGATACCTTCAAATACAATTAACTTTCCATGTAAGCAGCTAACACAGCTGATAGGTACATCTAAGCACTCATGTGGTGGTCCACATAGTTCTGAAAGGAAGGACCAAGAATTTCAATGAAATAAAAGAGTTTTTGTAGCTGTTCCCTGCCCTAATGCTTTTCATGCTAAAGTTGAAATCCCAACTTCTTCATCAATAGCAAAGTTCACATATATCTTAGTGGAGACAGAGCTTTAATTTAGAAATCGGTTAGTTGGAGACACCTTTTCATAACAAATGAAAAACATGCTCAACAATGATTTTCCCGTTAATTCACAATTATATTAAGAGCTTGTAAAAGTCATATAGCACTGGTATTACTACTTAGCACTATCATAACGTAACTAGACAGTCCTGTAGGCTATTTTCTAATAAAAAAAAAATCTTTGTTCACAAGTATAGACAACAGGTATGAGGTTCTTGAACACGACAGTCAGAACAATGAAGTAGACAAAAGCCCATCCCAGTTGGAGAGGGTGTCTAAGGCAAGGCAACCTACCCCCCGCATTGCTACATCATCTGTCAAAAAAGAAAGAAGGGTTATTGTCATGGGGGACTCCCTTTTGAAAGGGACTGAGGACCCAATATGCCGACTGGACCCAACCCCCAGGGAACTCTGTTGCCTCCCTGGGGCTCAGGTGAGAGACTTCACTAAGAAAGCCAAGCACCTGGTACGGCCCACCGACTGCTACCCGCTACTGGTCTTTCAGGCTGGTAATGACGAAGTAGCAATGAGAAGTCCGAGAGCGATCAAAAGGGACTTTAAGGCTTTGGGGTGACTACTTACAGGATCAGGGGCACAGGTTGTGTTTGCCTTTGTCCTTCCGATAGGGGGGATCGATGCTGACAAGTGGGCTCATCACATTAACACTTGGCTTTAGGACTGGTGCAACCAGCAGAATTTCAGGTTTTTCAATCATAGGAATGTCTACGTGACACCGGGCCTGCTGTCATCAGATGGGATGCACCTCTCTCAGAGAGGGGTAAGGATCTTTGCTCAGGAGCTGGCAGGGCTGATAGATAGGGCTTTAAACTAGAGTTGAAGGGAGAAGGGGAAAAAAACAGGCGTGCTGGTGATGAGCTAAGGGATGGTGCGCTAGAATCAGAGGGACTGCGTGCTAGTGAGATCCTTTGGTTGGCTCCACAAGGTGCCGTGGGTAGGGAGGCGCATTTGAAGTGCTTCTACACAAACGCACGCAGAATGAGGAATAAAATGGATGAGCTAGAAGTCTTGGCCCAGTCCCACAGCTATGACATCATTGGCATAAGTGAAACCTGGTGGGATGCGTCCTGTGGCTGGTGTGCTGCAATAGATGGTTGCAGGCTCTTCAGGAGGGACAGGCAGGGTAGGCGAGGTGGTGGGGTGGCGATGTATGTGAAGCAGGGGCTGGGCTGCATGGAACTTCAAGTTGGTGATGGCAAAGTTGAGAGCCTCTGGATAAGGACTAAGGGACGAACAAATAAGAGGGATGTCGTAGTGGGAGTCTATTACAGACCACCCAGCCAGGACGACGACACCGATGAATTATTCTTTGCAGAAGTAAGAGATGCCTCGAGATCAACTCCCCTTGTCCTTATGGGGGATTTCAACTTGCCAGATGTCAACTGGGATCACCACACAGCTGACACGAGCAAGTCCAGGAGGTTCGTAAAGCACCTAGATGATAACTTCTTGGTGCAGGTGCTAAGGGAGCCAACTAGGAAAGGTGCCCTCCTTGATCTGTTGCTGGAGAACAGAGAGGGGGTCTTGTGGGAGACATGGCAATTGGCAGCCATCTCAGTCATAGTGACCATGAAGTGGTTGAGTTTAGAATTTATGGTGACAGAAGGAAAACTGCCACCAAAACTTCAGCCCTGGATATAGGGAAATCAGACTTCAGGCTGCTCAGGGCACTAGTCAGCAAGGTCCCCTGGGAAACTGCTTTTAAAGGCATTGGTGTCCATCAGTGCTGGTGCTTTAAGTGCAGTGCTTTAAGCACTGCATCCTAAAAGCACAAGATCAGGCAATTCCAAAATATTGGAAGTCAGGCAGGCAGGGCAGAAGGCCGGCCTGGCTGACCAGGGATCTTCTACTGGAGCTTAGTGAGAAAAAAGAAAGTGTACAGCTGCTGGAAGGAGGGTCAGGCAGCAAGGAAGGAATACAGGGGTTGCTGTTCGTGTTTGTAGGGAGAAAGTTCGTGTGGCCAAAGCCCAACTAGAGTTGAAGCTGGCCGTGTCTGTGGGAGACAATAAAAAAGTTTTTTTTAGATATGTGGACAGAAAAAGGAGAACCAAAGAAAACATAGGTCTTCTACTTGATGGGGAAGGTCTCCTCACAGACAATGACATAGGCAAAGCAGAGATGTTTAATGCCTTCTTCGCCTCTGTCTTCAACACTGATGATGGGCTTCAGGACCCAGGGCACACTGAGCTGGAGGCCCATGACGGGGGAATGACAAACTCCTAGCCAACCCTGAACGTGTGCGGGATTTGCTGCTCCACCTGGATCCATGCAAGTCCATGGGTCCGGATGGGATCCATCCCAGGGTGCTTAAAGAGCTGGCTGATGTCATCGCAGGACCTCTCTCAATTATTTTTCAGTGCTCCTGGGAATCTGGAGAGGTCCCAGTAGACTGGAAGCTGGCAAATGTTGTGCCTATTTTTAAGAAGGGTAAGAAAGAAGACCCTAACAATTACAGGCCTGTCAGTCTCACATCAGTGCCTGGTAAAATTATGGAGAAGATGATCCTTGAAGTTACTGAAGTGCACCTGAGGGACAATGCTGTCGTTGGTCCCAGCCAACATGGGTTCATGAGGGGTAGGTCCTGCCTAACAAATTTGATTTCCTTATATGACAAGATCACCCGTCTAGTCGATCAAGGGAAACCAGCTGCTGTGATCTTTTTGGACTTCAGCAAGGCTTTTGACACGGTTTCCCATAGGATCCTACTGGAAACATGTCCAGCGTACAACTTAACAAAAACGTCATACAATGGGTGAGCAATTGGCTGATGGGCAGGGCTTAAAGGGCTGTGGTAAATGGGGCCACATCTGGCTGGCGGATGGTCACTAGTGGGGTCCCTCAAGGCTCCTCCATTATAGGGCCAGTCCTCTTCAATGTTTTTATAAAGTATTTGGATTTAGGACTAGAAGGTGTTTTGAGCAAATTTGCTGACAACACCAAACTTGGAGGAGTTGTAGACTCGGCTGAGGGTGGAAAAGGCTTGCAGAGAGATTTGGACAGATTGGAGAGCTGGGCAATCACCAACCACATGAAGTTTAACAAAGGGAAGTGCTGGGTCCTGCACCTGGGACGGGGCAACCCTGGCTATACGTACAGACTGGGTGATGAGACACTGGAGAGCAGTCCTGCAGGAAGGAAACTGGGGGTTGTGGTTGACAGCAAGTTGAGTATGAGCCAGCTGTGTGCCCTGGCAGCCAGGAGGGCCAACCGTGTCCTGGGGTGCATCAAGCACGGCATCGCTAGGCGGTCAAGGGAGGTGATTGTCCTGCTCTACTCTGCACTGGTGCGGCCTCACCTCGAGTACCGTGTGCAGTTCTGGGCACCACCGTACAAGAAGGACATTGAACTGTTGGAGAGTGTGCAGAGGAGGGCGACAAAGATGGTGAAGGGCCTAGAGGGGAAGACGTATGAGGAGTGGCTGAGGGCACTGGGCCTGTTCAGCCTGGAGAAGAGGAGGCTGAGGGGGGACCTCATCGCAGTCTACAACTTCCTCGCGAGGGGGAGTGGAGAGGCAGGTGACCTATTCTCTGTAATCACCAGTGATAGGACCCACGGGAACGGTGTTAAGCTGAGGCCGGGGAGGTTTATGCTGGACACCAGGAAGAGGTTCTTCACCGAGAGGGTGTTTGCACACTGGAACAGGCTCCCCAGGGACGTAGTCACTGCACCAAGCCTGTCTGAATTTAAGAAGAGATTGGACTGTGCACTTAGTCACATGGTCTGAATTTTTGGGCAGACCTGTGCGGTGTCAGGAGTTGGACTTGATCCTTACACCTCCCTTCCACCTCGGGATATTCTATGATTCTGTGATTCCTGCTGCATTTGCTAATATTCTCCTTTTGTTGTTATTTTAGTTTTTGTTTTCTTTCTCCCATTTCTTTTAGGTAACGTGCTTCTCCTTTGTACCTTTAAGTTATAGTCAATAAAATAAAGTGCAGTAGAGTTTTAAATGGTCTCCTGCTCTTGCTATGCTTGCTGGATATATTGTGATATATCTGATATATTGGATATATCTGGATATTTTGATCAGAGAAAAAAAGCAATGATGTCAGCTGTCTTGGCAGGCTTTTGGTAGCTAGGTGTGATTACATGTGGATTCAAATTTTCTTTACTTTTTGAAAGAATGTATCTGGCCAATAATGCATTGAAGTAGGAGGTGCTAAATCATATCTCCCAAACCCCTTCTATTTTGATGCATTTGAATGCAAGATGAAAATGAAGAAAAAATAATTAAAAAAAAAAAAAAACACAACACTTTTGAAAGAAACAATAATTACTCAGATGTAAGATTCAGCTACCTTTCAGGGTGTATGGAAAAGGGAGCATATCTGAAGTGAACAAATTTGAAGCCAGCATTTTTAATAATTACTTACCCTCCACCCCTCCTTTTTTTATAACTGATTTCCAAAGTGTAGAATTTTAATTCGTGAAGGAACTAACCAGGTATATGTGAAAGAAAAGCAATCTGCATATCAATTCTGATGTCACATGAATCCTTATCCCATGTGCTAACTCCTTCCATCTGTCCTTTGTGTCTCGCTATTCCTGTCAAGGAGTCCTAGAACCTGTGATTCAGATAGTCCTTACTCAGTTGAGTACTTGGGGACATGTATGCGTTTTTGAAAGATTCAGCCTTTACATTGTGACTGCTGGGACGAACAGCTTTTTGTTGTTTTGCTTTTAGTATTGTCTAATGAGTATGTTTTTCTAAGTATTAAGAATTATGCGTAAAGAGTTCTTATCACTGAGACTTTTTTACTTCGATCATGTTGTCTTTGTGGTGTCTAACCTTACTTACGAGGATTTCCTATTTCTATTCTCTTTTCATATAGTATAGTGAGATTAAGGACTCAGTACAAAGACAGGGGTTGTGGCATGACTTAGAATTTATTGCATTTATTAAAGTAGTCGAAACTCAAACTTTTTAAAAATATCAATTTCAGATATTTAAGAGGATAAGTACCTAGTGAGGATTTAGGGTAAGGTTGATTGAGGAAGTAAATCTACTTTCTGAATGTCTACAAAGAAAAATCAAACGAGAAATTCAGTATCAAAAACATCAAAGACAATAATGCAGTTGCTTTCATCTCCAATGTGTGCTTGCACTTCAAAGAAAAGCAAAATGCTCACCCTTCCGCCAGTACCCCCGAAGGAGGATGAGCCTATAGTTGAAGATAAGTCTCCATCCCTTCTTTGAGAGAGAACAGGAAAGACAGAGGTAGAATTTTGCACAGGAAAAAAAAAAAAAAAAAAAAAAAAAAAAAACAGCTTCACACTGTTTCTTTCACCTTAATGGTTATACCATAGGACATTTCCTGCACTCAAGAATTCTGTTGCTTTAATAATTATGCAAATAATTATGCACCTCTCAAATGCTGTTGTTCACTCAAAACTTTTATTTCTGTTTAACTCTGAGAACTAAGGATAAGGCAGTGTTCTCTGAGGTAAAGTAATATTCCTCATCCTAATTATCACTTTTGCAAAAAGTGCTGATTATACACATTTGAACATGTACTTTTGCTCACTGACATCTTCCTATACCTTTTATCCTGGAACTGATGATCCTAGACTTAATTCTGTAACATATTTTTTTTTATTATCAATGTTGTGATGGACATGCTCAGATACTCTGGTAATGTGAGGAGAGAAAGAGAGGTAATCAACCTGTAATGCCTGTCTAAACAGTTTGCTGTGAAATCAGAAAATTTTAGGGCTGACCGTACTGTAGAAAATCATACATGTAATGATGCTCCAGATTTAGGTACCTGAATCAGCTCTCTTGATTGCCAGTAAAAATCCAGTCCAAAAACAATCACAGAAATTAACAGGAATAAAAATTGGGACATTTCCCTTCTGTACTTGCTTTGGGAAATTTTATTTTTCAGACAAAGGCTACTGCAAAAGATGTGCAGTAAACTGAAAGCCCCAAAATATCATAACTTTTATTTCTTTAAGTGGGAACAGGTCTAAAATGGTTGTTGAAATGAGACTAAATCCAGTTGTGGCTTTTTCTCCATGCTGCTTTAGCTCAGTTTCAAAGCTATCACTGATCAGAAAGCTTGACAGCCGCAGTGTTTGCAAATCCTCACCAATAAGCAGTAACAAGATTTAAAAGAGAAACCTCTGAACAGAGCCAGTTTGCTCAGTCAGCTTTATGGATGCAGTTATTTAACCATCTACATGCTAGCCTTATTTTATTGTTGTCTATTAGATCTGAGCTCTACACAGCTAGGAGAGTCAGGGCCTAGTTGAGTATCATCACATCAAGTAATTACCTACTCAATCACTGTTTTCTTTTCTTTTTTTTTTTCTTTTTTTTTTTTTTTCCCCATAAGATACCAATCAGCTAAAAACAGATTCATTACAGTAAGTTGTACATGTTGTTTTTAAATGCGGGTCTGTAAGAATAGAAATATTTGGAAGTCACTTGAATAAGGAAGTATATCTTTGGCCTTTGTTTCTTGCTCTTTTGTGGCACTGAAAAGACAAGAGGTTTAATCATTAGACATTCACATTCCCCTTGCAGAATGCACATGGCCTAAACTGAAGCCTTGTCACCTGGTTGCTAGACCAGTGAGTGAAGCTACAAATAAGGTGGCAATTTTCAAGACTGAATTACAGTAATAAGCAGGCCTTTAAGCACAGTAGGTCTTCTGCGTTATATCTAAGCACTGGTAGATTTTAGTATTTTGCCAATGAAAAATATATATTAAATATGTTTTTCAGAAATTATTACTCAGGGATCCAGAAAACTTCTGACAGTTTCAAGTATCAAAGCATTCACCTAACTGCAGTGCCATTTCTGAGAAAACATAGTGTGGAACAGAATTGTATTGATGCAAACTCTTGTATTGTGCTGACGTATTTTATTGGGCACCATCGTACAAGTGCATGGATGTATTTAACGTTAATTAGTATTTCTCATTAGGTGAACTGTAATGATCTACTGTCTGTCATTGTAGTAATTGTTTCAAGCAGCAGCTATTTCTGTGACTATTTTAAGCAGTTATTTCTGTGACTATTTGGACCTGCTTGTTTTACAAGAGGGAACAAACCTGTAGTTTTCATTTCCACAAACTTGCTGCTTGTGAGAGTTTGCATTCTGCCCAAAAGGCACAAGAGGTCAATAACTCTGGTTTTAGTCTGTGAATTTTTCTAGCCTTCGCAGCACAGGTGAGATTACAGAATGTCTTGGTTCAGATGCTGTAGCCTCACATTATTACAGTCTAAATTATATTCTAGTTTGGGTAATACGGGGATATATGGCAATGTTCCACGTGGTAACCAGGTGTAATTAGCTGGCAGATTGTCATGAAATTGAGGTATTTGGAAACAGCAAGGTCGTTAAGAATCATACTGAATGATGAGCAGTAATAGAAATATAATGGCTTTTGTTATACATAACCAGTTTAAAAGGATAAGATTTGTGTATTTATTTATTTTTAAATCGTGATACAGTGCTTTTTAGGTTGTTTTCCTGAGATTGCCTGGAATCGTAGAGTTAATGATTTCTGAGTGTTTTGAAATTGGGAAGGAATGTGTTCTTAATATTCTTACTCACACAATGGTCTTAATTTCTTTCACAGCCTCTGAACTAGTTCTTTGCCAGAGTTAGTTGGATTTAAATCTAGAAATTATGCAGTTTAAAATGGTCTTTTAAACCAAATCTTTGATTTTGTTGGTCTTCAGGAGTGTGTGTGTGTGTATGTAATACACCTTCTGTATATGGATATTGCCTATGCATATATTCAAGTATTTCACACAGAAGTAATGAAATACACGTAGAGATATATGTATGTATTACATAATAAATGTTCCTGCTGCTTACAGTTTTTGCCTACTCTGAGGGTAAGCAAAACAGATTTGGTTTTCAGCAGCAGCAGCTGTCTTCCTCTGTTACATACATGTGCTCTTCTGGAAATACTTTCTGAAACAAAATGACATAGTTACGGCATGCAACCTTCATGTTCGGACCAATTTGATGACAGTCTGTCAAGTCTACCTCCAGTATTTTAAGTTTTCCAAAAATGAAGTTATCTTCATCTCATTTGATGGAGAAATATGGATTTTCTGTCCCATATATAAGATTTTCTTTTTCAAGAACTGTCAAAATTTGATGTTGTTCTCTTCAAGTGAAAGAACAGAAATTATGGTACATGTAAATGGGTGTGCTCTGTGAATACACCTGTATTTGGAAAATATGTATGTTCCATGCAAAGCTCTTTGCTTGAAAAGATTACGTAGCTCCTGTATCCCATCCTGAAAAGAAAAACATCAACAAGAAAACAACAAAAGCAGTTTGTCAAGTCCAAAATAAATCATGAGGGCCTGGTAGGGAAAGGTACGAATGGGCAGAGAAACAATAGCTGAACCTTCAGAGCTCCAAGCTGTCACTTGTTCCCTTTGCAGATCTGCTATTCCAAAACACAGTGGCTATCTGCAGTGTGTATCAGCTCTATCCAGCTAGAGATAGACATCAGTCATCAGAAACCTCTGTGTCCTTGGAGAAGTGGTGTGACTGAGAAAAAGGATGGAACATACCCCCTCTTAATTCTATATTCTGTAAACAAGATTTCACATAAAGGTTATTTTTCTTAATTAAATGACGCTGACTTTATTGCCAACTGTGAAGCACTGTTCTTTCCTGAATATCTGAGGAGCTACATTTGGAAGCAACTATGATGGAAGAGGCTATATTAAGGACACCAGAGTTTGCCTTTCTTATTCACTCTTAAAATACTTCAGAGAAAAGTTGTGTTTTGTATCTTATCTGTTTATCAGTGTATGAAAGAAACTACTGAACCTCAGATATGAATTTAAATTTCTTGCTTTTGCATATTTTGCATATAATAAGTAAAAAAGAAAAAAAAAATCAACAAACAAACAAAACCGCTGTAGCAGATACTTTCATATAATGCATTAAAAATCTTTGCATAATGGTTTGGAAGTGGAACCTAGAATTTCATCCTTTTCCTCAGTCTGTGTCACAAGCATTACAATATTTAAACATTTTATTTTTGCGTGTGAATATTGAGTTGCTCTGGCCATTTAGTAATGCAAAACAGATGAAATCCTTTAAGGATTTGCTGGCTGGCACAAAAGCTTTTATTCTAAAAAAGTTAATCTCTTGAAAATGTTATACTATTGACAAAGTTACTTGCAATAATTAAGAAATTTAAATGAGCCACTCACAAAGCTGTAACAATTGGGTATTATGGTTTCACAGGAAATAAGAATTTCAGATATTAAATGTTCATATTGCGGCATGGAAAAGTGCGCTGCGTTCTTTAGAGTAGCTTATCTTCTAGTGGAATTAGCTCAAAACAATATGCGTTGAATCTGATGTCTAGTTCCTTCTTATTATTCAGAGATAGAAGCCACAGGGGCTTCCTGCCCTTGGAGTTTGGGCCTCTGCCTAATCTTGCAGACAATCAGGACTCTTGGTCTGATGAGGAAGCAACTACGCAGAGGCCTTTGTTTCAGCTCTGTAGATAATACAGTTTTAAGACCAACTATTTCAGAAGCATTAGTGATTTTTTTCTTTGAAATGTTGAGCGCTAAAGGCCAAGTATCCTGCTAAAATAAATAAAGAACAAAATTCCTGTTGACTCTGTGCAGGTTAGGGATTTTTCCACTGCTCCCTTAGAAAGTGATGCAAGTCCCTTAGCAATTTTGCTCTAAGCAAAAAAGTTTAAACTCTTGGCACTTCATTATGGGCTTTCACATAAGTGTTCCATTATTTAGAGTACGTGCATGGTGGTGTCAGTATATAGGACAGCACAAATGCTTATGAATTGAGCGAACAGTCAGTCAGGGACATCAAGGACAGTTTTGGCTAGCTAGGATATTTTGCAAGTCTCTTAACAGAACATAACACTTCTAGATCAATTTTAAACTGAGCTTGAATACATAATTTCAGAATGAGTGATAGCTATGATGGCAAGTGGTCCCAGTATGCATGGCTTCCCCTTAAGCTACTCAGAAACTTATGGGGGAGGCTTTGATTAATGCTGACTGAGCTGAGGACTCCATGCTTCTGTTAAAAGATCTGCCAGTCAGTCTGAATGTTTTAATCTAGGTCTTGCTTAGGTGCAGTTTAAGTGAGAAGGAGACTGTTCCTATAATAATTCTGCAAGTCCACATGATGGTTGTGATGATTCTCCTGTAGATCTTAGCACACAGCTCTATCACCAGGTGGCAACGTGTAAGTACTTGAAATTTCCAAGCTGTACATGTTTGTAAAATTGCAGCAGGGCGACTCTTCTTTAGTTAAACACAATCAGTGTCAAGTTAAAATGTTCTTTTAAGTCAGATTTTTTTTTTTGTTTGTTTGTTGTTGTTGTTCTGTATAGTGTAAGTTAGGGGAGAAAGCCCCCAATCATACAAACTCAACCCCTTTGAAGTGCCCAATATCACACCCTTTAGGCTTCATTACCATTAGGAATACTTTCAAACCTAGTGCTTTATCATGAAAATGGCTTGTCATTTGGACAGAAAAGATTAGTTATTAGAAACAAGGAAATATTTGGAAATGTTTTCTCTTAATACTGGCATAACAGGATCAGGGGTTAAGAAAAAACATTTTGCCATGTCCCAATATAAGTGCAACAGCTCACCATTTTCCCACAGAAGGAGTAAGAGTTTCACACAGGTACCTTGAAAGAGCGAGTATTTTCCAACCCATACTACAAACAAAGAAGGCGAACTAAAGAAACATAATTGAGAATCGTGTTAGTTGTACAAAATTGTGGAAGATGACTTGTTAAGAGTAGCTGTAAGGCCTAGCATGAAAATGTATTACATGGGTAACCTTTATTAAGTCAGATTGTCCTTTGCAGGGGAACAGTGAATGTTTTGTTAGTTTCTAAAACTGTACTCCTTTTGATTTAAATAATCCACTGTCCCTGCATGAATGCCTGCAAGTTAATGTTTAAATGTTTTTAAATGTCAGTTACCTGACATTAGAAAAAATATCATTAATGCCAGACATTAAGCAATTATCGTGGCAAGAAAACTAAGGTTCACAAACACTGCATTCATTTATGATTTTACTTTGTATTTTGATATTATGTGCAGTAAAGCATGAATTAAAGTATTTGAAAAATACTCTGAACATTCATTTTATTAGTGAACAGAGCAAATAGAACTATGGCTTTTACTTTTTGTATATGTAATAATAGTGAATAGTATGATGCTCAGGCAACTGAGACACTCAGAGGTAGATTCTGATCTAGGGAGGATTTATCTTTTTAGACCTGAAATGTGGATTTCTTGTCTGCAGTGCAGCTTTCCATTGCATATTCTGTACTCATCCTGTTATCATGGTAAATGGAGTTAATAGATCTGCTGTGTATAGACTAAGCAACAGGTATATATGCTGTGGCTAAGAGAACAGCTGCATAGATCTGTTCTCTGTGGTGCAGATAGACATGGGGAAAGATTTACCGTCATGCTTTGAAAGTACTTTTTGTCCTCAACCATATGTCAGTTTTGCTGCTCGTGTTTCAGCCCTTTTGAAGAGTACAGGCTTTAGGCACAGCAAAATCAAGTGATGTGTAGGGGTTTATGAGACTGTAAAACTAATTTACATTTTTGACATTAGCTAGAATGTGAAGCTGATTTGTTGTCATATTGGTAGAAAGCAAAACGGAAGTTAGATAAAAAGCAATGTTAACTTGGCTTTTACTTTCAATTAGTAATGAGAGGCAACAGATTTTAACATGCCCAAGAATGATTTCCCTACCTCATGTGTGGCAGGATTTCCTGGAGGAGTTCAGCTCCCAGTGAAACCATTTGTTCTGGTGCCTGAATGGGAGCTAAGCACTTTTGGAAATTTGAGCCTTAATTTCTTTGTATACAAAGATAATTATATCCTATGCTTGTTTTCATTACCTACAATTTTTTCTGCAATTGCACAATGACTGCATCATAATGTAGGCCTTAGAGAGAGGCATAGCCCTCAGTCAGTGCTTTTCATCTGAAGTCCTCAAAGCATTTTACAAAAGAGGTCAATGTCTTTATCCTAGTGGGGAAACAGAGCCTGTAATTGTGCAGGCAGCTGAGCCAATCTAATTAATCACTGCTGCCTAACATGGGAGCTCATGCTCTCACCCCTCTTCCAGCACCAGCTCCTTTATGCCAGGTTCAGCAGGAGGAGTGGGAAATTCCCTCTTGGTGTCAGGGTGAAGTCAGTTTACTTCAGCTTGTGGAACAAGAGGGGATGCGCAGAGGTGGGGGCTGGAGAAAGTGGGATGGGGGAAATGCTGCAATGTAGGGCCCAGAGAATTTAATGACGGTGAAATGCTGGAAGATCTCTTAATGTTAGGTAATCTAAAATATCCAGTAACTATTTCAATGATAAAATCAATACACCTATGCAGTGATGAAATTTCTTAGTTATTTATTGCCTGGTATTATTTTAATAACAAATAACCTTGTTTTGACAAAATGTATTGCTTTGCAATTTGTGCATGTCATAGGATCTAAAGTCATTGGTAATGTTTGATCATTCTTTATGCAGAGACAGTTGAAGCAAGTCATATAAGAAGACTGCAAAGCACAAAAGGCCTCTATTTCTGGTATTCCCAGATACTTTTAGTAAGTTTGCCTTAGCTGAGGTTTTAATTTAGCATTAACAAAGGATTTTGTGATGTTTTATATGCTGTAATCTAATATTCTGCCTGTGATTTCATTCAGAACTACTATACATTTAAATCTCAGTTTGGAAGCTAGATACCACTAGAGAATGGTCCTGGAAAAGTCTAAATTATCAGTTATGAGCTGATCTAAAACTTACGGTATTGAAACATCTTTTGAAATATGCATTAGAGAATCTTTAAAGAGATCATACAAAATTCATCAAAACCCACTTTTCAGAAGCAGCTACTTTTTCATCAGGGTTTTACATGTCACTGTTTTTAGTTCCAAATTTTTCAGGCATTTACATACAAACAGGATTCTGTATTCATGCACACATGCATGTACATGCAGGAAGAAGTGAGAGCTCATCTCTTACCAACTTGTATGGTAGAAAAGACAAAGTAGCTGTTACAGTCTTCAGTTATGGAAAAACAGCTCACAAATCTAAAAGGAAAAATGCTCTCTGGAATTTAAGGATTGCACAGGAAATGATTTGTTCAATACCTGTCAGTATTTCATTAACAGATGGGACAAGTACAACCAAAAACGTCACTAATGTTCACCTATATTTAATAGGTGCATGTGTACTTTTCTAACTTGCATGTATTTTTTTGTGTTTGGGGAAACCTATACAAGGATGGCCTGTTCCTTAAGACAAAACCTTGGGTATGTAGTCACATCTGGCCTTCCTAGTGTTGATTATGATTTTAGTTTTTATCCATATGTTTTACTTATTCTTGTATTTTACTTGTGTTGTCTTGGTACCTGTCTGTCTAGTAATAAATACATCTTGTAGAATTACATCCCTCACCTGTCCCCATGTATTTAGTTTGCCTCTCACAAAACTGTAGCTTTGCTTTTCAGTCTTCTGTGCTTGAATGGTCATTCCCTCTACTATTAATTTTGAATACTGCTAGAGCAGGAGATACTTGGGCTGATAGGTTATGAAGAGCTAAGCAGGAGGCTGTGTGAGAGACAGGAATTCCTGAAGGAAGAGCAATAGAGCTGTTACATACTTCCTGTACGAATAACCAGGAGTAGAAGGGGAAGTACAACTGTCTCTGTATTCCCCTGAATTTCCCCTATTTCCATGTTGCTTATCAATTCACATTGTTGAGATTCCACAATACTTCTGTCCACTCCCAGACTGAGTGAGGCCCTTGATCTGTGCATATGTAATGCAGTCCGATGCCTGATTTATGATGGAGGCCTGAGAGGGAAGTATGGCATAGTAGTGATGTGGAAAAGTCTCTTTTAAACCTCACTTTGCAAATTATGCACCAATTAACTATCATTAACTTGCACGAAATACCAAAAATTAGCTGCGTGAAATTTGACAGTTGTGTGCTTGTCCCAGGGTCCCTGTGACCAGATATATTGAAATAAATAAATAAATGTCTCTTAGAATATCCTTCACTAATTCATTGTCTCAAAGCAACCTGTGCAGCAGTCTCAACAAACAGCTCTACCTTGAAGCATGCCTTGAAGGTAAACAGATAATGAATATTTTGACCAGCTGCTTTTTTTTTTTTTCCCCAAATCATCGTAACAGCACTTTGACTCCTCTTCCTCTTCCTAAGGCATTTAAATAACTACTCAGTTTGTAATTAATCTTTTTAATGTAATAAATCCCTTTCCACATGTAGATTTGGATTTCTTTGCACAATATGTGATTTTTATGTTAATGATACAGTTTGAGAGCATCCCATCGAGCTTAGAATTAGAGGAGGAATTTTGTCTTCAGTCAGTTCTGTACAGCATCACACACAGAGCTGGGATTCGTAACTAACAAACTAGGAAGATGCCTGAAAAGTCCTCAATCTTGCTTTGGTAAAATCTCTGTAGATTCATTTGTATTGCCCTTTTTCCTGAGGCAATAAAGAGAGAGGGTGTTTTCAGTCAGAGTATTTTAGGTAACAGTAGCATTCTGTATGCCAGGGAGAGTTGATTGCCACCTTTCTGACTTTGCCTTAGGAAGAGTAAGTGATTATTTTAGCTCTAGCATCATTCTGAAGGATTGCAACATATTTTACTTTGTTAACCTTTCTTATTCCATTGGATTATTTGGTCACAGTCAAGAGATTTAAGCTGATGATTTTTACTTCTATGATTTGCCAGCCCTTATAACTGGTGGAGTGCCAGGTTCTTTCCGAGCTGTCACTGGGTGAGCATGTTCCAGCTACATCCACCTGTTTGTGCTCTGACTGCCAGGAGAGTGATTGGTTGTCAAATTGGCATCTTTGCCAGCACTAAATCCACTTTTTTTTTTTTTTTTTTTTTTTTTTTTTTTTTTTTTTTTTTTTTTTTCCCTCGTGGAGGAAAGCAATTGGCATTTGTAGCTTCACGATTTTGTATTATGAATTTTTGCAGACAGCATGACAGGAACACTTAATACAATGACATGTTGAATGAGCTTTCTTCCCATGTTTTAGTGGACACGTGCACATGTGAAGCAGTACTTCTAAGTCTAATAGCAGCATGTCATGGCTGAAGACAGTCTGTGTTACCTTAACTGGCTAAACCTGTTTAAGGCAATCAATTTCTGTCTTCAGTTCATCTTAAATTATCCTAGTGTTTAGCTCACCACAAGAATCTTTCATTGTGTTTTTGCTTTGTTTTATTTTACCCAGAAGAGATAGTAGTAACAAAGAATAAAAAGTGGTAGCTGATCACGAAAAGGTTGGCTGCCACCCTTGTCATTAATGAATTGATACAAAGTGAGTGAAATGTTGTCTTTTTTTGTCTTTTTTTCTTCTTGATTGTATAAATCTGACCAATTAAATCAAAATTGAATCTAAGGCATGTCAGCCTCCCACTGTGTCACCAGTAGCATTGTGATTTGATGTATGCTTTCTTAATTTCAGTTTAGTTGGGATTTTCTACTTTAAAAGACTATGTCCTTCTCAAATTATCTTTAAGATAGTTGTAGACTACTTCTTTATGTAGTTCCTGTGGAAATATGCTATTCAAAAATATGCTTAGCTAAAAAAAATGAAAAAAAAATAATAAACAAACACAACTGCTGTGTGCGCGTTGTAAGTCCTGATTTGCTGTGTGCATGTTGTAAGTCCTGCTGTGTGCAGTTCTGGGCACCACGGTACAAGAAGGACATTGAACTGTTGGAGAGTGTCCAGAGGGGGGCGACAAAGATGGTGAAGGGCCTAGAGGGGAAGACATGTGAGGAGTGGCTGAGGGCACTGGGCCTGTTCAGCCTGGAGAAGAGGAGCCTGAGGGGGGACCTCATCGCAGTCTACAACTTCCTCCTGAGGGGGAGTGGAGAGGCAGGTGACCTATTCTCTGTAATCACCAGTGATAGGACCCGCGGGAACGGGGTTAAGCTGAGACCAGGGAGGTTTAGGCTGGACACCAGGAAGAGGTTCTTCACCGAGAGGGTGTTTGCACACTGGAACAGGCTCCCCAGGGACGTAGTCACTGCACCAAGCCTGTCTGAATTTAAGAAGCGATTGGACTGTGCACTTAGTCACATGGTCTGAATTTTTGGGCAGACCTGTGCGGTGCCAAGAGTTGGACTTGATGATCCTTGTGGGTCCCTGGGTCCCTTCCAACTCGGGATATTCTATGATTTTTTTTTTTTATTTTTTTTTTTTTATTTTTTTTTTCTTTCTTTTTTTTTTTTTTTTTTCCCTAGGCAGATATTATACTGCAGGAAAAATGATGCTCTCAACTTTGGAAAGAAGGGCTTCTGGGGTTGCTTATTTTGTTTCATTTGGGTTGGTTTGTTTGCAGTGTGATATTGCAGTTCTTTGATATACAGCTTGTAATGCATAATGGAAGTTGTACTCTAAAATTTCAGGAATCAAACTGAAGTGAACACAAAAATTAACATTGTTCCATGGTTTTGCTAAATCCAATGAATATGCTGTCATTTCCGTTTCTCACATTGTAAGCTGAAAGCCGTATGGAAGCGCATCTTTCCAACCTGTAGGGCAAAGCAGAGATTGTATGCAGTAGGCCATGGAGAGGTAAACCTTTGGATATTTAATGAGTATGTCTGCTTACTGACTGCTACAGTGCAGAGGGGGAAGGACAGGAATTTTATTTCTCATGACCATTACAATCCCAGCACTTTGTGTCCTTGTTGCCTCCTTCCCTCCAGCCACCGGTCCTAGGTGTGTCCACGCTGTGAGAAGTGTGCTGCCAATGGTGTCCAGGTACTCGGTCTCGTTGTGGGGAGAGAGTTGTGAGCATACTGCACATACCTCCTCTCTCTCTTGTGCTGTGAATGTGCAAGGCAAGCTTGCACCAGGTGAAGCCCTCCAGCACACAAAATCACTAGTGCAGATGCAGTCATTGAGGTGCTGTTGTATTAAATCTGTCCTCTATATGCATACTCAGAGGAAAATGTGATGTGATGCCAGAAGGATCAAACAGTTTCCTAAGGCATGTGTGGCTTGTATGCTTTCAAGTATAGGGAAGTATTAAATTTTCATTACAATGATGCTGTTTTCAGCTAGAGAGCATTTTAGCCACATTAAAAAAAAAAAAAAAGAAAAAAAAAAAAAGCTGCAATGACAATGATTCAAGGCCAGAAGAGGTAGCTAGGAAAAAAGGAAGGCTAATCATCTTATATTTGCTCAGAGTGATAGCATCTGACTTCTTATCTGAATAAAATAAACATCAGAAACAATTTGTAGTATATTGTAATTATTACTAGCCAGAAAACGACCTAGTGAGATAGAGCCATTCCTACATCTTGGCTATGCTGGTACTCTGCTCTGCACTGAGGCTGGAGAGCTGAATTGGAGTCTCACAAGTCCTGAGTATGCAAATACTCAAGTATAAGCTGCCTTTCAGGCAGCTGTTTGTCATTGGAGCCTGTGGCAGTGCCCTTAACTATCATAACAAATGATACTCAGAGCACAGTTTCTCATAGTTTCACGTATATGTGAGAGTTCATCAACACCACAGGGTCTATGAGGGGTCTTGTTTGTTGTGGGGTATTGATTTTGGATTATTTTATTTTCTGTAGCTACACATAATGTGGTTGATTTATTCATACGAATGGCTTAGTTGTGACATTTTTTCTTTCGGGGGCATGGAGAAGGCAGAGGAAAAGAAGCTTGCTGAATCTGGGCCTCAGGAGGGCAGAGATCAAAGACTTCTTAATAGAACTCCAGATGCTAAAGCATTCATTGTGGAATGCAGGGAAACTTGCTGCAGTGTGTTGACAATGGCTCCAACAGCAGGCAGTGCCAACCACCCCAGATACACACTAGCGTGAAGCAGTGGCAGCCGATGTGGCCCTGGAGCAGCCCGGGGAACGCACAAGTGTGCACGTTGGTTGTAGAGGGAGACAAAGCACAGTGAGGCAGCAGCTGGAGAACTGTGGCAAGCGGTGCATGATACAGACGGAACGGTAGTATGCATTAACTCCTGCACTATTAATTTACTACGTTTTGAAATAGAAGTATAAAATACACATGATTTTGTCTGTGTACATGAACTATGAATTATGTTGTTTAGGTCATTCAAAAGGACAGAAAGTGATCTTTATCTGGACTACCACTACTAAATATTACAAACATGCCTACTGTCTGGTGTAATTACCACACTACTGTTTCTGTTCTCTGCTGAAATCAGATTTGTCCTTCAGGGTTTGCAATGCCAATTAACTCAATGAAATATGAACAATTGAGTGAAGTAACAGTGGAAGACTGCAAATAAGTAATAGTAGGAATCCAGGACAGGGTCCATATGGAATCATTGTACGTATGTACATGTATAGTAAGCAATGAAGCAATATCTTACATGATAAGCACTATCAGATGCTTTATATGGGTTGTACAAATATTTGGAATTCAGTGACAACACTTGATATTAGGAAGGTTAGTGACTAACTGATTAACAGCAGAGAAGGCATTTGCCAGAAAGTGAGCAATAGTCATTATTACAGTAAGACATCTTAAAACACGTTTTTAAATTCTCACAGACCTATTTCCCCCCAAAACAAGGTGTCTTAACTATCTTAACAAGGAGCCCTGTTGTGGTGCTCCCCCTTATGGGGCCTTCGAAAATGGATGCAACTGAATGGCACGAAAGATGTTCACTTAGTCACTGTGTATGAGCTGGCTGTATCATTCGTGCTACACTGATGTGAACACTGCTACTGTGATTCAAGTCATGTTTCGCTACCATCTCTGAAAGTTGAATGACCTGCTGCTTTATTTACTTACACTTGGACACAAAAATGTACAGGTAAAGCTTGAGGCGTTAACCTCATGCAAACTGCATCCTGGCAGCAGTTACTTGGGAGCAGGGCATTTGAAAGTGGAGAAAAACATTCAGGCTGGACTGAAAAATTGACGTGCAGATGTGAAATATAGTCCTGCTTTATGGGGGTAAATTTACCCCTGTTGTGGGACAGCTAAATCGTTGTTATGGCTTGTAGTATGTATTTATTGCTTTTTCATCGGGAAACATTGACCTGAAACATTTTTTTAATTTGTGTTTATGTACTAAGCCATAGATTACCATCGACTGTAGCTACTACCTGCAAAATAACAAAACAGAAAAATCCCCAGAACGTGGGGATTCCCAGCCTTGGGAATTTGAAGGAGTTAAATACAGAATCTAAAGGATTGCAGTCTCATTCTTGCATCTACATTTTCTAAATGTCTCCTGTGTGTATCCTTTCCCAAATCCAAAATTTTGATCACTCCCGTTTCTTGATATTCAGAATTCATGGCAATTTTTTTCTTCTTCAACTTTTCTAGTATTTGTTGCAAGTTTATTGTTTCTCTCAAGAAGGTACTGTTTCGCTGTTCTGCAGTGTCACAACAGACCAGCATGCTGTTCTGCAGGAAACAAGCCAGGAGAGTGTCATGCATGTTGCACATACTGCATATAAACTTGTTTCTGTTCGCAAGAGTCAATTTAGTTCTGATACTTCCTGTAAACTAATAGCCAGTATCAGAAACTTCAGAGGATATTTCAAAGTCAACTCCCCTACCTGCATACCTGTCTTAATAATACATGAAAATAGAGACAGAAGAGTACTGCTGTGCAGTCGCATTTTATTATAATGGCAGTTTGCAGGGTACCATGCTGATGAAGTTGGAATTGGCAACTGCTGCATCATGTTGAGAAGCAACTAAGGGAGTATTTGCTTTCTGAGACTGCTTGCAAAGAAATGAAATACTCTTATGAGCCAGTAGGTTTGCTGTCTTCTTGTGTATGTTTTACAGGATTGCTGTTACGGACACTCAAACATTTATGTTAATTTGTCATTAGATACATTAGAAATATATTCATCCACAAAATTTTTGTTAGGTCAAAGAGAAAAAAAATGTAAGTGAAGATGAATGTGACTGTCAATACAGGTTAATCTGTTTACAGGTTTAATTTGATTACAGCATATCAGAGCTCAGTTGTTCACAGTGCATATAAAATGTTTTGAAGACTGAACTAGTGTTCATTCTTTTGGTCCCGATCTTGCATTCATAATCATGAATGCAGAGTTACGAGGAGCACACTTATATTTCAAATAATTAAGATTAAATAATTTTAACCAAACGTCAACGTTTAAAATACCCAGAAAAAATACTTTTTTTTTTTTTTTTTTTTTCAAAATGAAAAACTGAATTGCAAAGATACACTTCTGAGAACTGTTTTCATATTATAACATTTAGTTTGTATAAGCATAACTTTAATAATATAGCTAGTTACTTCTGTATGGTTAAATAGAAGCAGTTGTAAAAATAGCAGTCCATTTTGTAACTGAGTGGTGTAATACCTAGTGGTCTCTGTTTCATTGTCACTTTCCTGTCTCCTTGGATCTGTGCTGCCCATGCTGAGCCCTATAGGCTGCACCTCCTCTGCCAGAATCTCTACCTTTCCTTCTCATCAGTAATTCCACATATTTTTCCTACCTTGTTTCAGCTGCTATTTCTTTGGCAGAGCACTTTGACTGTAATTGATTGTCTATGACTGTGTCTTCATTAGTGTTTTAGTTCAGAGCGATAGGTTTTGAGTGAATGCCCTGACTGCTCTCACTTGCCATATTGTTTCCACTTAACTGCTCGATGTCCACAGAGCATTTAGAAGTGTAAAGTAGATGCAGTTCAAAGGAAACAAACTTGGAAATTTCTCTCCATGGGTGCACAAAATGCACTCCAACCCATGAAAGGAAATGTCCAAATGAATAATTGGCTGCTTACGTGCTCTTCAGTTATTTGTTTAGGGGTGGTAGCAGGGCACTAGGCTGAAGGTATTCCAGCATAAGACATGATATGAGTACAGTGCATGTGTAGGAACCTCAGCTACCAACTGGTACAATACACTGATTGTGCCAAATTACTTGCTAATATAGATTAAAGCCTTGGTTGCTCACAACTGTGGATATTTAAAAATCCATCATTCCAAATCGAATTGATAGGTAAGTACCATTTATATTTCAGACTCGAGGCGAGGATGTTAGCACCTAATTAGAGCAGCAGAGAAGGTAGAGTTTGACTGTTCTGTAATGGCTTTTCACTGTTCTGTTGTAGAACGAATCATGACTTCCTGAGACAGGAGGTATTTCCCTCTGCTCTTCTGGATTTAATAATTCCAAACCTGAAGCAAGATCTATTTTCATTATTTATATTACTTTATAATATAGAGACTTTCCCTCTTCCTGGGTCAAAATCTGTTATGCAAATATGACAGTGACAGTTCTTGTCCCTCAGAGTTTAAATAATGTGACCAAGTTTTCTGTTTGCTGAGCCCATGCTTCTATCCTTGTGGCAGCTACATAGAGTAAGTGGTTCTGATTCTTACTAGCATGAATCTTTCAACTTACTGGATAGCAATGAAGCTTTGCCAGTGTGTAAAGACCATTAGCATCAATTCCAGGAAATGGTTCAGTTCAAAGTCTAAGTTCAAGAAATTTCATGTGTGTGAATGTAAGTACTATTTTTACATAGATATACAGATTCTGAATATGCATGAGAGAGAGGGAGAAAGACTGTACTAATTTCAGAAATCTGGCTAAAACATTATTCCCACTAGGACATAGGATCATTGAAAGAAAATGGAAAAGCATGGAAGCACCAGCTGTTTGTGAATGAATCAGATTTGGCCTGGTTAACATCAGAGATGAATCAAATATGGTTTTGCTAGGATGATAAAGACAGATGAATTGAAGATGGTTTAGAAACCCCCTAAGACAGAAGACTGTGTCTGGCTAGTAAAAATACTTGTGCTGTTAAATAAACATCAAATCATTATTGGGCTATTTATTGATTCAAGTTCAAGACTCCTTATCAGTTTTCTGCTGGTGTCGTCCTACAGTATCCTAAGTAAATCAAACACCCTTAAGCTTCCCAATTTCAAAAATTAAGTTGTAAGTCTGTTTATGTGAACCTGAGACCATGTGTAATGTCTGTGTAAGATGCTGACTGCATTTATTTAAGTAGCTTATGTATGCTGTTCTGATGAACTTAGCTTTTAGGATAAATTTGGAGGTCTTAAATATTTGTTAAATAAACACACAAAGTATAGGAGAAGGGTGGATCAGTGACATGGAAACTACTGTGTTAATTCTGTGCAGGCTAAATGTGGGATAGTGTCACTGAGATGAGTGGAGGATTCTAAACTTCAGGATACAGGTGAGATTTCTGTGTCTTTAATCCATAATAACGTCTGTAACAAGGAAAAAGAAAGCTGAAGGAAGTGGTGGGAGATATTTGTATTTTCATTGATCTTCTCTTAGAAGAAATGGGTAAGGAGAGGGAAGTAATAACTCAGGAGGTGAAGAGCATTTAAAGAGCTAAAGAAAGCACCCATATGACTAATGCTGTAAATCTACAGTACAATTACATGGGAAAAGGAGAGGTGTTTAGGTCAGACAATCACAGAACTGAAGGGACAGAGAATGTACTCAGTGGAGAAAGTCATTTTGGTCACAGGCTGTCTTACAAACACTATGCATGGAAGCAGAGAAAGAGGATGTTTGCTTGAGCCTCAGTTATATCCAGCAAAATTATCACTAATTGCAAAATTATGCTTCTTTAAGCTATGTAAACTTAAGGTCAAAGTTCACACTGCTCTCAGGTAATTTATAAACAAATAGAAGGTGTTTTAAACAATTTACCATACAAATAATTTGAATGTGTTTCTGCTTCATTCTGAAATATTAGAATTACTGCATTACTCTCTTATAGAATCAGGTTCTCTCGAGGTCTTGTTAATCAGGGTTCTGTGATAGGGATGTAGAACAATTAAGAAAATATGGCTTAGTTAATTTGAATAATCATTTCTCAGTGTGGTGAAAAATAGTATGTTTCCTTGAAAAGCTTAAACACCACTTATGTTTCCTAAGGAGGGAGAAATAGAAATTGTATATTGAAAAGGACAATTTCAGTAATATATTTTTAATTAAGAAAAATCTAAGTAAAAATGATCATAGAAATTGAACCCTTAGATATTGGTATGATTGTAAAGCATTCCCTTATTCCCCATTTCACTGCTAGGATGAATCTGTTCTGGATGGATTAAAAAAAAATAATATCTTCATTCTCCAAAAAATGACCTAATATGAAACTTACAGAGGGACCTTCTGAGAGCATCCACTCCACTGTATACCTCTAGCTCAAAGTAAAATTGCACTTGGTTTGACTTTCAGCAAATCAAGATGCCTTCTATTTAATTTCATTCAAATGTTTAGTTATGCTTCATTGTTACCACATTAGATAGCAAACACAAATCCAATAAAATGTAAACCTCACTTTCATTTAGTTGAAAGCAACTTGCTTATTCAAAGTCTTTGAGATTATCTCTTTCAGAAAACAGTTTATTCTCAAAGGTAAGTAACCTTGGTCAACTTGAAGCTCTGCTTAATCCTGTGAGATTTGATTGATTTATTTTTTTTTCTGTTTTAGTCCACTCTCATGCAAATTATGAAGTTACTTCATTCCGAGTTTGTTTAGTTACACAGAGAGAAAAAACATGTTGCTAGTAACAATTCTCTGTTTTCAGGAAAAAAAGCCTGTAGCACCTAATATTACAGTGATATTCTTCTCATGTTAATTAATTGTTTTAGGTAAGTGATAGACTGTGTTATTCCACATTTACACTCACTCTGAGAGCTGCCAATGCTATTTGAGAAGTAGCTTAGATGATTTAGTTAACAAAGTCTAACACCAGTATGTGTAGGTAAATCCAGAGTAATGGCTCCTTCAAAACATTGGGGGCGAGGCTGACCCTAACTCTAATGCAGAACCAGAAGAGCTACCTTACTGTTATTATCAGAAATCTTTCCAGTCACAACATGCTGTTTTTTCTTTAACTAGGGACGCTGTTAGAATAACAGCTTTTTTTCATCTGTTTAGAGCAATCTAAGTAGCAGTCCTCCAGTCCTAAGTAGCTCCAAAAATCTGTGACTTTGATGCAATAAGTCAGTCAAAGAATGCTTCTGGTCTGGTGTAAGTAACTGTGCATGCTAAAACATCACCTCTGCTTTGTAGCATTGAGGGGACTGAAGACCAAAGCTTTTAGGTTATGGATATGAATACGCTGAAGACATGATTGAGGCCAAGTATTTACTGGCCATTTTGGTTATTCTGCCTATAACCTACCCCTTACATCTCATCATTTAGGATTTGGGCAGTCTGGAATGTTGAGGATCCTATTGTTTAGTCCACAGAGCCGTGGTTAGCTCCAGCTGGACACAGTCATGGAGTGGAGCACACAGTCAAGTCCCCTCCTCAGTCCCATGCAATTTTCCATTTAAAATCTGAATAAGAATGATAGGGCTGGTACTGTCACGACTTGGGTAGTCTGATATGTTTTAAAGGCCATTTTATGGTCACCGTAAGTATTTAATTTCAGTGATCCTTCAAATATTTACATATTTAACTTTGTTCATGTAAAGAAAGTTCAGCAGTTTCATCTGCATTTAATAGGCAAAACAGAGCAAGAACATAGAATGCTATTGGCCTCCGGGACTCTGGTGAACTACTCCTAGGGAATTCCAGAAGGTGACTGAAAAAGACCAGTTATTAAAGTCTGTAACCTATAGATAGCACATGTCTTAGTGAGCTTGTTACCTACACTGGAAACTTCTGGTTTCTTTAGAATGTAAAAGGTTGACTCAATCAGACCAAAAAGTGTGTATCTATTACAGATTGTACATGCATAAACCATGTAAGAACTGATCATGGGTAAGATCTTTGTGGCATTTCTTGTACCACTGATTGGAGGAACAGGGAGTGGGAAGAAGCCAACACATATATATAGCAAAACAAAACAGTCAAAATCTTTTATTCAGGCAGGTCTTGCCTGATCTTTTGAAGTTATGCTTGTGAGGGTGTCCAAACTGTGCTTTCGCCTGTGCAGAATGGAGGTTTTACCTTCAAGCTGTTCAGTTGTCTCCACAAAAAGGCTACGTTTTCTAGGGTTCAATGATAATAGAAAATTCAGGAAGTGAAATCTTTTGTTCTCAGGCTAAACATGCTTTTTGACTTGAAGCATTAGTAACAACCTTTTTGGTCTATCAGTCATTCATAACCTTTTTTTTAGATTGGCTGTAAATGTTCTATCATTTTCTTCAGAAAAATGGGCATCTAATCCAGTGTAAATCAAAATCTTTTTAGTAATACTTTCCAAATGCAGTATTTCAGATACTCTTTCTTTATGTAGTACAAAGCATTTTAGGAAATATGAACCATGTTATTTAAAGTGGTAAGCACAAGAAAACAGGCTGATATCAACTGGTGTTTTTTTATTGTCAGCTTTTATTACTTTTTGAATTATTAATGAAAAATAAGGTTACTGATTAGTTTTTTATAATAAATGCGTAATGTTTGATTCATTTTAATGAAAGAACGCATAGCTCTGCATAGCAATATGGAAAATGCACGTGGCAATTGCTGCATTCAAACAGTAGTGTTTTTTTTTGTTTTGTTTTGTTTTGTTTTGTTTTGTTTTTTAAGTTAAAACCCTAGAGGAGTATCATTTGAGGTTGGCTGAAATGTTTTGTTAACTGATAGGAACTGACTTGTGCCTTCTCAAACCATAATAAATGATGTTGCTAGAAGGAAACCATAGTACATTTTTTACTGTACTGTTATGGAGGTTACTGTTCTTTTTTCCCAATGATCTCAATGCTAATAACAGTAAGGGAACAAATGAAACAATTTCTCCAGAGTATGTCTAATTATGTTGGATTTTGTGTCCAGGAAAATTAAGATATAATAGTACATCAGCAGAACTGAACCTGATACCACAAAGATAGTTTTGTTAGTATTGATCTCAGACTTGTTTGCAGTGGACTGGGTTATGGGAGAAATTGAATGAGTAAGTCCAGATAAGCACAGCTTGGCACTTCGTATTTATTGGAGTGGTAAACCACTGGAATTGTAATTACTAGTCTGCATTACAAATTACATCATTTTTACTTCTTGGAACTTGCACATTTCAGTGAGAGGGCTGGGAAATTATTTTTTAATATGCTTGTTAGCACAGCTGTCTGAATCCTTAATTTACATTAACAGTGATACCAATGAGACTGTGCTCTTACACAGTAGAAGTATTTGGTATTGTATTTACAAGAGGTACATTTTCATTCTCTTGCCTTCTCAGTGGATATCTTTGAGAGCACATCTGTGTCTCATTTGCTCCTTACTGGCCTCCTGTAATTTTGAGATAGTTTCAAATTTATTCTTAACCAGCCTTGTACTTCCAGGTAACTAGAAGTCAGTGGGATTCAGTGTCCTTTGTGGACTGATAACTTCAAGTTTGAAAATGTTGATATAAAACTGGTAGAGATAAATTTGGGAACCTAGCATGCTGCATAGAAGAAAAAAAAAAAAAAAAGGTTGGGGGGGGGAGAAAGAGATGTTAACTGACAGCTTTAGAAATTGTTTAAATTTAGGCCTCTGAAAACTGTGACATATATGTTTGTTTGTTTGTTTGTTTGTTTTTCCTATGACAACCCAATATTAAAGTGCTTAAACTTGCCAGCCCTACCTTCCAGTCAGTTCTCACCTCCAGCAGTCTTCTTGCAGTTGCTTGTCTGGCATAAGTACTTTTGAACCAAAAAGTGCTTTTTTTTTAAGCCAATGAATAATCTGCTATTTGTAAAAGCAGAACTGGCTAGTTAATTAATGTGGTTCCTTTTAGCTTTTCGTATTAATTTCCTTATGATACTGTTGTAAATAATTTTTCATAGATGATTTTGTAGTAAAGTATTACATTTCTTACATCACCTGTCATCTCTCAGTGTGTGCTTCATTTCAGTTTAGGAATTGGGTCACATGATTATATATTTTATCTGTGGCTCTGAAGAACAGGAGATGTTCATTAAAAGTGCACTCTGATGATGAAGTAGTAGAATCTGACTCTAGTACTGTTAGTTTCCTGCACTGTAACAGCAGTTGGCTTCTTTTCTTTGGCTTGTATGACCTTTGGGGCCGTATTTTCATAGAATCATATTTTGTTGTCATAAGTGGTAAGCGGAACCAGATTTTTTAGTGAAAATTCATTGGCATTTTCTGACATGCTTTTTCAGGAGAACAATTAAAATACAAATCCATTAGTTTTTAATGCTATTCATATGGAATTTGTAATAGTTCAATACTACATTGTATAATTCTTGCTATATAATCTCTGTTGTAATCCACAAGCGATATTTCTCTAGGCACAGCAATTCATAGGTGGGTTGTCAACTGCTGAAAAATAACAAGTTGACAACAATTTGAAAAAGGACACTGAGCTGATAGACCAGTGGCAAAAAACTTGTGTTGTTAAAAGCATGATGTATGAGAGAAGGAAAGAATGGGCAGAACAGTATAACATGAAAAATGAATGGACATTTCATTATAAAGGACTTCCCTCTTGTTTTCCAACACATTGCTGCTTTCAAAATCCTGTGTGAATACTGAAAGTGGTTTGTTGGCAGCAGACAGCAATGTCAGATGCTTATACCTTTTCTGAGCAAGAAATTTGTATTGATGTCTCTTCAGTAAATTTTCAAATTGCACAGCTACACTAAATAAAATGCCATTTTCTGAATAAATTAGAATTTTGTGCTTTCATCTGAATTTCTAATGTCATCCTGTGTAATATAATGTCTGTGCTTCTCATGAGGCAGCCTCTTCAATTTTGCCTACACCTGTGGCTTAATATAGGACATAAGGTCTTCCAAAGACTGATGTTCCCAATGGAACATCACTGCTTTTCAAGAAAAGGCTTGAAAATTATTACAGTGTTACTAGGTAAACCTCCAGGTCTTGTAGTTTTTAATTTGAACAGGCCTTTTGATGTGCAGGTATCAGATACCACTGGGAGTAGCTTTTGTTTTATATCTTATACTCTTTACCTTGTAACCTTGCACAAGACAACTAAAATAGCTTTAATTCTGTTTGTTTGTAGTTTTGCAGTTTGTGTAACTGTTCTTGTTTTCATGACTGGTTTGCTGTATATTATCTTATTCTAGTAACAGAGGGAACAGATAAAGTTCAATATCCTGTAATGATCAATACAATATAAAAACATTATAATGAAAACTTTGGTAAAATAGTTGATAGAGAGTTTTGTGAGGATTGAAAGAGTTACTTTTAATCTGACGTATTTTGACTACCCAAATTAGTATGCTTATCTGGAGATTGTTCAGAACTGTTCAGAATTTACACTTTTTTTTATTTTTATTTTTTATACCATCCATCTTGGCCTTCATTTTCTGCTTAATAGTAAAAGAAGGGGCAATGAATAAATGGTGCATTGTCATAAATCAAGCCCATACTTGAAACGCCACTAAAGATATGCAGGGAGAGTGGTCTTTCACTGCAGTATTTTTTTTTAATTTTGAACACCTTGGGATCAAACATACGTTCCAGCTCCTCTGCACACCTTTCAGGCTAAAAAAGAAATAATCAATTCTGTCTCCAAGGGACATTCATGACTGATAAATATGACAAGTCTGTAAGGGGCAGGAGATTCCTTAGCAGAACGTTTTCTAACTTGCTGGCTCCACCCTGATGATGTAGACAAGGTTCGTCATAGCTTTTTAGGAGGAGCTATCAACAACTTACCTATCTTGTGAGGCCATACAAATACTTTATGTTGATGACTGTTCCTTCACCTGTTACTCTAAATGGCAAACATATTTACCTTCAAATAGCAGCTGATTATATCTTAATTATTTGTCTGTAGAAATAAAGATTCTTACAGCATTGAAAGCGAAGTTTTTAAGTACCATTGTCTTACAAGCATCTTGTGCACTATATGAATGTTACCTAAACGTGAATGCAATTTCTGAGCACATATATGAGCACAGATTTTAAAAAGCATTTTCATACATTTCATGCAAGACTCTCAACTCATAATTCCTACCCTTCCCCACATGGAAGCTTAGGGAATTCTTCAGTTCTTAATAATTTGAAAGGATCTTTTTGAAGACAGTTACTGAAGTGCTACAGACAACGGATATTCTATGGGTTTCTTACTCTCTGCATATGCCTAAAACATACAAAATACACCAGTCAACTGCTGTGCAAAACAATTAGTTTAAGCAAGTGGCTAGTAGTTACTCAAGAGACTTTAGGGCTCAAAATTAAACTTCATTTATACTTAAGCCCTTGCAGTTCAATTTTAAACTCCATCAAAGTTGGAGAGGGATGTAAGAGAATGAAAGAAAAAGTGAGCTGACACTTCTTTGAATGTGTGCTTCAAAACCACCTTTTCATGGAAACATAATTATTGTATTGTTAAGTTATGAAATGCACTAAATACTAACACAAAATAAGCAGGCTGTGCATCACAGCCTCACATTTCATGGAATGAATCTAAAAGCAGAAGTTTCTCCAAATAGTTAAAATAACATCCTGAATAATTTATTTCTGTGAGGGGACCAAAACTGTTGGTTATAACTGATTTAAATTTTCCAAGGAGTATGTTACTTGCACAGAAGGTAAAATTAATCACAGATTTGTGGCTATATCATATGTTTTTATATATATATATATACACACACACACGTATATATATAATGTATTATATGGTTTTGTCTGAAGAATGAGAGACAAAACTCTCTAAACAAGTGAGATATTTTTGTTTTTAATTCTTTGTTTATTTTACTTTACCCCCCTCCCCCCAAATAAAAATTAACCTTCCTAGAGAGGCAAAGTTGAAAATAAAAGCACTTCTCATTGAATTAAATTAGGTACTTCTTTTAAAGGCAAAATACTTTCATTTTGCTGTCTTCGGGTGTATGTGTGTGTGTGTGGAAATAATTTCAGCTTTATCCAGAACTTGATTAAAAAAACAAACAAACAACAAAACCCCACCTTTCATGGAACCCTGAAAAAGCCCTGTTTGCACACCTCTTGGGGTGACCAGAAGTCTCAGCATTTCAGAGGCAGTCAGAGTAATACAGTAGAGCTGGGCAAGCAATCACTTTAAGAATAAGTTAGATTTTAAAGCTCAAAGAGTTAATGCCTATAGACCAGTGTAAATCCTGTTTATCCTCTCAGGTGATGAGCTAGATCAGACAGATTGTTCATAGAGACCTTTCCTGAGTCCTGCATTTAACTGGTTGGCAAAAATTGCCTCCTTGGAAAGACTCATGATAATTGTATGAGTTATAAAACAAAAAAATGAAGTGCTTAGAGAAACACTTAAGAATGAGATGATGATTGAAATTATGTTCAGTCACACAAATCTTCAGAATAACTTAGTAGTGTGTTATGAATCATTTATGCAAATATACTCAAGGTAATATATTTTTGTATTGCAGTTGACTTCTGTTGGTAAAGTTGCATCAGTGGTTATCAGCTTGGGACTTGTTTGGTGGCCGTATGCAAATATTGGCATGCCCACATACTCCAAACAGTATGCAAACAAATGCTGCTCTTTGCAGTGGACATATAAAAGCATGAGGATTTAGAAGCTCATGTATTCCAAGAAATTCACTTTCAAACTACATGGAAAATGCCTGGAGTTTGATGTGTCAGTATTGCATAATTTATACACTGTTCCATTACAGTCCCTGTATAGCTCCCCTTCACTGAGAATATTGTTGAGTGGATCAAATTGCATTTCAAAGGTGTCTGCGGTTAGCGTCATTAAGAAAAAGGTTTATACTGAATAGAACTCAGCATTCAGATCACTTGGTTTGGTTCCCAGCTCAGTTATTTAGCCACTTCTCTTCACCAGTGTTTCTACGTTTCTAAGGCAGGAATGCTAATGATTATATTTGTAATGTGGTTTGAGGTTTAGAGCTAGAAAATGCTACCCAAGAGATAGGTGGTTCTCAAATATTTACAGATTTGATAAATACTTTTGATCTCCACTGCCTGGTTGGACACTGATAGTGGCATTAGAAGAACAAAGTCAGAGTACAAATAACTTTTGTTACCATTATTGTATTTAGTGTAAGTTTGTATTAAGGACTTTAATTGATTTCTGAATTTATAATGTGTTTATTTCTGAAAGGTTTTGACAAAATCAAACATTTATTTACTTGCATCTTTTTTTAGCCACATCTCAAGCCAACTTAAATACCAGGCAAAAAGGAAGTTAAAATACTATGTATTTGAGTTTCCATTCAAATAATTTTATGATCTTCAAAAATGAACTCTGAAGGCCAAGTTCAAATTTGACAGGTGGCAACTGTGCAGGCAATCATGTCACAGGGTGGCTATTTTGTGTAGAGTGTAGATTTTATATAAAAGGATGAGAAATGTAATCTGTATTATCTTTCTGAGTGTTTGCCTATTCTTTTTACTCTTATCTGAAGACTTTATTTTCCCATTTTCTTTCAGAGGTCAATTAAAAAACAAACAAACAAAAAAAAACCAAACAGGCCACCACAGAAATGCAGGCTACCAAAGAGCTTTTTCCAGAATTTTGTTTCCAGGGTTTTGTCTCATGAAGAATTTTGAATGACCATACTTCTCTAAACTTTTACTCTCTATTTTTTTTTTCCCTTAGTGTCTCCTGCCTGTCACCGTTTCATTTTTTGCGTCTCAGCTCATAGTGGAGACTCAATTATATTTGTTAAGAATCAGCTCAGGATTTACCTCAAGAGTCTGTCCAGGAGAGTTCCCAATGTCTTCTACTTCCCTTCTTTCTAGGGACTTTGAGTCAGTTGGTAGGGTTGTTTCCTTGGGCTGAAAATATGACTATTGTTAGACTCATGATCTAACAGAAAAACTTCCTGATGACCATCAAAATGAACTCTTGCTTTTTACACTGCACTGAGGTGGGAACAGCTCTGTTTGCCTGTTTTTATCAGAACTAGACCTTACTCGTCAGTTTGGTCTTAGAAGCTAGCGCATTAAAAATGGCATTAGATTCAGCATTATAAAAATCTGTTCTTTTCATAATTACAGATGTAATTTGCATCCTTTTTTTTCCCACTAAGAATTGCTAGAAGTCTCCATAAGACTCTTATTTAGTCAGTCAGTAATGCCCAGTTCTGTACATTTTGTTTTCTTTTGCAGTTCTTCTATTTCTTGCAGTACAACAGGATTTTGGGTTTTAAGATGTTCTTACTACAAGTTATGAGCTTGATAGCCATCATGCTACATTTATGATCCTATACTACACTTTAGGGAAAGCTTCTATAACTTACTTGCTGGCTTTGTTTGCAGTAGTCAGAGCCCTGGAGACGTCAGCATTTAACTGTGTTTTGAAACTGCTGAAGTGTGTTGTTCCACCAGATTGGGTGGCCTACACAGCAACTCTAATAACAAATAGCTCTGTTGTTGGTGTTACTTTTTTTTCTTTTTTGGTGGGGAAGTAACTGCACATGCATTGTGTTATGGTTGCCTTTTGACTACTAGGCAGTAAATTCTGAAGAAAAGAGCCTGCTATTGTCTCACTTCTGAAATGAAACATGAGTATAACCTGGAATGAACCTATGTCTTATGTTTTTATTCATTGTTTGTTGACCTCTGGTCAACTCTCTGTCACTATGATTAATCATTCAGACTCCAGTTGTCCAAAAAGACAATTCAAGCCTTTTCTGCAAGAGAAAACACGGGGGTGGAAGGAAATAAAACAGAGTATTAATGAAACAAAATGGGTTAATCTTTGACATGATAATTTATACCTAGGTTAGCAAACCAACAGGAGTGCTCTTGTATGTGAATGATTAATAGCTGCTATGGTTGCATCCGTGACAAGTGATTAATAAAGTTTGTGATTAAAAAAATACTTTCTTTTCTTTTCCTAAGTGTGCAAATCTTAGAACTCTACTTTAGTCAGTATAGTGGTTCAATTACAAGGCAGACCTATTTGTTATTCAGATGTCACTCACCATTACTCATGCAAATGTCTTCGAAATGGAGTTCACTTGATCTGTTAAGTGCTAAAGAATTGGCAAATCCAGCATGTCCCCAAAATACTTTGTAGCCTTTGGGAGAAAATACGTCTGAGACGTAGTTGTTTCTTCAGGAGTGTGTAACTTACCAACATGGAATCTGTTGCCTATTAAAATAGCATTTTCAAACTGTACTAATTAGCTACCAGACGCAAATTAAATCTGTACTTCATAACTGGAGCAAGAACTTGCAGTAGTTTCAAGGCTATCCAGATATAGATGTGTTTTTTTTTGTTTTTCCAGGTGTTAGAACATACTATGAAAGGGTATGTAATGTGAATGGAAATCATTCACAGAGCTGTAACATGACAACTTCAACCAAGAACTGCTTTTTAAATCCATACCTTCCCTTCCCCCAAAGTCAACAGTATCACACAAAAATTTGCAAGAATTAGTTTACACAACCACCTGCAATGTGTACCCTTTCAGAGCTTATTTTCAAATGCATCACATACCAATCCCTAGACTGTTCAGATTGTCATAGTGTAACCAAGTGGGTGAGGTGCAGTACCATTACGTTGGACGGTAAGAACGGCTGTGGAGATTTAGGCTAAGGGTTCAGTTAACCCTGTGTCCAGTCTTCCAGCAGGGGTGGATGGTAGCAGATGCTTAGGGAAACAAGGGTGATGAGGGAATGATGCTTTCATTGTTATACTCCACCAGTTGCTACATATGTGTAGTTTCCCAAGCTGGAATTTACATTCAGACCACCATGCTTGCTGTCTATCAGTCTGTCAGGGATTAATCTAATCATTTCTTTACAATGTTTGTATTTTGGCTGCCATGATATTTTGTAGTGGCTGCTTTCACAATTTAAAGTTTTTTTTTTTTTTTTCCATTTCAGATTTGTTGTATGAACATTTCTTTACCATTCATTCTAGTTACTATTTCATTAGGAATAGTGAATAATCTTTCTTTACTTCTGTTCATGATTTTGTAGATCCATCTCATATTTCCTTTAGGTTATCTCTTCCAAGTTGAAAACTATTAGTCAGTTAGTTTTTTTCTCTTGTGAAATCTGTGGCACATCAAATTATATTTCACCTCTTTTTTTGAGGTGAGGGACCAGTATCTGAGATGGATCCACCACTGATTTATACAGCAATGTGATGGTATATTAGGTTTTGTTCCAAATTTGTTTCGTAACAATTCCAGGCTTTCTTTTTGGCTGCCCCAAAGTCCTGAACTAGCATTTTCAAAGCACTATCTACAATGATGGCAAATCATTTCATTTAGTATAGCTGGTATACATAATCCAAGATGACTTTGTGCCTTTTTTTTATGCTTTGCACTGTATTTTAAAACATTCAACACTAATTTTCATCTTCAAATGTTTTGCTCAAATATCAGTAAAATAATATTTTTATTTCTCCCTATGCATAGACAGCTTATTTTTTCCTCTCTAATGATATACACTGCTTATCAGGGAAAAGAAAATTTAATCTAAATCTCCTCCCGGCACCCTATCTGGCTTGTGTAATCTGTAAGTTAGGGCTGTAAATTTACAGGCTTTACACTTTTCTGGAAGTCTAATAAAGTTGGATGGATAGATTGGTACGGAAACTATATCAAAGGCCCTTTTCTGGAAATAACCACTTCAGCTGATCATAATTTGTTGCAATAACCTTAACAGAGATTTGTCTTTCATGCACTTAAACATTAAAGTGCATAGAGTAAGTGACACTCTAAAGCCACAAAGTAAGTAAAGTGACAAAGTAAGTGCCATCAAGAACTTTTTTGTGAAAGCTAGCAAATTATTTCTTCCTTTGTATGCATTAATCAAATGTGTAAGAAGAGAGTATTGTCTCCCTGACTTATGATAATGTAATTATTAGCTTCAGGAAGAGTTTTGTGAGCAATATTTGTTTTATTTGTCTGTAAATCTCCTTTTGCTTGTTTTGAAACATGTTTTCAGAACATTTTGACTGGCAAATCAACTTTGGTAAGAGAGGGAACTTAAATTGACATGAAACACAACATTTAATTTTGAGAATTTCAGAAGTAGAAATTTGGAAATGAATGATTGAATTGAGAACGGGAAATCCAAGAACGGGAAGTTAGTGTCATTCTTAGTATACCTGCCTGTCCAGTTGTGAAGAGACCTTTGTTGCCTTTGAGATCCAAGTTCTAACAGTCCTACTGAAACTTAACAAATAATGATGTTTTCTTTATCTCTCTAGGGAAATGAATGTGTTATTTGAAACATCAGGGTGGAAAAAAAAAAAAAAAAAGGAAGAACACAAGTTTGAGTCAGTATTCCAATAGACAGCTTTTTAGATCAGTATAAGAGCTCTAGTAAGGGCATTTGAGAGCAACATAAAACAAAACCATTGAGTAGTATGTGCTCAGTTTGTATCAAAAAATGAACAATGAACTTCCTAAGATTAGTCTTTTTGTTTGTTTCCTCCAGACAAGTCTGTTCCCTATAACAATATAATTTTGAAAACTTAACCTTATTTATTTTGCATAATGAAATGGTGGTTTTGCCACTATGACCATTTAAAAATTATTTGGTTGTTATTGTAATATGTTATGGAGAAAAGACAGTGCAGACTCAGGTCTTTGTTGAAAACTCCACAAAAACTTATACCATCATCTCTCAGACCTTACCTCTTCCAGAAGCAGCCTTCCTCATCATCTTTGCAATAAGGTATCTTGACTCAAACTGTGAGCCAGCTGTGTGGTCTGTAAGTCTCTGGGCTCTTCAAGGTGTGTGACCATTGACAGTGCTTACTGGAGAAACTGGGCAGGGTGCCTTAGTTTCCCTCTGGTAGCAGCATTATTTGATTTACAGCAGTTTTTTAAAACATGAATCTCCAAGAATTTTTCTTTCATTCTAAATAAATATTTGTCATTCTACTTGCAGAGACCACAGTATTTACATTTAGCTGTTGATATTTTAATTAACAATTTAAGTGTGTTGTTTGCCCTGTGAGTTCAATGGGAAAAACTCTACAAATAAACAGCAGTTCCCTCTTGGACAATCACTCTGTAAATGAGCTTACTTTGTCAATAAAGCGCATGCCTATCAGCCCCTTCAAGGCAGCGGGGGGCAAGGATGTTCATTTACTTAAGCAGTAGGTTATGCTATTAGTGTGTGTGATTGCTGTTAATTAGGATATGTGTAGATGTCTCCGTGCTCCACTGTCTGTAATACAAAACCTTTAACCATTAAGGCTATTAATGAAGTCAATAAATGGTTCTATTAGGAGATTTTAAAATTTGTATTATTTCCTCTCTGTTTTGCTCTTTTTTATTGTAATAATTATACAGTAGTCAAAATATAACTGAGAGCTATACAGAAAGAGTAAAGAAACAGTTTCTGCTTTGAAGAATCTGTGGGGGAAGGGACATATTTACCAATATTTGTTCTGTAATTCCTGTTAGAAGAATACATGTATAGTCCAGTTATGAATTATTAGTGTTTTCCATCTTTTCCATTTGATATTCAGTTCAGTGTTTAAATATGCTTTTCATATCCCTTTGACTTGACGTAATTTAAGCATTTGTTTAGTTTTCCAAATCCATCATAAATGGTCTCGTGTTTTCTTGTAAATGAGGTTATATGAGTGTATTTGAAAGACCAGACTGTATGAATATGCATTTGTAACTTGAATTTTAAAACCAAATGTCTATAGCAAGTCTTGAATTAATAATGTCTGTGCTGTGCTTTGCTATTAGCTACATATAACCTCTCTGACATCAGTAACAGGGCCAATTCAAACTCTTGTCACAGTGAGCATGTCATTTTAAATAGATAATCTAAAGCCATGTTTCTGTTTACATGGAAAAGATCAGTTGAAAGAAAATACTGTTCTACGATGATAAACAGTAGAATTCTGTATGAAAATTCATCCATTTCTTGAGAACAAAGTAGAAGTCTCATGTCCTAATAATGGTATACATCAATAAAAGAACATCAATAAAAGTTGATGTTCTGTCTGTGTGAGCATCACGCAGAAGGGAAGCAAGCCAGTGCTATTGGTATTTGGACTAGCAGATAAGGAGGTGCTTTCTGAGCTCCTGGAGGTCAGAATGTCTAAATGAGCTTGAAAATAAATGCCAACACACTCTGCCTTTACTACATACCCTAAGGGAAAATATAACGTGCCTGGTTTTAAACTACACAAATGCTACCCTAGCAAAAAATATGGTGAGACATTTGCTATTATTATTGGGCAATTTCAATTTTCTTTATTGGAGCTGAGATTAAACCTTAAGGTTTTAATTCTGCTTTTACAGAGTAACCCAGCAATACTGGCCGCAATTTCACCGGAAACAGCATGAAACATTAAAGGCCAGAGTGCATGGAAGTTAGCAGAAGTCAATTTTGATCAGCTTTGGATCAGCTTTTATAGGAGTGTTGGACTTGGGCTTGAACTTATGTTAGGATTTCTAAACTGTCACAAATGCATTATGAACAATGAAAACACAGTTAAGATAGAGTCAGTTTCCTGAATCTTAGAAATGTAATGATGGTTTGGGAAATTCTGTTTTGTTCTAGATAAAAAAATATTTTTCTGATTAAGTAGTCTTGTTTTTTTCAGATTTCTTTCCTGCCCATTTATCCATAGTTTAAAATAAAAAAAAAAAAAAAAAAAAAGAAAAATAAAAATTGAAAGTTCAAAACCAAACTAGCTTAGAGAGATTTCTTTAAAGTTCAAGAATCAGAACCCAACCAACATCAAAAAATCCCAAACCATCAGAAATAGAATGAAAGGTTGCACCTTTTGTGCTGTAAATATAAATATCAATTTGGAAACATAGAGATGAGTCAGTGTTTGAGACCTTGACTTTCAGCAGTACCATGGTTTCAGTGTTTTCTGTGTTTCCACATATAACCTGGTATTAAGGGAAGAAAACTGTTGGAAAAGTTCACTAATTCTAGCAAAAACCTGCCAGTTGCTACACTGCAACACTGATATGTTTTATTCCTCATTGTATCCCCTGCCAAGGTGGTTTGGGGACCTGACAGTGAACCAAATTTCTCTTAGAAGTTACTAAGAATCAGTCTTTCTGGAGCTCATTGGAAGCTTTCAGCCAGTGCCAGGCGCAGCAGCAGATGTGTTTGTAGAGGAAGTTTCCAGACATCAGCAGCTTTGCTGGGCTTGTACTTCGGCTGAGCTGCTGTAAAAGTGCTGCAGAGAACTTCAAAGCCATATTGTACAAATCACAAGATAAACGAGCTCAGGAAGAAGGACTAAATTTCAGAAGACAACCAAGAACATCAAAGATGCCCTGAATTAGAGTTAAAACTTGCTCCCTTAGATCTTGTTCCCTTAGACTCACTGCTTAGAAATTGAAAAACATGACAAGGGCGAGACAAAGAACTTGAAAAATTTGATAGAAATACTGTAAGTCATCAGTATACTTTATTTTATTTATTTATTAATTTTTAATCTGAACTTGTGGACATTGCATTTCCCTAAAAAAAAAAAAAAAAAAAAAAAGTGTTTTCAAAGACCTGTGTTCTCAAACAGTAGCTGTTTACCTTTTAATAGACTCTTTAATTCAAAGAGTTGATTTACTTACAAACTTCACACTAATTTGAACTCAACTGCTAGTGAAATATGGGGTGCTAAATGGATCTAGTTTCTTGAAAATTATTTTAGTATGTATGTTTTGCAAAATAGATAGGTTCAAATACAGAAATGTTGCAGTGTAAACATAGCATGAGCTATAAAGATTTCCAAGATTATTGTAGCAAGTCCAGCTATACGTGCTGGAAGATGCAGGGGCTGTTCTGACGGCATCAAGGGAGAACAGATTACTGGAAACTGTTCTAGCATACCTTCTAAGAAAAAATGATCTTGGTACACTGTCTTTATTAAAAAATTTGAACACATGGAGAATTACAGAGAGGATGCAGAAATTGTGCACAAAGGGCTACTATAGTGTTACCTGCTAGAACAAATACAGCTTGTTTGATTACAACAGTAAACTAAATAGTATTTTGTATTTTTCAGGATATTATTGAGTTATAAATTCAAGACATAATCTTGATAGAAAAAGCAACTTTGTACATTCACAAAATAAATTAATTCTGCTCTCCATTTGAGACGAGAATACTTTGTTCAAAAAGTCTATTTTTTGTGTAGTTTCTCAATGAGGACCCATGTTTAGTGAGCAATGTTGCCATTGAAACGCATGCTAATTGAGAAACCATAAAAAGTTAAGGCCCGAGCTATGACATACCATTCCCAATACTTGTACTGCACTGCTGCATGGAAGAGGAATGGTCTGTTGTCTACTTAATTATTTTCAATGTAGCAGTTTAACTTGATTAGAAATGTTTGTACTCAACACAAATTGTTTGAACTTTGACAGTGTATTTGCAGCTTATAATTTTATCTTTGAAAAACTGCCATCTGTATGCAAATATAAGGGAAATGAGAACATTTGCTCCTATCCAGTCATGTAATGCAGTTCCTGTATTTTCCAAGAAAAATATGCTGTAGACAAGATAGCATTTAGTTTGAAAGCTACGTAACCAAATTTTCAATCACTTCTATGTCACATGCCAAAATAGTTTAGGAATTACAGAAGATACTTCATTTTTTCACTCCTGAATATGTGGGAATGTAGAGGCAAATTCTCACAAATGGATATATGTTTATCTTGCTGCTGAAATGGTCTGAATATGTTTTCCAAATGTACTACATTCTTTTTGAATACTAGCCAATTGTGTATTTATTATTTCTTCATGTGGAGCTTTTTAAATTTCCTCTTTATTTATATAGCCACTTTGGTGACTCCATCCTTTCAGCAATGCATGCTGCTTTTGCCTCTTGGAAGTCAGAAGAGGTAGAACTAAATGTAAAAGACTGGGAGAATTACACTGGTCTGAAAGTCGTTGGCATTGACTCAGCTGATGTAGACAGTTAGATGATATATGGGAAGGTGGATGATGTTGAAAGTTCTAGTAGAACATCAAGGACATAAATCTCTCTTTCATGAGTCACGGGGGAGTTGAGTACCAGGTAACTGTGGTGTAGAAATTCATGCAGAAAGGGCAAAAGGAACTTCTGAGTACACAGATGAAAATGCATAATGTTTCTGTTTTGTCATGATTTAAGTGCAAGAGCAATCTTACAGGTTCCAGGAACCATATTTATAAATGTTGAGCTCCGAAAGGACTCTTGTTCTTGATTTTATGCCCAAATTATTACCATTATACCTGAGATACTAAAGCAAATTATATTATTGGAAATGGTGATGAAACCATTACCAAATCACTGACAATAAGAAAAAAAAAAAAAAAGATTCTGCTCTGTGACTCAGACCCTACTTCATATATAGCCCCCCGCATATTGGTGAACATAATTACTTGTAATATTTAAATTGCTTCTACATGCATTGATGACTTTGCTTTTTAGAGTCATTTTTCCTTTACTATTTCATGCTTTCAAAGAAGAGAAAGTTAACGTTACATTATCTGAAACATGATTTGCTAAGCTGAATCAAACCATGAAATTCATCAGCTTAGATTTCTTCTGTAACTGACCAGTCCCTGATGATTCAGAGGAATATGAAATATCTGTGATACTTTTTTAGGCCTTAGGTCAGCAAGCTGATTGAGCAAGCATCAGATTTTCGAAATCATTGCAAATTCTCTGCTTGATTTGAGGCTAGCTAGCTGTTCATATTGATATTTTGCTCTAAAATTGAGTCACGCTTTAGAGCACTTTCATGTTGCTGTTCCATAATTTGCACCAAAATAATGTTTGATCATAAAGTTAAGCAAAAGAAATTAAAAAGGAAGAGAAAGAAGTCAACTAATGTTCTGTACAATATCTTACAATTCCGTTATTACTGCAGAGGATTACCATTTACTAGCAGCAGTTGTTTGAAATCAGTCATTAAATGGAAATATTTTGCATCTATCATCTGAGATATGGGAAGCACCTGCTAATTGTATATTCCATCTTGGAGTGAAAAATCACATTTTTGATGAAATTACTGACTTCATTTTCTGACCTTAAATAGAATGTTCAGACACGTGGCCAGCTTGTGACAGTGATTAATTAGTATTAATGTACTCATTTGGTGTTCTGTCAAGGATGGCTGGGGATGGGCTGTTAAACTTGTGATCTCCAGCTTTCACACAAATGAGTGCTCCGAGGGCAAGAAGAAACATGGGGAAGAGGATTTGAAGGTTTGCTTTACAGTATCTTAAATGAGCAAATGAGTAAGGGGTGTCAGAATGTTTTTAGCTCCGTGGAGGTATGGGTCAGATCCTCACAGAATGTAAAACTGATTGTTGTCTGCAGTCACTGCACTACTGAAGTTGAAGACTAGTCTGTAATCTTCAGTAATGCTAATTTAGATTTTTTTTTTTTTAATTTAATATCAACTCTTCTCCAAAGTTAATGATTTCCTTTTTTTTCTTTTTTTTTTTTTTTTCTTTCCAGATAAATAGGACTTGGAGGGTCTATAGCTTATTTCTAGATCTTTCATAAACCTTTTGCAGGACTTAGCATCAATTATTTTCACCTTATAGAAAATAAATTTTGGTTAAAAAAATACAGTCTCAGATACTTTTTTTCTGTTATGTTCTGTCTAAATTAGTTTTATGGATATACCTGTGTTGTGACTATGCCTTTCTTTACATAAGTACTGAATAACTTCTTAACATCCTGAGTCTTGTAAAGGTACAACATGGATTTAGTTTCAATAGATTTCCTAAAGAAATGTATGCAGAGTATGTAGAAGTCTTTGGAATACAAACTTGCAACAAAATAAATAAACACAAAGGTAAAATAATTTTGCAGTCAGCATAGTATATGTTGGCATTAGTATAACACAATTTTGCGTAATATGAAAGCTTAGTTTTCTCTTTTTAAAGAGTTTGGCATGGAAAAAACACTTCTGATGGTTAGCAGCTTCCTGTTTATTATTGTGCAATGCCAAGTAAACTGCAGATGACAGATGGATAAAATCAGTATTAAAAGACCCATTTTTGCATGAAAGCATCAAGTTATGCTGATAGTGGCCCCTTCACTCCTCTCTTCTAATGTCAAAAGTATCCTCAGTCTTGGAATGTATAAAGTGTTTTCAATTCCCTTCAGCTTAAAAGAAAAAAAAAGAAAAATCTTCCCCTCATATCCCACTGCTATCTGCATCAAAATTATAATCAAATAGCATTATCACAGCTGAATTACAGACTGAGAAAATAAAGTTTATAGCGCATAGTCAAGAGTATCTAGAGATTTGGTGTGGACAATTAATGTAATGAAGCAGATTTTCATAAAGTGATGAGTGCGTTTTTTCTGCAAATTGTACTTGGGTGAGCTTGAGATTGGTGCCAAGATCCTGAGGCACTGAATGTCACACCTGAAGTTTCTGTACATAGAAATAACAGTGATATTGTTCCACTCCATTTCAGAAGGGCACATCAACCCTGAGATAAATTTATTTGTGACTCTCACTAGTACCAAGTTTTGTTAAGTTGGTTAGTCACCATGTAAACTTCCACCTGTCTGTAACCCCCGACTGCGTAATTTAATGCTGTTCATTTGGAGTCACAGGAAATTCCTAGATCAGGTGCTCTTGTACTTTGTAAGCAACTGTCTTTCGAAGCAATAAAAAGAATCAGTCTCATCATGACTACTGCAGAGTAACACCCAGGCCCTGGTGCCTCTTCCCAATGCACCCACCAGACCTAAACCCCTGTATTTCATGTCCCTTAAAAGCACTTACTCTTGGCATCACCAAATCAGAAAAGGATTAAAAAGTGTACAACATGTAATTCTTGTTTGTTTTAAGTAGAGATTTTTATTTAGAGGAAGTAACAGATAGTTCAGAATTGTCAGGACAATCAGACTAGGGAGAAACTAATTCTGGGAAAAAGGTTTCATAAAAATGTGAAGCAACTTACACATGGAGATCGCTTTGTAGAGCTTGCAGTCTGCTTTACTTCAGCTCCACTGAGCTAACTCTGGGTATGACATTTTACTGTTTTTGACAGAGAAATGAGTGCTGATGGAATTGTAAATATGTGGGAAGAAACAGAAGTTGTAGCAATTAATTTGACACAGGAGGCTTTAAAGGTGGAAGTGTGTTTAGACAGGAAGCCATGCTGCAGAGGGAAGGTGCTCCATGGATTGTTGTTTTGATGGTGCTCTTCTCATTTCACTAAAACACAGAAATGGAAACGAGGATGTAGGACTTAGTGTCAGCATCTTAAGGCTGAGTTACGAGCAGCTACCTTATTAAAAATGTCTGTTTAGATTTAAAAAGTTGCTTTAATATTGTTTAATGTATTTCATGCTGCACACTGTGTGTCACCATCTTTTGTTGTTGTTCTGATTTCACTCATGGAAGGGCTGAAGTTAAAACTGAGTACAGCCACAAAGATTAGTTACTTTTTTGTCGCCTTCTAAGAATTATGCTTAACGGGGTCTCTTTCCAAGTGCGTTTGAACAACTAAATGATGATATGTATAAAATTCTTAGGAGTAACTGAATTCTTCTTGTGGGATACTAGTGAAAAATTATGTGTAAATGTGATTTGTCATTGGACATGACAGTTGGAAAAATTGGGTCATTTGTTAAGATAGATCTAGTTACCAGCCCAGACTTATTTTTTAGAGGGTATAGAAGATTATTGTGTATCAAAAGAAAAACATGAAAAAGAGGCAGTGATGGCAGGGGTGACTGTTATAGAAGTTATCATCTTCTGACTTCGAAGGTTGATTTTATTTTTATCATATTGTGCAGTCTCCTCTATCTGGCCTGTAACATCAGTAGAGAAGTTTCTCTCTTCTTCCTCATTGATCATCCCTGATACATGGTTGAACACCTTATTCGTGTAAATCCTTCTGAAGTGTTCCACATTGGCCTCACCCCATTGTTAGAAAGCTGGCGTGGTGCCTTTGAGTTGGGATCTAAAACTTACCAAGAATGTACTCCCCTTGGATTCTTTAATGTGCATTGTGAGGGGCCATTTTTATAGTACCTAATGAGCTGTCCCACAAATGCGCTGAACGTTGTCATCAATCACTTCCAGGTGCTCCTTATTCACTTTTCGTTTTCCTCCAAGAGGCAGTTAAGTGAGAATATTTGAGTCCAACATGAAAAGTGCTCCCTATGTAAGCAGCTTTTCCAAAGCTATGAGAAAGATGCTTATGATTTCTCTGAGATACCAGTGAACGGGTCCTGCTTATACAAAGTGTCATTGCTTCATGCTCACCTTCCCCTTACCGAGGAATTATTATCTTTGAAATTATCAGACAGGCACTCTAGCACTGAGCATGGAATTTCATCTCTTGTGTCCCCCAGATGATGCATCTATGCTATAACTAGTCAAGATGGTAAAAATAATTTCATAGATGTCACAGGCTCTGGGAGGTCATAGCTACCATTATTTCTTGCAGCTGTGTAAAACATTTGAGCAGTTAAATATCACCAGGAAGCAAGACATGAAACTGTTGTAGACTGTGTATTGTTACTGGAACAATCCCATTTCCACCCAAATTCAAACACAATACAGCTTAATATTTCCAATAATGTGAACTGACAATTAGAAATTTCAGTTCTAGTTCTGCCACCAAGTTCTTGGTCTTATGGCTAAAAGATTTAATTTATTCAGCTTTAGTTTCTTTCTCTAAGAGGAGGATAATATTTATGATGTAGGGGATTAAAGGACTGTTCACTCCTGCAAGTGTAAGTAGTTGCAGCCACAACAGTAAAGGTACTTACAGGCAACAGCTGCTGTTTGCATAGTTTCCTCAGCCTCTTGATTACAGTAGTCAAAAAAGTGCTGCTCAATAATCACATTAAGGGGAAATTTCTAAATTTTTACTATTCCTTGTTTGTTTTAAATCTTAAAATCTTAAATCCAAACTAGGTAGTGAATTACTGCCTAAGAGGCAGAGGTGTGAACAAAATTGGGCAATACAATTAGTGGACTACAATGGAAAGCATCCTTTCCAAAGGGGGCTTATAAAAATAAGGAGAACGACTTTTTACTCAGGCAGATAGTGACAGGACAAGGGGGAATGGTTTTAAACTACAAGAGGTTAGAGTTAGAGTAGGAGATAGCAGGAAATTCCTCACTCAGGCTGGTGAGGCCCTGTCCCAGGCTGCCCAGAGAAGCTTTGGATGTCCCATCCCTGGCAGTACTTGAGGCCAAGCTGGGCAGGGCTTTAGGCAGCCTGGTGTGGTGGGAGGTGTTCCTGCGCATGGCAGGGGGTTGGAAGTGTATGCTTTTTAAGGTCCCTTCCTACAAAAAACATTCTGTGATTCTATGATTCTTTCTATGGATGAATCATTGTTTTAACTGAAGGTCTGCATAGTAGTGATCTGTCTCTGCCACTGAATGAAGAAGTGATTGTCCTACACGTCACTACATAAATAGATTTTTAAAATCTAAGTCATTCAATTTATCTAATGCAGATTACTAGTAATTGAAGTTCAGCTCTGTATGGCTTCATGTTAAGTAAAGATCTATTGTTTTAAATGGTCAGTTTTAAAAGATTGATGGAGTTAACTGGATTTCAGATATTTTGGTGAAGATTGCATTTTGTTTGATAGGCATCAGCTCATTTATATTTTATTAAGCAATTAAAACAGTTGCCATTTTTATTTCATCTTCTGGAGCGCTGTATTTCCCAGCATTGTCCACCCAATTTTGTTGTCAGTGAAGATAATTTTGCAATGTTGTCCTGATCTAGAACTACCAGTGATATGCGTATTTAGAAGTAGCTGAGTGACTGCTGACTTTTTTTTTTTTTACTTAATCTTGTGAATTTTTTTTAATTATTTTTTTTAAACATTGCCATTTTGCATGATTCCAAGAACTGTGAAATTCTCTGGGCTAGAAGGGGATTTGCTAAACATCCAAGCATTGCATACAGGGGCTGTGTCTGAGATGCATATTACAGTCGGGCTTCCTGATTCAAGGATATGCTCCGGTGTGTTCCTTGGGAGAGCTTTAAGTGCTAGTTTTGTCTAACAAACTCCTCCGGTTTAAGATAACAGCTTGTTAGGGTTTTTGTTTTTTGTTTTGTTATTTAGTTTGTTTGTTTTCCTCTCTTTGTGTACTAGGCATCAAGCTGAAGGAGGAGGTGTACAGCTTCCTAGGGCCATCGGAGAGACAGTGACCAACCTTACCTGTCAATGAGGAGACACTAGGTTGGTTCTCATGCTTGACTTCTAATTAATATATCTTTTGCAGCTGAATGAAGTTAAGGTGTCTTATGAACAGTTTTCATGCAGTATAGATAGGACACACTATCACAGAGGGAGTTACAGGATATGATAGTGGCAGCTATATCACAGTCATACCAACAGCTGATCTATGCCTTATAGGCAAGTCTCCGTGCAGGGGTGGTTGTTGGCTATTTCCCCAATTACAAGTGAGTTGTTAGTTGTCATGTTATAGGAGCAGTTTCTGTTTCACTACTTTATCAACACTGCAGATTGCTAAGGCAAATTATTTGGATAGGTGATACCATGTTCTCATTTAAGCATGGATTAAATTTGTTGGATTTAAATTGGTGAAGGCACAAAATTTCTTCTAATAGTAAAAATAATCTACAAATATTTCCTTGCTTCAGATCACTGCAAAGAAGTATTTTATTTTCCCTGAAAAGTGATAACATTTGAATTGAAGGCAGTGAGATCAAATGTGAGAAGAATATATCAGCATTATAAATGCCATTTCTCTTTTTCTTTTTTAAGTGTTAGATACGTAAATTGATTAGCTAACAAAAATGAGTGAAGTGGTAATGTGTGGTTTTGGATGCCAACCTACATATTGTGATACACAGCTTGACCCCAGGAAAAAAAAAAAAAAAAAAAAAAAAGAGAGAGGCTTTAGCTCCTTAGGCAAACCTAATATTGATGCTAATTAATCCACTGGACCTTGGATCAGGCCCACTTTCCTCGGGGAGGTATTTGTCCTCATTCTTCACTGGTGCAGTTTGTGTTCAAACTACTGTATCTTTCTGTCACAATGAACAAAGTTACCTTTAAAAAGTCATCTATGAATATCATCATGGAGACTGACTTTTATCTTAACCCTGTAGGTCAACAGTATTATAAAAAAAATAAAATAAAAGAGCATTCAGATTCAGGTCTCTTTGGCCTTTTCAGACTGCATGAATCTGATTAATTTTTTTTTTAAGCTGAAAATCATTTTACAAGAGGAAAAAAAAAAAAAAAAGCTATTGCAGGGTAGATCTAAGTACTAAAATAGTGGAATTTCCACAGTTGTGATTGTGGAAAATGGCAATATCACCTTTTAATTACCATGGCCAAAAGAAGATAAATTTATGTACATTGCATTATCTACATGTGCTTTTCCCACAATATTATTAACGCTGTTGTGATTTGTTAACAAAATATTGCAGGGAAAGGAACCTGCTAGGCTGTAGTCTGAGGGTTAGCATGTTGCCTGCTGCTGTTGGTTCTTACAGCTCAGACAACACTGCAGTAAATGATCAGCTATAACACACATACCTATCTTTTTTCCTGCCTTCACTGTTGCATGTTGAATTGTGGGGTAGCTCAAAGCCATTTCCTGCTCATTTGTATTCCACCAGATTATACAATTAGCTGGCTGGGTCTCCCTTGTTAGCCAGATAGATTATTTCAATTTGGATTCTATCATTTTACTGAAAACGGATGAAAATGCAGCCTGAGAAGATTAGCAGATGAAATAAATAAAGAGAAGTAAGGGTATGTAGCTTACCCATCAGTCACCTCAGACTAGCCTTGCAGCTTGTTCCAAGAATGCTGTCCCAGCACGAGGAAACTCTCCATCAGTTTTAGTTACATCTTGTCAAAGGCACGATAAATCCTTGGGCAATCCATTTCCACTTAGTGTTTCACAGTCACAAAGAAAGCCTAGCATACCAAAGGGAACTGTGCACTGTTAGCTGTTGATACCATCTCTCTAAATACTGAAGCATTTACTGCACAACAGTGTAATTACCTAGCCAGGTATATTTGACAATATAATCAAATGTTTTCTTAGGGCTCTCGTGAAAGATTTTATTCTGTTAGCTAATTTACTGTGCACATTCGTACCATGATTATCACAGAAGTAGCTAGTACACACCTCACACGTTACATTAGTTTTCAGTAAAGATTGTGGAAGGCTCATTTCTTTTTTAATCAGAAACCTAAAAGACAAACATCTAAAACAATTCGTATAAATAATTTTGTGTCCTATGAGTATTTGTTTCCCTTTTGTTCACCTTCGATTTCTGTACAGCTCATTAAATCCAAAATAGAGGGGATTAATGAAATCATATTTATTAAGAACTTGAAAGTAAGAAACTATTAAAAGCATTGTTTAGTAAGTAGGAAGAAGCAGAAACTTCAGAACTTGGTACTTCTGTTTGTTGTTGTTTCCTAACTTGAGCATAAGGGAGAAAGCACAGAGTAGGGAACGAAGCACAACAGGATCCATTTCTCACTGTAAATTTACTCGTACAGCTCTGGGTGATGCATGAGAGTGTCTCCAGTGAAAGCTACTGAGCTCATCATCTTTGCTGACTTTAATGCTGTGGCTTCTAGGTCCAAACTTCCCTTTGATCTCTCCTGCGGGCAGCCAGCTTGCAACACGTACTGCTTATAATCAAAGAGAGGAGGGTAAGAAAAAGGAAAGACAAGTCACAGAACCAAGGTAAAAAGAAGACGTGTCTGGATTGTCTTCTCAGTACCCCCTGTGTGTTGGGGACCTGAGGCTCCCAGGTGCAGCTGCCCTGTGGCACGTACCCAGCCTGCAGGCAGCTGGGGCTCAGCAGCGATGTGGCCCAGAATGTCACAAGATGCCCAAAATGTCACAGGAGGCAGGGGCCATCTAGGGATAAAAGACATTAAAAATCCATACATGTCTGGATTTGCCCTTTGGCTGGTTTTCTTAGTCCATTTGTGGAAAGGTACGTACTAAGATCAGGCTCTGAAAACCTTTGTACCCCCATTAATACCTCTAGAGATCAGTCCTGAGATGGGATGTTAGGTAGTCATTGTATGCCTAAGAATATGATTGTATTTATCTATGTATTTTAATAAAATCCCAAATATGCAATTCCATCTTCAGTTTGAACATCTGTTATTGAATTGGGTAAGGAATGTCATTGCATTATGTTGACTATATTGAGAAAGGGTAAGATTTTTAGCTAATGAAGTATGTTTACTTTCTTTCAAAGAATTTTATCAGAATTTGCAATGAAAATAGCTACATTTAAAATTCTTGTAGACATTTCTTTATCTTAAAATCAAACAAACATAGAACTTTGGGCTCCTCCACTCTCTTAGCCATTGCAATTCTTAGAGTAAGACTAAAATTATGTAGCCACGTAATCTGATTTAAAGGAACAGTAATGAAGCCAGCAGTCTTTCACCTGCAGGCTGCTTATTCAAATTCAGTCTAGAGCAGGAAAGTCATAAAGTGATCACAAGGTGAAAAGCTTCTGGTTAGTTGCCTGGGGTTGCTCGGAGTCTCTGCTGGCTTCTGTAGGTGCCTTTGTACCTGTTTAGAACCCCCACCAGCCATACCCTCCTGTTCAGTTTTTTCATCTTCATATAGAGAAGCCAAAACTCATTAGTTTTGGTGGTTGATTCATCATCACGGTTTGAGATGCGCCTGTTGCAGAGAGGAATTGCAGAGACACTTTTACTCTCGTTGCATATGTCTTCACTGAATTTATGATGTTGCCAAACCAAATACTTTGCTAGGCCCTAAAACTGTATGTGAGCGTGTCCACGCATATGCACACAGTTTTTTTCCCTTACAGATGCCATTTTCGTCACACTAGAAAGACTTGATACAGCTGCTGTGTTGTCATTTTCTGTCACATTGCTGCTTACTTTGATTGCATCTTTTTCAAGTCTGTCTTTCTAAACACAGAAAAAAAGGCGTTTCTAAATATATTGGTGTACAAATTATTTTTGAGTCAAATAACTATTTATATCCACTGCATAAAGATGCCATTGTATTTAAGGCAAAATAAGAGAAGTGATGAAGAAAGATATTATTACCCCCCAAAAGAGCTGGAAGAAAACAGCAGAGCAAAGGCTGTCCAGATGAAAGTGTACCCTATCAACTCCTGCAGGGTATTGCCACTTTCATCTGTTCTTCTCCTGTTCTGTTCTTTCCTTAACTTTTTAATTTTTAAAAGATGTTGTCTTGCATAAAATAGAATAATGGCTTTTGGGAGTTAATCTCTGCTGTATTTTGCAGGCTGCAAACAGGAACATATTCATAGTTAGATTTCCATGGGGTGTTAATATGGGATATTTGTAAACATGGATGGATGGTAGCTGCAGTAGTAAAGAAGCAGACAAAGGAGACTGTAGGAGCCTGAGCATGTGAGAGAAGCTCCAAGAAGAGACCCAGAGCTAAGGCTTTGTTTGTGGGTTCTGTCAGGTAACTCCTTGTTAGATTTGGAGCTAAAAACAAAACAAAAAATAACAAGATTACTGCATGACATTTGCTTCCCCTCTCTGGTCAAAAATCAGAACTCTGTCCCATCAAAGAACTGAGTTTCTGGTAGCATTCACTTGCTAAGTGGATTACTCAGAAATCTGAGTTCTGTCTGATAGGTTCTCAAAACATGTTGCTCTGACACCTACAACAGCTATTTAACTTACAAGGTTTCCAAGAGAAAGCCAGATGAAGCAGTAGTAAGGGAACAAGGGGGGTTTCTGTACACTATCCTTGATCAGCTTTATAACCCTGCTGTATCTAGAAACTAGAAACTTGGTCTTTTACACTATTTGTTCCAATGGAGAGATGGGATCAGCAGCTGCTACTGAATGGCTAAGAAATCATTGCCATTGAGAGTACATAGCTGTGCAGGAATTGCTGCTCTCTGATATTGCTTGGGAAATATCCAGGCCTGTACAACAGTGATGTGGGACTCCAGCAAAGTTATGTCCTGCCCTCTCAGACATCACCGTGATGCAGGTAAGTAGGGCCAAAGTCCTCCTGACAACACCTACCAAAGTGCTCCCAATGCTAGTGCAGTTTCAGATAAGTGGTTAAAATAAACTGTTATTCCACTTGTTTTGGCCATTCATATTCTCTGTTTATGAAACAACCATTATGAAGAAAACAACAAGTAAAGAATTTTTAGGTAAAAAACATAACATTCTTAGTTCATGGCTTTATGATATTAACAAGGCAAATATAGCAAAGGGCTTCATAAAATTAAAAATGCCTTCAAAGAGCAAGGGAAATCTAGTTGCTATTCTGCATAAACATTTTTGGAGTTTGACTCTTTTTTTGAATTTTATTTTGTTTATTCTTAATGAAAGGACCTGTTGATTGCATAAAGGAATAGCTTGAAAGTTGGTGTTAGTAAGATGGAAATGCAGTTAGAGAAGAAGCTGTTGGATTCCAACAATTTGGACTGTGGAACAGTAATTGAGTTATATTGATGCTGTGGTACGTGTAGTTCCTTTTTTAATTTTTTGTAGTAATTGTTATGATTCTGTATTATGTTATGCCTGGCACAGACTCCAAGAATAGGTAATTCCAGTTTCCTAGTTATAGCCTCATCAATTGAATGTGTTATGATTGCCATCTTTGGAACAAAGGGATTAATTTCATAGTACGATTGTTTTATATCCACTTCATCGTGTTAGAATATCTGAACACAGAAAGTGTAGAACAAATTAACAAACAAGAAAGGATGATCTTTGCAATTTACAATCATGTAGTTAGAAAAAAAAAATGAGTAAGAGGAAAAATTCTGGAGCCCGTTGCAGCATTTTTTTACACACTCTTGCTTTTTCATATAAATCCATGAAGTAAAATTTGCTGAGGCTCCTGGGTGAGCCTGGATTTCTCCTTCCCAGTCTGAAATTTCAGGCTCTTCCCATTTTCAGGTTGTGCCTGTATAATATATACTCATATGTTGAGTATATAGTATATATAATACATGCATGTACAAACACTGATAGGAAATGTGTATATGAATATAATATGTACCCACACGTATACATCCTTTTTACCCATGCTTGTTTCTCCATGATCCACCTTGATCCTGTCCTTACCTTAGGCATTCATTTGCTTGTTCCCTTAAACTGCTTAAAACATACCCTAAACTTTGGATAATCCTATGACTCCCCTGCAATACAATCAGTCATTTCCATGAGACTTTTCCACCCCATTTTGATCAGTTCTTCAGGACTTTGAGTGGTTCTTTCTCTGGCTCATCATTCAGGGACCTGAGAGTTCTGATCTTTGGTTTCACCTTCATTATCTCCTTTTCTTTGGGTTTTTGTATGTAGGTGCAGTTTATTGCTTTTTCTGTCTCATCTTTGTTTTTGTGATGAATATCCCTTAACCAGATACACAGTCAAACCAAATGTCCTTACATTCTAAGTATTTGTTTTGTGGCAGCAAGTTAGCATCAAATCAGACTTCATTTGTTCTTTTATAGCCAAAAAAAAGCCAACAGGAAATCATAAATCTGGGCATATCACTGTGTGGTGAACCTTGGCTAATATGACAAAAATGCATATGTGCACTTCGGATCTAAATCAGTTGTGTAGTGATAGAGACTCAGTGTTAATTGAACTACAGAAGTGTTTTTTTTAATTTATTTTTGTTTATTTATATTTATTGTATTTTTGGCTGTGTTCCGCTATGACCTTTATGTGTACGTCTACTGGGGAAAGAGTAAAGTAGGGCACAATAATATAAAATGCTCAAACATTATACTGTGTACCTACATATGACTGTCAAGAGTGGAGTCAGGAACATGCGTAACAGTGAGAGCAGGGTTACAAATTACAGGGCTGTGAATTGTCTTCAGGACAGAGTACTCTGGTTTGTACAGCACAGAATATGGTGCCATTAAAAAACAGACACCAACAACTGTAACAGTAGCCTTATATTTTCTGCAGTCCTTGTGGCTGCCTTGTATTTGTAGGCAGCCACTAGGACCGAAATGTAAGCTCACAGAGTGAGCTGAAGAGGAAAGGAAATGAATTTGAATGTTACGTGAGTGGTGAGATGGAAGGAATGTTGCTAGTGGCCAAAGTGCAATAGGAAGCTTTTCAGTTCAAGGTCATAAATATGAATTTCCTAAGCTGGTAGTGACCAAAAGCCCTAACCATCTGAAAGCAGCGTAACGCAGTAATGACAGAGATTGGAAACTGGAATGTAGAAAAACATGAAAAGCTTTTGAAAGTGCCCTTGCAGGCTAATATTGTTACTCCAGTGAATAAGTCTCTTGAAGGCTGTGAGTCTGCAGCCATTTATCTGGTAGGCTTGCTATTCATCTCCTTTGAGTGTAGTGTAAATGCACTGTATTGGGGTCATGATGAGAGCAAACCTAAAACGTTTAAATATTAGAAATGAGTTAGCCAGCTATCCAGAAGGAAAGTACAGACTATTGCAAAAGCAAACACAAAGAAAGCAGGGAAACAAAAGATAACATTTGGAAAGAGGTTGCTGCACTGGGACTTGTGATCTTACAAACAAGTCTGTAAGGAGGAGGGACTGCTTGATGGTATATGACAGTTTTTCTCTTGCAAAATAAGGATAAAATATTGACTATTCTTTTAAAACACTTGCTCCTAAGATACTTTACAGACACAAAATGCAAGAATGTGTAGAAGCAAAATTGTATCTGGCTTTCTCAAAAGTTTCAAACGTTGACTTCATCGGTAAATGGGAAATTCTGAACAGACTGAGGAAATGTCATGCTACTTCTGTTTCCGAATGGCTTAAGGAAATACTGAGAGAATTGACTGAAGAAAAGACTGGAATGTAACATTTGGAGTATATTTTAGTATTGGGATGGATAAAATCGTCCAGATTATCTTGCCTTAATGTCCTTTAAAAAAAAAAAAAAAAGTAGGAAGAGCTTTCACACAGTACTGGCAAATAATAGAAATTTGTTTTTACTAGACCATCAAAACAGACTGCTTCTAATCTACCCCTCTAAGGAGGTTCTAAAATCTGAGCCCAAATCCATGTACCAGTTTGACATTTATTTATTTAGCAGTTTATTTATTTAGCAGAAACTGGAACCTCGAATTGAAACAGATTTTGGAAGTATGAAATCCAGATATAAAATAGGATATTGACTTTTCTTCCTGCTTTGTTTTTACTGGGTGCTGCTGCTTTCTTCCCTACCCTTTAAAATGTTTCTGACTTGGGTTCTGACTCTGCAATCTTTTGAATTTTTCAGAATTTATTTAGAAAGGAGCCTTCACAGTCAAAAAATAAACCGGTTTAATTACTATAGTTTGTCATTTAGAAAATGTAGAATTTTCTTTTCTTTCCTTTTTTTTTTTTTCAATGTATGTACCCACTCTTGCTAAATCTTAGTGAAACGGTTCTTCTTAGAGTTTTTAAAAAAACAAACCACTCATCTGGGATGTAGCCAAGCTAGAGATGTTCTGATGTTCTCTGACATGATCCTTTTGTGTGTTTTTTAGGCATGCACTGATCACAAGCCTCTTGGCTCCTGTGTGCATGGCTTCTCATCAGTAAATGGTCATCAGGTCAGAAAGGGAACCCCTCCATGGCACGGTCCTGTCGGTTATGGGTGATGAGAGTGCTAAGTACGGAATGTCCTTGAAAGCACATTGCCCACATCCCAGCAATAGTTCTCATCTCTCCTGTTTTCCATCTCCTTCAGAGACAAAGACACACCTTACACAAAAATTATAAAAATTCACATTTACAGCCAGTGTTGAAAAGGAATATTCTTCAAAAGGATGGGAAAATTTCTCATATATGAAAGTTTAATTAGAAAGGATTGCTAAATATTAGCTGTAATCCAGTAGTATGTAGCTTGGTTAAAACCTATTTAAACAAGCAATGTATATCACCACTGGCTAGAAAAAGTATGAGATGTTCTTCTCTCAGCTGCATATTTCAGTATCTTTCAAAAAGTTCAGAACAATCTTGAGAATTTTGTTATGTGGATTCCTTATAGTATTCCTTAGGGTGTATCTTCTTTGGAGATGCACACAACCTGTATTTGCTATTCTGTTTTCTGGACGGCAGCTTTGCTAAGCTTTGAAAAGAGGATGTTAGCATTTTTAAAGCCTTTTTTCCCCTTTTTATTATATGAATCAGTGTTCTTGAAGGAGTCAAAGTTCAATCCTCCTGCTGCATTACAATGCCTTTCAGTCTAATATTAGAGAGCGAGTCCCATTTTACTTTGTAATACGAAGCTTCACTTCGGCATTAATTTCATTCGGAAAGCAGCTGCACTTATAATAGATTCCTTTTAAGCAAAATGGAAAATATACATTTATCAAATGACTTTCTTCCAGTAATGCTGCAGCAGTCTTTATTGCATCAAAGTTGTCAGCAATCAGCCTATCTTTCTGAATAAAGATGTGCCAAATCATAGAAGCTGACTTTATATTGAATAAGCAATAAGTGAATTCTATGGTAGGTGGACAGATGGACACTATCTCGGCTGTTACAATATGATGTCTTTGTTTATGCCCACTTCACATAGCTTTAGCAAATGAATATAGGGGAACATTTTCTAAACAGACATACAAAGTAATGTTTCCAAAATAAACATCATGTTTTTCAAAGTGCTTTGTCTAGAATGCTAATAACACCTGATTAGAAATGAAAGATTTTTAAGATCAGCTTTATCACCTTTAACTTCCCCTGCTGAGACTTTCTGTCTTTTTCTCTTCCAAAGTGGTTATTTAATGACTTACATTTTCTGCAGATCATATTCACACTCTGGTTCAGCACAGGTTCATTCTATTTGTAACTAAAGCAATGTTTAGATTGCATATTTATTTATTGTGGTTTGTTTTTACCTTTTGGGTAAATCATGGGTCCAATTTAAATATTAATTCAAGTTTAAATTGATACGTTTATCACAGAATTTTCTGTGGATTGGAATATCCATTCTTATAAACTGTTGACATGATACTCCTTGGTTACAGAGAGAGTAGTGTTTGTCTCTTTATCATCCTCTGCTGACCCTGGCTTTTGACATTAAATAAAGGATTTTCCCAGTTCATTCTATGGTTTCCAGAATTCTGAACATTATTTTAAAATTACTTCTGTTCTTATATTACAGGACATCTACATGACTCTTACTCTCACAGGAGCTGTGATACTGAAGTAGGTAGAAGAGATGGAAAGAATGGGAAGGTCTTCTCACTTAATCCCAATGTTCAGTTTTTAAGGTTTTCAACCCTGCCTATTCCACAAGCCCAGAGATCCAATCAATCAGATTTACACATTTATGTCGAAATAAGTTTGAAAGTGCTCAAGTAAAACAGTGTTTCATATTCTTATTATATTTTTGGAGTTACTTACAAAGACAGTATCATTTTGTTTTCTGACATAGATAGCAGGGAAAGAACACATAATAACCAACCACAGATAAGATAGGGAGTTAAGGAGGAGAAGTCCACTCTTCCATACTTTTCCTTCCTGCCTGCTTGCCGTGCTTGCCAACCAAATCTAAGTTGGAAAATAATAAGAATATTAAAAAATAAAAAAATAAAAGGCCTATAATTAACTGCATGCCTTCAGTCAGGAATTAATGAATCAAAGTCTTCATAATCACATCATAACCATCCAGTTTCAAATTTCTGTGATCTATGCATTTTGTTTCTGGAGTGTTCACAGTTCATATATAGGTAGTGAGGTAGTGGGTAGAGATGCCCCTACTAAGACAGCCACTAAAATGAATGGAATTATACTCCTTAGAAGTCTGAACACCTATATGGGCCTAGGTCTCTTTCACCTCCTTAGAGCTGAGAATCCTGCTGTCTTGAGTTTGGTGTCTGCTTGGTAAGCCTTGCAACAAAACAGTCAAGAATTACAGTAGCAATTGGATGGAATCAGGGAAACCCCCCAAATTAGGGGCATGCTCCAGAAGAAAGCTGTCTTCTGTGTCGAATGCATACAGTAAGGTGTAGTAAATAGCATACCGTTAGACCCTTTTAAAAAGAAAAAAAAAAAAAGCAACAACAAAAACCACCTACTACATATATAAGTAGAAAATAAGGCAGGGTAGAATTCAGTTAAGCAGTAGTACTTCTCTGCTGTTGCAGGATAAGTTCCCAAAACTGTGTGAAGCTTCAGCTATAGCTTCCTCTTTAGTGAGCACCAAATCCTAGATATTAAAAAGGAAGAAAAAAATCACCTCCCAAAAATCCCCAACCCCTTTGGTTGTAGTTATGGGAGAATGGCTGATCTAATTGATCTTACCTCCTCAGGGAAGCTTCTCTTTAATTAAGACATAGCCACTTGCCTGGTATAGTGATATCTAGTAATTCTCTTGAACAGATCCATCAGCAGACTGGGGCAGTCTTCAGCCGATGTGCAGTGCTGAAGCACTACTATACTGAGCTGCAAAAGCTGATTTTTCAAAGGCTGTAGTGCAGGTTAGATTACAACTGACTGGAATAGCGATGCTGTAGTGGTGATTGGCTGGCAGCAAGTCAAATCCACATTGCATTACTAGAATGATAGGACAAACTGCTTGAGAGACAGTATGCCTATGTAATTCATTTAGGATTATTTATTTTTATTTTTTTTTAGGAAGCAAGCACTTTCTTGTTAACACATGAAATCAAAAATTTAACGATGGCATATGTGTAATACAAATGCTAAGAATATGTAAAACATAAAGCAAAGATCCAATTATAACTATAGCTTATGAAGGTAAAATTTTCCTGCCATATCATCTGCATATTCATTCAACTGAGTGTTTTATATATATGAAAGGAACACTGCGTGTGCTTGGATATGAATAATTCTGTGAAGAAAAAGTATTACTTTACATGAAGACACATGGTATATTTTAGATAAACTATGGTAGAGCATGCACTTGAAGACTCATAGTAACTTTTTGCTTCCTTAGCTAAAGAACATTTATAAATAATCTTAGGCCAGTCCCATATTTAAAGTGGATTGAACTATTTGTATTTTCTTACTCTCTGTAACTAAATAGTTAACTAAATGTTAACTATTTTCAGGAGTTCAGCAACATAACTCATTCTCTGAAGGCCAATCATTTTAAGATTTATAAACATAGAGCCATAACATGTATACGTCAAAGAAGAAACTCAGCTATGAACTAAGAAAGTTGTGCTCGGGTGTTGCATATTTGCTCATCATTAAAAAGATTCTTTTAATAGTAAATTGTCCAGACAGTTGAATGAAGTAAGGCAGTTCCCTGTAATGGCTGTCTTATACTTAATCCAAATAAGAAATAGATGAGTAAGGGGAACAATTTCAGAGAACCTGCATATTTATAACTTGTTCTTCACTCAGACAATTAACTCCACGATCATGATTAGGTCATCGCAAAGATTTTAGTGTTCATTTACAAAGGCTGTTAGTGGACCAGCACATAATTGTATGATGAGATATTTTCCTTTTTGGCTCTACTTGAGTGCTTACAGCAAAGCTTATCTGAGTAAGAAAAATACTTTCAGAGTCATTTCTTAGTTTGTTGCATAAAGCTTTGCCACTAGAGAATGAGGTATTCGTTTGGTTTTAGTTCTGCAAAGCCTACTTTCTCTATTTCCATTGCCATAGGGGACAGAAATGACCATGGTTGAGTCTTCTGTATCAAGGGATATGGAAAGTCAGGACCCAGCTGAGGGTACTAAGTAATGCAATGTGTTGTATTGCTGTGCTTGCTGTGCACCCCTTCCTTATTCCATGGGAAAAAGAGATGAAATAAACCAGAAAAGGCATGAAGGGTGTTCATTTGGTGTTTGCAGACACAAAACTATGTCTTTGAGACAATATAGCATCATGAATATGCTTTAAAATCCTCCCTCTGCCAGTGATGAGTTCTGTAACCTTCAGATAGTTCCCTGGGCCTTCCTTTGGAACACCACTAGTAGAGGGTGGGAGAAGGGGGTGCTGACCAGCTTACAATTTTCTGCCTTTTTTAATTTTATTTTTTTTAAATGTTGAATATCAACAACTCCCATTGACTTAATGCTCCAGGCTTGATCCATTAGGAGTCCTGAAACTGATCTCAAAAGACAGTAAAATTCAACTGGTATCCAGATTTACTATAAGCATTTAAACTACTTGCCATCTTTTTGTCTCAGTTTTTCTATTCGTACAATAGGATATGTTTGTTTTATAGAGAACACTGGAGGCAAGGATGAAAAGTGAAATATGAAAGAAGGTTATCATTCAGACGATGTGAACATTTTTGAAGTGTGAATGAAAAAGTATTAAGTTTAAAAAATTAAGAGTTAAAAATAAGCTACTCTTCATTTGAAATATAGTTAAAGACATTTAAGAGTGTTTTGCACAATTAAGTTGAGAAATAGTAAATTAGAAAGTGTTTTTAAGAATTATGTAATTGTGGATGGACAGGCAGATGAGGATTATTTTTGTCTTTCTGGTGTGTAAATTGCCATTCTTCTTTTGTCTGAGGTCTATCCACTAGGTGGATTAACATAGAGTTTTCTGTTTGTTGCAAAAGACACAGAAGAATAAACAGACTGTGCATTTCATTGATGGACCCAACCTGTTCATCCAGCGGGTATTGTGCATTCTAGCAACCACACGTTTCTTTCTTTACAGTAGAATAACTTTGGCAAGGCTCCATATTCCTGGGATACAAATACAAGGTGTTTCATTTTTAATTATTCAGTCCTGACATGAAAAGAAAGAGCTAGAAAGGCTGCTTGTAATTTTGCTGTATATCAGTTTTCAAGCACAGGAAAGCAACTGTGTGCAAAATACCGCTGTGCAACAGAAATTTTAAAGGAGGCTGATACAGCTCCTGGATCATGTTACGGAGGCTAGGCCTCTTTCAATAAATATTTACATAAATTCTGTGGGAGATTCCTGCATTCATGAAGTTGTGTGCATTTATGTGTGTCGGGCATGAGCACTTAACGGCATTTGTTTCCATGTTGGTGAAGCTACTATATGTTCAATGAGACAAATGTACTTTAGTCTTATCTTACATACTTGGTACCTATTTCAGCTTCAGACTTCCAGAGTTTGCCTCATACAAGGGGGGATAATTCAGTGTGATTTTTATTTTTATTTTCCCCAGATTTGCTAGGAGGCACAGGTCATGCTGATCTGACTGGGCATGCTGTATTTATGTATCTGGAAGTCTGTAGGTCCCTGCTGGCCTCAACTTGTGCACATGTGGGTATGTACAAGCTTTTCCTCCTTCCACAACACACTGAAGATTACACTGAGGGATTACATAGGCATTTAATAATGGTTTCTATATGGTCATATGAATACTCACATGAGTTTCTCTTCAAATTAAAAACTGAGTGTGAATTTAGATATTTAATTATATATTTATCCTTTTCATGCACTTCTAGACTTAAATATAAAAGGCTGTTAGCAGTGATTCTTAACTAATAGATCCATGAGTTAGTAATACTTTTCTCATGTTTTCAACTTAGCAGTACTGATAACAATTTGCTTTACTACTATATTTTAGATAAAAAGTTCTTTAAAAATGCTGTATTAAAATAATAGTATGAGTGATTCTACAATAAACAAGTAGAGAAGAAAAGACAGCTTGCCATGTGCATTGAAATAACAACTGGGCCCCAGTAAAAAGAATTATAGAACACATGATTGCAGAGGAAAAGTGGCTTGAGTATTTAAGGGTATTGGACTTGGTGTGTATATATTGTCTTTTGTTGTTGTTGTTATTTTTTAATGTTCAAAAAAAAATTAAGGTGACTTTTCTGTGGAAATATCTGGGAATCCTTTAAATGTATTATGCTGAAGAATATTTCACTTCGCTATTTCCGTGTTTCAGTACTGGTTTACACAAGTCTTTCAGAAGGCATGAATAGGACCACGCAATAGTTATGTCCTTGAAAGCTTTTATACTGTATTATGGCTACATGAGTGTGAAATCTGGGGCATTTGCTTTCACCATTGAATTAATTCAAGGATTTCAGGTGGTTAGGGAACAAGACCAGTCCCTCCATTTACCTGACGAAGAGTAGCTGCATGCAGCTGAAACGCCTCTTGTGGTTCACATGGGTGGTTCACCACTGGGCTGAAGCACAAATCATCTTGGCCCCAAAGAGCAAGTTTCCTGTTGATCCTCATTTGTGTCATTAAAGTAGTCAAGCAATGTAGAAGTCTGTATTGTTCCTCCTGGCATAGCACACATAAATAAATAGGGTGATTCAGTCACCCTGTTTTGGTTGTTAGCTATGTGTTCAGAGCAAGAGGGAGAGTGATAGAATGAAATACCCAGTGAACTCAGCTGCCTTTAAAATATCGGTGAGTTAAGAACTGATTTGCCTCCTCCTTGAAAAGATGTGGGTCTACCTTAAAGCGCCCTATGGCATGAGAATATATTCATTTCATGTTTCTGATTCTTCAAAAGAACTTCTATCAGCAGTGGTGATAACAGCTGAAACTTTCACAATACAACATTCCCATTAGAAAACAAAAAACAAACAAACAAAAAAAACCAGCAATGACAAAAAAAAAACAACCAACCAGCCAAACAAACAAACAAAAAGCAGGATACTTTTAGACAGGGAATTAACAAGATTTGAGATATCTTTCCATTTTTGTCTGTATTTCTTCACCATTTTCCCAGTTCTGCTCTTTAATCTCACAGGGGAGCTAAGCCCACAGGGGGTTCACTCTGTGATAAAGTGTTGCTTGGAGCTGGGACTCTCACCTTCTTTGGATAATGTGGCTGGATTCCCTTCATCCCCCGACACGGGAGAAAAGACTCCTTGGCAAAGTGTAACAATCTCCCTAACTCGATCTCTCGTGGGACTCACAGACTCCCATCAACTGCACACTGACAGCAAATCTATTCCAGTACTTTTGGGAGAATAAGAATTGATGCTAGCTTGGTGAAAGCGATAATGTGGCATCCTTTTAGTCCTATTCTTTCCTCACTTCTGGTGATGTGATTTTGTTACTAACACTGAGAAACTAAGTAGGGAGTGGAGAAGATGGTGTCACCCTCAAATCAGCCTGTCTTTGTCTCTGAGCATAGTTTAAGGCAAGAGATGCTGAGATGCTGTGATAGTAGTGGCACTGCCTAGAGTTGTGTATATTAAAGATCCTTAAATTCTCCCTGTGTAATACTTTCAAAACATCCCAAAAGTTTCTTCCAGCAGTGGGGTTGTGGGAGCACATGTATATCATTTTCTAGCTGTTTGTTGTGGTTTTGGGCTTTGTACTTTGGCAGGGTCAAAACTGAGCTTCTGCTTTTCACAGGTCCATTGTCACCAAAATTACCCACATTTTGTCCTGTAAGCATGTCCTATGCATTTCTGTACCATCATGACGGGGAACTTTGATAGTGTGGATTTTTTTTTATAAGTTACTTCTTTACAGTAAGCCAACAAGCCTTGTCACTATTCAGACATGAAAGGGGAACCTTACAAAAGTAACCAAACCTGTACCATGCAAGAATTACACGTAGGAAGACATGTATACAGGCCAAACTCCAGTTTTATCAGCAGAATTCTAGCAGCTTTTGCTTCATGTTCTGTAACCAGCTAGCTCGTTCTAAGCAGCCTTCCAGCACTGTTGAACTTCCAAAGTCAGTGTTACCTGGTGGCTTCCAAGGAATACCTTTACATATAGGGTGCTCTGTCTGTCAGCCAGGCCAAGGGGGTCCTGCAGACTGGAGGTGAGCTGAGCCTTGTTGAGAAATTTTACAGCACTTCACTGGACTGCTCTGGGCCATTAGTCTTGTAGTCTCCTTACTGCATACAGATTACAGTGTGTTTGTATTGACGGAGTTCTGTAGATATTAACACTGACTTTTTTTGACTCAGAAGATGAATTGTGGTAGTTAAAGGGTCATTGAATTAGGGCTTGAGACACCTTGTACGGTGTTAACCCTGGTGGGCAGCTGAGCACCACCCGGCTGCTTGCTCACTTCCCTATGCTAGAAGGGGAGAGGATCAGAAGGGGAAAAGTGAGAAAACTCCTGGGCTGAGATAAGGGCAGTTTAAAAGGTAAAGCAAAGGTTGTGTGCACAAGCAAAGGAGAATAATTGACTTTGTCCCCTTGGCAGGCAGGTTTTCAGCCACTTCCAGGAAGCAGGGCTCCAACATGCAAACACTGTGACCCTGAACGTCCCCCTTCCTTCTCCTTTCCCCCAGTTTTTATTGCTGAGCACGACATCTCATGAGACAGAATATCCATGGAGTCTGTTGGGGTTGGAAGTCCTGGCCATGTCCCTTCCCAGCTCCTCGTGCACCTTGCTGGGAAGTAGAGAGAGCAACAGAGAAGCCTTGATACCCTGAAAGCTCTGGTCAGCAACAGCCCTTGTGTGTGCTCAACACTGTTTTCATCACAAATCCAAAACATACGCGTTGCAGTGAAGAAAATTAATTCCAGCCCAGCCAAAACCAGTATACATCTTTAGCTGCTATTTTATTCCATATTAAAAATAATTTGAATCGAATGTGTTTTAGGTTTGTTTTAGTCTTGAACATAACACAGATTTCTCACTTAAATGGCAGTCCAGCTTTCAAACACCTACTTTCTTTTCTGATGCTAATAGTAGAACAGCATACTATACCTAAGATACCTACTGCAGGTATCATGTTTTCTGTTTTATGGAAAAGCTCTGAGGCTTGTTAACATTCTTGATAAGTAAAGGTAGCTTTTATATGAAGAAATAAAAATAAGAAAATAAATTAGATAAAATTTAAATCCACACCTGTAGACCCTGTGTTTTGGATCACGAATTCTCCAGGTGTAATTGTGTACATACCTCACTTGTCTTTGCAATTCTGTGCGAATTTTGAGCTCTGTGTGGAATTGGTAGCACTTTACTGTTAAGTGCCTGATCTGTAGATGCTAGATGCAGCTGAGTGCTATTAATTGTTCTAGAAATGGGCACAGTAAAGTTGTGTTTATTATGTTAGAGACTAAAAGAAAAAATCAAGCGTTGATTGTACCAGTTGATTAGCGTGTTTTTGAAGAACAGTATATGTTTGTTAAGTGATTATTTCAAAACACAATGATAACTGAAAGAAAATGTGTCTGGTTTTTTTTTATCTATTTATAAAAGATAAAAATTTATCTTTTTATTTGACTCTCTTTGGAAAAAATTAAATGAATCTAGAGGTCAAAGATTCTAAATTAAATTCTAATAAGCCATGACTGTTCCTCACTGTGACATTTTTTTTCCCCACTGGGATTAATGGTATGCACCTTTCTTTTTTCAAAGAAAAAAGTGGAAAGATACAGCAACTCCTTATGATTTTCTCAAGTTACTATGCATTTACTGTGATTGTGACATTGAAGTATATACCTTTTTTTTGACGAAAAAAGGGAAAAGGTGCAACTGAAATGTTGCTCTAAAAAGTATTAAAACTGGAGTTCTGATACTGTTGCACAATGAACATTTATATTAAGCATTTATGGCAGCTACAAATTCACCGCATGGTTTTTGAAGCAGTAATAAAGGGGGAGAAAAAACAGTCTAATTGACATTTTACAGTCAGAACAAAGGGTTGAAAGTGTGTGGCTTGTATGCAGCTACTTATGTGTTACATATTAGCCCCTTAAACTAGAACTAAACTCAGTATCACCTCTTAAAGAGGCTTTGGGCAGTTAATTATTAGTAAATTAAGTCCTTCAATCATTCTGAAGGTTGAAGAACATCAAATTATATGGTGCTTACCAAATGATGGCCAAAATCTGACTTAATTTACACTCTGTACTCAATGGTGTTCAGGAGGTTGTGAATCAGGGCAGAGTGTGGCCCTCTTAATAATTAAAGTAGAACAAAAATAAAGATCTCATTCAGAATGTCACTGTGAATCTGTAGTGCCTCATGGTATAGAACTGTACATCTCCAGCAGCACAGTGCTATGCAGCAGTACGACAAAAAGGAGAGGAAAACTCAGTCCACTTCAGGGGCTTTCTTAAATAAAAACGATTTGTATGGATGTTCTGCAATTTTCCTATGAGCCTAGTAGAATGCCTTTGATGCACTTGATTAGAGAACAAGATCCCAACCTTGTAGACTCAGTAAGATCATCATATGTTTAAATACAGATAATTAGTCTCAGTTTTATTCTTTATTTAAAATAATAATAAAAAAGAAACCTTAAGCCCTCCCTTTCTTTTATTTTGTTGTAGTATTCCTTGATTACAACCAATGAATTATAATGAGTTTGTTTAATTATCAGTGCAATATCTCATTCCTAATTTATGTAGTATAAATGATCATGTCTAATTTTTATTTTGGAATGTAAGCTGATATATATTTTAAAACATATTTTAAAAGGGTGTAGGTAATTCCTTCAAATCAGTTTATGTGGTGCAAAGGAGTGAAGTGCAGAGATTCCTAATCTAGCTCCAAGCGTGCTGACATATGCAGCATCATGGCGAGATACTAGCTCAGGAGCAGCCTCGCCAAGTTGGCAAGCAGATGTGTCCTCACATAACCTGTAAAAATATGAAGCTTCTGCTGGGATCCATGTTTGCTCTGTTTTCACTGACAGCAGCATTTCAGCTGGATAAATCCAATGTGCAGAAGGCTGTGTTCAGTTCCAGAGGCATAGTTCACAGGTATGTGCTGTATGCACGGATGGGAAGAAGGTTGGTGGGAGTAGTCACCTTGGGCAGAGCTGCTGAGGCAGTTGCCATTTTTCAGACTGTCTGAAAATTGTATGATGAGCCCTAGGATTTGCGGTGTGGTTATCCATCAGGAGCGTGCTTTGGCCTACAGACTTTAATCTGCTATTCTTTGTCCTAAAGGACGGGGTATTCTGCCAAATACTCCAATGAATTCAGCTGTGTAGGTAGGTAAATATACATAGCTGAGCCAGTTTTCTCTGTCACCATGGATGAAAGGTTAATTTTCAGCCTTGTTGGTCATACTTTTTCTCTGATTATTTAGTTCTGAAGAGGCATTGGTCCAAGTTAAATTTTGGGCAAAGCATATCCCACCATACCTGGAAAATGTTCCAACAGTTTGAATTTTCTCTCTCCTGTCAGCCTTGTAACTGAATGGTTCAAAAGATTTAACTGTGGAGTTACCCATTTTTGGTATGAGTAAATAAATTCTCTTTCTCAGAGAGGTGTTACAAGGATAATTCCCTTGCTTCGTTCATGGACTTTAAACATAATGAGAAATATGTGGAATATGTTAGTCTATGTTTTGTGTTTTTCAGTATGTGTCCATCTTTTGTGCTGCTGTCTGAGGGACTTTTTTCTGAAGTCATTTTAAATAAGTTTTTTAGACAGCATACAGTGTATTAATTCTGTCTTGGAGCACAATAAAGTGAATATAAAATGGAGTTTACTGTGCATATTTGTTTATGTGCCAGGATGTGTTGAGGCATCAGATCCACCAGCGTTACTTTTAATCACCCTACTCTTTTCATTTGACACCAACTCCCAGCACAGTTAAAAAAAAAAAAAAAAAAAAAAAAAGGAATAACAACATACACACAAAAAAACCTGCTGGTTGTGTTCTGCTCTGATGCGCCAGTTCAAAATGGCCCTCTGTCTCACTCCAATGGTTTCTTGGAGGTGGGGATTGATCTGTGAATCTCTTGCATGATATGTTTGAAATATTTATCTGAGGCTGAACTGTCAGGTGGTGTCCAACTCACTCATTACTAGGCAGCAGAGGGAGGCTGGGCTGTCAGGAAGTTATCATTTTCATAAGATATGGCTCTGGGTTGATTTTTATGGACAGCAGGTTCTGTGCTTTGTTAAACTTTGCAACTGAAAGAGCTGGTTGCAAGGTATTTGATTTAAATGTTAAAAATGGTAAACTACAGGTACCAGTAAATTAAATCCAAACAATGGATACCATGGTGGTTATCTGTAATATTTTTATGTTCTTATTTGTCTTTACGCCTTTATTCTTAGCAATTCTGTTTTAGTTTCTGCTTTTCCTTTTTCTCGTTTTCTTTTGTTCTAACTTCGGACTTGCAACCCACTATAATTGGCACCTGGTAAATGACCCAAGTTTTGTTTCTTGTTCTGAATACTCCCAGATCTATCAGAGCTGAGCGAAACATGCCTTCAGGGTGCTGCAAGGTTTGCCATGATCACAGGGTGAGGACTATTCTCACGGTGAAACCAGGCACCAATAAACACTTGTCTTAACTCCTGTGAATTGTTAGTTCAGTCTTGGTTATTAGTAAGAAAGAAATCATCAGATGAAATGAGACATGTCATTTCTCCTGTTGTATGCACCAACATTGCACCAACATTATGCCATGATACAACGCTATTGTCTGTTCTGTGGGAGAGTAGTGCTCCATCCAGCCAAGACAGAAAGGTTTCATTATATTTTGGATTCCAGGAGCATGACAGACATTTCTACATTATACAAACTACCTGAAATTGTCGTTCTTAAATGTTTTCATTGTCTGAAAGGCACATCTTATAACTGTAGGATAGGAATGTTATCTTTAGGTCAAATTACTGTGTGCTGAAGCATGACCCAATTTTCAGTTTAATGTGAATCCTATTTTTGGTTGTACAAAAAATTTTAAAAAATACCCATTGACTGTGAGGTACTTATTTCAGTTTTACTAAAGAGCTGCTGAATGCAAGTTATGGGATGCTATAAAATTGAAACTGCTTTATTTAAAAATATTCTCACTTGTTGATGGTATAAAGGTTCATTTTGTAGCTGTGAGGATACTGTGTGAGGTTATTTAGATAGTAGTTCTTCATCTGCAGATATTTTCTGTTCTTTCTCTTAAAAAAAAAGTCCTGACACTTTTACATTTTGACAGTTAATCTTTAATTCTGCACCATACCAATTAACTGTGAGCTATTAGAGAAACAATAAGCCATGAATCATCAGCTACAAGTAGGCAGAGAGTTTAATAGTCAAGAGATTGAGCATTTCTTAATCTTATATACACTCTACATCAAAGCGAATAAATCCAAGGTTAAAAAGAAAGGCTATCACATTCCCCAGTGGTTTTGAAAACAACTTGCTTCTTTCTCTCATGTTCATCTGCTTATACAATATAACAAAAGGAAGGACCTGATTCTGCAATCCCTGATTCATGCAAGAAGCTCTTATTTTTATATCAGTCACACTAAGCAGAGTATATTATTAATAGGCATTATTCACAGTATACAAATAAAATTCATGAGAACAAATAGTCTACTTCTGTAAACTTTTAGTTCTGTGGAGAGTCCTCAGGAAAATGAATACTCCCATTTCAAGAGCATTACATGTGGCAGTACAGCTATTCAATTAAGAGCCTTTGAAACCTTTAAAAGCATGTACTCTACCTAACTATGAGCTTATAAATAGTCTTTGGCTTTCGTAGAGTTACTCATCTATCGGAAGTTAAGCTGGAGTTCATGTATATTGCTGAATCAGTGCCAGAGTATCCCATATCTTGCAGAACTGAATTCAGAGTTAATAGATCAAAAGGCTATTGGCCTTTCAGTGGTCAGAACTGCAAACAAATTGGGCTGCTTCATCTTAAAGATCTAGAAAATTAATGGTTAGTGCTGTACTTCCTAAATACAGTTATCAGCTAGAGGAGATTATGTGGAAGGAATAGCTCAAATTATATTTAGAATAAAAACAGTTGCCCCGTAGTAAGCAGACTTGGATATTGTATGTTTTGTACATAGGGTCAGATTCACAAATGCAGTGGCTGTGAGTCAATAATTTTTATACTGGAGTTGTAGAGCATTTCACTGTAATAGGGCTCCTACAATAGAGATAACTTTCAGATCAGTATGTATGCACTGCCTGGTTGGAACTTTTTTTAAAATTCTAAGTGAAGCAGGCTCGAATTTGGATTTCTGCACTTTCTCATGAGATCAGTAAGCAGAGGTAGACTGGGATATTTTGGAGATTCTTCTGTAGGAAAATACTTACTCATCAAAACTGACAGTCTGAAGGAGAAAGGATTAAATGAAAAAGACTGTTTTAAACCAAAATTGTGAAGTGTTTTCAATTGCTAGGTGCTACTGCATAGATTTTTAGAGGAAGCTTCATATCTGTCAAAATGACCCATTTTGGTTATCTCTTAACATCTGAGGGGAGGTGGTGTGGTTCAGAGTAATTTCTTGTTTCATAATCCATACTTTATTTGCCAAATTGGAATATTTTGCAGATGTTTGTGAAATACTAACAAAATGTTCACATTTAAATAGTCAGAGGATTAAATTTAGTAGTTGGTATGTCCAAGGAATACCATTAAGCAGCATCTATCTAGATTCTTTAAAGAGAAAGGGTAGGACTTCTAATTTTATGTATTTTCAATATTTTTAGTTTTGATACTGAATGTTTCAGACATCTCTAGTGCTAAATCACCTGAAGCTGGTGCTGCTTGGTTTCCATTACCTTTCCTTTCCTTTGTCAGCCATTTTTTTAGCATAATTCAAGAAAATTCTGGTTTTCTCGTTCAGGTATTTCAATAAAAAAAATGTATTTAATGCAAAACAAACAAAAACAACACAGTAATAACATTCTGTTATCATTCTTTTACCAAAGCAGTTTGTTTTCAAGCAATTTTCCTCAGTACCACTAAAGCTTCTAATGTATTTAAATAAATTAAATAGGAGAATTAATCAAATTCTACTCTGTATCATTAGGAGTAATGAATAGCTAAAAAATCCTACTCTGTTGGAAATGCAGAATTGCCTGATTCAAATTTCAGTATCAATAATGCTGATATTGGGAAAACAAGTAAAAGGTGTTAAGGGGCCTGTTAAGAAACATTATGTAATCTAATCCTGCAAAAAATAAAAGCAAATGCTGAGATAGAATTTTATCTGCGTTAAGTTACTAAGTTGTTATCATATTAGTTATAGACCAGAGTGGAAACATTTTCTTCTGATCAGGATCATGGTAATCCGAGGATAGGTTTGGAAGGGACCCAAAAATTTATCCTGTATCTCAGGGCAGAATTTTCCAGTTGGGTAGTTTTTGCAGTGAAACTTCATTCCTATTGATACATTTTCAGGAAATCTATAAATTTCAATGAATGAAATGTTGTTTTTTTGTTTGTTTGTTTTTCCAAAGTCCCCAGTGACGTATTTCTCCAACAATCTGTGTGAATGCTTATAATCAGTCCTTCTTAAAAACTAACACTCCAAGAATATTTCATTTATATTGATCTTCATTTAGCCTGCAGCCTACCAAGATGTACTCTGAGTTACTTTGGTTTGCTGTTCGATGTTGAGACAGAGTTTCTGTGTACTTAGAAAGTAATGGCAGCTTTGCAAGCAGTTGAAAGAAGGAATGAGGAGGTTGTGGATGGTGTTTGAAGTAAGTGGGGTATTTTCATAAATTCTTTACTTTGTGATCAAAATCCAATGGGAAGGAAGCAGGTGTTATTTTCATGTTCAGGCTTTGCATTCTGCCAGGTCAGTGATTTCTGTAGTACATTGGTATCCAAGAAGCTCTTAGGTGTTGTTTATCTATAGTACAACGTATTTTTGTAGGGTCAGTATCCTGTGAACCTTCTTTACACAGAAGACCATTTTATTTCATGTGTAGCTGTTTCAAACCCAGCAGGAGCACAAAATAGTGTAGCACTATTTCTTTTCTTTTATTGTCTAAATGGAAAATAGCAGAATGTAGTTGGTATTATGAGAACAAGACAAAAATAAATCTTATAAAAGGGATACAGAAGTAGTCAATGTAGCTATCAATGTACTTTTATATTCTGGAAGTGTGATTTCCATAAATTGCTTTTGGAAAGTGGAGAAATGAATCCTTCAGGAGATGGTTTGTGTTGACAGGAGAGGTTGCTGGAGTACTAAATGCCATTTGGAAAACAATGGGAACTGAGACAGAAACTTCCAGATAAGGGAGATACTACATTTTGTGTCAAAACACCAAAAAGTTTCTTTCCTTTTCCATCTTTCTTCAGAGAGCTCTGTAACCTAAACTCTGAGTGATTGTGATTGCTGTCTTCTAATGGGAATTTTAAACTAGAAGTGCATGCAAAAGAATATTACAGACTAATTTGGAGTTACCAGCAGTTGTTTAAATTTTGGTTTCCTACTTAGATCCTTTGCCTTTGTGGGGAATATTCTCTGTTGAACAGTGAAACTGAAGGAAGGCCAAAATCAGTATTTTATTTATATGTGGTGTTGGTTTTGTGTGAGGAAGTCACAGAATAAACGCAAGTGAAATATTTTCCCGATTACTAATATAGATAATGATCAGAACTTTTTTTTTTTTTAGTATTATTATTTCTCTTGAAAGTTTCAAAGGTGGAATAGCAATAACAATCTTGTAAAAGAATTTACATTTGAAGGAACACTTCTGAAATTTTCATGCACCTTTGATATACCTATATCTCTCAAAGAACACTAAAGTTTAACTTAAAAGTCAGATTTAGTCAAGATCTCTCCCTCTGTTTTTCTCATTTTTTTATATGTTTTTCTACAGATGTATGTAAGTACATCTGTTTATTTTCTGTGTGTTTAAAATAATTGAAACCTAGATATATTCTCTGATGTTTTTTGAATCACTCCCTTTTTTAAAAAAAATGATACCAGGCTTTTTCAACTTTTCTGTGTTGATAACTGTCTGGACGATCTGTTCAGTCTTTCTAAGGGCCAGAAAAAATATTAATCTGGGGAGGTAAGTTATGGCTTGGCAATTGAGGACCATTTGTCATTTTATTTTCTGTCTTTCTTCTTGTTTGTTATTTATGAAAAAGATTTTTTCAGTTGCGTGGCTTTTTGTTATTGCAATTTGCATGCCCAGTCCAGCACTGTACAGCAAAAGCTAAGCTTACGTACCCTAACTTATCCTGCAGTTTGGAGCATCGGCTTTGGAGCATCCTTTGTTGTGTGATGAGGATCTTCATCCCAGGCCCCAACTAATATCACAATTGCACTCTTTTTTAAACAGCTATTGTATTCTATTGTATTGACAGAAAAAGTACAAAGATGCTGTTTGCAGTTCTAAGTTACCAGCTTTTTGTTTACAGTATTGCTTTTGTCACAGAAAAAAAAATATATATATTTTTCTTTATTGAGGGATTACCATCTTGTAATGTTACAGTAATAAAATATATTTAAAAAATCAGATGCAATTACACGCTGACTTTCCCTTCATATTCCCATTACAGTTTTTATCGGTTTCTAAACAGTGGTGGTAGATAGTTAGCCTGAGATGTAGAGCCAAACTTATTTGAGGAAATAAGATAAAAAGCTTTAGCCCGTATTTCTTTAGTCCTTGAGGCAGTCCCAGACATGAGCACAGACTGGGTGAAGAACTTCTTGACAGTAGCCCTGCAGAGAAGGACTTGGAGTTTCTGGTAGAGAAAAAGCTTGACATAAGCCAGCAGTGCACGCATGTTACCCAGAAGGGCAACTGCATCCTGGGCTGCATCACCAGAGGTGAGGCTAACAGGTGAGAGGGGGTGTTGCGCACCTCTGCTCTGCCCTTGGGAGGCCCTACCGGCAGTGCTGCATCCAGGGCGAGAGCCCCCAGCACAAGGAGGATGTTGGGGCTGTTAGAGTGGGTCCAGAGGAGGCCACAAAGATGATCAGAAATGATCTCTGGAAGTGCTCAAGGCCAGACTGGATGGGGCTAGCAGCAGCCTGGTGTGGTGGGAGGTGTCTCTGGCCAGGGCAGGGGGTTGGAACTGGGTGGTCTTTAAGGTCCCTTCCATTCTATGAAACTAATTGCTGAAATAAATTTGTTTTGCTTTGTTTTAATAACAAGCTGATGCATTGGATATTCTGTCACTTCTAAAAGAAAAAAAAAAGAATCATCATCCTCCCCTTTTCTCCGGGGTTCATGTTACACAAACTATTTAAACTGTAAACTGGACAGTATGTACTTTACTCATTTCCTACCTTCCAGACTAGCAGAAAATTACCATAATTTCAAAGTAAACAGACACATCTAATCCAAGAATTTTGAAGTAATTGAAGAAACTAGGAAATGACTTCATGGACATTTTTTCAGATCCAAGCAGTCTTGACTCTCAACACCTGCAATGCTAAAGAAGAAACCCAGCAAATAAAAACAAATGTAACAAATCCAAAACTTGTAGTTTTTCCTGAAGGTGCTGCCACATTTAACTATTTATAAAGCCTACAAGGAGTAACAGTACAGTTTGGCAAATCTACTGTAATGCCATCTAAAACAGCCATGGCTATAAAGCAACACTGTGCTGTGCATGACAAGGTAAGCATCACCACGTTCTGCCGCCAGCTCCCCAAGTCCTGTATATGAACATAGGTGACCAAGAAGAATTGCTCATTAGTTCTTGTTTGTTTTTGTTTTGTTGTTCTTTTATTTATTATTATTATTAGTAGTAGTAGTTTTAGTTTTATTAGTTTTATATGTTTATTTATGTTTTATATGTTTATTATACTTATGTTTTATTTTATATGTTTATTATTTTCTTGTTTTATTATGTTTTGTATTTATGTTTTATTGTTAAATTTTATTTATTTATTTATTTATGTTTTATTACTTATGTTTTTATTTGTTTTATTATTTTCCTATGTTTTCTTTGTGAACATAAAAAGCAGAACCAAAGAAAATATAGGTCTGCTACTTGATGGGGAAGGTCTCCTCACAGACAATGACATAGGCAAAGCAGAGACGTTTAATGCCTTCTTCGCCTCTGTCTTCAGCACTGATGATGGGCTTCAGGACCCAGGGCACACTGAGCTGGAGGCCCATGATGGTGGGAATGACAAACTCCCAGCCGACCCTGAATGTGTGCAGGATTTCCTGCTCCACCTGGATCCATGCAAGTCCCTGGGTCCGGATGGGATCTATCCCAGGGTGCTTAAAGAGCTGGCTGATGTCATTGTGGGACTTCTCTCAATTATTTCTCAACTCTCTTGGGAATCTGGAGAGGTCCCAGGAGACTGGAAGCTGGCAAATGTTGTGCCAATTTTTAAGAAGGGTAAGAAAGAAGACCCTAACAATTACAGGCCTGTCAGTCTCACATCAGTGCCTGGTAAAATTATGGAGAAGATGATCCTTGAAGTTATTGAAGCGCACCTGAGGGACAATGCAGTCATTGGTCCTAGCCAACATGGGTTCATGAGGGGTAGGTCCTGCCTAACAAATTTGATTTCCTTATATGACAAGATCACCCGTCTAGTCGATCAAGGGAAACCAGCTGCTGTGATCTTTTTGGACTTCAGCAAGGCTTTTGACACGGTTTCCCATAGAATCCTACTGGAAACATGTCCAGCGTACAACTTAACAAAAACATCATACAATGGGTGAGCAATTGGCTGACGGGCAGGGCTTAAAGGGCTGTGGTAAATGGGGCCACATCTGGCTGGCGGATGGTCACTAGTGGGGTCCCTCAAGGCTCCTCCATTATAGGGCCAGTCCTCTTCAATGTGTTTATAAAGCATTTGGATGTAGGACTAGAAGGTGTTTTGAGCAAATTTGCTGACAACACCAAACTTGGAAGAGTTGTGGACTCGGCTGAGGGTGGAAAAGGCTTGCAGAGAGATTTGGACAGATTGGAGAACTGGGCAATCACCAACCACATGAAGTTTAACAAAGGGAAGTGCTGGGTCCTGACCCTGGGACGGGGCAACCCTGGCTGTACGTACAGACTGGGTGACGAGATGCTGGAGAGCAGTCCTGCAGAGAGGGATCTGGGGGTTGTGGTTGACAGCAAGTTGAATATGAGCCAGCTGTGTGCCCTGGCAGCCAGGAGGGCCAAGCGTACCCTGGGGTGCATCAAGCAACAGCATTGCTAGGCGGTCAAGGGAGGTGATTGTCCTGCTCTACTCTGTGCTGGTGTGGCCTCACCTCGAGCACTGTGTGCAGTTCTGGGCACCACGGTACAAGAAGGACATTGAACTGTTGGAGAGTGTCCAGAGGAGGGCGAGAAAGATGGTGAAGGGCCTAGAGGGGAAGACATACAAGGAACGGCTGAGGGCACTGGGCCTGTTCAGCCTGGAGAAGAGGAGCCTGAGGGGAGACCTCATCGCGGTCTACAACTTCCTCGCGAGGGGGAGTGGAGAGGCAGGTGACCTATTCTCTGTAATCACCAGTGATAGGACCCATGGGAGCGGGGTTAAGCTGAGGCAGGGGAAGTTTATGCTGGACATCAGGAAGAGGTTCTTCACCAAGAGGGTGTTTGCACACTGGAACAGGCTCCCCAGGGACATCGTCACTGCACCAAGCCTGTCTGAATTTAAGAAGCGATTGGACTGTGCACTTAGTCACATGGTCTAAAGTTTTGGGCAGACCTGTGCGGTGCCAGGAGTTGGACTTGATGATCCTTGTGGGTCCCTTCCACCTCGGGATATTCTATGAGTCTATGATTCTATTTAAGACAGAAGGTGTCTGCTAGGAACTCCTCAGTCTCTGTGCCTGCCCCCATGCAGGCTTGAGGAGTTCTCGTGCTCTTGTCAGTGGAACTGTCTGACAGTGACTCCAAGCATATTAAAAATTCTCTTCTTGCTGCGTTTTCATTAAATTAGGTTCAATTCCTTTTTTATTAATTATTATTATTTTTTATTTTCTTTCATCTTCCTTAATGTTTTGTATGCTTGTTTCATTGATGCAGTTTATGGGATGATTCCTCAAACAGCTGGATTGGAGATTGATTTAGGTTGACATCAGATTGAGTTAGCTGTGAGAAGAAGCAGTTGAAAACCAGGAGGGTGGAAACATCTCTGGTTAGCTTTCCCGAACAAAAATGTGTCACATTACTACTCTCTGAGGGAGTTATTATTGTGCTGTGCATTAGCGCCTTCTCTTGTCTGTGGGGATTCACCTTTCTGGACTCTTTCTGTGGGTCCTTTGCAAACACAGATGGGCATTGGTTACAGAGGTAACTTGAGATGATTTTCATTATTTTCTGTGTATCCATAATATCTAGAATTTGCCTACGCATCTTTTACAACTAAAAGTGTGATTTAAGAGAGGTGCACTGTCCCAGCCTATTGCTATGGCCATAGTGGTAAAGGGAACATTTCTTACACTTTGTGAAATGCTGATGAAGAAGAGACCAGCACCAATATGAGTGCTGTTGGCATTTCCTAACCTTCATTGCTGGCTAATGCTTTGAATTGCAAAAGTAATAAGGAAACCATACTTACTCGCATTTATATATTTACATAATTAGGAGCTTGCAGAGGGGATTTACAATTTATAACTGTATTTTTGAATATGACAACTCAATGTTGCTTATGCAGTTTCAAACTCCAAAATACATTTCAAGCCACTTTGTACTCATATGTCAAAGCCTGACAACACAATGAAGCACTTGAATTTTGGCCTTCTGAGATCACTGACCTCTAATCCTGGGTCCTGCAACACTTTCCAGTGATGTCTCATTAGCATGGAACTGTTTACAAATAGTGATTCACTGTGGCATAGGAATTGACATACTGATATTTCACTGCAGAGCTCAAGCACAGTCATTCAGTGAATGTGGCTGTGAAGGCATGAGTGTTACAGTTCTACTTAGCCTGTAAGTGCTGCCTTCAAGAAAACTGTTTTTAGAGCAAGGGAGGTATGGCAGGACCCAAAGTCACCTGAAGATTTGACATAGATCTTAACTGCACCATCTCCTTTTAAAGCAAGTGTCCCCTAAAAGACTTCGAATCTCAGAAGGCAAGTTCCACTAAACATGCACAAGAATTAAATTATAGTCAGCTTGGAAGATAACAATGAAGGAATTTTGCCTTGCAGGAGCGGTTATTTCCTCCACACTTTTCAGTACAGCAGCTCTTTGGCAACAAGTTCATTACATCCTTTCAGGTTCTTCAGAAAATTCCCCTTTGTCCTTATTACTTCTGAGACCTAATTTTGTTCTTTTACTTAGCAATTTCCTTCTCTCCATTTGAAGTATGGATTCTACCTGCCTGAGTCTCCTGCCCTAATGCAAAAATGGTCACATTTCAACTCCATACCCAATCTCAGCTGCACACAGAGGAAGACCCATCCAATCCCTCTTCCTTTTAGCAGGTTACACCTGACCCAGAAGCAGCAGCCAGGAAAATGTAACATTGTTCCCCCACATAATCACTTGTTCTTTAAAATAGGATAGCATATGATGCACAGGAGATTATAAATAAGCAATTAATTCATGCCATATATCAAGGGGTAAAACATTAAAAGTGTTGCTAGTTGAGCATAAATCATAAGGTTTATGCACTGTCCATGTCAAAAGACTGATCCACAAAGAGGGTAATGGTGAAGTGATGTAACTGTTTTTTTTTGTTGTTGTTTTGTTTTGTTTTGTTTTGTTGTTTCAAATACAAAGCACATATTATGAATCTAAGTGTTGGGGGCTGTTCCTCTGGAGAAAAAGATATGGCTATATAAAGTCAAGTGTTGATCATGGTTGTTGTACGTAAAAACAGCCCCATTCACAAGTATATGATCTTCTTAACACCAGAATGAAATAATTATTTCTAAAGTTGAATCATACAGTCCAGTGAGAGTTAAGTAGTTTCCATGTTACTTTGGTCACCATACATAGCACCCGTCGATCTTGATCCAGATTCTTAGTGATAGTGAATCAGTATAGATAGCGAATAGCGATATGTATAGTGATAGTGAATCAGTATAGGTAGATTAGCTAAATATTGGAGCTGGACATGTAGTAGTGGACTCCTATACTTTTTGGCAAATTAGAGTTTGCAGTAGAAAAGGTGAACCAAAAATATATGTCATATTAAGTTTTAATCCTGTGTTCTTTCTTCTTTTTAGAAGTGGTTCACTCAGTCTCCTAATCACAGTGTATTATGTTGCTGCTTTACAATCACTCTCCAAATGCAAATCACTTCACCGGTTTCTTAGTGACAGCAAGCCCTGTCAGCAGTAGGTACTTTGAATATGCCAATAAGATCTTAACTGCTTTGAAATGGTTGCAAAGGATGCTGTTTAGGGAGATTACAATCAGGGCATTCCATCAGAGGGCTGCTAAAACAGCAAGTGCTTTATTTTTACCAGCCTATATGCAGTGAGCTAATAAGTGATTACTGTCTTTGTATCTTTATGTTTGAGAACTAGGTAGAACATTTCATTCAGTGAACAATGATTGTGTCTTCTCGAGACTTATGTGGCTTCATTAATATTAATGAAACTGGCATGCATGCATCAAAAAGGGCTTATACCCTATATAATCACTATTTATCTAGGCAAATTTAGCTTCATCATTGTCTATTTACTAAAAATAAGACTTGTGCAGTTGATTTATAACTTCTGCCTGGCTAACACTATGAACAGTTACCATTGTCAAGATCTCTGAGAAGAAACTACCTTCTGCTCATTTAAGAAAAGGAACTATGACCTTTATAAACAGGATGTCAATTTGGCATTTGTCCATCTGTTGTTTGGAGAATCTGTGGACAAAAAAGGTGAAAGCTGTGAGCTTAACACAGAACTTAAACATGTTTTATTATCATTTTCCTGTGATTCTAGTTCTACATTTTGAGCCTAGTGTAAAGTGCTGTGTGTGCAGTTGCAGTGGAGATCAGAAGGGAGCAAATGCTATTCAGGGCACTTTCCATGCTACAAGTGCTTCTAACAAGCCTGCTCCTTTCATTCAGTTTGAACTGTTGGCTCAACAAGCTGAATTTTTATTTAAGCATTTAGAAATTCTATTTGTAAAGGAGAGATGAGAAAGGGGAGGCTGCCTTTAAAGTGCTGAAAGGTGCTCGTTGACATGACATGTTCTTAATATGTCTTCACGTTTGATTTTGATATGCATATACATGCAAAATAATTTTAGCAAGTTAATTTCCCAAGTTTAGTTGGAAAAAAAAGGTGTACACACTTGCAATGCTACTTCTTTTGTTAATGAAGTTGAATATCAGCAAAGAATCAGATATACCAGTAGTACGAAAAGAAGTGATAGAAATCTCTAAAATTTGGTAAGATGGCCATATCTGTAGCCATTGGCCCACCTAGTGTAAGCCATCCCAACAAAGCAGATAATTATACCAAGTAACAAAGTATCCAAGATTTGAGAATTGTGGCGAATAATTAGCTGAACCTCAGCTGTCACTGTAATAGCCTGGTAAAAAGGACACCCATAATTCTCAGGTGTTAAGCAGTGAAAGAATAAGTAACAGAGAGGCAATACCTGGATTCTGTGTATGTAGCTAATAGGCCTACTAATTTGCTTCAGAATTAATATATATATATGTAAATAAATAAAAAATAGAAAAATAACTATGAGGATGATCAGGTGCTGGAAAACATACTTTATTGTGAAAGACTGCAGGAATTCGTTCTGTTGTGGGGCTTTTGTGTGGTTTTGTTTTTTTTTTTCCAAAGATTAGGTGGTGACATGGTAGTAAGCTATAAATGTGTACTTGCAAAACTAAGTGTAAAATTGGTAAGTTCTGTGATCTAAGAAGGGTGTGGAAAAATCTGCTAACAGGTGGTTATATTTGTACACATTCAAATTAAGTAATGGGTAAATAAGGACTGACACAATTTACAGAGTGTAGTGGATGATTCTTCAGCAGTGGGCATAATTTTGATCATTATTTTGTGTTAAACCGTATGATAGACACTAATTCAAAAAAATGGAGGAATCACTTTTGTGAAGGAAGACATCAGAGTAAGGTATCACAGTTTTTTCTCGTGTTTCATAGCACTAATAAATATTAAGCCAAATGAGGCTGAAAGTCAATCAGACGAGGCAACAGGAGATGAGTTTTCATGAGCACAAAAATTATGTTTCAGTATTCACATTACTCTTAACATTGCAACAAGGCCAAATCCAGTCATTATTTATTTATTTGTTTGTTTGTTTGTTTGTTTATTTATTTTCATGAAGCTCCTCATTTGTCTAAAATAAACCAGGCGTTTTCAATCCTTTAATTTTAAATATGTATTTAGGAGTTATAATCAGAAAAAAATAATCATGAAAATGAGGCTAATATGAAAGAGAGAGCTGCAGAATACCTGGCTTTGCATGTCTAAATAAATCCCATACAAATAAGCCTGCATGCGGTACGTGGAAGAAGCTCAAGTTCAAGTCTGCCAAGATATATGCATGGGCTTTTTAATAACATAATTTTAACAACAGAAAATCTCTTTGGGATTTGTCTTTTACTTACTCTGAATAAGGTTCTTCATTATTCCATGCCTCAGCAACCAATATTTAAAAGGGATGTAATATATTTAAACTAATCCATCAATTTTCTTGAAGTTCTGGAGTTTCTGGGAGTACAACTCTGAGAAATTCATAACAAAATCTTTTTAAGCAGGTGGTAAAGCTAGCACAGTCCCTGAGCATGAGAGGCTGAAAACAGAATTTCTCCTTCCAATGTAAAGGAGGACCTCTGTGATCACATGCTATTATTTTATTCTTCAAATATGCTTTTTTTCATTCCTAACGTGATCCCTTGTTACCCTATGAATAGAGCATGACAAATTTGTGTGACCTCATGGATGAGTTGCTTTGCCTCTGGCTCAGTCACCTAGCTAGACTTCACGGTTTCCATATCACAGTCTGATAACATACCTGATTATCCCAACCTGAGGATATTCTTCTAGAGACAGAAGCTCTCCCAGCAGAGTGATATTTCATAGGCTCATCTGCATAATTTTAAATGTCTTCTAGCCTTTTGGAACACTCTACTTTTTGTAGGTCATTTGATAGAATTCAAGACATGTTTTAGGATAAGTGCAACTACTTGTTTTAGCCATCTTCCAGAGACATTTCTCAGTTGAAACTATTGTAGCTTTAGCTTCTTATATAGGCAATAGTCCTTCACTACTCCAAATCATTCCTAGTCAGTGGTTTCCTTCTGAAAATTCACTCTTCTATTTCTGTAGAACAATGTCACTTTTATTAGTGTTCTTGTGGATAAACCATTCTTTATGTTATATGCATAACAGACAAAAATCATGTCTTACTTGCCCCCAAATGCCCTTGGTGTTCAAATGTTCTCTACAGTATCCTGCTATGAGAAAGCTTACTTTTGATATAGCCTGACAGCTGGAGACAATTCTTTCTCTTTCTTGATCTCTATCTCTTTGTGATGCTTCTACAGATTTTATGGTCTATTTTCTGTTAGGTATCTTAAAGAGCCCTTTTCGATACTCTGGAAACCATGCTTGGAACCCCAGCACCTGGGTGCTAGGTGCTGGGATGTCCTGGTGTTTATACATGTATCTATTGTATTAAATCTTTCCATTGCCAAGGTAGAATTACAGTCTGATACAATACATAATTTCATTTTTTTCAGCATCTCTGTTTTTAAAATAGTTGGATTAACGTAAGATATTACGTTGATGTATTAAGTTTTGGAGCACTTACCAAGAATTAATCTGAAAAGATAATTTAAAAATTCAGGTTAATTACTTACTTCTGAGAGATCCTGCAAAGAAGTAACATTTCCATGTGACAAGTGGGGAACTGAAGCATGGAACAAGTTTATATAATGAACATATCATTGTCAATTTCAAACATTGTTAAACAAAATAAGGAAAAAAACTTGCAACATTTAGAGCAACTAAAAGAGTCAATACTCTTCTCAGATCATATTCTGCTTCATCAACTAGTGCAATATAGCTATAGAAATTAAATGATGTAGATATATGAAACAATGCCTAGTAAGTGCATGAATGACTTATTACCTGAGCACTGCTTTCAAAGGAGTTGTACACCTGCTATTGCATTTCAGGATGGATGGCTACCTAATGTTGTACCTATTTCATGAAGTTCAGAGAAATTCGAATTTTAGAATTAGCTCCTGATTTTCTGTGAATCTACTTACATTTCTGTTCATTTGCTAATACTTTTGAATTCATTACCATGATTAAAAATTAAAAATCTGAGAAATAATTGATACAGACAAGGCTACATATGTAAAAGCTAAGAGGCATGGAATAAGTGAAAATATATACTATATATTTAACATGATTAATAACAAATCAGGAGATCCAGAGTTCTAGATGTTTTGTAAAAATCAGATGTGAGCAGATACTTCTTTGACTTACAGGCTTTGATTTAAGTAATTAAACTAGAATGAGGTCATGTTCCAAACCATACTAGGTGGGCTCATTGTGGACAAGCACTGCATGCTGTGCCTGAATCCACACAATCATTTTCCAGGTCTGAAAATAGATTCAACCATGTAGGTATGCATGGGGCCATTATCCATCATTATTATTACTTTTAAAAAAAATAATTCACACACAAAAAAAGAACTGTGACTTTTTATATATGAAGGAAAATATATTATTCTCAGGATTATTTACAGTCTAACATACAGTATTGATTTAGAAAGGACTGGCATAAGAATGAAATAGGTCTGTGACCATTTCTGTCTGCCTTGCTTTTTAAAAATTCTTTTTGGTGGACAATTACACACACACACACCTCCTCATGGTTATAAGCTCTGTTTGTAAAGCACTCTGCGGTTCCTATCCAGACCACACAAGTTCGTTAGCTTCCTCCCGGTGATTATAGATCTCACAGCTTTTGGCAGTCTGCCTCTTACGGAGACTAATGATGCTTGAAGAAAAATAAAATTTAAGCAGGAAAATTCATTGTACAACTGATGATATAAAACAGGATACTTACACATTTATGTAATCTTTTTGAATCTCTAATTTCTCAATGCAGTTACAAATAGGAGTAAGTAGAACATTTTTATAATCTGCATGGTTGACTAATGATGATATTTTTGTAGTCATATGGTAGAAATAAAGCAATGTTATACTTTGTTACACAATCACAAATGAAGATTTTCTAGGAAGTAAAGTCCAAATTGGGTAAAGAAATAAAGGAGGATTCATCATCTGAAGTATTCAGAGCTCTACATTTTGGGTGCTCTTGAGAGAGGTTAAGCAAGGTGCAACACAGTGAAGAACCAGATCTCAGTCAGTCTGTGGCAGTAGTACTTGAAGCTCTGAGAATGAAATCAGTGAGTTTTCAAGTCCTGGTTTAATTCTGGAAGTTCTTTAAAATGGAAACTATGGAGCAGCTGCTTTGGATCAGGTAAACCAGACTGGAGTATTGCTGAAATCTCAGTAACTGTTCTTTCAGCTTTGGACAGCATGTGATCGGTCCTTTCATTGTGAAAACGGGATTATAGATGGCAGAAGTGTCAGTTAACCCACATTATTTCACTTGTGAAAATAAGCATCAATTTATGTAAATAATGTCTCTTTGCTTTGCTCAAATCCACAATTATAGCATTTTCTGAAGATAAAGACTATTTTTTGAAGGATTCACAGAATCACAGAATCATCTAGATTGGAAGAGACCTCCAAGATCAGCAAGTCCAACCTCTGACCTAACACTAACAAGCCCTCCACTAAACCATATCACTAAGCTCTACATCTAAACGTCTTTTAAAGACCGCCAGAGATGATGACTCCACCACTTCCCTGGGCAACCCATTCCAATGCCTAACAACCCTTTCAGTTAAGAAGTCCTTTCTAATATCCAACCTAAAACACCCCTGGAGCAACTTAAGCCCATTTCCCTTTGTCCTGTCACCAGGCACGTGGGAGAACAGACCAACCCCCAGCTCGCTACAGCCTCCTTTAAGGTATCTGTAGAGAGCGATAAGGTCGCCCCTGAGCCTCCTTTTCTCCAGGCTGAACAAGCCCAGCTCCCTCAGCCGCTCCTCGTAGGACTTGTTCTCCAGGCCCCTCACCAGCTTCGTTGCCCTCCTCTGGACTCACTCGAGCACCTCGATGTCCTTCTTGTAGCGAGGGGCCCAAAACTGAACACAGTACTCGAGGTGCGGCCTCACCAGAGCCAAGTACAGGGGGGCAATCACTTCCCTAGCCCTGCTGGTCACACTGTTTCTTATGCAAGCCAGGATGCTGTTGTCCTTCTTGGCCACCTGAGCACACTGCTGGCTCATATCCAGCCGACTGTCCACCAATACTCCCAGGTCCTTCTCTGCCTGGCAGCTCTCCAACCACTCCTCTCCCAGCCTGTAGCTCTGCTTGGGGTTATTGTGCCCCAAGTGCAGGACCCGGCACTTGGCCTTGTTGAACTTCATGCAGTTGACCTCAGCCCATCGGTGCAGCCTACCCAGATCCTCCTGCAGAGCCTTCCTACCCTCGAGCAGATCGACACACACACCTAACTTGGTGTCATCTGCAAACTTACTGAGGGTGCACTCAATGCCCTCGTCCAGATCATCGATGAAGATATTAAAGAGGACCGGCCCCAGCACTGAGCCCTGGGGGACGCCACTAGTGACTGGCCTCCAACTGGACTTGACTCCATTTACCACGACTCTTTGGGCCCGGCTACCCAGCCAGTTTCTAACCCAACGAAGCATATGCAAGTCCAGGCCAAGAGCAGCCAGTTTCTTGAGGAGAATGCTGTGGGAAACAGTGTCAAAAGTCTTACTGAAGTCAAGGCAGACCACATCCACAGCCTTTCCCTCATCCATTAAGCATGTCACTTTGTCATAGAAGGAGATCAGGTTCATCAAGCAGGACCTGCCTTTCATAAACCCATGCTGACTGGGCCTGATCACCTGGTTGACCTGCAAGTGCCGTGTGATAACCCTCAAGATAATCTGTTCCATGAGCTTCCCTGGCACTGAGGTAAAACTGACAGGCCTATAGTTTTCCAGGTCTACCCTCTGGCCCTTCTTGTAGATGGGTGTCACATTTCCAAGCCGCCAGTCAACTGGGACCTCCCCTGATAGCCAGGACTGCCGATAAATGATGGAAAGCAGCTTGGCCAGCTCCTCTGCCAGTTCTCTCAGTACCCTCGGGTGGATCCCATCTGGCCCCATTGACTTACGTACATCCAAGTGCCGTAGCAGGTCGCCAATCATTTCCTCGTGGATTGTGAGGGCCACAATCTGTTCCCTGTCTCCTTCCACCAGCTCAGGATACTGGGTATCCAGAGAACAACTGCTCTTGCCACGGAAGACTGAGGCAAAGAAGGCATTAAGCACCTCAGCCTTTTCCTCATCTCTTGTAACTCAGTTTCCCCCTTCATCTAGTAAAGGATGGAGATTCTCCTTAGTCCTCCTTTTCGTGTTAATGTATTTATAAAAACATTTTCTGTTGTTTTTAACAGCAGTAGCCAGATTGAGCTCCAGATGAGCTTTGGCCTTTCTAATTTTCTAAAATTTCTAATTTTCAGAATTTTTAATTTTGTCCCTACACATCCTTACAACATCCTTATATTCCTTCTGAGTGGCCTGCCCTCTTTTCCAAAGATCATAAACCCACTTTTTCTTTTTTTCCTAAGCTCTAGATACAACTCTCTGTTCAGCCAGGCCGGTTTTCTTCCATGCCTGCTCGTCTTTGGGCACGTGGGGACAGACCGCTGCTGCACCATTAAGATTCCATTCTTGAGGAGTGCCCAGCCTTCCTGGACTCCTCTGCCCTTCAGCTCTGCCTCTCAAGGGACTCTGCCAACCAGTGTCCTGAACAGCTCGAAGTCTGTCCTCCGGAAGTCCAATACAGCAGCTTTATTAGTTCCCCTCCTGACTTTGTGAAGAATGGAGAACTCAACCTTTTCATGGTCACTCTGCCCAAGACAGTTTCCAATCACCACATCTCCTACCAGTCCTTCTCTCTTTGTGAACAGAAGGTCCAGCGGGGCACCTCCCCTGGTAGGCTCACTAACCAGCTGCGTTAGGAAGCTATCTTCCATGCTCTCCAGAAACCTCCTAGACTGCTTCCTCTGAGCTGTATTGCATGTCTAGGATATATCTGGGAAGTTGAAGTCCTCCAAGAGGACAAGAGCTGATGATTTCGCAACTTTTGCCAGCTGTCTGTAGACTTCCTCATCCATCTCCTCATCCTGGTTTGGCTGTCTATAACAGACCCCCCACCAGGATGCCTGCCTTGTTGGCCTGCCTGCTGATCCTAACCCATAGGGACTCAATCTTACCATTCCCAGCCTCGGCCTTGAGTTCTACAGTACCAAAACTCTCTCTGATATAGAGAGCCACACCACCACCCCTTCTGTGTTGCCTGTCCCTTCTGAAGAGCCTATAGCCAGTCATTGCAGCACTCCAGTCATGCAAGTGGTCCCACATTTCAGTGATGGCAGCCAAGTCATAGCCTGCCTGCTGCACGATGGCTTCCAGCTCCTCCTGTTTGTTATCCATGCTGCGCGTATTAGTGTAGATGCACTTCAGCTGGGCCATTGCGGGTTCCCCAGACCCTGACATTGTTACCCCTAGAACACATCTAATGAGCCTTATTCCCTCCCCCTCCCTGTCCTCCTTCCTACGTAGTTTAAAGCCCTCTCAGTCCATCTTTACCCTTTGCCTTGGTTGCAAGGAAATTACTAAATATGTAGTGACGTTTTTGCTGTATTTAAGAAAAAAATCCTGTTAGAAAGCAACATATTTAAAGAGGCTGGGCCTTAAAGGATTTACCTTTCCTAGGCTTTCTCTTTGGTGGGCATGGTGAGGTGGTCACAGGGTAGGGACTCCCCATACCTTTCCTGCCATTTGGGAGGAGGCAGGGAAGAAGCAGACACAAATTTTTGCCACTGCCTGTGTGATGTGACCTGACTTGACTGGAGTCCCCAAGGAGGGACTTTCATGGGCGCTGCAGGACATGGTGGAGAGCAGGAGAGCAAAGCACCTCTTGGCGGAGCACACTTCTTAGTGAGAGGAATGTTGCTGCCTTGGGTATTCATTTTACATTTCTGAATTCAATCTCTGCTGAATCACTCCAGCCCCAGCAGAGAAAATCTTTTGTGTTTTGCTCCAGCAGGTCAAACTTTCTTAAGGATTTCCTTTTGGATTATTTCAATATATTTAGCCCATTTTATTTATTTCAGTGGTACAGAATATGACACTCAGCTCTTGGCTAAACCTTTCTGAGGTATTTTTTTCTTGACTAAATGTTAAAAGAAATTGATCAAGGATGATTTTTAATTATAAAAGTGCTTTCAAAAGTTCTTTTTTTTTTTTTTTACCTGTATAATTAAAAGGCATTTTTAAAGAAAATTTTCCAGTCAATTAGTCCCTAATGAAGCTCAATTTGTTTTACAAATTAACCTTTTCTTAAAATAACAGGGTGATTTAATGCAAGAGCTATTCTGCTTATTTCAGACAGTGCTAAAAGTCGCCTTTTCCACTAACATACGTTTCTCCCGAGTCAATATCAGATAGGATTTAAGTTAATAGTTTTTTTCTTGCCAAAAGCCTAGCTTAAGCTTAAATGTTGGTGACTAATTATGGGATACTTAGGCTGTTCTTAGAACTTCAGTTTGAGCTCTAGTTTTATTCTTGCTCCAAACCTTGTTGGGCTTTGGTTCGGAAATCAGTGTATTGGCTCTCCATGGAATTAAGGGTGCCATGTGCTGCTAGTTTTCCAGGCACTTCATGATTTTGCTGTCTGTTTATTGGAGTCAGCCCTGCTGCACTGCTTAGCAGCTGACTCTGCTCTGACCTGTGTTTACACAGCTCTGCTTGTGAGTGGGTCTGATTTTATCTAGTGTAAACCAGCTACAATTTCTATGGAGGCAGTGGAGTTGGACAATGCAAGAAAGTTTTGCACTGTAGGAAGGTAGGCCTGTGCATGGCTGTTGGCTGTATGGATGAAAGTCTGCAACTGCATTGCCTTCTCTTGTGTGCACTGCAGTTGCAGAGAGAGCTTTTTACCGGAACTGTCTGGGGTCTGTGCTGCGTGTGTGTTCTGCCCCATCACAGATGCTTCTTTGTGCTTTGAACTGACTTTTCAGTGCAGCTGTATGTTCTGATGAAGCAGGGAACCCAAATGTTAATTTGTTCAAATTAGTTTTTTATTGCATTAATCATATTTTGAAATAATCCAAGTTCATATTTTAGGGTACTGTGTAAAAATATTTTGATTATTACGACAATGTTCAGTTGTACACTGTAATAATACTTGAATGAATGAAACGCTGCCATTAAAATCTGCCGGTATTACAACCATGCAATGTGCAATGTTCATGACCTGTGCTTAATAAAACGGAAAATTGTAAACAAGAGTAATGGTAGCTGAAATATTTGCCATTATCAGTCAGGTTTCATCACTGAGAAGGAGATTTTCAGAGACACAAAGGCAGTTAGGCTTCCAGTTCCCATGGAAAGCGCATAGAAGTTGACTTCCTTATGCTTATCTGTGCCTGTGAGAATTTTCTGTTTAATATTGCTGCTGAACGCTTTCCATGCTGATTGGCAGCCATAACAGCTTTGAGGATGTATTTCTGTCTTCAAGGTGAACACACAGTTCTCATTCTGACTCCCCCTGTGGTTGTGTGTTGACATCAGGGAAAAAAAAATAGGGAAAGGCAGTGGTGCTCTGCCTCTGCTCTGCATAAGTGGCCTTGAGGTTCACTTCAGTTGCTTTAATGCTGCAGTACTGCTGAGAACTGAGTCTGAAAAGGTGATCATAGGGAAAAAATGATTTTGGTTTGTGTTTGAGGGAATCTGCTGTGTTTAAAAAGGTCCTAGGACTCTGACTGGCTTTTGCGTCTCTCCCATCCTTAGGAAAGGCGGTATCGTCTGACTATAGTAGGACAGACAGGCCTTTCCTAAAGGGGTATTATGCTATCTGCTGTGAAGAGAGATGGTGTTTGTCGAAACCTGAATTTAGTCAGAGTTCAGCTACCTGCAGGGAAAATGCTGACTGAGCTGGATATTGAAATCTCCTCAGGAGGCTCAGGTACGAAAGGCAGACTGCATATTACTACAAGTTATTCTGGAGAGAAAACGACAACAAATGTTTCTGCTGTAAATGATCCCTTCCCACAGCCACTGATAATTAGGAGGTGACTTAGAACAGAAGCTGGCCTTATGTTGATTTTCGTTTTTGATTTGTAATGCCACGTTAGATTTGTGCATAGCTGTAAGGTAGTTGTACTGAAATGAAGTCTGGGGCTGGCTGCTAGGTAAGTGGACATATTTACATGTAGAGTTCTGGACAGAATTAATGATTGGAGCATTTGCTTCTCTTCCTCCTCCTACAGGCATTAGCTCATATTACTAAAGAAAGAAACAAATGCAGGTTAATAAGACTTATTTAGGAGGTAGTTAAGACTGAAAACAGCAGAAGTAAAACTGACTGATGACAAATTAAAGTACCTGATGATTCTAGTCATGCCTCTCGTAGAGGTATATGCTGCCTCTGCTCTGTTTTTCTCACTATTTTCACTTAAAGGAAGATTTTGACTGGCACACACACCTGTTCATTTAGTGAAATATCAACACGATGTGCCTGTCTGTGTTAGTATGAAGAGTTAGTGCTTCCTGCCTCTTTTTCCCAAATCTTTCACATTAGGAAAACTGCTGTATGTCTCTGCCTGTATGTTGTTCTGTTCTCATCTATGTCTGTCTAGCTGCCACACTCAGCAGAGTCTGGATAGCATTTGAATAAGACCTGACAGAGTGTGGCCCTTACTGGAGCCGGTGGTTAAGGCATTACAGTCATGCCAAGTAAAAGATGGTGGCAGCCTGTCAAAGGAAGTAGATGCGAGCATGTGCAACATATCTGTTTAAAGATCTTATCTCTTCTGCGGGATCTTTTCCAGTGTCTTTTTAAAACTTAGATCATTCCTAATCAAGAAGGAAAAAAGAGGAACAAATACACTGCATTCCCCTGTTAGGGAGCTTCTTCATCTTCAAGTTTAATCTAGAAACTTCAGGTCTTTCACTACAGCGTACATTTTTTTAAGAAGAAAAACGCTTTTCAGATTTTCTGCTTAGGGCCAAATGCATTCTTTTGTTAGAGAGCTGCAGTAAGAGTGGTACTCTTGGAGTGAAGTGACTTTATATGCCACATGCCGAACTGTTATAGTCGGGTCAGTACAAGGTTAGATGTGTCACCATGATTACCAACAGTAATTTTTCTAAAAGTGAATTTAACGTGGCAGTCAAGAATAAAACAGCATGAAAAAAATGGTAATTTGTCTCACCAAAACATAGAGTTAAATGGAAGAGAAATATATGTCATTAATTAAGTACAGTTGATTTAGCTGACAGTGGTAGAAATTTGAGAATACTTTTATTATGCTTTAATTCTTCGATGTTCGTTCTTCAATGCAAGTACTGTACTTGGAACTAATTTTCATCTATTACACATTTCATAATACTATTAGTCTGATTAATTAATGCATAATACATCCTGGAGACTAATTTGTTTACTCCTAGCAGGCTCATTAGGACTTGCTATACGAATGTGAGATGAGATTTTCAACTGAGCCACCTTCTAAAGATTGGATCATATGTCTGCTTTGCAGTAAACTGGCAAATGGAAGTCTGTTAATCTATATCTCTTCCTGATATGCAGAAGGGTGCTAGAAGTTTACTGAAGCTAGACACATAACTAGACACTTCCTGCAAATAAAAAAATGCATTTTCTTATGATAGCTACAGCTTTTTATATTTCTAACTGAAATACTGATTTATTAGGACAATTTGCCACTACTGTAAATCTGAATGGAGTAGTACATGCATTTTTATTTTGCATTCAAATGCATGCTGTATTCTCACAGGGTTTTGCCTATGTTATTTTACTTTTTAATGGTACTGTCTGACCAGAATGAATGGATAACTCTGCAATGAAGCTAAAGATTCACCACATACAGTAAAAGTTGGGAGAGTTCCCTTGAGTACTGTAAGTCAGTCTTGATTTGGTTGCCTGCTGCTGTATAGTAATATCACATTGGTAAAACCTTGCCCAGCTGACCTAAGAAAAAGTTTCATTTTATAAAAATCATACTTTTTAATATTCTAACATTAATTCTGAATGGTTTCTAACACTGATGTTAGAGAATTGAATTTCATTACAGTAAGCAAGAGTAATGCTTCTGATAGGAGTATATATACTTACCAAAAGTTCTCACGATCATAACAATACCATACTCATTTCTGCCTTCCTAGTTCTCAAACAGTCATTAAAGCTCATTTCCATTCTTTCTATCTGTTAGCCTTGTCAAATAGAAGAGGTAGCAGGTCAATACTTTTCCAAGCACGTCTTAAGATGATATTTTCTGCAGACAGGTAGTTTACAAATGTTCTTATGTTTGTTATGGTGACTAACCACAAGTTCTGAAATAAATCATTATGTACTTGTCTTTCATTTTCAAAACTTGGATTGGAAAACCACCCAGAACAGGCTGCGTAATGAGACTTCCTGCTTTCTGTCAACTGTACCTTTCTTACTGTGAAAATTCTCATCTTTTCACAGTACTGGGAACCTCAAGTTTGAGCTCGGACTTGACTAGGAAAATGTGAATCCGCAAAATGAACAGAATGTGTTAACCAACATTTTCTTTCATCCCCTTTCAGAAAGTATTCACATTGAAATAGCAATAGCTTAGAGGGCTTTGAGTTGTGCAGTTGTGCAATTGATTTAGTTATCTTTATTCTTTTGGGAGGAATATTTGCATTTCACTTCATGCTACTGAGAAATCACAGATGGCCTTAAAGTTTTTAGGCAGTGTCCCATTCAGTCTTTTAATTTTTTCTTTTCTTCTTAAACTGAGATGACATGATACCATACCTGTCATATAGCCTTTTATCTCAGTGAACAGAGATGATCTACAAATGAGTCTTTAGACAGATATCTCAGTCCTTACAAAGGAAATGGGAGGAAGGTTTATGATTTATTTTAGAGTCTGAATTTTGAGTTTTGCTTGTTTCTTGGTCTTAAAATTTGCCATGGTTTTGTGTCTTCTGTTTATGTCATGGCCACTTCATGAACACACAAATTATTTATGATGAATAAGGGATTTTCTGAATCATCCTTGTAAGATCAGCATACTGCTTCATACATTTGTGTTTTAGTATACATGTTGTTTGGATTTGAAAGAACTTCACATTGCTGTTGTGTAGCATATATTTAGACAGGCACATATACAGAACATAGTATCTCCATCTTTTTCTGGTTGTTTGTTGTTGTATTAATTGAATACACTGTGTAAATTTTTGACAATCGTACTTCGTCATTGTACTTGCAACAAAAAAGGTCTTAGAATAAACTGGTGTTTTTTGAATTATGGAAAATGTAATTGTCCTATAATAGCCCTTAGTCATACTAAAATGGAGATAAATACAGAGTCTCCTGTCTTTCAGGAATGACAGCAAGAATGCTTTTTGTCTTGAAGAATTTCTACATTTTGGAAGAAAGTAGTGTTGATGCACTGTCTCTCTGGCTCTCTCTAAATTATCTCCATCCTCCAAAAAATATTTTGTGAGCTAGATGTCCTCCATACTTTCTGGAATAGCCAATAAGCAAGTAGTTCTGAATGAGATTTTTATGATAATCTGTATAACCTGTAAAGATGATCTCATAAACACAGCATTCTATTGCAATGATTATATCTAAAGTCAATTACTATATAATTTATCTAAATTAATATTTTTTTTAATTCTGTTTTGGAAAATATAAACCCTGATTTACACGTTCCTTATACAAATACATCCCTGAAAGTCAGCTACACATAACCATTTCCACCGTGTTATCACTACACTCAAATTGATGGTCGGGTTGGAAAAAAAATGTTGAGGATTCCTGTGTTTGTTCCTCTGGGATGTTATCCTTTTGAGTCACTCTTGAGGTATTCCAAGAGGTACCTGCACTGGAAATAGTCCTATCAAATCAAGGAAATGAAAAGAATAAGCTCATTGCCTTAAATGTAAAGAATGACCTCATTCCATATAGTTCAAAATCTTGTATTCACAAGATTTCCCTGTTTCTCACTGCTTTCAAACTTCAGCATCAGTGACAGAGAAATAAAAAGCCACCACTGCTCTTAAGATTGAATTTATGCTGCAGTATACAAATGATTTATGTTAAGAATGAAGTTTGAGACCAAGTTTATGCACCTCTGATATATTGGCACCTACCCAGCAAATACATCAAGAAGTATGTTCACTCTCTTAGTTGTCAGAGTGGGTGTTGTGGAGTGAAACACATTTCTCAGATGCTTCTCCTTGACAACACTGTCGGAAATACTTAGAGTTAAATCTCGATCCCTTAAATGCAATAGGGCTTTGGTTTTGACTTCATCAGGAAGAGAACGTTCCCCTGAAAGCAGTTAGTGGAGTACCCAGGACAAGCTAATTTGTTTTGCTAACACAGTTCAGCTATGTTAGAAAACACTTTTCAAAAAGAATTAAAGTTTCCTCTGGCATGGACAGGACTAATGAAACTTCCTTCAGAGCCCATCAGCACCATTCGTTTATAATCAACCAGAGGAATTGCTGTCTAGTGACAGGATACACTATCCAGTCCTAATGGAAACCAGTGGCATCTGCTGTGTGAATGGATAAGCAAAACCGACAAGTTAAGAAGTCTTGAGAGCTGTTTTGCAGCACCGGGTATTTTATGTAATTCCAAAAAGGGGTAGACAAGGCTTCCTGGGATGGGTCTTCAGTGTCTGTCCTCTGTAATTCCATGGGGCTGAGTAAAGGCCTTTACCCCATCAATACTGCTGCCTGTAATTTCAGATAATAAGGCCCTTGGAATGTCTCCTGCATGACAAGTTTAAAAGAATGAATTGTTTCATATTTAGCACTTGATTCCAAACTGTCTCAGATAATGTAGAAGGTAAGCAAAGTAACTAACTGTCCTTCAGCACTTGTTGATTAAAGCTTAGATTATTTCAACTGGTTAAAACAATTTGTCTTAGTATTGATATTCAAGTGGCAGAAACCATAGCTCATGTACAGAAAGCAATTCTAGCATAGTCCAGAAAGTTACATGTTCATTTGGTGCTCTGTGTTAGGCTCCCTGCAAACTGTCATGAAAGAGAGGTACATTCAGCAGCCTTCCCTCTGTTTTACCAGTTTGAGATCTTTTATTAAATTACATTGTACATAATTAAATTTCACTGTATGTAATTTTTGAACAAGGAATTTCTTGTTAAGTGAGTTTGAGAAGTAAATATCTATGTGTCACATGCAAACATGTTTAAGCAAGCTGCAGGCTTCTTTGGAGATACATACCTTTATTGCTAGCTTATGAGCAGAATAGTTAGCATGTGTTACCGTGAATAGTGCAAAGAGACTGTAGATGTGTACTCACTTAGAAATGTACAATGTTTGGAATAAGTGTACTGTACAGTTTTGTGGAAACCTTTGGTTCCAGAATTGAAAGATCCATGAGCAAGTGAATATACTGGTACAGAAGCACTGCTGGCAGCTCCTGACCCATTGTGTGGCTTAAACCCATATTGTTATCTTTCTGATATCTTGTTGCTTAAATTTACCTCAGAGACATATAGTAAGAACAGTAAAGTAATCATCAGGTTTTTCTTCCTTTCATAGTTCTAATTGATGCACAAATGCTCATCACTTATTTTTCATCTCTTTCCACCATTACAGCTAACAAAAAGACATAGAAATGTGAGGTACATGAAACGTACACGAATTGGGGATTTTTTTTTTTTTCAAAATCACTGCTGATGGAAAAAGAAAGAAAAAAAAAAAAGTTAACTCCCCAAGTAATTACTTTGAAGTTTGTCTCATATTATTTCCAAGCTAGTAAAAGCTGGGAGGTCATATTTATGCACTGAGAACACAGTGATTAAATTGGGTGAGAAAGAATTTGATTAATTTTAAAAGAAAACATATTTAACAAATCCTGGTTTGGGGCTTGATACTATGCGTATGTATTATAGTGATGGAGGCGAAAAGTTATCTGTCCCTTATGGGATGGAGGTGCAGAGGCATTCAGAGAAATGGGAATGTGCACTGTAACACATACAGTGGTGACCCATGTGGTTAATTTAAGGGTATTGGTGAACACTCTTGGAATTTTAAATTGCAGAGCTGACTTAAATAACTATAGCCAATAATCTGCTAAATTTCCTTTATTCTAAAGATCACTCATGCAGCCGATTAAAGCATGTATCTCCAAAGCAAAATGATTCCTTTCTTTTTGAACAAAGGGTACAGTAGATTGTTATGAGCATGTGCACCCTAAACAGTTAATTTAATTAAGCTTCCGTAAGCATAACACAGGATGAATTCAAGGATAGTCAGCATTACCTCTGGCTGATTTCAGATATGTTGCACAAGATGAAAAGGACTTGATGGTTTTAATAACGAGATGTTTTAGGTCACAGTTTCAGCACTGCTACTCAGTAAAGTAGTTTCTGTCCTCTCTCCTGTTTTCCAAGCTGGCATTTCATTTCAGTCTTTTTGCTCTCTGCCACTACAAGCATTTGTGCAGCTGTGCATGAAGAGGATAAAGGGGCTAAGCTAGATAAAAAATAATCTAGCATCATCAAATTTCAGAAAGCTTTCTTTTATTAATATTTCTTTATTTAACGATTGCAAGACCTTTAAATGTCATTATCACATTCAAGAATGTCCTTTCCCTAAGTTTAGGCATAACAGCTGCTTCTTAAACCAAGAGCACTTTCTGATAGCAAAGCAGGTTGCTTTCTATATTCTAGGACACTTGTATGTTATTGTATTAGAAAGCACAGTCTTTAATTCACACATTAGCTTCCCTTCCTAGCTCACCTCCTAGCATGTTAGTGTGTCGGTAGTTGGCTTTTTCTCCCACTACAGTTCCTAAAAGTTTCAAAATACTAGTGCTGCAAACTGCTCCAAATCATATTCCGTATGGCACAGCTCAGTTTCCTTTGGTCCATCAGCATCGATGCTCAATGAGATCTGATAATCTCATGAAATTTCCTTTAGAAATCGTCTATGTTTAAAGCACATCTTATCCTGAATTCTCTCAATTGCCTTACAGTAATTTAATCCTCCAAACAATGTAACTTAATATGAATCCAGCCAATGTTGCAATCACAGGGAGAAGTTTATAGTTGAGTGGTGTTACAAAAAAGACTCCAAATTCAGGCATGTTTTGTACAAACTGCTAATTCAGTTCAGGGACTAGTATGGATCAGACCTGCTGTCATACAGATCACTGCCACACTCCGCATTTGTGAAGCCACTGCATTTGGAAGCCACTGCGTTCCTTGCTGGAACAGTGCCGTGGTTCATCTTCAGCAATACCAAGCCCCACCGCTGAGCTCTGAGGGAGCTGGGTGGATGACATGAGAGTAGTTGACTTCCCCAGAAGCTGCAGCAGGTGAATTGATGTGGCAATGAAGAAAAATTTTCAGTCAGATGTTATGTAAATCACTGAAGTCAGGTATAATAACCCTGACCGACTAAAGCTCCGACAAACTTGGCCACTTACACCAAGATTTTTCGTCTAATCTTGTGGACCGTGTACTAAATTAAGATGGACTTGGAATGGTTCAGATTTACATGTTTCTTTTAGTTGTAAAAGAACAGTCTGTTGAATCTTCTTTATTGTTTGATTTTCATCCTTTAATATATAGTGTAAATTGTAGACTTTTTTTTTTTTTTTTTTAATCTATTGAAATCCTTTTTCACTCCCAGTACTTAATACTTTCACCTCCCTTCCAGGCCTTCTTCTGTTTGTCATTGTATGCATAGCACAAGGACAGCTTCAGAAGAGTACTCCCAGCTTTAAACAAGAATCTGCTTTAAAATTCTCTTTGAGGAAAAAATGTACTTAGAACATCATCCTTCGTAATCACATTAGTAAGAGACTCAAGTAATTTCTTATCGCCTTTGCAAATTAGGATTTTGTTGGCATGTTTTTTATTTCTTCCAAAGTTTGTCTTAATGAATACAACAAGCTCACTTAGTAAGAGAAAGTGGTAGAAATGCTGTCAGAATAATTTAATTACACACTCAGCAGCAAGTATGCATGTTGACAACAGTACATTGTTTTTTGTGCAGACAAACACTGGATTTTGAGGTCACAAGAAAAAAAATAAAAATGTGATTCTGTTGAGAATGATTTTTCTAAAGATTTTTGCATTTAAGAAATGTGAAAGTAGGCTGTAATTCTGCTTACAAACCAGATCAATAATCCATTCCTGAAATGATTTCCAATTTTCTTTACTGTGATGTTGATTTGGGGGAGAATAAAAGAGGAAGTGGAGGGAGTGATAGGAGAAGGAGAAAGGGAACAGAAAAACATCCTTTCTTCCATCTGCTGATAGAGTAGTGATCCCTGAATCTTCAATAAAATTGCAAAACTATGGAAACATAACAGAGAACATTCGCATTTATTCATTTTATCAAGATGATTTATTTTAAATTTTGCCTACCTTTTCATGGCTAAATGCAAGGCTTATTCTTCTTACTCAAAAGAGAAAGAAAGAAATATTCCCTTCAGAGGCAGCAAAACCGACTCTGCATTTTTATTTTTTTATTTTTTTATTTAAACTGGTCATGATTTTTAAATAAAACTTCCTGTTTGTTACAGGAATGCCATAGTAGGCGATTTGAGCTTAACTAAGATTTTAAGAAATAACTAGTAGTTTTGTGTTTTTCATTCTTCAAATGCTGAAAATTTGGTGCAAAAAATATTTTGCCTTTGTTTACGTTCTTTTTCCCCTTTCCTCACTCCAATATGAAAGCTTCTAAGAAAACCGCATGTTAGTTCGTATAGCCAGATCTTGTTTCTTTTGATATGTAAGAGGATTTATCAGCTGATAGATTTTCACATTGGTATTATTCTCCAGAACCAAAGCTTTCTTAACATTTCTGGGGATCAAAGTCAGGAAGACTAGATTCTAACACAACTAAGATATTTTTATTCTGCAAAGCTTGCAGTGGAAGAAGTGAAAATGGAATATGTACTGACCTTCTCTAGTCTTTTCACAAATATATTTTGGGTTAAGCCACTTTGTGCTTCTCAGGTTCTTGCTGGTTTAATAGTGACTCTCAGAAAGTATTTCCCAAATCCCCTATATTCCTTCCTACAGTGTAGCTTGTTGCCACAAGGGAGCTTCTTACTGCATGGGGAGAACATCCTATTGCTGGCTAAATACTTCGGTAATGCTGAGTTTCTCAAAATACTTTTCTGGAGTGTTTGGGTACCCAGTTCTGAAAGATGGCAGCTGTGTATGTAGGTATAGTATGCTTCATTTTCTGTTGTTTTCTCTCTTGCTGAGAAATCATTCTTTGCGCTGAGATAAATATTTAGAAAACTTGACACGATTAATCTTTGCAAAAGTGTTGGTTAGGACTTGCAACACATGCCGTTAAAATATATTTATCCGAAGACCAAATTTTAGAGGCGAGTCTGTATCCATCTAGTTGGTAACTTGCAGACAACAGTTAGCCCATATGGTCACAGACTCCATCATGGTACACTCATGCCAAACTGCCACTGGTTGTGTTCAGAGGAAAAAATTATAGGTTAGCCAAATTATGCTAACTGCTACATCCTCTCTATTTCTTGGTGTCTTTATGTTCTACTTTGCTGACAGATCTTCTCTCCTTTCTACAATTTTTTAATTGCTGAAAGATTTTCTGAATCTTTATCTCAATAAAAAAGATTTGTTCTTGCTTCATCTGTTTGCCCCCTCCTGGGAGTGCTGATAACCCATGGGCATGTCTCGTTGCAATATTGCATATCTAGCCAGATGAGAAACAGGATCATCAATTAGTTGCTGGTAGGCTAATGGCTTTGCAGTGGCTTAGCCAGCTGTGCAGCACAGTGCCCTCTACACAGCGATGGATAGTGCTGAAGTCAGTCAAATCCTTTTGCATTCTATTTATTCCAACAATTTCCTTATCGTGTTTTATACATTAACATCTGGAATAAATGGTAAATTCATATCTGTTCATACACATGCTATGCAGATACAGAGACAGACATCCGAACAATGAGATATGCCAGAAGGATTGCTGGGAGGAGCACTGGTCTGGTAAGAGCTCATCTGGACACTGCTGCTGGTAGCAATACTTTTTTGCAAAGGGAAAATAGGAATCAGAAGCAAATGCTCTCTTGCTATAAGCATTTTAGCTGGAGCCTACCTCAGAGAAATACAGAAAGTCAAAATAAAGATGCCACAAGAATAGAAAGATAGGAAAAAAAAGAAAAAAGAAAAACAAAACAAAACAAAACAAAAAACACTACTAGAGCTTCCACCAGCATTCCGTTGAGCGATGCCCTCCCTTCCCAAAATGGAAGCTGTGCTGAAAATCCCGATAGCAAGGTGAAGGACAGACTGAAGCATGCAGCCTGCTGATCCAATGCTTCAGTGAGAACAGATGGTATTCTGAAACAGTCCATTTGTGATCATTCCATAATAAAGATTAAAGTTGCGTATTCCCCACCAGAGGTGCTTCCGGCAGCCTGCCAATTCACAAGCAGGTTCTTGGCCCTCCTCTTCCAGCATTTGACTCCTTTTTGCTTTTTTTTTTCAACTTATCTGAATTGCATCATTTTTTCCACTGATAAATCTTTCTACAAAAGTCAAGATAAAGTAAAGGTTTCATATGATAATTATTTCCAGTTACAATAGCCTATTAGCTACAATAGGAAATTGTTTTATTGTTCCAGACCATAATCTTACAATAATGTTTTTAGTCATACACATGTTGGAGCTGTACTCCGTTTCCAAGGTGTGTGAGGTTGATAATTACACAATGAATGCAGGGCATTCTCTCATTGAATTTGTCCTTGTGAGCTAAGGAGTGTGGGGGTGTTATAACAAGGCAGCAGCTGTAACTGACATTCTAATCACAGTTGGGAGTCTGATATAAATTAATTCCTTTTTTTTCATAAGTTGGCTGCAAACTGTTATTTTACTGGTTACAATGGATCTTATACCCTGACGGGTTGTATTGTAGTAGACAACCATCTGATCACCTAGAATAGGAACACAGAACAAATAATAACCTTCTTATAAGTGGTACGTATACAGGTATCACATTACGCTTTTAAACTTTGCATGATCTGAATTAGTTCTATTATTTTATTTTTATTTTTTTGGCTTTTCTACTGCTTGTCCATTTCAGGACACCATCCCTGTATGGTCTTATTGGTATTATATATGTATATGTATCTATATGGATACAAAAAAATAGTGTTTTTTGTTGTTGTTTGTTGTGTTTTTTTTTTTTTCGTTGTTGTTGTTTTTGCTTTTTAAAGCAGCAATTCAACTATAAATCCACATATCACTGTATCCTAATAGTGCATAAGAAATAGGTATTCAGGCCCTGAATTCACTCAAATTGTTCAGTAAGCGCTGAGTTCTTACAGTATTTTGATCAAAGTATATGTTCATTAAAATTGAAACAAATGCTTGCTTTCACCCTGCCTCAGTTACTTGCTGTTCAGTAACCATTCAGATGAGGAACCGTTGTTTGAATTCCTTAATTTTCATAACACTTGCTGGAATTATGCCAATTTTGCAATCTATGAGATGGAGAATACTGATACATACATTAAGGATGCAGTTAAGTTTACCTAGTGTCTGTATGTGATGTACATAATAATATTTTTTTTTATTTTTCTCTATAAATACTGTGTTTCCTATTATGTTAGATAATGAATATAAATGCCTTCTTACTGTAAATACCATATATTATCTCTGAAGAGATCTTCTGCCTTCCACTATTATTTTAGAAACCATTAGAGGAACCTTTTTAACATTTAAAATTTGGTTGCATCTCTCTGTCAGTTGCAGTAATTGCCTCATCTTTGAGGCTGGTGGCTGTGATGCCAAAAGTAAGAAACGCAAGTGGTAGGACTTCTGTAAATAAAACTGAATACTTTTAGAGAACATGACCCCAACATAAAACAAAATGCCAAATAAATAGGTTTGATGGTCTGAAACAGTAAGTAATTATGAATTCTAGGTACAGTCTTTGCTAAGAAATAAAATTAAGAGGCTGTGGTGCTTAGATTCTTCTCCTGAGATCCTCAACTAGTTCATCTAAAATGGTATTGCTTGGTTATAGTGCATGACTGTGTGAGGTCAAAAGTATTGTGCTTGGATTGTGTTACTAGAGGTGTTTTTGTAGCTTGAGTATACCGTGGCATGTTCATATCATCTCCAGATAGGCAAATAAGTATTTCCAAATAGGCCACAGCCTTGGAAAAGCAAGGTTACTAAGTAAAACTAAAAGATCATTGAAGGCATGGTTTGAGTGAGAATTTTAATACCTTGTGCTGCTAAGTCAACTCTGGTCAAAGAAAATCAGTGGGAGTTGTGACTGTATTAATACAAACAGAATGTGACAATTTTTTAGCTTTTTCTTAGCTGTGTGGTCATTTTCTCACCTAAAAGAAATAACCATGATTACAGGTCAATTGTTCAAAACTTCTGACAGCTCCAGTCCCACTGCAACAAAGTGGGATCAGGTCACATTCCTTTGTTCTTTACCTATCACAATCCACAGATCCTTCATAGAGTTGTTCTATAAGCAGTTTTTCATTTATCTTCTGAAGTCATGTGAACAGCGTACATGTAAACAATGCTGTAATCTTAAACAAGACTGATTCATGATGTCAGGATTGTAGCTGTGATGTGCAGCATCCATTATCCAATACTTGATTTCTTTTTTTCAAACAGCAAAGGGTCCCTAGTAAAAATGCAATGAGCCACATTCTAAGAGGATTCCATATATTATTCCTAGCTGTAAAAGTGTTTCTAAATCTCTGGTATCGTTTGTGATGTTGCTTACTTTGCAGCGACTCAGTTATCAGTACTGATCTTAATGCTAAAGTTAACACAAGCGCTACCTGCCCAAATGAAGCACAATAAAGGTGGGACGATTGTTTTCTTTCTCCTCCTAACTGCCTGGTGATGTCTATCTCTCACTGACCAGCACAGGCTGACAACTCTGAAGGCACCAGGGTTGCTCTGGCATTTTGGTACCTGCAGGTAAGTACTGTGCTCTTCCCATGCTCTGTGACAGGGCCAACAATCATTGCCTTGGAACTCTGCCCAGAGGATGCTAATAGAAGAAAAGCTGGCAGTTTATTTCTTTCCACCAGTGCAGCATCTTCTGTTCTCTTTCACAATGCTTCCTTGCAGAACTCCCTCCTAGAATGTTGTTCCAATCCCTTTCTCACTTTACATGAGCACGTGTGCTTTGTTATCTGTCCCTAAAACATAATGGTCTTCAAAAGGAATGGGATATTGGTGTTGTGCCATAGCTTAGTCTTCCTGTGGTCATTAAAATAGTCTGGTCCATGGATTGAGACACTGAAATTTCTCCTAGCTGTAATTTAGGAGAGGCTCTGAAAGCACCTGGCAGTTCACTGGGGCTGTGCTTCTGGAGCAGTTAGAAAAAGTATCACATAAAGTTAACACGTGAGCTGTATTAGAGAAAGAGTGTGTGCATACATGTATACACAACATGTACCTTTGTGTACATTCATATTTCATTGTTAGGTGTGAAACCTACATTTTACTGACAGTGCAAGGGGCCTCTTCATGTTTCCTTTCTGCTTTTCTTTCTTGTATTTCTAAACCTCTGGTAGACACTTATAGAAATACAGAAAGCAATACTTACGGCTGAAAGCACTTGCTTTTAAAAATAAATGTAGTCACATTGGTCTCACATGAAATTTTAAGTATGTCAATATTGTTAGTGTAATTCCCTAGGGTTATGTGCTATGTCTAAAGCCAGTTGCAATCTAAACTAAAACCTGGGCATGTCTTTGAAAATAATGTGTAAAGCTAAATAGTTTGACAGGCTGCTTGGTGAATATAGAGCAGTAGCAGATGTCTAGTAGAAGCAGGGCTGTTGACATGGTTTATATCTTCTGAGATTTTTAGTCCTGGGTGGTTTTATTTTTGGGGGAGGGAGGTGGGGAGATGCCGAGAACAGGAATCACTGAAGGCAGCAAAATAAACGGACTCCAGACCTTCAACTGCTGTTACTCAGGGGAAATGTGATGCTGCGACAGCTGCTGTACCTCTGTTTTGAAGTTCACCTAAGGTTGCTCTAACCAACAGAGCCTACTTGAATATCTTGAGCTAAATCTGAGGAGTGAGTGGTTGTCCTGTTTAAAAACAAAATAATAACAATGACAACAACAAGACATAGATCTAAAGAAACAAAAAGAAATGAAACTAATAAGCAAGCAAAACTGGAAGATTCACTGTTAGAAATAGTTTTTTTCATTGCCATACAAAGCAATTGCATCTGTTCTTGTATTTAGGCAGAGCTAGAGGAAGGATGTAAAGCTGTCTAAATAAACAAATGAGAAACATGGGAAGACTAAGTGGCAAGAAAAACATTAGAGAAATAGCTACCTCTATGTTTGGTTTCTTTCTTTCATCTCCTTTTTGCTCTCTTACTTACTTCCTCAGTCCCGGGTCCCCTCTCCCCCTCCCCCCCCCTTTTTTTTTGACTGTTTATAGTTTATACCTCACAAATCAGATTTTGACTGAACTCCCTTCAGTTGTGGAGTTGAATTAGATGTTAAACTGATTCAAATAAAGGAAAGAGTGGTTTCTCACTGGATTTAGCAATTAGACAAATGTTTTATATGAAGAGTATCTGTGTTCATTTGAGGTTTGCATATCTACCTAAAATCAAGCCTGGAATTTCTCTGTACCTTGCAGTAGATACTGTTTGGTTTTGTTAAGCAAAGTGTTTGCCAGGAGGCTGAGATGAAGCCTTCCCCATTGTGCTTCCGGAGCTGTTCATACATGAGCTGTGTAACCAAATGTAAAGCAAAGTGATCTCGCTGGAATGCGTGGACCTGAGCTGGCAGTGGGAGATGTCCTTCGAGAACTTACTGAGAGCACTGAAGGGTCACTGAGATATAGATGGATTTTGTTGCCTTTGTGTTTTATACTGGTTGAGTGTTAGTTGCTGCAAGGAGAATGACAGTAGAGGGAGGAAAGGCATTGTCCATTGCCTCTTCTCTTGTGAACGCTATTTAACAGCTTCTGAAAGTGCCTGCATTTTTCTTGGTTTGTTTTCTTTTACCTTTGACTTGGTTGTCATATCTCTGTGAGCTCGTTGCTGTTGTGAGATTACTCTGTGCAAAGACTAATACTTGGAGGTAGACTTTCAGCTGGTGTAAATCAGCCTGTAATGTGCTTGGGGTTTGAGTGATTTACATCACATTATGGTTCAGTCTTTACATTCAAGCTTAAAATTTATAAGTCAACCACTTTATGTTGCAACCATTTCACACTGTTCTGCATAACAAATATTTTTAAATCCATGGTCTCCTTGGATCCTAATTTTGGGGGGTAAATTTTGAATTATATCCATGTAGGTGGTCACCTTGTTGTTGATCATAGAATCGTACAATCATAGAGTGGTTTAGATTGGAAGGGACCTTAAAGGTCATTTATTTCCAGCCCCGTGCCCTAGGCAGGGACACCTCCTACCACACCAGGCTGCCCAAAGCCCCATCTAGCCTCCAGGCCTTGAGCACATCCAGGGATCGGGCATGCACAGCTTCTCTGGGCCAGTGGTTCACCACTCTCATAGTAAATAATTTCTTCCTTATACCTAATCTTCCTTTTTGTTTGTTTGTTTGTTTTTAAAGCCATTTTAAAGCCATTACCCTTTGTCTCTACACTCCCTGACAAAGAGTCCCTCCCCAGCTTTCCTGTAGGCCCCCTTTAGATACCAGAAGGCCCCTGTAAGGTCTCCCTGGAGCCTTCTCTTCTCCAGGCTGAACAACCCCAGCTCCCTCAGCTTCTCTTCACAGAATATGTGAAGATCTGAATTCTGTAGTGAGTATCTTCACTCCATATGATGAATTATTTCAGTGCTTTTCTAGACCCAATTCAGTTCTTGAAATTTGTTTAAACTAAAGGAGCATCATGTTTGCTGCTGCATACTTTTTGTCCACTGAGCTAATTACCAAGATGTGTGCATAAGAGAAAACATTTCTGTTCTCATCATCCTTCCCTGGCTGTGATTTATTCCAGGTTGCCACAATCAACTATTTGTAGCATCACAGTTCATTACTGTGTAAGTGAGTTTGATGTCACAGAGTTCTTGTTTTCTTCCCTGTGTTTCTAGTTAGGGAGAGGAACAGACTGTAATTAGAAGGGGAAGAAGCTTCTGCTGTATGTGTGCACATGCACAATCATGGAAATCAGCCGTGATGGTAGGAGAATACAGAAAAATGGATGATTTTAAATAGAGTTATTAAAAGATGTGATGACTGAAAAAACATCTTGAGGATGATGCTGTGTAAAAGACAAAAGGTAGTTCATGCATCTAAGATTAATTTTGTCCTAAAGTGATGAAGTAGGATTAAAATTATTTATATTTGACTTAAATATCCTGACCACTTCATAGCAGAATATTTTGTTAACCAATAGATTCTAGAAAGTCTGAGTTCCAGTGCTGAAATGAGGAAAAGCAACTCCAAATCCAAGAGTTAACATGTAAGATATAGTAGCATGAATCTCAAAACCAGGTGGTAACTACAGGTAAATTCTCCTTAAGGCCCAGCTAATCTGTCCACCCTGCTCCCCACTGTGCAGGTGAGTGTTGAGCTGCACCATAACCAGGACGAATGAAATTATTACCATTTGAAACAAAAAACATATGTCTTTAATGGCAAAAAGGAATGTCTGGGGTTTTTAAATCCAGTTAGTTTCCCACTATGGCCCCACAACAGCTGCGCTGGTACCAGTGAGCAGCCCTTCAAAGCGATTTTGCCTGCCCATTGCTGGACTTGTGCTACACCAGCTGTTTGTGTGGCTGCACAAACTGCCACAGGACCTCAAAATGATTGCTGTGGAGAAGTTTCTGGGTTGGATTTTGGTTTGATTTGCAGATGTTACTCAGCAGTCTCACAACCAGATGTGCTGAGGCAAGGCCCAGTGCTGCAGGCTGCCCCTGGCGGAAGCATGCCAGCCCTGCAGGCCACTGCCCTCCGCCCTCCTGACCTCTCTTGGGCCCGAGTGTTAAGGAGGTACTGAACGGCCGTGCATGGCCTGTGTTTTACTCATACTGCACTCTTCATTTTTAGAGTGGATAAAGGAACTAGAGGCCAGAAGGCCAGTCAGCTTTTCCCACATCTATTTGAAGTATTAGATTAATAAAAATACAGTCTTGGGTTTCTTACAGCAGTGCTACCTACTCTTCCTTACTGCTGTGGTAATATTGTGGAGTTTCCATTAACAGTAACACAAATAGATATATATCTATAGATATATATAATATAATATAAATATATATCTATAGATATATAATCAATAGAGAGATTTCAGATTTTCCTAACACAAAATTAGAAAAATTAAAATAAAATGTTTGCATTTTTGCAGCGTCAGAAGTATTATTTTAATACTACAAAGTCAGTACAAAAACTGTTCAGTATTTTAAATATTTCACCATTTTCCTTCATACTGTTCTGTGCTGTTACGACATGACTACTAATGCAAATAGTATTTTTTTCAAAACTTTGAGACTACATTACTCTTGTTGGTGTTAGATGTCCAAATACTAACATTGAAAATGTCAGTAGATGCATGCAGTGAATGTGATTTAATGATACTGAGCGACCATAACATATTTAATGCTTGATTTTGAAAGTTTAAATTTTCAGTCTGTCTTCATTAATGACAGTTCTTGTTTAATTGGCATTGTTTTTCCTAGCAGCTTTGCCAGCAATTTTGTGAGCATTGTTGGCAAATAAGTGTCATTTCATTTTACAAAGATTTTCTATGTATTATTCCAGTTTTTCTTTCAAGAAAGTTTTCTTTTTTTTTAAAAAAAAAAAAAAAAGAAAGGCACAACAAAAAAAGCATGTACTCATACTAAGACTTTTTTTTTTTTTTTTTTTTTTTTGACAATTTGAAGGATGTCTGGTATCACCAATAACCAATATGAGGAAATTCTCCAATATTTTGCACTTTAGCTGAAAGTTTGTGAATCTATTTTCTTTTGATTCTACAACAGTACACTGATTTTCATGATCACTTCAGTGGGCTGTGATACCAGGTTTGAAGCCTTATCAGTACATTGTGCAGTCTCTCAAAATGGAGTTAAGGCCAGATTCCTGACTCAATATTTAAGGTAGTCAGCTAATCTCCATAAGGTGGACCGAGACTCATACATTTTATTTTACAGATAAAAAATGGTGGCTCAAAGGGCCTTTCGGTAGTTTGTATTACGTGAGACTCTGCAAGTCTTCATTGCTTGTTTCGATTTAAAGGCACGGTTCTTCCGGCAAAGTGATGATGAGCTGTACCATTAGTAGTTGTTTGCTGTTTTTAGCATAACATTGGTTTCACCCCAGATTTTCTTGATGATACATGAGAAACAAACGGAAATATCAGTGTCCAGTTATGTGTAGTACTGGTATATTATGTTATACAAAGTAAAAAAGAATGATACATGAGAAACAAACGGAAATATCAGTGTCCAGTTATGTGTAGTACTGGTATATTATGTTATACAAAGTAAAAAAGAAAACCCACCAAAAGTCACAAAAATAATTGATTTCCCCTGCTGTGCAGGAAAATTAGCCATTCATTAAGGCATTAAGAAAGCAGGAGGATGTTGACTGGTCACTCTAAATGTTCTGTTGATCAGTGTCCTTGGGATGTGCATTCTTGCTACTGGACTCAGTCCCATTTATATCTGTTTTGGAACATAACGTTGTGAACTTCAGCTCCCTTGTCCTTAATGTAACAGAGCCTTACATTGTGCCATAGTTTTAGTTTGTTACCAAGTGTAGTAAAGGAAGGTGCATGTTTTATGACTATCATTTTGAAGCTGATCTGGTGCAAATCAGTAAAATGCTGCCTGCGAATTAAGCCATTAATTAAATAAATTAAGCTCTTTCTTGTATACTGCCGTTGTTTTAAGGGTGCAAGAGGAGGTAAAGAAGGAGGTAAAGAAAATAAGTGCAATCCATAGTTCACATAAGCTAACTGGAGTTTTTCCAGTAGGCTCAGAATTGTAGTAGGATGTAAAAAGGAGGGTGCAGTAGGTATTGAACAGCAATACACACTGATACGAATATGAATTAACTCAACGCCAGACCTAGCTAGGATCTGTAAAGAACTCCATAAAAATTCACTATACGTTTTGCTGAGGTTCTTTGGAAATCACTCTGGCCTACAGTATATATTTTTAACACTTAACAGTGAGAGCAAAACCAGAAGTATACAGTTTTTTAAATAATTCTTTATGGTCAAATAAAAGATTTCTCAGGCTCCTCAGCTAATCACAGACTTATATATTATAGATCTATTTAAAGCATTCCATTGTTCTCCATAAATATTCATGTTTATTTTAAGAAATGCTTTATAGATTTATTTTAATTCCACCTAAAACCCTTCAGTGGCTAGGAAACTTCATATTCAAGTCCAGGTGTACAGAAAAATGTGGAATGTATTTCTAAGATGCTGCAGCATGGTTATTAAGAGTATTATTAATGACAGCTATTTTTGTTGTTGTTTTTGATTGCCACAAGAGAACACAGAGCTTGCAGCTGGGATTCTTTGAAGCAACATTCTATTCTTTAGGGAGCTGTTATTTCAATAAAAACAATGAAATCAGTTAGCATAGGTAATAAAATAATTATAGTAATTTATTTTGGCTATTAAGTGTTGAATCCCCTTAGCTAATCATCCACTTAAAACTGTTACTCAAAGTGCCCTGGTTGCTTTTGCCTTAAACATCATGAATTCTGATGCACTGATAAATCCATTTTTAATAAATTCCTGCTGTGCTTTTCTACTAGTGTTAATTAGAACACTATTAATAATGTTGTTAATATTCTGTTACCTAAAAAACTAGTAAAGAATATTTCCCATTGTCCCATCAACAAGAACATTCATTCCTTGATTTCTTTGTACCTGATTGCAACTGTACTTGAAGATTGCTTGCAGTTACAAAAAATGTATTGTTCATGAGCAGGGAAACCCTGTATGTGGTCTCACTGGAAAATCCTTTTGGCATGTGTGTCAACAGAAGCACCCATCTTTCAATATATGGTCAACACAATAACTACTGCTCTGAAACCAAAATAAATTCTCGTTAATTAATTCAAGCTTTGCTTTATCTTAGTTTATTATGACTTACAATAAACCTTTTAAATGACCAAAACCAAAACAGACAAAGCTTCTTAACTCAGAAAATAATGTTAGTCATGCATAAGAGAACAAGTCTTGTTCTTTCTTTCTTTTATACAGCAGGCATCCTGGAATCTGAAACAAGCCTGGTTCTAATTCCTGTTTTAGTTAATAAAGAATGACTGTATTTATTTGCAGAGATCAGAATTTTACTTTCATAATGTTATTGCTAAAGTACAAGTGAAGAAGTTAATCGTTATAGATTAACTGACACCATATGAACTCTTCACAGTAAAACACCATTTTTAGTGTTTTGACATCATTTCTCCTGAATGTACTCAAATAACCATTTCCTAAGACACAAGACAGTAGAAAACTATTGAGTGAAAGCCTCAGACAGGTATCTCTGTATAACATAGATGAACACCCATATATATGAGTTATAGAATCGAGATACTATCAATATGTCTATAAATCTATGATCTAAAACCAATAGAAATCAGAAAGAAATGTTCCAAAGATTTCATAGACTTGTGGTCAAATTTCCTGGGCCAAGTTCAGCAAGAGCAGTAAACATGATGAAATGCACATCTGTGAATGGTTCGAGTGAGGTTCGCCCTTGCGTAAAGCAGTCTCATTCCTGTTCTCTATACCAGAGCCTTACAAGCATATAACAAAATGAAAAATCCTTCAGTGAAAAATTCTGTATAAGCAGCGACAATCCATATTGAAGTCAGTACTGCAGTGGCAATTTTAGCTACTTTACCACTGTATTTTATCTCTTAGTACACAAAAAGCAAGAGCTTCAGAAGTAGTAGATCTACTCAAGGAAGACGGCTGAATTTTGAAGATCAAAGAGTGACTCTAGGATCAAGGCAGTCCAGAATGTGATTTCTTAGATGTTTGGGCTGCATAATGATGATCATATGGGTTTGGAAAAGTTGGCAGCTTAGTTATTTGGGATGGCAGTTGTGTTTGTTGGTATTCGGGCTTGTAGTGCTTGTGAGTAGTGAACATTTTCAGTGAGGTTTCACTAAGTGGTTCTCTCAAGAAGTGCAGGGGCAACCTTTACTTAAGGATTCCACTGGAACTGAAGAAAGCACCTGTTTATTCTGAAAATTTGAAGGAAAACAAAACAAACAAAAAACAACAGCCGTCCTCTTGTTAGGTATGCAGACTTCATAACATTTAAATTGTAAAATAGTGCTCAAAAATTGAACAAAATCTGTGTTAGAATTGATGCATGACTGAATCCATTTTCTAGCTCTATGCTTTTACATATGACTGACTTAAAACTCAGGATATTGGGAAGAGTACTAGTAAGGGATATCCACATTTTTTTCTCTTTTGTGAGCCGTTTAGCTCTTTTTTGTGGGCATAGAAGTCAACATCTTTTGGGAGTTTCAGTTGGAGACTGAATAGGACTCATAACTATGCATCACTTTACTCCTCTACAAATCACATCTTATTCACAATGAAGTGCCAAAAATTACCAGCTTTCATAAAAAATATTTAAATTAAACTACACTGCCTAAGTTACTTCTACAGTTACTATAGAATATAACGACAAGTGTTCTGTTACTAATGATTTTTTTAAAGCCTTTAAAATGTATTTATTCTGTTTCTGTGAGTCTTTAATGGATGAAATGTTTTGTTTTGTTTTGTTTTGTTTTGTTTTGTTTTGTTTTCCCCCTTTTCTGACTGTTAATACCAATTGCAGAGGTTCCTTCTTGTTTATCGTACTTCCAGATGTATTGTTCTCTTATGTAGCTTGGTAGAAGCAGTATCAAAGTCTTCTTCAACCTAGAAGTAAGAGAGTGGTGAGATTACGTTTGTTGCTGCACATGCATGAATTCTGCAATGTACTGCTTCAGACCACTTATAGCATAAAATCAAAATAAATATATTTTTATGCTCAGTCTGGTAACAGTTATAAAGAACCTGGAATATCAGTCTTCCAGTCACAATTGTTGTAAATAGTCTCTTAATTGTTCGTTTATATTTTATTTGATTCAACTAAGAAAGACTTAAGGCTTCTTGGCAATGTAAAGAACTCTTCCAGCAATTACTCTGTTTAAAAAATTGAAACTTAAGGTCTAATCTGATAAACATAGGTGTGATTAAATTTAGTAACATAATCGACTTTAGTGGGAGTAGTAAAAACCTAAATACAAATACAATTGTTCATTGCTCCATGCATTTAAAATATAATCTGGTTATTTTAATGGTTTACAGAATGTCATTTCATACCCTGTAATTTATTTTGTAATTTTCCTGAATAGAAAAATGCAGTTTTTAGTTTACTTTGCATTAACAATGCAACTAGTAAAAGTTAGTATTAATCATAAATTGCGCCATAGGTTTCTTTAGGCCTCTGCTCTAGAGATCATTTAGTTACAGAGAATTACAGCTCCCATATATATAAAGAAAAAAGCTTGAAAATATAATACAAAATATTTTATAAAGACAAAATAAATAAGATTCCAATAAGCACTGTCTTAGAGGTCGTATATTTTAAAGGCAGTGTCGTGTTGTGAAACAGCTTGCTAATAGTTTTTAAGTACTTTTGTTCATCAGTATTTAATTTGAGGTCTCCTTCCAGTGTTAGACCTTAATTATTTTGTTTTGATAAATTCTATAAATGGCAGTAGTACAGGAAATAGGAATTTGCAAGCCAACGAACATATTAATGTTATGGTCAATTTAGGGATACCACTGTATAAAGTCTTCCATTTAGGAAAAAAAAGCCACTCTGTGCTTATGGACAAACAGTACAGTACCCAGAGACTTTTTCAGTCAACATGAAGCTTTTCCTCTGTTAAAATGCAGCAAAATTTGTTCACTTAGAAGCAAGAAAAAAATTCTGTAAGTGATGGATTTAACACACTGGATAACCTTTTCATTAGACAATTATGTGTTTCAGTCCATGAGATATGAAGTGTATATTTTTTGTAGTATGTTTTCAGATGTCAATGACCTTATTTCATGGAATATAAGTCACACTGTGAATTTAAAGATCTGAAGAAAATTGATAGATGAGACTTTGAAGACTCTTATATCACCTGAAAATATTTTTTTTTCATTTTTTTCTCTTTCTTAATCTTCCTCCTGAAAACTCAACCCAAACATCAAAAAAATATTGAAAGACTTGGATAATAATTACTAGATCGCATTTTACTATAAAGAGCTTTTGTATCCTAGCAGTATTTAAAGTACTAATCCACTAGGTACAATACCTTGGGGTAAGACACGAGTGATGTAAGAGAGAGTTAATCCATTGAGCAATAGAGGTATTGCTCTACATCAATTTTGAAACTCTTCTTTTACCTTCATAGTCAATAAAACCTGAGCTGTATAGACACAATTCATATTAAACTATTTAAAACAATTAGCATAATTACATTTATAATTACATATGCATGCATTAGGTGATAATAGTAGGGGAGACATTTTCACAGAAATAACTTTCACTAGCACCTTAATCAAAATAAAAGAAATTAGACTTAAATATATTTGAATATGTTTTCTCCCTATGATTCCTGTATAAGTGTACAAAATAGTCATCTTTCTCCTGTCTATTTCTCACCTGCCGTATAGATTCAGTCTTAGACACTGGGAATTTTAGCAACAAATCCCATTCTCAAAAGTATGTGATTAGGAATTTAAACACATATTTCTCAGGAGGAAAAAAAGGACTAGATCACCATATGCAGTGATTATATGTAATCCAACAGGTTTAATCCAGAAAAAGATGCCATTTGTGAATACTTCAGTGATTGTACGGATACAATTTTATATGCTCTTTAGCATTTACAGACAGGCAGAGCTTAATTTTCTTATAGGGTGTAAGCTATTAAAACCACTTCAGTAGTCTGTCCTGAAACAGAAGAAATGGAAATAAAGAATACAACAAAGTGCAAAGTGGATCAGCAGCCCGAATCCATCTCTCAGAAATTTCAAGAGCACCTATCCTGCCGTTTAGCATTCATAACCACTCAACATAAATATCACCAAAACAGGAATTATTAATGCAGTGTGAATTTAAAGAGTTTTTTGTTTGTTTGTTTAAAATCAGTACAGTTATGCAGAATAAATACTTACCAAATATTATTTACTTAGTTGCTGCTCATACACAGGAAACTGGGATTGTTAGAAGGACTCTGAAAAACAGATATGGATTTGTCTCAGATAGTGGTTGGCATGATTAAAATAGCATTTTCATTTATATACTAATAACTCTGTAGTTGTTAATTTTTGTTATTGTATTTTTTATTTTATGTATTTATGTTAATTTATGGTTAAAATACAAATAATATAGAGTGAGAAGAACATCTTTAGTGTACAGAAAGTCTGCATTTCTGGAAATATGTTTTTTTTTTTTTTTAGTGTGTTTTTATTGGTTGATACAGTATTTTTGCAAGTAGAATTGTGCAAATGAATTGATAAGAATTCATCTTAAGGCTATACTCAGCTCAGTGTTACATATGATTATGCAACAAGAACATAGCTAAAAAGGTAATTAAAAAGTAAAAACATTCTAAAAAAATCAACCATAAGTCTCAGACAGAATCAGCAAGCATTTTAGCTCAAAAATTTGTCAGTGCTTTACTTTCAGACAATGTCTTTTAGACCATGTTTTTCTAATGAAAGGCCATTACAGGTATGGATGATTATTTATGCTGCATAGCAGGTCATGGTGTGAACTTTACAGGGAACATGGGTTGCTATAAAACTTTTGCAAGATGCACTTTATTGCTGTAAATGTGACAGAGAATTCATAAAGCAAAATTTCACTTTGAGTTAAACTGTGTAACAGTAGTTAAATGTCTCCCTACACTTGTAATCGCCATGAAGAATGATGTGAGCATTGGACAAGAGCAGGTAATAGTGAGAGAGGGTATCTCAAACATCAATGTGAAAACTGTGACCAAGAAAGATTAAGCAACTTGCTTAAGTTCAGAGTTGTATTCAGATTTCTTGTCCATCCTTCACTACACTATACTTGTTCATGCAACATTTCCTAAATCTTATATGCCCAGCTGAATACTTTTGCTTATTCAGTTGATCTAAAAAAAAAAATAAAAATCTGGATGCTTTTCAGTATTGATCGGTTTGAGTGTGGCTTAATGGCAGAATCATTAGTTTTTTAATCTTGGATCTGCCAGTCCTTACTATTCTCAACTGAAATTCAGTTTCTTCGATTAAGGACTGCCATTACTAATTGTTTTTAAATGTTGCTTGGATGGTTCTACTTCAAAGTTTAGTTCTTCAGCAGTATGTTATAGTCTGTGGTCTTAGTAATTCATTAAAACTTTATTTTCTGTGGCATGGTCAAAGCCAGAAAAAGGGAAGCTGCTAGAAATCCCAGAGCAAAAGCTAGAACTTAATTGATAACTTTCAGAAAATAGTAGCTTAGTGGCCTTCTGGAACTCATATGAGTTCCATCTTTATGTCCATTCATTCCTTTGCATTAGACTGATGCATGTCTGGGGGAAACTGTAACTGAATTTGCCTATCTGTCTCACATCTACTCAGTGCAGTTCTGGAGGAAAGGTCAAATAAGGATAATATGTCAAAAGGGTATAATTAAGACTTAGAAAGATTAATACCTGTGGTATTTAGTGAAATTGCCTTTTAGTGGAATGCTCATCTATTACTTTGATATTTAACATTTCTGCTGTTAAAATGTTAGTGCTTGTAAAAGTACAAAGTCGGTGGCAGATGTTTGGTTTGTATACTCTTTTAAACCAGAAAAGAACCTCATAGGAGAAGCAGTCAGATTTTTATTTTTTTTCCTGGAGAGTTTATGGAGATCTTTCAGTATTTCCACTATAATTTTTATTTGGTAAAGGCATTTAAGTTATGTCAGTCAATTGGACAAGTGGTGTCAGCTTTAGAGAGTGGGGGACAGCACACCTGAATTGGCATCTGAGAAATGTGTAAAAGATGAGTGAAATGAAAATGATACATCTGTAGGATGATGTGGAAGAAATGTTACTTAATTCAACATGGAAGAAAGATTTTTTTCACATGATTCAGCACATACTTAATACATAATTGAATGCAGATGAATAGCCTCACTGGAGTCCAACTACTATACAAACACACAAAAGAAGATGACATGCTTCAAAAAAGTCAAATTGAGATGAGAAGACTAGTGTACACTGACACCCTGAAGTATATAAAGTAACTAAACAGGTTTGAATATTTGTGTAAGGTAATGGAATAATATTTTTTCTTATTCATGAACAATGCAGTTTTCCTTGATATACATTCCCTTCAAGTCTAAAAAAAGTGCTCATCATACTGATGAAAACATGATTTCCCAGAATTCTTGTTCATTTTTAATCTTTCATTTCTGAAGTAAATGGAAATTTTGCTTTATTGAGAAATAGGTCCTGTAAGACATTTACATGAATCATGCTTGTTCAAATGGAGCTGATAATTAAGTGAGTCATAGGTAGTCAACTTCTAGATTCACTCAGTAGAACTTCTGCAAGACTTTGCTCCAGGTATAATAAGCATCAAGATTTGGAGTACTGGCAGTACTAAATACACTGTACTACATAACTTGTACTATCATTAAGTTTAAAAAAAAATCTTACTAGTTTAACGATAGGATCTTAAACTACATTCAAAGAGAGGAGAGAACTGATGTCACCACTACAGTGACATGTGAGACTTTGCAAGATGATACCCCCAAACTTCTGCAATTCTGGAAATGAAGTATTTATTGTGTGTCTTATATCACTAGTTTGATGATTTAATTATGGGTGCATTTTATTTACAAGATTATGAATATGTTTACTTGATATAATCAACTGTGTATGTGTCTCTGTGTCTTTGCTGGGTGTAACTGTGCTTCAGACTGAGCACAGAGTAAGATTCAGAAGATTCAGAATACTTCTATTTTAAAAGAGCTTTCAATAGTTGTCTTCAAAAACCACAATAATTTCTTTGTGCTCAATTATCATGTAGAAAAATCTTTTTTTTTTTTTTTCATCTGTTGGCTAAGTTTTGTTTTCTTTCATTGGGAAGTAGCATTCAGCCTTCTAAAACTGAAACAGCTTTTAAATTCTCTTCTGATTCTGCAAGGTTTGTAAAGGTATGATAATCACATCCATACTTGATAATGTAACTGTTTGATAATCCATGATAATACATTTAGTAAAACAGGTAAGATGGACAAGTGCTAGATGAGATGCTGTAGGAATTCAGAAGATAATATCTCTAGGAATTTACAAGCATCATTTTGCTTAACTGGAAGTTTCATTCTTTAACTCTGATGGTTGGATGTTATGTGATAATAGGAAATTCTTTTTCTGGCCTTTTAAAATAGATGTGAAACCAGGAAGTGAAACAATTATTCCAACGTCTCATAAGACTGACAAAGCTAATAACTTTGTATTCATGTAAAAGACAAGGTTATCACTTAGGCTATTGTAAGAAGAATGCACTGCCCATTTGTAAGTGCACTGTAAAGATGCAGGGTCAAGAAATGTGGATTTTTCTTTCATGCTTATGTACACAGTCCTAGTGTGTCTGCTAAAATGATTCGCATAAGAGTTTGGGGATCACACCTGAGGATTTTTGCAGCTGTGTAATTGCTGTGGAAGTTACATTCTAGACTATGTTTTGTTCTTGTGTATCTACAGATAGATCTTGCTGTAATCTGCAAGTCTCCTCTATGTGTTAGGAATTGGAATTTAGCCTAGGAACTTCACACAACATTACTGAGCATGACTACACTGAAAAACGTAGAAAATATTTAGGGTTGCCTTCAGACCTAAAGCTGCCACTATTACAAGAGTCTTGTTGAGCCCAGAATTTAATCAACAGTTCTCATCTAAAACTTCCCATTAAACAACAATAGTATGTTGTTTTGTAACAACCAGACATTGCTTTATTTAAAATTTATAGCAATTACCTGCTCATCTTGTGTGGCTTACTGGAAGAAAGTGACAGTAAGGGAATGAGTATCACAGCCTAAGAGAAGACTGAAATTAAAGAGAGGGTGAGCAGAGAAATGGGAAAGAATCTGTCTGGAGTAAGTGTGGGTGTGTTGTTAGGGTTTTTTGCAGCTGGGTTTAGCAGAGTGTTGTGACTGCAGAGACTTAAGTGGAGATCACAGCACGGGGAGAAGTGGGAAAATATTGGAGGGGGTTAGCTATAGCTGGAAGGGGACAAGGCAACAATGGGGGTACATTTGATGGGATGGGTGCTGAAGATACAAGAATGTTAAAGGATTTGCAGGCTTTCTTGCTGCCATTTGTGCCAATGATGTTGGAACAGAAAGGAGACCTGAGGATGTGACTATAGCCTGGAAGGTATTCTGGACTCTGTTGCCCCCAGAGTGTAAAAAGGCCAGATATGCCATTTCCTTTCTGCAGCTGGACAGAAAAACAGTGTTGGATTTCAACCCTTCCAGTTTAGACTTGGATAACTTCAAGCTCATCTAAAACTGCCAAATGCATATAGTAAGTAATGTGATTAAGCACCTTGCTGAATTTTACTTTCATTTATCAACAGCTGGTGGGAAAATATAAATGTACAGTGTCATAAATAATTTGTGGTTTTTTTTTTGTTTTTTTTTTAATGAAATAGCATGGGCAAAACAATTGAAACAAAAGGCTCTTAGGTTCTTTCATTTAGCCTTTAGTCAGGCAGACTTTCCACTGAAGTGAGCAGTTCAGTAAGGATTGAGAGAGAAATGAAAAATCTTCATTTAAGAGAATTTGATCTCTCTTAAAAGTAGCTAAAATCAGGAACTTGAACTGAGTTTTTAATTGCCAGAGATTTACAGAATGATAATAAGTTCTGTAAGTACACCTGCTAGGATAATGGATTTTTTTTTTCACCCTTTCCTTTCAAGTAGCAGCAAGAAATAGAAATTCTATCCCATGCATCTTATCCACTTAGAATCACTTATGCTTTACCTGCTATCTTTGCACACACCCATGGTGTGTAAGCATGCAGCAATTGTTCTGTGAAGTACTTGAGTACTTGCTGGTTTCCTATTACCTGTATTTACTTAATTAACCAGTTGTTTCTCTTATATACATATATATATATTTATTTATTTATTTATTGTGGCAACAAAGGCAAATGCATTGAAGACTTAAGAAGCATGCAGAGGATTTTTGTCATTCATGAAGGCACGATTTGCCTTTGTAAACTGCAGGTATCAAAGCAGCTTTTCTATTCTGTTTGGACACACCGCGTAGTAACAGGGGGATGAGAGGCAGCTGTGCTTCAGACCACATGAGGTAATTTGCAGACACATTTTAATTGCCTTTTAGAGAGCATGAAGGAGTTCCAAATAGTCTAATGAGTTCCAGCAAACACCTGTGAAATGCTTTTAGACCACCATGTAAAACAGAAATTAACAAAGAAATAAAGCAAAAATCTAGCATGTATATTGTAATGGGGGTTAGAGAGAAAAAAAAAAAAAAAAGCATATTTTCTTAAATACCATGTTCCCTACAAGAGAAATGAAGAAAGCAACTATATTTTCATATCAAAAAAAAAAAACAAAAACAAAAACAAAAAATGAAAGACAAATTGAAGCAAAAGGTACTAGGATGGTCTTTGTGGTACAGTTAACATACGGTCTTTAGGAGCAGAGCCTTTTTTGAGGTCACAGTATCAATAGGTTCAATGTATAAATGTATTTTTAATGATTATGTTGTAGCTCAGCAAAATAATTATGGTCAGTCTTGCCTTCAAGTGTAGAGGTGTTCTTGAATGCTTTTGCTACTATGGGGCTTAAAAATAACAACAGCAGAATTTCATTGCAAAGATCCTGCAAATGATTTAGCAGTCATTATATATATTTATGCCTATGCAGTGTTCTGTATGAATGCATTTGAATTGTGGTTTGCAAAACTTTGATGATATTAAATTGGTAGTTAATGCTTAGTATTTAACGGTTTCATGGAAGTAGTACATGAAATCCACACTGAAGTTAATCCTTGAGGCAGAGCCTTGTGTAACATGAGTTTCTTACCACCTTTATGGTTAAACTCTGTCAAATACAATTTACTGTCGTTGTCATGAATGCCATGAGATTTTGAATGTGCCAAGGCAAGAAGTTTTTCAAAGTAGATTGTTCAGAGAAAATGTTCAGATACTTAGAAAAAATGTTCCAAAATCAGTAGAATTATAAACTATACCAAAGACAGACATTGCAGAAGAAAGACGTTGTGGACATTCTTGTATGTTGCGTTTCTTTGTTTGTTTTGTGTTATTTTAAATATATATTGAGAGGATTTGCAGAGAGAAGTAGTTGTAAAAAATCTTTCTTTCTCCCTTAAAAATGACTTTCAGGAACTGCTTTTTCTCCTTCAAGAAATCCAGCAAGTTGATGGAAGTTACAGAAGTTGTACATTATATATACAGTAGAAGAATATGAATTTGACAAGAAAAAGTATATGTTTGACATTTTACATTTTATCACTTGAACTTGCAAGACTGATTTCTGGCATGCAATAATGTTGTCTTAGGCCTCTTTGGAAGTGCTATAGTTCTCAAATGATGAGAACTCTGAATGCTTGGCTTTATAGAAAAGGGAAGGAAAGTTTGCTGTTTGAATGACATGAATGAAATGACAGTTCATCTCTAAAATAAGACATTGTGCTGTGAGGCTGCTGTATCATTACTTCTTTAGCAATGAAAAATTCCATTAAAAATCATCTCTATTGCATGCTTTGTCGTAGCGTATATTCTTCCTCACTAGCAAGGACAAAGTTGTTTAGGATATGTGCATTGAAGGAAAGATTTTATATGTTCGTGGCATGCTGTTTCTTAGATATTAAAGTGAGGGAGAGAATGTAGAATATCCATTCCTGTTTTCTGATTAATCTCTCAGAATTAAGATTGTTCTCTTTTTCCTGAGTTTTAGACCTTAGTAGGAGATAAACTAGTCCATTTTTCATTTCTGAGAGAATACAGGCACTTGAGGAAAAAAAAAAAAACACATTTCACTATCATCTACACATTATACAATGTTTTGGATCTGTTTTTTTTTTTGTGTTGTTTTGTTTTGTTTTGTTTTTCTTTTTCTGGAGCTATTTAAGTGTTCTCCTGTTGTGCAGGGAGTAAAGGGGTACAGCAGCAAGGTAGGATGGAAGTGACGTTATCACATTCAGCACATTACAGAATTGGCAGCACAGTTTCAAAAGCTGCCAAATAAAGTCTCACAGCAATCTGAAAGTCTCAGGATGGCATGGCAGCACGTGGTGACATGAGGGCTGAATTAAGGACATTAGATATTAACTACTGAGTAGCCACTCTCGTAAAAATTAGCTCTTAACAGCAACAAACTCTGCAATATGAGGAATAGTCCCTTACAGAGACAGAATCTGAAGGTGAGCCTCAACATGTCAGGTAACAATACTTCCAATAAAACTTAGAATTTAGCAAGATCATATATTTCTTTCATAAGTAGAATATTATATCATTTTCTGTGTATTAAAATGTCTCTAAATTTAAGGAATCCCTTTTATTATTGTGGAAACAAAAAAAGGTCTATATTGACTGTTGGAGGTAATTTGAAGTGTAGAAGTCCAGTGTGCATAAAAACACATTTAAGAACAAGAAGTCTTAAACTTACAATCAGCTCAGAAATATGCATGGAACAAAATGTTTTGAAGTAGCATTTTGAAAGCTCTTTGGAAGCATTTTGAAAGCTTTATTGAAAGCTCACTGTTTTATACTGAGTAAATATTTTGTGAAATTTTAAAAGGAACAGTTAATATGATTTACTTCAGTTTCACGATTAAATCTTATTTTGATTTTAGTATTTAAATATATTTTTCATTTTCAAATATCATATTTCTATTATTAAGCATCTTATTTATATTATAATACTTCCAAGTTATTTTTGCTGAGCATTTGAGTCCTTTAAGTTACTTCACACATGATCTTTTTTTAAAGGTGTTTTCAAAAATACTGTAAACAATTTAGTCATAAATCCACACTGAGAAGCATGTAAGTTGCAAATAATAAAGTTAAATAGTAATAAAGATGTGTCCTAAAACATTTCCAGTGCTTTAAGTTATGGTTTCATTGTGTGTGTTCCAGGTCCTTTAAAAATAATAAACGTAGCTAGAAACAATAAGAGCCAGGATTCATATTTTTATGTTAAATGTTGTTTTCATTCTATTTACATCCACCTCAGGTTCATTTTCCTTTCATTCTTATCTACTTATTTTTCCTGTCCTTTTTTCCTCTCTTCCTTCATCTCTGGGCTTTGAAAAGATTCAATGTATGAAGACTGTTCTCTCTGTTCTAGGCTAAGAATTGAGGAGCTGCTGGGAAAGATTCCATCCATACATTTCTTCTGTTTACCCCCTCCATCTCTAGCATGTCTGAATATCTTTCACTTTCTTTCCTCTAGGTTTGTAAAGCATGAGGGCAGACTTTTGCTCCAGCCAATATCTCTTTACATCTTCAAGCATTTTCATCCTCTTGCTCTTCCATACTTTTAAAAGGGCTAGGCACTGTGCAAACTTGAAAGATTAATAAAATCATCATTTAAAATTTCATGATAACATTACTCTAATGTCAAAGACAAAAAAAAAAAAAAAAAAAAAAAAAAGGTTCCCACATAAGGAAACTGTTGCTGTATGAGATTCAATTTCAGTTTTAAACATCCTATCAGTCTGAGATAACCCATAGTAGACATTTTTAGCTTGGCTTTTAAAACTGATTAAAATTTATTCATCCTACAGACTTGTGTTAGAGTTGTGCCTAACTCTGAAAATTAGTCTTTCACTTGTCTCTCAGAATCAAAACATGTTTTTGGTGAACTGGTCTGAAATTGCATGACCTCTGGCATAATTCCAGAAATGGGCTGTTTTTGTGTATATATATGATTGAAATATATATAGATAGATAGATAGATACACACAACTAAATTATATCAATCCTTACAGTTTACTTGTTAGGGATGAAATTGCTGATTGTAGTAAACTGAGACAAATCTGCATTCTTTGTTATGAACTTGCCTGCCCCATGTTTCCATTTGTTTATTGTGTTCTCCTACTATGGAGTAGATTAAAAAGAAGTCTTAAAGAAATGTAGCAGGGAGGAGAAAAGGAAGGATTTACCCTGTTTTTGCTAAGGCACATTCTCTCTTTGGCTTCCCTCTGCCTGGAAAGGATTATTATTTCCAGGGTTAAAGCCTGGCACCAAAGCTGATCCCATGTCCATAGTGAAAGAAGGAGAACTGAGTAAGTGACTGCCCGGGCTGTCAGTGAAAAGCTGACAGTTTGGCAAAGGTTTCCAGACAGAGAAAGGTAGAAGCTGGAGCCATCTGCTCCTCTTCACCACAAATGAAATAAACTGGTATAACTGATAGCAATGCTTTTATGGGCTTTGCCCGCTCATACTTTCTGTCTCCCTACTTGATATTTGGAGGAATAATTAAGTAATGCTTTGCCCCTGTGATCCACGTTACTGCAAGCTTGTCACAGACTCCTGGGAGGAAATCCTCACAGCTGCCAAACCCCAACTGAAACTTGTTGTCACGGACACCATAGGGAAGTTCCCGTGGATGCCAAAACCCCAGCCGAGGCACTGTCATTAACATGACTGGGAACCAGACAGGTGTATTCCTGCGCTGGGGAGTGCCTGCATTACATAACCCTCTGCTGAGCACCATGCATGAAGCCAAGTCTCAGACTTACACTAAAATGGAACCAGAGAGAGGTGTGCTTTAGAGAGAAGCTGCCATTATTCAGTCAGTCTAAATTAAGAAAAAGACAGAAATCTGAATTTGCAGCTATTCATCATCATTAGTGAAGACCTTGACCATCCATCTGACTTAACTTTATTTTTTTTTTTTTAAGAAGTAACATTTTTCCATGACGAAAATTTCCATTTCTATCACAGATATATGTCATGTTTATAAGAGTATTTTAGGATGCAAATCATCTCCCTTTACATTTTGGGGGGGGGGAAACAACAATGAAAGAACAAAGTAATGTTACTAAATGCTTTTAGGGAGAGCAGAGGAAATGTAGAGAAATGGTTTGAGATGTTTGCACAGTTTTATTACAGGGACCGCTTTTTACCACTGCAGGAAATGCTAAAAGCTATAGTACAGCTGAACTGCAAAGCAGGATGAATTTTATTTTAATCAACGTAGAAAACTTGAGCTTTCTGAGTTACATGGATAACGTTGTGAAAGGTTTGTAAAAGTAAGTCACTGTGGTGTTTGAACTGGAGTCAGACCTCTGTTGCTTGCCTTGCACCCTCAGGCTTTTGGAGTGTATCAAGAATTTGCAAAGAATTAAGCCAAACCAAATACAGTGTTACATTGTCCAGAATGTGAGCCTTGTACTCATATGGTCTCTATAGAAAATAAGCTGTCCACATACAGTCCTCTACCCACCATTGATTACCTAATTACACAATCACTCCATCAGTAAATCAGCACAACATCTGTGACCCTACATGTCACTGCAGTAGCCCCCTCTGATTCCCCAGGAGCTTTGCCAAGGCGGTTCTGCTGACATAATATATTCATTATCCATTAGATCTGGCACACGCTCTGCAGTGCTCAATTACAATACAATCGAGCGGAGGGCCTGGTGTCAGCCGATGTAATGACTTTCTGATTATCTGTCTTTAAATGATGAATGAAATGAAAATGTACTATTCAAACCAAATGTAAGATTGCTAAAGATGCTAAATGAAAATTTTACGTATACGCCTTATGAAAAGAGGGATGAGGTTAGAGGGTAAGGGTTTTCCTCACATTCAAAAATAACAAGGTAGAAACCTTTTCTTAAGCCACTGTAAAACCATCTGGTGTGATCATGCTGCCTTCAAAGTTATGATCTTGTGCCCATGCATTTTCTGACCACCTCAGCTGTTTTTGGTCTCCCAGTAACTTACTGGAAGGATTTAAATGTTGATGATTTTTTAGTTAATTTCATCATTTCATCTCTTCCTTTTTTTGTTAGTTGCTTGAGTTAACTTAGTGTGTAATATCATTTCTTTAGACTAAAAGTGATCGCGATAGCTGTAGTAATGAAAGAGTAACTTACAATTTTGTTTATTTTTCAATTTTACATTTTGGGGGAAAAATGCATTACAGGATTTCATTTTAAAATACATTGTTATATGGATCTCCCTACTGTATTGCTTATTGTTAAAGAGGTGTTTGGGAGCAACAGACTTGGCCTCCATATTTTCTTTTCAGAGAAGCTCTTAATGCAAGTCAGTGTGGTGCAAATTTTTTATTTATTTATTTTTTTTTTGAAAGGTTGTTCATGTTATGCAATAGTAATCTCTAAAAGCTTAGATAATGAATGATGTAGGCCTCTGGCAGATGTAGTTTCTTACATGAATTCTTACAATCACAACTTTAAACAGCAAGTAACTAAGTCTCAAAGAGTAGGCTGTTGTCTCATGGACTAAACACAACATATCAGTATAGGAAATAATATTTTAACTGCATTTTATCCTTTCAAGTAGACTAATACTGTATGAGAAATTTTGGTATATGCCAGGATTATAAATAGGTGGGAGATTCATAAGCATTCTGCTGTTCAAATAATTATGAAGCAGATGCTTGATGGTACAGTCATTTCTGTCTCTGTTTACATCTTCAGTTATTTTAGTTATAATTGAAAATCTCATAAATCTGCATGTTGGAGCACTCTTTGAATCTTACTTAAATTGTAGCTTTCCATTTTACACCTTTACGTTAAATGTTTCATGTTTTTGAGTAGTGTGCAGCTTCTCTGGAAAAAGTAGCTTTATCTTTTCAACCACACTGTGCCCAGATGCTGGGCTATTTTTTCTTTTTAATTTAATTTTTTACCAGAGCACCATTGTAGATTTTACTTAAGACTTTTATGCTGTGTCTGGATATGTTTATCAGCATCCTGACACCTACATTCTAGTTTACATTTTAGTAGTACATACTACCTTCAATACAAAATTAATTTGACCTGACTCACTCTGCAGATGCAAACGAGTTTTGTTGCTTACAAACCTTGTGTGTGTATTCTAAGGATATGTTATTATGAATAATAATAATAATATGGCTTCAGTTGCAATACTCAAATCTGCACTGAATGAAAATGAGGGACGGCATTGACTTACCTCTGGAATTTGTAAAGATGGCCAGGTCAGTTATAAAACTTGATGTTGCACAGCAGCTGAAATATATTTGTTTTTTAAAATATTCTCCCATTATGGGAATTCGAGGGAAAGAGTCAAAAGAAATATGGATATATTACTGGTGCTTCATTATTTATGTCAAATTTAACTTCACGTGAAAATGAAGCTGAGCTGAAAGTGTCATCTCCAAATGAAAAACTGCCCGAAGATTTTGTTGCACTCAGATGTGTATTCAGGGTTGAGTCAGCCCTTTTTAGCAGCAGGAGCACTGAAAATATTTGTAGCACTTTAAGAACTTTGGAATCTTGTTTTCCACAGGCCTGTGATCTCATTTTGAGTGGATATTTGACAATAATAAGTTTTTCAATGAAAACCAGAGAAATATGCCAATGTAACATGAGACTGAGAGATGCAATGTCAACAGAGTGAGGGGCATTCTGCCCTTAGAAATATATATTTCATCTAAACCGAGGGGCAGAGTTTCTCCAGACTTTTATGGGTCGATGTTTAGTATTTTCATCTGGCTATAGAAACCAAAATATATGAAAAATTGAAATGCCTGACAAGTAGTTCCAGTTTTCTTCTTTAATTTTCTTTATTCTTTCCTCACTGGCTATAATCCTCAGCAGCTCTGAAGATTTGTGGTATCAGGTAACAAAGCTGGCATAATGCAGCAGAGTGCAACCCCTAGGCTGCTCCTTAAAATGAGGAGAGAGATGACCTCTGGAAGAATAATGCAGTTTAGTGCTGCTCCACTGGATTTATTCCTGTTTGTGCTTGTTAGCGTTAGAAGGCAGAAAGCCAGACAGTGAGGAAAAAAAAAAAAAAAAAAAAAAAAAAGTGGGAGGAAAGTCAAATAAAGGTAAATGCTTAGAAAGAGAGTAGCAATTTTTTGACTTTCACATTAGATTAGAAAATTTGAAGGGTTACAAATTACTTGGCATAAACATATATGTTGAAATAATTATAAATTGATACTGGAGTCTAAATCTAGTATCTTTCTCTTTGTTCTGAAAACCAGGCGCTGATCTGTGAAATAATTCCAGAGAATCTCATGAGTGACACATACTTAGTATTTGATACTAAGGAGGCTGAGGGGGGACCTCATCGTGGTCTACAACTTCCTCGCGAGGGGGAGTGGAGAGGCAGGTGACCTATTCTCTGTAATCACCAGTGATAGGACCCATGGGAACGGTGTTAAGCTGAGGCAGGGGAAGTTTATGCTGGACATCAGGAAGAGGTTCTTCACCGAGAGGGTGGTCGCACACTGGAACAGGCTCCCTAGGGAAGTGGTCACTGCACCAAGCCTGTCTGAATTTAAAAAGCGATTGGACTGTGCACTTAGGCACATGGTCTAAAGTTTTGGGCAGACCTGTGCAGTGCCAGGAGTTGGACTTGATGATCTTTGTGGGTCCCTTCCACCTCGGGATGTTCTATGATTCTGTGATAGCATTGTAATGTCGGAGAATTAGAGAGAATACAAGTGAGATGGTTGCCATTCCAAACAGTTTATTTTCTCACTGTTTCTTTCTTTCATTGTTTCCTTTTCACACCAGAGCTTTTCCTCACCAGGACAAGGTGCTCTCTCTGGATGCTGCCCTTTGTGCCAAGGTATAGCCAGTGATACACTTGATAGATATATTCTGTGGAGTGCAATTATGAAATTGAGTGCACGTGCCAATTTCACTGCAGACTCCAAGGGGTTTGGCAGCTGCCTGGGGAATTACTGAAGCACAGCCTGAAGCAGTACTTTTCTGTGCTGCAGGTCCTGACACTTATATCCACAAAAGAGCTCAAGATGTCGCCTTTGTTTTAAAGGAAGGCATCTAATGCCTGGATTTATCCTAGCCTGGGATACAACTCCCGTTGGGTTTTGAATTACCTCAAGTGATTTACAACTCACGCTGAAAGGCTCCATTATATTTCCAGGCTTTTTTAGTAACATAGGCTGAATGATTTAAGACAACAAAGGTTATTGTGTTGTCTGGATTACACAGGGAGCTTCCTGCTTGTGTCCCCACTCATGTAATTTTCTCAACCTTTTTAATGTTGGGCATCTAAACTTAATTTTCTGGGGAAAAACAAACGCATACATCAGTGTGGCAACCAAGTAAAAATTAGGCCAATCTTTTAGTGGTCAATTATTATTTTGTTTACCCACTGACTGCACATGTAGGAAAGTACTATATATGTATTTCTTTAATCACCTTATGACCAACTTCTGACATATTCTGACATGCGGTGCTGTGCAGACAGCAAGGCTGAGAAGCAGTGTTAGAAGAAACACCAGGGCAATCTGGAAAGCTTAAGATGTCTGCTTTGCATGTTATTAACTACAGCTGCTCCGAGACCCTTGGGTCTAAAAGGTGTTTCCTGTCTCCCATGGTAGTTGAGACACATACTTTCCTAGTTCGATGATAGCAGCTAACAACTCATAGCCCTATTCATCTGCTTGTTTGTGTCATAAAAATATTTATGCAAGTAAAAGCTACAACTCTAAGGCCTTTCCCTGATCTCTGAGGGAAGAATGATGTGCACATTACTGATGGATCTATGTGAGTGGGCAGATTTTAGAGTTCAGTAAAAATACATAGGTGCTTACTAAAGGAATTGTAAGTTTATACTGAAATATATTCCTATCATCTTGGGAGAAAACAGGCTTTTAATTATAAACCTTCTATTGCTACAAATTGCAAGTACAGTTTCAAGTCTCTTAAAAAACTACCATTTTAATCTCAAACCTCTTACAATATTGGCCAGTAATTTGAATACTCCACTACTGGAAAGACAAATTTTTAGCAAGCTGTGTGGTTTGCTTTATTTATGTCATTTTTAATAGCTGTTCTCAGCAATAGGAACATTTCAAATCCAGGTGTATAACACTGCTGTTCTGAGTCTAACTTTTCCTCTCATTTTCATGTTTGATCACTGGTTTGCCACAGATAAATGACAAAGAAAAGTGGTCCAAATGAAGTTTGCTGCTTTCACTTATAGTCTTATAGCAACAATGTCTTATAATTGATAAATACGTAAAGCACAACATGTCTCAAAATAAAGTTGGCTTACAAAATAAAGTTGGCTGTCTGTTCTGCGTACCAGAGATTCCAGCCTTTTTCACTTGGTTGTCAGGTTTTGAATGACAATGATTTTCCTACAGTTTTCCCCTGCTTCAAAATATCATGAGAAGGATATTATGCATTCCCAACCTGCCAGCTTTGGCTGCATTACAGAGTGTTCAATTATGCTCTAATCGAATAGCTGCCCAATGCAGGCCACATAATGACTTCCTGATTATCTGACTTTAAATGATAAATGAAATGAATATGTAACATTCTGTTCAAATACAGGATAGTCACCAAGCCAAATGAAAACTGATTTTTGCCCTTTTGTCTGAAAAAAAAAAAAAAAAAGGCATATATTTTATTGTAATTCCATTCACCACTTGTTCTGTTGCTTGTTTTGCCTTGAGTAAGTTAAACATGGAACGAGTTGTTTAGGTCAACATTAGCCTTCACTTTTGTTTTCAAGCAGATGCTGAAGGTGTTAAACAGACTTCAGATTGTTCTCCTTCCTCTCTTTACATTTACTTGTTATAAAAAACAAGGTCAGATTTATATTATCAGTTTCTACTGGGATTATTTCAGTGCATGCTGGCACTGCAACAAGTCTGTTTTGAGTAATGTATTATACAGACAGCATTAAGGTTTGAATAAATTATTTAGTGGTGATAGTGCTAGCTGTTTTTCATTTCCAGTCTGTGGTATTAGTACTAAGCAACAGATATGGCATCTGAAATCAAATAAACCTCTACCACCTCATTTGGGTAGCATACATTTATTATGCCCAAGTCAGAGCAGTATCTCAGAATGATCTTTCAAATGCTTTTTGGAGAGATTCTTCAGCCTCTTTGCCCAGCAGCCTGTGATGGGTATTTTTCTGAAGCACCAGAGTGATTTGTGAAAAGTTGCCTTGATCTAAAGACTTTAATAAAGCAGCTCCTGATTTTGTAACACATTAAGCTGATACTTGCGGCTTCTAAGCTACTAGGAATATCATGTGACGTAGTAATTATTAAAGGAATACTTCTAGTGAAGTTCAGCTCACTTTGAGCTTTCTTAATTGGATAAAGCACTGATGGGGCAGGACCAGCTGCTTGATGAAAGACGTACTTTGATTCTGTTCTGAGCCATCCATCTTTCCTCACAGATTGGCCTTCATTCCGTTTCTGTTCAGTTATAAACTGGTATGGTAAGCTGATGATGCAAGTAATAATTAAATTAGTAGATGAGATTGTGTGACATAGACATATTTACTGTTTATGGCTGGAAATAGGAATTCAAGGCTCACTTAACTATTTATTGAAAATGCTATGGTGACTGAAACATATGAAAGAAACATTTCCTCTCCATAGGACAGTATTTTGGGAATGATCTCCTCCCTCCCCTCAGGAATAAATGTCTTTCATGAAAGAAGTTGGTACGAATCATGTAATGGGCAGATGGACAATGATCCAGTTATGAACAAAACATGCTGAGATGCATCATGTCCCTGCATATCAGAGAAGGTGAAAGGGGAAGCCACACATACCACCACCCCACTCCACCCCAATTGCTTCAATTCCAGGTGCCACATTTACCTGATAAGGAAGTCATTTGTGCAAAACAGCAGATCTGCTTTTGCAATCTCTCCTATATGCTAACATTTTCAGCTCAAGAGTTGTCATCCCAAGTTCACATTTCAATGGGTAAGAAGCTGGTTAGAAGCTGGTCAGCACGCAAAGTAGCCCTAAGGAGATATTTCAGAAGTACAGTCTGTGTGGATGCAGGGAACAACTGCACCACATCCACAACATACCACTAAGAAATTACAGCCCTTCTCAGCTTACATTTAAGTAGCCAGAAGTTTCTTCCTGTGTTGTATAACCCTGTAAGAGAATGCTTAAAGTTAATGCAGCTTTAGACTCATCTGTATTTCAGTAATTTGCTCCCTATTCCAATTCTAGTGGCTGGGAATATGTCTAACAAAATTACTTGAAGAAAACTGTTTGTATTAAATTACTTGGAGAAAACCATCTAAGATTTGAAAACAAGGTATTTTTGTGGTGAAGTGACTAGATTGGGATTCAGGAGACCAAAACTTCAGTCGTAATCTTTTTGACCTGTGTCATAAATTGAGTGACTTAAAAAGGAACTAAAGTGTTGTGTTTGTTTTTTGTTTGCTTGCTTATTTAAAGGTATTAAATAACATTGATTTGGAAGTGAAATAAAAATACAGGATTCTGAAAAGGTATAGGGTTTATAATTAAACTTCTTGGGACTATGCTATAACAATCTTTCTAACTACTGTCTCACAATTGGGATATACAACAGAAGTAACTCTATGGGTACCTGGACTCTTACACAGTTGAAGTACTTTCAGTTGTCTTAAGTTCTGTTGATTTCATACTGCTGTGCTTGTGATTCTTTAAATTAGCTGAAGCTGAGCTGGCTGCAGCTAATGGATAGTTGCTGTGAGCATGCTTATGTCCTTAGTAGGTCTGAAACCAGATGAGTTGTGGAGGATGTTTCTATTTTCTGAGTAGGTAAGGTAGTATTTTTATATATAGAACAAACAAATTTAATTAATTAAAACTGTCTCCTTTCTTCATTTTTCTTATTCTCATTTCACTACTTTTTTTTTTTTCCTGTTCTAGTTGTTATTATGCCAAACTGAGGTAGTTACTATGTGTATCTATACTGCTGTTAATGCTGTAATGATTCTTCTTATAGTTACAATGTAGGATGGCTAGTTCTCTCTTCCTAGCTCCCTGCACTTCATTTAACTACCTGAGTATTTCTCCTGTGGTTTGGTGTTCTTTTTGTTTGTTTGTTTTGTTAATGGTTTCAGATAAAATGTATTTTTTGTATCTGCTGTATTAATTTTAGTTATACTTGAGCTGCCTAGTTAAAAGTTATGTCTGTGTGTCATAGAAATGCAGGTACATTTTCTGGTTTTCGTTTGTTTGTTTGTTTGGTTTTGGTGTTTTTTTTTTTTTGTGGGGGGGGTCTTAATAAAGAAGAAAGAAAAACTTCATGGCTTAAAAGGTATCTTATAAAAACTTATTTCTTAATTCATTTATTCTAAACACTTCTCTGAAAGCATTCTCAAAATAAAAATAGCTATAAATATACCTAAGAAATATGTTTATTAAACAGATAAGGGGAAGAAGAAACCTGTCTAATTATGCATCTTATTTTGAAAGTTGCTGTGGGAAGAATGTGCCAAAATAATTTACATTGTTTTATGATAAATACCTCTTGTTTTCCTTTCTTCTGCTTTCTTTGTGCTGTCCATAAAGGGGTGGGGGAGAAGATGGGCTGAGGGGCACTCTTAGGCGGGTCTGAGCCCTGAGGAGGGCTTCTTAGTAAACCTGGTCATTGTGTATTAATGGTATACAATGCTACAGGAGGAATATAGAAAAGTAGGAGTGTGAAAGGGTATAGAGCTTTCCCAGAATTCAGACAGAAAAATAGGTATTTTGCCTATTTTCTTGGTAGTGACGGTATGATGAAGAGCAGCCAGGTAATCTGGTCATAAGATTTTGCCATGTCTGTAATCCAGATGATAAAATATAAAAACAATGTTTTTAACCAGGTCACTGTTTATACCTGTGTGGCTGGATATCACCTAAAAAAGACAAGCCCAGCTGAATTAAATCTTCTCCATCTGAATGTGTGCAACATGAATTGTATTATGAAGGCCTGACTTGTTTTGAAGCTAAAGAAAGTAGAGGAAAATAGGGTGAGATCTCATACTTAATAGCTTTGCTGGAATAGCCCAAATGAAAGCCTTTAGCCCTGATACTTAGAATCAGAATTCCCTGGAGAAGGAAGAGGAAGGGGAGGGAAAAAAAGAAAGCTGTAGGAAAAAAAAAAAAAGTTAGCAAACACCTATAACAGTCTCTCTCCCCAGCATTGTTATACTCTTGCAGTGTGAAAACTGGTAGATAGTCCAGGAGGCTGTTACTCTGATTAGTTCTCTTTTATTGGCCTTTGAAAGGCAAAGTGAAGATGGCATACAAACTACTCATCTAGTCCTGTATGAACACAAAAACATTGAGACTTTTCTTCCATACCTGTACTTAAATTGCTGTGCACGATTGGTTTGTGCTCTAATGATGATAATCAGCTGGGCAATTTGAAATACAATTTTCAATTTTGAAACTTGATTGAATGAGAAGTGTAGTTGGTGCAAGCCAAACAGAATGGAAATATATGGAAAGGGTAAGATGACTTGTTGCTAACTCCCTACAAAAAGGGTATGTTGCTCCTTCATCACGAAGAGCAAGTGATCCGGAGAGGATGATTATATTATGAATTATATTTGCCCTTTTATTGATTTCCTCTGAGTTCAGATGGGTTAGATGAAATATATAACTTACTGTCATGTCTACGTGTAGGATACATAAACTGTCAGCATGAAGCATAATAAAGTACTGTGTAGCATAATTATGATAGAGCTGTGTTGGCAACTTTTGCCTCACTGATTCTATCGGAACCATTTCCTCTCAGAGTCAATGAGTGCCTGGAAAATCAAGGTGTGTAACCAGGAGCTCTGTGCACTCCTTGAGGCTGGGAATCAGTGTGCAGTAGTTGTTCCAGCATCTTGCAGTTTTTATTTTTTTTTTCGTGCTTTTTTTTTTTTTCTACTAGTGGTTCATATGTAGCAACAAGAAATTAACGGTAGCATTTGTGAGGTAATTATACCAAGTTTATGTATTTTGAGGGATTTAAATTGTTAGAGTAAGGTTTGGATACTCAGCAGGAATCATGCATTTGTAAGTGGGAGACAATACAGAATATGAAATGGTTGCCTTGAGTCTTTCAGAAATTTACTTTTGAGAAGTGGGGAGAAAAGGGGGAACCCTTGGGTTGCCCTGAGTCTTGATGCATCTGGTAGTTCTAAGTTGCTTGATATTTTTTTTAATAATTTTTTTAAAGCATTGCCCTTAGAAATGTAATTTATTATTATTTAACTTCACATCTGAACTCAGGTTTCTGGGGAGCAATACTGATATTGCTATGGCAGTGACCAGTACCAGTATTAAGTGAAGTAGTTATCCATGTATGTGTAATAGAGTATGTGAAACTGTGAATCTAAATTCTGAAGTAGCCAAAAGTAGATTGACTTTATTATAAGCACATCACAGAGCAGTTTAGGGTTGGCTCAAGAATTTGTTTGCTTATTTATTTTAACCTCTTTCCTTTTTTTTTTTTTTTTAAAAAAAAAAAAAAAGAAGAAGCATTCCAGAGAATAAACTCTATCAAATGAAAAATATTTGTTTGTTGACTAAAATACTTTCAAAGCTTTTGTCCACACATCAAACAGATCTACACTGCTTCCTTCTATCAAAATAGCAACAACTGTCTGAAAATGGTGCATGTAGCATGAAAGACAAAAGGTACAAGCCACTGAGAGTTCTTTTGGAGGTAACAATGAAAGCTCTCGGAGTAGATATTAGAAATAAGCAAAACTTGACAAGAGAAGGAGGAGGAGATGAAACCATATGATTCATGAAATCTGAATCTGTAGATTGGAAATCTATTGCAACATTTTTCAGAACTCAAGGGTTTTTTGTTTTATTGTTTCACAGCGGAATTGATCAATATATATTTTTCAGTAGTTAAGTCACAAGACAAAATGTGAAGAAGCATTGGGTCTATTTGGTAGTCAAGTTGGACTGATATGAACACTGATAGTCCACAACTAAAATGTTGTTAATACTGTTGTCTTAGTTTTCAGTGAGGATTATGTCAGCAGTGAGTCAGGATGGCTGATGGGAACGGGCCTGTTGACTTTACTTCAAATGTAGATAACTTTTTGAGGAGCTTAGTAAAGTGGAGGAGAAAGGAAATGTAAAGTAGTTGGTTGAAGGATTCATTAAGAAACAGCAGGAAATATTTAAAGTTGCTGCAGTTCTGTTGGTGAGGTTATGGAGGTACATGAAATTTAGGAAGAAGCTTTTAATGTGTGATGAGAGGTTGGTGCATTTAATTCTAGATGGAATTATCTAGCTCGAGAGTAAATACTGTTACAAACATAAAGCATACAAGCTATTCTTGCACAGGGAGTTAAGTTAGGCAGCTCTTATTAGTTCAGGTGCAGCACTGCAGGGACTATGCCCTTCAGGGTGCCAGCAGTAGCTGCAGCGCCATGTTACTCGCTTTGGGCAGTGGCACTGCTTGCCTGCGCTCCTTCTGAGTTTGACGTTGTAGGGCTTCTCCTCGTGCTTTGTTCCTCACTGCAGTTTGGCGTTTTGACCCTTTCTTATAGGAATTTCCAGAGGTAATAGCACTGTCAGTGCAGGGCTCAGCTGTGCCCTGCGGTGGGCCCGGTGTGGTACCAGCTGAGGGCGGCAGGGGCAGTCCTGGCCTTCCCTCACAGAGGCTGCTGTGGCCCCACTGCACACGCACAGATGTGGACACCTGAAACAACCTTTTCAAGATACCTGGTGAAATGTCTTCTGGGATGAGGCTAAAGAGGTAAAATCTTGAAATGAGAAGTGCAAACTGAGGTAGTATTTAGCTGGAGGAAAGAAAATGGACACAATACTGGAAGCAGTGTTACCGCGTTTTAAGAGTGTTTCATCTTGTATTTCAATAACTAGTGCAAAATGCAATGGGGTAGGTGAAATTTGGTGTAAAAAAATAAGGTGGTGTCATTACAGTGTACGTGAGGGCTGGATGACTGAGGATGAGGCAGGGTATGTAATCAAGGAAAGCGGAGGATTTCTGCTGGGAGTTGGAAGCTGAGCACACAAGCTGAGGCCTGGGTGTACAACCTGGTCAGAGGGGGACTGCAGGTCACAATTGCCACTTGACCAAAAAGTGTAACAGGTAAAATACTTGCTAGAGACAGGGGAGTGTTAACATGTCTTTTTATTTTTAATTCAGTGCTTTAAATCCTTTTTTTTTCATGTTAAATTGGGGAGGAGGGTTAGAATGGGTCAGATAGTGTACAATGACAATTAGGATAGTGGGTAACCTGTCATGAAGATCAGACTGAAAGACCTTGAATCATTGGACTTGCGTGAGAAAAAGGATCTGAATCTCTAACTACATGCTACAAAAGCATTAAAGATAAATATTGGGAAAAGAGAATGGTAAAAGAACCAAAGCATACGAACTGGCCATGATTCAGCTGGATTCTGTCCAAACTCTTTGAGCAGCCAAAGTTGCCCATAATAGTTTAATGGGGCCACCAGAAATAAGTGATTTTAAGGAAGACTGGTGTTGGATTGCCAATAACTTCATGATGGAGTTAACTTTAATAGTGAAGGATTGTCCTGCTCATCCAGGATTTCCTTTCTAGATGTGTAACTTCCTTCAAATCTTGTGGTGTCTTTTCCTTCACAAGAGGATACATTGAAGTTAGGGCATTCCAACACTTCACAAAACAAAAGTGTGGTCTCATGGTGTTAAATGTAGTGGGAGTTGAGTGGGTGACATCTTTGAGAGCAATAGATGATTGTTACTGCCGTGTGAAAAGCAAAGGATTTAAGAAAGAAGAGCAAGCTTAAATAGTTGCTTTTTTTTTTTTTTGCCCTTCAACCCTACCAATGTTGACACTTAATATAAGATAGGAGTAGAGCTGTGAGCAATAAGTAATGGTTTTAAGCAAGAGCAAAGTATATTGAATTGTGAAGTAAATCTGAATATGGATTGTCTGATAATGTGTTAATGGTGCTGTAACTACTGATAATGACTGACTGCTACTGGACATTACTTTCAAAGAGGATGGAATGGCTTAATGAATTTTCAGAATTTTCTGCAGAAATCACAAGTGTTCTTTTCTGACAGTAGCTAGTGCCAGTCAGAATCATGTTTAACCTGTAATAAAGCACAGATATATGTGCCTTACCATGTTTGTACTGTAGTATATCATTCTTTTCTGTGCTGAGGTCATACTATGTTTTATGTAGAGAGCATTTTTTCTCAATAAATCTTTTTTTCCTTTTTTTTTTTTCTGATGGTCATGTAAAAATATATATTCAGAAATATGTCAGAAAAATGTACAGGCAAAGAAGTAGTTGGATGTGTTGGATGACATTCTTCTAATGTTCTGTCCTTTGGATTGTTCATGAGAAATGTTCTACTTCAAACAGAAAGACAAGAGATGACTCACTGTCTGGGATATAAAAATACCTGAATAAGGTGGAGTTGATGTACAGATGTATTTATGAAAATTGTCTTTTCCAGACATTTACACTTATGTATCCTAGATGAATTAGAAGTATGAGTGGACAACACAAAGCTGTCCAGACCCTTTCATTTAAACTTTCATTTTTGATTACTGGGAGAAAAGGTAAATTAAGGGACCAAGTGCAGCAGGGACATACATATTAAAGATTTTCTGGGCAACCCAGAGTAAATCTGCCAAAGCTAGATATTTCTTTTCTCTCTAAGACATTTCTTCAGAAAATGTGATGCTATCTCCCAGTCCTTTGTAATATATATGGAGAAAAAGCTGGAGCATCCAAACGTGTATAAAAGCATACTGAAAATTGCTGTGCTTTCAGAATTTCACATTAGGAAGAAAAAAGTAAAGTCAACACAGTCCTTTAGCGTGTGTTTCATGAAGAAAGTGGTATCAATGCACAGGTACTTGTACCAGGGAGGTTCATGCTTTGTGCTGTTAGAAGCTGGGCCCTGGCTCTGCTCCTGGGTTCTGTCTGGCTTGGCCCCGTCTTCTGGCTCTCAGTATCTGCCACCAAGTTTGCTCCTGGTTAAAGCCAGCATTCAAAACAGCATATCTTATGTGGACATGAGGGATTGGAAGTGACCATTTCATTCACTATGCTCATTTCTAAAACATCTCTACGTATTTTAGAGCAAGATACGTGATTTAACACACCGAAGCACTTGCATAGCTATGCCTTTTTTTCCTCTAACCTCCACCCCGCTTTTCTGGTTGTACGTGCTAAATGACAGATTTTTCTCAGATAATATTCATGTGGTACTCCAAAATAATTCTGCAGACATGGTAAAAGCTTTTAGAGACTGTAAAACTGATTATCTCTTCTGTAGCTCTTTTCATCTTCAAAGCACTTACCAACATTAACTAATTAATCCTCACAGCATCCCTCTGAGTTAGATATCATTGCCATTATACAGATGAAGGAATTGAAGTGAAACACTGTGTCTAGCTCAAGATCGCCAAGATGGTTGGTGACAGAGATGGAATTAGAATGCACAGACCTGTATTTCTAGGTTTTTCACTGAAACTGTCACAGCATTCCTCTCTTGACAAGTGTATGCACAAGTATTAGTAGTCTTACTATGGCTGCAGGCTGAGCTTGTTAATGAAATATTATTATGAATTGCTTTGATAGGAGAGTTGTTTGCAGTCAGACAGAGTATTATCTTTTTAAAACCGTCTTCTGCTCCTTTTTCCTGAATGGATGAGAGTGCAAGCATGAATGGGTTGCCACAGACATGATTTACTTCGGGTGTAGCTGTAGCTATAGCTAATTGTCAAGTGGTTTAGAGATTTACAAAGAATGCTGTACACTTTGGAAGAGAAAAATTGTGTTTCTTGTGTTTCACTGAGAAATTTCAGTCAGAAGTAATGCTTCAGATCTGTATCGTTTCTATTCTCTCTGGAATAAATTCCTGAGATGGCTAACGTGTCCTGGATTTTCTTCTTGCTGACGTGTATTAGATGAGCTCCTAGCTGCGCTCCATTACAGGGGAGCCAACAAGGAAAGAGGCGAATGTGGGTATTCAAATTGTAGCTAACTGCAATGACAATATTTTCAAGTATTTTCAAATCAGATGATATACAGTTTTTGTAGCAAGTCTTGGATTCTCATGGGGTGCTCTTTTCCCCCTCCCAAGTGCTTATAGCAACCTTCCAGTACCTAAAGGGGGCTTACCAGAAAGCTGGGGAGGGACTATGTGTCAGGGAGTGTGGTGATAGTGCAAGGGGTAATGGCTTTAAACTAAAAAAGAGTGTAGATTTAGATTAGATATTAGGAAGAAATTCATTTACTTTCAGTATGGTGAAGCACTGGCCCAGGCTGCCTAGAGAAGGTGTGGGTGCCCCATCCTCGGTGGTGCTCAAGGCCAGGTTGGATGGGGCTTTTGGCAGCCTGGTGCAGTGGGAGACATGGCAGGGGTGCTGGAATTGGGTGATCTTTAAGGTCCCTTCCAGCTTACACTATTTTGTAATAATAGCCAGGTGAAACTCCCTGTTGTTTACAATGAGGTTTGTGTATATAGTCAATACTGGGGAGCAAGGAAGGTTTTTGTCTTTTTTTTTTTTTTACAGGTTTTAGGAATAATGGTAACAGCACTGAACTGAATGAGGAGGATTACAGCATGTACTTTAAGGCAACCAGTAAATGCAATGCTGAGCACAGGTTGATTGAAAGTGAACACAAAAATGACTGCTACAGAAAGCACAATTAAAGCATGCATTAGAGATGACTGCCCAGACCTGCCTGGAAAGTCCGCACTAGAAAATCCTCACATTTAAGAACTGGAAGGTTCTCAATTTGCTAATTGTCCGTCTCCTGCACTGGCTAATGCTTCAGCTGCTCTGAGTAAAAATATTCTGTCTTAAGTAGAAACTGCTATTTGGTGTTAAACTTATCCTGTTGAGTAGAGGAAGCAAAATGAGGCTGCGATCCTGTTTTCTTTAAAATCTGCCTTTAACTCTTGGTAATCTTCTGCTCCCCAGTGCTTACTGAGAAAGAACATTGAAGAGTTTTAAACCAATGCATCACAGGCTGTATGGCCTGCGATATATTGAAGTACCTAGGAAGTTGTGTTATGGGATGCTGCACTGGGCTTAATATAGCTGGTTGGTTGTTTTTCTTCATTCATTAAATGATAAAATCAAAATACAGAAGAAAAAACAAAACAAAAAACAGATCTCCAGGTCTATCTCTTCAAATATGAAAGGATGAACTTACATTCTTAGATCTTTCTGTTATGTTAGTTTTCAGAAAGAGACTTCAAAATGTTTCTGCTCCCTCCTCACACTTCCATACAGGGTGGTGGGTTTCCTCTACCAAATTGAAAATACATTCTCCTACTTGCATGTTTTCTAATATTGGACAGAGGATGAAGAAAATATAAACCTTGCATTACAGATTTGATCTGTGTTAGAGTAGTGAAGCAATAAAGACTAGAAGAGCTTTGTTATTAAGTGGCCTGAAATTGAAAGGGTGAGATTTGAAAGTCAGGGTATAACTACGTTTGAAAGATAGGTTTATCTTTGTAGAATCACTGTTCATTGAATGCAAACCTCAAAATATAAAGAGTAATTGTGATGATTAGACAATAGGAAAAAAAAAATAACAATATGCCTGTTTGCTCTAGTTTAAATGCAATGGACAGATTATTGATATGCTTGGTTTCATACAACTGAACCTAAAAACTGAATATACCTTAAAACAAACTGCACACCATAATGCTTCAAGTTTTAAGTCCAGAGGACAGAATTTAGGGATGTGGCTGAAGACTTCCTCCATGTCCTTTAGGGATGTGTTTTTATACCATCTGAGGCTGATGAGCACTTGGCTTGCATTTCTTTGTCTGAAGGAATGTTTGCCAGCTGAGGAACTGTTTGCCATGAGAACAGCCATTTAGCTGTCTGTGAGGTGCAGGTACTGAGACTAGACTGGTGAAGAGATGTGGGAGTAGTCGGTGCTGTGTTTTAGCACTTTCTGGTTGCCAGCCATTGAGCAGGATGTCCAGGACTGTAGGTGGTCCCCACCAGGCAGAGAGGTGCATTGCTTTGCCACTCTGAGTCCAGGAAGCTGCTCCAGGATCAAGGGCAGGGTGGGGGCTCTGTGTTTTCAATAAATAGTGCTCCAAGTTCAGCAGACATGCTCTTAGAAAAATTATCAAGTAAGTATAAAATTAATATTTAACAATATTACTACATTTTGTCTGCTTCATTAATTTTTTATTAATTTATGAAAATGCTGTTGATGGAAATAATATTGACAGCTGGTAGTGTGTTTTTTTTTAAATATCTTCTGGTAAATGCAAACTTATCTTCGTTATGAACACAAACCATCTAACAAGCCATATTGGGTAAATGCTCTAATAAGACAATAATTATTAGAGCATGATGCATTAATGTTTAATATTGTTCATAACTCAGCCTTAAGAGATTCATAACGGATATGTGAGGGGAGTGCTGTCTTAAGTGTTTATGATTATGTTAATAGTAAGACATACTGTAGGGAAGGAGATAATTTTCAGATAGTTACCCTTTCTGCTTGCAGAGGGTATTCTGAAGAAGTTGTTCCAATTTTATTCTAATAATTCTTAAGCACTTCCAACAAAGTGAAGTGATAGGAGCAACTCTCCATGACTATAAATCCTCAAGAAACTATTTGCATAGTTGCTAAAAGATTAAAATTCCAAATTCAGCTGAGCTGTGGTTCTTTGACCCCAAAGTGCTGGTGAACAGGAGTTCCAGAACCTTCACTTATTTTGAAAATTTCATGGTTGTTCCTTCTATATTTGAAAAAAATCTTAATACCTTCAGACACTCTGATTTGTCCTTAAGGAAAACCACTTCCAAAAGGAGCTGTACTTTCAAAAGGCAAAGAAGAATTCTTGGGAATTTTAGAGGTAGTGTTTAATCGCAGCGCTGGACTGAACAAATGTAGTAAGGAGAAAGAAAAGCTATAATCTGTAGTGGAGAGGAGTGGAACGTACACTATGGTGAGGTTTTGTAAATCTCCTAATAAGTTATAGACATAGCAAAAAACATTCTGATTGCACTTTTTCTTCCCCCTCCTTTTTGTCTAAAGCAGCTGCTGATTATCTTCTTCCCCTAAATAAGTCACTGAAACAAAAGTGTCTTTTATAGAATATTTTCTTTGCTGTGCATGAGAAATTGAAAGAAAAAAAAATCTCTTTAAAATGGTGTTATGTCATTATGATGCTGTGTGAAATCGAATGTATTCATGTTTTCAGAATATTTCTGTCTGCCCCTCTTGTCAGAGTATCTGTATCTATGCAGTCTTCACTTGACTCCATTCTTTCGCATCTAATTTCTTCTCTGTCCATTCTTCTCCTACCTGTATCTTACGTTCTTATCTCAGCCTGAACCTAGCAATGTTTGAGTTGAGCTTTTGGGATATTGAAGTGAGAAGTTAAGCAATACAAGTTCACATAGACAGAATAGCCCTTACTACTAGCTAACTATGAGCTTGATCAAACTTGCAAAATTATTTGTCTTTTGCTCCTGATTTGAAGTGCCTGCATGCATCCTGTTAATACTCATACCTAATGTGAGAAACACACGATTTTTTTATCACAGCCCAGCAGGCAGGATACAGATATTTTCTAACAGCATTACTGTATCCTTATCTCAATAGTGCTAATATTATCCTCTGCCAAAACAGACATGATATATTGAAGTATCTGTAGCCATAAAGGATCTCTGCATATTCCTTGAATTTAGCTTGCCGCATGTCTGTCATCCATGGTGATCCTGATGTTGCAGCTGCTGTTGCAAGAAGCAGCTTAAATGTGTTGTCAGAATACCGGTGCTGACTGAAAAGTAGTGTAGCCCTTAATGGCCTGCGAACCCAGAGGTGTCCATTAAGGTACCTTGTCTCTCTTCTACTTTCCCTACTCCCCCTTTGTGTCCTGATAGGATTGCAAACACAGAAGTGGGCTACAATGTCAGGTAGAGGTGGGATTCAGATCACAGACATAAGCCAACTAAACCATGGGGGCCGAACTTGCCTACCTTTAAAGTTAAGCACTGGTTAATGAAATAGGTTCCGATCTTCTGAAGTCTGAGTTCTGGGAAACTGTTCCTTTATTTTCACTGACTGGATTAAACCTGACGCCAAAATGTTGGAAAAGAACAAGTCTAGTACTGAAAACCATTTTCTGTTTTATTATCTACAATATTTGCATACATCAGTGCTCATTTACACGACAATTGTGCAGAGACACAATCTTTGCGATGTAATGACTTTCTGATGGTCTGTCTTTAAATGATAAATTAAAAGAAAATGCCACCTTCCAGCTGCATATAAGACCAAATTTATAGCCACCTGAACCTGGTTCTTATTCCCTGGGTGGGTGGGGAGCTGTAGAAGGAAGCTACAAAATGTCTGTGTTATTTGCACTCTGTATGTTTAAGTTATTTGGATGTATTTCCAGTTTCGTTCAACCTCCCTGAAATAAATCTTCCTGAAATTCAAAGGGGGAAAGTGTCTGTATGGGGTTAATCTTAGGATTTTACAACAGAGTTTAGATCAAATCAAAACCCTTGGCAGTTGGTGAACCATAGGTTCCTCTTGTTCGTGTAAGTCCCTCCATCACCCACTCCAGCATGGCACTTTTGAAATGCAGAAATCTGTCACTTCTGAGATAAACTGCTAATCCACCTCTCTCCTTGGCACATTCTCTGTTCAGTGGGCAGATTTCTTATATAGGTATTTTCTATCACTTTTGCCAGTGCTGCCTCAGTGTCATAAGCTGATGGCTTTAGCTAGTGATTTTCTGTTTTTTCAGACTCAACAGAGAAATCCAGACTCCTCTCTGTGAAGTGTTTTTGGAGTTGATCCCCTGCTGAAAGTCTCCTCTAAGGTAATGGTTACAAATGACAGCAAGCATATTGTAAAGAAAATTTCTGAAAAATGTTTCATCAAAAGATCTTGTGAATTCTATGGTCTGTGTTATTTCTTTCAACACCAGCAGCAACCTCTGTTGGTCTTGCTAGTAAATATCTATGCAAGTCTCTGTTCTGGTTATTTTGGGTTTATTTTTATAGTAATACTTCCACTTTCTGTGCTGTTGTCCAACTTTGGCAGTTGCATATTGTGCTTGTTTTATCTTTTTGGGTTTTTTTGCAGCTGTCTGGTATCAATTATGTTGAGTTTTTCTCTCATGTATGAGAAGTCTAGTTGGTTAGTGCCTTTAGTTGTGTTTTTGGTGTTTTCTTTGCAACGTCTACTCAAATATTTCCTTCTCTATAAAGAATATGTTTGGTGTTCGGTGTTCATTGTCATGCTTATGAACTTGTGCCCTTTAATTCTGAAATAACACATTCTGGTTGTGGTGCATCTGGTACGTAAGCTTGTTGTTTTGTGGGAGTTTCAAGAAGTTGTTCAATGTAATGGTTGCTCTTCAACTCTCTTGTTGGATGTTTGTATGTTAAAATCCTCAAGATTAGGTCCTTGATTATACATGTAAATGCATCTGAATACACATTTAATGTACTATATTATATATATGGCTGTGTGTGTGTATATATACATACCTGCAACTTTAGTTTCTATATATATATATATAATATATATACACCCACAAATAAATCATAGAATGGCCTGGGTTGAAAAGAACCTTAAAGATCATCTAGTTTCAACCTCCCTGCTCTGGGTTTCCAACCACTACAGCAGGCTGCCCAGAGTCACATCCAGCCTGGTCATGAATGTCTCCAGGGATGGGGCATCCACAAAATCAGTGAATGAGATTGTTGTTGTTTAAGAGAGTACACTGACTCTGAGGACCTTACCATCTGTAGATCTGCTTTCTGAGCTATGTTGATAGCTTTGTGCTTTGCAGAATACACATCTATTATAGTATGGGCTGTAGTTGTCTTTTGAAATTTCCTACTGACACGCTCTTGCAGCAATCTGCTTCCACATTTTTGGCCTTCCTTTATTAGGAAGTAATAAAATTATTTGGGTAAATAAAAATGGGTATGCTATTCACAGTGCTTTGATTCCTTGTTGGTAATTAAACACACAAGACATAATCACGACTCTGTGAGTACTTCTACTGATGATGATTATTACTGTATTGTAATAATCTGGGATGCAGTAAGATGGTAAATTGCTGACTGTATTGCTATTTTGTAGTTCACTGTTATAAGGAGTTACTGAGTAGGGTTGTATTCTGTTCCTATGTGTTGCCCTGGCATTTTTTTTTTCCCTTTCTCTGGGTGTTTAGTGGTGTGTTTTACAATGTGATTCATTCTCACAGGAAAAAAGAAATCTTGTCAGCAAAAGATTATGGCATATATAAACTGGTGACGTGAGGCTTTGTATCCATCTCTAGCTTCCCATTCCATTGCCAAGTCAGGCATGTATTGAAAAGACCTATTTCTGAGTTTTGAGTTTCAACACAGCAACACTTCAGAATGCTGCTTCCATGATTTCACCATTTGCTTGGTTTTGGTGAGACAAGTCTGATATGTGCAGAATGTGTGAAACCACAAGATGAAAAATCCTCGGCACATATACAGTACAGCTAGGCAAAACACTGAGTTAAAGCACTGAAAACTTTGAAATGGTGATTATTCTGGAAAACGTTAGTAGTCAGTTTTGACTAAATTAATCATTTCTTCAGGCAAAATACATTAAAAAAACTGGGGAAAATAGATTCATACTATTGGGAAATCATAATCCTCCTCTATCACCTGACTTCCTTTGTTGTTACCCATCCTCATCCCCTCCCATCAGTGAATGCCGGCTTCTGTGGTCCCAAAGACTCTGGAATTGGTTATGCTAATACACCATAACACATGAAAAAGTTTTTGGATCTGATCTTTCACTTTTTTTTTCTTGGCGGTGACATCTGAAAGGTTATCAGTCTCTAAGCAGGTTTCAGATATTCGAGTGCACTTTTCAGCTATCAATTCATGTGTTGTGCATTCATCACTGATAACTAGGGGAGAAAAAAACTTTCAAACTTGGTATTTTTTATCATAGGTCATCCTTTAACTTGCATTTATTATAGTAGTTCCTTCAAGCTTTTCAGTGAATTGGTCAAGTTGCTTGTGAGAACAGCACTTTGGAAGAAATAGTTGTGCTAACAGATTTTAAACAATAAACTTCTTTAAAAGGAAGTAAATGCAGTTCAGAAAATATGCCCCAAGCCACTGGATTAAAATATATAATAATGTTGCACATCATTTGTTGGTGACTGGTGTGTTTTACTTATTTATTTACTATTATTTTTGTATTCTGCATATTGGTTAGCTATATTGATACAGTGTCTCACGGTAATTTCACTTAAGGAAAATGTAAAGAAAACTTCAGCAACTTGAAGCCATGTTCTCTGCATGTTTCTTGAGATTCAGGTAACTGAATAGCTAATGGTTTATTCAAGACTAATTAATCATATTTCTTCTGCATGGGGATTATATTTTTGTCTTTAATATCCTTCATGTGATACAGGTTGATCATTGCCCAGGGAAGTGGTGGAGTCACTGTTTTTGGGGGTGTTTAAGGAAAGGTTGGACCTGACGCTTAGGGACATAGTTTAGTGGGTGACACCTGTAGTAGGGAGATGGTTGGACCAGATGATCTTGGAGGTCTTTTCCAGCCTTTATGATTCTATGATTTTGGAACCAATACCTTAGTTTTGATCCCAGACTCATTTAGGTAGTTTAGGGCCACAAGCAAGATAACAAGCAATTGAGGAAGGGACTGAGGAGGCAGGGTTTTTTGCCTCTTTAAAAATGATGCTGCTGTTTCTGTGTAATTTTTCTGTCTGATATAATATGCAAAAGAACGCTTCAAAATGTTGCATATTTATGGCATTGCTTTTAAAAGTTGAGGTATATTGTTTTGGAAACTGTTGCATAATGGAAGAAAATAATCGAAATTTAAATACAAACACTGAAGTCAGTATCTGCAGGGATTATAAAAGAGGATTTTGCCAGTATTGAAGAAAAAGCAAAGCTGTTGTAATGGCTGGTGTCTTGTGAAAGCACTGGATAAATGGAAAAAAGAATTGCTGAAATAATGCTGACTTCCCAATGGCAATCGATACTTGCTCATTAGTGGTGTTGGGTTTTTCTTTCTTTTTATTTTTTTTTCTAGATACCTCAAGTAGACCAGTAAATGTAGTTTTATAATAATCTTCAACTAAATGCACTCCCTTTCTGTAGTCTAGCATCCTTTTTTTTTTTTTCTTTTCCTGAAAGCTAACTTTTTTTTTCAATTTTCACTTGTGTATAAACCTTTGAGGAAAATTGTTTTTCTCTTTGGCTCCTGCAAACGTACTGCTGTTGGAATAGGGCATCCACTTTCAAGAAATTTTCATGAGAATACTTCACAGCCAACTACAAATACTTATGACCTTGAGGTTGTCTTTGATCCTAAATCAGCTTTTAATTACCATTTTAGTTACAGTGGTTTAAAAAAAAAATCCTATCATTTTCAGAATACAGCAAAGATATGAGTGCTGACTCAGGAGGATAGTTATTTTAAGATTTCTATTACTAATTATAACTAAGTTATTACTACACATCATTGCTGGCCTTCCTGAGTACTTGTTTATATAGATTTTATCAGGTAGTGCATTAATTTCCTGAAGGTTTGCATGGACCGTTGCACAAGTGTTGAGATAATCTAAAATTTTCTTAGAAATAATGCTCTTTTGCGAGTTCTATTCCTTTCTTTTACAAGACAAATAGCAAAACACCACAAATCCTGAACTATTTGTTTAGTATTATAATGAAAGTCACATCAAATTTTGGATTTGTTCTGTCTTTCAGGATTTCGATAGGTCTTGAAATTCTCATATGTGCTGGATATGATTTCTAGCAGGAATGCTTCGAATGTGTGGGTCAGCATCGTCCTTCATGACCTTTTTAATGTCACTAGCAATATGGTGTGAAATACATCAAACAAGTCTTTGAATTACAAAGGAAAGTTGTAAAAGGATGTCTCTGAAACTGTCACTTTCAACTCATTTTCTAGACACATTTTGCTGTTATAATCTTCAACAAAACTGTAGAAAGTCTTTGATATGTAAAAAAAATTACTGTATACATGTATGCTGACACAAATTTGTCAGTGTGATTCAATCTTTATCAAAATGTATATGTTTATAAAAACTTAAATATAAATTGAAATTGAGGAAACAAGTGATCAGCACCATCTCTTTTGTGTGTATGGTGGTGGTTGTTGTTTCTTTCCAAGTCTACTCTATGCCCTGATTTTACAGTACACTCAGAAACAGGTTTTGTAGATACTTGAGACCAGGAACACGTTCAAATGCAATCAATTCCCAAGCAACTCTTGGTAATGTTTTTGGTAAAAAGGAAGGGAAACTTAAGTACATCTCTTCATCCTGTGTGAAATGCTCACCTCTTCCCTAGTGACCCTTCTCACTAGTGACTCACTTCCCTGAGTGACCCTTCTCTATACAGAGAACAGCCAATAAAGTTGGTATTATGCACACATTTTTAATTTAGGGGAGTATGTTTCTCATTAACGACAGGCTATGGAAGAGCAGGTTGTCTCCTCATAGGGCAGGGGGCCTGAATTGAGCATCCAAGTCCACCATGTTGTTTACTTACTGCTCACTGGAATAAAACTGTCTGTGCAGTAGTAAATTGCAGCCAGGATAGGATGTTCGCCTTTTGGAGAAGCTCATCAATCATATCATCACTGAGTTTGGATTACAAAACTAATGCTTTAATTGCCTTGCTGGTTAGCAAGTTCTAGCATTGGTTCTTTCTTTAGTAATGTATTATTTATATTGTGCTTTTTAATAACTGTTGAAGCTTGGCTGTTAAGTACTGTCAAATTTTTCCTCTTGGAGGCACAAATTGAAGGGGGCAAAAAAGGGTGTGGTTCTTTTTTTAGCTTAGCCTCCTTATGCTCCTGTTACTCTGTGAGTAAACAACAACAAAAAACTCATTTCAGCTTCCCCAAATGATTAACCTTTTCATCCAGTAAGCATCGTGAATATTTAAATGAAATAGTTGGTTTTTTCTCTCTAGTATTGTGTCCTGTATTCAATGCCAAATCTGTCAACTTGTCAACATATTTAATAAAATGGGAAGAGGAGCTTCCAGTGTAGCTTCACGTTGAGCACCAAAATGAGTTCTTGCCATTTTGTGAGTTGACTTCTTCAAAATAGTTGTTGAGAAATAAATTCTCTTTTACTCCTGTACCGAGGTCTGCAGTGAGTAGTAAAATAAGTATTCCCTTAAAAGACAGTGCCGTCACATTAATGTGGATGCTCCAGACTGTTGACTTTTCTCCCTATGATGTTTTCTTACTCAATAGTGAGGTACCTTTTCAAGTCAGTAGCACAGGAACTGTATGGCTAGATCAAAGGTTGCATTCACATAATACTAATCTCTGTTTTAAGTATAAGGAGAAAGAGGCCTGAAGGAGGGTATGAAACTACTATGATGGTACTCTGAGCTCTCAAGGTGTTAATCAGAAGATGCCAGCAGAAATATTGAAAGCAGGAAATGTGAGAAAAGAAAACGTAGGGAGATAGAATTGTGCCGTGACTTGCTTTGAAAGATTACCTGCTAACTTTTAATAAAGTACCAAGTTAGGAGGGAAAGGTGGACAGGGAAAATATTGAGTCAAGGTCTTCGAGCATCATTTTTTGCCTGTCACATTGGTTTAGTAGCTGTGCACCATCTGTGTTTTGACTCTGAGGAACCTGAGGTACTGGAGGAACCCATTCTTCACCTGCCATTTTGGCAAATACTGTAATAATGAGTCTGAGCGATAGGCAAGAAATGTTAATTAAAATGACGTGAAGTTACACAGAAACTTTGATTCTGAACGTTTTTGCATATGAACATGCACACTGAACATGAACGTGCACGGGTACAGAAGTACTTGGAACTATATGTTTATCAATAGAGCTGTTAGTGTTCTGGTACTTGGACAGGACATGCAAGTTGAAGAAGGAAAAGCATTGTATATTTATGTGGTATTTAAGATTATTTGCATTTTCTTTCTTTCTCTTCAGAAAGTTGAAAGCTTTTTCTAGTGGCACTTAACGTATTTGGATAGAATTGTCTTCATATGTAAAAAAAAAAAATAATAAATTGCTTTGTACTAAGCAGAGAGTAAACTCTGACTTTAATTCTTTGCTCAAAAATCTCCTACATATTGCTTCGCTACATGGTTTATCATGCCCTTGGTTCTTGAAAGACTGTTTACACAAATTCTTTGCTCAGTTATCTATTTATAAATATGGTTTGTGCAAATGATGAAATAAATATTTGTCCCCTTTGCAGTACTGCTATTTCTGTTTGCATTAGTAAAAGAATATTTCATGTTGTAATATCCTTCAGGTAATACAGATTAAATTTTATACCCGCAGAAGTTCAGTTTCAGGTTAATACCCTACAGTCACTACAGAGTGATGTTTAATTTAGATGCCCAAAAGCTATAGATTATTGTTGTTGGATAGTTATACCATGGCCAATAAGGAATGAAAAAAGGATGTGTGACTGCTCCTGTGTGCATGCTATCCTATTACTAGTGAAAGAAACTGTTAGAAACAAGGAAATGCACCTGAAAGTTGCATCAGTGTTGTGATTTATACAGGAGACGTTGCAATGCAGTATACTGGGGCTTTAAGAGACAGCTCATCATAATCTCTGGGGCCATGACCTAACAGATTAAATAAAAAGATGAGTTTGTATTGTCAGAGAAACTTTGTCTAGAGGACAAAACATTTTATTTAGGGGATAGGTTAGTGGTATTAAAGCTTAGAGTTGATTTGCTTTACACATACAAATTTACAGTAAGTCGTTTTTTTTAATTAAGCCAACCCATGGATTGTTAAAGGAATTATTTGAGAACAGATTAGTTCATTTAAAAGAAGAATGAAGGATACAAAACCTGAGAATCTTAGCAAATTCAGTCTCCGCTATTCCTTTTGCTCAAAAGCAAAACATCTTTTCCTTTATTTCAGTTTATTTTAATTATTTTAACCTGCAGACTGTTTGGGAGAACTGGAGGCATATAATCCTGTCCCTTAATTCCTTTTCAGCACTAAGTAAACCTGGAATGCCACAAGATATCTGAATAATCCTGCGTTCAAATAACTCTTGAGGTGTAGACATACTTTTTTTTTTTTTTCAGTGCTTTTGGCAGAAATAAATAACACCTATTACTTGTGGTCCCTTGAGCTGTTGTATCTACACCAATCTTCAGAATAGAGAAATATGCTACGAAAATGTATATCCTTCTCACAAATGCAATTCTTCAGTCTACAAAAATTACCTAAATATTTAAATAAACTGTTTATATAGAGATACTCTTCATTGTCTTTTCCTTTCACTGCAATGCTCAGCAGGTGTTTAAATGTTTTATTTTTTCACTTCAAGCTATCAGTGTGAAGGAATACCAATAAATGTGTTAGTTTTAGATAATCCAAAATTCCCTTTGCTCAGCTTCTTAGTTTATAGTTATCTGTGTGGGTTAGAAATCTATTAGTGTGTGTTCATCTTCACCCAAATCTATTCACCAAGCATCAAAACTCATCAGTGAGATGGAATAATGCCATTTAATTAGTCTTTGATATACAGTTTAATTAGGCCTTAATAAGGGGTAGTGCATCCTAAAATCAATTATCTTGCTCTTCTTAATAAGAGCAGCTAATTAGTAGGTAAATCGCCACAGTTCCCCTTTTATCCTACAGTTTGCACAGTCTTGTGGAGGAGATTAGGCTGAGGAAATTACTCCCCAATAGCTTGGAGAAATTTTGAGGCATACCTCAGAAGGTGTTTTGCCAGACAAACTGTGGTACATCAGAGAAATAATTAAATTAAATTAAAAAAAAGAAAAGAAAAAAGAAAAAAAGTCTGATCTCAAACGCTTAATTTCTTGAGCGTTTTGCTCAATTTGTTAGTGTGAGGTCACCTAGATGACAAAGGCAAATGGAACCTAGGGGTTGCCTGGCCTGCAGCAGTCTCCATCGATGTACAGTGTGTGTCCCTGGGCTCGCTTCAGAGCAGTGATGAGATAACACAAATACCTATACCTGTTTCCTATTTATTTTGTGGAAAATTGTGTAGCTGCAAACAAAGGATGGCTTATGGGCCTTAAGCACATTATTTACAAAATATGGCTTTATAAATGGTTTCGAATAAGAATACCAAGAAGGGAAGGGAGGCTGCTTTATAGGGAAAAGAGCACAGTGAAAAATAAAAAAAAAAAATAAAAATAAATAAAAAGAATTATCCATGGGTGCTGAAAACTGTTGCATGCATGCTCTAAGCACACAGGTGTTGTATTTGAGGTCTCCTCAAACTGAGGAGAAAAGACTTGGAGCTTCTTCAAATGGAAGCGTGTTCTATTTTTGAATCTATGTTCCTAGTTAAACTTCCTGCTGGGAAAAGGATTATGGGCACAAACAGAGTATTGCAAAGGGTATTTGGGACTTCCTTACAGGTTCTGTCTGTCTCAAAATGCTATCTGTAGACCTCCACAGACTGGGACAGACAATAATTTCATACAGTCATGTAGGCTAATGTACAGAATACTGACATAGGTTTGTTAGATCTGATGATGACTTGTTGAGTTTTTGCTTTCAAAGGATGGTGTTTTCTCTTTTGTTGGACACTCACGTTTTTTTTTTAATCAGTTGAAGGAAATTTGAGTACAAGTTTGTGACTAATCAGTGAATGGAAAGACTTTTTTCGTTCTTTTTCTGCTGCTACTACATCCTGCGTATACTACTGTCTTTACACCAAACTTTCTTGCCAAGCATATCAGAGATTTTATAACTGTGAAAGTGTGATGTTACTGCTTCAGTTTCCCTTATGCTGATTGTTGCAGCTTTTCTAGACACTTTCTGGTGTTAGTCATTAATGACAACACAGTGTCCCCGTTTAGAGAGTCTGAGGTTGCCTTCTGTTCGTTGTATTTTGTCCCTGCTACATTACTCATGGTTTCTGTGGAATGAAATGCTCTGGAGGCAACCATTCCTTCCTGTGAGATTTGATGAAATGATGTATTCTTTTGATATCTTCCTGATTCAAATGCTTATTCCAGCACTTCAATTAATGATGTTAACGGCACTAGAAAGTTGTAAGAAGCTGTCTTTCTATTTGATTTTCAACTGGTATAGGACAGGCAATTTTAAAGGTGAATATCTGAATCTCCAGGCAGTAACATTTACTGCATCTGTTATTACATTAGTAGTCTTCTTGATGGTGGTTGTCTTAAGAAGCAGAGAAGAAAACCAGCTGTCATCTCATTCCGTTCTGTCTGTGTTTATAAGTAATCCTGAGTGCATATGCAAGATGTTAATATGTCCTAATGTAGCACATGCACCATAGCATTTTGTTCTTTGTACGTGTGCTAAGAAAATAAGTCACTGATAGCCGTGCAAACTTGCTGAGCGCTTAGAGCCGTTGGTCTCTCGTAGGAGGAACAAAATAAAAGGCAACGACGACAAAACCATTAAATGCTTTATTTTGGGTTTGCCTTGAACCTGCTGTTCTATTTTGGGTTTGCCTTGAACCTGCTGTTCAGAAATGGGTGCAGCAGCACCTTGCCACCCTGTAACCATTATGCTGAAGCCCAAGTAGTTGGACATCAAGGTACCATCCCCACAGGAGTCCAAACATACGAAACTCCATTTTTTCTTGTAACTCTTTTCTCTGCTATTTGTAATGACTCTTTTTTTTTTGTTAATAGTTCCTAAGCCAGCCTACGTACAGATTAGGCATCCATCTTAAGTCATCTTCTGCTCGCAGCCTAAAATTTAAGACGCTTGGTGAAAAATATACTAATGGTATGTTGCTTTCGGACTATGTTTTCTACAGATGTGGATATCAAGTTTCTGGACAGATACTAGTTATAAGTTTTGAAGCTATCTTCGGAGCATATACTTTTTTTTTTTTAATTCCAAGTTGGAATGATGAATTGGGACTAATTTGTGCTAATAAGGAAAAACCGTAGGCAGTAGAAAGTCTGTTAAGTGTCTACCTTGTGTTCCTGTTTGTATGGTCAATTTCACATATATGAAATACCTTTAAAAAAAAAAAGTCAACAACCTTTGAAACACATCTGGAGAATGAAAAATACCAGGAATGCTTCCATTGATCTTTGTGGGTTTTTAGGTCTGGTACATAACAGGGGACTGAAAGCTCATCATCTCCCACGCCCTTTTCCCCAGCTCTACAGCTTATGTGAAGGCCAAAACCCATAGGGTTCACAATAGATTTGCTGTGTTTCAGAAAAAGCTGTTCCCCCATGACTAAAAAAAGCAAATTTTATTGACTATTTTTTTTCTTTCCTTGCAACAACATATTTGAATCCTACTGTTGCCTTAATAAGTACCAACAAGCTACTCAAAGCGAAACAAAGTTATTTTACTGAGTGGAAGTGAATAACCATCAAGTTGTTCTTTTTTTTTCCCAAAAAATTTGTTGTATTCATGACAAAGTTGTCATGCCAGTTCTACCTTCTCTTCCCCATACTTTGTGACAAAATTTCATATCCAAATGCCCTCTTACTTTGTCCCTCCTTTGACAGTTGTATTCTGTGACCCTCTGGGAAGTGGGGTGGGCTCTCCACATGATATCCATCAATTATATTTATAGATCAATTATGTGTATTTTATTTAAAACTAAAAAGATTGGCTAAAATTGGCAACCTACATTCGGTGTCAGCAAATTAACAGTTGAGCAGGTCTGTTCTGTTCCCTGTCATCTTGTCTCCTCAAAGGAGCTTGGACGTTTTGATGCTGTCACCTTGCTGTGCTTATATCGTGATTTACATCTGCAACTTGTAAACAACAATACTGCGAGCAGTCTGACAAGTGGCAGTTCTGCTAGTAAACAAATCAGCGATGCACTCGGTGAGTAACAGGGATTGCCAACATTTGAGATGGGGTCGGTGCCTGAAATAGAGCTTGCCCTAAGCAGACCTTCCAGCTTAGGATGTACCAATTAAGAGAAAAAGAGATTAAACAAACTTCTGGCTGCAGGTGTAATACCTGTGTAAGGTTCATGCTCTGATCAGTAGTTTCATTAAAACTTTTGGTGGTGTCTCGTCTTCTTTCATTCTGTGGGTATTATTATTCCAAGGACTGAGTCCAAAACTGCAGGCTGAGGATCTCTATAGAACAAGATCTTTGTGAGGCAGTTAGTGGTTAATTTGAGTAAGGAAAGGGAAGAAAACACCAGCACAAGAATGAAGCTTTAACTGCAGTTACAGTGATGACTTAGTAGCTACTTTAGCAGCAGCAGATGGAAGAACAGGCAGCTTCCAAGTTCTGTGAAAATTGTGTTCACATATACCTGTTTGTTTTCTGCCTTTGTTGAATAGGTTATTTGTTAAATGGATTTGCTCATACATTCAAAAGATACTGCTTCAAGGCTTGTGTATGAGTTGTCTGCAGTTATCTTGAGGTAACCTCAACCCTGGTGTCAGAGGCATATTGAAGAGCAATGGCTTGACTTAAAGAAATATACTAAGCTGCTAAATAAAAATGAAATTTGAATCATTAGAATAAAATCACCCTGAACTTAAGTTCAAATGATCACAGCTGTAATGGCCTGTGGAGTTGCTTGCCGTGAACTATTCAGAATCCTACTCTTAACCTTATAACAATTCAAATTAAAATGTTATTTTAAAACACCAGACCTCTCTGCAGGCAGACACCAGTGCCTTGGCTGTTTCCCTGCATGACTGTTGAGTCATGCATCAATCCAGAACAAGTATAAAACACTACCCAAGGTGGTTCAATTATTTAAGATGAACTTTGTGTTAATATAAAGGACTACATAGGGTAACTGGTGATACAAATCAACTGTAGGATGGCTGAATCTTGCTCTTGAATATTAATGAAGGTTTGTTAGTACTTCTACAAAACTACTTTGCTAGCTTTTCTACTTTTCTATACATACCTGTGTGATTTTTCTTCTGTTTATTGTCAATGAACTGTGCTGATTAGAGATCGCAATCAGAACCATGAAATACAGCAGGTTGAATGTTTTTACTTACACATGTTTTCAGCAGGAACTTGATTCCTGTACTCCTTCTCTCTTTGAGATAAAGCCTTCTAGTCTCTCTAGGAGTCTGGGGGAAAAAATGTCAGCAGCTGTACAACAAATCATAAATTTTACCTGCATTTAAAATTTAATTTAAAATAATCTAACCTTGTCTTACTTAAAATGCCAGCAAGTTTGGTGTTTCTTTTTATATAGACTTGATCTTACTTCCAACAATGATAGATGGCTTTAAATATTCTTTACTCCACTGGCTGTTAATCAAGTTATGTTACAGTCTCTGTGCATTGGGTAAACAGATCCTCTCTAAAAACAGTAACCGAAGACTGTCTTCCTTATTCTCTTGCTTCTTTGCTACTACAAATATTCCATGTATTTTTTCTATCACTTCTCACTGCTCCTGCATTTTCTTTTAATTTGCCTATTCACTTTCATCTTTTGACTCCTAATTCATCTTTAATCTTACAACCCTTTGGTTGCAACACACAGCATTACAAGGGAAAGATAAAGCTGAGTCCTTCCTCCTTCTCTCCGTCCTGTCCTTCTCTAAGCATTGGCACTTACCCCTCTCCAGAGACAAAGCTTGTTCCAAGCCCAGCTGAGGGCACCATGTAGCAGTTGCCGCAAATTCAAAACTCATCATCTTGTGGTTCTAGCTATGGGGAGAGTAAGCTCAGCAATACGTCACTTTGCTCAGTGCAATTAAAATAATCTGCTGCCCTTGCCAAAGCTCCCTTGTGCTGGGGAGGAGGTTGGGTGACCAGAAAGGGGGATGGTGCAGAGCAAGGCTGGGAATGAAGATGGCTGCTGCAAATTAGTGGGTTAGGTTTGGGCTCTCAACAGCCTTCTCTCCTACACAAGTGCGTGCTTTACCTATGACTACAGCAGTCATCAAGCTGGATAAATGTGTAAATAGTAATTGACTTATCTTGACCCATTGTTCCATTTCAGAAGCAGGTTATTTAACAAATGAATGTCAAATGCTTCCCTTAATTTATGAATTGTGCTGCTACTGCATGGGAAGTGTTGACTTTGAAGTTAGGGTTTAATAAGAGGTTTTGTGTTTGTTACCATCCATTATGGGCATGATTAATCCTGGTTGAATACCACGCATCCACATGGGAATCTTATACCAGATTAGCCAAATGTTCTTTGTTGTTGTTCTGAAAATTGTATTAGTGGAATGTTGTCCAGTTGTGCTGTGAAGTCATCAAGAGGACAGCGAGAATACTCTGTACAGCTGCTATTCCCATTTGAGTTTGAACGTTTTCCCCTAGCATTGTGATGCCTTTAGACTTCCATTTTGCACACAAAGAGTTATTACTGTAAGTGATGTATTCGGCTTTTATCACTTCACATTACAGTTATGTTACCTGAAGACTGGTTTGTGTAACGCACTAGGAGATATAAAGGTGCAGGCGTTTACTGCAAAGTGGCAGATCATGTGTCTGTATACTCTCTTCTATCAAAAATGGGGAATGCAAAAACAAATGTAGAAATTTCCAGATGTATAGCTTTCATCGTGGTAGGAAGATCAGGGGAAAAAAAAAAAGTAATTAGTGTCTAGTTTCCTATGTTCCCCCTCCAGTTAGTGCTGAGTGTATTGTGTGTAAACTTTTCTAAGTAACATAGGTTTAGAGCTTTATATTTCTCTTCCATGTCTTGGAGACCCCGGTGTTTTAAAGAGTAACAAGGGGTTCATGTCCATTTGGGCAGGATGAAGTCTGTCATGGAAAGATGCTCCTTTTTCCCAGTCTGTGTGGCCTCACGGGCAGCAGGGCTCGTGCATCACTGGAAGCTCAAATATTTTGCTCCCCTTTCCCATTGATTGCACAACACAAGAAGCCTAGAATGCTTAAAGCAGTGTTTCTCTGTCTTTTGACTGTGGATGCAGATTACGCAGCTTTCCATTTTATATGAGCTGCCATTTGTGCTGGACAGTGTGCCACAGAGAGGGGAATACACGTACCCAAACTATGGACAGGTGAAAAGTTACTGTCGCAGCAAAGAACTTTTTAACCTGTCTGTATATGTCTAAACTCATAACATAACTTCTGAAGTCTTCCATTTCTGATGACTTTGAATCTCTGCTGAGACCTGTTCTTTCTTGCATTGCACTGCCTGTGTTGTCTTGTGGGAATCCTGGAGAGGAGGAATCTTTCACAGCCATGAACCAGCTGTGGTGCAGTTCCTCTGCATGGCCAAGTAATGTTGTTTACTCCTGATGCAGTAAGGTTCAGGCCATCACTGTTTTTAAAGAAACTTTTTTCCCAAAGGGGTATTACAGTCTCATTTTGTAAGGCTTGTTTGGGTCTTGATCTAAGGGAAATTATTATTCAGAGGCTCTAAAGAAATGACATGTGACATTACTGCTGTCCTCTCTTGTACCAAGTAATTTTTAAATATTTGCTCTCTGACCTTTGTCTTTATCACTGATATTGGATTGCTAGCTGCCCTGTCTGGAGTTCTCAGCCTCTTAAATCTCACAAGATGCCTTGTCCATCCCTTATTTAAGTCTGAAATGTCATGGACTACTAACTCTTCTACATATATTTTAGGTCAGAATCTTCCATTCTTTCCCATGTTGTTAGTACAGGGTTTGGTATCTAACTCAGGTACAGTCTTTGTGCAGATAAACCTATGTACTCAAACAGCAAACAAACCCTTATGAATTATGATCAGCTTGAAATTAAGATTCAAATATTCTAGTTTTATTCTTTTGTTCTTGGAAACTTGTGTGTTCATAGTTCCAGGTTTGTGTCCACAACCACAAAAAAAAAGAAATTGAAGTTTATAGCTTGCACAGCTGATATCTAGAAATAAGACTCTAAGAAATAATAGTAATTAAAAAAAAGTCTGCTTGGTGATGTTGCAAGGCACAGGAAGCGAATTCTGGCTTGCTGGCTTTGGTCATCCTTTCTACAGAATTAACAACAGAAATAGGCAGGATTACTTCTTTTACAAGTAACTTTTAGTTTCTGTCTGGATTTAACTCTCCTTGAGGTCAGTGCTGCAGTTTTTTCTTTTTTGCTTTGTTTGCTTCATTGTTTTTTAGCCTTCTTAAGTATACTAAAGCTGACAGATGTAAGCCACATGAAGTCCTTCCATTTTAGGCTAATTTTGTGCTCAGAACTGCATATGATACTATTTTCTATGTATATTTTGGTGGAATATTACATCAAACCATTGAAAGAGAAGCTGCTTTTGAGTAATCATTTTAACTTTGTGGTAGATTTCTTCAACAGTTTACAGGAAAACTGTTGTAAATATTAAAGTCTGCAAATGTTACTTTGGTAGATAGTGTCATCTTTGAGGTGTCATCTTTGATCTAGTACCGTAAAATGTTTCCTTTTTTTTTTTTTTTTTTTAAAGTATTGCAATTTTGAATCATAGTCACATCGTGGATATGACTAAATATTCTCACTGTGATAATTTTGGCTGTAGGGTGGGGGGAGATATCTGTATTCATTAGTCAGGTTTCTTCTCCACATATACAATTCGTAGGAAATACGTACATTAATGTTCATAAGCAACTACATTGTTATAAAGAAGTGTCATAAATACTGTATTTGCTGTAGAGATTGAGCACACATTTAAACATGCAAGATTTTTTTGTGTGTGTAGATATAAAAATACATCATGATTTATGATGGAAAGTCAGCTACTCTTTATCTGAACCAAGAAACCACCTGCAGAGTTACCAGGACTACCAATATTTTTTTCAAAAATAAAGGTAAAACTGAGTAACTTTGCTATAATTCGTTTTATTTATCTAATGATTTGCAGCCTTAAAACTTATTCCTTCTGATATTGTTATGATTTAACCTGGCACACAGCCACTTGCTTGCTCTCCCCAGGTGGGACGGGGGAATCAGAAGGGTAAAGGTGCCAGAAATCAAGGGCTGAGTTAAGAACAGCTCATGAGGTAAAGCAAAAGCCATTTGTACATGCACAAGCACGGCAAACCAAGGAATCCATTCTCTACGTCCTATCAGCAGGCACAGGTGTTCAGCCACTCCCAGGAAAGCAGGGCTCATCATGCTGAATGGCTGCTTGGGAAGACAAATGCCATCATTCCACATGTGTTCCCCTCCTCCTTTACTCCAGCTTTATCTTTGGCCAGCTGTCCTGGTCCTGTCCTCTCCCTGCTCCTGGTGCACCCCCAGCTTTCTCGCTGGCAGGGCAGCACAAGGAGCTGCAACATCCTCAGCTCAATGGAACACTGCTATGCAGCAACCAAAACATCGGAGTGCTACCGCCACGGTTTTCATCAGAAATCTGAAGCACAGCATCATAGAAGACTGAAGAAAACTGTGTCCCAGACAAAATTCTGTCCCAGCCATGACAGATAAGAAAAGTGTCTCCATCAGTATTTTAAAAAAAAAAAAAAAAAGTTCATAGGTATATGGTAGTGTAAAGTCAATAGTAGTCATGTTGACAATTACTTTCATTGATTTTTTTTGTCATTTTCTGTAGATGAATTTTGCTCAGAAGATGTTCTTATGAGGTAGGAAGATTCTAGAGCATAAAACGAAGTGTGGAGACAGAATTATGTTGACCAGTGAAAGAACATTATTTCATATGTCAATGTAATCATTTATCAGCAGTCCTGGCTATCGGGGGAGGTCCCAACTGACTGGCGGCTAGCAAATGTGACGCCCATCTACAAGAAGGGCCGGAGGGCTGACTCGGGGAACTACAGGCCGGTCAGTTTGACCTCAGTACCAGGGAAGCTCATGGAGCAGATCCTCTTGGGAGTCATCATGCGGCACTTGAAGGGCAAGCAGGCGATCAGGCCCAGTCAGCATGGGTTTATGGAAGGCAGGTCCTGCTTGACGAACCTGATCTCCTTCTACGACAAAGTGACGCGCTGGGTGGACGAGGGAAAGGCTGTGGATGTGGTCTACCTTGACTTCAGCAAGGCTTTTGACACCGTCTCCCACAGCATTCTCCTCAAGAAACTGGCTGCTCTTGACTTGGACTGGCGCACGCTTCGTTGGGTTAGAAACTGGCTGGATAGCTGGGCCCAAAGAGTTGTGGTAAATGGAGCCAAGTCCAGTTGGAGGCCAGTCACTAGTGGCGTCCCCCAGGGCTCGGTGCTGGGGCCGGTCCTCTTTAACATCTTCATCAATGATCTGGATGAGGGCATTGAGTGCACCCTCAGTAAGTTCGCAGATGACACCAAGCTCGGTGCGTGTGTCGATCTGCTCGAGGGTAGGAAGGCTCTGCAGGAGGATCTGGATAGGCTGCACCGATGGGCTGAGGTCAACTGCATGAAGTTCAACAAGGCCAAGTGCCGGGTCCTGCACCTGGGATGCAATAACCCCAAGCAGAGCTACAGGCTGGGAGAGGAGTGGTTGGAGAGCTGCCAGGCAGAGAAGGACCTGGGAGTATTGGTGGACAGTCAGCTGAATATGAGCCAGCAGTGTGCTCAGGTGGCCAAGAAGGCCAACAGCATCCTGGCTTGTATCAGAAACACTGTGACCAGCAGGGCTAGGGAGGTGATCGTCCCCCTGTACTCGGCTCTGGTGAGGCCGCACCTCGAGTACTGTGTTCAGTTTTGGGCCCCTCGCTACAAGAAGGACATCGAGGTGCTTGAGCGGGTCCAGAGAAGGGCAACGAAGCTGGTGAGGGGCCTGGAGAACAAGTCCTACGAGGAGCGGCTGAGGGAGCTGGGCTTGTTCAGCCTGGAGAAAAGGAGGCTCAGGGGCGACCTTATCGCACTCTACAGATACCTTAAAGGAGGCTGTAGCGAGGTGGGGGTTGGTCTGTTCTCCCACGTGCCTGGTGACAGGACGAGGGGGAATGGGCTAAAGTTACGCCAGGGGAGTTTTAGGTTAGATGTTAGGAAGAATTTCTTTACTGAAAGGGTTGTTAGGCACTGGAACGGGCTGCCCAGGGAAGTGGTAGAGTCACCATCCCTGGAGGTCTTCAAAAGACGTTTAGATGTAGAGCTTAGGGATATGGTTTAGTGGGGACTGTTAGTGTTAGCTTAGAGGTTGGACTCGATGATCTAGAGGTCTCTTCCAACCTAGAGATTCTGTGATTCTGTGATTCTGTAATGGAAAAAAATAATAATTGCACCTCCCAGTTGGCTGTAATTACAGCACCGTCTGCAGTTCATTTGAATAAATGTGGCTTATAATTTATAAAGCAATTTCTAAGACTAGTAAAAATGTGCCTCTAAAAAAGAGAAGGAAACATTACAGGGAAGTTTGGGATGATTTTTAAGGTTGGCTGCAGCATCATGGTTCAGGAATTCGGGAGGAGGAAAAAAAATTGCCTTGTATCTGTCATCAATATATATATATATATATATATTTGGTAAGATTTCATAATGAGCTTAAAGTTCACTGGGAAAATGAACATTCATACAACTGAGAGGAAATGACTGAAGAAATACAACCTTGAGGTCTCTCAGTACTAGTTGGAAAACTACCTGGATGCTAACGTGCACAGTGATATGACAGCAAAAGTGGTCGGTTTTACCATAAGCAGCATGTACAGAGTCATCTTGGTTATAGACAGAGGAAGAAGAGACCCTTTCAATAAAGTTCATGAAATAATAACGTCAAGATACCACATTACTGATAAGTCTGATTATAATCTGCTTACAGAAAAGCAAGATAGATGACAAGGGAGCTAGAGTCATATTTAAATAACAGTAATGCTGGGGAAATGTTATGGGAAATAGCAGTTTCATTAGAGATTTTATTGTTTATCTGCTCAACTACATTATAACAACGAATCTTGCAGTTCTGCTGCAGGACCAAGATGCTAAGGGCCTGATATTTTTTCAAGTGTCACGGTGCTTTACAGTGCCTGACAATGCCTGAAGTTTTCCTATCTATTGAACAAAACAAGTTAACTAAAAACTACAATTAAAGCAACTTAGGTTATACACGTACATATATGCATACATGTAAAATACATATAAATTAAACTAGCACTCACTCTTCCTATATACCAATTTGTGGCCTTGGTTGAAAATTGAGTTATTCCAGGGAACAATATCCCCAAGGGAATGGAAGTGAGCTCTGAAACTTGAACCAAAAAAAAAAAAAAAAAAAAAATCTGCATGCTTAAAGTATGTTACCAGGAGTGTTTCATGTTTCTTATCTCCAAAAAAAAGAACTTAACTGTTAAGCACAAGAGGGATAGTGGTTACCTATAAGGGAAAATATTTATGTAATCTTTTATCACCAATCTCAAGGAAGTAATATAGATTTTTCTATGCTATTAACAAGATTTAATCTCCTTTGGCATGGTCTCTGGTAACTTGGCAGGTATTTTGTCATGACTTTAATAGAAATAAAATTGGGTCTGTTGGGCTCTGGTTGTCATATCCTGTGTTTGACACAGTATTTGAATTGCCTAGTGTTATCTTATTAATTATGTTCATTATAATCTAGCAAGAGTAAAAAGAAAGTATTTTCACGGGGGATTCAGTTTCAGTTGGAGTCCCATAAGCTCTTGGTAAATGAAAACGGCGTAGAAGTTCTAGAAGCATTAGAAATATGCTATATTAAAAATACGGCTATAGGTTCAAATTATTTTCATTGTGGGACAATGAAAGTAATACAATAGAAAAAATGATGACAAATATATCCATATAAGGAGGCATCCAAACAAGCTCCATCTGAACAACTTTAGGACTTAGAAAAAAGTTATTCATACTTAGCAGAAATGAAGCTAATAGCAATTGGATAATTGGAAATCTCAGATACAAGGGGACCATATGAGACGTAAACATAAACTAGACCCTAACCTTTGAAAGAGCATTAATATGAACAGGAATTATGTCTTCCATTGCGTTTTGCTGTAGCAAGAGAGGAAAAAAAAAATCTATATAACTTGTAAATATCTACAGAAGCTAACAGGCTTGCTGTGTTTTTCCATTTGAAAATTGAAGAGAGTGCACTATTTTCTCAATCAATGCTTCTGAAAAGTAAAAAGAAACAAAAACCTAGGAAAAAGAAAGTAGAAAAGTCCCTTTATACTATGTGAAAAAATACTCTTGTATATTTGTCATACAAGAAACAAATGGGCCCAGATTTGCCCTTCTTTGTTTGCTGAAGTGATGTGTAAAGCTGTTAGATTAAACAGTAAGCAGAATGTTTTATAGAAATCATTTCAGACGTTGCTGCTGCTTACTAAAATCCTTGTTCAAAACAAGCCTGTTCTATATAAAAAACAACAGTAAAGAACAGAGGGAGTGTTCATGAGGCTTTATCAGAAAGGGACCAAGACAGGAAAATAGCCTTTGTTTTCATAGCATTCTTATAAGAACAAGCTTTATGTAGCCTGTGAATTTAGACTTTTTAAAAAGTAGATTCTGACAGTATTGAAGAAAATGTGGCACCAAACACTGGAAATACATCCTAACAGTATCTTAATTTTAGGCTGTGTCTTTCATATTTAAATGTGTTGAATAGGTTGCAAGATTAACACTAATGTTCTGATCTGTCTTCTTTCACCTAGTATTTTTCTGTATCTCTGGCATGTTCCATTGACGTTTTCTTACAATATTCATCTTAGCCAAAAATGAATGAGGCATTTAATCTCCCAGCACTTCTCCTCCTTCTTCCTCACCACTTTCAAAAACACATTTCTTGCTCAGAGCTGCAAGCTAGCAGCTATTTTGGACTCTTCATTTTTTGACTAATATGTTGAAATCTCACAATCTCCCTCAACAAATGCCTGATGTCTGACTTACTTTCCTCACTGTCAACTTAGCTGATACAGAATTTGCTTTGGCTTCTCTTCAATCCCTAATAAAAACAACAAATTATTAGTCTGACTCAGCAATTTGTTAGTGTCATGTCACCTCTGCAGATCTTAAGCAGTATGTTAGCAAACTCAGCCATCTCAATTCTGTTGCTCTTCAGCTTATTTCTTCTTCTTTTAATCTTCCATAGCTTTTTCCTTTTTCTTATCTTTTCTTAAGCCTTCCATTGGCAAACACCACTCTTTGAATCTTTAGAGATGTTAGTTACACCACACAGATTTAACATTGACAAACATCATTCTCAACAATTATTTCTAGTGCTTTTGCCAGGTCACGATACAAAAAGGGAGAATGGTGCCTGCTTATTGAAATGTATTATATTCTGTAACTGGAAGCATTCTAGTATAAGAAAAAATCATGAGCATGAACTTTTCATGCCTCATTTTAATGTCAAAGCAATTGAATTATTATTTTTTCAATCCAGCCATTAAGCCCATAGCGGGGGGGAGGGGGGGGAAGGTAGATCAACCCAGAGTGATTATTTGAACATTTACCAAAATGAATGACTTAAAGTTGTTGCAGATTGTAATGAGATAAATCAATTTCAGAATTTTTCAATAAAGGCAAAAGAGCAGAAACAGACTGCACCAGACTGCACTTAAGTATCATTCACAAAAACTGGTTTAATACATTGGTTTGAGGGATTGCAGGACCAGGAAAGATAAAGCCTTGAAAATACCACCCTTCTGTTCCCAGTGACCCAGAGTAGCTCTGATTAAAATAAATAAATAAATAAACCCAAGCAACTGAATGAGTTTAAAACACGCTGTACTTTCTTCAAATTTTCACATACTATATCCATTTTGATTACTTTTTGGCAGAGGTGGGGTTAAGATGGATGGGACTGAAAGAAGTAAAGTGTAGGTAATAGCTGTGAAAGAAAGCAGAGCCAATTTGGATGTGTGATCAACAATCCCATTTCACCCTAGTTTCTTTGGGGTTTTTTGGATTGCATACACACATATTCCCTGCCATCTTCAGCATCAAGCCCAAGGGGTCTTAAACAAAATTTTAGGTAACCTACTAGACATTTCATTTTCTTTAAAAGAAACCAATTATGCCAGAAATTAATAATTACAAATTATAAATAGAATAAAGAAAAAACATGAATATTATATCCTACAGCTACATCTTTCAGCATGGTGTGCAGGGAATTAGGTGCAAAAATCCCATTTATGTTAATGGATCTTGCGTGTCTAATTCCTCATACACTACAGTGCAAATTTACCCCCTAGTGCCTTTGATGGTACAGAGACCAGCACAGAGAGGGAGAAGAATGAGTGATTTATTTGATGATCTGTCAATCACAATGGCAACCAGAGAAAATTGCAAAGCTTATTTTAACCTCTGTAGAAACAGCTAGTTAGACCATATGCTTTTTTTCTCTTGCCAGATGTCATCATTCATCAATTTCTCATTAAGAAAACGGCATGCTAAAAGTAAAGGGTTTTTTGTTTATTTGTTTTTTAGAGTACAGAAAAATCAAACTAAAAAAGATGATGAAGCAGCCTTTTTCATAAGAGCAACTACTCAATGTTCTTCAAGTATCAGAACTGCAGGTTCAGGCTGGATTGTTAAAACCTGTCACTATCTAGGTTTTGAAGAAAGAGTTTGTGTGTTTAAAATGTTGTCAAACTTGGAGACCATCAAAAAAAAATTATGCATTTATGACTCCTCTGCAATTTTGTTTTTCAGTGCCCTGTGTATTCCCTCTTAATCCTGATGATGCTTAATCATGTAGAGTCATCCACACATCCAGTGTGCAGTCTGAAATTTTTATTGTTGTTTCTTAGAAGTGGAGGTCATACAGGTCTACTTAAGCTTATTCAGCCTATATGGGGTTTTCTGGCTGCTGTTGTGTGTTTGGTATTTAAAAACAAACTAACTAGCAAGCAAAAATCACTGACAGGTAATGAAAATGTTAAGAACAGAATAAGGCAGTATTTGTTCTTATTTTCTTGAAGGCTGTCAAGAGTCAGTATATAAAGAAAGCTTTTTAGCTAAGTAAGTTGTCATTTTTGTTACTGGTTATATTTATATATAGTTAAATAGCTCTCTTATTTATTTATTTTTCCTCTCCCCTAATGTGTGCTTAAAAGCATCCCGGAGAACCATAGGACATCATTTTTATAAGTGTAACATACCCTCTTTCCTTGTATAAATAACACCAACATGTTGTAAGAGTTTGGTAGGATGCCGTTAAACAGCTGTTTTGTTATTAATATTTTATTGCCTTACGTTTTCCAAGATATTTTGACACTTGCTATTATTTCAAATGCAGCTTTTCTTGGAGTTTTTAATGGTTTGTGTATATATCTAGACAGTTTCAAGATCTTGAAGCTGTCACAACATGTTAAGTAGGCAAATCAGCTAACAGTCTCAAGAAAGATAATTTTCTTTGCGTAACTTCAGTCTGCATCATTTTGCATGACTTATTAACAGGAACTGACTCATTGACAAACAAGGCATATAGCTTATAGAATAGAGGGTTTTTCAGCATAACTGTCTTCAAAAAGCTAAGCACTGATCAAAATTCTGAATTTCCTTTTGCTGACAGGCAGTTTAGAATTTGCAGAGGCTGCTTGTGGTTAAGATTTTAGTGGAAGGCTTTTCACAGGTATTTTACAGTTTTTGTATCTATAAAGTGTTTAACTTTATAGCTGTCAGACCTGATACATTCAACCTCCCCCAGTAGCTCAGATCTAAATTTTGAAAGGTGATGTCTGCAACTGTAATTGTTTTAGCACTGTAATTTTCTCTTTTCATTTACTCCTTCCCTTCCTGAAGTGGGTGGGACATTGAAGGTCGGAGTAATGGTGAAAGTGGAGAGTGACGGCTGTTTATTCACAAAACTAGATACTGTGCATCTGGTCAAAAATGTATGCTGTCATTACACGGCATTGCTATTGATCTCCACCCTTTTCTCCTGATTACACCTGTCCTAAGGATAAGGGTTGATTCACAGCCTGTGATAGCTTAACACTGAGTTTCTCTTTGCCGAAGACTGTTGATTGTTCTGAATTACGTATGGCCATTAGCTTCCTGATACAAACTACTATTGCGGAGCAGAACACCAAATTCCATTTATTGAGGAACTTGTGTTAGACAAAAGAGCTGTCCTGGAGGTGAAAAGATCACTGTTCTACCTATAAAAGAAAGCTGCAGTTCTGCTTTTTTCTACCATCAATTATAAAGGTAGTGAAGAGTGAACAGTTTTCCCTTCTGTTCTATACCAAAACAAAAGTTTGAAAGAACTATCACTGTTCTTTTCTATCTGGGTTTTTTGTCATGTGCTGTGATAGCGACTTCAGAAGAGAAACTGGCACTTCTCTCCACTTCTTAGCAGATGGTGGCTGTTTTGAACAGTCATATGAAGCTTTAGTAGCAACTAGCCTAATTCTGTGCTTGAGAGCTTTCATGAAAAGCAAAGAAAAGGCTGCCTGCATGCTTTATAAGCAATTAAGAAGCTATAAGTCAATGCTAAATCTTTGTCCTCTTCAGGTAAAACTCCATATTAACTTCAAAGACTGTGCCGGAGTAAAGTCTTTAGGATCGAACTTCTGGCAAATAAAGATTTTGATATTTAAATCTCTTTCTGTAGCCATTATTTTGCTTAGTTTGAAGAAGGCAGCTCTTCTCACAAAATAAGATTTATTGTGAGGACTTTGAAGTTTAAAAAATACGAATGAATACATTTGACTTTTTAAATATTTGAACAGTTAACATGACTCAAACTGCCTACGTGATGACACTGACTAAATAGAGGGTATCTTTTTCATACATATGCGTTATAAGAACACACATAGAGTCTGCTTTTTCATTGCTGGCTGGGTACTGTGTGCTGCCTCAGCAACACAAAAAGGGTCCTTTGTATGTTGAACAATTGAAGTTGTTTTTTTTGCTGTTGATTTTCTTTTTCTCCCTTATAAAACTTTTCTGCAAGCCTCAGAGCAGAAAACATGCTTCGAATAGAAGTGTGATTAAGGTACTACAACATTTATTAATCCCTGATGCCAGAATGGTGCCTTAGATCTGTTGGTAGCTGCATCCCAGATGTAGCATGGTCCGATTTCCTCTGTCAGCTCCAGTTCCTGACCTGGGCCCAGGAAAGCTGAAGACTTGGGCGTGTGCTGTTGAAGATGTGTGGAACAGGAGAGCGCTAAGGGAGGTGTTTGCAAATGACTAACTGGGTTTCATCAGCTGAAAGCACTTCACATCTTCACTGAAAAGGGGAATTATAAAACTCAGAAAATTGTGACTTGAAATAGTAATGTAAAAGCTCATGGCAAAATCCTTCCATCAAGTACTTGCCTAGAGTTTGTAATGAATCTAAGTATACACTGCTATATAGACAAGCTTAGAAATCTACTTTGTAGGAAGATTTTCAAACATATTAAGCACTGCTGGGTTCCCATATTTGTTTGCATAGGAGTGAAGCCCTGCCTGTTATGTTCGGGATAGTGGCCTTGTGGGAATAACACTTAGTCTGTAGTACTTGTTCGTATTTGTCATAGATGTTACTGAGTCCTTTCTTTTTGTGTTCATGTGATCTGAAGAATTAATTCAGTGCATTATTATGTGGAATACTTAGTACTATTTTTTCCTGATTAAAAGGAACTATTTAAGTACAAAGCCCTGTGTCTGCGAGCACACCTGTTATGTTTGCTGGATATCTCTAAAAACACTGCTGCTTGGTTCAGCCCAGGTGGTTGAATTCTAGGAGGAACTTAAAATGACCACATCCCTGTTTTTAAGTGGAGATGAGAACAGACAGAAATTGACATCCTTAAATGCATTTTTAGTGCTGGGCTTCATACATTAAATGATTAACTTGTATTAAAGGTTGTGTATCACTGAAAATACACCCTAGCAAAACACCCTTTGCTAGTCTTGTCTCTAGGTGCACCTTCACAACAAAAAGCCATTTCAGATCACAAAAGTCAACACCTAGCTTCTTTCTACTCCCTTGAGAGCAGAGAGCAGTGGTAGTTACTACTACAAATGGTGTGGGAATTTTTCTTCTCCTTGGCTCTTTTCTTCCTTCATCTTCCTCCAGCTTCTGTTTCTTAAGAGGTCTGTGTCCTAAATGGTTGTGGCAGTAAAGCTGGTCAGCTGCTCTCAAAACACATTGTCAAGGAGGAGGTACCCAGAAATCTGTTTGCACATAGCTAGGCAGAGTGCTTTGTATAGCCAAGAAAGGGTGCTTTGAACTGATGGCAGTGAAAGAAATCCCAGAGTCCTATGATTTAAAGCAAGCACCCTGCTTCAGGGTGTATAGCACAAGGATTTATAGACCAACAGGACTTGTTCCTCACCTCTGGCAGCAGGAGGTGCTCCCTGCGTCCCCTGGAGCAAGGTCAACCAGGGGTGAAGAAAAAAGAAATGTTTTACCACCCAAGTGAGAAATAGGTAAACAACTTCTGTCTGTGCCTTTTGTCTTCTTAATCCTAGAGGGACATGGGAAGGAAGGCTTTCCACAGAGTGATGAACAGGGTGGTGTGATGAGAAAAGTGTGTGTTGCATGGTATCTAGGGCTGGTTACTGGTCCTGCTGGTTTCAAGGAGCTAAGCTGTAGCAGCCAGCCCTATGCATGATCAAGCCCACAGCTCTAGTCCAAACCCAGCAAGTCATGCTAAACACTGATTCCTTAAATTAAATTGTGCTATGGGGTGGATTTGTAAGCAAATACATAAATCTGTTCATTATGAATAAAGATCTCTCATCTTTTTACAAAAGTACTGTTCTGTGGTGAAAATATTGCTGAAAATCCCAGTAGCTGAAGGAACTGGGATTATTCAGCCTGGAGAAGAGGAGGCTCAGGGGTGACCTTATCTCTGTCTGCAGGTACCTTAAAGGAGGCTGTAGTGAGGTGGGGGTTGGTATGTTCTCCCATGTGCCTGGTGACAGCATGAGGGGGAATGGGCTAAAGTTGCGCCAGGGGAGGTTTAGGTTGGATATTCGGAAGAACTTCTTTACTGAAAGGGTTGTGAGGCATTGGAATGGGCTGCCCAGGGAAGTGGTGGAGTCACCATCCCTGGAAGTCTTTAAAAGACGTTTAGATGTTGAACTTAGTGATATGATTTAGTGGAGGGCTTGTTAGTGTTAGGTCAGAGACTAGGTGATCTTGGAGGTCTCTTCCAACCTGGATGATTCTGTGAAAACTAGTATACGCTTTTTTGACATTCTTCATACATCTTAGTAGGTTTCTGTCAGTCCTTTCTTGAATCTTTTTTGTAAGGTATTTACCAAGAAATCCATTTTGTTTCCATAAAACCATGTCTGTTACCTTTAAACAATTTTGATAGAGGTTTAAATAACAGTAAAAGGTATTGTGAATCCCTCTTTCAGAGCTAGAAATTGTTCCAGGTTAAATCCTACAAACTGGGAAAAAGTTTAAACAACAACAAAAAAATACATGTATTGCACAGAAGTATTTTTGTATTTCCTAACTAGTTATGATAATTTCTTATCAGGGTTCTGGTTTATCCTCACTTTATTAAAGGATGCAAGATGCTGAGCTATCTGTGTAGCTCCAGAAGACATATAAAGCAGTTCTTTGCTGCCTAAATAATGTTGATGTAAATATACAGATGTGCTTAATGCAAATATTTTGCTGGCTGAATGCTGCCATGATAAAATGGAGTCTGTCTGTAAGATTGGAAAGAAAAATCAGGAGAAATGTTGTTCCACAAAATTCAAAAATTTGTTTTGTTTTAGGCATTTTAAATGCATTTCCCTAGAAGTGGCTACCATTCCCAAGTTAGACACTGCAAAAAGGGGATGGCAGCCAAGGCCTCACTTTTCTGTTGTTGCTTGGATTCCCTTGTGAATGTACCTTGTAGCAAAACACTTAGGGAGCTATTTTTAAAATATAAACATGAACCCAGTAGTCAAAAGAGAAGCATGTGATAGTGAACACGGAAAAGCTTAAACATACAAAGTTGCACTTGGAAGTTCAGCATGTACCCGAGAGCTTTACTAAATGGCAAGCTCAGTTACAGCTTTTCAGTGGTGGCATCAGTTTGGTCCCACTGCCTAGGTGCAGCTGCAGCAGGAACAGCATCTTGCTGAACGGGACAAAGACCAGCTGGTGGATTTTATCTATTGGCTTATTGAGGCTTTTGATTCAGGGTATGATGTGTCACGGTATTTGGCAGTGCTACTATTATGGTGCTGCATGGCTGGGATACCTACTGTTCATCTGCCTTAAACTAATTGTAGCACTTTTGTTTCCTACCCCTGCATTTTGATGTTGTACTACAGGCAAATGGATGTCTGCTGTCATCTTGATCTTTGAGCATTTCATGAATCAAATACTCACTTAACTGCAGTAGACAGAAAGAAATGAAAGGAAAAGAAACAAAGTTTATTTTAAAAGTAGTGTGACAGGCTCATCATAACATTTTCTAGGCTTTTAATAATCAATTTATAGAAATAACATGTTGACTTAGTGGAATAGTGTATAGTCTACTAGCCTCCCTGATCCTAAGGAGTTAGTCCAGCATTGATGTTCAGGTCAGTGCTTCATTTTGGTGCAGAAAGGTAAGCATCTGAAATTTGATTTAGTTTCTTTTTTTCTCAGAAGAGGGGGAACAAAGTTTCCAATGGTGATTTAAAAAAATGAGATGGAAAAAAAAATCAAGTTATGTAGCTTGCTGGTTTAATTCAAGAATAGAGAAGAATTCAGTTAATCAAGTTTGTTTTCTGTTAGATGTTTATATGAATAGATGATTCATCTGGATTTGATTTTGTGAAATGTATAAATAAATCGCCTCGTTAAACCAATTTAGACAAATTGGAAAACAAATCTCAGCATTGTCCTTACTTTTGCTGGTATTAGGTGTGCAGAGCAGATAAGCATCTCAGAGGGACATACACAACACTCTTTATAACAAAGAACAGGAAGCACTGTTACATCATTTTGATGTCTCATTCATTCCATTTTCTTGCCATGCCCCACACCTAGAAATACCTAGTCTTTACACAGAGATTAAAGCAGAATTAATACAAAGCAAATAGAATAGCCATTTTCATCTTTTATTCCAACTCTCTTTCGTTCCACACTATTTCCAGTGAATCATTTCTGAAATTATATTCTTGAAAGCAGGAGCGATTTTTTCCTTGTATTCTTTTCTGAAGTTCATTGTTCTCAGGAGGTAGAAGATTCAGAATGCTATAAAGGAAAATATCACACCACAAGTTGTAGATAGGGATAATAAACTTGATTTTTTTTCCTTTTAATGCGTTTTACCTGGAAATAGTGGGACCTGGAGCACAAAGATTACTTGATTTTCCATTGTCAGTGATTCTTGAGCACCTTTGAACAAATGTGTATGTTCTTGCTGTCCTTTAAGACTGTTTTGTGATATGAATTATTTTTGAGTTGAAGTTTTGAGTTTTACCAGGTCATTTGAGGTGAGAAACCCAGATGCCAAGGGAGACGAAAAATTCTATTCTAGCAAACAACTACAGATGGTTTGTGGCTTGTTTATGGGGTAGTAGATGCTCATTCACTGTAGACATTGTATCTGAAATTGAGAGTCATAATCACCAGAAGAGTTCAAAGGGGCTTTGAAGCGTCAGTCAAGAACAATTCACTTCCTCCTGTGTCAGCAACAGTTTTATTCCTTTAGAGAGGGGAGAGAAAACACACTGGAAATGTACAATATTTTTAATAGTTGTTTGCAATTTAATCTATTCTAGATGGAGAAATGTAGACTGACTTACAGTCATGTTTTGTTGCCTTATGTTGAAGGAAGTGGTTTCATGTAATGAGAGATGAACCAAAATGGACAGCAAAAGAAGAAATGCTGGACGCACAAGTTTTCTTTCACAAGACAGATCTTTGGTCCGCGATTTGGGATGCTTTCTGAACACATGGTAGAGGTATACTATTGCAACTTTAGTAACTTTAGCTGCTTTATTCCTCTTTTTTTGTTTTGGGGATCGGTACATAGTGGTGGAGGAGAATGCCTGATGTGGAGGAGGAACTGGATCCCTACATGTTCGTAAGAGCAGAGCACTAGCCCAGGGGAAGGACACACAAAGTCAGGGCAGGGTTGTCCTGTGCAATCCTCGCTTAAATTGACCAAAACCACTGTGCAATCTCATGCTCAGCATGTCAGCTCTCATATGCCTCAGCTCCATTTTTTCTTGGAGACTCAAGGGTAATACAAGGACAGAATTGAGGTTTGCCCCTTAAGGAGATGAATATCATTTCACACTATACTATGTTCAATTGCCACCTGAAGAATAGTATTTTTCAATAAAGAATGCAGAAATAAATTCCTGCAATGCCAGTCTTGTACATGGTGAGTGTATTGCTTAAAGAGACAAAGCAGTTATGGACAGAGAATATCAGTCCCCTGAGAAAATGAATCTCAAGCTAAACTGTAAGCTACAAGAATAAACCAACAAAGCTGATTTGGCTGAGTGTTCAAAAAATAAATAAATAAATCTTAATTTCTAATTTGCATGAGGGATTAATAAAAGTTTGAGAAGATGAGGCATTGATGTAATTTTGTATCTTGGGATTATAAGATAAAATACACAATGGAAATTCATCTAAAAATTTGCTTACATAAGGTGATTCACTACTATGTAATCCTTTCCAACCCACATAATTGTAACATTGGAAATAAAATACGCACAAGGCTAAGGTATTCAAGTTAGTATTCAGAACTATCAGAGTTCTTATATGTGTTCCAATAATTTGACTGGTAGTACACAGTCCACCTCCCCCTCCCCCCCTTCAACTAGACCAAAAAACAGTCCTTCCAGGATTCTCGGGATCTGTAATATTTGTGAAAAGTAGAGTTTTTTATGGACCTACACTAAAACAGACATTGTTCCTTTCAGGTCTCAGTTTGAACTGATCTTTGAAGGACAATTTTTAAAAGTCTTATTAAATGCTCTATTTTCATCCTAAATTAACTTTTTTTTTCTATAACTCATCTTGAATATCGAATTAACCCAAGGGTAAAATGCAGATTCTGTTTTAATATTATTTTGCATAATAAATTTGCACAACATGAGTAATGGTACCCAGAAGGAAAGAAGCAACGTTTATTTATATAATTTTACAGCTCTTTCTGTTGCCTTTCATATATTTGATTCTATTCATATGTAACGTGTAACAACAAAGACATGTTATGAGATATATTTGGTTTAACAGACAATTTTACCTTTCAAGCATACTAATTTTAAGTGATTGCAGGTTTTTAAAAATGTTACACAACTTTTGATTATTCACAACATGAATGCCTACAAACATGTACATGTATGTGTATGACTTAAGTGTGTGCATGCACATACATGCTGCATGAGGTTTGTGGCACGTTAGATTCTTGACACAGGTAGAACAGTTGTTTTGTTTTTGGCTTAATCAAAGATTTTGAATGAGTGCAAAAAAGTTTGGAGCTGTATAAATGCTTCTGTTGAAAGGTTTCCATATTTCACAATAACCAGTGCTGGTTACATGCTTTTGCGGGGAGATCTGAGTGCACGAGCTGCGTAATGTTGTCTTGGGCTGTGCTGGAGGCTGAGGATACCTGGCGCTTCATGTGCTCCTTTCTGGTAGCACAGCATAAATGCTGATAGTACACTACACATCAGGCTGATGTGGCTGATTTGATGTTAGACTCTAGTGGACCAGCGGGACTTCAGTTGTCTGTTTTCATGTACTATACACTGAACCTTACAATGAAAAGTTTATACACTGAAAAGTTGACTTGATAAAAAGGTAAGAATTTGACTAGTTTGATTAGGGTCATTCGTGCAGATACATGCATAAATGTAAACAGGTTACAAGCATTGAGACCAATGAAGTGTAAAGCTATTTGTGTTTATTTATTTATTTATTTTTATTTTTTGCTTTTGGGTTTTACTTTTTTTGTGCGTGTGAATTAGCTGAGTGCTATATACATCATGTGCGGTTACATAAAATTTTTGAACGATTTTAAATAATGCAATCTCTGAAGTAGTTTGCTAAATGAAAGCCATTATGTCTAAAGTTCATATGCATAAAACATTATTAAAAAGTTATTTATCACAGTATGCCCGTTTTCAATTTAGGAAGAATTTGAAGAGGTACTATATTTTTATTTGTGGTAGAAGCTCTGAAAAGCTAGGTATATATTGTCTTGAGCTATTTCCATGGTGTTGCTGGCATGACACTATAATCCAAAGGACAGAATATCAATAAAGCTTGGATGTACAGGAATGTAAACAGGCTTTAGAAAACAAGTCCAACAGTTTGTTAAATAGACCACAACAAAACAAGTCCATTATCATTGCAAAAATAGCTCTGAACTTAGTATGTCTAATTATCTGAATAGCTTGGAAAAACATAATTAATCCATCAGAAATATTCAGTATTCTAATTCTGATACTGGATGGTGAATTTTATGTTTATTCATATCTCTGTCAATATAGCAGCCACTCCTAAAGGTGAAAAAATGGAAGATTTTTTTCCCTGTATGATTGTTAGTCTGATTAAATTTGAGAAGACAGTCCAAACCCCAATATCTCTAGTCACAGCATCACAGAATCCTCTAGGTTGGAAGAGACCTCCAAGATCACCTAGTCCAATCTCTGACCTAACACTAACAAGTCCTCCACTAAACCATATCACTAAGCTCTACATCTAAACGTCTTTTAAAGACCTCCAGGGATGGTGACTCCACCACTTCCCTGGGCAGCCCATTCCAACGCCTCACAACCCTTTCAGTAGAGAAGTTCTTCCGAATATCCAACCTAAACCTCCCCTGGTGCAACTGTAGCCCATTCCCCCTCATCCTGTCACCAGGCACGTGGGAGAACAGACCAACCCCCAGCTCGCTACAGCCTCCTTTAAGGTACCAATAGAGTCATTTCTTTTTATTATTATTTGAATTTTCTTTTTGTTTAATATTGAATAAAGAGATTTTTGCTTTTAATAGGATACGAGTACTTGAGTTAATCTTGAATATTGTTCCCATTGCAGGAAACCCTCTCAACAAATATTTTGCTCACCTGATCACAAATGCTTATTTTCAAAATCAGGAGCAAGCATAAAACACTATTGACACAGAAGTGATCAGTCTGTTACCAAGTTTCCTGTGCATCCCTGGGCAGAGATGTGCTCAAGTTACAGGGAGCTGTCATGGGGGCCAGTGGAGTCAGTTTGCATCTCTCCTCTGGGGCAGAGAGCTGCCAGCTGCCAGACCAAGAGAGCACCACTCACCCCACCACACAGAAGCTCGGCAGAGGAGCCACCAGCGTGGAAATCCCCAAAACTTTCTCCTTACAGATAGTACTGGCTTGTGACAGGGTGAAAGAAACAGGCATTATGCTGTGTTATTTTCCCTGAGTATATTATACCTTCCAGGACCATAATTTTTTCATTAGCATTATATATACCTTTAAAGCCTCTTTATAAGTCATTTTAAATCTAGTTTGTGTTCCAGGTGGTCTTTTTTTTTTCTTTCTTTCTTTCTTTTTTTTTTTTCCTCTTTTTTTTCTGTCTTTTCATGCTAGTAGTACTGAAATGCATTGGTGTCCTAACAAGCAAATAAATGTCTTTGGCGTTTGCGAATGAAGTAATATTTGGGTAGAAATCAGTAACTATGTTTCTCAAAGTTACAAAAATGCACATCAAACAAATGCTCCTCAAACACATTAAAAAGTACTTTTGGATGCTCTCTTCTATTTTGAATTTATACTCCATATCTTTGCTCCTGCCATACATATTGCTGGTTCTCATTATTATAATGATGGTAGGCACAAGTGGAAATACTGCAGAATAGAAGTTGATGGTGTAAACTATCACTCACTTGGCATTTGGTATTGTTCACTTCAGTTTGGCTTTTCACCATTGTATACTTCCATCTTCTAATGTGATTGGCTCTGTTCAGCTTACCCAGAGGTGTGCAAAATCCATAGTCTTTGGCACTGTACGGCATATAATGGAGAACATTCAGAAGAGCAGCAGCTCAAAAAGATTCAGTGTTGTCGTGGTTTAACCCGGCCGGCAGCTAAACACCACACAGCCGTTCGCTCACCCTCCCCCCTCCCTCTCCGGGACGGGGGAGAGAAATGGAAAGTGAAGCCCGTGAGTTGAGATAAAGACAGTTTAATAAGACAGGAAAATAATAATAACAATAATAATAATAATAATAATACAATGATGATAATAGTACTACTACTAATAATGTGTACAAACAAGTGATGCACAATGCAATTGCTCACCACCCGCTGACCGATGCCCAGCCTAACCCCGAGCAGTCCGGCCCCCTCCCCCAGCTAGCCACCCCTATCTGTTGTTCAGCATGACCCCAGATGGGATGGAATACCCCTTTGGCTAGTTTGGGTCACCTGTCCTGGGTCTGTCCCCTCCCAGCTCTTACTGCACCCCCAGCCTGTCCGTTGGCAGGACAAGAAGCTGAGATGTCCTTTGCTTAGTATAAGCACTGCTCTGCAACAATTAAAACATCGGGGTGTTATCAGCGCTCTTCTCATCCTAAGCCAAAACACAGCATTCCACCAGCTACTAGGAAAAAAATTAACTCTGTCCTAACTGAAACCAGGACAAGCGTCTCCAAAATCAGCCAGCCATGGAGGTGTGTGAGGTGGTGCCTCTTCATCTAGGCAAAGTGTTTTCCTGGTGGTTCACAGCTGCCAGATCAGTAGGAGCCTTGCCTCATTGCTCTGCTCAGGTATCTGCTGGTGCGTCTATTGCTTTCACCCAAAATATCTTGGGTAGCGGCTGGTCCCCGTGTTTCTCAGTGGCAGGGATAACCACTTGCTTTTGTTCTTTGCTGCCTCTACAATGACTTGTTCTCCTGTCAGCTATCTGGCTGTTGTATATATGTTATTTGTCAACTGCAAGCCTCTGAAAGAGCTGTGAATTTAAGGGGAACCAACATTAAAATGAACTTTTGTGATTTGTGACAATGGATGATTTATAAAAATTTTTGTTTGTTTGTCTGGTGCCACAAACCACTTATGTCATATCTGTGCTTTTTGGTGTCAGGATGACACAAGTGATCATGGAGTTGGAATCTATGCTATCAACTGGTTGGAAAAAGTGATCAACGTTCTTTATAGCATGGAGAACCATGCCATTTTAAAGCCTATGTCACTCTGTTAATAACTGACTTAAAGTTAACCTGAATTTTGGAATAGAAGGCCATGTATTTCATTGAATATATTCCTGAGGGTTTTGAATCTGTTCACCATTGCTGATATCCTCAATGTATTGCCTGACACTTGTTTCAATCTGTGGGTGAAGTCCTGGCCCCAAAGCAATTAATTCAGGCACACAGCGCTTTGATTGTGGCTTTGTGAAACATGTTCTCTGTTCATGACCAACTTTATCAAACTCTTCTGTATTTCCTCCTGCATATACAGCTTGGTAAAGGAAAAGATTTTTACTGCTGCATTTATGCTATTAGTTTTCTGTAAGCTTAAGGAACTTCCTAGGGTTTTGAATTTATTTTTTTATTTTATTTTATCTTTTTTTTTATTTTAGACTTCAGATTTGCCAGCTGTGTAGCTGCATGATTTATTATAATGATTTATTATAACGATTTATTGGTTTTTTTTCATTTCTCAGCTGTTGCTGAGGCAGTGACATCTCATCTAAAAAGTACCATAAGTACAAACTTCACATGCCTAATTGTTAGAAAGTGGTGACAAACAGGAGATTTGTGTAGCAGCTATCCCATGCCTCTGTGACGTCTGTAATGGCACTGTGGTTTTTGCTCCTGTGTTAACTAGCAGACAACTTTGTGTGATGTAATTCCCACTTAGCATACTTGTGAAGGTTGCCCTGCTTTGCCAGCTCCCTTCAGTTAGTCTACCTCTTGTCCACAAAAGCAATGTGTAGTAAGCAAGACTACCCCTTCATGATAATAAACTCAGAATAGCTTTGCCACAAGTAAATTTTAATGATCCTTACATTTCTGTTATTATTTTAAGCTGTTTCTCTTGAATTCTACTCTGTTAATCATCTGTTGAACCTTTGTTTTAATTTTGTGGAATTGCATCTTCCATCTGAAGAAGCACAAGGACAGAGTCAGTTTTGGGCCCCTTCCATGCATCTGCTGCCCCATGCATCCCTGCTCTGACACTCAGACCTTCTCACTCAAAATTAGTAGTAATAAATATGTATAAAACTTAACATGTATAAAATATTGACCTATAGGTGCTTTTGTTGAAGGTATTAAAATAACACAAATATTTTCTTCTAGATGGCATTAAATAAAATAATAAATTAAGTAGCACATAGCTTTTTAGAGGGGCAGATTTATTACTTATGGAAAATATACTGGTATGTAAATGTTAGGAGGAGGGTCTGAAGTATTGTGGGAGTACCATAAAATGGAAAAGATGCATTGGCAAACTTTTTTTAAAATTAGCCATGTGCACTGGAAAGAAAACCATATGTGTGTTTCCCAGTAATCTGGTTCCTGGCAGCAATTTAAAACTGTGGAAGTGAATCTTTTAATCTAGACAGTGGATGAATGATGAAATTTTTGTTGAACCTAATTTAAAACAATCAGTGCACCAACTCTAAAAGAAAGTCTGGAGATACATTGACACATGATCAGGATGATTTGTTGATACATAATTTTCATCTAGAGGTTTAGTTTGAGAAATATATGTGCTAAAATATTAGTGTTAGCTAACTGTGCAGAAAGTCTGCAGGAGTGTACTCTCAGCTGATCTTCATATTCTTCATTTTCTATTGAGTGAAGTTCCATTAATGTTTGTACAGCCAGTATCTGAACTTAAATTTCAAGTGAGAATATGGCAAAGTTGTATTTTTACCTACGTGAAGTAGATCTGGTGTAATTTTAAGTTATTCCTGATGTTTGCGTAGACATGCAACTGGTTTAACAGGTCTGTTTTATTTCAGATACCATAAAATTCATGGAAAATAAGTATGTGCTAGGTTTTGGAGAGTTTTACTCTCCTGTCCTTGTGTGACAGGGACAGGATTTCAACTTGAAAGGAGGAGGTAATAGTTACAGAAATATTTAAATGCTTCCAGGTGTTTTAAGGGAAATCTGAAGTCCTGCAAGATCTTTTTAAAACAAAAAATTCTAGAAGTACCCTATTTTAATGGTAAACTGGAAAAAGTATCAGTGATACGAATTTCCAAATATATTTTCAAAAAGATTTCTATATTGTGTTAAAAATAATTTGTAAATTGATTCATCTTATCATGATCATTCTGCAATCAAGGCCAAAATACTCCATTATAAAATATTTGAGAAAAGATCTAGTCCTTTAGTGAGCTAAATCAGACTTGCAGTAACACAGAGCTTTGAATAAAACCTTGGGAAATTATTAATAATTTAATTAATTTTCCACTAAAAGAATATTCATAAGATGGAATACAAGCTCTCTCTTGACTTTCAAAAACAAAGCAAAAATGAATAAGCAGTATAATAAGGATTATAATAAGGATTTATTTAATTTTTGACAGAGGAATTAAACACATAGCATATGTTAATAATATATGCTATGTGTTTTTAACTGTTACAGACTTTGTCTTAACATTATTTATTGTGGCATTACATGCAAGGTAAAGTAATATTACCCTTCAGGATAACAGTAGTTTCCTTCTCTTTCAGTGTTTGCACAAGCATCCCTGAGAGCAGTGTTTAGACATTTCTTTTGTTGATATCAAACAAAATTAAATTCACTAAATATCACTAAGAAAAATTATAATGCTAATGCACCCAAACTGTGGATTGTAGAGTTCCCTCTTTTGTGTACATTTTAAGTTAATTGTTTGAATATGTTGTCTCCAAGTTTGGAAGGGGATACTCCTCAATAGGATCTTAAACCTCTGGAGCATACTGGTAGCAGAGTTTTAGTCTTTTCTTCTTGGTTTAAATGAAGTGTCTGTGTGTGTGTGTATGTGTGCATATATATATACATATATATATAAAAGCAAATTGAGGGGAAGAAAGGAAAAATAGAGTGAAAAGAGTGAACCATGGGCTGTTTTCATAGGTCCTTATATGATCAGTGATCTAGGGCATCTCAGACTGTATGTTAGCTTTATATAATAATCCAAAGAAGAGGTTATTTATAGTCTTTTATGTTGTCTTATTAGGTGCTTATGTAACAAGCTTCACAGATGAACTGAAAATGGCTGGAATTTTCTATTTTTTTTTCTACACAGTGGAGCTTTAAAGAGCAACTGTAGGTAGAAGATCGTAAATCAATGCATTATTATTCCACATATCATGTATTGTCCTTTCTGCTTCTTTTTGAATACAAACATTTTAGGATTATACCTATCTGGTAAGAATGCATGGAAATCAGTACCAGAATGATACTTGATTTTCCGTTTAATAGAATTGCTCATTAGATGCTTGTTGCAGTACTGTGGCACAAAGAGAAATCACACAAGCACAATGTTGTGATCTTTTTTTTCCACAAAAGCATATTTTGCTATTCAGTATAGTTTTGTTATAACCAATAATTATGTAGAAACCATTCATTCAATGTTATCCTGATTTGCAGAGCTGCTGACAATATACATTTTTAAGTAAAACTGAAGAGAATAGTCTGTTTTGTTATCTTCAAAAATATGGCCATATGTGCACAGTGGAATGAGTGCAGTTCTGACTCAGATTTTGCTTGTTGCAGTTCACAAGTGGCTCTTGCTGGCCTATGTCAGTTGTCCAGCAGGAAGATATGAGCAATCATCTGTTTCCTAAATGCCATTCTTCCCTAAATCATTTGCATCTGGGTTGAAGATATCTTAAATCTCTCTATATATTCTGCAGGGCATGTGGTTTAAAGTCATATAATGACATTTTAACATGTAAATACACATAAATGGATAACGGCATGGATTCACTCTCTATGTTATCTCTAATCATACAGTGTGCACTTAGAAAAAAAAAACTTTTTTTTTTTTTTTTTTTTAATTGAGTATCCACCAGAAAACAAAGGAACTGCCTGCATTATCCCTAATTACATACCGTGTACTTTGAAAACCACCCACAAAAATATCACACTAGAATTACAAAGAAACCAGTCCTCATTATCTGTTACGGAATTAAAGAAATAGCAGTTTGCACAAAAATTAGTAAGTTTAAGTCACATTTTAAACAGATCAGAAAGGAAAAAGCCAACCAACTTTGTTGTATTTTGATATGCAGAAAAGGAAGAAAATTTAAAAACAAATTTCCTTTTATGAGCCTATGTTTCATTTTCAAAAGTGACTTATGCAGTGTTGAAATGCCTGGTTAATAAATTCTCCCAAGTGCTTATACACTAACTTCCTTTGAAAAAAATGTAATCAGGAACTTAATAAATGTCACTGTCATTGCCTGTCTTCATGTTCAGAACTATCATCCTTAAAAATATCTGGTCCATGGATACTTAGAAGACTACTGCTTAAATCATTTGGGAGGGAAGGGGGAGAGAAGTCGTCCCAGTCAAGTAACTGCTTTTGATTTCTTTTTCTATGTCAATATGTAAAGTCCTCAGATGTTTGTCTGCTTTACAGTTTTCTTCTGTATTTTCTGTTTGTTTGTTTTTCCTTTCTTTTTTTTTTTTATTATTATTATAATTTGAGTCTCTTTCTTAAAAACGAGCACCTTGGGATCTGTCTGCTCTGGTACTGGCTTCATGTTGCAAAGCAGACTTCTCAGTGTAACCGTAGATGGGAGTTAAGGAAGTTTGGTAGTTGGGACTGGAGCTGCTAATCTTTACATGCCTGGTTAGGTAGGAATCTGTAGCCATAAATTGTGCAGGAAGCTTCCTGGTTGCTTCCTGGAGAGCCGGGTAACACGAGATGGGGGTCGGGGGAATTTATGCTGTGCCAGAAAGATGCCATCTGTGCTAGCTAGAAGATGGGGCTGACAAAGTAGGTATATCTGCATCTTTCTCCCCTGTAAAATATAGTTTCTGAGTTGAAGGATGATGTTGTAGCACCATGAGTGAGAATGGACAAGGGTGTGTGTGTGCAGGGATTGGTGCAGATGGACCTATCTCCAGGGCAGTGTGGTGGCTGTGTTGATGCCGAAGAAGCTGGCTCTCCTGGTGCTCTCTGTCCTGCAGTGATGCCAGGGTGCAAGGGCACCGTGCCCAGCTGCTGCTTGCTTCTGTCAGAAGGCTGCAGTGGCACTGAAGGGTGGCAGTGTCCAAGCACTGGTTTGTGTTGGATCATTTCTTTTAATTCTGGGCTGCAAGTTTAACAGAAGGTACCTGATACGCATTACTCTGTAAGCACTAAATACGGCAGACAAATTTCTTCTTCCCCTTTTCTTGCTTGTGTTGTACACTTAGAAACCTGATTTTTGCCTGCTCTGGGACTTGCATATAGCCATGAGAATTAATGAAATTAAACCTCAGGAAAAACTAAAAGACTGAAAATTGAGTAATTGAAATTAGAAGGAGTGTTTAATTAGGCCATTTCTTTTTTATTATTATTTTTGGCACCTCTTCTATAAGTCTGACGCCTAAGGAATACTTCAGAAGAATCTCTCATTAATCAACAAACGTCCCTAAGAAAAAAATAAATTCAGGAAGTTCTTCAGCAGGATTTTAAAAGATCAGCATTGTATTCTAAGAAAAGAAAATTAAGAGCCATCAAATATGAGTCAAGAAAAAATAGACTAGCCTTATACACTCTCTTTATCAAACTTCCTGTGTTCACCTTTTCCTAGAAGAGGTAATAAACCTTAATTTTACTCTCCTATTCCTTTATGGGTTTTGCTTGAAGACAATTCCAATGAAATCCATCTCATTTTCTGTGTAGTCTTCCCCCTTTACTGTTTTCAACTATTTGCAATTTTCTTTACCATGACCTAATTATCAAAGAGGAAATATTGTCAACTCTACTGTGTATTTTTTGCACAGAAATGCATGTATGCTTATTTATTCAGTGTTGTAGTTGCTGAATTTTGTGTCTTTATATTAAATACCATCAAGATTTCAGGTTTTAAAATAAACTCATTCAAAATTCAAGCAAATACTCCTTCAAGTTTATAAAGGATGTGCAAATAATGCAGATGAAATTCAATATACATTTGTCTCTGACAGTGATGCTGATGATTTTCCTAGTCAATGTGGCTTTAAGAATGGACATCTGTGATTTTTATTTCTTTTTCCTTCCTTTCCATTTCTATCCTCTTCTTTCCTCCCCCTTCTTTCTTTCTGTTAACAAATAAGACAATACAGAAAAGTCACCTTTCCTGTGAGTTCTCCAGGATTATTTAGATATAACAAGGAAGATTGTAATTTCTATTGAGGCCTTTTAGAACTAATGAAAATTATCAACATGTCACACAGCTGCATTTCAGTTTTGTTTGTCAGAGCCCAGAACAGAATTGATTTTATAAATAGACCCTAAATGTGAGTACAGAATATGCATGCTAATAAGTTCATGATAAGACTTTGTTTAGACATACTTTTATGATTTACTCATGAAGAGGAAAAGAATTACATGTCAAACAGAGAAATTAGAAGTATTTTTTTTCCTAAAGTCATTTAAGTGACTCCGTCTCCTTCACAAAATATCCAATGTACGTGGTTTTTGTTTTACAGTCATTGATGACATAGAAGAAGGCTTCACATGTATTAGAAAGAAATCACATGTTCTGTAAAATGGGAACACCTTGTTTTACTGTAGTACAAGTTCAATCAGTCTGACAGATTTGTGGTTTTGTTTTGTTTTGTAGATAAAGTTAATCAAAATCAAATTGATCTGGGTTCCCTTTACCTACACAAAGTATTTTACAATCATGTTAATGATGGTGAAAGAGAAAGGAGGGGAGGTTGTAGCAGATCTGATGTTTCCTAGGTCCTTTCTGAGATGGGATCCTTTTCCACCAGTGACTTGACTCAGTGAGGAGTAGCTGCTGTAGCTGCTAGGTTTGGCATCTGAAGAGCAAGTACCCTTTGATGATGCAAGGGGATGCTCAGGGTAGTCAGGTAGCTTACAGAAAGATACAGTCACAACCTTGTGCAAGGCTTTTCTTCTCCTTTTGCAAAGCGATTTGAGTGTTCAGTCTTTTTCTCATTAGACTGAACTCTGCAGGTTTATAAATGCTGGCATTTTGTTGTGCCAGCTGCTGACACACTTATGCAGAGTTTGGATATGGGGTGGCAATGCAGCTCTTAAGGACATGTGAAGGACTTTAGGTGGAGGTGCATCTAGGCAAATCTAACTTTGATGAGGTTTGTCTTTTCCGACAGATTATTCCATGACTGTATGGTTCATTCTACTTGTAGAATTGTTTGCTTTCTGTTAAGCAATAGAGGAGGATGAATGCTGATCTTGCAATGCCTGGAGTTTTCTAATGGTGGTTTCTATCCCATTCTTCACAAGGCTGATGCGTAGACTGTTAATACTGCTTGGTATAACTTCCAGGATTGTTTTTAGGATTACCCATATTCACTGTCTGAAATGAACTGGAAGTTTTGTCTTTCTATTTTTATTCTAATAGTCAGATTTTGATCATCAAAATACAAAATCTGGTTGCATCATGACAATTTGTCACTGGCTATGAAAGCCATTTGTATTAAATGAAAAGAAGCAGAGATCATACGTACGTTACGTTTGCTGTCAAAGCTAAGAAGTTATTTGTTGGTTTGAATTGTAGATTGGGTATGGGTCTACCATGGGTCATTCAGTTACTAAGGTATGGCCTAGCTGAATAGATAAAATATCATTTTAGGGAAACTGTGTGCATGACAACCTATAAAAGGACAAAGCACAGCTGGAATCAGTGGTGTGGTTCTGAAGAGGGTCTACAATCCATCTAATGCTGAACAGCCTCTAAAGCTCAGTTGGCATTAAACCATTGTTCCCTAAATCAGTGATTGTAATAACCATTTTGGTTTGTGATGTTCAGAAAATAATATTTGTGCCATGGAACAGCTGTGGATATCTTTGAAAAATCAACATGTGATGAATGATGAGAAAGCAAAATAACCTGTTTGTACCTCCGGGTATTGATATTTGTGTTAAATGTAACAATACATCTGACATTGCTAGCTTTAAGGAGTAAGAAAGTGAGATACATAAAACATTGGAACAGAGCTGAAATTATTTTATTTTAATAATACATATATGTTAATAAATTTAATTCTTTATAGCAAGAACACATATTGCACTAAAGCTAAAATAATTTTGCTGTTTTCCTATTTTAACAATTCATGCTGCTTGATCTATTTTCCCATTAGTTTCCATGTTATCCCAGAAAGAATAGTCACTCACTCGTTTTTCTTTGAGTTATAATTTGTCAACTGTATTACTCTACCAGATTATTTTGTCACTGTTGTGCTACATACCCCTCTTAAAGTGATTTACCTTTTTAGTAAGTGCTCAAAAATAAAATGCATGGCAGAAATTTTTGTTTCAGCCACTCTGCAGATGTGAGTATTGTCCAGGGCTTTGATTTGACAGATTAATACTTCTGCCTTTATTTCTCTAAATGTAGTGTTGACAACATAGCTGATAGATTAGCCCTTTTCTTAATTCTTTTCCCCAAATCTCATTTCTAGCTATGAATTTGTGTTGTACAAAATTAATATATAGAACAATAGCTGTCAGAGCATGAGTATTGGTCAAAGACTTACTTATTCAGATGCTTTTTCTTTAGTTTCTTTGGAGACATGAAATGCATTTTTTATTTTTGAAGGAAAATTATTTTTAAGTGTTGATCTGCGTTCTTTTACTTTAAATATCTCATTAGTAGTTTAGGCCTGAGTGAGTAGGGGTAAATAAATGTACTGATACAAGTCCATGTTTTGATTTCAAGTTGGATCGTTCCTAGTAATTCTGTGCCACAAATTTAACAGAAGGTGCCTTATACAAATTACAGCTTGTTCAAAATGTGGCTGCCAGAATATTAATTTGAACAAAATATTCACAACCCACATTTTTTCCAACTTCTGGATCTTTTGCTGAGTTTTCCAATCTGTTGATTTTGTGCTTCTGTGTATTTCTTAATTAACTGGCAAGTTCTTGGAAAAAAAACATCTTAGGGATTCCTTGTGTTCCTTTGAACCCAGGACGATTTCTGACTTTTGTTATGCTCAAATGTCTGCTCATTAGTCCAGCACATATAAATGGGTGGTTGGTAAAAATTTGTTTCTTTGTGGGTTATTTCATTTTAATACAGGCTAAGGTAATTAATTTTGGCTGATCTGAAGATTTTCCCAGCCTCACTTAACTGAGAAACTTGATGGCCTGGCTTAGGTTTTCCATAGGATTGAAGTGCTTTTAAGGGGTAGATTATGGAAGTAGATGTGACTTTCGCAGCTGAACTAGACACAGGCCCCCTTCCCATTGGAAAAACACATTCTCATGCGGAGTGGCTCTGAGAATGGACCAGGAGCTGCATCCTTCCTTCCTGTCTTCCAGGCTTTCAGGTGAGACTCCTAGCTTGTGGAAGCTGAGAATTAGTTGAAAGAATAAAGCAGAGATGAAAGCTCAAGAGCTATGTCTAAGCAGTCACTGTAGGTCGGCACAAAAATACCTCTCTTCTGCTGCAAAGTAGCACAATGTATAAGAGTGGCTTGGCAAGTGGAGCAGGACATGACGGGTGGCAGCAGCCTTGTGTTTCCATCCAGTTTCATAGTCTCACAAAACGCAGCTCTACAACAGCTACAGAGTTGAAGATTACCTTAGCAGATATTAATATACTGTTTTGATTGTATTTGGATTGCTTCCTAAGGAGAAAATGTTATTTATATTATAACTGTCACAGAATGGAAAAAGAATTGCATTAACAAATGCATTACATCCATGTGTTTATAGATCCAGCCTCCCTTAGGGAATGCTGCCAAACATGATACTCCTCACATTTGGTTTGTAAGTTGCATCTTACAATAGAAAAATACGTGTGGTAAATGCATTAATATCTTAATAACTGAGACCTTGATTAAACAGAAAATATAGATGCTTTTGTAAATCTCACCGAGGCCAGGGGTACCTAAAAATAAGCTGAAAATTAACTAGATGTTCAGTGTCTTTAAAGACTTGGCTGTATTCTGATGAGACCAGAATTTAAAATATATATATATATCAAAAATTGTTCTGATATGTTTAGGAGTATTTATAAAGTGAACCTTATTTATTTATTTATTTATTTATTTATTTATTTATTTATTTATAAACTCAGATACACTGATTTCATGGTTTTGATTTATTCTTGCATACAGCTAAGTCTTTTGTCTTTTGTTCAGTGGTGTTCTTTTTTAAAAAATGTCATAGGAAATAAATGTATAGGAGTGCCATCTTTAGGCCAGAATCTGACATCTTCACATGTCAAAAGCATGACCTCCTCTTACTAGTATCATATTAAATTTGTCTTGTTCTCAGCATACAGTATTTCTCAGTGCAATTAAGAACAGCAAAATCCAGTATATACATTTGGAAAATAATACATGATTGCAGAGTTTCATTTATTGCCCTTTAGAAACACATACTGGTCCATCTTGTGACTTGGCCATCTTAAGACAAAGCTCATGGATTTTAGTCAACTGTGTCCTGGGGTGCATCAAGCACGGCATTGCTAGTAGGTCGAGGGAGGTGATTGTTCCACTCTACTCTGCGCTGGTGCGGCCTCACCTCGAGTACTGTGTGCAGTTCTGGGCACCACAGTATAAAAAGGACATGAAACTGTTGGAGAGTGTCCAGAGGAGGGCGATGAAGATGGTGAAGGGCCTGGAGGGGAAGATGTATGAGGAGCGGCTGAGGGCACTGGGCCTGTTCAGCCTGGAGAAGAGGAGGCTGAGGGGGGACCTCATCGCAGTCTAAAACTTTCTCCTGAGGGGGAGTGGAGAGGCAGGTGACCTATTCTCTGTAATCACCAGTGATAGGACCCATGGGAGCGGTGTTAAACTGAGGCAGGGGAGGTTTAGGCTTGACACCAGGAAGAGGTTCTTCACCAAGAGGGTGTTTGCACACTGGAACAGGCTCCCCAGGGACGTAGTCACTGCACCAAGCCTGTCTGAATTTAAGAAGCGATTGGACTGTGCACTTAGTCACATGGTCTGAACTTTTGGGCAGACCTGTGCGGTGCCAGGAGTTGGACTTGATGATCCTTACAGGTCCCTTCCAACTTGGGATATTCTATGATTCTAGTCCTGTGGAGGCCACTGTCAAAGTCCCGGTGTTTAGTTTTGCTTTTGTTATCATTGCCATTTGAAAATTAATATACTTACCATAAAAATAAATATTGTTAACGTGAAAGACATTTGGAGGAAGGCAGTGGCTGTTAAAGCTTTGTGTTGATAACATGAGCTTAGCCTCATGCATTGTTGATGCAGTTTTGTAGAGTGCTCTAAAATTCAGTATCCAGCTGAAATTGTTTTCACTGAGGTATATACTAAGTTAAGGAAATATATATAAAGAAATATTTTATACCATTCAGAAATGTTCCTTACATAATTAATCTTTCCACATTATTTGGATAAGGTTTTTATATTTTTATAAAATAAATAGAATAACATAAAGACAAGTTTAGGGGAAAAAAAAAAAGGAGCATGCATGTTCAACAGGAGCTCAAGGGAGAGAAAAATATTGAAACTGGAAATATATAAACCTCCACAGACATTATGGTAACCTCTCATGCAGATCTTCAGTCTCTGAGGATCAGTGAAATAATTTAGAAAAATTAGATATCAATCTGTGTTCTTTATATTCAGTACATAATCAATTGTTTTAATCAATGTTGGGTGCTACATTTCTGAAGGGTGCATTTCTAAAAAGGGGCCATGATGGCTTGCAAAGAGGTTGCCCCAAGAGCAACAAAACAGTGAAATAGGACTTCTCTGTTTCTGCTCTGTGTCCTCATGCCCTCCATCCCGGTATCTCCTGTCTCCTCATTTGCCCCCATGTGCATTGTGCTGCTCTCCACAAGCCACACAGTGCATCTCATGGCATAGTGTCCTGCCACACTGCAGACGTATGCTCACAGAAGCACTGATTTAAATTTTGCTGTGCTACTAGTTGAAGTTTTATAAAACTCGTAGAAATGCCATCATTTGAGGCCTCAGAATTAGTTGAACTTAAACTTGGAAATGTTATTAGAGGCTTTTGAGGAGGAGCAAAGAAGAATGACAGCTCTCTGCAGCTCAGTGCCTTTGCCTTACTGCTTCAGCAACCAAGAGTAAAGAAACACTTCCCTGCCTGCTAATTAGGAAGTTATTATCTATAGCTTCTTAAAAGAGAAGCGGCTCTAAAACCGGAGGGATGCCTTCGCCACTCATCTTCCCAAGTGCTCTTTTCTTCATTTTATCAAGAGTATCATCACAAATGTCAATACATGTTACATGAAGATGTCTCTTAGGCCAGCAGCAATGTATTAATGGAGTCAATAGGTGACTTTTCATGCAGTGCTGGGTAGTTTAAGGTAGAAGGAATTTTATAATGAACCCTTGCAAGGAAGAAATATAACAGCTTAAGGCAACTGCTAAATTTTGTGAGTGGAAGGTGTTGTTGGGTGCTCTAGTCTTTAGCAATAAGGCAGATGTCGCTTTTTGCTTTATGGAAAGGGAGAAAACCTCAGAACAGCACTTTCTATGCTTTTGTCAGAAGTGTGTTTCAAATTGTTTGGAAAGTGTTGATTGATGAATAAGCAGCTTTTACTGGAAGCTTTTAGTGTGAATTTTTGGGTTGTGTATTACAAGCAATGAAAACCTTATAACACCAGAATGCAAAAAGCAATGTACCTTATCAGCTTTTGTGAAAAATAAACCATATTACATGTATTTACACTAATTGTATAATTAGACATTCAAATTACAGTATGTAAATACTTAGTAATCAGCTAAAATTTGCTTTGAAAAACAAGATAATTCCCTCAACACAGGAGACCTTAAAAGAATGTTAAGTTAGGAGAAACCCCACAGAAGTACAATGAGAAAATTAGCCTGCAGTAATGAAAACCTCAATAACTGGGGAGCAATGTGTAATTCCATCATTTCCTTTTGTGCGCAAGTATATTTAATGATTTGAAGTCTAATCAGGTGATGTGCTGAGCACAGTGAAATAAATCGGAGTCCTTGAGAATCTGTAGTGCTAGATCCCAGTTCACTTAAAGCATTTGCCTTATACCCCTAGAAGCAACGATCTCTTTTTCTCTTTAGAAGACCTCTGTCTCCTGGAAGACACACAGAATGAGGAGTTGGCTGTGTCAATGAGCCACACAGAGAAACTAAGTAGAACACAAATAAAAATGCACTACTAGGCACGGGGAGTTTATCTGAATTTAACAAAACCCTTAATATTTGTTATGGTTGTTCAGTCTCAGCCTGAAACTCTTCTAGATACTGCATGTAAATAAAAACATTTCTCCGCATGGAACCTTACTTTTCCAGTGTTAAATAATCGAGCATCATTTTTGTAAATTGCTGGTTGTTGTTTTTGACTGACATGTTTACTCAGATAATATAACAGTTTTTCTCAAAGAAATCTACTTAGTGTCTAGATGACATAAACATGTTGTTGTTGTTGTTGTTTTTTGTGGAAGAAAGAATTCCCAAGTGTTCTTTACAGTTTTGCCTCGTTCTCTTTCAGGCTTACAGCGTGACTTAATATTTTTGTTTCCTTAGTACTAGTTCAATTATAGTCTATATTTGCTGTATCTGTAAAAAGAATGTTTGACGAGTCTAGGAATGGCGTCTGTTTAGGAAACACCTTCCTCCTCTATAGACTGAACCTCATAAATCAATTATAGCGTGTGATGCTGCTGCTTCTGCTGCTGCTAGTTCTGCTGGCTGGCACAAGTGGGTGTGATTAGCCACACACTTCGCTTGACACTGATCTTCCCTAACACTAATTGCTTTTCTTTTGTAAATGTGGCCCTTGTGGCAGTGAAATGAGAGGTGAGGGACTTGAGCTGCGTGACACAAATCAGCACTGCTTTCATATGAGAAAGTGTTCTTCAGGGCTAGCAACTCAGAAAATGAGAGTTAAATCCTGGCCGGTGTGCTGATGCTTCATCTCTTCTGTGGTATAACAGAAAATGCAGAGTAAAGGGCTGGGGTGATTTGGGGATGTAGAGAATTGGGGAGAAGAGAGAAGGAGGCGAATGCTGTGAGATGTAGCCCCATGCCTGCTTTTCTTAGCAGGTGGAAAGCTTTTAAGAATTTTTTTGGTATTCCTAAACTTGAAATCTCGAGCAGCAATAAAACTGAGCTAGCACTGTAACAAAGATTGGTAATCCTTGACTAAAATGCTTAAGTTGGTATATAACTGGTATTATTAATTCATGCTATCATACAATAATATGTAACCAGTTATTATTATAGTTGTCGATACAACCTTTATCTTGTCACTCCCTGAGAGTGAAGTGGAGCGGCTTTGCTTTTCATGACAAAAGAGGTTGGTTTGAGACTGCACACCAGAAAGGGAGTGAGTTCATGCTCCTTGCTTGCTATCCCCTGTAGGTGAAGGAGCCAGCAGACAGGCTCCTCAGGTCTCGTACCTCCTTGCTTGAACTGCAGAGGGACCCCAGGCAGGTTCTGCAGCCAAGTCAGGTGGTCAGAAGGGCCCTGTGCCAGATCGTGGGGTTCTTTCCCAAACACGTGTGTTCTCTGTCTGCTGGTAAAGAGGCGTAGCAGGAGGTGAGAAGTGCTGCTTTGCACAGGCTCAGGTTGGTAAGTGGGGCAGCATTGTGTCCCTCAGCATGGCTGGGTCTGGTCTGCAGTGGGGGCCAGGAGCTGCCAGCAGCTGCCTCTCATGGCCCTGTGCCGGCGATGCCTTAGCCCAGCCCCAGCACTGTGCCTCAGCTGTGCCTTTACCCTGGCACCTGTGTTCCAGGCTGCTCAGCATCTGGTTGTAATGGAGCATGAGGTTGTGTGTATTAACTGCTTGGAAATGATGAATAATGGTCATCTTGACCAGCCAGAGGCAGCTTTGCACTTGCAGGTTATGGTTATGTATTTGCAGGTTATATATTCACAAGCTGCAATTAGGTAAAGTCACAGGTAAATTGAAATAATCCAAGCATGGCAAGGATACACCCTTTGTAATGCAAACATGTGATCGGGATAATCACAAGCATGCTTTGCAGTGCATATGCAATGCAGCAGCTTGCAGCACAGACTTGCTGTGAAGGCAGCTGTGGTGAGCAAGCCCTGGAGTACAGCTGATGGACGCGTGGACTGCAGCAGTTCCTGTGAGGGCAGCAGTTGGTAAAACTGTTTTGCTTTGCTGCTTGAGTAAAGACGACCTGCATGAAAACCACTAAGTGATCTCTCTAGCTAGGAACTTGATCTAAGTATCCTCCTACTTGATTCAAGGGGAAGATGTTTTTGGAAGAGCACTTGCTGGTGTAGGAGACATGACAAGGATAGAGACGACAGGAAAGACTTTGGGCAGCACTGTGATCTCCAGATAACTTGCAGAGGCTGACAGGGCTGAGTCACTCTACTTAAAAGCCATGTAGTCACTACTGCTGATAGAGATTCTAAAAACATTCCTGTGACATTTCAAATACTTGCAATTTCCTATCCATCAGTTCTTAAAGACCCCTAATTTTATAAAGCCAACAGACTCTTGTGTGCAATATATTCACAGCAATATCTTTTAGAGATTTTTACCAGTTTGTCAGTAGTTCTACTACAGGAAAAAGAAAAAGGAAGGAAAGAAAAAAAAAAAAGGAAACATTGTCAGTTTTTGAAAGAACTACGGTAAAGAATATTAGTATCCAAAGGAATCCATAGAGGTTTCCAGGAAACAACAATTCAACACAACAGTCGACATGGCAGTGGCTTTAAAAAACGATCCTTCGTTCTAAGGTGGGAAAAACTCCCAAGATAACAGTGACAGTTTTTTCACTAACTCAGTTGAAGGCAATTTAGATCATTTGATCTGAGACAAAAGAGCATATTTGAACATACCATAGTCACAGATCCAGGTACAAAGCAAAAAATGTCAGCTCTAAAATCCATTGCAGTACTTCAAGGTGTTCTCTTCAGAGGGTCTGTTGCATACAGTTGTTCTTTATACCACCAACCATCATGTATCTAAACTACAGCCTCCCTAGATCATTGCACACTGGAGATATAGTATACAGCAAAATACTCCAACAGTTGTCAAAGATTTATCTAAAATTAACAGCAATTCATCACTACAACAGCTCAAACTTGCCATGATGTTTTATTTCTATGTATGAAACAAGACTTCCTGGAAGTATTCATTTTTGACCAATACATATTATCTTATCATGTCAGTCAAGATAATGGTTCTGTGCAGCTTTCCCTTATCTGAGGGGATATATTTGATCAAAACCCTCTTTAAGCATTCTTATTTTTACGCCTTCTGTCTAAAGGAAAACTGATAGCTTAGTTTTCAGTGAGAGGTTTTTATTAACCCCAATATATGGACATTCATTAATGGGTTTCCCTTGAGCTCTGCTGATTTTTAAGAGAACAAAATGCTTCAAATGATAGCAATTTAAAAAATCTGATTCTCATTCTTGTAATTTAAGGTGTCTTCTTGTCAAATGTATATTTGGACAAATACTGATCAGAATTTGAATTCAGTTCTTTGAAAAGGCACGAAAGGAAGTGTCTTTATTTCTTTCAGTGCTGTTTCTCCATTAGCTATTGTTGCTTCTTCATGTACATTGCTGTTGATGTTGCTCCTGGCATGCTGCTTTAGAGAGATTTGATTAGAATCAATAAGTTATTGGGAAGCATTCAATTAGCAGTCTTTCACTTCTAGTGGCGATGGCTGCTAAACCTCCTGTGCTTCAAACACAATATTTCTGTGTGACTTTTCAGTCCAGACATACACACTAATCAAATACAGATTAAAACAAGAAACCCTGATTATGCTATTGTCTTTGATTAGGACACACAACCGGATGACGACAAGCACACAGCGATAGGCTCAAGTGCACATGGAAGTGGCAGGCTGAAATGTTGTTAATATATAACATACCAATCACCTAGGTACTTCACTGGATTGGTGTGACAATAACTAGGGCCATGCTGTAAAGTCCAAGAAGATGAAATGGAGCCAAGTGCTTCCTTTTTTGTATTCAATTCGATCTTTTGGATCTCCCCATCCTTTTTGTCTGCTATGCTTGCTCTGATGACACCATAAAAGATTGTGATGTAAGTTACAGTATTTTTGTTTTCTCCACGAGGTTCAAGTCCACTATGAAATCAAGGTCCTTCTTCTGTGGGATTGGATTCTATTGTGGGATTGGATTTGAACTTCCCAGGCAAAACCATAAGGTGCTCCCACTAAGAATTAATGCCGGTTATTTGTAGTAATTAATAACCCCTCCACTTCTGTGTAACTGTACATTCATGGTTCTAAAAGATACCAAAAAAAAATACCCTGTTCCAAGGAAAATTGCTTCTTCCCAATTTCGCTCTATTAACCACACCCTAAACCTCAATCTAACTAAACAAGAAGGACAAATTACTCAGAAATGCAGTCTCTGTCAAACTGTCAAGTGGTTACAGGAAGGTAGCAATTAAGAAAAGCTAGAAGCAATTTGAAGACAGAGTTTTAGATCAATAAGCAAAGGAGCAATTGGCTTGTGCAGACCTTGGGCTAGCCATGAGATGATAACGCTCTGTGTGAGGCGAGTGCTGGCTTTAGATCTGTTAGCATGTACTGTTTTTCCGTGCCTCTTGCAGTTGTTCCTAGCCTGGCATCAGGTCCTCCATCTCATGAAATGCTTGGTTGATCTGTTATTTTTTCTAAATTCTGGATAATGTAGTACATGGGTATAGTTTGCCATACTTGGGTGGGAAATGCAGAGTGTTCAGTCAGTTATTCCCAGTTCCAGCTGTTTTCCCACAGTTTTCTGAGCATCTCTGATTATCTCAGACCTGGTGTGAGTCACTGGGTGGGGTGAGGGGCATTATTAAGAGTTAAATTAATAGAAATAATGTCTTTTAAGCCTTATATGTTGTTGTTCAGCTAGTCAAAATATTAGCACTGCCATGTTTTTGGTAATTTCCAAATGCATTACCATGAAATGTATGCCAGCTGCTCACTGCTTTATAAAGTGCTGCAGTGACACATTGAGATGGGTGTGAGAGGTCCCAGCTTGGCTGCTTCACTGATTCCATTGCACGCCACCACAGCAAGCGTTTCCACAGACCTCCCTGCTGGCCTCGAGGTTTTCCAAATCCATTTGTGGACTTGAGTGAAGTGGGCATTGAGAGAAAAAACATGACGCCAAACTGTGGAAAAGCACAAGTCTGTTACATCTTCTGTGGTCCAATGCAGTTTATTCTGAAAGGCCATAGAGACAGGGCCAGTCTCTCTTTTCTTCCTGGCCCCTGGGCCTGGAAAGCACCCACTTCAGGAAGCATTCCTGATTGTGCAGTCTTGACCCAACCCAGCTCTCAAGTGCACAGAAGGGATCACACTTTCCAGAGTTGTTGTAGCAGCATAAAAATCATACAAATGTGTCTTGGAAGCAACAGGGATATCCCACAGGTGTACTGATGGTTGGGCTGAAGGGAGGGAAAGTAACAATGTTTACTGTGATAAGTGATGATTGCACTTCTCTTCCAATAGGAAAATGTGAGATAATACATAGAAAGACATTTATAAGAATTCATGCTTTGTAGAAATGAAAGAAGTGTTATTAATTCAGATTAGGTAGCACTGTCAAATTTCTCTTGGCTGCTCCATACTTCATTTCCCTCCATCCTTTTCACTCATGTCTTGAACTTGTGCTTAAAATTCTAGGATTCATTCCCAGTTCTTTTAGAAGAACTTTGTTTCTCCAATAATACCTTATTTTCCAAATTGAATTTTCTTTCTTCTTTCATTACAATTCAGCTCTGTTTCCTGGACCTTATTTTTGGGTTCTCACCATCCGTTCTTCCTTCACTTGACGTGTCTGTGCGAAGCATGCTCTCAAACTCTCCTTCCTCGTTCCATTGCTCTTCCTTACGAACTCTTCCAATTCTCACCTCCCCATTCTGAGTCCCGTAGTTCATCTATGCCAATTTTTATTACTGCCATTTAATCTGTGTCTCTTTCAAACTTCCCTCACCCTTTGTGTTACCTCAAACTAATAATCAAGTGGGAAGTGTATCTGCTCTTTTATTCTTTGTTCTTTCAACACCGGTGTGATTAATCGTAGTCTTTGTGATTGGCCCACACAATGATGATTGCGCTGTCGCTCAGGCTCTCACCCTGTCTTACTACCGGTATGAAATTGAACTTCAAACCAAGAGAGCATTCAGCACTGTCAGGAAAATGTGAGTCAGTAATTTACGAAGTGTCTCTGCATTTCATACAGTATCCCAACTTATGAATGCAGAACGTACTCTGTAGGACTTGGTAATGAAGCAGGATGCAGCAATGCCACCACATTACGTAATGTTCTATCCCTTGAGATGAATGAATTATAGATATGAAACCATTATCACTCCCTTTTGGCAACATTTTACTTTCTCTCTTTGACTGTCTACCTATGACTTGTTGGCAATGCTTAATTTTTCCCCCAGTATATTGCAAAACTCTTTTGTATTTTGATTATTTCTGTAGAAGTGCTTTCATTGTTTTTCCACTGAATTCCCTTTCCTTCTGCTATTATGCAATTAACCTCTTAAAGCTTACAGTTATTGATGTATTTTTCAAGTTAATAATTTCAGTTTGTGAATATCATGTAGTACAAAGTGTTTTCAAAATTGCTGACAAATAAAATTGATAGTATTAAGTTTATAATGTATTTATATTGGAGTTTATCATGTGGAAAAATTAAGAAGTTTAGTGAGACTGCTAGAAACTGTTAGGGCCACTTTGCCTTTGTCCAAAGTGTGAGTAGCAAGTCTGAAATACAAACAAGTGGTCCAGGCTTCCTTTAAAATTCTGCTTACGATTCTGGAAGAAGAATCTTATGGGAATTAAACTTCTCTTATTAATATGTGAGCTAAATTTTCTGCCATCTACAACTATGACTCGAGACATTTTTTCTTTTAATGCAAATGTCCTCTTTTTTCTGATGAAAACCTATACATCCTCTCCATGCGTGAAGTTATTTTAATGGCATCTTTTCAAATGTATCATAGTGGATATTCAGTATAATTTATAAATAATATGATACATTAGGTCAAATCACCTTATTACATTTTTTCCTTTCCTTATTTCCTTTTTGATTTCCACTCCTCTTGCCAACTTTACCATCCATTTTCTCAACTCGAGTAGCTAAAATGAGCAGAGAATCGGGAATATACCTTTAAAAAAGTAGAGAAACAGTTTCTGTTATACCTCCTGTTTAAGACCATGGTGTGAAACTGGCACAAAGTCAGATGAGAAAGAAAAACTCATCTTCTGTCACTTCTGAGAGCAGAGTTCAAACCAATCCAGACAGAAAGAGAAGACTCCTTGCACGTGACCTTCATGTTTCAAGTTGTCAGCACGGAGCTGGTTCAAACCGTGCTGCCCAAGCATCCAGTTGATGGAGACAGTGTGACCCCAGCTGCAGGGGCTTGGGTTTGGACACAGCACGGGGCTGAAGCGCACGAGTGGCTGTGCTGTTAGCAGCCCCTAACTCGCCCGAGGGGTTGCCAGAAAGGGCTGCTGGAGGGGTGCTGCGCCAGCACATGAGCCCGTCCTTTCAAAGCCTGAAATCACTGCCTGGGAGAGAGGTTGGGATGATGATGCCCACTGGCAGGGTGATTTTTTAGTGAAAGAAAGAGCTTAGTTGAATAAAAGATTGAATTTCAGCCTTTAGATGGCTGCTGGCTGAGCATCGTGACGCAGCCAGTGCCACGTGCTGTCAGCTTGGTCACAGACCACTTGCGCTTTGTGAACAGTGGGGTCTCGGCTGTGACCCACAGCAAGGCCAGGCAGAGCTCACAGAGCCCACAGCGGCCCTGAGACATGGAGCAGAAGGGAGCAGGGCTGGCGCTGCTCCTTGTAGAGTGTGCAGGTATGTTTTGTTTCAGGTGAGACCAGGCAGTGGTAGTTAGTACTACTACCTGCACCAGGCTAACACTGCCTTGTGCACTGAGATTATTTCTGTTCCCTCAAATAAGCACTTGGAAGTGCGCATAAAGAAAAGGTTACATGTGTCCTCCAGCTTCCCCATCTGCCAGAGAAGATCAGGCACTGTCAGTGCACACAGGAATTGACTCAGCGCTGCTGAAATTCAGCTTATTGCTATTATGTGATGCAATGCTATGGTTATTTGTATGAGTTCCATTTATTACTTTTCTCCATTGTTTTATATAGAATATTTTAATAAATACAGAGGGCAAGTTGTGAACTATTTAACACCAGTAATATGCCAAAACAGCAGTAATGTGATAATTTAGAAGGAAAAATAAAGGAAATGATACGGTGGTAAGATTTAACTGGATGCCAGGAGTAGAAGGCTAGCATTTTTGTGGCAAACAAAAGAGATAAGGGTGATTGTTTTAATTACTGCAATATTAACAGTATTGCTTTTTACAACTCCTACACAAGTTGTGATCTCTAATGACAAATACCTCTCTTAGGATATTACTCCAGTGTTATATCCAAGAGAAATTTTTACAGCAACTTTTGACAGCAGTTACTTTGGTGAAAGCTGGAGCTGAGAACAGAAAAATCGTAATTCCACAGCGAGCACGGCTAGTAACTTGGTCAGTACTGATACAGAGAGGGACTGACGCAGCTTTCATTAGCAGCATGTGGCAAGAATGGTTGGTTTCTATAATTTTTAAGCCCAGGGATTCTGTTTCTTTAACAGTACGTTTGATATCCATTATTCCACTTTTACGGGTTGCAGACATCAAAGCACCACAAAGATAAATCTTTCATTTTGATTATAGCAAAAGATGTGTAGTATTTCATCTGCTGAAATGGTCTGGTTTGTGTACAACACACCTTGTATGTCCAGTTGTCCTGCACTTGCACTTGGCTAAGGAGGCTGTGACAAAGCTAAGAACTTAGCAAAGCTAGCAGAATGGTGGAAAAAGAGATGATTTAGTCATAAGGCATGTCTTGAGCCCATTCTTGTATTGTCATATCATCTGTCTATCTATCTATCTATCTATCTATCTATCTATCTATCTATCTATTGTTTTCCTGCTCCTTTTGATATATTCTTGAATCATTGCTTTTCTTTTGATTCAGAGAAGTTGCCTCCCAAAGTCTTTCTGGAATTACTTTGCTCTTTTACCAAGAAACGTCAGATTGTGTCAAACAAGTTCAGCAGTAAGTCTGCATATGTAGTTCTGCTCAATATTTTGCCTGTAATTTTTCTTCTCTCCATCTGTTAATTATATGTAGCAGCTTATGAAAGATTACAATAGCATTTTAAATTATTAGTATGATAGGGGGGTACTATTAGTTGTCATTATCACCAATAGGTGATAATTTGCATCTCTGTCCCTTCTATCTGGAGAGAATGGAGGGGAAGTCTGCTAGCAGGGAAGAGAAATGGTGAGTACATTAAAGAAACGTTGGACTTGATTCATTTCTCACACGCACTGCATCTCCACTGATTTCACGGAATTGCTCCTGATTTATATCACTGTAATGTAGAGGAAAATCAGTCCCTTAAACTATAGTGCTGTATGTGATTCATTTTGTGTTTTGTCATCCTATTATGTGATTTTGTATTTTTTGTATTAAGCTACACATCTTTCTGATCATAATCATGTTATATGTAAACTCCTAACAAGCACATTATCTATCATAACACGGTGGTGTTTCTTAATGTTTTAGACTATTGCATAGTGTGGTTTGAATCTATGGTGCTGTTTGTCTTTTCTGTAAAACTTGAGACTTTTAGAAGTATATAGAATATAGCTATGTATGTATATATATATATATTTTTTTTTTTTTTGTGAAAAATATGTAGTTCTCAGTATCCACCAGACATTTTGACTGTAGCTTTGGAATTTAAAAGGTGTAGTCTACTACACTCAGAAATAGACTGTAATAGGAATATGTGGTTAAATAAAAGGAGAAAGAAAAGGATCTCTAAACAAGAACAGATTATTAAATGAGCTGTATGTAGTTTTTTCATAATTCTGTACTTAGTGGAAAATTGGAAAAAAAAAAAAAAGGATGAATAAATAAAATAATGAAAAAAAAATCTCAAAAAACTTTTATAGTTAGAGGAATGGGCATGACCTTCAGTTAACTCAGAAAACCTCAGAAATAGTAGGCACACTGAGACAGTGTTGAAAAATTCTCCAGAAATGCCAGAGCAAATGTGGATGCATTAGTGGCTCTTGAAGAGAACGGAGAGCATAAAGAGTAGTAATAGGTTGGTGATGTATTAGAGATCACCAGTTATGTCTTCATTTGGCTTGTCTTTTCCAATGGTATAGCTGGGTTGTCAGAGATGTTTCATTCATGTGTGACCTTGAAGTCCTGAAGGGACGGGGTACTTTATGTTGATCTTGAATTTAACCTTGAGGTGAGCCCTGCATTGAGCAAGGGGCTGGACCAGATGATTTCCAGAGGTCCTTTCTAGTCTGAATTATTCTAGGTGATAATATAATGCCATGAAATTTCAGTGGGTTGTTAATCAGTCTCTGTTGCCCAATTCTACAGGCAACATAATTATTAAGGTGCAACATCCCACTGAAGAGCTGAGTACGTAATGAAAACCTAATGATTAATTCACAAAGTCTGTCTGAAATACAAATTGCAAAGTGTCTCTGTGTGGATGTTAATGTACAGATGCTCTGAAACACTCTACATGTTTTATGAAAAAAGTCTCCTGATCCTAAAAGTGCCATAAATTTTAGCATAGTTAGTAAACTAAAATGTATGACAGCTTTGAATTTAGATTATTTATTATTTGATCAGACAGTTTATGTATATATAAAACTAGAATGAAAGTGACTGGCTATTGAAATGGCAAGCATCCTGTAGTTTGGGAAATCATAAGCAGCTTGTGAGAGGGACAAAAGAGGAGGTATACATTTGCAATTAATGCTGTTCACCACAAAGGAGTTTGACATCTCTAGTTGAAAACAGAAAGAAGATATATTTAAGATAAAGGGTACACAGAACCAATATGCTGCAGTGATTGCAGTGATTTATATACTATATTCTCCTAATCTTCCTTCCCTGTTCTCTCCACCAGAAAGTGTATATATATATTAAAAAAAAAAAAAAAAATCCTTCAGCGTCTTTGGAAAAAATCAAACTGTAGCTGCATAAGAAGAGAATAGAATTACAGGAGGGGGGATTGGGTTGGAGGGGGTGAATCTGAAGAAAGAGTCAGCATGGCAAAGGCTCCAAATGAGGTACCATTAGCAAACTATGTAAAAGGCAGAAAGAGCATGCTTTTAAAATGCGTAAGAAGCCAGAGAGTAACAAAAGGAATTGTTGGGTCCTCTACTTAAGAGGATGGAAGAAAAAATGTATATGCTATGTAGCAAGCTAAAAAGCTTAATAGCTACTTTGTGTTAGCCCTTCACTAAAAAGATAATAGTTACAGGCTTAATGCACTAATAGTAATAAGGTAAAGGTGAGATGGAATCAGGAAGGAACAGGTTAAAAAGTGCCTACCAATTTAAGTTGGAACACATTAAAATAATCTCCAGAGAGCCAGGCAAATTCTCCCTGGAGTGAGGTAGCATCAGTATCAAAGCCATTGGCAATTTAATTAGTGAATTCATGGAGGGGAGGGAATTTCACTGGGGCTGGAAATGAATGCCATAGAATGAAATCAAGTAGGCAAGATCCTTGCACTCAAATTCTGCTTTTTCCATCCAGATTTTTAGGGACAAGGGAATATTCTGCTGCTATGGAAGTCCATTGTTCAATACGCGGTATGGCCCTGGCTGAACAGCCTGTCAACCTGGCTTGCTAATTAGTACTTATTTTGGTAGTAGTCATTACGTGGCCACCAGCCAGTCTTACAGACCGCAGAGAAGGGTACTGCAAAGACATGGACTATGAGTGGCAAATGCTACGTGCTACTGTTTCATTCAACAAGTCAGCCTCCTGGTCCACAATGGTGCCATCTGATTGATAACTCACATTATTTTTTAAAGTTGAGGGACTCAATGATATTGTGCTAAACACACATGAAGAGGAAGCATGAAATCACTGTGGTTGCGGTCCAATCTTTTCTTTATAATTATTTCATAAGCTGCCGCCTGTAATTAAGTTTAAACTGTCAGCAGTTCCATAGCATAGCGGTGTCATTGATAATAACATGTACACAATTATATAATCCCTTCTATTGGGAAACATCAAAAAATCATGGCTGGAAATATGTAATGCTTTTTTTTTTAAACAAGAGCAGATGAAACAGGAATTTCAATGGATTCTCATAACTCCACATCCTTATTGTTTTTATCATTTTTTTTGTTGTTTTTAAATCTCTGCAAACGGGATGTTTTGCAGGATCTAGTACATTTTAAGCACATCTACGTTTTGTCTGTTAGACAATTGCCCTCAGTTAAGTTTGGGTTCCAATTTTAGAGTGTGGAAAGCAAATGCCAAGAGAGTGCAGATAGGATTTTTCTTTCAGAATATTACATGTCATTTCTCTGTGAAAATTCCTCATGTAGTTGCCACCTATCTGTGCCCTTTCCAATTTTCCTGATGAAGGTACTAAAATCTGTTGCTCCCCTGGGGGAAGCTTATGCAACCAGGTGTGTGATTCTGTGGCCCCTTAGACTGTCTTTGTTAAAATCTTCTACCAAAGCCCAAAGCAGTGGTGTATCAAGAAATGGTAGAAGCATACCAGCAGCTCAGAAATGTTTCTGCCCTTGGAATAACAGGATGTGTTCAGCCGCAGAAGAATGCCAAAGCTCCCAGGCACTTCTCCCATGCTCACCCTGTGGGTGAATCCCCCACTGATCAGCAGAGCACAATAGGAAGGAGGCGTAGATTTATTTCACCCCATTTCTGTAAAAGATGACCCAAGCACCCTGTTGCTGTTGTGCATGTATAACGCACACAATTTCTTACACACCCATATATCCGTAGACAATCGGCAGCTGTAGTCTTTTATATAAATACCCCTATGGCACACCTCTTCCCTCCTCTCCCTTCCCACCTTCCCAGGCTCTGGCTGAGCATTTTCATATTTGCCTCACCCAGCGGCAGAGGCCATGCAGTGTCATATCCTGTAGATGTGATTCTCCTTGTAGGTGGGAGAGTTTGTGCTCCCTGTCCAAATAACAAAGGGAGAAAAAAAACTGTGCAGGCTGTCTCTAGTGACATCTCAAGTCTTGTGTCCTCTTTTCAGTAATCATTTCTGTCTGCCTCTCGTTCTGGCTGTGAACCCATCTGGGATTATGTGTTATGTTAACGTAACGTGCTGTTATATGTGTGCCAAATCCTTTCCAATATTTTTTATAAGTGATACAATAGATCTTCAGCTTTACAGCGGCAGCTTGGGACTGGATGGGATGCAGTCAGAGGTGTGGAGGGAGTTGGCCCGTGTTATTGTAGGGCTGCATTTACTGTCTTGGGAACACTGTGGTGAAAGTGGAATATTCCTGACTGCAGGCCAAAGCAAATGCTACACCCGTCTTGGAGAACAGCAAGAGGAGGGTCCCCCAGGGAGGATCTGGATTCCGATTGGAAAAGAAGTTGACCACGAGACAACTACACCCTTGTTTTAAAAGATTTTAGCAGATAATGTCCAGGTGAACTTCTACCCTTCATTACCCTATGACTTGGGGATTTCTGTAACTTTGGTACACATAAGGTTCCCAGCTCTGTCCTAGTGTGTCCTCATCCATCCATCCTTACCCTCTTGTCCCACAGTGCCCACCTTGGCCATTAGCAATCCCAGCTCCCCTCCACCCCGGGGAGCCCCACAGGAGGCTGCTTGGTGAGAGGCCACCTGCACGCTTGTTCGCATGCATGGTTTTCCTTAAGGTGCTGGAAATGCTGGGGTGCTTCCTATCAGCTGCACGTGGAGAAGCTGCCATCCCCGCAAATGGTCTCTGAAATATAGGGGTGGGGAATATGCAGTCATTCATTGTTCCTACTGGACAAATCTATTATTCGTGTTTGATGACACAATGGCGTGTAGTTGCGGAGAGCTGGCTCTTTGACTGCGACTTGGCTGGGCATGCATGTCACACGAGGAGAGCTGGGTTCCAGAACAAGTTTCTGAAGTCATCCTAACACTTGTAGATTTTTCTCTCAGCAATATACAATTTTTTGTTCTTAAATGCCATTTTTTGAGTAATGTTCTTGAAAACTTTGGGGAGTGACTCTAATAATGCTTAAATATTGTGTACATAGAGGGAAAAGCAAGTGATCTAAATATCTGCTGTATATATTTGATATTAGATAGGTGAGTTACATGTTTTAGTGCAGATAGCAATTCCCCTGGAAACAACATGGGTGACTGTGAGGTCAGGGTGGCCCAAAGATAAGGGCTATCTGCTATCTTGGCATGAAGTATTAGCAGGGAGAAGTTAATATGGTTTTGCCTTCCCGCTTTATTTCAAAAGGAGAATTAAATGGATTTTGTCGCATTAGAACAAAACCTTTTACAAATTAATATCCCTGTCAGTGCTTGCGCAGTGAGGGCAGATCATTTTTAGGATGTTGCTTTAAAGAAAAAACAGCAGAAGAAATCATATATTGTGTATAGGATTACAATAAAGTGTAATTCAGTCTAAGACGTTTGTAATTATAAACCATTATTATATAAAGTAGTGAGATATGTTTTTTTGTTTGTTTTTTATTGTCATTTATTGTCATTTTTTGTCATTTAACATTCAAAATGAATCAAATATCTGCATCCTTATGGTGTAGCACTCTGCTTATAATCTTTGGAGTTAGCTTATTTGGCTTTATGGCAGCATTCCTGTATGCTATATGCTTTGAACCTCATTGCTCCCCCTCCTTATTTTATTATCATAAAATTCAAAATGTTCGACAGGGGAACAGACTTCAGAGACTACAGCACAATCATACTTCCCTGACATCAAAGTGAGAAAACACTGTGAGATGAGTCATCTTGACCAACATGAAACAGGACTTTGATGGACTTTGACATTGCAATGCATTGACATCACTTCTGTTTAATTTTTCCTTTTTTTTTTTTTTTTTTAATATAGTAGGGAGATTATATCCTAAAGACCTGTATGACTTGCACAACTGATAAGTGAGCAGATGTGTAAAAAGCATGTAGAATATAGGGAGTGCCTGGCTGAAAGTCACATGTAGCACTCAGTGCTCTGATGTTTCTTTGCTGACTTTTTTTTGAAAGGGAAAAAAAAAATAGGGGGGGGGGGAGAGTAGAGAGATTAATGTATTATATCAGCTTAGCAGTGAATAAGTAGCACTTGATGCTGCTCATACGTTGCAGCCTAAAAACATGCAAGCCTTAGTGCGGGCCAAATAAGTGTAAAGTCCCGTCCTGTGCCGGCCGCCCCCCCCCCCAATTTCTACTTTTTTCATATGCTAAGTTCAAGTTCTGTAAGCAAATGCCATTATTAATGGAAAATAATTTCTTAAATATAAGCAGTTAAACAGTTATTAGTATCATATTGTCATTATAGGAAAAAAAGTGGTTATTTATCTGTCTTCAAAATACAATCCATGGAAGGCACGCATTGACACGCTCAGGAAACCTCTGCTTGTAAAACAGATGAATGCTTTCTACAGGATATCGTATATAATTACTCAGCTACTGTAAGACTATCACAAGTTAAGTTTTGTGTTAACCTGCCTAAGGACAAGAGCTCTTTGCTAAATTCTAAGGGATTTGATTTATTGTGCTTAAATTTATTTTGTTGTGATTATCCAGTGGACAGATATACAAAGGTGGATTTTATTCTCAATGTGACATTGATAGGCAAACAGTCTATGTGCTACACTCTGAAATGTCAAAATATTAAGACTGAAATCTTAAAATAAAAAGAAAAAAATATATATATAAAAAAGGAAAAAGTAAACCTAACACCTATTGAAGATATTTTCTTGTATTGTCTGCAGCACAGCATGATGTTGTGCTCTTACTCTAGTTAGAATGTGACCAGAGGAATACGCAAAAATAAGTAACTGCATCTGAGGGAAAAAATACAAAATTTTAGAATTATTGCTGCTTTGGTGTTTTGACTCTTTGAACATTTAGGAACTGTGTTTAATGAAAATATATCTCACTGGCAGTACATCTTCAGGTTGAAGTATCTATTTGTGGACATAACTGTATTTAATAAACATTGGACAGATTACTATATTTTATTTCTGTTAGGCTTCTCATCTTTATATTAAATATCTCTTGATGGATTAAATAGAAATTTCTTATAAATAGAATATGTTTGGCTGTATATAAAATATGAAGTCAAATGATTCACAGTAAAGTAAGAATGTTATATATATATGTTTGTGTATATATATATATATAAAACAAACAGTAAATAGCATAAGTGTTGTGGATGTGCAACCCTTGTATCAGTAAGTGAAGGCTATTGTTTTTTTCTGGACTGTACTGTCTCTGAATGCACATCCCTCTAGCACAGTTATGATAAGTAATTATCTATTTACAGCTAGTGCAGTGAAAGCAGCACATAGTGTCCTTACCTGGTTAAACAGATAGGGAATGTTTTCTATAAGCAAAACGTCACGGAATAGGAATAATATATATGCTCTTATTTTTTAATGTCGAGCAAGTGTCTTTATCACACCATCCCCTCATCTGACTGTTTTTTGTTGTTTTTTTTTTACATTATGCATTTTATGTTATTCATTAGACAAAACATTGTGCATTATTACAGGCTAAAAACAAACAAAAAAAAACATTCAAAGGTATGAAATTAAGACAATAAAAAGATTGAATTGTTACTGATTATTGTAAAGGATATTATACCTCCTGTTTTCTCTGAGGTAGTAAGGAATAAGCAAGTTCTGTATTTTTGAAATAGGCTGAAGGTGAGCATGGAGATAAGACAAGCACACTGACAAGTGGTCACTGATTTTGCTTTAAAAAGGGCTTAGAGCAAGCAAAAGGAAAGTCTTTCCCTGCAGCATGGCAGTGAAGTCTGTTGTTGCTATGGTCTCAATTGGGTGCCTGGAAGCACTGATGTATGTGTGAAATGTTTTCATATCACAAACATATTAGCAACTTACTTGATACCAAGCACAGAAAAAGAAACCCATACTGTTCATGCATATCCTTGTTTTCCTCTTTTTTGTACTATAGTAAAGTGAGGGTGGTGTTGGCAGCCAATTTGATGTCAGGTCTTTCTGTGATTCTTTCTTAGTGCTCATCAGGGTGCCGATAGACTAAAGCCATCCAGCATGAAGAGATTTTTCACATCACAGTTTCAGAAGCAAACTACTTCTTGCCAAGCACAGAAAATACCAATAAACATTACATATTCACATTTCCCTTTTGTTGTTTAATAAGGGAAAGGTGTCCTGGTGATTGCTCAGCCATCAAGCAGGAAAAATTACAACTTCTTTTCTTCTCTTTTTGCTCTTTTGTCAACACAGAATCGCCTTTCCTCAGCCTTCTGCTGTAAACTATAGGGAGCATATAGTGAGTCTCAATAGGAAACATAATGGGAAAATACAAAATTGGACAGCTCGGTTGCCAATTGCAAATGAAGGCCTCTCTTCTCTTGGCTATAGGGGGGTTTCTTTGTTAGCCGGAATTGTTTCCCCTGATTTTCAGGGCCTGTTTATATAGTTGGGATATGTCTGCTTTCTCTAAACACTCTACTGTAACACTTATTAATGAGAACTGTACGTGTACAACCCAGATATTCCCCTTTCTCTTTTTAGTAGAGTGGATTTTGTTTTGTTTTGTTTGGTTGGTTGGTTTTTGTTTGTTTGGTTTTGGTTTTGGTTGTTGTTTTCCTTGCTCTAACAGCTACATCTTCTGTTGTAACAGGTATTTTATGGCATTGTCCTGCTAAACATCTCCCAAATACAAAGCATACTGAGGGACTGTTTTTGAAATAACGAATTAGAATGTGTAACGAAATATAATGTGTGTATGTAATCTAAATGCTTTGCTTTAAAGTCCCATTTGCTCAACTTCAGTGCTACCAAGAACTGTTATCCTCTCCTTTTCACTAGTTAGAGTACATTTCTGCTCACTGTGAGGAAGACTGGGGAAAAAATAGGAAAATGTAATATTCGGTCATATTTTTTGCTGTTGTTTTTGTTTGTTTTTCATTGTATTTTGTTTTATTTATTTATTTATTTATTCTGAAGACGACAGTGTCCAGATCTTTGTGCAAACGTGTTATAGAAATTTCTCCTTCGTTAAGCTTGAAATATCTTTACTAATCTTTGACTACCAATTTTACTCCATCTGCCAACATGAATTTGGCTCAGTTCCTTCCATAACACTCAACCACTATTACTAAACTACTGTTAATGCTCTTATATACAAGTACTCATGATAAAACAGCAAGAATATCTAATAACTATCAGTAGGCATAATACTAATATTCCAGAATTATTTTCTATATAATTTGTTTGTTTCAAGCATATTAACAAAGAATTAAAATTGAAATAAATACAAAGCCTACCCATTCTGAAAAGTTTTGCACTTCGTATTTATGGTCTTTTAGTAATCTCTGTAACAGGTGTGTATTTGTACGGCATATATATGTGAACTAAAGCGTGCAGCAAATAGATACATGCTTTGTGCTTCATTTAAGTGGTCACTTGCCATATTAAAATGATCTGATCCATTCAAGCACTTCATTTGTTCCTTGTACATTGGGGTTAATTTCTGTCTTACAGGTACCGAATTGTAGATGTATAAAATATGTTCCAACATTGCCATTCATGAATGGTATTCCAGTATTTTATTTAATTTCTGCTTACATGAGTCCTTAAATATGCAAGTCAGACTCCACTTGCATTGCTGGTTGGTGCTGTGGAAAGTACTACGCTGTAATGTTTGTAAAAGTGCTTGTATAATTTCATTTATGTAGCAATATCTTCTGTATTCTCTATATAAAAATGTAGTGTTTTTTTTTTTGTAACACCTATAACAAAAGTGTACTGGGACGCTTAGGATACGTGGGAAACATGTGGATTGACTCAGAAAGCACATCTGTGCTGTCTTTTTTTCAAACTCCAGCTGTTTTCCCAATAAGTTCTGATAGTAATTTTGTTTTAGTATGTTGATTTAGAATGCAATCCTACAAATATTATATACATTAGTTTATATCTAAGAAACTAGGATGCATCCTTATGTAGTTCCATATTAGACTACACTCTGTTTTCTCTTTTCATTCTTATATATGAATTTATATGACTGGCTTCTCTGGGAAGTTCTGGTAAGAGTTTTCTAATACATTGCTTGGCAAAATAATCATACTGTATTGAATGAATTCATACATTAGCATGACTCACATACAAGGCTGCACAGTTAAGCCAGCCACTTCCAGTAAATATAAATCAAAATCTCATGTTTATTTTATTTTTATTTACTGTTTTGCATATGCCTATTTTCATGTTTTTCCAAGAAGACATGATTTTTCCCACCTACTCTCTAATTGACATATAGGAGTAATACCTTCTGAGATGGCTAAAAAGAAAAAAACTTTCACACATATAGTCACGTTTTTCTGAAACTACCTTTCTTTTTGGAATCAGGTCTCTGGATTTAAGTCAGTGTAGAAAGATAATGCTGAAAAGCTGCCTGGTAGAAAACAGTCAAAGCTGATTGACCAGGAGACCTTGTCAAAATAGAGTTATTCTGTTATATGTTTGTAAAGAAATAGAAATTTCAAAAGGTAACTTTAACAACAACAACAACAAAAGTCAATACATTTAGATTCTTTGAAAATCCTGTTCTCTTTAGGATATAATGTTAAGACTTTTTTGAAAGAAATTCTTTCCATATAGCTATATGAAAAGGTTTTAGATTTCAGATACTGAATTCAAATCTAAATGTGTTTCAAGTTAGAGTCTTACACAGAGTCTCTTTAAGCTCATTTCTAATATCTTGAAAATTCGATATAAAAAAAAAAAAAGTTTCAGAATTCATGTTAGGCTTTTCCCTTCTCATGCTTCTCTTCCCATTGAATTGGGTACAAAGGGTTCTCACGTGTCTTCACATATCTGATTTTTCTGTCCATTGTCCTGTTTGCCGTCATTCAATCTTATCATCTGCCCTGCTGAAGGAGAGTTGTGGTCCATTGCCAATATCTGGCAGTTTACTGGGTCCAGATTTAGATTGTAAAATTATATTCTTTATAGGTAAGTGTAGCTGATGTGAGGATGAATTAAGGTGAGAAACAGTAAGTCACGAGATAGTGCACCAGGTTTATTTATCTCACATTACAGCCAGGGCTTAGACTACAGATCTATGTTTTTGTTTTCAGTCATTAAGGAACAGTAAGGAGATGACTTTTTACCTTCTGTGAAGTCTTTCATTATATTCTGGTGGGATTCCTGTGACTTATTCATCTAATGGACTTTTCCTGCTGTGCTGAAAAGCGAGCTTGTTAAATAAGATCATACAGAAATACAGGACAAGTGGAAAATTATTGTGTAATTTTTTTAATTGATGGGTGGGGAGGATCTGTCACTGCAATGCACTTTAGAACAAAACTGAGGAATTTATGACACAATTCCTAAGTGATGGGGAGGTACAAAATAGCACTGAAGTAGGGAAGTTTGTAACTTTCAGCTGAGGGTAGGTTTTCATAGTATGTAACCGCTGGGCATTAGCATTGCCTTGTAGTCTCCAGTCAGATTTTCAGTTCAGCTGCAAATAAGGGTGATCTGGGGTAGTAGCTGCCATCCAGAAGATGGGATTCTTAAACTTGCTTCTTGTTCAGTTGCCTTTTGCCATAATATCTGATAACTTGCAGGGTTTTTTTGTTTATCTTCACAACATCAGGTAATAGGATTGCAGTCCTTCAGGCTGGGAGGGACCTCAGGAGGTCGCTAATCCAGACCTCCCAGTCAGGGCAGGGGCAGCTCTGGGGTCAGACAGGGTTGCTCAGGGTTTGTCCAGTCTAGTCTCGGAAACCTCCAAGGACAGAGACTGCTCAGCATGTCTGAGCAACCTGTTCAGTGCTCAGATGTCCTGTGACCCTGTGAGGTTCTGCTGTCCATGTGGAATAAGTGGGAACAGAAGAGAGCCTGAACTTTCTTCTCTGAAGTTAAGTTTCAGTGCCATCTCTAACTGAAAGCTCCTCTGTAATCAAAAGCCTTATTTAAGAAAGCTGATGCATCAGTAAGCAGGAGATATGCATTACATTAATGAAGTGCAGTTAAAATATACTATAGCAATCATATGTCTGTAGGGCATTAGCTTTCACTGTGGTTGTTTCACTTGAACTTGACACTACTGGTGTTGTGCCTCTGCATGACATTATAACCCAAATGAGTAGTCCAGCATGACAAAAAAGGCTTGTGACAGGGGAAAACCACATCCCTGGTTAAGAGTCTGAGGTTAGGAACATCTTAACCAGAAAATCAGCTTTCTTCATTTCAGGAACTATAATAGATTTTCTTAGTGGGTTTTGGCTATCACACAACTTTCAAGCATTCTCTTATCGACAAAATTAGGAACAATTCAGTAGTCCCCGAAGGAATTTGTAACTGAGAACAGATAACTGCTGTAAGGCATTAGGACAGTGTGGGAATAAAGAGGAAGAAGAAGAACAAGTAATCTAAGAGCTGTGCAAGCAATTATATATATATATATATATATATATATATGTATATATGTATATATATATATATATATATATATGAGAAATGGTTTCCTTACTAAATATATTAAAATGGTTTAGGATAAGGTACATATTCTTATCTTTCTTCATTTTTTTTCCCTTTTATATGTGTATATGTATTCTATGATTTTTTCATGCCAGCAACTCAAACTGGGTGGGCCACTTTCTAATAGCAGTGCCCACATCAAGGTGCACATTAGAAAAGCTTTGGACCAGCTGGAGGCACCAGTCCTTAACTCCAAATCCCCACATTCACCCCAGGTGATTTCTGAGCAGCCGGTTGATGCAAACCTTCCCGATGCATCTCTGCCGTAGCACCAGTGCGTGGGTGACCTGCCAAGGCAGTTGTCCACACTTTACATGTCAGTAGCCGATGCTTCTGTATTTCCCTTTCATTTTCAGGCATATTAAAAATTTATCACAAACATTTAAAGAAGAAAAATGCATTGACTTTTCTGAAAGCAATTTGTTAATTAACATCAAAGGGATGAAATTTGCCTTGCATTGCCTGGTGAGTGGCATTCTTCCATCGTCCTGGTTGCTATGGCGATGAAGGAAACTCGTTTGTTCCGGGTCACTCCTAAATTTGCACATGAAAGCATTAGAGATTACTGCTGTCTAATCAAGTTATATGGAAAAGTTTAAAGGGAGGTACAATGTTTTACAGCCAGCAACCCTCAGCAGAATAAAACACAATAGCTGAGAAAAAGGATTATCTCTTGCTTTTAAAAACATACTAGGAAAGTTCAGAATGGTATGAAGGCTTTTTTTTTTTAGCCAAACATCTTGATTTTTTAATGCTATTTTCTAAATGAGGAATGTAGAATCACATTCCTAATACAGAATTAGTATATGTATTGCCCAACTCCAGGGCTAGATTCAGCATAATGAATAAGGCATGTGCTATGCATTCATTAAGTGATTTTACTTTTGAACTCCAGATGCTTCTGTGTCACAGTCCTTAGTATTGTCACATCGCTGCTGAAGTACAAAAAATCTTGTTACTCTGTGTACTCTGAATTAAATCCTCCAAAGAAGTCAGGTCTGACACCGGACTTTGAGGAGGATGCCTGCGAAGGAGCCTGCATCTCGCTGCAGACACTGGCTGGCAGCAGTCTGCATGCAGCACGTGCGGGCGGTTTTGCGCTGCGGGTTTGACGGCACTCTGCAATGGCTTAGGAAATACCAGGTGCATGCAGCGACTGTGTTTACAAATGAGCTTGGATTTTCACATGCGGGCTAGTTTTTTCTTTGTTTTGTTTCAGATAGTTTTATTTAGTTTTGCAGATTATTCGATTTTTCTTCATGTGCAATTTGCTAATAACGTCAGTCATTTTAAATGCCACTTTAAATGGAAAAGTCTAGAGCTTATGCAAAGAGCTCCATACCAGAACAGAACATTGTTACCTTAATTCCTAATATTCATGATTTAACAGTACTATTCAGAGACCACAATTTAAGAAACATAATGAGTTCTTCAGAGCGTCTTTTAAATTCAGTATAAACAAGCATATAGCATCCTGTATCTTAATTATATATGAGGATATTCTTGCTATAAAATAGCATTGTTGTCATGGAAGCAATCCAGACTCAGCAACAAGGAAACTGTGTTTGATTGACCAAGTCTGTTTTTAACAATACAGAGAAAAAAATATCCATTTTAAAGTAAGCACTGAAGAAATGTATCAGCTTAAATATTGGATTATTTTTTGTTATGAAACTGATGATTTTCATTAGTAAAGTATATGTTTCGTGAAGATAAAAATTAGTTACACTGAAATGTAAAAAAATGTAAACTGTGTAAGCGTATGTCCTTTCTAAAGAGGTGCTACCTGTAGCAGCAGAACATAGAGGTATACACCCACATCTGCATATATGTGAGGAAAGATGAATTAAGAATGATGCATCAATTACGTATATTTATTTACCTGTAACTCTGTATCATCCCTTGGTGTAAAACCTCTGGAAAACTCACATCTGTACATTTTGTTTCTACTTACAACATTTTACAATATAACTTTAATGTAAGTGTTTCCCCCTAGCATTTACCTATAGAGCAGAAATGTCTTTAAGTGATATGTTAGTCTGCCTGGTCTATTTGTCTGTTCTATAACCTACCCTCAGACACCAGACTGTGCAGATTTGGTAAACATGATGGAAAATATTACTTTGTGCAAGAGTCTGAGATTGATAAGTTTTTTCATGTTTTCAGGTGAAATACAAAATTACAAAGACTTATTCACATACTTCATACTCAATTTTTTTAAATTTATTTTAATTATTATTATTTTTTTTTGATCTAACATTTTCTGCATTTTACAGAGAGATTTAGCACTTTCTAAGCTGGTAGCTTTGAAGGTAGAAGTGCATGTATCCTGTCTTATGCAGGAGATATATAAATTCATCAAGGATTGTACGTACAACATACAAGTCCATATAGCTACATATTTTCCTTACTTTTGCCTACTGAAGAAACATCTCCATGTGCCATGTTGCCAGTTCAGTAGCCTAAATGCAGCCATTCTGCTCAGCTCTGATGAGGGCTTTCACGCGGCAGTTTCTGGCAGAGAGGGGAAGGTAGTTGTTGCTCTCCATTACCTTCTAGTTTGTCTAACCACCACTGCAAGATCATTAGGTTCCAGTGTATGGCAAAAAGAGCATTTTACTGAAGTCGATAGTAATCTATTTTTTTTTCTTCAGTGATTAAGCATGTGTTTAAGTGCCTTGCTATATCTTTAGTATCACTGCTGACTAGTGGAGCCATAGTTAATCCTCATGTGCTAATATTTATGTAGAATGAGAATTGTTTCATATCCTCAGAAATCAAATTCAAGTTAATAAGTTAATAATAACAAAAAAAGAATAAAATTAATGTAAAAAGGAAGGTTAGCCTTTTTCTTTCTAGGCTTAATGGTGACATAATCCATCTTAAAAGAAACAAACAAACAAAAATAACCAACTAAATGACGTATGTTATGTTACCCATTTTTTAAAGATTCCTTATTGTAATTACAGAATCCCAAACAAGGCTCGTCAAATACTCAAAAAAGAATTACAAGAGGTATTTGCATTCCATAGGACTTTTCTTTTCTTCACATTGTTGGCTACTTTTTAACTGGTTTTGTTGGTAGAATGATTGTTCTTTATATAAAAACACCCCTAACAACTTACAAGCAAAGATATTCACACATGAGTAGGCATATTTTCCATTTGTCAGTTTAAAAGTGTTTCATTTATACCAGGAACAAAAGTGAAACCGTGATTTTAGCTGACCAATTGCACATCATGAATAATGCAAAGTAAAATGAATAACTCATCAACAACTCTGATGCTGAGACTTGTTCTCACCCAGGGTCCGCTAATTGTGATCCAATTCATATAAAGATGTCTGTTTATAAATGCGTTGAGAACAGAAAAAAGAGTATGTTCTAACAAATAGTGTTTTTTAATAATTTTACCAGCTTCAGTCACAACTTTTCATTTCAATTCAAAATCCATCTTCTTGTGCAATGCCCTATTTTGATCCCCAATGATAGAATTAATTTCCTTATTCAGCATTTTAAAAGCATCCATTTCCTAATTTAGCTTTCCAGCATCTCTCTCTCTCTCGGTTACTTTATAAGCATTGAAGCAAAACAGTACTTCATGAAAATGAAGTACATTTTAGAAGAACTAGATGTTTGTGATAGTACTTCCTTTCTCAGACTTACTGAAGGGAGAAAAACAAAAACATTTCATTTACTTTATCCATATTCATGTCTTTTAAGTATACAATTTTATGTAATAAACAATTGGCAATTTTGAGAAAACACTACAGTTAAGAACAACGAATAACCTTTGCATTGTATTGCATTATTATTCATTTTTATTTTAGAATTTTGGTTTTACACTCAAAAGTGAGTGTAGAATGGACATACTGATAAGTCAATAGATGGAAATAGCATTTTTTCTCCAAAATCAATGCAAGTAAGAAAGAATCATTACTTAATAAATGAATTGTAGAAGATTCAATTTGAAGGAGTGGAATCTGAACAGCTTCCTAAACAAAAACCAAAAGAGATGAAAAAGCCATTGAGAAGAAAGATGGGCTTTGAAAAGTAGAGGAGAAAAAGCTGACAGCTGAGGGCCCCAGCTTCACTTGGAGGTGCCTCCCACACATGAGTTGAACACTCCCATGGGAGGAGGAGTGTGGCCCGAATGCCATCTCCCTTCTGTCGCCCTGGGCTGTTTTCCTTAGTAGCAGGATGTGGGGAGATTTTAGAGAGCTGAAAACAGTCGTTTGGGGATCATTTGCTGGACCTGGTGTTAGGGGAACCCCTGAGCTGATGAGTCTTTACAGGCTGCTCAGGAATGGTTGGAACAAAGAAGGTTCCTCCAGAGGTCACTCAGAACATCAACGTTTGTCTCCTCTTGTGCTGAAGTTGAGGGAATCAAAATTAATCTCTTTCCACAGAAATTACTTAAAACATTTTAATGTCTTTTCATTCCCCTGTGTGCATCTTCAAGGAAGTTTTTAAAAAGTCGGTTTGGATATAGTATCAGAAAAAAGAGCGAGGCAACATGAAGGCCATGTTTCTGTGCCAAACACCAGGCTCTGCTGTCCTATCTTTGTGGGTGCTCCCACTCAAGCAGCTCAGTTTTTGATGTCATCTTTCCCTTACAGATGGTAATGCTCCTCGCACTTACATTCTGAAAATAGAGTGAATTAGGAGTAGTCAAGTTTAGAGACCTTGGTGTCAAGGTGATACGTAGAAAGATAAAGCTTTCTACTTCGTTACTGTTTTAAAGCTGCGACAGATTTGAGACATTGTGCAAGTTCATTCCTAATAGGCAAGTGCTTGCATCCCAAGTCCCACCCTGTAGCTGGAAATAACTGACACCCCTTGACAGGCTCGGCAGGAGTACAAAGACCACCTGAGGTGGGGAGGTTGAAAACCCCTCTTCCCATTGCAGCTGGGATCTTCAAGGCAGAAGCACTTTGCTGAGACAAGTGTGGAGAAGTTTGCTTGCCTGAGCTCTTCTTCTGATAATCTGGATATCGGGGACTGCTACTGTGGAATCTTTCAATAGCCTAAATAAATGCTTTCTTTAAGGTTAAGTGAAGTATTAAAAAAATAATAAGGTGGCATACATGTAGAAGTATCAAATGCAATGAGAATGTTCTTATTTAAATTAGTTTTGAGTCTGTTGAAAGAAAGAAAAAGGCAGGAAAAAAAAATAGAAACAGCACTGTCTTACAGCATGAAATCTTTCTGGCATTGGTGGAGGAGTCTATTTTCCACCTATTCCAGTACTCATTGTTTGTTCCAGATTCGTTACAGTAATATTACTTTTTCCAGTGCTACATTGTGATAAATGCATGCGTATTTTCTTCAGCCCTGAATTTTGCCTTCAAGGAATTGATTCAGACTGGTATTTTTCCCAAATAAGCTATTATAAAAACTTCAGAGGGAGAAAATAATTTTAACTTTCCAAATGAATCAGCTGCTGTGATCATGAGCTGGAAATGCCAGGTGTGTCGCTTGTGCTTGCCGTGGGCTTCCAGTGCCGTGTGCGGCAGGGAAGCACAAAGGGGCCTGACTTGAGGGCTGCAGGTGCTCCTGGGGGTTAATATGTTTCTGAAACATAACGTTTTGTATTTCTGGTGATTGAGGGCTGATATTTTAGCTTTTGAATATATTTTATATTGAATTTTAATTAATGAAAAAAAAATAGTTTTTTGATTCCTCTAAATGTTAATGAATTTTGTAAGACAAATGTCTGAAATGCTTCGAAAGCCTAAATAGTAGTCTCTAGTAGCTTCTTACTATCTGAAATGGTTATTTAGCTGCTGAAAGTTGGGTGGACTGTCCACTGTTCTAAAGACTTAGTGGAATTTAGTGACTAATTATTTACTAATTTTTCTAATAAGTGTTTGTACTTCAGTCAGTGAGAATGAAATCGAACAGAAACAGCAGTGTGAGGGAGCGCAGTGCAATGCCAGCTGTTGCCATACTGTACTACACATACGCATACTGTGTGTGCTGATTTGCTGTCTATGAAGTTCCTGACATAAGTTAGATATCTCAGTTATTTTAATTCCTTCAGTTCATCTCTCAGTTCATTGGCCAGAAAAGTGAAGTAGAGCATCCAGTTTTACATGGTGGGAACAAGAATTTTAAGTAGCAAAACGCTGCACTAACTTCTGAGTTCTTACTATCACGTACACATACACACACATCATTTCAGAGGCATCCTCCTTTTTTTCTTTTTTTTTTTTTCTTTTAAATCTCTGGACTCAACTCATTTTTAATGAAAATTATTACTAGAAGCACACTTGTGAATGTTCATAAAATACAAGATAGTGTTAAGAGCTAATCCAGTTAAATCTCCATTAGAGTCTGTAATTCTATCTATTTGTCATTCATGCAAAAAGATTTTACCGGCATATCTTTTCAAATGCCTCAGGTTTGTTTTGCACTCTTCCTTAGCTCATAGCCTCAGAATAAAGAAGGAAAAGTGCTGGTAATGTAGACTGAAATGAAATGTGTTTGTTTCTTTCAGCTTTTTTTCTATACTGCGTGGCTCACAAACTGCTGTGTACTTGGCACTAATTCCACATGAGAAAGTAGAGTTATATTGTGAAATGGCAGCAGTTACTGCAGCATGGTTTCGGGACAAACTCACAGCTGTCAGCTTTTGGATCAGCGAAGTGTGGAGTTAGTGCAGGGAAAATGTTTAGCCTCAAGGGGGAGAAAGCCAGCTGCCATGTCCATTAGCACCCTTTGTTGACCATCCAAGAACACCCGTGGCATCCAAGGCAGCTTTGTCCCAGCTCTTTGCTGGAGAAAATTATTGGAAGATGCCCAGTATGCGGGCAGAGAATGGCATGTATAAAAATAAGGGAGAGAGATAAATGCATTTAGATATTGAGGTATAGGTAGTTTGATATTTTGGGGGTATCCTCAAGCAGAGATGTGAAGTTCACCTGTCCTTTCAAAATGAATGGTTTAATGAAACACAAGAGAAGAAAAGACCTTAAGCCCCTTTGTCTTTCATGGTGGGTACAGGAAAAACAGGCCCTTCAAAAGGATAATCAACGGAATGTGCTAATATCTGAGCCAGCACTTTCACAATCCTCAATTAATTTTGGGGCCGAGGATATTGGGTGCTCAATCTGAGCACTCCAGCTGCACTTGAATTATCTGAGAGTATAGATGCTTGGGATCTCCTAAAATGAGATCCCAGCTGTTTCTGGTTGATAAGTCTAAAATTAGTAATCACTTTTGACAATTTTTAATTTAAATTAAAAATTAAGTGCTTTCATTCATTATTTGTATTACATCATAGCACTCCGGAGCCTAGCCACAATTCAGGATCCTACATTATTCACTACATACAGACAAAGAATAAAAGATTGTTCTGACCCCAGAGATCTTGCAGGTTAGCTATAAAACCATGTATAGAAAAACAAAGGAAAAGGTACAAGGTTTAATTGAGATAGTATCCAACTTGTTGCTTTGTTTGTTAAAAAATATATAAATATGGTGTAAGTTTAAGGGAAGATTGAAAAGACAACAAAGCAGCAGCTGTTTTGGACTACACATCAAAAGATTCAGTTCACATCTACTGAGTGTATGGTGCTGCAGTTGGTCTGGGAAGTTATTCTTGCATTCCCAGTGGATGGATGGCTTTGTGATAGTATTTCAACAAACTGCCATTCATTCTTGTTCTTCTAAAATTGTTAATTATTATTATTATTTTTTTTTCTATTCTTCTTGGGACCATAATCAACAGATCAAAAATTATTTCTGTATATAATTGCTGAATTTAATAATAACCTAAACTATAAGGCTAGACTGAGAAGTTACCATTGATGCCTCAGATGACTGTTACCCAAGTGCAGTTCCTGATTTTGAGATTTGGGAAGGAATTTGAAGTACTAATTAGAAAAAAAAGTACAGTTGTTGCTGAGACAAAAAAAAAAAAATCACAAAAAAACTAGTGCATATGTATTTTATATCAATTTCCCCATTAAGCTTTAGAGTGTCTGAGTTTACATACGGTTGTGTTTTCCCATACTGGGAGGATGAATGAAAATAAAAGTGGGGAAATATCAAAGTACTTTGTTCCTGTTTTGTATTGTACGCACACTGCTTTTATTCCCTAATTCTTATTAAGTGACTGAAGTATTATATTTCCATCTGTTAAAAAATAATAATAATCCATTGTTTAAATAAACAATGTGGAGGCAGGAATTTGAGTCATACTAGAACAATGTACACACAAAGAAGAAAATCTGTTGTGGGTAGCTTGAGTGCAGTCATGTCAGGTCTCCCTAGCATAGATGGTGCATCCACAGTGCTTTAAATACATGGTGCATAAAAGATTATTTATGTATCTACTTCCAGCAAAAGGGAGGTAGTATTGACAGCACAAAGAATTTTGTGGAGTTGTTTACAGTATAATGGAGTAAAGGAAACATACAAAACCAAAGGATAGTAAGCTTGTGCACTCCCAATTTCTGTCAACATTTTTACTTTTTAATTCATTTTTATTATGGGATTGAGCCAATATCCAGAATCTGATCATCATATTTGGATGAGAGTAGGAAACAGATGTGAATTTTAGCATTCAGATATATCCTAGCTGTCTGACTGCCTGTCTGCTGGTTATTTTTTATAGTTTTAATCACTTCCTCAAGTACATGACATATTCTTGATCTGGGCCACCAACATTTTTCCATCTTGGCATTAAGTGATAAGGAATTATTCCTCTGTGTAGGTGCAGGTGCAATGAAGAATTATCCTGGCTGCTTATGGCTTTCTAATTCAAATGAGATAATCATAGGAGGTTGTATAAATCCACTAACAGCTGAGAATGCCCTCAAAAATATCCATGCAAAAATCTTAGAAGAAATGCTCTCACATGGACTCCGAAAGAGAAGTTTTTTAAATCTAGAAGTTTCTTGTAAAGCTCCATTATAATATTACCTTTACTTCAGACTTTTCTATCTTCTGCAGGACCCTCTAGCCCTGAAAACCTTTCTTATCCTCCTACACTCCATATTCAGCTTGTTCTTGATTACAGTTATTTTACCACTGTAAGAATTCAACTTCCAAAAATACATATGAAAGCTTTTATTTCTGTGCTATTCAGCAGAAAATAACCACAGCATGGAGGCCACTGAAAATTGTGGATCTCGCTTCCTGCCTACTTGTATTAAACAGTAAAGAACTAAGGCCACCCAACCATGTCTGTCCACCTGTATGTGCATCTCCTCTGGAGGCTTGGTAGTGAGCTTTCTATCTCCAGTAAACCCTTCCACATGATTTACAAAGGCTGTTCATTTCTGCAGTCCAAAACAATATTTTGTCTAATCACTTTGGCCAAACCAGACTGAATTTCTTTCATCATCACTTCCAGTGTACCAGTGTACTTCTTGTTTTGGTATTTAAAAAAAAAAAAAAAAAAAAAAAAAAGGCAGCATTTGCATTGCATTCCTTGCTGTCATTAGTGTGATTAGTGTGTTGGTCACAGTCATGTTTAAGTAATAGTCTTCTTAGTTTATCAAGCATTTATTAACTATCAAGGGTGGTGAAACTTTATCCAATCTTAAAAGATTTCCAGGAACATTTACAGTTTAATTCAGTCAGTTCCCTAAGATTTCTGGAGAGGACACACTAATCCTTGTTGCTATCCCTTCCCAGTCAAGGGGACAATGCTAAGATAAACTATACTGTTGAAAGGGATGGTGTTGTAATTTGATCTTTTCTCTTTTTTTTTTTTTCTTTCTTTTTCCTAGTAAAATTTTGAAATTTTCAATTGAAATTTTGAATTTATCATTTTGAATTTTTCAGTCATCTTCAGAAGATCTTAAAGACTTCCACCTTGTTCCAGAGCAGTGTTACCAGCATTTCCAGCAAGTTAATAAGCCTTATTCTGCTTCAGCAGCACTTCAGCAGCACTTTCCCAGCCATCACAGTTCTCTCGCAGCATATCCCTTGTTCTGTGTTTCACGAGTTAACATAGATGCCACCACAATGCAGAGGGTATGATAAATGAGGCTCTCTGCACTATGCTTTTCTCCAGGATTTTGCAAGTGATTTTGATGGAATTAGATATGTGAGTTTATGTCAGAAAGGTCGTGTAATTTGATTTCTAGATCTGGGCACAGAGACGAGTCTTCATCTAATTACTCCTCCATAAGCAAAATTACTTATTTTTATGAATGGTGTATTTCAGAAATCCATTCAGTCTGGGTTTAAAGATGTTAGGAAATGAGAATGTACAAATTCACTTGGTAGTTTCTTCCAATGATTAATTGATGTTAATGTAAGATGTCACTGGATTAGGAAAAGAACAAAAAAAAGATTGACATGCCTGTAATAGGAAAGTTCTCAGCCTCAGAAATGATATAAATTTCATTGTATTTAATTTTCCTTTCATTTAGATGTTATTGGAAATTTACTGGTAAACATAATAGGAATTGGAATAGATTCTATTAGCTCAAGTATTTAAAGAATGATAAAGTCTGTTAACTGTTTTGCTTACTATCAAAATAACATTAGGACAAAGTGGCTGTGGGTTCTGTTTTTTGTTTTTATTTGTGTGTGGGTTTTTTGTTTGTTTTTGATCTCTTTAATAGGGAATGATAGAACTAAATGATGCATGCATTTTTTGTGTGTTTATGTATTACATTCTTGTAGATAGGTTTTCAAGACAAAGATGCGCATATACACAAACACAAGATGTATATTTAAGCAACTGCAATTTCCACAAAGCAGAGTCCTCTGAGATTTCAAAATATAAGTGGTGGGGTGTTTCAAGTAGTTATTAGGCTTTGAGATAAATCTTTGCACAGGATAAATTTCAGTGCCCAGAGGTTTGGAACTCCAATGTACATCTAGGCGTGTTTAATAAATAAAAATTCTTTATTTTCATTCATAATTTGAGAAAAAATAACATTATAAGAACAGTTTATTACCTTAAATTTTATGAAACCTTCCTTACAGACTGTTAATTTTTCAATTTGAAAAAATATCATGTATTCCCTCAATTCATAACTTGTGAGGCCAAGCAATTTTGTTGATTTTCTTCATCTTCTCATCTTTTAATGATTTTCTTGCTGCTGTAGAGAAGATGGTAATATAATGGGCAAAACATTATGGGGAAAGCATATAAAATTTCAAATGGCGATAGAAAACCCCTGAGGAAAAATATTTCCATCACAAAGTGTTCTGTTTTCAAGGGATCTTTGAAGTCTGTCATAGGACTCCACATTCAAAAATCTTCCTCCTTTGTTTCTTTTTTAAATTAATCATTTGAACATTTTTGGGGGCTTCAAATGTTTACTGGGTGATTATTAAGACACTGAAGTACTGAAGAAGGCTCATGAGGCTACATATTCACCCTCATAGCCTTTTTATATTTTATTTTCACAAACTATCAATTGGAATTTTTAATTCAAACTATTCTCAAATGTTACAGCATTTTTACACAGTATATTATCAAAGTATCAAGTCCTTTGATAAGGGTAATTAAACATGCCAAGTTTGTTTCCACTGCCCGAAGTCTGCAATTGCTTAGTCTTTTCGTTATTTTACATGACTGACTTCAGCTCTCTCTATTTATTTACTGCAAAGCCAACGGCAGTGCTCTGTGGAGATATATTTGTCATTGGTGTTAATGATCGAGAATTATTTTGGAATATATAATAAATGAGTGGGCATTAGACAGTGCAATCACAGAGAAATAAATGTCAGTTTTACACTGATTGTATGAGAGTTGTCTGGGTAGAACAAGAGTTTTATAGGTGTCCTTTATTGGGGAAAGTGGAAGAAGAAATAATGGGAAAAAAAAGCATTCTTATTTCTCAAAAAAAAAAAAATAAAAAAGAGTTGTATGAAATAAGAAAAGTTTAAAATAATGAAATGTGGTGTAGACTTCACAGATTTTAATGCAGTTTTACTATAGCTTTTGCAAGGTTTTACAAACCCATACTTGCAATATAGTCTTAACCTGCATCTCCTAATAGAAGCTGAAAATGGCAAGCCAGGGAAATACGTGCTTTTGCATGGTCTGCACTGCTGAATTTGGAAACCTCATGCAGTTGTTATCATGCTACAGAAAGCCTCTCATCTAGTGTGAGCAATGGGACAAAATCACGTTTCAAGTAATCTTCACCACTGGTAACAAGAGCATATCTCTATTTTGAAAAAAAATAATAAATAAAAAATCAGTCTTTGAATTAGAACTCAGCTGGTAGCCAGTGGGATCATTGTCCCTGTTCCTCCAGTCGGCATAAAGTTATTTATTTATTTATTATATTTTCTAGACAAGAAATGGAAAGGAAACCTCTAATATTCTGTAACTGTCTTGGTTTCACAATATCATAGAATCATAGAATATCCTGAGTTGGAAGGGACCCTTAAGGATCATCAAGTCCAACTCTTGACACCGCACAGGTCTACCCAAGTTCAGACCATGTGACTAAGTGCACAGTCCAATCTCTTCTTAAATTCAGTCAGGCTCAGTGCAGTGACCACTTCCCTGGGGAGCCTGTTCCAGTGTGCAACCACCCTCTCTGTGAAGAACCCCCTCCTGATGTCAAGCCTAAATTTCCCCTGCCTCAGCTAATATGATAGTATCAGGGGGAGACTTCCCCTTTCTACTTCATGACACATAGGCTGGCTGATCCTTTTTATTTTCTTTCTCTGTCTGTGAGTGATGGAATTTCCCTTGCCCTTCCATTTTCCTTTCCATTGCCCTTTATTTTGTTATTGGAATACATCCGAACAGAAATTTCAACTCACAGAGCAAGGTCCTCTTTATTTTAGATTTATGTAAAAATTAACAAATTACAAGTATTTTAATAAAGACAGTAGTGATAACTCAGGAATAAGGTTTAGACATAATGTCTGTGCCAAGGAGTACATTAACACTACTCAAAAATAAGAGCATACTACTCTGTATGAAATAGCATACTACTGACATGAGCTGATTATGATAATGTCTTGGTACAAATTTTTGAAAATCAGATACTATAAAAATATACCATTAACTTTATGTTAATAAAATATTTTGCTTGATGCCTTTTAAATTATTCATTTGAAGTAGTCTAAAAATATAAAAGAACTCTTATTATCATTCAATTTACATGATTACTTTAAGTTCACTTTTTTGGTTTAACATAAACAGAGTATAAAATTCCCATCAAGCTTTTGGATATTTAAAATGTATCATTTTTATGCAAAAATTGGAGCCTGTTAGGATGTTAAGGTTGTCATTAGTATAAATATAACTTCAATTTCTGATTTGAAACTATTTTACACATAGAAATTACTGCGTTTGCTGATTTGACTCATTATTTCTGCTTTGATTATTCATGTGCTCTTTTGAAAAACACAGTTTTAAAAAATAAAAGCTAAAATGCTTCATAAATTGACTTAAGGTATTATTATGAGCATTTCTTGTAAGTAACACAGGAATCAAGGTGGCCATGGAAAGAGACGCGGCTTGTCGCATAAGAGTTTTAATTTTTTAAGAATGCCTAGATTTATATCACCAGTGGCATCAATCCAAGCATGAGTAGGGCACCGCAGGCCTCCCCAAAGCAGTCAAAGTGAAGTGGGTACCTTCCTGAGCAGGGAGCATCCCTCAGCCCTCGCGGGAAGGCAGGCGGCTGCGGAGCCTTGTGCGCCCTGGGCCCCTGATCCTCCACTGCGGCTGCTGCCTGCTACGACAGGTTCATGCAACTTCCTGACATTCGCGATCGCTGTTGCTTGCCATCTTTGTTTCCCAGAGGCTGTGGCATCTTCTAGGACACCAGATGATATTTTGTTCTTCCTTCACTTGTTTTGTTTTTCCTTCACTTGAGCTATGTCAGCTGAGCTCGCAACTATGGAAAATGTGGGATGGCTGCATAAGTAGACTCCTAGCACTTAACTAGGCTTTGTGTTGATGAAGGGAATTTTATTTGGGACTTCCTACACAGAGCTGTGTGCACAAAGGATTGTGAGACTGGGGAGATAAATCTTGGCAACTGGAATAAGGACATAAAATGAACAAGCCAGCTTTTCAGTCATTCGCAAGGGATACAGCCTGAAATAAGTCAGCTCTGGATCGCCATCAGCCAGCATATGCAGGGGATTCTCACAGCTGCTGTGCTCAAGCCTTGTTTATTGTAGGAGGTCACAGAAAATAGATGGTTTCATTTCTTATTTCTAAGAGTCATCTCCATTTCTGTGCTGTAGACTTAATCCACAGTAAAGCCACTCTGGCTGAGAAACACTAGACAATGTTATTTCCCTCTGATTATCACTTTTTCCCAAATGGTTGTTTAATCTCCATATCTAGGTTAATTTGAAATAGCAACTGAGAACACAGAGATTTCCAAGAAGGAAGGGAGGAAGTGTGTTTTACTGCTTTGCTAAAGAATGAGCTTGACAAAGGCATTTGGACATGGCATTTGCTATTAAAAGGTACTCATCATGGCTGATGCTGCTTGTGCACAAGTGCCATGTTGTCTTAAGCTCTCTTCCTGAAGTTACTGTGAAAACTAAAGAAATGAGCATGACAGGAGTTTTACAGTTGGTCATAGAGTCTAATTTTAGGAATTCAACTGATGTTCCCAAGATAGGCATCTTATGTCATTGGCTCTCGGTATACTCAGGAACAGGAGAGGAAGATAATTCCTGAGGCAGCAAATCAGGGAAGTCTAAGTCAAGTCATCTCTGAACTAAGGCTCTTTCACCCTTTTTATTGCTTTACAGGGGCCCAAATTTTTAATGTATGTTTTTCTATTGGATATAAGACTAGGTAGTGGGAATGTTCCCCACTTTCCTTTTACCGATTTTTCTTATTTTCTTAGTGTTTTGACTGAGTTTTGCTAGTCAAAGGAAATTTCCTTTGTTGTCCTGAAAATTCATTGCATTAAGATATGTAAAGCCCAAAGATTTCATGAACATAGATGCTGTAATGTAATAATCTCTGTCATTAAGTGTGTTGTTACCTTCAGGAGCTTGCAGAGTCCAGAACAAAGCAATTCAGTATTGCAGATTATCCTGTGTGTTTTTGGTGTAATTACATGATTGTGTATCTTTGGTTTAAGTTAGTAAATGGCTGCTGGCTTTGATGACAGCCCATACGTCAAAGGTGTAAGCCACCACAGCACAGCGTCATTTAGCACTGCATGCTTTAATGAAAAATTTTCTCCTCATTGTAAACTCAGAAACCCCAGTAAAGTAATTTTTTTTTTTCTAAGTAACATTAGGTGGGTATTCAGGTTAGGAACTGTCAGTCCAGTGCTTCATAGATGTGTGCTTTTTTCTTTTTTTTTTTTTTCTAAATTATGTAGCCCAAACTACAGAATATGAAAACAGTCTCTGTAGTCATTTTAGCAAGCAAGTGTATGCATTATAGGCAGATATGACTAAAGCATGTTATCTGGTGTCATTTTTGAAGGTCTAACATAAATATTGGAAATTTTAAAAGATTTGATAGAAGTATGGCAATTAGTCATTGTTTGCTAGTTCACGGTGTGGCATGAAAACACTTTTGGCTTTCTTGGAATCTGTAGCTTCATACAAATTTCAGATGTCAATGTGTTACATGGCAGGAAAGAAGAAGTATGTTTGGAACCTGAGAAGAAGTTACAGACAGAGAAAATACATCTTAAAACCTCTTCTAGGTAGTTATTTCTAGCAGAGGGGTTAACAACAAGTTTGTAGAAGACATGAGGCTCTGAAGTGGCAACGCTATTTGGGCACGTTTTCTTTCTTTTAGACTAAGTAATCTTGTGGTGCATAGTATCAGGTTGTGTCCAACACACAGGTGATGTGACAAAATGGCCAGCAGTTCAGCATTGTAAACAAAGTATTCGTCTTAAATTGCATTTTGTTTATCCCTGTGAGAAGTATTGATGTAGAAAAAAAGAGCCTAAATGATTCAGTCTTCTATGTAGTCTGACCATTTTTTTTGTGTATTGAAATTCAGTGTAGAGCTATTAGCTGCTTATGTAATTGCAGAAATCAGTTGAAATGTGACTGTGTTACTAGTAACCATAAAATTTTGTTTATTCCACTTAGAGATGATTGATTGATAAATATGTAAAAGACATTTGTTGAAAAAGCTGCAGAGACGTGCTGTGACCCACCAAAGTGCATTGATATAGCTCTCCTTTCTCACTAGTTAACATCCATCCTTTCAAAACGTACACTTCAGGAAGAGATAGGGAGTACCACTCTTTTGTCTCCTAAATATATCTCTATTCTTCATTTACAATGTGAGATTTGGGTGAAGGGTGTGACACAAAGCTCTGAGTTGAGCAGTGTCCATGGTGCAGCCACTGTGTTGACCCTTGCATGTTCATTATTCCCTGGGATACCAGGGGATTGCCCAATAGACAATTAAAAAAAAGTAAAATTAAAAAATATTCAGCAAAGGAATTTCCACATTCTGTGATTATATTGGATTGCACAGATTTCTTAGTTGAAAGTATGTAATATTGTATTTGGTATTTGTACACTTACTGCCCTGTCTCCTGCAATACAAAACTCTACTAGCTGGAGACAAAGCAGCACGTTATGCAGCTGAGGTGCTTTTACTTTGTGCATCAGTTTCTAGCTTTAGGTATTTTGTTTGTTTGCCTGTTTGTTTTAGTCTTAGTTTCTTTGTTATTTTATTCTCCTTTTCTCTTGGTCAGCTATCATAAGACTCATATGCTAAGCTGTGAAATATTCTGCTTTGTTTTGCAGTAGCATTTGTCTCTCTGGGAAGAATCTGAGTTTGTTTTACTGGCAACTATGAAATCACCACTGGGTCTGTCATGTGGTTAAGCTGCAGATGGTTTGCATGAGTTGCTTGTTTCAGCTGCATGAAATGTCCCTTTGGACTCAGCTGAGATTCTAAGGAATATATGCACTATCGGTCACATGAAAACAAGATCATGTTTTACTTCTCTGTGACATTAAGCCTCACTAGCTATAGGTTTAGTTGCACAGTACAGCTGCTTCTTCAGTTGAGGGAAGGAAGATGCACCAGTGGGATGCAGTAGTAAGCTATACCAAACCTTTCACAAACATCATACAGCCCAGTTTAGCCTTGGGAGATAAAACTGCTGATAGTCAGAGATGGAGGGGAAGAAAAATCCTCACATAGATGTTTACGTCAAGTAGCGTATCAAAAAGGAAACTTTTTTCCCTGAATGGATTACCAATACAAAAAGGTTTCGAATAAATAAATAAATACATAAAGCAGTTTTCTCTTCCACAATAATTTTTAAATGATATGTTTCCTTTTTCAGAAGAGAAGTGTGTATAAATATGGGCTTTGGCGGTCAAGCTACTTTTTCTCTACGATGTAATGTTTTTTGTATGAAGTCAGGCTTGATGTGAAAGCCACAGGCAATGCTGCAGCTTGTTGTTGATGGTTTGTCACTCTTCCAGTTTCCTTGGCACAAGTTATGTATATGCAAATAGAAATTCTTGTCATGCCGCTAGATATTTTAAATGTCAAAAAACTCCGGTTACCCTGTACAGGAGCAGGGGCTTAAAACACTTGTGTGTGCATCATGAAAGACATTACAGATCAGGCAAAATTATAGTAGTGTTTCACGTAGAATATACTAAATACATCAAGGAGGAGGTGTTACTCTATTTATGAATTTAAGGCTTATGAGAAGTGTTCAGTTATCAGATCTGAAGTTTTGCACCTAATTATTGTTAACCAAAGACACTGGAATGTTGAGGTTGGAGATAGCATAGTTTTTTCAAAAACTTTCTTCTCCTTTTACATACTGAAAGAAATGGACAGACTTTCAAATATTCTCATTAAGTGAGATATTGACCGTTTTCAAATGTCTGGACAGAAATGTTAGGAGGAAAACTCTTGAGCATTGAATCTCCATTGAACCCTCTTCTTAAACATTTCTTAAAAATCCCCAAATATACAGTTTTGTTACTCATATTCATTTTTCAGTTGGTTAATAGAATCTTAAATGAATATATTTTATTCTGTTCATAAAATGCTGAATAATATTTCAGATTCCAGAGAGTGACACAGTAATAGAACATTGGGATCCCACTGAAATGGGCTATTTGATTTGACATCACCTGCATGAGTGGTCTGAACAGCAGAACAGGAGGCTAGACTGGTCAGCCTCTAGGCAAATGAGATAATGCAGAAACTGCAAACATATCTGAGGTGAACAGGGCTTTGTATGTCAATCTCAACTTGTAGATCAGATACAGAATTCTATTATGAATGTTACCATGAAAAAGAAGCAGATTTGGAGTGAAAATAGCAAACCAGTATTGTTAAAATATCTGGCTTTCCTGCCTTAAAAAAGTTTGCTTTCATCCTGTTGCGCAGTACTCAGATTGAAAGGTTGAGAGCCACATTTGCTCACAGGTTCTTAAGACCCAGCTTGTTTCAGTATCTGTATCTGAAGGCAAACCGGTCAGTTCTTAGACCTTTGTTGTGTTCCCTCGGAATGATGTGAAACCTCAGGCTCTAACAAATTGCAAGATTTGAAAGCTGCATCTATTTTCCTCTTTCTCTACTTGAAAGACAAAGCTAGAAACAAAACCAGACCCTCTGCATTTTGTTGTGGAGTAAGAGTTCCTGACCTGAACTCCCCAGCCTGTGAAGGGGCACGGGGCAGGGGAAGTCGCCCTGAAGCGCTACACTCTGTCCTCCTGGGGAGTGCCTGTATGTAAAGGCATAGCTGCAGTACTGCCTTGCCAAGTGCTGTCCACCTGCTTTCCGCCTAAGTGACCTTGGGATTATAACACAGTCACACAGCAGTGGTCTGATGCTTAGAGTCTGAAACTGCTTGCCCATTGCAGCTTTATTTTATTTGTCTGGAAATTGCTTAGCTCTGAAATTTATAGCATGATTGTTGCTCTGCTCAGATCCTTCTCTGATCTATTGATCTGCGCTTTATTTTATACTGACGAAGTATTTCATACTCATTTACAAAAATAAAAATAAGCAAAAGTCATCACCATAATATTTTGATATAAATTGGACATTTACAAATTGCTCAAAGGCTGTGATGCCAGTAGGAAAAATCATGACCCAACCTCTAATCTTAGAAGCATTCATCTGAATGAAATATTTTGCAAACAAGCTTACAGCGTGGGCTTACAGTCTGATTTTGTTTTTTCCCCTGCATCGGCAGGATTGAAAAAGCAGCAATATGTGGTTAAGAGTTGTCTTGCACAGGGCTGGAGAATGCAGCTTTTTGATCCCATCCCACACTCTTCTAGATGTGAAATATGAGTGGCTGAAACTATCGCATATTAGCTGTGTTCTCCTGTGCTGCACCACCACTAAGCTCAGTGCAGGTAGATCTGTCCCAAGGAAGAGTCTTGCTCTGTACTCCCCTCTTCAGCACCAGACAGAAATTTAGAAAAAAAAAAAAGATCATGTAGAAAGTAAAGCAGAAATTCATGTCTAAAATAGTTGTACTGTTAAATATAGCAGTAAGTCCAAAATCGGGTTCTAATTGATCAGAGAATCAATCAGTAACTGCTTGCTGCAGTCATGTAAAATGCAGACTGAAGCGGCAATGGCTAAAATTTGCTAATTTGAGCACTTCAGAAGTTTAGTAGAAACTTGAAATAGCCTTGGGAGCTATAGTTCCTGTCTCAGTTGATGCATGCCTATATTACTAATTGTAACGGCAGGTATATTTCTTCATATTTGCCAAGACTAGACCCAGAAAAGTGCTCAACAGTGAGAGAATGATTTCCATTCTAACTCACACATATTATCCTTTTCTCATTTTAAGAAAATTTGGAAAGTGAAATTTCTCACTTGTTAAGAGACCATGCTGGTGGGACTTACAAAATCTGTGCTGATCATGATGGTAACATACTGTACAAAACACAGAAAAATGCCTTGCCAAAAGCTTCACTAGCAAAAGGGGATTTGCTTCATTTATGAAGTTTCAGACCTAAGACACTACTAATCTCCTCTTAAAGAAAAAGAAAAGAAAGGGAACAAGAAGAGAAGAGATCCTGTTTGAAATATAACTTGGATTTCTTCAAACAACATGGAAGGTTAAGATGGTAGGAGAAAAAAGAAGTTTTACAGGAACTGTTTACTTATTAACTAAGGCACATAGCCTGACTCTTGTACTCTGGAAATGGATCAGACGTGCTGGCAAAGGATCAAGGATCATATAGAAACTTAATATGATTTGCCATTTTAAAATGGGATTCTGTCTCATAACTGTTAAGAAGTACTCATTGATTGCTGCCATAAAGGAAAGGAATGGCCACTCCCCATGAAGCACAAATTAACAGTAATATGCAGAAAATATTGGAATTCGTGTTGGATGCCAACAAGTAAGAATAACAAAAAAGCATGACCGCATGAATAAGAACTTCTTATTGCTTTTTAAATAACACTTTCAGAGCAATTTGGAACTGAGCTAGTGTACTGACAAATGGTTGCTGGAAATGGAATGTTAAGGTTTTGTTCTGTTGTTTAAGCACATTCAAATTTTAAGAATATATATATATATATGAAGAGGAGAATAATTCCAGAATTTATATACAGAAAAAGGGGGGAAAAAAAGGTAACTAGGGTGAAAGAAGAAAAAAGTCATGAATATTAAACTGAGAATGATCTTTTCTTTAGCATTTACCATTTCTCCTAGGAACTTACCATTATTTCCAGCTGGTGTTTTTATTAAAGACTCTGCAGAATGCAAAACATTTAGAAAACTTGCAATGTATTTTCCCACTGTTTGTTCCTCCTAATTTAGTTGTTCAGTCATAAACATAAAAGGATGCATAAAATTTCCTCGAACTTTAGATATAGACAAAAATTAGTGATTGGAAAAAAAATTAATAGAATTTCTATCCTCCACTCTCATTTCTAGAGGATCAGTAAAATAAAAGGAAATAAAAGAGTCCAGTGGCTATTATAATTGGTAATAAAAAAACCACTTGTGACTCTCTGTGACTTCTTCAGTGACTGTTAATGTCAGGAACATTTTTCTTTTTCTCAGACCAGTATACCCACAATCAGCAGTTGATGTTTTTAGAAGGAAAGATTATACAGTTGGCAGATTAGGCAAAGTGAAATGTAGACATTCCTGATGTGGCTTGACAGATGCTGTTATAGCTTCAAAAGTCAAATTTAGGATGAGCTTCACAATGCACATTTTGTTCTGGGGCATGCTCAGGGACCTCAGCTTGTCTGCATTCAGTAATTTTGGAAACTTTTTCCTCTGATATGTTTTCATGTCATGTTTTTGAATATAATTTCTCATGAATGAAATAGATGGGAATCCCATATATGATGGATGTTATCCACCCTTTTGGATAATCCATTTTATCCTTCCCCCTTTGTTATCTTAGATTAAGTTGTAATTAGTTGTAATACTGTTGTGCCTGTAGTCCATTCTGTTGTCACTGGAAAAGATGCTTTACATGGGTGTAAAATATTGTAGAAGTTATTTACATCACTTTGAAGTGGGCCCATTCCATGCTGGAAAAGGAAGACATTTTATAAATAACAATAGGAAATTTAATTGTCATTTGAATATAATTTTAAATAAAAACATTTGAAATTACACTTTGTTACCTACAAATATTTCCTCAGCAATTAATGTTGCAGTTAAGCTGTATGCCACCAACCTTTTTCAGAGAAGATTCTCCTTGGCAATTAATGTTGAAGTTAAGCCGTATGTCACCATCCTTTTTTCAGAGATTCTCAATCTTCTAGAAAGAATATGTATTAATTTTTAAAGTCATATTTACAAGTAACCTACATAGGACCTGCTGATGTCTTGAATTTTCATAAAGCATCCCCTTATGAATTACAGATTCATAAGATGTCTTAGTAATTGTAGCCTGGGTATTTGAATGCATCATGGCTACTCCTGGTGCAATGCATTCTCCATTATAAACAAGATTCTGCTTATAAGGCCTGTCTCCCAGGTCGCTGAATTCCAACATCAATGACTGCAGTAAACAAGATATTGTCTACATTTGAACGATGTTCAGCTTGGAAACAAAATGGATGATACAAGCCTGCTTGCCTTGTTTGTTTGTTTTGTGCTTATTTTTTTAACTCTGACAAAATTTATTTTGGCTTATTCTTCACCCACTCCTAATGTACTTCAATATTTTATTTCCTAAAAATACTGACTTTCAGAAAATTCAGAGTTATTAGTGGAATGCGATAAGAAGAAGCCTCTATTTGAATACATAACTGAATGTATATTGCTCAAACAGTAGCCCTAAGATGAGTGTAATAGCCAGAAATGACTGGTGCTGTTACAGTTCATAAAGTCTTGGTCATCTGATGAGAAGACCTTAACCGTGAGCTTAATACAAGTGGGATCTAATTTCACATTACTAGGTCCTTAAATGCAGTTTAAAGAAGCATTTGCTTCTTTAACTGTTTTATAACCTGTATCAGAAATGAACAACCACATTCTTACATGTTCAGTTTCTGCATAGTATTGCACTCTGTATATGTGAATGTGGTTTATATCCATAGTAAATGAACTGTTTGTCATTTATATTTCTTTTGAAGAGTTAAGTGCAATTTGAGACTCATTCTGAAATCAGGTGAGGAAGAAGGTTGCATTGTATGAACACAGTTACTTCAGTTGCATATTGTCATCTGCTTGCATGCAAGTTAATTTGCAAAGTACTTTATTGACAGTTGGGCTGCTTAAAACAGGTGTACATATGCTATGTGTATGTCACGAAAAAAAAGAAAGTATTAATTCCAGTTCTTAGAGCACTGAATATACAACTCTTCTGATTTGGATGGCCCAGTTTTTCACACACACAGACTCATCAGAAGCCTTAAGAAACCACTTAGATCATCTGTGAAATGTCACAAATGAATTTTCATATCGTAAAAATGACCGGTCTAAATCAGAATCCCAGATGTTTATCTTTAAGAAAAGGACAGTTTCAAAATTTCAGGTTGTTAAAATATCAAGGGGTTTGAGGAGGTGAGGTTGATTGTCTTTCAGAGAGCCAGCAAAACTATTTACTGTCTCTATATTTCATTTCCAGACTCCCTTTCTTAAGGTGAAGTATCCTCTGTTAATAAAAAATACCATGCATCTAAAAAAAGAAGGAAATCTAGAAAAGAAGGAAGGTGGTCAAAAATCCAGCTATTATATAGTAGCTAGAGAGAAAGGATCGAATTCCGAGTTCCAGGATTTTTGTTAGATTTAATGTCTTCTTTATTTAAGTGCGTATACAATAAACAGTACATCAAATTTAATATATACATGTGATTGGTGATCTGATAAAAACTTTAGACCTTATGCCAATTGTTATACATTATTCTCCCTTTTATAATTATAGTGATATTCTCCATTGTGAGAGAAACACAATAGGAACTCTTATATTATTAAAAAAAATATATCAAATTTGTAGAACAATTATTCACTGTAGTTGCCTGTAATCTTCCAGAATCTTTTTTCTTTGTGTAGATACTTTCTTATAAATGCGTTAATAAAGAATAATTCTAAACAAAATAAGAAGAGAAAATTGGAAGCCTTCTCAATGCATTTTGTTCCCCACAGCAGGAATTACAAAATAATTTTGTTTATTTTTTCCAGTTCTTTGCTGTTGCCCAGCCAACACCTGAGGGATCACAAACGAACCTGGGAGTAAGTAATTAAAATTCAAAGCTTTAACATTCAGATACTTCTTATACTTTCTTTTGCTTCCAACTAGCAATTTTTTTTTTCCAGACAAGCTTTTAATTAACAGGTGAGTTTAATTGATATGTGAGGGTTTTTTTTTGTTTGTTTGTTTGTTTGTTTTTTTATGGAAAGGATATCAGTGAGAAGTAAGGGAGGAATGTTTCATTCTCACGTTTTGAGCTCATTTGTACATTGATGTTTCTGTTGAATCAATTTTCTTTAATGAATAAATAAAATGGAATTTCTAAATATTGGATAGAGCAGAGGAAGAGTTAACCAGAATGATGGCTAACTTTCCCAGTATCTTCTATCATAAAACTCCACCTCAATATTCCTGACAGATTAGTCTGCTGTGTTTGTTAAGAAGTAAGAATGACGGAAAATCTTAGACACTGTAAGCAATCTATTGTATTTAACTAAGCTTTTTATGATTTGATTAGGTTGAAGCTAATTTCATCAAACTTTGCCATCTAAAATACAGGTGTCAAGTCAGAACTAGTCTTCTGGACTCATATTTCAATGAATAGAGTCACTAGAGTTGTAAAACCCACCATAAAGTGAGAAGAGTCACCTTCTGTAGGTGGCTAAGTGCCTGGCTTCCAAATGCCTTATCTTAGATAACATGAATTCCCTGGTGTTTAACATGAACCTTACACTCTGCAGTTTAGAACTGCAGCTTTGTTTGTTCATTGTTTTGCCTGCCAGGGGTATAGAATTGCAAGAGTGGCTTGAGTTCTTGGGGGCTTTTTAAATGGTTGATTTCTGAAAGCAGACCAACATACTGTGAGATCGGATAATGTGCTATTTGTTTTGAAGTCGGGTGTTTTAATAGCATAAGACATGCTGAGCACTGGAGGTATTTTATGAGTTAAAGAAGCAACTAGCCAAAAAGTTTCTTGTGGTTAAGTCAGTAGTAGGACAGCACCCACATCTGTTCATGAAAAGATTTCTTTTTTGCACTGTCATTACTGCTCTAGCTGCATGCAAGTCTGATGGTGAGAGTTGGTGAGAAGATATTAGTTTTCCAAGATAATGAGTTCCATATTTTCATCTTGATGCTCCTCTTTTTGAGTATTTGTTGCCATATTTATTTCATTCAGTATACTTACATGTATAAGCAAATGATCTCTTCCTTGAGCAGGAGTGACCTAATTGGGCATTTAATATAAAATTGTCTTGTAACTGGATTGTGCAAGCTCCTACAAGAATATTTATAATTCTTGCATTCATATGAAGACAGTCCAGCTTTCCCTGATATCATTTGATCTGTCTTTGTGAAATACGATCTTTCAAGGAAAAAAAATGTGGAGATCATTGCTTTAAAAAAACTATTTGTTTTTCAACTAAACACATTTTTTCATAATAAATATGAAAATGATTCAAGCCTCCCAAAGCATTTTTAGAATTTCCCACCCTATGAGCATTATATAATTTCTCGTAACCAGAACTAAGGGCATGATAAAATATGATATTTATTGTTTTTATAAAGAAAAATCAAATAGTTTTCTGCTGCAGAAAATAACAGATACACATTTTAGGAAAAATGCCAAGTTATTTTTCTAAGGGCATAGGTGTCCACTACAATCTTATGCCCCCTTTCTGCACTGGCACTGGAAATTAATAGTCTTTCCCATGGGCTTTCTTCTGTGATGGAAACAGAAGACTGTTTTTCGCTTTGTGTGTTAATCAGTAGAGAGCAACGTTTCATACACAGCCCACTTAAGCTCTCCTGATAGCATATTATTCTGCTTGTATGGTACTGTTTGTGTAGATGGCACTTGGTGTATTTTTTTTCTTTGTTTTTGTTTGCTTGTTTTTTTTTTAGTGTAGATTTGTATCTGTTGATTGGTTTGGGTTGGCAAAGGTGAAAATGATGTTAATATTCATTTAAGAGCTCTGAAACATGGCTTTAAGACTTTGTCTTTATGTCTTACTTGCTTTCTCTTCTTTGGTGTCAATTAAGTTTATTTTTTCTGTTGAACATGTGTAGCAGGTTGCTGATATTTTCTTTTGTTCTTTTTTTCTTTTTTAAACAAGAGTAAAGTGGGAGGAAAATGGCTGCACAATATAACGTGCTGATGCAATATAACTCCACTTCTCAACATATGATAACTTGCCTGCTTCAGGAGATTAAAAAAAAAAAAAATAAAAAGAGCTCAATTAGTCCCTCATTTCCATTGTATCCCATAGTCCAAATGTATCCTCTTATCAAGTGGGCTTGCATTTATAACCCTGCAATCTGTCATGACAATGTTAGAAGAGAGGAAGGGGAAGATCTAGCTACAGAAGTATATTCTTTTCAATTGGTAGTGCCTGAAACAACTTAAACAAATTTTTAATTTGCTACATATATTTATTTTATTAGGATTAGGTATAAGCAATGACCTCTACAAGAACACTGTAGTGCATAATTAGTGTTATATTTGAGTACATAAACTTAAAAAATGTGAGGTTCAGATAGGAACTTGATAACTCCACTACCCAACTAATTACCAAAATGTTTGTCTCCATGCACTGGCCGGCTATGGATATGGAACATCTCTCTTTCTTCTTCTAAAACAGATGGTGATTTCAGCGTAGTGTAAGGTCACCAAATTCAAGCTGTTATGAACCAAAAACCAATTCCAAAGTTTTGCAGCTCTCACAGAGATGGCTTTGCCAAGCAACCCACTCTGTTATAATTTGGAGGAAAACGGTGTACTAGGCACACCAGTGGCAGAATGTCACCGAGCATCCGGGAGGCTGATCTAAGTCACTCTTTGGGACTGATCCAAGGATCAGAGAGTAAAGGCTTAAAGCCACCTTTAACTTCCCAGGAGTTGAATTGGGCATCATGATACTAACCCAAAGAGCTGGCTCAAAGCTTTATGAAATTGTAGAATATGTGAAAGCAAGCTGTGAAGACTTAATCCAGATAATATCACAGTGGGATAACGATGAGCTGGGGCAGCAACTGGGAGATTTGGCAGGGGATATGTCTGCAAAATGGCCAGCATTTCCTTCTTCAGAGTTATTATTTCTTTGTTAAAATAAAAGATAGGTTGTTAAGAAAAAGTATTTTAGAAGTATTTCACCATATATACTGAACAGTGAGCATTGCTGTACACTGAGAAACAAATTAATGAATCAAACATTGCAGCACTATCCACAGGGGCTCGTTTAAAAGCAAATGCATGACAGAGCTGGAAACCAGCTTAAATGCAAATGAACCAATGTGATGAAATCTGTAATGTTTGATTCATTAATTTGTCTCTCATCATACAGCAGTGATCATTGTTTAGTGTGTGCTACTAATGAAAGACCCTAAAAGACAGGGATTTCCAACTTTCCAGATGAGCTTTACTTTAACAGAGATGTTGACATAAAGCCTTTTATGCTCATATGAAAACCTCGCAGCATCTGTAGTAATCGGTTTCATTAAAAAAGTAATCTTTAGTATATATTTTAGTTTTCTTGTGATGTAGGCTAGCAGATGGAAAGAAGGAGAGCCAGCATCATATGATCTGCTAGCTTTCCAAGGGCCACCAGCAGCTAATATGTTATAGTTAAAAGGAGAAAAACACTTGAAAAAATAAAATCTTGGCTATGTGCTGAAGTAGATAAAGCACCCTCCATGCCCCCTACCTTTAGACACGGTTACTTTCCAGAAGATTTTAATCCACTGCAAAAGCAAGACTGAATGCCCAAAGGGTGAGGTGTGTGGGGGTCAACTATATTGTTTTCCTTCTATAGAAGTTAAGCTATTAAATGTCAGTTTTGATAGATACTCTGGTAACATATATTTAGTCTTGTGTACCAGTGACATCAGCGTTTATTTGTCAGCTCCTTACCTCAGCCTGGCATTGTGTTTCTGTTCACAGTCATTCACGTGACTGTAAGATTTGAGAGGACAGGACAGAAAGGGATTATCAGATTAAATGGCTGCTGTAGAGCAAATTATAAAATGTAGCAATCTGGGCTCCAATGATGAAGAAAATTTTACCTGAGTCAGTCTCAACACTTACAGCCACAAATACAGACATTTTTAGAGGCTTGTTTTTATTAGGATTCATCAATATGATGATGGGTTTGATTAGGAAGGGTCAATTCTGAGAGATGGGTGGCACTAGCTTCAAAGCATACCAGAAAAAAAAAGAAAAACAGAAGTCTTTCGTAGCTTAGCAGCAGCACATAATAAAGAATTGGCTCAGTTAGGGTTCACATTTTTGAGATTCTTCTTCCAAATCCAAACAACATGCACTAGACCAATCTGTCTATTTATTTCCATTCTGTATATACAATGGGATGACATTTAGGCAAATACATTGCTAAGTGCCTTGCAGGTACCTCTAGGTATTAAAATCTACCATTAACCACAAAGCAAGTGCACTCAATTCAAACATCTTATTTTTTATCATATCAACCTGAAACTGATTCATTTACTAGATTTTTGTTCTGTTTTTGGCTGGGATAGAGGAATAGTGGCTTGGGTTTAGGGTGGGAATCATACTGATAACACACCGTTGTTTCAGTTGTTGCCAAGCTATGCGAGGACATTGCAGCTCCTTGTGCTGCCTTGCCAGCAAGGAGGCTGGGGGTGAACCAGGAGTGGGGAAGGGACAGGACCAGGGCAGCTGGCCCAGGCTGGCCTCAGGGATATCCCATGTGGTGCTGTGTTGGCAGTAATGGCTGGGGGGTGGCCACTGCTCAGGGTCTGTCTGGGTGTCAGTCAGTGGGCATTGAGCAATTGCATTGTGCATCACTCACTTTGTACATACTTATTCTATATATTTATTGTTATTATTATCCTTTCCTTTTCTGTCCTATTAAACTATTTTTTATCTCAACCTGCAAATTTTATCTATTTCCAGTTCTCTACCCCATCCCACAGGTGGTAAGCTGGTGAGTGAGCAGCTGTGCGGTGCTCAGCTGCCTGCCAGCTTAAACCACAGTGGTTCTGATGCAATATTTTTTACAGGACAGTTTCTGTTCTCTTGTCCTTTTTTTTGAGATTGCAAGCTACCTTATCAAATATTGTCTGCTACAATACAGCTAGCTCTTGAAGTCAACTGTAGACAATTGTAATGTCGTTAGTAATTGCATATAAAGGATCTTTTCCATGGAAATGACCATCTCAAATCAAATCTTTGCCTGGCCTAGCTGTAAAGATAGTTTGCTTTTCATGCTATACTATGTATGTACTGAACAAAAACAATACACACATTTTCAATGGCTACCAAAATTGTTGAAAAAGGGACTCTGGTAAGTGTTTAGAAGTGTCTGTATCATTACTAAGATTTTCTTCAAAAGTTTCTGGAGCCTGCTGTTCTTGATGGGTAGCTCAGGAGAGAGGTCCTTAGATATGGAGTAAGCTGTGAGGATGCAATTTTGGAAAAGCAAAACAAACAAACAAACAACAACAACAACAAAAAAAACAGCAAACCAAACACAGCTACAAAGATAATAGAAGGTAAATTCCATGGAAATTTCATTTTTGTTTTCATCCAGCATTGAACACGTGTTAGACTTAGATAATTTACTAAAATTACAATACTGGACTTAGATTCTGTGTGGCAGCCACTTAGTTTACAGGCTTCCCAGCACAATTATATTCATTTCAGCCTACCATCCTTTTTACTGTAGATGAATGATGTTATACATCTTTTCTGGATTCAAATTAATATATATATATATATGAGGAAAATAGCTAATTTTTAGTCCACTAATACCTAGTTCTGTTCTGCTAAAGCCAGTGGCAAAAACCCTGCTTGAGTCAATGATTCAGAACCAATGCTAAAGAATGCTGCAGTGTATTGTGTATGAAGTCATAGTGTAACCTGACTGTTTTTTTTAATCTAGTTAAAAATATTTTTGTGGATGTTTCTGAATGTAGCAAACCAGTATTTCTTGTAACATCAGTGTTTTCTACACTAGGACTGGTATGACATTTAATTACCTATTTGATGTCCCTATTTTGAATGCCATTGTCTCCCGTTCTCTCTGACTGGAAATACAATGTCTAGTGGGCTTTCCACCCAGGGCACAATGATTTGTGTGGTTTCTTTCTGGAAAAGCAGTTTTGCTTTCTATGGGTAGGCACAGGAGCAGCATGATAAAGAGCTGGGCTGTTGTGCCTTCCAGCCAAGAAGTGAACTACAGGTGTGGTGTTAGAGAAATATAGTGGGGCGAAACACAGGACGGAGGGTTGAAGAGGCAGGCATAGCAGAGGAACTGCAGAGCTGATTAAAGGCATCTGACTGTTGCGGCATTGCAACATTCATTGTCTTTAATTACTAAGCTGATTCCACTGTGATGGCACCAAAGGGTTAACATAGTACCAGGGACATACAGTAAGTTGATCTTGTGCTTAGTATGATTTTTTGGGTATGTCTTTTTTTTATTATTATTATTTTGTTATTCATTTGTGTCTATTAGATCTTTTCTAGTCTTTGAAGTCCTACCTAGCATGCTCTTTTTCTCTTCAAAAACAATTTTTGCTTATCTTGAGATTTGCAGCTTTGTTGTGGCTCTTATGTTGATGGAGCATTTTCTCATGGTTATGTTTATTTCCATTCACAAATCATTGTGGGTCTGTTGCTTCACTTCTGCATGTCATTCCATTTCTTAGCAGCCTCTTTTCACCATCTCTTTTAGCATGTCCAATCCTTTACATCAGTCTTTCAAATGGTTTAATTCCTCAATTCTTCAGCTGATGGTATCAGACTTGTTTATGTTACTAGGCACAGCCAAAGAATTATAACTTGTGTGCGCCGTTCTGCTTCATGCACATGTTTATTAGTAAGCTAGTAATGTTATAAGAAGTTCCACTAGCCATTGCCTGATACAGTGTACAAAAATTATAGTATAGTAATTCAAAAATTTGTTATCTTAAAATAAGGTTTTGCTTATAAACTTCTCTCTATTCATGTTACAGCAGGTGGTTTTTAACTAGTTAAAGAAAACTTTTAAAACTTTATTTTTTAGGTTATTTTCAGATAGCATAGAAGCTTTACAAATCAAAAGGTGTTATTGCTAAAGACTGAACTGAATACTTTACAAGCCACTGGAGGTTTTGTTTTAGCATTTTCCATTCAACAACAAAATGCTAGGCTTTACTTTTTATTCACATTCTATTTTAATGTTATGTAAAGGAGCTTTCAAAAGTGACAGTCATTGCTCCTAGTCCACAGTCTGTATCCAGGAAGATGTTTAGTTTTTCCCTTAAGTGTTTATTTTATGAACTTACTTTATAATTTAAGCATTGGCATGAGAGAACAAAGAGTCTGAAGATAACAGGGGAGATTTAAGATTAATAAAAGAGTTGTGGTTGCTGAAAACTATTTCCAAGGTCACTGTCACTGTAAGATCTTGAAAGAGCAGGCATCGGCATGGTTTGAAGACTCAAACTCAGTCTCAATAGTTCCCTGATTACTACACTGTGCTGCAGCTGTCAGCCAGAGGAGTCAGGGCAGATTTCTGAGCTAATAGAAAGCTTGTTGGTGAGCACGACACAGTGCAAGAGTCCCAGCAGGTCTGCGCCTGCCTCTGTGCAGCACTGAGGGCCACTGTGCCCTGATTTTGGTGTAAAACACCTTCAGTAACAAATGGAACAATCTGTAACCAAATAAATAAATAAATTGGGGTTGAGCTATGAAAGAACATAGTGAGTAATATCTAAACACCAATGAGAAATTCTGCTATACAGCCTTCCTCTCCTTAGCCATAGACATTCCTTGACACAAAGAAAAAAGGTCCTTGCCTGAGGATGGTCTAGCCCTGGAGCAGGTTGTCCAGAGAGGCTGTGGAGTCTCCATCCTTGACTTTGTTGCCTCTGGAGCAATTCCTGCATTGAGCTCAGGGTTGGGACAGATAACCTCCGGAGGTCCCGTGCAACCTGAATTGTTCTGATTCACTCACTGTAAACCCTGTGTGTTTGTCCTGCTGCCTTTTCCAGTAGCAAACTAATCAGAACTAGTAACACTGATCAACTCTGTTCGCACTTCTCCATGACTGAATTTTAAGGTATCTCTTAAAGGAAATGGAGGTGATTTGGGGAATAACTGGGGCAGAGTGAGCTGAAGTAACAATTATGCAGCAGGGCCGGGGGTGAGAGCCAACACATCTCCCCATTTCTAGTGCTGAGTGTGCATAGTGATATGCACACTCCTGCATAACACGGAGATACGAGCTGACTGCAGGTGTGCTTCTGAGCCAAGTGGCATCGTGCTACAGAAATAGGAGGAATGCAGCTGCAGAAGCATGGCCCTGTGTGTGTGTTCACACAAACTGCTTCTCAGTGGGCTAGTTAGTTTGGAGGCAGCATTAAGATGATACAGGCAGACTGGTTCTGGTTCTGAAGCTGCCTTGGTCTGGGGTGAGCTGGGGACCAGTACACCATACCCTGTTGTATGTCCTGGACTTGCCTTCTGTTTTTCCATGAGAGATGCAATATTCATATCATACAGAGATTATTACATTTAAATTGTATTACATTTTTTTTATTTATTTCTTTTCCCTGAGAAAACGTGGAAACCCTATTAGTATTAAAAATAAGAATCTCCTGTCTGGCAGATAAAGCACAGGGAGCTGGTACTGGTCTCTGAACCAGTCAGCTGAGAAGTTTAAACTCAATAAGGAAAACACTTATAAAGTGAAGTCCGCCGTGAAGTTCGTAAAACTAGATGAGCTGTAGCACCCCATCACATTATTCTTAGTGCCTTCTAGACATTATGGGAGAGCACAGAACAGCAGCTAGCCTCTGACTGTTACCAAATGCAGTTAGTGCTCACAGCATGCAAGACTGTGCTGGGATGAGTTACATTTGGTGTGTGGTGCATCCTGAAGGCTGGTTCGACCCTTCGTGTAAGTGATGTGCATTATTAACAACAGAAATTGATCCCATGGAAGTAGCATAACATAAATAGATCACTTCTGAAGACTCGTTACTGGGATAAGCGGGTATCATGTACTATGTTTTGTAATGTGTTCTTTTTTTTTTTTTTTTCATTTTTATGTAGTGGTGCTGATTAATCAAAATTGGTAGCACTGCTCTGTTTCTTCTTGTGTAAAATTTTATTTCATTCTTGTGAAAAATCTTTAAAACATATCATCAAGAATTGCAATAAATGTTAAAAGTTATCGTCCAGAAAAAAACTCACAGACTCCTAGTTAGTTAACTGGTCTTGCTTTAGATCTGAGTTTCCCCCCTTTGTGTTGTAAGACATATGACTAAACCAATTTGGTCTTTAATCCATAGAACATGCTGTCAACCTTGCCTGTCTGTTTTTGTGTCAGTGCTTACTTGACTATGACTACAGATGTGAAAAATTGAATAGTAATAAGTCTCTGGCTTATATTTGATACACGATTTTTAGATGTTTTATACGCTATTTCCATATATACATTTGCTGAGAACTAGTCTTTAAAATTACTTTTTACTTATCTTCATGACTCTAGACTTTGAAGTAATACTTCAATGACAGCTGAACTGAGACATTTTAACAGTTTCTGAACAGGGTCTGAACAGACCTCTCCGTATTCTGCACCATGCTGAAGGACTGCTTCCCTCTTGAAAGTTTTATCATGTAGGAGGCTATTAAAGTTATGAGTTTGGGCTGAGGCATGAATAAATCCTGAGTCTTACTGATGATGTCATTATAGTGGTCAATAAAATACATGGAAGCAAACACTTTTCATGCTACTAAGATCAGCTAACCAAATCAGGATACACGAGCAATTAACTCGTTAATTAAGATGAATGGATGACATTAGCCCTCCTTAAACCCTGCTCGTCAGCATTTACAAATAGAAAAAGACGGATGTCTCCTTCCCAAGAAATCTCGCTTTTATTTTTCATTCTTTGACAGTATCTCATTCTTTTCACTTTGTAAACAAATTCGCTGATGAACACTGCCAACCGCAGAGATTTAAACAGCCCTATTCAATCAGTGCTATTTCTCATTGCTCAGAGGTAATGTATATGAATTTAGTTTATTTTCTAGGCAAGTTGCATTGACTCTGTGATTTTAATTGAGAACAATAAAGGCCTTTTGATGACCAAGTATATAAGATCATATGAATTCAATCAGCATGACATGTTAGCAGCCATATAGTTAAGTACTATTAAGTTTCTTGCCTTTGAATTGAGTTATCAGTTTTGAAAAAGTTGTGTATAAATGGAAGGAATAAAGTCTCTCAGTTTTCTGTCCTTGCAAACCAGAATACTCTGGAAGCAGATAGATTTTCTCTCCCTACATATGCATTATGCATATATATATATATATATATATATATATAAAGGAAAACTTCCAGTGATTGAAGTGTTATGGCCCTTTTGTAATCCTACATAATAACTGAATTCCTACTTAGAAAATCAATTTTTGTTCTACTTTCTGTTTTTAATGGCATATGGCACACATACAAATTCTGGAAATGAGTGTTTTCCTACTACATGTATTCAAATAACATATGCCACATGTGTAGGACAGATTGGAGTCAACATATCTGTTGAAAACAGGATTTCTGTACTATTTTCACAAATAAACCTACATTCATGTTGTTGTGTCTCAGGTATAATTTCTATCCATGTTGATGTTGCTGTAGATTATTTTTTGTGAAGCCCATTTTGCAAGGCAGTATTAGGAGATTGCTTTCACCTTCTTTAACAGTCTTTGTTCGAAGAGTCAGAAATGCTGAATTTACTTAATCCTAGCCTCTCTGAAGTATGGAAAGTCTGTAAGATGTTTCCTGCTGTAGTTGCACCAGTTGCAACTGGAAACAATAGTAGTTTACTGCATCCCATACGCTTCTGATAAAAGCAGTATAGGTTTTGCAGCAAATAAACAGAAAAGTTGTTCTTTAAACATGCACAGTTTTGAACATAGATTTTTGCATTGTCATTGCGTGTAATGGCATTTAAGAATAATGACATTTCCAAATGTTTGCCTAAAGTATGTTAGCTCTCTCTCCTGACCTAACACAGCTCTATCTTGCAGTTGGTGTCAAGTGCATTAAAGTATTCAGATAATTTTCTTGTCCTTCCCTATTATGCAGTCAGTGTTCTGTTAACCACAAGCCCCATGTACCCATCCACAAGATGTTTCTTCTGAGATGCTTTACCAAGAGTATTTTAGTTTCTTTTTATTATTTTTTTTTAAAAGGATAAATGTAAATGTTAGTTCAAGTTTGAAGCATATAAATAGGAACAAAGTTGGAAGTAGAATTAAAGCTATAGGTAAGATTAAATATATGATTACACAACGTATGTCTATATCAGGATGTGGAGAGGTTGACCTGGAGCAGTGACTCCTGCCCATTGAGGTGGCTTTATAGCAGAGGTGTAATGGAGGGTCCTACCTTTTTGGAAGTCTTTAATGGTTCAGATGTGTCCAGAGAACTGGCTTCAAAACTTCACTCTTCAGGGACAACTGTTATGGAGAACAAAGCTGAAATGGTGAGGAGATCAGCCGAGGAGCTAGAAGAAGACAGCGGAGTAGCCATCTGTGTTTCGAACAGAACTTTTGGCTTCCTGACAGAAAATGAAATAATACAGTTATTTGACTGGCCCGTGATTGCCTTACTCACAGGTCCAGTCAAGTGCAACACTCCTTCAAGAGCTTCAGATGATACAAATCCATATGTACAGATAAAGTTAAAGGGATGTTATTGTCAAGGGCACAGTCCCAAAGAACACAGATTTTACAGGCGAACTCTTGTAGTTATTAAAATGGTTTGGCTTCATAACAGAATACATATCTGCAATTTTGCCAAAACCTAGATGCAAGGGCTCTGTGGAGGTGTCACTTGCTACAAACTGGGGAGCAGTTTGGCACGTGGGGTTCTGCCTGCCTGGCACCCTGCTGACATTGCCAGAGCTATCTGGTGGGAAGGGCACTCATGGGCTCTGGCTACCACGCGTTTCTCTGGGGGTGCTTTTGCTGCACCATTGCCATACAAAGCGTTGAGATTCCTAGCAAACATTTTATAATGAGGAAAGAAAAAAAAATGTTTTATGAGTATTAGTCACACAGGTAGTGAACTAAGATCACAAAAACGAAGTCTGACACAAGATAATTTAAAAGCAAATAGCTATGCTGCACTCAGCAAGTTGTTTAGCCAGTGCTGCTGCTCATACCCGAGCAAGCAAGCATTGAGTTTATCTTTGTGTCTCTGTATCACTGCCTCCCACTCCTTGACACACCTCAAGAGCTTGGTCCAAGTGCTGCAGACTTCAGTGCAAGTTGGATCACCTGCTGTACAGGTACAGGGAAACATGATGTGACAGCAACTCACAGGGGAGAGATGGGGGCCAAGGGCACAGGGATTGCATGGGCAGCGTTACCCCCATACAAGGCCAAGTCCTGCACTCACCTGCGCTCCTGCAGGGCCCCTTTTCAAAGGAGTGGGCCCAAGTGTGCACGCCAGTTCTTCCCTGTCTCCCAGGAAAGCTTTTTCCCATTGCACAGTGTGGTTAATGTCACGGCTGTTACCTTGGCCAGACGTACAAGGTGTCGGTATGGCAGCTTTGGATACTTTTAATGCTTATTTATAATTACACTTTGCATCAAGTTCCTATGTCTGAATTACAATTGTAGTGATTTTGGTTTTAGAAGGCTTGAGATGATAGCGTTGGGGTGTTGGGGCTGCTTTTAACCTCCAAGCCAGCCTTATAGGGTGCCTCTTATCCTTCAGGTTGCTTGTGTGTTCGCAGGCTGTTTGTATTGGAAGTGTTCAGTTCTGCCCAAATAGCAGGCTGAGCGCTTGCCACAGAGCTGGGGGAACCCTCGGTGATGCATTACCCTTCCTACTGGTAGCTCAGACAAGTATCAATGAAGACAGCAGCACAGGCTGGGCAGAGCACCAGCTGACCCTCCTGCAGCACATGTGCAAGGAACCGATGTGGCTCAGAAACAATTCTCTGTGGTTGTAATTTGGGTTTGAATGTGTAAGTGCCAGTCAGTGCTTCTAATAAGGGCAATATTTTCAAAATTCAGTTAAAATCTTATGCCTCAGTATACCTGTACATGGCACGTACATAAAAAGATCAGATTGCTAACTAACTTCTAGGAGTCAGGCACCTAGAAATAGGTGCCTAAATATGAATTTAATTCCTCGCTATCTCATTTTGAAGTAGTTTCCTCTCTTTAAAGTCCTAACAGGAAAACAGTTGGAAATTTGATACAGTAGCCTTCTGTAGCAATGTCACTGTTGACAATTAAAGATGGAGATAGAACTGTCAAAGCCCAAGCAATTTATGCAGTAAAACCTATTCAGGAATGAAAGTAATGCAGATATCTGTATCATAAAGAATTTTTGATAGTTCCATTGCATTTTAAAGCAGGGATTAAAATGTTTTTCATATAACTAAGTACATATTAATATAGAGAAATGTAGATATCAAATTATTTTAAGTGCATATATCTACATAGTTGTGGGGGAAAGAAACTGAACTCTTCACATCTTGCATCCAGCAGTTTGGAAAATCTGTGCTTACGAAAAGGCAGTACTCACTGCTTATGTATTTATAAAAAGTAGAGAAATGCAATTTAAAAAGACAAGGGGACATTAGGGTAGAAGACATGAAATAAATAAAAAGTACATAGTAGAAATAGAGAATAAAGCTATAATCAGAAAGAAAGTTAATTACTTCATTTTACAACTGACAGTTCAGTGAAGTTTCTGTTTTAATATTATGTGCAAGCCAAACTGCCAGGTTTTATTTATCATCTGATATAACTCTACCTCTAGTTCAGGATACTGGAAAACCTCTCTTGTAGAGTTTTACCTCTTTAACCTCAAATGAAAACTGGCATTCCATCTGGATAGTGTCCAATGTGTCACATTTTGGTAGTCATCAACCAGCTCGCCTTATAAATCAAGAGCACTGATTAAATAATCAAGATTTTTGAAATGCCTTGAGGGAGCTGTACGTTTTTTGCATCAGTGATTAGTATTCAGTGGTAATACTGAAATCTATTTGAGCTGCAGATATAAAACTGCGTTTTGCATACTAGGCATAATCAGGGAGATTATATTCAGAAAGTGTGCTTCCCCTAAGACAGCAGAAGGTTATGACTTTTGCCATGGCTCCATTGTTAGTTTAAGTGAGCTTTGTCCTTGCTGTTGTACATCCCTTCATTCACCAGAATAAAATATTTTCTGCAGCTCTGTACTGGGAAAATGAAAACTCTAGGTAATAACTTTCATAGGGCAGCTGGTTAAATAAAACTCTAGCTCCTGAATGGAAAGCAATTTTAATTAAAGATCTTTTCAGTTATTAAAACTCAGCTTATATTGTATTATTTCTTTTGTTGTTACAAGTAAGCATTTTGTCATTTAAATCATTCCCCCAAAATACATATTACTAGCAACAAGGGTGACTGCAGTTTACAAAAGATACAGTTGTGAGAGAGACTGGTTAAGAAATAAGTTATTGTTCATAGCAAAAAATAGAGCCCAAGCTCTAAATCCAGTAATGAATTTAAAAGAACTGTAGGAATATAAAATTGAAAAATCGAAAAATGCTTTTCCTGAAAACCCATGTTCAGATTGTGCAAAATTTTGCAGGCTGCCTAAATTCTTTTTTTTTTTTTCCCCTCCTCCTTTTTAATGTGACAGTTCTGCTTCTCTGAATGCCCACTCAGATCCAAGTGACAAGAGCAAACTGCACAAAACAACATAGCCATGGCTGAGTGACAAGCTGCCCAGTGGCCCTGGTGAGTTCAGGTGTGTTCCCTAAGGTCCTGCTGCCAGATGCAGAGTTTTCCTGGGTAATGCTGAGCACTGGGAGACTCTCCTTCCTTGCCAATGCACCTTCCCAGCTCTGAGACTGACCAGTTTCACCTATCGAAGTATACCATGTCAGCCTCTAGATAGTCTGTAGGGAATGTTGTGGAGAGGACAGCACTTCCTTAGGCTTAAGATCACCACTTTTGTTACGATAGCATGCCCTGATGTTAAGTAATTTTCTTTACATTAGCATTACTTCAAAAATGTAAAAAGAGAAAAATACCCTTACAACTGTGAGAAGGACGTTTGAGCCTTGATGTGGAGCCTTGCCATACATCAATCCCTGTGTTTTGTATAATCTTGCAGATGTGTAGTCATACTTAATATAGTCTGTCTGCATAAGTGGGCTTAATGTATGCTCATCACTGGCCTGGAGGTGATTAGAGATTATGATACGTAATCACTTGGACAGTGTGAAGGAATGCAGATTGGGGGTTGGTCTGTCCCACTTTGTAGCCCTGTCCCTGACAGATGCTCTGACAGCCTTGTGTACCCTGTCATAGCCCGTTGGAAAGCATCAGTAGGAGCACCAATGCTTGTCCTGCCTGCCAACAAATCTCCAGAACTGAAGAAAGCTTGTTTTTGTCTCACTGCATCAGTTAGCCTTAAAAAGATACTGACTTCTCCTTCAGACTTTGTGTGTATCCTTAAATTATCGTGACTACAGCAGCAATGCTGTTGCTCTACCTGCTACAAAGGACTTTCTCACAGAAAATGGAGGGCCTGAGTTTACAGTCTTTCTTGATGGGGAATTTCCCTCTCTCATTTTTGTCTCACTCCTGTTGAAGTGCTGATATGATGACAAAGTGAGTTTGAGACTTATTCTTGTGGGGAGATAGAGCACAAAAAGTAGCCTGGTCTCTAGCATGGGAAGTACTTTCTTACTGTTTTCTGGTCTCTGCACTGTTTTTGTGTTCCATTAAACGGTTATTGGATAAACCACATTACCTGACAATACGGTACTATATAATAAATAAAATGGGACAGAATCTGGCATGACTTCATTCTCATGCATACAGATAAGTTTGGCTGGGAATGGTCTCTGGCCAATGCTGTCACCTCAGCTACGTGCAGGAGCTGTGTAGGAGAGTGCTAGTTGATGTGGGCCAAAACATACCGAGGATCACAGTAAACATGTCTGTGTCCTGGCCCAGATGTAGCCTCTACACTCCTGTCTGGTGAAGTGCTTGCAAATGAGGCATGTAAGGTACTTTACTGAGGCTAGCCTTAAGCCAGGAAGCACTATCGCACCTAATTCTGTTAGATGTGAAATATTTTCAGGTTCCTGGATGAAAGAAACTGCATAATTTTGGTACACGTACATAAAAGGAATGGCTAATATCAGAAAGAGACTTAAAAGAAAAGCATGGCTCTATGTAGCCCTCCATTCTCCCCGTTCTGTGCTAGAGGTGGCATTTCTTCGTAATTCCAATTGTGGTCAAAGCCATGCAGTCATTAAGATCTAGTATCTGCAGTATATAAGCAGAATCTGTTATTAGGCTTGTTTGTGTAGATATTCTGTAATTCTAAGCACACACTATTTGTTCCTAAGCTAGATTCCTAGCTAATTCCAGGGACATTTAATGTGCTAGAGTATGTGAACTGTGATCCCCGTGTGTTCCAACTGAGTGCTTCATCATTTCATACATTAAAGTGGAGATTCAAAATGTTTACCCCTATCAGAGTGTACTTGTTTTAGTGTTTGATGAATCCTGTCCTTCAGCTGGTATGTTTGTCAGCTGTCTGTTACTGATGCGGGTTTTGCTTTGTCCTACTTTTAAAGACAAGTACATTTTTAACCCCCCTTTCTCCCAGCTTTTTAATAATAGTTAGCATTCCTTCTGAGAAGTGCAACTGCTTACTTTTTAAGTTCACTGGTTTTCAGTTTTGGTAACTTATAAGCTACTGCAGCTACTAATTACCTTTTAATCAACACAGTATCTTCTGGTATATGACTAAATGTTCCTCATCTTTATTTTCATAAACATAGGAGTATAAAATATTTTCTCTTTGACCCTGGTTTCATATTATTGTAAGTCCCTTTCTTTGTGTTGATTTCATGCTATGTTTTACAGTTGGCATCAAGCAGAAGGTTGGATCCATTAGCTCTTGAGGCAGGTGGTTTTCCAAATAGTCATTTGGGGGCAAACCCCAAGGCAGCTGTCATTGAACTACTCTACAGTGCCACTTTTGTACAGAGTGGTTCCCTTCACTTCCTGTTGGTCAAACAGATCTACCATCTCTCTTACAGGCTTTGCTGCTTGGTAACCTGGAAGCATTTTTTCTTAGTAGCTGCTTTTTGTCAGTGACTAACAGCTTTTTTTTTTTTTTTTTTTTTTTTAACTAGCCTCCTAATTTCAATCCTCTATTTCACCTGAAATATAAGTACTTAACGATTGGCTTTATTTGAGTTTGTATTAATGACTAAATTCTGGCTTTGCCTTAAACTGTTCTTTAGATTTAGTAGCTAGAGTTAGATCTTGGCTTATATATAGAGGTGGAGAGGATTCTTAACAGGAAACAAAGACAGTTTTGTGGTTTGGTAGACAAAAATCAACTACAGAGGTTTAAGGGTTCATTTGCAGGGTACAATACATTATTAGCTGATCTTCTCAGGAAAATTCCCTACTGAGGTCTGTTAATGTTTTGGTGGAAGTGAGTAGAGAATACTGAACAGAGACCATTGATGTGGGTATATTAATCCGTGCGCCTCTTAGCTTAATACAGAACATTAAATTACTCTGCTGAACGATTAGGCATTTGTTAAAGAAATAGATACTTATTAATGGATGATTTGCCATGTTTCATCCTCTCCAGAGCAGACATGCTTACCCTTCTGTTGTTTAGAGAGTGCTCTGTATTCATCTGCTCAGTAATGAACCTGAAATTTAATTCACTGCATTTAGTGTTGTTGGTATATAGGAACTTCTGACCCTACTTTTCTGTGTTTTTTGTTTGTTTGTTTGGCTGGTTTTTTAACTTTAAGTTTCCATAGTACTACGTTGTTTTCATACTTCTACATTGTTTTAATGTATGTATTATTGGAACAGATGAATAGATATTTCCCGGAGTTGATCCTTGCAGTATCTGGAGTACTGTGTCCAGTTCTGAACTCTCCAGTGCAAAAAACAGGTCTGGAGGTACTGGAGAGAGTTCAGCAAAGGACCATGAAGATGATTAAGGGACTGCAGCATCTCTCATATGGGAATAGGCTGAGAGAGATGGGACTGTCCAGCCTGGAGAAGAGAGGCTTAAGGGGGAATCTCATCAATGTGAGTAAATACCTGAAGGGAAAATGCAAAGAAATTGGAGCCAGGATCTTTTCAAGTGGTGTCCAGTGGCAGGATTAACAGAAACTGAAACACAGGAGGTTCCATTTAAACATAAGGAAACACTGTTTTATTGTGAGAGTGACTTAGTACCAGCACAGGTTTCCCAGAGAGGCCGTGGAGTCTCCCATATTGGAGGCATTCAAAACCTGTCTGCCATGGTCCTGGACAACTGGCTGTGGGTGGCTCAACTTGAGCAGGTGGGTTGCACCAGAGGTCTCTGCCAACCTCGACCATTCTGTGGTTCTGTGTGACTGTGTATGATGGTGAGCAAATTTGCCAGACGTGGACAAATGTAATAAAAAAAGCTGATGCCACCTTCACATGGACATCCATGACTGCATTGATTATCTGCAATTTACAGTAAAATATGGCCACACTGCAGCAGTTAATAAAATACCACTTGCTGAGATATAAAATGAACATAAGAGGTGTGCTGTGTTGTAACTAGCAGCACATGAAAGCCTTTCAGCATTATGTCAGAAGTATTTCTTATGATAGAAAAAAACACACTATTTCTTGATGATAGTATTGATAATAGAAGCAGGAGGCAGTAGTAAATAGGATATGAGAGAGTCAAAAAGGGAAACAACAAAAATAAGTCTGAGGCTTTTGGATATTCTACCTCTTGGTGGCTACCTGTAAAGCATTATCCGAGGAATAGTAATATATTCAGCAAGTGACGTAAATGATAGAATCATACAAGGATAAAGTATTTGGTTTCACAAGGGTTGAACTCCACATCCATTTAACGTAGTAGCCAGATTCTTACAGGCTTTAGATGAAACCTCAAATAGAACAGTTTAATCAGTGCTGTTTGAGCAATATAACAGTGCATCTGCATTAACTTAGTGTGTTAACACTATGTGTTAGCATATTCAGACCGGTTGTAATGTAATGACCAACATGCAGTTTTCGGTCTAATTAACTCCATGTATGCTAGTTTTAATTACTGAAAAAACCTTCTTGCCGTTATTTTAAATATAGTTTGATGTTTGGAATTCCTTATTTAATTCATGGGATACTAATTTTTATCACCTTGCAAAGTAATGTTCTCTATGATACCCTGACAAAATAAATCGTAAATGTGCTATAATGAGAGGTTTCGCGTCTTAAGTGTAGCTGATCAGAACACCTATACTGCCGCAAATTCAATCTGCTGGCAGAAAAAGGAGCAGATTCTGCAAGCTATAGACAGACAGTTTACTGGCTGTACATCTGTAACTGACACTCATAATTAGGGAAAAACAAACAAACAAACAAAAACAATAACGAACAATAACCAATAATGTTTGTAAATGACTGCAGTGGTAGAAAACTAAACTTTGATCACTGTTCTCCAGGTTGGCCAGTCACTTCCTTGGAAACACAGTCATAAAGAGGTCTAACATGTTTCTGTCTCTAAGATTAATCATTTTAGTAGTAAAATAACATGCCAGTTCATGCATTTATGCTCACTTAGCTGTGGTGTTTCTCCACACAGAGAGAAGGGATATCTCACCTCCCTCACTGAACAACTGCACTCCAGCTGGCAAACATTGCTTTTGCTGAACAATTCTGGTAACTATTTATAATAAACTATTGCAGCTGCTCCAACTCATTCTTTACTTTTGTATATCAGATTTTGCATTTAGTATTCTTTTATGATTTCATCTGTTACTCTTGGTAGATTCTTCACAGATTCACTCCAAATAGTAACAACAAATTATACTACCATTAGCAGAATTGTATTACGTTTATATTAATAATGGAATATTTTTCCACAACTTTGGCTGCACAAAATGGAATAAGTAGATATTCAGCTGTTCCTTGGTGGCCTTGTTTCTTCGCCAAAGGAGGCAGCAAGTCTCTTTTCATTTCAGCATGCTGTCCTCAAAGTTCATGCCATTTGGAGGCTAAGCTGTGGATGACAAACTGCAAAGCTGACAGGAAAACATGCAAGGTTGATATATAAAACAAGCTACACTGCTCGCGCTTTGACTTTCATTGCTGGTTTCAGGAAAATAAATAATACTGCCTTGGTCTGTGCAACACTCCTAAGGAGTTTCTTCACCTTACATGGGGAACACTGCAAATTTCTTTTATATAAATTTGGAACTAAGAACTACAGTTTTCTAAAACAAATTTATAAAAAGAAATTGTGTTTGTTTGTTTTTTCAAACAAATCCATAGAAGAAAAAAACTTGTATAATTTGTTCCCAACCATTTTCAGTAAAGCTAACAGAAAAGTGATGGTCCCTTTCATGAACTGTGAAAAATGCTGTAGATATTTCTCTGGTTTAACAACCAGATGAAAACATTCTCTATTCCCCACTTGCTCTGCAAATCTTGCTGTAAGCACCAACACCTTTACACCAAGAAGACCCAAAGGAATTTTTCCATCAAAGCAGAAGTGTGCACCACATGAGCAGGTGAAAATGTGATGGAGGAGAGGTGTGATGTCTCCATGTTTGCTATAAGCTTAACCCATGCCAGCCTTCATCTAAAATATTTTTTATTTCCACAATCCATTGGATTTAGTAGTTGAACATTGTTCTTGTGAGAAATGTATTATTTGGCGTTCATGTACATAATGATATGCTAATATATCCTATTTTTTTTTTTATTTCCAGAATTCATTTGGTATGTTAGCATGCTGCAAAACCTACATGCAATAAAAAGGGATATTTAAAACATCTTTATTTCATTATCTCATTTATTATGTTGTAGTTAGCAACTAATTAGTATAGATATTTGAAGTTACAGATCGAGAGAAACTAAATTACTGTGCTATAATATAATTAATCATAGAAAACTTTTGTTCAGCAGCTAATCTTATATTAGCTGCTACTTTGCTTCTTGTTGATACTCATAACTTTGATTAAGATTTTCAGTTCTTTATTTAACGTCATAGCTTATTAATATGAGATTCAATGAAGTATCTACTGCTTCTGGAATAACATTCCCAGAAAGATTTGGAATGAAAATTCTCCTGGCAGTAGACTTGAACAAGAAAATAACATACATAAAACACCAAGGGTCAGTGTACAATAGCAGTTCACTGAAGAAGAATGCTGCAGGATATTAGATATTCTTTTTATTTATGCCCTTCCCTCCGGTTATTATCCTGTGCTTGCAAATGTTCAAACTACTAAGTATACAGCCACAGCTAAAAGTGATGGAAGAAAGTAGCAATCCAAACCAAGAGCAAGATTCTTGCTAGCCTCTTTGAGGGCTCTAGGAAACCTGTAGCAGAAATACTGCAAGGGCTGAACTCAGTGGCATTTTCCAAGTGTCCTTGAACTGTTGACATGTACATCTGAGAGGGGGACAGGGTCTGCAAGCAGTATCCAATTCAGTGTTTTAAATACCCTATCTTGTTTTAGTCCTAGAGTTGGTATGCTGTTAGTGCTATTTCATATCCTTTCATTTACCAAGACAAATTATCTCTGAGAAGCAGAATATCTGGTAAAATTTCAGAAGTGAAAATAAATTATCCCATAACAAAGTTCAATAGCATAGTCCAGTTACTCTGTTTTCTTTTCAGATGAAGGAGTGACTTCACAGACCCGACATAGGTCTATGTTATTTTGTTATTTCACAGGTATAACCTATCCTTCAAAAAAAAATGTGATGCCACTTTCAAGAAGCACATACACATACTTTAGCTTTATTCTGGCTCTGGTCATTTCAACAGTATTGCCTTTGATAACAACAGGAATGCAGGAAGCTCTAAGAAACTTTGAATTTACAGTCGTTGCTTCCTAGAATCTGCCCGACTGCAGCCTCAATGCCCCAAAGAGAGAGTGAAATAGTTTCCTCCTTATTATGGACATCGGTTGGGTTGGTCAGTTCTTGCCTCACAGGGTTTCAGGCCTTACCACAGGTTTATTGCACATCTGTACTCTTCTCTGTGCTTCTAAAATTTTTGTAAGGAGGATCTGTTCATAAATTCCTTTGGAAATCCATAGCAGGCATACTCAGTGAGGTATAGATTATTCTGGTGTGGAAGAAGGGCTAGTAAGTTTTATAAGGCTACCCAGCTGTCGTGGTTCCGCTCGAGTGGGCAGCCGAGCTCCACCACAGCCGCTCTCTCACTCCCCCTCCTCAAAGAGGAATGGGGAGAAAATATGTGAAAGGGGCTCAAGGATTGAGATAAGGACGAGAAAATCACGCAATAATTATTGTAACGGGCAAACCAGACTCAGCATAAGAAGATAGTAAGATTTATTGCTCATTACTAACAAGCTAGAGCAGTGAGAAACAAAGGAAAGAAACCAAAAGCACCTTCCCCCCCATCCACCCTCTTCCACCTCCTCCCCCCGAGCGGCGCAGGGGAATGGGGGAATGGGGGTTATGGTCAGTCTACAGCACTTCTTCTCTGCCGCTCCTTCTCGGTCACTCTCGTCCCCTGTGCTGTGGGGTCCCTCCCACGGGATGCAGTCCTTGATGAACTGATCCGGCGTGGGCTTCCCACAGGCAGCAGCTCTTCCAGAACTGCTCCAGATATGGGTCCGTACCACGGGGTCCATCCCTCAGGAGAAAACTGCTCCAACCTGGCTCCCCCATGGGCAGCAGCTCCTGCCAGGTCACCTGCTCCTGCGTGGGCTCCTCTCCACGGGCTACAGGTCCGGCCTGGAATCTGCTCTCGCAGGGGTCTTCCACAGGCGGCAGCCTCCATCGGTGCAGGGCCACCTGCTCCACCGTGGTCTCCTCCACGGGCTGCAGCGTGGAACCCTGCTCCACCGTGGTACTCCATGGGCTGCAGGGGGACATCCTGCTTCACCATGGGCCTCACCACAGGCCGCAGGGGACTTCTGCTCCGGCGCCTGGAGCACCTCTCCCCCTCCTTCTTCACTGACCTTGGCACCTGCAAGGCTGTTCCTCACTCCCTTCACTCTCCCAGCTGCTGTGTGGCACAGCGTTTTTTCCCTGTCTTAAATATGCTCTCACAGAGGCGCAACACAACATCGCTTATTGGCTCAGATCTGGAAAACAATGGGGCCCTTCCCAAACATGAGGCAGCTTCTAGATCTTTCTCACAAAAACCACCCCTATGGCCCCCTGCTACCAAAACCTTGCCACGTAAACCCACTACACCAGCATTAGTTATTGGCATTTCAGGATCTGAAAAACAAACTTGTATGTCCATGAGGTTGTCAAGATTTTCATTTGCTGGTCTAATTGACACCATTATTTAAAATACTAGCGTTACTTTACCTGTTTTCATTGTGAGTATTATTATAAAGAGGTACTAAACCGTGGAAGTAAATTACTGAACTAAGCACCTATGTTTTATCTAGTCAAAGGGTTACCCAGTTGCAGTACTCAACATATCTGAGCAGTCCTATGGAAATGCCAGCTGGACAAGATGACAAGCTATTGACCAGTCATTTGGGTTTAATCCATTTACTAAAGATTAGTAAATCTAAAAGTGAATTGTTTTTTTTCTATGTAACCTGGTATTACTCTGAATATACCAGTTGAAAACAGCTATTTCAAAAATAGTACCTTTTGTTGGGGTAAACTATTAGTAAACATTTTAAAGTTCCTAGTTATTACTTGATTTCACTGTGTTTCAGTCTTGTGGTGTAATGTGATGTGTGTTAACCTATATTTATTCATACGGTAACTGGGTATTTATGTTAGATGGTTATTTGCAATTTAAGCTTTAGTGGCCATTTATACAGTTTTACTTATCATGTCAGCCAGCTCTGACATTATCACGGCTCCAATTTGTTACATGATTTAAATAATGAATAGGAAATGGGCAAGGAAATAAGCAAAGCAAGCAATGTTTTAAGGGTAACAAACCACGAAGTGGTACAGGAGTGGTAACATGTCTATAGCAAACATTTTCTCTTAACCAAAAGCCAATTTATAGGATGTTTACAAATAGGAAGGACAGATCATTGCATAGACGACTGTGTGCTAAAATAATATTTACAGCCCAAATAATGATATTTATACCATTGAATATGGAACTTTGTTACAGGAGATAAAACAGTATTTAGAAGATAAAGATAGTTTTCCTCTTTTTTTTTTTAAGTGGGTAATATTTTTTTCTGGTATATATCTGAAGGGTTTGCCCCATATAATTATACAGGGATTAATTGTAAGAAAAAGTAGAAAATATATGAATAACAAGTGTGTACTGGTGAACAGCTTCAGGTATCTTTTGAGATTTTATTGTGAAAGTTTAATAATGAGATAAAGCTGGTAAAACTCAACACCCAACATATTTGTAACAGCAGAAGGATATAAATAGCATAAAGGCAAGACTTTCCCCTCTATACATTGTGATGGATTTTTTATTGCATTTTACTTTTATCTACGATTAAGATTTGATTCTACAAATTTCACAGATTTCAAGACAGATTTCTTTAGACACTAGTTTTATGTGTGTACATATAAAATGAAAAGCACAAACATAGAACACTGTAAGCTCTACTAAGCTATAATACTTTATAATTAGTGCTCTGTGGTATTTCAGTCCTAGCTTTCTTATTTTCTTAATGATGCTTGAAAACAAAAAGCCAGCTGTGTCATTTTACAAATTACAAACTTAGAAACTGAATGTCCATTTTACAGAAGCGGGAGTCACAATCAGAAATGTGTGAGCTCTGAATCCCGGTCACACTGTATTGCACTGTTCAATTTCTATTCAAAGGTTTGTTTGATTTGCATAGAGATCATCTGTAAATCATTATGACTCAACACATTAATGGACTTTTTCTTATCAAAATTCCCAATATCACCAATCCATCATTAGCAAGAGCTGTGATGTTAATCTTAACACATACAGAACTCCCAGTATTTGTTGCAAGTCTCTGGACAGAACATTTGAATGTCACAGTGATGGCATCTGCCATCTTTCTATTCCAACTCTAGTACTACAAAGAAGATGAACAGGTAATAACTATGATGGGAAATAGTGAAAAAAAAAATCACTTTATGCTTTCCCTTTGGAAAATTAGTATGCCTGCTCTCCTTCTTGATCTCACCATGAAATTAAAAAACATGCAACTTGTAATTCTACTTAAACACATTTTTGCTGACATAACTCAGGGACAAATACCCTGAATAGTCATGCACAGCTATTATTACTGTGTATGGTCTCTTATAAATAAATCAATAGTAGTACATGAATTACAGACTCCCAGCAGGAGTAGGGTTTCAAAGAATCACAAGCTTTAAGGCCAAAGGGGATCATTAGATTGTGTAACCTGACCTTCTCTATAGCATATCATATAATTTCATCCATTTACTCTGTACTGAGTCCAATAACTTATGTTTGACTAACACATCTCTTCTATATTTGCCTTTATATTGAGTTTCTTGGCCAAAAATCCATTACCATTTTTGTTATGTCTACCATCACCTAAAAGAACTTTGGAGGATTTTTTAAAACATATTAGAAACCAATCATTGGTAATGTGGTGCAAGGTTCCTTTAAATGAAAGTCATTATCCCATAGTCTACAGTTTTGCATGATCAGTAATGCTTTTGTTGGGCTTTAGGGTTCTGTTTAGGGAAAGATGTGTCAACAATATAATACTGCCTTCCCTATTTTCCTATTTGTTTCTTTTTTCCTCTGGAAACTTCAGTAGATTTTTAAGAAATAGGTTTAAGTCAGTAAACAAACAATGATTATGCCATTTTCAAAAGAAATATCATATTCTAAAATACATTTTAACACTATCCAGACCTTTCCTCTCAGTCTTTTGTTCTATATATTTCATAATGATGTCTGATATATTTCTGCTAGCATTTTAGCACAGATGATTAGAGAAGAGCTTTTAAACATCAAAGTTCAAATATATATATATATACATATATATATATATATATACACACATATATATACACACTGTATGCCTGTTGCTCCCAAGGACATCAGCATGCTAGATGGACATTGGCATGCTGAAATAACAGTATTGTATTTAAATCATCCAGCTTCTCTATGCACTCCCAGAATTTATTGTCTGTTTGCAGTCAATTATGTTTTGAAGAGGTGTTTAAAGATAAGGCTTGGCTTTATATCATAGATTGTTCTCCATGTGTCTTTTGGGGGAATTTTTAGATTACACTATTTATTTTTTAATCATCATATATAAAACTACTGTCAGGTATTTCCGTGAATTTAATTCTTGTAATATGGCCCTTACAGCATTCTTTGTTCTTTTTCTGTAAAAGCAAAACAAAAAGAATAAAAAAAGACACAAATGATAATGAAAGTTACAACAAAGAAAACTTCCCCCAAACAAAAAACTCAAGCGAAGAGTAGATATTCCTCTTGATCTCTTTGTAAGACGAGGCTTTTTTCTTGCTGGCTATCTGAGCTATGAGTAACAGTAGTGAAGACTCAAAAATTCAATTGGATCATTTAAATTAGGGGCCTTATTCTCTTCCTTACAGTATAACTTATGTTCCTGCAGATACTTAAATGTCAAGTCTGATGGTGTACATACTGTGTGCAGGTTTTTTCTGAATGCATTTTGACGTTACCCAGATCCAATTTATGGAACATGCTGAAAGCATGAAATGAAGTCATTAACTAGCATTTTTGCTAAAGTCTTTGTGCCTTTATTTAGCAGTCATTTGGTATTTTCAATAACAATAAGTAAAACAACAGTAACTTCACTCACAGACTATGGAGATTTTCACCTTCATAGATTAGCATATAAGGTTTAAACATCTTGTAAAATTAATTTGTGGGGAGCTAACAATTTCTAAACACTTCACATGCCTCCTATTACTTCTAAGATTTTGTTTTGTTACTTATTTAAAGGTGATTATACCTTTTTTGCAAACCTAGTGTTTTCAGATATTTTTAAAAAATTCACAGTACAAAGTATCTGAATTTTTTTTTTTTGTATTTTTTGTTTTTCCTAATGAGCAGCAAAAATGAGAGATATTTTATTAGGTTGTGTAACTACCACTTGCTAATTACTTTTAATTGGTGAAATAATAAATTGCTGGTTTATCTCTTTAAGCTTTTGACCTAGTAACTGCACTGTTTTTCATGAAGCATCTCCTTTTTGCTAGAGGCTTTCTCAGTGGTTTCTTTCACAAACATAAATTACTCTCTGGTATTAGGTATTAGTTAATATACTTTATTGCACTTTTCTAACAGTGTGATAATGGTTCTTCAGTAACTTTCTCCTGTCTCTTAAAGGTTCTTGCATGACTTTTGAAATGAAACTGTCTTTTTCAACCAACTCCTAAACACTTTCTTTACCTACTTCAGACAGAAACACTATTTTTGCATTGTCTGCATTATGCATTTCAGAGCAGCATTTGTCCTGTCCATCCCATCCCCTCTCCTCCCCTTCTATTCCCTCCTTTTAACCCTGTCTTTGCCATGTACAAACGATTAATTAAAAATAAAAAATATTTGGACCGTCTCTCAAGATATTAAGACTATTTATAAAGTGTTACAACGTAGTGATGCCATTATCTTGCAGATAGATATCTTTTTAGATTTCTCCATCCAGGGTGCAGGGTGTAACATTCATTCTCTTCTGCTATGTAATTATATTCTGCTATATAAATATATTTGTATAATCTGATAGCCCTGATGGCAGTTGTCTCCAACAGTCTGAGAAATGCAACTGTTGGTATTCCTTAGCTTCATTTTTATTTATTTTTTAATTAAATGTATCACAATGGAGAGTCAGTGATCTACTGAATTATTTCTGCTAATACTTTCCCCTTCCTCAAACTGTTGCCATATTTAAGTAGAATTCTGAATATGTTCTTGCTTTTAAATGAGACCATTTTTATGCAAAACCTATTTCACATGAGAAAATGGATGTATTTTCCAAGTTCTGGTGATCTTTTTTTTTTAATTATATGTTCTTGGAAATTTAAAGTTGCCTTTTTCTTTTTTTCCTCTTTTTTTTTTTTTCCTCTTTTTTTTTTTTTTTTTTTTTTCTCCCTTCTTTAAAGAGAAGAGAATTTGGTAACAGCAGCTTCCCAAATTACCGGAAATCTGTGGTTCTCTGACATTCATACTTTGGATTTTTTTTTTAAGGCAGGGAACCTAATGAGGCATTTGTATTTTTTATTTCTAATTATTTGTGAAATCATACTCAGTGCTTGCATATAATTTTATTTTTGCTTATAAGCTTCCATAGTTCTTTCAGTAACAATTGTCTGCCTTCTCATTGCTGTATTATTTTGAAAATAAAATGAGCTTTAGATGTCTGCTTCTGTCGTTTAATATTCAATTGCTATGGTTCTCAACTTTCAAACAAGTTAGCCTGTACAGAAAATAAGGCTTCATAGAAATGGCTTTACACAGATTTTCCTAACAAGGACAACCCATACCTGACACAGTCAGAAAAGATTTCAATAGACTCAGGAAGAATGGATTTTTATCTGGAAAAGAGGATGAGGAACTTTAAAAAATATATAGATAAAAGTTTAAAAATCCTTTAAGACATTATTTTTGTGAAACAAAAGGTTTTTCTCCCTCTTTATCCAGACAATCTATCAAAGTGCTGCAGGAGTTCTGTGGATAGAAGGATTATAAATGAAGATCAGGTGTCCTGACAATGAAGCAATGGTTTGTAGTCAAGTGTTTGTCAAGTCAACAATTTAATTTAATTTTTTAATTTGTTTATTTACCAGTCCTTTCAGTATTTCCATCAATATTATCATTTCAATCCTAGGATTTCATCACATAAGTGCTTATTCTGAGGGAAGTAATGAATTAAAATGAGGAAAAATTAGTATAAAACTAAAGGAATAATTAAAAAAGTATATCAAACTATGCCATGAACCCTTATAATTCTCAAGAATAAAATGAGCAGAAGATAATATCTAAATAGACATTTTGTTAATACTTATTTAAGGACTTAGGACCTCCTAATTTTTACTAAACTAACTGCTGAGCGCACATCTCTGGTTTGATAAATATAAGAGTGATTTTGTTATGTTTTGGGTATCCATTCTTTGAAGACTTTTTAAAAATAGAAGTAGATTTGCTACTTCATCAGCACATTGCTTCTGCCTGGTTATTCCCTACATGGCCAAAATCAGCCCTTGAGTAAGCCATATGGATTCTTCCAAAGGAGGAGATCGCTCACTGATTTACAGCTGCTGTGAGCTGAACTGACCTCTTTCCAGCTGCATGTGATGTTTAAGATGGAGATTAAAACATCTTCTTGGACAGTAAGGCTTCTAAGAGAAACTCTGTTATTGGGTAAAATACCTTGAGCAATGAGAGAGCAGGACGTACTCATGCTAGATGCCTTAATCTGAATGCGAACAACTCTTCAGATCACATTTATAATATTTTCCATTTCCAAACAAATAACTATGAAACATAAGCTAGTTAAAATGTCTTCAGTGGTGAAATAAAATATAAAAATACATAGAATTGGCAAATAAAAAAACAAGTGACAAATTTGTCAGCTTCATCATCACTTTTTCAAGTGGCAGCAGCCAAGTTATCCCTATGCTAACTATCAATCAATTTACTTTTTGCAGCTGATAAGATATTGTCTAATTAAATTGTTTTAATTGCCTTTGACTTTTAATGCAAGGAAAATCACAATATGCTTTCCATTAAAATGCTCCCTACTCATTTCTGTATACTGTGCTTGTCATTATGTAGTTAACAGTTGTTCCACAGTGATATCAAGACTCCATATTTTCTCTTTAAACAAGGATCCTGAAAAAAATGCAGGACTATTTTCTATATCCTAATATATTTTCTTTATTGCTGGCAAGATTGAGTAATGCCCACTTATACTCTCTTCTCATTCTCAAAAATAGTTATTCAAATACCGTATTTAGAAACATTTGATTCATTCTGTCACTGCATTTGCAGTTAGAATGCTAATTCCGGAAAATACTATCTCCCTGTTTTTCACACTGATTTATTTACTGTTTACCTTTTCTTATAAGGCTATAATGAAGCACAGAGATAAAAGTTGAATTCCTGCTTTATGAAAGTAAGAGAATTAACTGTTAATTATACTACAGGAATGTGTGTCAATAAGACTCGGCCAGAATTAGGACTGTAGATCCTCAGCAGTTGTATAGCTGCCCTGAGTATGATGGCAAGCACACAAGGGCGGTATTAAATATTCCGGATCTAAGTTGTAAGATTCCAAGAGGACTCTCTCCAAGTATTTGTCTGTTATCTTCTGCATTTGCAAGGCAAAGGGTGGGGAAGAGGCACTCAATTTCGTGACAGTTTGTCATCTTAAATCCAGAAAATACAGCAGTGTTTCTGGGGCTGGCATTTCAGCCAGTTCAAACCATACTTCATCTTAATTCAGCTCAGAAGTAAAGAAAGCTAAACCAGCTATAAACAGTCATTGCTGTAAGATAGGAAAAACATGAAAACAAACAAAAAAATGCAGAAAGGAGAACTTATTTCTCTGGGCTTTCAGGTAACCAGACGGGAGGAAAAAATTTTTGAAGTGCAGCCATTCTGCATTTAGTTTACTGTCTGACCCAATAAATTATTTTCAATGCTAATTGCAAAGAAGATAGCACCTAAAAGTTGTATGTAAAGGCTTCTGTCACACTGTCACAAAATTGCTCAACGTTTAGCATTCACCCATTGCCATATGCTGTACTATACCCCCTGCTTCTGGTTTACAAATAAAGTACAAAGCGCTGCAGCTGTATCTTCTAGCCATTTCTTCGGTGAACAGATAATGATATATCTAATGCTGAAATATTTGATGTGACTAGTGGACATTTTAGTCACCGCAAAAGTCCTTAATCTCCCTAGGATCCACAGTAACAAAATTATTTGATATGAGAACCTTTGATATTACAAGTTGTATTTAACATTTCAAGGCTCATTTGAATCAGCTCAGCTCACTGAACTGCTAAAGCATACAAAACAACACATCTTGCAGAGAGGAAAAACCTATAGATGTGTTTCATAGCCTAAAGGTATATTAAAAAAAAAAAATCATGGAAAATGAATTGCTGAAGATAAGGCCCAACATTTTATTGGTGCCATTCATTTCAAAAGTCAGATGAAAGCACAGTTCTGGTGCATTGCACAACAGAAGTGTAGATGGATCTACAGATGGATGCAAAGGATACTACTGAGATTTCCATGACATACTGGGGAACCTCTTAAGACAGAAATTTTGTTGTGACTCACAAATACCTGTAGTGCGTGAGCAATCAAATTTCACATTGATCCATAAATTACTACATCATGAACTTGATTTCTTTTCCCTGTTGTAATCCATTAAGATGCTAGCAAATTTTAGTTTTCAGTAGGGATATGCAGGCAATAACATCTTCCCACTGTGCCTTGGCAGCATACTAACGGCTATTGCAAAACACTTAGTGTAAGCATTCAGCCAGGTTTCTGCCCACAGCAGAAATAAATGAATAAATAAGCTTTCATCCAGTTGTGCTACCCATGTTAACACATTGTTTTGTAACCTCAGTATGAAATAGAAAAAAAATCATTTCAGGGGTTATGTATTTTGTGGTACATTGAAGAGGGAATCTTAAGTAGAAGGTTTTATGCCTTTAGAAAAGCGTATCTTTGTACTACTCCAAGTGCTTGTCTTCTAAGTACAGCACTAGAAAAAGAGTGCTTTCTACAGGTCTGTCTTTTAAAATACATATATATATGTTGATAATGATGAACTGATCCTGAGGCTTTATTCAGGTTACATTCTCAGTGACCCAATGGGACAGATTTTGCTGTGGGGGCATTTTGTTAACAGGCCTGAAGGATTAATCTTGCATTTAATTTCTAAGACCAGCACAGTTTTTGACAAGACACTTCTATTTCTGTTAGTGGTGTAAAGTTATTGCAAAGAAAAAGCATGATATAATGTGCACATTTTCTTCCTGTGGTGTTTTTTTGAGGGACAACATGAGTGGTCAACGAATCAAAAAAATAGTAAAATTATGTGAAAAAAAATATTTCTCACCAAGAGTATCAAATTGCGTGTCGTAGGAGCTTGCATTTGTAGAAAGATTACATATAACTAGAGTGGTGCCTTTTAGGAAGCATGAGAGAATCCAGTGATATGTCACGCAGTTTCTGTAGGGGAAGGTCTGGTCTAGGCTGTCAAAAGTTAGTAAAATTCTCTGTTCTAATTCAAATTGATGGTGGATCATGTTCTACATTTATAATAATTGCATAAGAAGCATTGCAAGTAAGTTTTTATTCTATCAATCTATATATAAATACTGTGAGATTTAACACATACCTTACAAGATCTTTCACAAATGCTGGTAATTTGCATGGTTTTAATGTTTTTTTCTTTTATAGTAGGCAATACTCAAAATCCAGAGGAAGAGGTTGCAATCTACAGGAAGCTGGTAGGTCAAATTTTAAAATTATATAAACTGCAGTATAATTAGGTTGACAAAAAAGATATAAGCGGTAAGGTAATGAAACTTGCATTTACTGGGTATTCAGAGATATGCAAAATCATTTTAATTTACATACTGAGGGGGAGAAAATGTGGTTTAGCAGAGGCAATTAACATGAGAAAGTAAGACAGATGCTGTGCAAATAATTCATAATGAATAATTTCTTTGCTCCATTTTGTGTTTGCAAGTTTTCCAAACAAACTAGTTTTTCTGATGTATATGTTCAAACTGTTTGCTGAATAATATCTATGCATAATTTTTTGTCTGTAATTCATTCATAAGCAGAGCTTTTTGAATATTCAGGCTTTTTTGAATGGTTATGTAGGTTGTACAACACGTTTCTCATTTCCAATTGGAGAAACATAAACTTACAGCTTCTGCTGTGAATAATCACAATATTATTTTACCAAACATTCCTGCTAGTACACTCATTTGTTAAAATAATCATGGAAAAAGAGATGCAAACAAAAGCAAGTAAATTAGGCTGGCATGCCCTCTTTTGTTTCTCATTTGGAGAAAATAAATTGTACCGTCCACAATTCTGTTTGTCTTTAATTGAAATGTGAGGAAGATGAAAACACACAATCATAGTCTTACAGGTTTCATATGGTTGTATTGTAGGGTTGTACTTAAATATTTCCTTACTGCAAGGAGTGTGCTCTAATTGTGTTCTCATGTGTTCTTGTTTCCAGTTGTTCAGACCCACTACCTGACAAACTGGTGTTTCTTAACTACAGTCTGCTCTTTAAGCAAGTCAGTTGCTAACTGATGTGTCGTGCCGCTTGCCTCTCCACTTGTTAGGGCTAAATTTCCATCCATTCTGTAGCAAAACATCGAATCAGCCTCTTCTGTGTAGCATAAAGGAAAGGCATATATGTGGGAAGATAATGAAGATAAATACACTATTTGTTGGCAGTCAAGGTGATTAATTGCAAGAGACGGGCTTAATTATGCCAGTAGTAATAATTGGTGTCATGGACAGAGACCATTTTTTTTTTTCTTATGGCCCATTGTTCAGAATGTCTTGAAGTTTAAATACAGACACCTTAATGAATTAGTACAAATAGTAACTTCTTAAATAACAGGCATATATTCTTAATTACATTTAGAGTCATATTTACTTGAAATGCTGGACAAGTCAGTTCTTACTCTTCCTGTGAGTGAAACAGGTCATCAGACCTGAGAGACTGCTGTGTTCTTATGACAAATCCTGTGTGATGAACTCAGTAACAAGTGAATTCCATTTTCAATGATCAATGAATTCCATTTGCAGCATATTATTATATATATTTTTTAAGTTTTTATATTTAAAATATGTATATTGCAGAGTTTCTATTTCAGTTTACCATTTTAATAATGTTAATTACAAAAAAATAGGAATAAAATCTTGGTATTGGTAAGCTGAGCTTCACATTCCTAAGGAAGCAGTGGGAGAATTTTAAGTTCTCCTTTTGAGATACCTTTATATCCCATTTATTCCCTCGCACAGAGGATCTGACAGTCTCAGCTTACACCTTTCCTCTTGAGATCAGAAAATAGCCTGGGAATTTCTTACAACATGAGAAGTGCAAAGGAATCGCTCAAATCTTTCTAACACTAATAGGACAGGAGAACTCAGGGAACTAGAAAAACGGTTTCACTAATGTCAGTTCCACAAACATGTATCAGTGTTGAAGTTCTGCTCTTCTCTTATTTTATGCTGAATAATGTGAGAACACTGAGACAACAATTTTAATAACTAAAGTACACATGTATGTCTTTGGAAGAGAACAGTAAAAATAGAATAGCTTACTTAGTAAGTCCCAGTTTAGTAGCTTGTTAACTAGCAATTACAAGTTCCTTTGGGTACAAAGAAATGATGTCTTGTCTCTAATGAGCACGGCAAGCTAAACAATTATTTGAAAATACAGAAAAATATCAATGAATTGGCACTGAAATGAGAAGTAAATTGTACTTCACTAATTTGGCATGTTTTATCTAGCTAATGGGTTCATTTTTTAAATGAGATATACAAAGTGAAGTAAGAAAACAGAGAATAAAACATCCACTAAATTTACCTAGTTGGATATACATTCTTACTGCTCCTTGGGTTGCCTCCCTTCTCCCTATCTTTCTTCTCCTATCTTCTCAACTTATTAAAAAATCCAGACATAGTAAAGCCTTACATTGATTACATTCTGTTTTCTTCATTCCTGTTTATCTACAGCTTAAACGAGAATGTTTTGGAATCTGAAGTTGGTTAGTTTTTTGTTTGTTTGCTATAATATGATTGCTATAGTATGATTGCTATAATACATTGTCTTCATAATCTTAAAACAGACATTCTAGATTATACATCCCTTTGAACATAATTCTTGCTCTAACTTCCCGTTCTATTCTAGATGCCTTCATTTTTTATTTATTTATTTTTTTAATACTGCTCAAGTTCTTAGTGGTAGGACTGACAAATGAACATGTTTCTTTGCATTATATGGATTTATAACAAATAAACAAATAAAGTTTATTTATTATTTAAACAAATAAACCATATCACTTTACAAATCTATTCCCCAGTGATGTTACAATGAATTAAATATTGGGCTTCTCATGGATTGCTCACTGCAGTTTAACACAACAGATAATGGAAGGAGATCAGGCATGAAAAATTCCTCTTTATCTCACACCTTTTGTCACACGAAGTAACTGATAACCACTAAGTTCATCATCTTTCTTTCATACAACATTCAAAAAATCATGCACTTAAACCATGACCTTCACAGAGAAAGGACTGTGTCATATTGTCTAGGCAGGAGCAAAAATGGGGCCCCGATCCTGAATGGAGTCATTGGATTTTATCAGGAGGATAGATAAAGCAAGTGAATACTTTAGTGTGTGCTTTTCTGGAACATTGTTCCAAGGAAAATATTTTGCATTTAAACAAGGGAGGATAGAAGGAGGTAGAAACTGTAAGAATTACTCATTAAATTAAGGTTAAGGAAATCAGAAATAAAATTGTTTATCTAGCAGTTTATTTAAAATACACACCAGTTACAATGTTTCAACTATTTCATTATGTTATTAAAAATGATATGAAATAACACAGAATTTATGCTTTTTTTTTGGGGGGGAAAGTTATCCCAATCCTGAGATTTGTACGTTGGTTTTATTATTATCTAATATTTCTTGTTATCTTTTGCATACCAGGGAAATGAAAAAATATATATTATATTTTCCAATGTCAAATGAGCCCACAAAAGTTAAAAAATTCAATAATGTGGTATTTTTATTTAACAATTTTAGCTTTTTTTTTTTAAAAAAAAAAGTTTTTATTTAAAAGGAACAAATGCTGTTAGCAATGTTTGCATTGGTATTTTCTGTAGGGGTAAAAGGGCATCGCTTAGGTAAACTGTCATATATCACATGCCCTATTTTGCATATAGTACACTTCTATTTTTTTTTTTTTCTGTTTCTCCTTTCTCCCAATTATTCTCTGCAGTTTTACATGAATTTTCCAGTAGATGATTTGTCTGCACCTTTTTACATGCTTACTGATAAAACAGACTGCTAACTTAATATTGATTTTGAGTCAGACTTGACAGCTCATGCTGATTGAATTAGCTTCAATATTATGCAAAACAACTACCATATCCTTTAGAGGTCGCTTTTTATTTTCTCTTTCTCTTTGTATTGTCCCATATCTATTATTCAACTGCTTGATGTAGCTCTATTATTCAGCTCTTGTTGAACTGACTTTCAACTGTTGAAAAACTAGGTACTGGGCTAGGCACTACAACACTGTATGTTGCCATTCACCTTGCCTGTGACCTGCACTTACAGTTTCATTTACTCCCATGCAGATTATGTAGCTGTGATGTACCTCATCCACACCAACAATACTTAATGCAGAACTGAGAAAAATATGTCTGCTATCAGGAAGAAATGCTGATTTTATCCTTAGTTCACTTTGGAAGACCCACTGTTATTAACCAAAATGCTCCCAGCCTTTTATCTTAATCTTCTAGCTGTGTGATCTGGAAATGCAAAGGCCTTTCTATATACAGACAGCTACATAGAGTATATACTTTAATGTAATGGGTACAGCATCTCAGTAATTAACGCAGGAAGACAAGTGAAACTGTTCATCCTCTTGGTGTCACAGTCATGAAAATGGCTAAGAGAATTAACATTGTAATAGCTTGCAATTACACTCAAGAGCAGTCAGTAGCTTGCGAAACCAAACTAAGGACTAGTTAACAACTGTATCTTCCATTTATGTTACACGAGTAATGAGAAGACGAATCTATTATTCAGGAACTGGAATCTCAAATATGTACTATAAATGAGTATAACTCCAGTAACTAAATAGGCCAGAAGAAAGTAAGAGCCCTGGGTTGTGCTTCACACAAATTAGAACTGCCCCGAGATTTGTGTGTTCAGTTTAAGACTTGTCTTAGCAGTTTCACATCAGTGTGTGACAAGTGCTCTTGGTGTAGTAGCCACAGTGAAAATCATGCATCCTATCACCTCTCCAACAGCGATACCAAATTTCAGTACCCATGAGGTGTTCCCTGAGAGCTGGACAGTTTGAACACAAAAACACATCTCAGGACCCAGTGAATTCTCCTCTTGCTCTGCCAGCTGACCAAGGCTCATCATTTGCTTACAAATGGCACTAATGCACTTTAACAGGAAGTTGACAGCCAGGTTCTTCAGAATGCCTACGAAATAATTGTGTTCAGCAAAAGCTACCACATGAGAAAAGGGTTTTAGTCAGGAGCTTTGTATGTAAAACACAATACAGACATCTGCCATGACAGAGAGATGGTATTTTACTGGGTTTTGCATGGGGGGTCTCATTAGGGATGGCTGTGTACAACAAACACGCTCATTTGCAGACAGCAATTTTTCTAATGAAAAATGATCCATCTCTTAGTACAACCTTGTTCTGCACCTATGAAAGTCTGCATATTTTCTTTACTTTCCACTGAGCAGGTATTGCCTACAAAGACTTTCCATTTTTTCTCCTCTTCTCCTTCTTCCAGAACTGCAAACTTGTTGATGGCTTTGAATTGTTCAGAGCCGTTCAAGCATATAGCAAGTAGCTTTCTACCTGCTCGGTACTTCCATTTGAGCCATTTCAAAGACAGGCTATAATTCTTACGAGGTAGATGGGCTGGCTGTGGAAGGGAAATTAAAAAAAAAAAAAAAAAAAAAAAAAGCTAAAGGGACTGGAAACTACCTCAAAATACTAATACAGTTTCAACACTTTTTTCTTCTATTGTTTGACAAATTATGGACAGCTTCTGGCAATATTTAAATGGTGGCACAAACTCTCTTATTTTAATGTCAAACATGCATCACATTTATTGTATTACTAAAGATGGTAATTCCAGTGTGTTAAAATTCTGTATCTTTTCCCTCCTCCTTTGTTGGAAGCTCACTGCATGATACTCAGATGTTTTTCCTGTACCACTGTGGTACCACTATGTGGTTACTTCCCTAGAACAGATACTCCCAGGTGTATTTCTTTCTTTTTCGTGTTTTTTTTTTTTTTTTTCCTTTTTTTTTTTTTTTTTTTTATAGTCCACACATCTGTTTGGAGGATTTATTTCTTACTATGCAATCTTAGGCATAGGATTAAGAAAGAAATTGGAACATCTAAATGAGGTGCAACCAATGATATTCTATTGTATGTAATAAACGTGGAAAATTGTACCAATTAATTAAAACAATCCTGTTTACAATGTGTTAAAGTATTCAAGAGGCATTGTTCAGTAAGGTAGGCCCTCTCTTTATTCTGAAGAGTTGAGTCCTACATTGCTATGGTTGCTCATTGCATATGACAATTCATAGCTTATAAGGTTGGAAAAAAACTATGCTTATCGTCTGGTTTGACCTCCTCTGTAATGTCAGTCAGTGAACTTCACCTGAACTTGACCCAAATAACCACTCCATCAATTCCATAACTTACATTTGAGATGAAGCACATCTCTCAGAAAAATGTTTCAGTTCTATATAAAGACTCAAGCAACCCAGAATTCACATTCCATAGGCAAAATGTTCCAGTCATTGATTAGCTGCAGTATTAAAATTTCACCTTCATTGTACACTACATTTATATAGTGTCAGCTTCCAGAAACTGTCTTTAATTATGCTTGTTTTCATCAAGTTATAGCAATGTGTCTGGTGGAACAGTTACATACTGATAGAGGAATAATGATATTTAAGGACATGTGGAAAAATCAGCATTTCCAGGTTAGCAACTTCAAGCACATGCTTAAAAGGCAAGGGGACAAGCATCCAGGATTTATCTCTTGTAAACTGCAAATCTTTTTTTGTTTTCTCCTTTTTCCTTTCCTTTCAAGTCACGCTGAAGGGCAATTTTTCAAAGAAGTGTAAGGAAGAGAACCACGGCCTTTCAGAAGGTGGATGAGATGTTCTCATGTCAGCAGGATCTGTAAGTGACAAGGTGATACTCAGAGAGACTTCGGAGATGCTAGGGCTGAATCTAAGAAAGCGTGCATGTTCTAGGTGGTGCATTACAGCCCCACCTTTTAAGCATCTCATGCATGGAGCAGTTACTGAATATATAGCCAACAGGAAACAAGGCAGGTCTGTAGTCCCATTCCTTGGGCACTTTGCTAGCATCTGAAAAAATATGTTATCGGGATTCACTACTTGGAATTTGTCCTTGAAGGTAGGCGCTCTTTAGTTCCTCTACAGAACTAAACAATGGTAAAAGATTTAAAACATGCTAGAGGAGGAGTAGCCTGTGGTCACCATTTATGTACTAATCCACAGTTCTAACGCAATAAATGAGGTATCTGGTTTATTCTCCTCAGCCTTATGCATATTCAGTCTCATGCCTCTCGTTCCCAGGAGAGTACCCTTACCACTAGATTAAAGGGATGGGAGCAGAGTTCTCTTCTGTTGAAGCTATGTCACCACATCTAAAAGATTTCAAGATTAATTTGAATAGAGAACAAAAGATAGAGCATGGCTTCCTTGTTTTCTAGTTAAGACTCTCACTGTTGGGAGAAGACATGGTTATCCTTCTAATAGCCGTAAGTTTTCTCTCAGAAATTACCATTTTTACATGGATATCATTTATCCTAACTGTGGACCTGAAGCCAGTGTTTCTGCACTGGTCTTTCTAATAATGCCTAGATGTGTAATTTTTGTTTATTTTTGCTTTGTTACTCTCTCAGCTACCCTTTCACTCACACCTGTCATTTTTACAAAAGTGTTAACAGTGGGAGCATGCATTCAGTTATTCATCAGGACAAACTAACGCTGTTTTCTGTAAACCGTCTTCCAGGAAACAATCACCCAACTTGAAATGTAAACCTCATTCTTTTTTACTAGGTACCTGACCTTGACTTCAGCATTTCTGTTGAACAAATGAGGCCACCTTACCAAGGTGTCTAGATTGGTCTATGCCATTAACCTATATCCATCATAATTGACCATCAACAAATCTTTGTTGCATGGCGTTTAATCAGCCATTTGTTCTCTCTCAAATTACTGATAAAGACATCAAGTAGCTTTGAAACATTCTCTGTATCACTGCTAGAAACACTCCTCCTACAAGAGGAAGATTTACAAATATCTTTAGATTGCATGGGCTAAGTGTACTTGGCTTTTTGCTAATTTCTGTTTAATCATCATAAGGATCAAGGCACACGCTTTATGGGCTGCTCTTACTGACATTCCATTACCTTTTTTTCCACTGGAACCTGCGTTGCATCAAAATGTAGTTTGACAAGATTTGTTTCCCATCTAAGCGTAATTCTCAGTTTTTCATCCTGACAGGGACAACTCATTACTTAGCGGCAACCATCTTTTTAATACATCTCTAACATTCATTTTTGCAGTCTGGTTTATTTTCAAGCAGAGATATTATTTCCAGTAAAATGACTATCACAGTATTTCTATGTGAAAGTCTCTCTGCAGAATCGTGCATATTCACTGTGCATATTACGTTCAAATGTAGTCTGCAGCATTTCAGACAAGGACAAATCTTGAAATCTGTGAAATGCCATAGAAAAAGATGAGACCAGGAGAAGTTGTGGCTACGTGGATGTTCTTCACCTCTGTGAATAAATGCAGTCCTCAAGCTACAGCATTGCATGCAATTTACCAAGCTCTACTAGTATGCTCCACTATCCCCTCTTCTCAATTAACCTTGAAAAGCTGAGAGATACTTCCCTGCTGATTTCTGGATTGCCCCTTAAAACTCCTGCTCTTTGTTGACAATTACAAAACTAGAGCTGCAGTCAGAAAATTAAGTCTGCTGTAGTTTCTTTCTAATCAGACATTTACAGTATGCTCTCCCCAGCTACAAGTAATCCAATGTGGTCTCGTTTACTTCATTTCTCAACACAGGTTTTCTGTTTTATGGAATACAGACATGAAGATTGTTACGTTTTGCCAGCAGATAGAGAAGGCCCTGCTGCTGTGCATTACCCATCTCTATGGTTCCTTTTACTGCAGTTTTTGTGTATCATGACGGACTTAAGTTGCTACTTTCCTCCTGGCCTTGCCACTAAGTTTTATAGCTGACACCAGCTTGTGCCTAGCCATTTGCCGTTCTCTAGTCTTCTAATCGACATTGCTTTGGTGCTCCTTTTTTGGTGCCATTGGTGCTTTCACTGATCTGTAGCACAAGGGAAGGGGAAAATTTAAGACTAGGTATGAGCCAACTCTTAACTGTGCATTACAGAAGAGATAAACTGTTCCGTGTGGTATTGAGGTATCGCTGCACAGGATGGGTGTTGTGCGAGGAACCGAGGCCGGGGGTAAGCTGTGGCTTCTTCACTGAGGGGAAGGGGACGGCAGCACCCTTCCCTTAGTCAACAACTGCCCGACAGTTTGCCCAAACACCTCTAACTCGGGGCAGAAAAGAGGGAGGCGATTTTTGTGACAGCTTTTTATTCGCGCGACGAGTTTTTAACAATTCATTGCGGCTCCGCGGCGGACAAGGACGGACCCGGTGCGCGGGCACCACGCACCGCGGCGCGAAGCCCGGCGGGCCCTGCCCGCGGCCCGGCCTCGCCCGCCGCCCGCCGCCGCCTTCCCCTCAGGGCCGCGGCGGGGAGCGGGGGGCGCCCCCCCTCAGCCCAGCGGCCCCAACCGCCCGGCAGGGGGGCGCTGCGGGCGCCGGGCGCGGGGATTGGCTGGCGGCCGCGGCGCGTGCGGCCGGCGGGGCTGCGGGCACGGCGCGGCCGGCGGCGGCTGAGGGGGGCGGCCGGCGGGGCGGGCGGGCGGCCGGGCTGGCGGGGGCCGCGCTCCCGCCCTCCGCCGCGGCTCCTCCGCGCTGAGCCGGGGGGCGGCGGCTGGGGCTGGGGCTGGGGCTGCTGCCGCTGCGCCGCTCCTCGGGGGGAGGGACGGGACGGGAGGGGAGGGAAGGAGGGAAGCGAAGGGAAGGCAGAGCAGGCGGGGGGTGTCCCTCGGCAGTGAAGGAATCCGCCGCACCGGCGCGAAGTTCTCTCCCAGCGACGCTGCGAGGCTGTCGGGCTGCTCCTGCTGCCGCCGGTAATGCTCCGTTCCCCGCTGCTCGCTCGCTCTCCCCCGCTCCCTCCCCGCGGCGCTGCCCGGGGGCACCCGGGGCTGCTGCCGCCGCCGCCGCCGCTCCCGGCCCCTTCCTCGCCCTCCTGGGCCGCTGCCGAGCGCTCGCCCCGTTCCGCGGAGCTCCCGGCCGCCGGCTCGCCTCCTCCCGCCGCTGTCCGTACCCCCCCCCCCCCCGTTATTTCCCCCGCTTCCAGCCGTGCTCGGAGCACGCACGGCTCTGCCTCAGCCCCCAGCGCCGCTCCAGCCGCCGTGCATTTGTATTCCGAAAGGGAATTAAAAAAAAAAAAAAACAACCAACAAAACCCACCCAAACCGCTGCTCTGCATCAGTGCCGCGGGCTGGCAGCGAAGGACGGCGGCAGGCAGCCGCCCGCCCAGGGGCCGAGCCCGGCACCGACCCCGCACCCCGGGGAGCCCCCGGCGAGGCACCTGCGCGGCTGCCGGCGGAGCTCCCAACTCCGCGGCCGCCCGCGGCCCCCCGCCCGCCGCACTTGGTGTCAGGATGGCCCCGTGTGAACGCGCCGCTGTCCGCTGCGGGCGGCTTCGCCTCGCCGCGGTGCTGAGCGAGCCGTCCTGCTCGGGGCGCTGAGCCGGGCATTGTCTGCCTGCTGCCTGCCTGCCTGCAGCCCCGGCGTGTGCGTGTGTGTGTGTCCGGGGGTGAGATGTGTGCTTTGTCCTTGTGGAGATGGACCGAACCTCGCTGACGCGCAGCACCAGGTATAGTAGCGGAACTGAAGTGCGGGAGCGTGGAATTGGAGGGTTTGTGGTGATCGCAGGTTTAGGCGTGTGGGAGAAATAGTGTGTGAGATCTAGGAAATTCAAAACGCGTGCGTTTTCGAGACGCGAAGCCTAGAAGTAGCAGTAATGCAGCAATCTGAGGAAATAAGGCTTGCCTGAGCCGTTACGGAATACCAGCTGTCAGTAAGCATGTGTAGTTATCTAACAGCCTCCTAGAGCACTTCATGGCACGCTGTCTGCCAGCTCGTGTGGCTCCGAAGCGCAGTCCTTGCATGTTACGGGCAGAGTTGGCGAAGTGGTAGCACCTGTTAATGAGGTTACTGCATGCAAGCGTAATAGTCCGCCTCGGTTGTGCGGTCTGAAAGTTTTCCTTCAAACTTCAGAAGAATGCAGGCAGAGGTGATTCTGTCTTCAAGATATTTGTATTAGAATTCAGTTCATCCCGATGTGACAGGAGGGCGAATCTCTGCTGTGTCTCATGATGGCAGGTGTTTTGCAAAGGAGCTTATGTAAAGGGCCAGGGAAAATGGATTTTTACAAGGGGCTGATGGTCTGAAGGTAGACGGTGTTGCATTGGCAAGGTTTAAAATGTGTGCAAACAATGCATTTGGGCATTATTTTCCTGTGTATTGGCAAATCACTAACCAGGTTAAAGATGAATTTAGCTTGGCCCTTATGTTGAGCTTTCTGGTCTCTGAGTAATAAATGAGAAGTATTCGTATCTTGTGCAGATTTACGTGGTCGTGTATGCAGGAAGCCAGCTGGGAGTTCCGGGCTTTAAATCAGTTTGAGAGAAAAAGTTTTTTAGCTGTGGCTTCTTACTGTCCTAGCAACATCATCCAAGAACTCACAGCAGTATTTTTTTTCAAATGTTATCACATGTTCAGCACATCATTCAAATAATAAGAATAATAAAAGAAGTTTTGATCTGGATCATGTTTGAATTTTTATTCTGCTTATTTTAAAACATTTCTTTCTTAATACTGCTCATATGAAAGCAATAATCTTTAAATTCTTTGGGTGCTTATTTCTAATGTGGATAATGAAAGTAAAATTATCATGCTTCTGTGTCACTGAGATTTCAACTCTTTATGTAGCTTGGGAAAAATTAACACATGAACATCACTAGTGATGTTTTTCCTTTAATTAACTTGAACTGTATTTTCAGTATTTTGCGCTAAAAGTCAAAGAACTGCTTGAGAAAACAGAGGAGGTACTTGCTCTTATTAGGTCACACAGATTAATAGTGGTAGGAACATTGATTTGAGGGGGCTTATAGTCAAGTTTCTGTGCCTTTTTAAAGAACATTTTTATTTCTGGGAAAAACAGCAACATATATCATCTTGTGATATATTATGGTCATGGCTCTGGCATATTCCCGTCGAATACTGTCATTTTGGTTTCTGCAGTAAAGGATATTTCTTGTGCAGAATATTACCATTAGAGTAAGTCATGGTGTAAGCTGGATCAATGATCTTGTGCCTAAATTACTTAGAACGGCATAGAAAAGGGAAAATGTTCATTCAGTTCAATCAAGGTCAATGTCTAGACTTTCTTGCCTGAGAGGTCAAACTAAACCGAAGGTCATATTAAATGGAGACAAAGCTCAAGCCACTGTTAGACCACTCAAGTCAATATGCCGATGTTTGAAAAGCTGTTTTGTTTGTTTGCCGTTTACTGTGAATTTAATCCCTCAATCCTTAACATTTTTGGCAGAAGGAGCAGCACCACTAAAGTCCGTGCTTAAAGATAAGACCAAACGCTTATTGGAATGGTAGTTTCAATAAAAGAAAATTATTATATAAATAGGTACTTCTAAAAAGTCCGCTTTTTGCTTTTTCCTTTTTAACCCATAGTGTGCATAGAAGTAAATACATCCTGAGAATATAAATTAAATCAATTTCTACTAAACTGATCAGAGATATTTTAGTTCTGACTTGTGTTTTCAGAAGGTCAGTATGTAATGAAAATGGCATTTTTTTTCCCCAGGCTTTTAAACTGTATTTTACTTACAGTTTCACAAGGTCTTTATCAGGAAGAATGGTTTCATATTGTGCTTGTAGTGCTGCAATAGAAAAGGTAGTTTTGATGATACTAAACATATGCAGGACTGGTCCATACGTTGTGACCCGCGGTGTCACATCCAGAGACTTCTCACCAACTGGTAGCGAGTGACTCATCTCGCTCATTTCTTACCGCACAAAACAGCCCGTGTACCCTGTGCTTGTACTTCATGTAGGAGGTAGGGTATGAAATGACTCTGCCTGTGTCTGACTGCTCCAGCCATAGAACGGACCAAATTTGTGTCCTGGTTGTTCCCATAGCCTTAAAGAACCCCGTGTTCTGATCCTTATTCAGAGTCACAGGCTTCATTTAGCTGAGCTGCTACAGCAAGGATATTCTAAAGTAAAATGTTTTCTGCTAAAAAGTCTCACCTAATCCACATACGGATTTAAAAGATGCACTGGGGCATCCTCTGTTAGCTGAATTTTGCTTCACAATTATTGGTCTGCACTGGGATCTCATAATGCTGTTCAACTTCCAAATACATTGTTTTAAATCCACCTAGCTGACTAACTCCATATTATCAAATAGACTTTACGGATAAGCAGGAAGCATATTAAGCTTAGATATTACTATTTTTTTTTATTATTATCTTTTAAAATAGGTTACTTTGGGTTGAATTTATTGACAGTCAGTGCCAAATAGTAATAAATTATCTCCTTTGATGTTTATTGAGGAGCACTAATAACCTAGTAGTCTTCCATATAGGGATGTAATTACAAGCTTTTAGCAACAAGCCGTGCAACATTGGATTATAAATTTAGGGTTAGCTGAGCAAGTTGTGAGTAGATACGGGATGCACCCACTGCCTTATGCCAGTGGCAGTATTCAGACACATTCTGGGTAATAGTTTAGGAAAAAACTGATCTTAAGTCACATGTCTTTAAGTCAGAAGCAGGCTTTGTAGAATGTGTATTTTGTTGTCTGGTTAATGGAAAGCAAAGTTGCAATGAGGCAGGGGATTTTTGGCTTTGGGGTGAATTCTTCAGTTTGTGTTGTGTTTGTGTCTTTGTCTTCTCATTTTAATATATGAATGCCAGCTGGGTGCTATGGGGAAATTAAGAACAAGGTATCACCCTTTTTGTTTCTGGGTAATATTCTTCATTCCAGTTTTGTTCTTCAGGGACTTCTTTGGTATATAAATGTGTACAGTTAGCCAAAACAGAAACTGTAACCCTTTAGATTTACAAATGTGTATTATAATTGTCTAGAATGCACCCGTGGTTGCTCTTGGAGGATTTTCGTATGAGCTTCAGGTATATTGTAGCTCCCTTTCAGTGCCTTCAGCTTGTCTGAAGTCTCCAGATTTATCTGTTGTTTTTCAGACCACACAGACAAGGAAAGCACGAGCAATCATTTACAGGCATATGCGCACCTATCACAATAGTTAACGAACGTATCACTGAAAGACTTCTTAAAAGTAAGGAAACACCACCTGTATGTAAAATCCTTGTGGATGGTCTGATGTGACGTAGGTGAGAGGCAGCGGTTGAAAGCCAGTGCTGTACCCACAGCCAACCACCCGGGCACCACAGCTGCACACGTGAGGAGTGGAGTCAGGGCTTCTGCTGGTGTGCTGCTGCCTGGGGAAAGCGGCAAGGGATAAGTACAGAACCATCCTCTCCTGCTTATCTGTGTTCATGTGAGGCTTTTGTGGGCCCAGGGGCATCAGCTAGTGTTTGTTTTTTGAACCAGAGCCTGCGAGACCCGGAGAAGCTTCTAGTGCAGGTATAAGGTGAGGCCTCCCAGCATGTAGCACAGCACCTGGAGACTACGAGCTATGATGGACAGCACTGCGTGTGGGTAGCAAGGCAAACAGCTGTCTCCATGTGTGTGCTTCCATGGTTAGCTCTGTAAGAATCTCTATGTATTTACTTATTGGGAAAAATGCTTAGGAAAGTCATTTTTCCTAAGCTGAAGAAGTTAAGAATGTTGGTGCTGTTTGAATTGTGGTTTTGAATGGTCTGTACAGTACTACATGTAAACTACATCATGGAAATTTGAAGTTTAAAAAGGCATATATAAATGCATGGAAGCTATAGGAATTCTGTTCTGAAGTCATTGTTCCATAGTAGGATAGGGTTTCTGTGTAAACACACGTAAAAATAGTAAAGCATAACATATTCTATTAAATATAAGTAAAAGCTTTTTCCAAAACGTTTTGCAAGTATAGTTTGTCTAGTGGCTTTTCTAATCTCTCTTTAAAATACAGCTATCTACTCTGAAATAAGAGTTATCACAGTCTTGTGCTCCACCATTGTATGACATACTAAAAAGGTAGCAAATACCTTTTTCAAGCAAAAAAATAAAATCAGGTATTTAGAAAGGCAGAATACTTAATGATGAAATATAACAGTGACACTAGAGGAAAGATTCTTTATCTTGAAAATAAAGCTCGCTTTGCTTGCTGCATGTGCCTTGCCAATGTACTAGGAAATACTATGCTGGAATCAGATTCTTGGGGAAAAATGAGGCATTGGCTTTGCAGCAATTGAAATAAAGTAGCATTCGTAAATATTGAATGCATTATGGTAAATAAACTGTGTACTTTCTAGAAAGGAATATGAAGCATTTCATGCTTGCTACGTTAAATTAATTTTTGAACCAAATTATAACAAGTACTATGCAGTTTAATGTAAGTATACTGAATATAAAAAAAAATCCAAACCAAATTTCATTAAAGGTGTCCATCAGTGCATGCTGTTTGCCTAGTCCTGCTGTCATCTGTAGATACCTCCCTTAGTGAGCACCATTACTGAATAATTAGGCTTTTAGAGAAAATAATTTCTCATGTTAGTTCATATTTACACAGAGGGCAGGTTTAAGTGTATGTGTATGCAGGTTCTTGGTGCATCTGGTTTTGTTTTTTTGCTTAGGGCCATCCAGAAAATCATTGCCCATCTGGAGTTGGCAAGAGTACGGTCAGTAATGCAGAATTTTCTCTTCAGGGGTGTTTTCTTTTCTAGGCATTTTTTGTAACTTTTTTTTTCCACATAGTTTTGACACAGAAAATGTTTTTATAATTGCCAGTGTTTTTTTTTTTTTTATGATAGAGAGATGGTATACCAGTGTTGCATGAAAACCTGAAAAAAAATTTAAGTCCATACAGGGATGGGGAAATAGTTTTCTCTTCCACTTCAGTGTAGCTGACTGGGTACCAAAATCAAAGGCATTGTTACTGAATCACACAGGAAAAATAATGGTTTGGGCAGATTGCTTCCAATCACAGTGAAATTTCTTATATAAACCAAGACTTGTCTAAATATTTGAGTGAGTTGAAACATGGTAGTTTTCGTATTCCTGTAAGTAAACACCCTGGTACCATGAAAGTGGATCTCTAATTTTAATAATCCCGGAGCATTCATGTACACGTGAAGGTCTGCCAGCAGTTAGGATACAGATGATGTGTGTGGTGCACGGGTTTGATCGGTTACTTCTCTTAGGGTAGCATGGCCTAAATATCAGCTACGGAACACTGGCAAGCTGTTCAGGGAAGCTGGAAATGAAGCAGTAGAGACCAGATTTTTGAAGAAAGCCGACTGTAGAGATGAGTGGGTACACATAAGATACTCAAAATTTCCTGTAGGCCTTCTGCCTTTATGATTGTTTCTTAATGTCCCTCTGGAGTTGATCATGCTTCTGTGTCTGTTGAAAATCCTTGAGAAAAAGAAATCTGAATCTAGGAATTTTAGATAAGGCACCTGAAATAAATGGTCTATGTTTAGTGGTTTAGTCTTTCCAAGTGATATGTATGAGAAGTAGACAGTAAGGCAGATTATTACTAATCATCAGTATAAAGAATCAAAGTAACTAAGATTTGTGTATAAGATAGGTCACAACAGGAACTAAACCTTTTTTTGCTGAAAGCGAGCTGGCTTTAGTGGTCTCCCAGCACAGACTAACCTAAGTCTTCTCCTTCCTTTCCCTCCAGCTCCTTGTTGTGGGCATGGAGCAGCCCGAGAGTCTCCAGTGCAGTGCTGAGTTTGGAGGTCACAGCTCTGTTAACCACTACCCAAGTACATAATATTCCAGTGCAAATCTTAGCTGACACCAGCAGCTGACACTGCTGCAGAATATAGAATAAGCTGTATGGTTGCCTTTCTTTCAGCCTTCCTACTTGCTAAGGGATGCAGACTGAAATCCACAACGTTGTCATCTCTTTCCTTCTGTGGAACCTACTTGGGGCTGAGAAATGATGTGAGTGAAATTGCACAGAACATACCTTTGCAGAAATCTGCGTAACTGTTCAGGACCATGCTTAAGTGACTCACCGTGCAGCAGAACTCGCTCAAGTATTTTTTTTAGGGAATCAAAGTCACAATTATTTCAGTATTCCTTCTAAAATAGGCCCACTGGAAGGTGGAAATCTCTTCATGGTGCTTTGTTTCATCTTGGATGGGCAAAGGAGAGAAAAAGTCCCTTTCAGATCATGACATTGATAACCAGCATGCTTTCTGTTGGTAACTGAGCTTACTGTCATGGAAAAAAAAAAAAAGGCTGTGGTAGTGAATTCACAGTAGATGACAGCATTCTCTTCCTCCTGTTTCTGGGATGCCTTTGGAGAAAGGTGCCACCTCGTGCAGCTGGAGCCTGGCTACACAACAGGCATCTCTCCCCCTTTGGGGCATGAAGAGGAGGGAGGAGGAGGCAAGTGCAGAAAAAAGTGACCTGAATGTTGTGTCAGCTGCTGTGGGATGTGTATTTTCTCTTTCAAACTAGTATTCGGGGCCCTTGGCTCCATTTCTGTTCTGAAAGTGAGCTCCTGGGGGTGACAGAGGGGCTGGTGGCTCCTCCTGGTACTGCGCTCCTTGTTGCACCACCAGTGAGGATTACCAGCTAATGAGTTGAATTAGAGAGCCCTTCCCTTTCACTTTCACAAGCAGCTGTCACTGCTGGAGAGAAGTGGTGAGAGGTGAGAAGAACCCGTGGATTGCCTGTGGAGTATTTATTCTTCAGTTGAAGCTCTAATTACCTAACGGTAACCCTTCTTCCATCTTTCCAGCAGTCCTAGGGGCCTCCATAGGTTCCTCTAGTTCAGCTGGCAGCTACCTCCAGGCTTATATTGCCTTTCTTTTTCCTGCATTGTTCCTTTAAAGGAGCGGTAATCACTTCCCCCTGTGTTTCTCAAAAGGTCTGAAATACAAGCCCTTAATAGATCCTTCTTTTACACAGTAGCTTAAGCATTTCCTCATATTCTTTCTCTACCCATCACTTGCATTGGCTGGTTAAGTACTGTGGTGTTTATACGCTGCCAGTTCTGGAGATCTTGATGTTAGCTTATGTTACAAGGTGAAAATTTATAAATGTACCCCAGTTGGCTTAAGGCCAGCTTCTAGTTGGCCCTTCCTCTTTGCACAAGGGGTAGTGAGAACTGTAGGGAGAACATCTTCATCGCCTCAGCAGTCTTCTGGGGGGAGGTCAGAACTCAGATGCTGTTGATACTTCCAATGTAGACGGTGATTCCCTTTTTCCCTCTGGTGCCATTCTAAGGAGACAATGACAATACTTATTAATTCCCTTCTTTTCTACGGAGGAGAAGTGATACGAGGTGTGGGGTTTAGAACTCCTCAAAAGTTGTCGTGGTTGCTGCTGTGTACTGCCTTTGTTTGCCGAAGGTTTTCTATCAAGCCCTAGATACCTGACTGTTTCTGAATATTGAAAATCACCTGACCCCTAGGAGGAGGTGTTATAAATCCTTCGTATACTTAGACTGGATTAGCCCCACTGAAGCTGAAACCTGGTCAGTATTTTAAAAACCTTGAGTCAATTTCCAAGAAAACAAATAACATATCCCTAGAAATTGTAGAGCCAGATTTTCTTTAAATTTGCAAAGATAGGAAGGCAATACAGCCTGGAATAGCTAGGTCTGAATTTCATGATCTGATCCCATAAACAGTCATTACTGTCCTGTTGGTCCTCAGATGCCTGTGTGTGAGGAAGGATCACCTGCTTAAGGCAAGCTCTGCTAGAACGTGATTTCCCACTGTCATCCATTTGCAGTTTAAATTAATTGATGTCTTTTAAAGAAGGAAACTTAAGAGATGATTAGATGTCACTTTAATTTTGCTAATGAAATGCTGTTTAGTACTTAGGTTCTGTTGTGCTAGTATTATGGCCCACTATCATTTATAGCTAACAAGTTTTATTTTCCAAATAAGCAGCAGCAAACACTTATATATAAGCTGGAATTTGTGGCAGTTGAAGTTAATGGATGTCTCAGTGATTGCAGTGACTCTGTATCAAACCTTGCTTATGCAAGCTACTTTTTTTTTTTTTTTTTTTTTTTTAACTGGGTAGGGAGGCAAGTTTCCATTGTTTCAAAGTGCTTTTCTTGCTTAATGAACAGGAAAAAAAAGATGGGGTCTGGCAGCACACATTGCATGAGCAATGGCGGAGGTTAAAGCAGTAATACTTATTACTTGGATTAAGATTGCTGTATACCATTCAGGTGGTGCAAATGAAAGGAAAACCATGGACTCTCATGGTAGTAAAAGAGCAGCTGTGTGTTACTCTGTCTTGTCTTGCTTGAAAAAAAAACAACCAACCAAACAACAAAAAAAAAAAACCACAACACAAAACCCATAAAAAATCCAACTTGCAAGTATGGCAGGCTGGAAGAAGTATGGCCATTGTGCTTTGTTTTCTGGGCCCAGTTAGTGTAGTGTGGATCAAGATTTTGCCTTGCTGTGGTCTTCTCACCTCACTTGCCTGCTGTAAGCTTACTGATGGTGCAGCTGCATTGCAAGCTCCTCGAGCAAGGGTGATGTGACTTCACTCAGTCCATCAGCAGTTTGATTTATAGATCCCTGGATTTATTAAGAACAGGTCCACCTATGTTAGAAGTCATGGTAGGCAACACTGTATTGTTTAAAATAATGCTTTCTGTGTTGGCTGGTGAATTTATCAAGTTTATGCCGTGACCCTGAAAGCAGTCTCCTTGGCTGGATGGTACTCTTGTTTCTCCTCTCCACCTTTCTTCCTTGCCCCACTCTCAGCCATGACATTGATGGGAAGTTTTGCAGGTCTAGTTTAATGTTTGTTGTTGACTAATTATCTTCTTGTCAGAAGTTGTATGAATACTTGCTGCCATTTCTTCCATTGTGTATGGAATCTTGTTTGAGTCTATTACTGGCAGATTATAGGTAAAAGCAACATGTTGTAAATGAATGTTTATTTCCACTTTGATTACTGTGGAAGTCCATAGAGCTATTATTCATCTTCTCTACTTAGCAGTTATTTAACGTATCTGTTTGCTCACATGGTAAAACTGTAATAGCTTTCTGTAACATAGAAAGTACACTTTTTTTTTTTCTTTTTAAACAATGAAAGCAAAGATGCAGAATTAGTTAATGCACTGAAAAATGGGTTTATTCTCCAATTAGAAAAAGGGCTGTTATGGTCCTGTAGATTAGGATCTAGGTCTGTTGCCTCTTAGCAGTGGACAAAAGTCTGCTGGTTAGTCTTCACCCACCCAGTTTAACAGCTGTGCTTTCCTTCCTGACCTGCTGTTGTATATTTGTTTGTGAATTGAATTTTCTGCTTGAAATGTATCAATTTTGTGGAATGATGCCTGTCTTTAGGTTTGTGCACCTTACGCTTTTTTTTTTTTTATAAATATATTTCAATTAGAGAGTGTTTTGGAAGGTGATAGAAGTTGGATGAGGTTCTGGTAGTGTAGGAGGGGAAAATATTAATCCAATTTTTAATTTCAGATAAACAGCTTTATTATAGAAGCCATCTTTTCCCTTTGTGATTACTCTGACCATGGTCAAGAGTATTCTAAAATAACTAACATAACTATATTATGTTTGAACTATGTGGAAGCTAGGTGACCTGCCCACCGATTCCTTTTAGCATGTGACAGGACCATATTCAATTACCCAGGCTCAGGTTCAGTAGAATAATGAGCACCCAGTTCAGCAATTCTCTTTAAAATCCTGCAAGACTGAAATCTTCCGAGAAGCGGTGAGTGGGGTAGATGTATTCAGGGTGACCAGTGGTGTAATGCGGGAGCATGTCTGCTTCTCCTAGATGGGTAGGAGCACTGAAATCTGGATGTTCCATGTCTTCTTGGTTTCCATTTCCTCACCACCTCTAAAGTTCTGTATTGGCTAAAGATGAAGCTTTGGAATACCAAGAGCTGCTCTTATGCCTGAAACAAACCTGGTAAGGACTATTTCAGTGTTCTCATATGACTCAATCCATTAATCATGTTTCAAGAAAACAGTACACAGAATGCAGTGGCTCCATGGCAAGCTTATCATTGGGAAACCTGAATATGCTGTATCTTGGAGGCTTTTTTTGCAATTTATAGATGGAAATCTCTATGTCTGTTGTATATATGTTATTCAAGACCTTGCAAGATGAATTTGCACAGTTTTATTAGCAGAGAATAGCTTCTTTCTCTGTTAGTGGAGACAGACTTTTGGTTTTGTTTTGTTTTCTGTGTGTGTTTGTTCCTTTGTTTCACCCTCCATCTTTCGTGTGTGTTACAGTTAAAGCTTGCTTCCAGGACAATGTTGTCTTCTCTTTATAGTGCCATGACATACAGAGGCAAAGTCATGGTAACGGCATGCAAAATGTAGCCATATACAAACTATTAACGGAGCTCCCCAGTTGCTAGCTAGCTCTTCAACAAGCTTTAAATTCTAATTGTATTAGATGTGAGGTTCTTTTCCAAAGGGCTTTTCCTCCTCAGAACTTCTCATCCTTCTGCTTTCTCATTGCCAGGCAGGAATTCCAGCCCAGAAAGGTTAGTTGCTCTTTTCAACAGTTGCCACAGCTTCATGTGCACCTTGTACAACCCTGCTCTCATTTAGGACTTCCTCGGGGCTTGGATCAGTTTCACCAAGTGAGACTGAGGTTAGAAATTAGAGGGAAAAAAAAAATCTGTTTCAAATGATAGTCAAGGACTGAAATATTTTATCTGAGGAGGCTGTGAAATCCTCACCGTGACTGTTGTTACAGAACAGACTAGACAAGCATCTGCCTATGTTGATAGAATTGCCATTGATACTGACTTGCAGTTAGGGGACAAACTAGTAAACTTCATTATGGGTATTTCTCCTGGCTAGGTTGTCCTACAAAGTACTGGGCTAGCACTTAGTAATGGAAATAGATATGTCTGAACAGTTCTATTATCATTCCCCCCCCCCTTTTTTTTTTTTTTTTTTTTTTTTAATTCTGACTAGGTATCATGGAAATTTAATGTATTTTTGAAGTTACTTGCCTGGTATTTTGAGTTAGGAAAACTGAAAACTTGGGTGATCTAAGACTGGTAAAACCAGACGTTTTTTAGTGGTTCAAGTGCTATTTGAGATGGAGCTTGTGTATATAGATGCGTTGTTGTGCATGCATGCACATTTAGGGTTTTGGAACTAGCATACAGTAAGCATTGTGATTACAAGGTGGGGCTATTGTGTTTTTTGTTCAACTGTTTTTCCTGTTAAGGATATTAACTGTTTTCCCCTTAATGTATGGAAAGAGACTAAGATCATAAGACAGCTGTTTCGCTGAGCTGTTTTCTAAGTGCTATAGCAACCTTCTAGCTCTGCAGTTGAAATTTTGCACTAATAACTATTTGCATATTCCAGGCAATTGATCTGGCATCGTGTATCCTAGGTATAGCAGTATCACCTGAATAGGTAATGAGACCACATCAAATACCTTGTAAAGAAAATGAAAGCGTTCCTATATTGGTAAATGATCCTGATGTGAAATAAAAGCACAGAGAAGTAGATCATGCTTTAGATCATAAAGAAATCATGCGAGTAGGAGCAAAGTCTTCATGGTAGTCCCTAAAATGTATATGAAATGGAGTAAGATAAAAGATTTAATCTGTAATAGCCTTGTGAGGGGATGCCCTGCCTCTCCCTTCTTTCCCTTTACTGCATCAGTGCCGAGATTTGTACATGGGGATGCAGGTGCCTTCTGCAGCCACCGGGAGCTCTGAGTTGCATCGAGGTATCCCCTGATGCCCTAGGTACTATTCAGGCTTTCCCTAGAAAACAAAGGGTTCAGAAAAAATAACTGATCATCCAGGCTGGCATAACCTTCCTGTCTGCTTTTATAATATAATTTGCAGTGGAATTAGTGGGTAAAATATTCAATATTTCTCTTTTAATGCTCTCCTTTGAAATTAATGGTAATGATGATTCCCCAGTTTGGGGAACATGGTTGTGGCTTCCTAGTGACTAATAGCTTCAGTCAGTAATGTAATAGATTTTGCAACATGATAACGAAAAAAATTCTAATGAAGGTCAGATAGCAAATGGCTGCTGAATCGTTAGCTTTAAAATCTGTCAAATGTGGCAGTATTTATTCAGGTTTTGTTAAACAGGCTCTTTCACCACCAGTGGTAGAGCTACGATCGTTACGCATATCTTAGTGAATTTGTTGGAAGAACAGACCCAGTCTGTTAGGCTCCTTCAGAAGAGAATTGATGCTGTTTAGCTTGATGTATAATGTCAAAGCCCGGTTCAGTTTTCAGACACTGTAGGTGAGATGGTGTTCTTGAGGATCTGACAGGTAAAGCAGAACTGTGTGAAGTCTCATTTTGCTGTTTAACTTGTACTTGGTGGTTCAATAGCCATCACAGACAATGCAGTGGCATGTTGCAGAGGGAACACATTACTCTAGACCTAGTCTATATTTTCAACTTTGTCTTTACTGTAGATGACTAAATCAAGAACTTAGTGATGCAAAAATACCTAACTTTTGTGTAAAAGAAGTTCGATTTTGTAAGTTTGGAGTTGGCTTGTTTTGTAGTAGCATCAGCTGTTGCATGTTTTGTGAGGTGTGCCTTTGGAGTTGATCTGTGGTAGTGGATGGGGCTTATCTGCTACACAGTTCACACGCCTTTACAAGGGCAATGGAAGGAATGTGTCTCAACTTGGAACATCTTGTAACAAATTGCTAAATTGTGGCTAAAACCCAAATGTGCTTTCTTTTTGTAGATTATTTTTTTCTCATTTGCATTTGTGAATCATTCATCTATTTGTCCTCAGCTAGTGATATTCCTGTAGTATACTTAAGTGAATTTCCATTAGCTACCTGCAAAGTACACTTTTTGTACAGCATACTGATTCTTATGATGACCTAGTTATGATAGTAGCAACGTTAATCTATTAAGCATTAGACAACTGATTATTTTCTTGAGTGATAGAAAGTAAACACAGAATAAGGTGGTTTGTTTTTTTATTTTTTTTTTTGGTCTAAAATGTTGGATAGTGAAAGAAAAAGTGAAGCTGCCTATTCCTGTGTGTCAGTAATTTAAAGTGAAGGTAAGACTACAAATGAATAGCTCAAGTGAAGACTCAGCAGACAGTCTCACATGAAATCCTTGCTGCTCTGAATCTATTTTGGAGAAAGCACAACACCATATAGGCTGTTACTTTTTCCTGTCTTGAGATAACTTGTTTTACCTTTTGGAAGGATATACATGTATACATACTGTTTCCTTCAAAAAGTAAGCATGGGGAGTTAAATGTGTGATTTACTTGTTCCATTAAGATCTAGGATAAAGTCTGAAACAAATTTTTGTTAACAGGAGGTATTTAACTTACAGAATTATTATTGAATTAAGTAATTCATATTGTATCTGAACTTTTTCATTATTTACCATTTTAGGATCCATGTTTGTAAATTGGAAAGAAGTGCAGGTAGTTTTTTGTTCTTTTTAACATCCTAATCCTCATGAGATATTAAGAAACTTCTATGACTGATCTGAAAAATTCTCTTCCATTCAGCATATTTGAGAAGGGGGTTATGTATTATTTCCAAAATAATAATAATAAAAAAAACCACAATGCAGTACAAAGTACAGTAAAATGCATGATTTTACTACCAATGCATATTATTTAATATTTCATTTTTTAAAAAAGTAAAGTAGGTTAGAACTGCTGTGAAGAAAATCTGTAGACCTCATTAGGCTGCATTTAACTGCTGTAACAAAACTAGGCAAATACATACATGATAGGGGCTGCAGGTCTTAAATTTACTATTTCAGAGAAAAGAATGACTCTTAAAGCTTTATTACTTTCTCATTCTCTAAAACATTTGTCTTATTAATTTGCTTCTCTGTTATACTCTCACAGTATACATTTCTAGGGCAAAACCTATTCTAAGAGATTTCTCATATACCTTCAACGCAGTGATTATTTTTGGCCATGACTGTTAAATTCTTGGTTATGTTGTGGGTAATACTGAAGTTATCTAGTATCTTGTTTGGAAAGGAATAGCTCTTGTGTTAATAGCTCTGTGTGGTGCTCATGGAACTTTCTGAGGTAAGATGTTAAAGAGGGAGTTAGTGTATTGCCTAGCCGCTGCATGGAAGGTTTACGAATTCATAGCTGATGCAAGGTGTGTTTAATTCTTGGGGCCAGGCAGAATGGCAGGAGTGCAGGTGAGTGTGGAGGTAATGGGACTGCTGGCTCTGAATGGTGGTCCTAATCTCTGTGATTTTTCTTCGCTGTGATGCAAAAAATTCTAGAGCTTTTGTCTGTTAAGATCTAGTTCATTCTACTTCCTAACAACCAAGGCATGTAGAAGCCCAACTGCATGGTACGATGTCCTTGTGTAGTACCTTCTGCTAGTGCGGCATGAGCCCCGCACCGGTGGTGCAGAACTGCTTTGTTTAGTTCTGTGTGACAGCACAATTCCTGTTCTTTGGTTTCTGCTGCTTTACTGATGCATGGCTGTCATAATGGAAACTGTTGTCATGCTGCAGCTAGGGATCTAGCCCACTAATGGATCCGTGACGTGAAGTATGAAGTGAATGGATTATGCTGAATCAGAATTCTTAGCCTTGTTATTGAACTGATCTGTGTTCTCCTCTCAGTTGATGCCAGTAGTTCTGTCCATCATCATTTTATTGGTAGGGTATCCTGTATGAGAAATTAAGAGCAGGTTCCTAATACATGAGAAGAGATTTTTCATTTTGTAATCTGTGACAAGCTGACAGAACATGAGCAAATGCAATGGCCTTTCTGTTTCTGATATTTCTATCTGTCTGGACATGGGTACCTTGTCTTTTGACAACAGTCAGTGCAGAGAGTACACATGATGGTTAGATATGCACTTAACGCATTTCAGATCAGACATAGGAGGTATTCTGGATGAACGTGTTAAACCAAAGCATGTTGTTACAGACCTTTCCTGAACAGTATCAACTTTCAGACTTGATCTCAATCTACTGTCACTTTGAATTGTGGCTTTTCCAAGGTCTGTGCTATGGTGAAGTGAGATTTATTCTATTACTCTGACTGTCGTATTTTTGGGGAGTGGGCTTTTAATTCATTGCATGTTCTTATAATTGAAATACTGGTGCCCAGTTAGCTGCAGTATCATACCCTGCCACAGCTGAACGTGCAGGCTTCTGGTTAGCTATGGTTTCTCTCTCACAAAGGATTTGTTATGTGTAGCAAATACCATGGATGGACTTAGAACTCTAACTGCACCGGCAGTCATGTCTTTTGACAGGTCTGAAGAAAATTTGGTGTTTCTTTATCCTAGCCACTTGCATGTACCATCTAAAATTTGCATGGTAAGCACATAATTTTGGAGGAGCTTGGTCATAAAAGGTGGGTGGTTTAGGACCTTGGTTAAAGGTGTTAAGTTGAGAAAGACGTAGCTAGAAGGAATATGAATGCTATGTGCGATTCAGACTGAAGTACTACGGATTTCTTTCATTCTTTCACAGTTCACAGAAAATATGTTCTCAAAGAGCCTCTCTCATAATGCTTAAAAAAAAAAAGATAGCAATATTGAATTATTTTTTTTTTTTTAAGTCAGCTTTGATTTCTACACTGCTGAATAGAGATGAGCAGCCTTATGTGGAGTCTTCAGAATGCATAGCAAGAGGTGTTCAAACACCTGGTGTTGCATCTAAATATATGGAAAACAGCAATGCCTCGACCCGAGGAAAATGAATTAAATCCAGTATTAAATAAAACACTGCAAAAAAATTGGACTTGCCTGTTTGTGTATGAACAGTAAAGGCTGGGTCTACTTGTGTTTTCTAAGTGCTCGATTCTTTTCTGCTAAGTCATCACTCCTGTGTTCTTTGCCAAGTGTTAGCTGTGTATTAGCCTGTGGGCTAAAACACAAGGCTGCATCTGAACCAGTTCTTGGTAGCTTGCAACCCTTCCATAGCTAGAAACTGTGAATACCATGATAAAGTGTTTTCAATTATAGTCTGTGCTTTATAGAGATCCATTAGAAGCCCTCCATTTGAGGTATGTTGCTTCTGGTTCTGTCGACCAAGTTCACCGTTAATTGGAGGATATCTTTGCTTATGTGACTCGAATTCACATAAGCGTTACTGTTTTCAAGTAACTTCGTTATGTACCATATATTTTTTTTTTCTATTTTACTATTCAGTGGCAACATTTCACTCCCTTCAACTTGTTAATAGTATGTAGAAATAAAGCAGGTGACAGCAGCACTCGCCATTATATTCTGGGTTTCAGTCTTAGACTGAAGGGACTCCCCTTAGTCTTCTGCCCCTTGATTCTGTGGATGAGATAATGTGGTATAATGCAGGAGGAGCAAATCAACTTTAATTCAATTAGCTTACAACTTGTGTAAACTTGGGCAAAATTGCACATCTTGACCAAAGCTTTCATATTTGATGTGGTAAGCTGTTTTTTAAAATCTCACACAATGTTTCTTGACATGCAGATGTCAACAGAACATTTGGCAGGCAGAAAAATGCTTATGCTGTCACGGTATACAAGGAAACTTCACAGTTTAATTTTAGCAAAGGAAATGTAAAATGATTTGATCCACAAAACAGAAAACAAACGAGTACTCCGTTGACCAAAGAACGCGTATCTCAGTGCAGACTCATGCATAATTTTGGAGAAACATATGAGAAAGTTTCTCATGCAGATTTTCTTTACAATATTTATGAGATAAATGATTGAGAAGCTAATTTTTCAAGGTATAACCACACTCATCTTTGCTGTAGAAGATTTGAACAATTGCATCTCCATCTGGTCATTTGATGGAAACTTTTTGAAGCTTAAACAGTCGGTTTAGATTCTACAACAGATCACAGCTTTGAAAGATCTTCCCCAGCATTATTGTGTTATCTGATTGAGTCTACATTTGCTAGAGATTACAGCTGTGATTATATAACCAAGAGATACAGGCGGATAGATAAAGATGAAAATCCTTTGTGTTATTTGGCTTTGATTTTTTGTTTGTTTGTTTTCCCCCAGATTCAAGTTGAATATAGAAACTGGAAAGAAACAGGTAGAACATAGGCTTGGGAAGTGACAGATAGGAAATTGCAGTTGGAAAATGATACAAATCAGGGTTATTGAAAAGTTGTGTGTTTATGTATACATATACATTTATATATATACGTATGTGGAAAATCTTGCAGATGCACTTGCTGTGAGCTCACTAACAGCAGTAGGAATAATTCTGCTGTAAAACAAGTTCTTTGTTAATTCTTAATTTTTATCTAAACTTTTCTTTTTTTAATTTGGATTAAGATGGTGGTGGTAAGTAGTTTTGTTGCAATAAAAGAATTCAAACTTCATTAGCAAAATGCAAAGCCATCTTCTTTGCTATCTTACTGTGTATGAAAATAGAGTTTTACACACAGCAACATTAATTACAATTATCTGTAGCATTCTAATTCATTGACTGTATTTATTCAGAACTCTATTAGTGTTAAACAATTAATGGTAAGTTGAACTTTAAAGTGGATAAGAACGTCATTCTAAGCTGTAATAGCTTAGCGGATGAGCATATTGTCCTAAATTGGCTTAGCTACATCGTTAAATGGTTGCTGTATACACTGTGCGTAATTATATGATGACTGAATGCTATTAAATGTATCTCGTAGTCTTTTAGGTACACATCACAATATTTTAGCCAAAGTTTCAAAAAATGTCTGTTACAGACATTTTTGAAAAACTGTTTTTTCAAGCACCATTTCTGGATTAATTTTAGATCAACGTACAAAAATACACAGGTCAGAGGATTTGACTTACCTGTTAAACCAGTTTTAGGTAAGTGTGTTTACTTTTTGGGACATTACTTTTCACTTGTGCTGGTTGAAAAAATATTTTAGACTTTACTTAGTATCTTAATTCTCTTTCCGTACACATTCACTTGTAGTGGATTTGCATTCATAACATATTTTTCCATTTTATGTGCTCTATATATTATAGTAGGTAACAGAGAAGAGAAATTGCCAGACTGTTTAAAAATTCAGATAAATACTTGTTTTTTCTATGACTTACATTTGCATTTGTACTTTTTTTTTTTTCCCCATACTGCTAAATGCAGTAAGGACATGACCCAAAGATCAAGTAATCTGTTTTCTAAAACAAAAATATTCTAGCAGACACACTTAGAACTAAGTGTATGTGGGAAGGATAGTTTGTCCTTACTTTTGCATTAACATATGTGGGAAGAATATTTTCTTCTTACTTTTTCGGTACAGCCAGGTACACACATGCACACAGCCACAAATATCTACGTATCTCTCTGTATTTATAAATACGGGCTATTACTTTCAAGCCGTAGTGGGGCAGTGTATGTTGCAGGAACAGTCCAAGGCAGAAATTGTGAGACTGAAAACAGCTGTTGTGTCCTAGTTCCCCTGCTTGCTCCCTGGAGAAATAATATGTTGCTTATCTCCAGACAGTAGTTGATTATTTTCTCCTACGCGTTCCTTGGCTGTTAGCACGCTTTTGGAAGAGACGAGGCAGAATCACAGCACCACGTGTCTCTGCTTCTCGGAGAGAGGAAACGGTGTCCTTTGTAGTCTGTTCTTCCCCGTCAGACAGCCAGCAGTGGCCTACACAGGAGAGTAACTAATTCATGCTCCTTGACCTTCTGCATGTAAAACAAGCAATATTATTATCCTCATTTGCACTTCTTTATTATTTACTATAGTGATAACATCAGAGGTCCACAGTCAGGTTTGAAGTGCTGTTGTCTTGGGTTCTGCATGTGTAGAATCCAGCAGCAGTTACCAGGAGGATGAGGTTTTGGTGCTGATGTGACAACTCAGCGAGGGATTTGGGGGCTCTGGCATGATGCCCCAGGGCTGGACTGCTTCAGCCCTGCTGCCCGGCTGCAGAGCTCCTGTGCAGGCACATTCAGCTGCTGGTTTTGTGGATTACACTGTGTGATTCGGTGAACCAGGAAGGTAAGAAGTGTTTTACCTCCTGCCTCACTTCATGGACTGCCGCAGCTTTGAGAGAGGATTATTTTGTGTTTAACCTGTTATCTTGAAGTCATCCCTAGCTCAGGTCAGACAAAGGACAAAAGGCCAACTGAAAGTAGTCACAGCATCCAAACACAATACCACGAATGTTTCTGCAAATGGTGTAAGTGAGGAAAAAGCTTCTTAATCAGTTCTTAATGAACTAATTTCAGGCAGGTCTCCCTCACCTTCCTGCTGTCAGCTGAGCCGCAGGCTTTGCTGACAGTCTGTCCTTTTGCATACTGTATGTCTCGAGATGCCTGTTACAGGGAGCAGCTTTGTGGTGAGATGTAGAATTTACTGGGAAGCCCTTGGTCTTAAAGGAGGGGATATTTTCTTTATCTTGAGAAATCATTTATTTCTTTCACCAGAAAATAGTCCAGTTGTTCCTAAAAACTAATTGTTTTTGTCCCCTTCTGCAAGATCACTCTCTGTTATGACAGGGAACAAAGCACAGTCTTACCTGGCTGTTGGTGACTCCTCCCCATCCCTTTTGGTGATTCAATGTTTATTTCACAGCATTAACTCCTTTTTTTTTTATTATTATTATTTTTTCCTGAACTTAATATTCTGTGTCCATTCATCCTTTAACAAGCATACATGTATTTGATACAAATGTCAAAAGTGGGTGAGTGTAGGTGGCTCATTACTGGCTCCAGATTGAGACTGAGCACCATGGTAATCACCATTTTGTGGATACCAGGGGTTTTAGAACAATTGACCTCCATCATCTTGCTTTCAGCAATGCAGAAACACGGGGTTTCACAGGCGAGGCAGAAACACAAACTAATGCGTCTGAATTAATTACCATTATAAAATGCTACCTTTTCAAATTTTATTTTCAATCTGACCCTCCCTGGACTTGGAGCAGCTAGCCGGAGCTCTCTATCCGTGTGACTAATGATGTTGAATATCATCTTTGCCATTGTGGTTCAACTGGTTATTATGAATCTGTTTGCCTGAACAGAGCCCCTAACTATGAGTACAGTTAAGCTCCATTTTCAGCGGTTGATCAAGACTACCTTCAACAAGCAACCATTTTATTAGTGGTTTGTAGTATCTTGGTATTGTTTATTTGGTGTAGATCTTCTGTGGTCCTTGTAAGAATTCTTTTTCTTAAGCTCTGTCGGGCTGTGTTTTTATTTATTTATTTGTTATTTTTATTTGTGTTGGTTAATGTTTGTTTTTGATTGAGTTTGTCTTGCCACAAGACAAAATACTCACAAGTATTTTGTGGTCCAAAATCAGTTGTGTTGATCCACAGTCAGTCTGGGTTTTCTCTGTGGATTCTGTTTTAGAGGAAGAGGCAGGGTAGATGTGGCATCCTGACCCTGCACTCCTTTATTGCATAAGAGGAAGAACTAAGCATGTGCACTCGGAGGGAACAGATGTGGACAGTTAATTCTGTTGCCCTGACCAAGTGATTAAGGGAATTAAACCTGGCCCATTCCATTATGCTGAGTGTCCTTACACCCACTCCTGTTTAGAGGCAAAATGCTGCTTAAAGTGAAGAGTTATTGAAAAGCAGAGCACAAAACAAACATTATCAATCACAGATGTGACATCTAACCTCTGTGCCTAAACAAATGCCTTCATGAATATGAGATTCCATTGCTGTGACCAATTGAATTAGACTATTTAAAAAAAAAAAAAAAGAATATTATGAGACACCCATTTGAGTTGTGCTTTGTGATTAGATTTCATGAAAATTGCATCTATTAAAAAGGACTAGGGTGGTAAATGCACACAGAAAAATTACAGTCTGTTTTCTCTATAGTGCTGGGATATATTTTGTTACTGTTTTTAAAGAATATTGCTGTACACTTTTCTATCAGGCTTTGCCCTAGGGTGATGGTTTGGAATTTTTAATTTAACTTTTTCTGTCATGACAAATGTAGAGAACTAGACAGCTGGGAAATTGTAAAAGTAGGTTTAAAAGGGAATTATCGAGTCCCTCCACTCCGGTGGATTTAGCAAACCAAATTCTACAGGAACACTATCGATTCAGCTTGCAGAAGTAAGACCACAGTCTTATTTGTGAAATACAGCCATGCTAATCATTACTAATTTTTCATAATTAAAGGGCCATAATGTTCCAGAACTGCTTTCCTGTAATATTAATAGAATTAAAGATGGGCTGCAACCTTGAACTTGAAGCTTTACATGGTAAATACAAAAGGAAAGGTTAACAAATGCTTGATGATGTTTTCAAGACTTGGAATGGTATTAGTTAAGCTGCACATTCCAGTAAGTGCAGAATATATGTGACAGTCTTACATATTGGGATACAAAAATCGACATCCTTAACCAAAATGAGATGAAAGGGATGAAGAGGGTGAAAGTGGATGGCACTAAGTTCAGAAGCAGTACTTTTATGAAGAATTCCACCTCTCCCATCAGCAAAGAGAGAGTGCAGTGGTGTTTCTACCCTACCACACCCTTGGACATAACTCGTACTGTCTGTAAAGACAAGAGTTCAACTTTTATGGCAGCTTCAGGCAGGTAGGTGTTCAGGAAATGTGATGGTTCAAGAAAAACACAATGGCCTCTCCTACTTCAACTCCAAATCTGTAAGGATGCAAACCTACTGTTATGTCTTTACCCTCCACTTCAAAGTCTCCTGCCTGTAGGTGAGGGCAAGAAAGGATATATAACATATCCTCTCAGTTCCTTATACTCTGCTCCTCTGAAGGGAGGAGAAAAAAAAAAAAAGAGCCCAAACCTATGACTTTTGGAAGCTGTAGCAGCAGCATAAAAAGTAAGTTTCACAAACTCCTGCATGTGTCAGGAGGTAAGAAACTGCTCCTTGCCAGTTGTTTCATGCTAATACTCATCAATATCCCGAGCTATGGGAGGAGTGCAGGAACTTCCCATGGGTTGAGGGAAGCAATGTTGCAGGTGATAGCTCCTGAAGCTGTTAACCGAGTGTTGTCTTTTAAACTCTGTGGATATGTTTTGCGTTTTACCGGGGTTTGCATTTTACCAAGGCTGATAGTTTAGACCACTGCTCACTAGGGAAGTATATTCAAGTGTATTTTTCAAGAGTTGATACATTAGACTGTTTAATTTTATGGTCCTGTGACTGAACGTAATTAATATTTTTAAATTAATTTCAGGCAACCTATTTAGCGTCCTGTATTTGCAGGAATTAATGCCACTACCGATTTTGTTTTCTTGTTCACAGTTATTTTGCAAATATTTGCTTTTGTCACTGCTGTTGATAAACAAAACGAAAGCTTTTTATTTCAATTGAAAACAAAATATGTCTTTTTTTGAAAATTAAAATACATCTGAGATTTTTGAATAGGAACTGTATTTCAGCATTAGGAAACTTAGGAAAATTGCTTTTTTTTTTTTTTTTTTTCCCTCTTTCCCCTTGCTTATGATATGCTGCAGAGATTCTAATACCAGCTATCTTTTTCCAAGGCCTTGAGCTATGTTCGCTCTTTTTTACTGTGGCATCCCCTACAGCCTCAGTCTTCTGGCCATTTTATAGACTTCTTACCGTGTTAAAAGGACCTTTTTTTTTATTTTTATTTTTTTTTCCTTTTGAGCTTTTGAAGGTACAAAGTTTTTATGAATCTTTGAATCAAAACCACTTCTAAACAAAATTTTAACTTTAAAAATACTTATCAGGTGCAATTGTATTTAACATATTTGGTTTGCAGCTGACATTGGGGCTCAACAGTTTTGATTTTGGCTGTCCTTTATTTCTTCAAGTTCTGCAGCAGCACAAATGTTCTCATGTGACCTTTCAGCCTACTGTTTGCAGAAAAACTACTAGGGAAAGATTGGATTAAATAGTGATGAATGGAAATGCAATGTTTTGTTTTTTTTTTTTTTTTCCTCCCTGTTCTTCTTAAATGGAAGATTTATAGTCCTTTTTTCATTTGCTGTACTTATGGCTGGAACAAATTGAAGAACTCCTCAACTTTCTTCCTCTAGGCCAAGAGTGGGCTGTGACTGCCCCTGGTTTGTGAGAGTGAAGAGGTCTAAAAGCTCTCTATCCTTGGTTTGTTACTACTTCTGAGTCAGCTGAGTGTGCTGCAGCCAGTAGGCTCTGCGGCTGGGTTAATGAAAATACCTGTGATGGAGCACAAACGCTGTCTGTTCTGCTACTTGTGAAGACTGGCGAGTCGGCGTAAGAATTGCACAAGGAATTGATCAGAATTGGAAAAAATTGAAGTGGGGCTAAGAAGTAGAAGACTTTTTTTTAAAGTTGTGAAATAATAAATATGTTCCTTTCTCCCCATGCTGACTTAATATTCTTGGATATTTTCTCACTGAAACTAAGTCAAATGACTCAGTAAGACCAGCAGTGTCTGAAGGGAGACATGCCTTCTAATATCTGTGTTCTTGGGGAAGGTGGGAGTGTTAGTAAAACTGTATTTAATGGTTAGCATAGGAAGATGGAAACGTTAGGAGGACTTGTGTGTCTGAACGTATGGACTTCTGATAACACGAGTTGTCATGGAAAAGGTTAAAAGTTCCTAGTATAAATGCTAGGGGGTTTTATTTCATTAGCTTTTTTTTTTTTTTCTCCTTACAATTCTATATTGAATTACAAGTGTCCAGATGACTTTAAACAAGGATGGTCATTCCTAATGTTACTTGCTGTCTTTTGCCATAGGATTGTTGGCATGTTCTATTAATCTTTCAGTCATTGTACTTCTGGCAGTGTGCTATTTGATTTGTATCCTGCCGTACGTTGGAAAGAATGGTGGAAGGAAAGACAATGCAAAGATATTAATAGAAGAACAAGTGAAAGAAGAATTTTTGGATCAAATGCTGCAGTAGCAAGCAGCATTTTCTTTTTATGTCATCCTGAGTCAAATACAAGATAGAAATACCTGGGATACTTCTTGTCTAATAAACTAAACCATGAAACCAGTGTGGATCTATTCATCCACTGCAAAGAATCCTCTCTGCTGGTTATTGTTATTATACTGGGAAAAGGAAGGAGAAAGAAAAGAGAAAATGCTTCTTTTTTTTTTTTCACTGCTGTCATCACTCATCCTAATGAGGACAAAAAAGGTTACCTCTACTAGGAGCATGATGCTTTCATGTACTCTGAAACCCACCTGCTCACTTCTTAATGAGAATGTAAGGTTTGGAGATACTGTGATCGTGTTAGGTTATTTCTGAAATACATTACACAAAAAATAACTGTCAGCTGCCTATTTGGTAACCACAAGTTCTTAAATCCAGACATTTCCTGATATATTCTTGAAATAAATTTTGAAATCCTTTATTCTGACTGTTTTAGACTTTCCCAAGTGTCAAATAGACCAGCTGCGTCTGTCTTGGAGGCTTATAGGTTGCATTTGACATAAACATACTGCAGCAGATGCACTTATAATATGCAATATATATGTATGTATACGTAAATATCCAGATCAGTACTGTGGTTTGAATGTACAGAAGATCTGAAAAAGCTTATGAGCTTTTAGAGACTGTTAGTGAGAGGAGGTGATTTTTCATAAGGTATTTTTGACATATCTGACCTGTAAATTTCACCTATTGTTCTGCTTCTGAGTTTGTGCTTGTATTGTGGAGTTGAAGTGTCATCACCACCCTGTGCTGGGTGTAAAGAGCCTGAACTTATTCAAGTGCAAAAGAGATGGTTTTATTTCGAAAGAGGGTTGTGTTTTTTGTTTGTTTTCCCTTTGGAAATTATAGCTTAATGCATACCATATTTCATATACCACAAAAGATACAGCTTGTTTTTTTTCCTGTACCTATTTGTAACTTTGATTATTGTTAAGTATTTAAAACAGAAGTAGTGTATGTGTGAACTTCAGTGGTTACAACCTACTTGAAGCTGGTACAAACTACATGTTACCACCTCATTTATAGTCACTTGAAAAAAACAACTAATAGGAAACATCAGCTTTTAAGCTTGTCAGTGATCATAAACTTAAGCAGCTTTCTTAAGTCCCATTTGATGTATTTAAGCACAGAATGTTTTGCTCCAATCTCTCCATTATTATTACCACTGTTCAGAACTGCACAGAGGGAGAAACAGATCCTATATTATCAGCTGCCAAATCATTTCAACACTTTTGAGGGGAAAAAAAGCAACTCTTTCACTTCCACATGCAATTTTACTAATGGTAAATTTGAGTAGAGACCAAGTGGTGTCTTTATGTCTCTAGGTCTTTTTGATTGTGTAGTTCAGGCTTGGTTTTAATACTGTTATTTTGTTTCATGTAATTGACTCTTTATATTCTAACCTTGTGGCTTTCAGTTAAATATGAATTAATGTTTGCTTTCTTAGTAACAGGTAGGTCTGGCTATCCGTAGGTGGTGTGGGATCTTTTTGTTTGTTTGTTTGCTTGGTTTCTTTTGGTCACTTAAATTGTGCATGTGTAGAAATCAGCTTGTCTGGTAGGCACAGGTTTACAGTAGTAATCAATTGCTTCCTCTAACACAATACAGTTAGACTTGATGGAAGAATTGATTAAGTTGATTTGTGCTGAATAGCTGTCCATTGTCAAAAATTCATTAGCAGTCATTGGCCTGCTAATAAAAGTAGCTCATAGAACAAAGTAATTTTGAGTTAGAGGAACAGATGTAGGCTCATTGGTGTCAAGGAGTTCACCATCAGGAGTTCAAACTGAGTAATGGTTAGCCAATGGAAATAGGAGAGTTATGACTCAAAATCCTTGAATTTCTTAACCCTTGCAAATACAAGTCTTTTGAGTGCCAAATTGACTTGCTAATGTATAGCACAGTTGGGGCATATCAGAGTCTAAAAGCTACACAAAGAGTGACAGGAGGAGTTAACTGGTCCTTAAAGTGATCAGATTAATGCTCAACGAGAGGGGCAACAAGGGGTTGCATGTGTGTGAGGTTGCTTTTTTTTCTTTTTTTCTTTCTTCCTGTTTTATTAGGATTTGGGAGGGGAATTCATGCTTTTTGTCTCTTTAATTCTCCAGAGGTCGTTAGGAAGCAGCCATGTATTTCACTGTAACTGTGAAAGTGGAGTATGTCTTTGTACTTACTGGTTGTTTTCATATTTTATTTCAAAGTAGGAAAAAAAGGAGTAGAAGGAAGAAGGATTACGTGATGAGAGTTGAGTTTTACAGGGTTGGAAATCTGTCCTCATTACTGTTGCTGTTATTTTGACAGCCCTTTAGCATGATTCCCAATTCCTGACCTAATGTTTCTAGTACAAGAGCTCTTCCATCGTTGTGGTCCTTTGAGTCTTTTCATAGCTGCCCAGTGCTTAGAGAGAAGTGTGTCCTCAGTGCTGGAGCTCCCACTGGCTTACTGCTCCATGGTACAACACCTTTGCTCTGACCTTAGGAAAATGAGCAAACAATGGCAATGCTTTAAGCTTTTGTTTTAGAGAGTATTAGTTTCCTACGATAAGATAGTTGTGCTGATGGACTGTCGGTCTATGTAGATGAAGTTAAAAGGACAAGGCATAATGCCCATAAGTATATTTTTTTTCCAGTCATTTAATTCTGTTTAAACCAGGACATCACTTTTGAATCACTGAATAAAGAAACAAATGAAGATTTTTAATATTATTACATTATATTCCCTCAGGTCATAATACAAAGATTAGTGTTACATAAAGGCTTTCATCATAAAGTTTCATATTCTGATGAAAAAGATTGTGTTAATGACATGAAACTACTGGAAGATACTGCTACACAATTAAATGATACAGAAATTCAACACTTTATCCTTCAACTTGTTTTCCTTACTATTGCATATTGTTAGTCCACTTTCACATAAATATTTCTTGTATCTGGTGGATAAGCTCAAATAAGATGTTGTTAATTGGACAAAAATGCTTGAATTTCTATAATGTAAGAATAACTCTATCCTCTTACCTGCCTTTTAACTGTGATTTAGCTGAGTGTGAAGCATAGTCAGTTCCATTAATCAGCATCAAATCAAATCTGTTGCTTTATATTAAAATTAAAGTGCAAAAATAAATAAAATTTAAGCTTGCCAAACTCCACACATGAATTTTCTTTCTCTTGTAAGCACTGATAATGTCACTGACACCTGTAGCATCACCGGTAGAATTGAAACAGTATTTCTTGTGGTGATTTAAGTGACAATGATAATCTCTCTTGCTAGAGAGATGGAATGCTCTAAGCATTGGTTTCTGCATGAAAATAAAGAGAATGTTTCAAATATATCGTGTGAAAATACACAGGTCTTGCTTTAATTTTGTCTGTAAGGATTTAGAATAGAAATGCTTTTGATGATGTATATGGATGAATTCTTATATGCTTGTTTTTGTATGAACTAGTTAAGTATTTTTGGACTTCACAATTATTTCCTCTTTTAAAATTGAATTGAGTGGTAATGCCAAAGCTCTGGTGTCATGCAGCTTAATGTATTCAGCTACCAGTCCTTAATGATCACGAGGATGTGCTGTTTGTGCTCATGATTTTAGGAGCTAATATTTATGTTTACTTAGATTTGGATGTTGTGTACTGCATGAAGAAAACATAGTGGAATGAATTTCTTTTGTGTCATGTAGCACTTTTTTCATGTTGGATGTTGGGAAGGAAAGCCAGTTTTTGGTCATTCTTCGATGCGCAAGATTACTGCATAGTCCAGCTTCACTCAGCCCAGTTCACGAGACTCTTATTGAGAGAAATGGTGTGCAAGTCTCAGTCTTGCTTTCCTGTTAGAGGAGTTTCATTACACTGTTTGTGGTATATTGCATTTCATTATAATTGCTGGGGGATCCATCGTGAAACAACAGATGCGGAGGTTCTCTGTGAAAGGAAGGGAGTAGCCTAACTCTACTTCGGTGTTGGTGATATATCCAAATGGTCAAAAGTCCTCTGTGTGCATGGTCATGGACAAAAGTCTAAACTGGAGTTGAAGAACTCAAAGAAGAAACCAAGTGTCCACCCAGAGCTAGGAAATAGGAGAAACTAAGTTCAAGGGTATGGGTCACATGCTTGCAGTCTAACTTCTTCACACCTTATTGCTATGTCCTTTTTTTAAATACACTGAATGGCTCCTCAGATGTTGTCATCAACTCATCAGGGCTGTCCTTAATTTAGGAAAACGCTTGCTGCAGATTTTGCTCATGAAACTAACGTGACCAGATGCTGGGACCCTACTTGTTCCACTGTTGGTGATGTGTTTGAGACTTGTTATGGTGAAATGTCCTGAAGAGAGAACCTCAAAAAGCTAAAATGAGCTCTGATAAATAGGTTGAACTGACAGTTTCTCAAGCATAATTACAAATTAGTTAGTGTTGTAAGAAAGATGATTAAAACTTCTGTCAGAAAAAAGAACTGAAGTTTTCTTCGGTTAGTAAAATGAAAAGGTTATGTGCCCTAGAGTAGTAAAGAGAGAAATGGCATCTCATGAAGAAAGACCAAGTTATTTTGGGATATTTAGGCTATAAACCAACGATAGAGACTGACATAGTGATAAAGTCTTTTTGTACTTTCTTAAAATGGAAATTATTAGAAATGCCATTATTAGAAAATTACAAAATGAACCAATAAGTATGTAGTAAGATGCATTTGCTAAAAACACTGTAGACTGCTAAGTAGATAAATGTTCAGGATGGTTGTAGATAGTTGAGAAAAAGATTCTTTCTCAGCACAGAGATGTGACAAATGACTTTATGGTTTCCTCCTCTCCACTGAACTGATACATTTACAGTTTCTCTCTCTCTGAATGTCTGTGCAAATATATATTTTAAATTTTATTTTATTTTATTTTTCTGGCAGAGAATATACAATGCTTTATCCATGCTTGTGTCCCTATGTGGTCATCTACATGTCTTTTTTGCAATTGCTCAGTGTTTCATTTCTGGGCAGACATCTTTATTGATTTATTATATAAAACAGAGCACTTACTTTAAGATGATGTTTTTGTGAAAATTGTCTGTCCTTCAGCCTACTTTATCAACACAGTGCAAATTAATTTTACATTTTTAAAAAGGCCATTTGTTGGCTCAGAATAAACGTGTCAAGAGCATAGCTGCTGACAAGAATTCTTGGAAAAAAAATGAATCAGGTCTTGATGTTCTCCACCTAGCTAGAGAAAGCATCTGTCCATTTCATGCCACCAGTCTCCACGTCTTCCTCTCCTGCCCCTACTATAAAGACTAACAGGATGGAAGTTGTGTATAACAGATGGACCAGTTTCTAATTTTTCCAGTTTTACCAGTTCAGGTAGGCAGCTAAATGTGTGGGGAAATGTTAAATAGGGGGAATTATGGGGACACTGGAGAAATTCATATAATAAGACTTTTTGATGCAAGGAAGTAGAAACCCATCACCTGCCAGGCATAGCAGCATGAAACTCCTTGAGGGTTAGTTCCCGCTATTTCTTTGAGGAGGAAGCTTTTTCTGTGTTCAGAAGCAGCTAATACTTGATGTAGATAATGTGAAGTTAGTACTAGTGCCTCAAAATTACAGACACTGATGAGGTTATTTCCAGCATTCCTGGTCCCAGGGACATGTCCATTACACATACCTAGCCATCCGCTGTAGAAGAAAAAGGACACATTTGAAGATGAGTTGGGGCTGGAAATCGTTTGTGATTTGTATTATTCTAAATGGTGGACTTGTGTAAGAGAATAGGCAAATCTTTATTTTTCTCAGTTTCTTCCTTTTGGCAGTCTCAGTAATACTTCTCTGCATGATTTTATGCTTTTCAATTGTACTGTGCTGCTGTCTGTTTCATTAATAAAGAAATTAATATTATCCTTGGTACAAAGAGAGCTGTAGTCTTTTATATGGGTCATAAATCCTGTTGCAGTTTCTGGAATTCAAACCAAGTTGACAGATCAAAGCACTTAAATTCTGCCAAGGTGCTTCTCACCTCCTTCACTTTATGACTTTTTTTTTTTTTTTTCAAAGGCTCTTGTCAAGTATCACACTAGACTATGTGTATATTCTTTCACTAAAATATTGGCAGTGATTTGCATTAGTCCAATGTTTGCATATTTGTAAACACAATTTAAACGTATTTGTATTTAAATCTTGGTGATAATAAATTTGTTTTCTTTTAAACTGAGAGCTTTGTATTTTTATAGCTTTGAAAATTTTTCAGTCTTCAAGTAAAAGCAATTTTTAAATAAAGTGTAATGTTAACATCTAAAAAAAGGCATAAATTGGTTATGCATCTTATTTATGAATGTAAAGGTTCAATTGTGTGCAGTTGTTTGTTAGCCTAATTTCTACACACTGAGTTTTTATTTAAATTTTGTTGACAAGTCACCTGTAGTAAAACAAAGTTCAGGTGTTAATTGTATATGATTTACTTATTCTTTTTGCTCTTATTATTTCAGTAAAATATTTGAGTACTAAATTCTAGTGTTGAATGAATAAATGAATAATGACCATGCTGCAGAAATGCTTCAAGTCTATAAATGGTGTTATGTTAGCTGAAGTTAATTTTTGGATTTCTACAGAAAATACAAATACATTTTCCACTTTTTTTCCTTTCAGTCAAGAGGTTACTAAGATGACATTTTAATAAAAGTATTACTACTAATTATTTTTCTCATGTAATATTTTTGAGACAAGCATGGCAAAGTTAATTTTTACGCATTTTCCACATAGATGCTAAATACAGAGAAGTAGTGGGACAAGCTTTCCAGAGCTCAGGCATTGCCGAGCTGAGGCGTGGCAGTATGGATTGCCAGTGCTCACAGTCTGCTTAGACTTTCAGGAGTGCTCCTGCCATGGGTAAGCTGGGCTTTACAAATGCCAAATACTGCCTGGTGGCTCTCAGACCAGCTGCCCTTGCTTCATATGAGCGTGTAGGATTCCCAGCCGTGTTGTGTGACGAGGCTTTCACAGTGGGAAGGCGGCCTCGGCCTTGTGCCTCCGTCCTCGTGTGGCCCCCGGGCACTGAGGTGCTGGGCAGCTGAGTGCCACCCGGGCTCCGGCCCTCAGACACAACTTCTGGGAGGGATCCCTGTAACAAAAACAGGATACACGTGCAGTTATGTTTAAGGAAGAAAAATGGGTTTAGTAATGATAGTTAAACAAATGGAGCTATAACTCATTCCGTGTGTTTTTATCTCACAGTTCGTATATTTTACGTGGTGACATACTGCAGGTCACACTTAGCTGAATATATTTTTCAGTGAGCTGGTTTGACAAGTAAAGAGACTTGCAATCTAACAGTCTCAGCAGAGACATGCTGTTACACTGAGAATATGATGGAAATAAAACTGTTTGGGATTTGTAGGGTTTCTCCAGTCTGCATTCCTTGTTTCCCCTCCCTCTGTCCTTCTCCATTCTGACTTCTTTGAAAGATCCCCCGAGGACTTGCGGCCTCTTTCTATTAGCCTCATCTCCTAGGGCCTAGCTTCAGCATATGAAAGACAGGAAATACTTTATTGCTGCTTTATTTTACACCTTATTCAGCTTTTAATGTAGGTTTCAAACAAACCCTTTCTTTGCTCAAGCTGCATTTTAACAGTGTATACAACTTTATATAAATAAAAACATAGTTGCCTTAGCCCAGCCCAGTAAGCCCTGAAAATGTAAGTTCCCATTTTCTGTTTCAGTTTGCTTTCTTCAGTCAACATAAATAATACCATATTGTGTTCGGTAGCATCGCAGATTCACTGGCACTGTTTAGTTTCCTTTGTGAGATGAGTAGGAATAAACACACTAGAAATGCGAACTACTGGAAATCAAGTTGGTATCAACTAGTAGAAAGCATTTAATGTCAGTTTTCATGTGTTCATCTGTATAACCTTGTGGATGGCTATTGTACAAAAGTAGTAAATGTAGTAAGCTATAGTAAATGTTTCTGAACATTTTCTTAACTACTGTTTTTCTTAGATAAACTATTTTTTTCTTATCTATGTCATAACTTCAAGGGAAGGATAGACCTTGATAACTTTCTTTGTGCACACTTTTTCAACTGTTAGCTTAATATACTGCAAGCAGTGGGTTTTGTGCCTCAATGCTGGTGTTTTACCATCTGCTGTAAGCTGTGGTGACTGTTTTCTGGGACTACTTGTGAAAGCAGCATTTGAGAGGGTTGGTGTGTCCGTGTTCCCGCCTCACTCCATGCTGCTGATGCCCGTTTGCAAAACTGAAGTTGTAATTTGTCAGTCTAACAACACTCCCAAAAATAATATACTAATTGATTATTAACATCATAATGCCAAATATGCATGGAGCTTAATTCTCACCACTGAAACAAAATGTGTCTCTCGGGTAGTATTTAAGAGAAAAGTATATTTGCACTGTTTTTCCCACATTCAGGTATCTTTCTAGATTAGTTTAGCTAGTGCTTTCAGACCAAAGAATGGGATTTTGATTATTGTTTCTACAGTTAGTGCAAAGTATTTGTGTCATAATGAACATTTTTTACTTCTTGATTTTAAATGGTGTTTTCTAGTTCAAATAAAAAAGGGATGATGTGGTCTCCAAATGAAAATGTCACTGGCAGTTAAGAGCAAAACTCCAAGTTAATATAAATTTTCAGTTTTTAATTTTTTTCAAAAACAAAAAACCCAAACCACATTTATTCAATTAAGGTTAGATTCAAGAATAATCCTCCCTCCATGATTCAGACACTGACTTGCTACACCCCAGCCTTCATCACCCCCTAAAGCACCACCCAGGAAAGCGTTTTTCTTACAGCCCTACTCAAGCAGCATTCACTACTTGGCATGCCTCTGACAGCCCAGCAAGTGGGTTGGTTTCTGAGCTGTTGCTGGGTGTTCAGGTAGCTGTGGGTATCAAGAATACTGTTCGTTGTTCAGTGTTGCCAAGTTGATTTTTTCCTGGTTGCTTATTCTTCACTTTTGCATTACGGGCAGCAACTAATGGAGGGTGCTTTCCCAGCACAAGGCATTTCACTTTAGGGCAGGTGGTTAGCTGGAGGAGTAAGATGCTTGACTTTTAACTGTGTAGCTCTGGCTTTAGCGTAAACGGTTAGGATCTCAATACCTCATATCTGGGTCCTTGTCTGTTTCTCCAGAAGCCAAGGTGTTATTCATTACAAAATTTCCAGCTGTTGGCAGCTGAGAACAGTCCCCTCTCCCATTTGTCTTCTTCATTCAATGTCTTTTGATCAAGAGCATGAAGTTCGGAGTTCACTGCAAGCTCTTTCTTTCCCCTTTAGTAAGGGAGCTGGGTGTCTTTTGGGAAGGAGGATGGAGCTCAATCAAGTTTGTGAGACCTGGGATGAAATACTTTCTGGCTCTTAAAAGATTGAGATATTGAGATACCTGTCTTTTATTCTTAGTGTGATTTTGTATTTGCACAAATATGCTGAAGTTGGCAGAAAAAGACGTAAATGTAGATTAATTAATTATTCTGCACTTTAGGTTAATAGTATAAGATTATTGGCATCTATTAATCGGGTAGCAAAGAAGTAAGTATGATAAATGGGCATAAAACGATTGATAGATGTGTTTATCTGAAAGCTGTGGTAATGTGCTTTTTTTTTTCTTTCCAGAATTAAGTGTTTTTCCTGGTGACTTGAGATAAACAACTACTTTTTTGTGTGTTTGTAGATTAAGTATCATACTACTTCTATGTTTACACAATGTGCCAAATTCTGCTCTGACAGTTTATCATACTCTTCTGTGGTGCTGAATATTTTTCCTCTAACCTTTAGTGTTGTTATGTGGGTTATGGTGTTACATTTTCCATTATAAATGATTGTGTAGAGGTTTCAGATAGTTAATACTGAAAAAGCAAGTTCTTGAATCTTCTCAAAAGTAGGTTTAATTCACACATGTATTTTACATGTTTTTGTCAAATTAATACCTATGCATTAATGACATTAAAAATAATTTTTATATTTGGATGTTTTATGTTCCTGGAGTTTCACTATGTATTGTTCTCTGCATTAACCTTGTTAAAAGCAGTGAAATTGTGCTTAATAGTCTTCTTACTGCAGTGCATTATGTTAGGTAATTCATGCCTGTTTATTTTAGAGAAGTTGAACTACTAACTGTAGGTTGCTTTTCAGGCTGAAGTTGCTTGAGTACCTATGTGTATGGCAGTGTACCAGTGAACAGTCCTCAGCCTTGTAATTTCAGAATTCATTGTCTTAATAGGATCAAATGGGTAATTACATACAGCTCAGTCTGCTGCCTTCACTCACGTTGAGCTGTAGTCTAGTCTAGGATTGATTATAGGGGAGGAAGGTGCAACACAGCATTAGGAGCGATAGCATGTTTGGGGCTCATTGTTTAAGAATTGAGCAGCACTGGGTAATGAAAAGTTGCTTGTAACTGTTAGAATCAATCAAATTAATCAAATATTGATAGCTTCACAGTAGTTTTAGTTTTCATACTTATTAATGTTTTCAAAGAGAGCTCTTTCTGTTGCGCTGTTTTCTTAAACATAAGTACTAACTGCAGGATCACTTCTGGCAGTGTTTTCTTACACTTAGCATGTCTAGTAGCCACAGGCAGCAGGCTAAGTGGGCTCACGTGGTTATGTTATGCATGTTATCTGTAGGATCGTGCCCGGTGCACCTTAAGTGCACAAAGTTGGAATCCACACAAAGGTCTTTTAATTTATTAACTATAAAACTCTGCAGAGTCAGGTGCTTGGTGTTCTTTTGCAAAGAAAGCACACCTCTGGCTTGAATCACCATGATTAAGCAAACTAGTGAATCTCTCTGTCTGACTACTTTTGACTTTTAGCTCGCCAAACTTTTCTCTACTGAATCGTGCATTACAGGGGATAATCATGGGGGTCTGGAATTGTCCTTTAGCTGATTTTCTCCTTGTTTTTTAGTTTTCATTCCTCATCTCCTTTGCTTCTGCTAGCTCAAGGCTACCAATCTGCACGATTTCGTCAAGGTTTCCTTGTTTTCTTTCAGTTTAAGCTACAGTTAGGTAGGTGGAATATACTTGGGCCATGTTGCTGTAGCTTTGGCACATGCTTAAGCATTTGCGTGGTCAATACAGTATGCATAGGTAACATCTATGTCCTTTCTTTAAATTAACATGTTCCTTCTCTATATCAGTTTTTGACTTTAGCCGGATTGAATGTGTTTGCTTTTGTGGTTCTCTTCATTGGCACTGTAGTGCCAGTATAGACTGAAATACAGTGAGTAGAAATGAGTGCATGGAAAAGGCAGTACTTGTATACTGTCCAGCATCTGAAGCTCAGAAAAGTGAGGAACATTCAGATTCCTGCAGAATTTATTGCTGACTTATCAGTCTGTCTTCTGAAGACAGACTGAAGATGTTCAAGTCTTACAGTTGCCTCTCTACGGAGTTCATAAAGTTTGTTCATAAAGGAAGGGAGAACCCTTTTTGTCTACAGAGGCCATCAATTTGAAATATTTCTTTTCTACCTCTTAAAATCCCAAGACTTGTCTAAAAAAGTTGTGTCCTTAACTGTGTTTATGCATCAGCACTTGGAGCATTAACTGTTCTTAGCGTGTCTGTTCCAGTTCAGGAGACAGAAGTGGAGAGACTTGGAGAAACTACGGTTTGAATATCCAGACATTGGTCCTGGGAAGGATGCTGTGAATCTTTCAGAATACTGATTTCCACAGAAAAAAAAAGCAATAGGGATGTAATTTTCAGTATGTGTAGCTTTACAGGAAATAAATCTTGTTGAGCAAGCTTAATTTCAGTATTTAAAGAAGTTCAAAGGTTTGATTGATAAAGGTGGTGATGTAGCTGTAACATCCCTTTTAGGAAGACAGTCCTTAGCATTGCATGACATTCCGGTTTGAAAAATAGCACTAGCTTGTATCAGTGAAGCACAAGTTAAAAGAACTGGCCAGTTGACAAACCTATAAAATAAGTCATAATAAGAGATTGCAGCTCCGTAGGGCTCAACGCTGTGCTTGACACATCATTTAGTGGTTGTGTCATTGATCTGAAGTACATAGAACTGTGATAAAATTTGCAAATGACAAAGATTACCAAAGTGATAAATAAGGAGGACAGGGAGCCATACAGAATTATCTATACTGATCCTGACTGTATTCTAAAATAATGTATTCTGATAAAGTCAGATACTAAGCTTTCTGACTAAGTAAAGAAATATTAAGTTTAGCCAATAGCAGCTGGGAGAATTGAGTAACTTCGGAACTCAGGAAATGAAGAAGTCAGCACTGCTTTTCTGTCAATATGAATAAGGGCCCAAACAATCTTCACCTCTGCAGACAGAGAAATAGTGAGCAATGTATTGATCTGTGCTTTAGGACCAAAGGAAGAAATGAATTATCCATCTCTCTGAACCTTTGCGTCAAGACGAGGAGTTCTGCCATAGTTCAACGTGAATTATTGGGCTCCAACCAGAAGTGCTCAGATGCAATGTAACAGCAGGTTGGTGATCAGGAGGTCAGGCAATATGCACAAGGATCGCCCCTTGAGCTTGAACTGCATTTCTAGAAAATATGAAGTCAACTCACAAAACTATTGGACAAACTTGTTTGAAAAGGCTGTTGTACTTCTTGCAGGAAATCACTTGTCCCTTTAAGGTTGAAGATGTATTTTTAGGTTTAACTAAAATGTGCTTCTTCCCACTTGCTAAATTTAGACAAATTAAATTGTCAATTTTTACTGGCACAGTATCATGCTAGTCTAGAATGCTAGGGATATTTTTTGCTTGTTTTCCTTTTAAGTTTGAGGCAAAATGTGTATACAAATTAAAGGCTTCCCAAAATGAGATTTTTTTTTAAATTTTATTTTTAAACTGCTTTTGTGAGTTGTGATGATAAGACGTTTTGGCCTTAAAATGAAGTGTATTTTTGGCGTAGGGAGGGAACTTCTTTCAAGACGTGGAAAGTATATGGAATATTTACTTCAGAATGCTTTAAGAGCAGATTTAGTGTTGAAACCTGAACACCTGTTGTCAGGCTTATATTAATCATCTGTGAACTTGTAAGTAGGGTGACACAGTGCTGTGTTGTGGTGTTCATGTTTTGTTAAAGCAAAAAAAAAAAAAAGCTGGTTCATGTTCACGGGGACTGAAATTCTGTCCTTCTGTTGTGGCAGCACTGGAAGCATGAAGGCTCCTTCCACTCTTTTCTAATGTTTTGTTGGCGGTGGAAGTGCTCTGCAGTCCCTACTGTTCAGTGTTGCATCTTTATCTTGCACTTTCTGTGCACCTCTGAGCAGTCCCCATATGGAGCACTGTCACCTCTTGGGATCCAGCAGTACCTCTTCAAGGACCAACAAGTCCCAGCCGTATCCACCTCAGCTGCAATCACTGTCTTGTAAACGTAGAACCACCTCCTGAAGGGCACAGACAGAGGATCTGTGTCCTTTCCCCTCTTTGACAGCTATTTTTGCAGGTGTCCTTCAGGTTTATGATCCCTCACGTTGCTCGGTAATCCTTAGTACTGGGGGGCATTCATGCACCCTAAGGAGAAGCTACCAACCTAAGTGCCCTTGCTTAGGGGCTACGGTTTCTCCTGTGGTCACTGAAATGTTTCAAGAATGATTCAGAGTTGGATGAAGTTTAAGGAAATATTTTGCAGTGACTTCAAGTGCCTTATGTCTTGTCCTATTTTTAAACTCCTAGTAGTTGTGTTACCATTATACGCAGTATGTAAAGTTTTCTATTAAAGTAGGGGTTATATTTTTAGATACAAAGATAAAATGCTCTCATCTCAGCCTTGAAATTTTTTGTAGTCGTTGAATAAAGCAAAATTAAAGGCTGTTGCATTCACCTTTTTGCATATTTGCTTTGTTGTTTTATTTTGAAGTGCAGCCTGGATTTTTGATTTCCAGCCCTGCCAAAATTTTACTTTCTTTTTAAAGTTCAATTGCAGTGTTCTTTCAATTCACCTTCCAAAAAAAGTTTAGTTTTATTTCAGTTCTTCAGAGAGTGTTTGTGTGTGGCAGTTTGTGGAGGGAGGGAGCAGCAGGGTGGGGAGAGATGTGCTCTATTTTTTATTTTTTTTTGAGTGTTAAATTTAGCCTTCAGTATAAGCAAATCTCCTGTAAATGTGATGAGTTGCACCACTGTGCAAAACAAAGCGGTGTCTGTGTATTGCAAGACTACTAGGAGAGCATGGGTGTCCTGCTGCCGAGATCCACAGGAGGAGTATTGCAGAGGTCGGTGCCTTTAAGTTATCTCCAGTAAGTAATACATGCTTTGTTTTCTACAGAATGCTTGGGTGCACAAAAAAGTATTGGAAACCGTAAAAGTAAGATAACAAATAGACAATGAGATTGGCATTATGTTCAGAGGAATAGCAAAAAATACATTCCCCCCCAGGAAAACTGGAGTGGCATGGTGTGATATTGTGTAACACAGCCATGGAAAAGCTGAGCCAAGTAGGTATTTTCTGCTCTCACAGAATAAGGCTCTACAGAGCTTTTATATGGATTCAGGCTCAGGCAGATGATTCTGCTGACTCACTTGGTAGTCATATCATGTGAGGCCTGCTAATATTAACCTAGACATGTTAAAATACTTGATTTTTTTCTTTAAGGTGGGGAAACACCAGAGCACCACATTCAGAATCAAGGTGTAGATGAATGGCTTATTTGGTGGGAGAGGCCAGGGGAATGCTCTTGACTCTTTTGTGTGAGCTGGGGCAAAAAGAGACAACATCTTGGAAAAAGGAAAGTGAGAAGGAAGTCATTGGGAATAAGGTTTTAATGTTATTCCAGTAAACAGCACTGAGTAAATAGTGCTTGGAGTGCTTGTGCCTAACATAGCATTGTGGAGTTGTTTGGAGTCTAGTCTGAGAGCAGACTGAGAAATTTTTGAAATTTACATCCAAACCTAGTGTTTGAAAGACAAGTACACCTGAACGTATGAAAATAAAACACGCAGTGTGAGTAATAGGAAGAAACTTTATTCTACATGTGGAGACCTCTGATGAAAGAAGCAAATGAGCTTGCACATAAGAGCTGTACAGCTGCAGCATGTGTGCCGAGCTGCAGTCCTAACCAGTGAACTGTCTCTTATTTCAGAGTTTACATAATGCTTGAAAGGCTTAGCACAATATTTCACTCATGACCACTTGAAAATCAGAAATAAAGCAGAAACAAACAAAACAGTGATTCACACCCAGTGCTGTTGTATTTACTGTTGCAGAAACATGTGGTTGAATGCGGAGCGGAACATAGCTCCATGCTGGCACACAGCTGCTTTCGTGTTCCTCTGCTCCCACATCAAGGGGGTGGGGAAACTAACTTGAATCTTGGAATTAGTGCCATTGAATTCAAGTCATAATGATTTTGAAAAGAATTAATAAATCATATGTTTTTCCACTGATTAAAGTCAAATAATGAATTAGTATCAGTGGGAAACAATATGTAGATGTTATTGATATAGTACTTTTTTTTTTTTTTTTTGTAAACTAAAGACTTCCTAGCAGAAAAATAGGATTTCTGTGAAATACCATACAAGGTGGGCTGGTGCTTTGTAGCAGGCTGAGCTCTTGGCCAGATATGCTTATAATTGAACAGGTTTGGTCTCAGATGAATCTTGTCAGAAATGGAAAACACCATTTTAATGCAAATCATTGCAAGAATTAAGGGAAAAAAGTGTAATTATTATCTTCAGTTTTGAAATAATTTTATGAAGACTATAGAAGACCCAGCCTCTGTGTGATTCCTTTCCAAACCAAGGGGTAACGGTGACCTGCCATCTCACCCCTTCTGCGCTTGTGCCCCCCTTAAACCCTTTGCGATGGCGTGAAGCCCTCGTGCTGACCACGGGTTTTGGGCAGTTCCACCAATGCCAACTGTGCAGGGTCCCCTCATTCTCTGTGCCCACCACTGCTTGTTCTCCTGTCTGCAGGAGGGCTGCCGCTGCTCTGCTGGGATTCAGGGCACACTGGACTGAGAGTGATGGCACGAGACCTACTATTGGAGGTAAGGGTTTTAAGGGCAGTGAGTTGCCAGCAAAAGCAAGTAACATTTGCAGTATTCAGAGACATACAATGTTATCTAACGTTGCAACCTCCAGCCAAGCAGAAATGATAGAATCATATAAAAATAGGACTGGAGATGATTTTAAGAGGGACTCTGGTTCACTTCTTGCCTCAGGACAGGATACGTTCTCCTTAACATCATTCGTGTCAAATATTTGGCTATCCTATTTTTAACGGCCTTGAATAATCTATGAAGTCTCCATCCCACCTATCCAAGTGGTTTTCTGTTTTTATCATTTAAACCTATTTCCTAATCTCAACCTCAACTTTTGTGCAGTTGGATTTCTTACTTTTGCTGTTTCACAACCACCTGAATATGAATAGAACTCATCCTTTCTGTCCTACTTGTGTGGTATATGCAGTTGAAGATGGGTTATCTTGTCCTGTCCCTTTCACTACCATTTCAAGCCCTCTTGAGGCAAAATAATCTTGATTTTTCTCCACCTGGTTTCCTACAAGTCATGCTTGTTCTGATTTTCTTTGTGAACCTTGTATCCTTCTGGCCTTTGTCTGGCTTCCCACATTCTTGAAGTGCAATGCCACAGACTAGGTGCAGAACTGCAACTGAGTGAAGTTGAAAGCCTTATTTCATTCTGTTTTCTTGTTTATACAGCCCCATATAAATAAAAACATAACATATGAGAGAGCAAGGAACAGCATGGTCTCATTGATTCACATGCAGCTTGTGATCTGCCACAGCCAACAGCATTTCTACTGCAGAATTGCTTGTTCCTCATCTGTCTGTGTGCAGTTGGGTATTTTTACATGAATGAAGATGCTTGCACTTGTTCTCACTGTACCGATTTTTTTATTTTATTTTTTTTTCAGACATTTTGCCCATAGCTCAAACAAAATTTTAATTTGAATCCTGCCTGGTAACAACCTGCTTTCACATTTTTGTGTTTTATCGAAGTTTCAATACTCTAAATACTCTAAATTTTAGTCTGTAGAATCACAGCGTAATTTAGTTTGGGGAGGGACCTTGGGAGGTCATTTGGTCCAAACCCCTGCTTCAGCTTCTTAATTAAGGTGTTTCATTGTACCAGATCCTGCACATCTCCCTATGGAACTCAACACAATACATACATGTATGTTGACTGTGAGACCCATATTGTATTCTGGAATGGAGTGTTCTGGAAATAGCTTTCTCCCTTTAGGCTTGCATTTGTAAGTAGACAGAGCTTCACTAGGTTGGTCAGCTTGTCACTTCTATTGCCAGATAGCAGGTCAAATTGTGAGATCCTGCTACTTGAATTCAGAATTAAACAAGCTTAAAGTAACCTGTGCAAGAAGTAAGTATTTTATAAATGTAGGTTATTAATTTGACTTTGCCTTAGAGTAATACCTGGTTGGTAGTTACACGTTCGTAGGGCATGCTCTTACTTTTTGAGACATAAAGCAATTTCAGCTGCATCTAGCACTAAGCTGGGAGAAGCCAGTTTGTTTCAGGGAAAATGAACAAACAAAAACACACACACACACCAAAACAAACAATCAAACAAACAAAAATTTATTGGTAACAGTTATTGCTATACGTCCCTACTATGTGGTGAAATACATGCATATCCTTATTTGACCAAATGCCTATTAGTTGAGAGTTGCCTGATTTCTTCTGGATTCGGCCTTTGGCAGGTTAATCCATGCTCTTCAGGATGTGTGTGAAAGAAGGTAGGGAGAAGCAGAGCTGTGATTATGTGTGCTTCAGCTTGAGCTGTGAGTATGCAGCTTTCTTACTACTGGAATAATTATACAAAATAGTTAATAATTCGAGAAGATACTTGGCTGTGTGTGCTGTGACTGACTGAGTCAGAGCCTAATCCAGGATTTGGTTCTGAGGCTGTAGGAGAGTGAGAGATGGATTTTGAAGGTGGCATTGGGCTAGATAACCAAACTCGTTTCCAATCAGGATTCTGGTTTATTTAACATAGACCAAGTGTTTTAGAGCTGTTTAATGGATTACACCAATGTTCATTGCTATATTATTTGTACAAAATGTGCTGTGTGCTAAGCATACAAATGGCTTTTAATGACAAGATCTATTTTTTTTTTAATTTAATTTTTTAATATAATATGATTCAGCTTTAGTATTCTCTAGTTTAATTAAAGGTTGAAAATCTGTATCAGAATACCAAATTGTAACATCATTCTACAATTCCATAATTTTGTGGCAGCTTAAAAAGCATCTTCAGGCATCTCTTGTGGGGGATTTGGATGAGCCTGGTGACCCTGTACTTACCCATGGTTAGATCTGCAGTGCTTCTGGTTTTCTCAGGCCAAATTCCCTGGTAACAGGGCTGTCTTAGTGTCCTATGTATGAGCTCAATGAACTTGTTGGAAAAGCTTTTAAGTACCTTAAAAAGTTTTGGGTTGGGTCCAAAAAGCACAGCCGTTAATCAGGTAAGTTTCTGTGTGTTCAGAACAAATGGATGTTTTGCTTTTCTGGAAACTTGGTAAATTCTAGTTTCTGGCAAGGTGATAAATGCTGCCTCTGAATACGTATGATGTTACCAGGTGATTTTGCTGTGAAACAGGGACTTCAGGACCTTTATCAGTAATGCCTATGGGTGTAGCAGAGCTCATTACCAGAGGGTTGTGGGGCTGGGGATCAATGTGCAGAAAAAAAGAGGTTAAGTGCTGTAGTGCTAATAATTGTCTTTTTCAGCCTGTTTCTTTCCTCAAAAGACTGTTCTGAGAAACTTAGTTTTGTCGTGCATGCAGTGCTGTGTTCTAGCATGGTCTTTTCAGGAGATTTTTTTTCTGAAAAATTCAGTATTAGCAAAAGGAGGTCATCAGTCCTTGTAAATGAGAAATTTTGTAATGGATGAGTGTAAAAGAGCAGAACATATTTATTTATTTTATTAATGTTAGAGATAGCAGTGTTTATCATTCAGCCAACCAGAGAGCCTTTCCGCAGACATCATAGCAAAAAAGCCCTAATAGTATTTTTAAAGCAGATTAGAAATAATCTTTCTGCATAACCTTCCCGAGGTGACCTCCTGGTCTGTTACCCTTTTTTTTTTTTTTTTTTTTTTTCTGTGTGGGGGACGGAAGGGAGGTGGAAAGGGGGAGTACTGCATCATCAGAGCAACGTTTTGCTGTTTAATATGATGTATGTGGGCTGGCATTGTGTCTTTATCTATACTTCATCACCAGAGAGAAGACAGTACGGTACACTGTACAAAGTCTGCCTGCTTTGTGTAAAACACGTTTGGAGAGCAATGTCATTTGGATAATGATATGCACAATGACACTGCAGCAGGCAGAAAGCAAAAGAGAAAAATACAACACAGAGTCCTAAAAACTTCTTTTACTTTAATTTAATAAGAACCTCAATGTATAATTATTTAGTATGATTCCCTTGTTTACCAAGTAATTATAGCTTTTAAATCTGTTTGGGTTAGCATTTAGTTTCTCTCCATCCAAGGGGATCATAATATTGATGGAATATGTATTAGCCTGTTCTTGTGAGGAAAAGTAATTAAAAATATATCTTTATTATTCTCGGTATGATAGTAACCTATAATAAATTTTGAAATGAGCTGTTCAAACAAAATATCCAAGTAATGTGCTTCTCTTCCTTTGCATATAGAAAATGAAGTCAAACCTGCTTAATTTTACAAGGTTTTAATTAAATTAAGGGCTTCTAAAATGACATAAATTATGAAAGTGAAGCATGAGCAGTTTAGTTGGTATTGGAGGGAAAAAAAAAAAAAAAAAGACTTGACACCAAAATTTTAAACAGTAACATTAAAGTGGCCTTCAACAATGACTTGAGGATTAGAACTGTGGATATCAAGAATTAAAGGGTTTTAAAGGAATAATCTTTCTGTTTTGGTTATTACAAGCTAGTACTGATATATTTGACCTGAAGGAAAAGCTTTTGCCTTTAGCTGTGTACCATCTAATAGCTTTTATTGTTGTTTCCATTATAAAGCGAATGTCTGTAAATGAGTGCTTGAATGTTTGCTTTTCTTCGTATTTGGCTGTAATAACATTGGGAGATAAATACAGAAAAGTAATTATTATTCCAACTTAATAGAACAAGCCTGTTTTTAATGTACACACTTTATAGAATTCAGAAGATGAAGATTTATATCCTAAAATGCTGATTACCGTAAACTGTCTTTTGAGGCTTCAAGTACCATCTATGTAGACAAACCAGGAAGCTACATAATTGTGTTCCAACTTATGTTGTAAGTAGCTGAAAGGACAAGGTAGATTCATAGGTAGTCTTATCTTTCTAAGCTCCTACAACATATGGAAACTTTAAATTTTTAATATTGTTTATATTACGCTTGCTTAAGTGAAGTGTTTTATTATGGCACATCTGCAGATTGTACATGTACACATACAGGCATGCAGTAGGAGAAAATTTGAAATAAAAATTTTTATTTTATTTTTTATAGACTGGAAAAATACATGAGGTCAGTTTCTGGCCGTGGAATCTGAGCAACAGTTCAAGACCAGTTACAGTTCTGAATATTATGGGGGAGGAAAGTATATGTTGTATTACAGAAGTAGTGATAAATTGCTGATTTTATTTATTTATTTTTACAAATTCTACGATACTTCTAAGTTTATTTTTTTATATTAAAAAAAAAATCATTAATATAGTTACTACCTTTACAAATGTGTTTTCTATAAAATAGACACACAAATATTTAATGAAAGTATTTTGTTGTAAGAAAAACATACCGAAGTAAGTGTATTCCAGAAGCACTTTGTTCAATTTTAATTAAAATATTGGAAAATCACTTTAGTATCTCATATTTCAAATATTTTTAATTTGTAAAGCTCTAGAAATAGGAAAAAAATTACTAAGTGCCATTGTACAAGTCTTCCTCTATTTTCCTTGCTCTTCTCCCAAATACATGTTTAAATGTCATTGTTAATACCTACTTTCTGTACTTGGCCTTCCAAAAAAAAAATTAAAAAAATTGTCAGATATTTTCTGTGTTTTGCTCATTAGTCAGTATGCATACATGGAAATGTATGGTTCGTTTAAATGTTATCTAAAATAAGGACAGTTTTAGTGTAAACCTGATCCAATGTCATGTTTATTCATTTATTTCTAGATGAAGAAGCAGAAGCTTGATTTTTCTTCAGTCCAGTTTTGACTGGTTGTTCAAAAAAAAAAAAAAGAATTAATCTTATTTGCTCATTGAAAGAAAATCCTATGCTTAAGTCTTCTATTAGGTTATGTGTTGTCATGCTCATGCGTTTAGAAACATCCAGCAGGTCCCAGCCAGCGCTGGGCTCCACTCTGCCAGCAGCCGGACTAGAGACTTTGAGTGGGTGCATAATTGAGCTTCTGTGTTGATTTTATTATTATTATTGTTTTGTAAAAGGCATTTTTGTTTTGTTTTTGGTTTCCATCAAGAAGGGTTGGTGGTGATGGAGGTGATGGAACAAAAATAATGTGAATGTCATAAGAAGTAATGCAGTTAATTGGTCTTTCCAGTGAGGCAGTAGTTAAAAGGCATTCCTCACTTCTTTGTTTTTCTTGGGGGGAGTCAGCAGAGAAACAGGCGCTTAATTGATGCCTTTTCTGATTGTGCAGTATCCAGAGAAAACGAGTGTTCAGGAACTGTTGTGCTTGCTGTGTGGCTTCCTCACCCCATAATGATATTCTGGCAGTGAAGGGGTTGAAATATCAACCTTGTATCTGAAGACAAATTTACATTTCACTCCAAACACCGTAATTTAATGAAGGTTTTATGCTGTTGTGGGTACTTAATTATGCTAGAGGCAGAGCTGAAATTTAATATTGTTCCACATGCAGGGAAGATTTACTAGTAGCTTATTTTCAGAAGTCCTCTAAAAGGCTATCGCTTATGCAGTCTACTCTTGCTATTTTAAAAAACAGATTGGAATAACCCATTACCTTTCATAAATAAAACTTCATTTTAATTGCTCAATGAGGATAATGTATGTCTTTTAGTTGACTGTTTTTTTGAGAAGCAGGTATCTGGATTAGTTGGCTTTGCAGCAATGATCAGTGAAACATTTATTGCCCTTAATAGTTAAACCTTGACGATCTACATGTGAATAAATGTAATCATTCAGGACAGGTAATGCTATACATGCTGATATTGGATATAAAACAAAACCACAATTTAAAAATTATTATAGAGTGTACCTGCTGTATCTCCTGTAATAGTTCTTCTCTTGCACAGAAATTTGCATTTTCCATCTTAACCTACCATGTTCTTGGTAGTAAATTAGACTATACCACTTTGAGACATCGCTTTATGAGTTTTGAGGCACTGCACCATCTACGTGTGCACAGCATTATGAATCAGTCGGTGGGGTGGGAGATGGGATGCTTGTTATTGTTAGGGGACTGAGGATCACTGTGCTGGGAGTATTCCAAGAGACTGAGACACCATTTCCGTTTTCCATTCAGGAAATTTCTTAACACAGCCATGCATTTACAGCTATTGGGCAATCTATCCGGTGGCAATGAGAAGCAGTCAGTAACTACAAATATTGGTCAAGCAAGCCTTAGGCGCATTATGCTGAATTGGCTGCGGTGATTGCTGAAGTTGAAATGTCCAGGCTCAAGAACTTGTTGATGAGGAGCTGGAATCAAAGGGTTTGTCACTGCACTACCACAGCTTTCGCTGCTTGGCATATGTTTCTTCTGTGGCTCAGGACCAGTCTGTCTCTTTCCATGGGTCAGTATCAGTCTGTTCTGGCTTTCCGTGCTGAATTCAACCCCCAAATGCTGGTTGGATCCACCTGCTACAGATGAGCATTGCCTGTTCGCAGATGGAGTCTCAGTCACTGGAGTCCTTCAACTAGTTGCAGACTGGGTGCTGTTGTCAGTAGTTTCCTGTTTTCATCCTCCTGTGTTAAGGTTATTTTATTTCCTGCACTAAATGAGGCACTCTTGAGGTACGTCTGTGGCCAAGGCAAATAAATGAGTTAGAATGTGCTATGAAGACACACATTAAATATATACATGGCAGTGCTGTGAAAATATAAACCGGAGTTCTGCAGATGTATTCGTTAGTGGCATTTACTGTTGATGTCATGGGTAATGTAACTGAGAACTCAATGAGACAAAACATTGATGTAGTTAATATCAGAAGTCAATAATTTTATCTTAATTAAAAATAACTTTCTGTCTAGTCCATCTAGGTACTACATGGGCTTGTTTGTTGTTTTCTTCTGTGCCCCTTGGCCATTGCTGCTCTGTTGGCCAGAGAGGGAGATGTCTTGATGGTTTGTTTTACTCTGTTCAACTGGAGTTGAAAGAACCAAATATTTCTGCAGTTCAGACTTTTTCTTTCTAACAGAACCTCTCAAAACAAATGTGCTGCCCTTCTGGGGGGAATTTTTTTTATTAAAAGCGATCATCTTGTTTAAATGTGTGACAGGTTCATGCCTGATAGCTTTTTTAGTAGTAATTTCTTATCACTGAGGGCCTAAATATGCAAGTTCCTGAGTCTTGGATGTCCCGTTTCTAGTCACCGGGTAAGAGAATTAGACTGAGTGACTTCAGCTGGGGAAACATCTGCTGTAGTTGTGAGCTGATTGCTGGCTTTTGGCTGCACTCAGCTTTAAATCATTCTGTACTTAGAAGAATCTGGTCTGGTTATTTTCTAATTGAAATCCTGACATAGGCACCAAGTCATAAGGGTTTAAAAGGTGAGAAAACTTTCTAGAAATTTCATACATGTTTCATTCTTGTTTAAGCTGTTTATAGTCGGGGGATTTCTTGGTAGCTGGTGTCTTTCAGCACAGTACGATTTGGAGGGGTGTTCCTTTGGCTGCAGTGAGAATCCCTGTTTGGTACACCAGGGAAGGTACAATCTTACTTGGGCTGCATGCCCCCTGCTTCAAAATATATTTAATTTTGATCCTCTATCAAGCAGGGGAGCAAACAAGTTCTCTACTACATGTTTGTCTGTTGCTCCAAAACAAAAGTGTGTGCTATGTGTTGCAATTAAAAGAAGCCCTGTAGCAAAATGTGTTAGTCACAGGCAGAGGCCAAGCGTATCATTATCCTGTAGGAACAGCAGTCAGGATAATGAACAGCTAAGGACAGTGGACAATGGAAAGTGAAGCATGTCATGTCGGCGCGCTGTCAATGGAGTCTGAGCATGCTTTGCATTAGCAAGTGCTTGAAATTGCAGGGATGTGCCTGATCTGTGGAGAAAGAGGAGAAGGTTGCCTAATGGCATGTAGTAATTTTAAGACAGATTTAATGCTTTTGCCGTAATAACCAAAAGACTTAAGAAAACAGCTTTGGTGTTTAATTCCTTCCTTGCTTTGAGACAAACTGAAGTTGTTTCCAGGCTTCCAGAGCATTTTACTTTGAAACAAAAGAAATTAAAATACAGAGGGGACTTAGTCTGGTATACTTTTCTTTCCTGTAAAGTATATCCCTTATGTAAACAGCTTAGGTGAGAAGCGTGTTATATTGGAGTTGGGACTTCAAAAATTACACTGGAGAAGTGGCAAATCTCAAAAACAATATTATGTGCATGATCTTCCTTGTAAGTACTGAGCTCAGGATTCTGACTGTCGCAGCTGTTAAGCATCCTTCTGAAATTAGAACTGCAGAGCCAGCATACCACTAGTGGGTGAAGAAAAGATAGCAGCACTTAGAGGGAATGTTGCACATAACAAAGCTGGTGAATTGAGAAGAAAGAGAAAGGTGGTCAGCAGGTTGAAGGGGAGAGTAGCAAAGTGCTTATTTTGCAAGCCAAGAGGACATGTTATTTACTAACCATGCATGTTATCTACAAATCTGGGAAAACAGGGAAAAATAGAAATGACTGTATTTTAACAGGTCACTAAAAAGGCAACTAGAGGTGCTGAGACAATACCTATTTTAAAACTGTGATTTTTATATTAATGTTGTCGTTCAGATTGCTGGAGCATGTAGCATGTTTATCTGCTTGCCACTTATCTAAAGTAGTGCAGCTTCACAAACAATAACAGCATACTGCTCTCCAGTTTCTAGCTGTTGTAAAAATGAGCTTGAGCACTACTACAGTTGAAAACAGAAAACAAAATAACTGAGAGATGTATTTTGTGTTCTGTTTAGTGGAAGCAGAAAGGAAAATAACTTCACCTATACTTCCTTGAATATATCCTACTGGAATATAGAACAATATGGTACACAAGAGGTTCCTAGGAAAGTGGCATTTGAGAGTGCCACCTATTGCTAGAAAAGTAGAAATGAAATGAGTATTTTTACACATCTAAATGAAGCAGAAAAATGAATTGTACCTGTTCATCTTTAAATCCTTTCAAGGTCATTTTTGCTTTGTAGATATAAAGTTGACCTTGTTTTTGTTTTTTGGTTTTTTTTTTTTTTTGTGGCTATTTTATGGCTGACTTTATTGTCCTTGCTAAGTTCAGGGCTACATTAGAAAAATACTGGGTTTATCATACAGTCACACCAGAGATGTTACCGTAGGCTTCTGCTCATGAAGACTTGTGACTGGTGGCACATGACTGAATGCCAGTGGCTATGTTTTGGCTAAACTTAAGTCTGATTAAATTTCAAGTAATGAAGACTGAGATGTAATGATCTGGATGTATCTTAATACTTAGTATCCTTCATCAAGTCTTCAGTTGGCAAGCGTCATTTCTCCAGCTGCCCTTTGAAGAATGATACTTCTTTTATTAATGAAGTCTAATGGTAATGGTAAGAAAAATTAAATATTTACACGGGCAACCTGTGATCAACTTCAAATTTTAATTGTGGTTCTTAGCATTACCAAGTTTGCAAGGATCAGGCTCTCCTCCCAAGCACCAAGTGATAAGATGAGGGGAAGTGGCCTCAACCTGCACCAGCGGAGGGTTAGGATGGACATGAGGTGAAATTTCTCTACTGAAAGAGTTGTGCGGCATTGGAACAGGCTGCCCAGAGAAGTGGTTGAGCCACCATCACTGCAGCTCTTCAAGAAACATGTAGATGTAGAATTTAGTAGCATGGTTTTAGAGGTGGACTTCAGTACTAGGTTGAAGGTTGGGCTAGATGATCTTAGAGGTCTTTTCCAACCCGAATGATTTTATTATTCTGTGATTACTGATCCTTCTTAGTACCTCAGTCCTGTTGTTCATCTGTACTCAAGAAGCACACTTCAATAAAGGAACATTCTTGGCTTGTAATTTTTGAGGGAATTAAATTTCTTCTTCTGCATGTTTTCTTCATGAAGGGTTTAGATGACAAATTAAGAGTGAGAAAAGATGGAGCAGCTTTGAAGTAACCTGCTCTTTCTCAGGCCCATGTGGGTATCTCTCTGGAGTTGGTTGCTGCTTCAAATAACAAATATTCTTGTGCTGGAACTGTCCTCCTTCCCAAAGGCAGCCAGATCTTCTGTTACTGCTGCTGAGCTGCAGAAATGGATTGCTGCAAAGCCAAAGGGAATCCTGAAGCAGTTCTGCAGTCCACAGGCATTGTGGATTCAGAGAAGATTCAGAAGGAGAAATAAAGGATGACCTAAGTATCTCCTGATCATAGACATGATGTGGAGAAATCTGACTTGATAGTCTTAGTTAGTTCAAGGCTGAAATCTAATTTAGCCAAATGGAAAGTCTTTCTTGATTTAATTCTTTCCCTTCAAATGATGTCTAATTTCCATTCCCAGTAGCATCTTTGACTCAAATTCAGAGGTCGAGGGTATTCTTTATCTTTTTTTCCACCAATCCAAGATATAGTTTATTCTCCAAAATCTGACTTAACGACTTAACTCTTTTTTTCTGTACATTTCTGGTTTTCTCTTTTTTTTTTCTTTTTTTTTTTTTCTTTTTTTCCATTTTGAATGCTGCAAGAGCCAGAAGCAGCCTAAAGCCTTTAGCAACTACATTTTGAAATACGGAAAAGGGGAAGGATGTAGCTGCTTAATGATTTACTTTACTTCACCAAATTGATTTTGTATGATCTCCCTCCTTGAATCTCACTACTGAACCTCTTCTGCAGTTTCTGTGTATATTCCTATAAATTCATCTTCTCTGGGTTTGTTGCTACCTGCTCTCTTGGTGTTCTTCAGCACTGGTCCACCTATTTCAGTGTTTTCGTGCTCGTTCATCTGCCTGTCACCTTTGCACAGTGTGTTTAGAGCAGCTGAGCAGTGCCAACAAATTTTGAACTCCTGGTGCAGAGTTTAAATCTCCCTTAGAATTTCCTCTTGTGCAGATCCTGTTGCTGTAAACTGCTCCTATTTATCACATTCTTTTGTCTAATGTACATTTATAAGTCTGCATATAGTTAGATTAGGAACTCCACGTGGCGGGATTCTGGGTGGTGTAAAATATCTTGTGAGAAATATTGTAAGAATGAGAAATTAAAGATGAAAGGTGCATTAGCAGTGCTAATGGACAGCCTCCTTTTTAGTGGAAACTTTAATGTATTCCAGAAAAGGACACAAGATCTTGCAAAAGGAAAATAATTTCCAGTGGTTAAATTATATGTCTTTGTAGTAGTCTGTACGCCCTCTTCTAATGAAGTTTCATGTTAAAAAAAAAAAAAAAAAAAAAAAAAAAAAAAAAAAAAATTACAGAATGTATGAGAAAAGCCATCTGGAATCATGTCCTTATGGGTGAGCAGTGGGGCCAGCAGATGGCACTTGAGCTTGAAAATGTGAATGGTGCTGAAAGCTGTAGGCTAAGCCCCCCTTAAAATGGGTATCTTTGTTTAAAAATGGAATAATTTAAAAAAAAAAAAAGTTCATGAAAATCGTTTTGTCAAGTGGCATTTGCATTGGTATTTCATTGGCATTCTCTTCTATGAACTGTGTACCTGTGGCTAAGCACTGCTGTATCATGGGAAAATATGGGGATTATAGGAGGAAAAACTGCTCTCAATGTAGTTTTAGGAGTGACTTTACTGAAAGAAATTGTGCCTTTATGTTGCGACTTTGCATCATCTAAAAGTGAACATAATTGCTTATATTAAAGCCCTCCTTTAGAAACTTTTTCCCCAATGCTTCTGATTTCTTTTTCATTATGATTTGATTTATTCTCCTAATTAATAAGTAGCTGAAACTGGAGAACACTGTAACCTATTGGTTTTTTTTTTTTGTGAATGGTGGTGTAAATGATATAACACTAAATAGTATTCTGTTTCCCCTTTCAATCCAGTGCTGATATTATCTTGTAATACAATACTAACATATGATTATATCTGCCATTAATGCATTTAACAGCAGATGGCCAATTTTATGAAGATAGGGAGGGCTGCATGTTCTTCCTTTTGCCCTGGTGTAAATCAGAAGTCACTGCCTTGAAATGAAAAGATGGGTTCTTGCGTAAGAACTTACTGGTGTAAATTAGGGAAGTCAAGCCTGATATGTGGTGATGTACCAAATTATATTACAGGATATTTAAATTCTGTCTCCCACTGTGAACAGCAGGATACCGTTTTTATCCTTCCTGTTGCATGCAGAATCACTTTTCCATTTATAAATTGAGCCTGAACGGAGTGCTCTCAGTATTGGCTGTTCCTCTTTTACTCCACACACAGACTATATTAAGACACCTGTTCATCCTTGTAAGGCAAACAACAAACAAACCAAAATACTTTCCTGTAAACAAATTGTTCTGTGATTAGTGGAACTAATGAAGCTTCACTGCCTACAGATTTCTGTCCTTCATCCCTGATCCCCTCAGCATCCCTCCCACCAGAAGGATTACCTGCTTCTCTCTGCTAATATTCCCTGTGATCTTCCCCTTGTCCTTTTTCCCCTATAATAACTTCAGCTCCTGTTTTCCTCTATCCTTTAAACCTTCCTGCAATACCTTTGGTTCTTCCTGCCCCTTATAACCACCATCAGCACGTGCCTGGCCCTGGGTGACACAGGCTGGCTGTCAGCTAATAGCTAGAAGCCTAATGTTTCTTTTAGCAGAGGTGATGCTGAGTCTCTTATTTTACAATCGAACTGATTTTTCTCAGAGCTCTGGGGGGTTTTAGTATCTTCAAGATTACTGCCCTCTGTTAAATTGTTAGAAATGGATCAACAGATAATAAAAGTGTGTCTTTATTCCTTCCTTCTTGTTCCAGCGGTGGGTCTTTGTCAGACCAATATAGTTTGTTTTTGCTAAACTGTTGCTCTTGTTTCTCCTTTCTTGCTCTCTTTTCTTTCACAAATCAAGTGCAATGGTACCACCCTTGTAGTGATATTACCTGGATTGGAAACAAGCAAAGATCAAGAAAGGAGAGCTTAGTCCTTATTTTTAGAATTTACATGTGTTACACATGTGTAACTTCCATTAATAAACTTCTAGATCTTGAATTTGAGGACAGTATGAAATGCCAAAGAGAAAGATGAATTCTGAAAATCTTTAACTTTGAAAAATAAAAAATATGTTACATAACTAGAGAATATCAATGATACTCAGTTGCAAATAACAGTAGAATGACTGAGATTGGAAAGGACTTCTGGAGTTCTACCAGCTGGAGTCCAGTCCTACTTTTAGAGTCCCTGTGGACTTCTAGTCCAGCCATCTGCTCTCAAACAGGGTCCACCAGAACAGTTGCTCAGGACCATGTCCAGTCAGGTTTTGAATGTCCCCACAGATGGAGACACAACAAACTCTCTGGTCAACCTGTTCCAGTGGCTGACCACCTGCGCTATTTGTGTGTGTGTGTGTGTATTTTTTTTTTTGAACCAGAACTTAATGTGTTTCAGTTCGTACCTGAGTCTGGCTCCATTTACATGACATCCTCCCCTTGTGTCTTTGTGCACGTGGTTGAGATCCCCCTGAGCCCATTCTTCTCCAGGCTGGACAACCTTTCCTCATCTGTGCAAGAGAAGCACAAATGTGTCCAGACTATAATGTGACGACCTTAGTATTAAGGAGCACATGTCAGAGAATAAAGATTATTAGTTGAGAAACCAAGTGCTAAGTAATAGGCTATGTGTGAACACCTGTATTTCAGATAAGAGCAAAAAAAAAAAAAAAAGGAGTAAAAAAATTGAGAGCTAAGCATCACTACTTGAGAATAAAATTTTGATGGCAGTCTGTCCCTAGCTTGATTTCTTTTTCGTTTGTTTTTACAAGTTTTCTGGTAAACTAGATAATACGTAGAACACGTAAAACCCAGAGGTATTCAGACCATTTGTTAGCCATAGCTAAATGACCTGCTGGTATCTTTGTTCATTGGATTATGTGTTTGGCCATTTAGTTTGTAAAGCTTTGTGCTTTGTATATCATGTCTTTTGACATCAGCAGTATTCCTTTTGGATAATTGAATGCCTGGCTGCAGTTCATGGTATTCCTCCTCAAACCAAGTAGTTTTCAAAAGGTAACTTGAAATTCTGTATCTTGAAATTCAGATAATAATTATGCTTTCCAAAGGCTTGCTAGCTTAAAGTTGACCTGCCCAGGTATTTACAGACATCTAAGGTTACTGTTTTCATTGTAAAGGGGAAACTGTTCAAATTTCTTGCCTGTTATTGTTTCAAGTTAGCAAAGCAAGGACCAATCAGTGTCCTTTTAAGCTCTACTTTTATCAGTGGCTATATATAGATTCACTGTCTTAGCTTTTAATACTTCGAAATCCTATCTAAGTGTATTTATGCTCACTTAGGGTGCTATCCTCTGTTCGATATCCAAATGCCTTAGCTTTCAGTTGAGGCCTTTAAGCTCTTCTGTTCCATTGAGCCATTTCTGTGTTTTGTAAAATGAAAACATGCACAGTATTTTTTATCAATATGTATTCAGTGAAAATGTCTGCAAGTGTTAATATTGTTGAATTTGCTCAGTGCGGAGTGCTGGCAATAGAAATGTCCAGGAGGAGGAGAATTATGCTATGCTTGTTGGGATGTCATTAGCCTCACAGCACCGTATCTCTTGGTGAATGTAAAGCTGACTTCTCTATGCATTACTTTCCCAACAGTGTATTTATAAATAAATAAATAAATAAAAATCTCAGATCTCAGTAAATAGTAATAATAAGAAAAAGCTGAGATTATTTTTAGGCCTTAATTGTTAGCAAAAAAAAATACTGAGCAGAAATTTAACGTAAAGGAATAAACCACTGTTAGTGAATCCTAAACTGGCAAAAGAATGTATGTGTGGCTCATTAGGGACTCATGAACAAATGAAATTATTTCCATTAATGAGGGACTATAAGCCATCAGCATGTTACAGACATGCATGTTTTATTGCTGCGTTTTATCAAGGTCTTGGTTTAAGCACAAAGCTGAGGAGTTGACAGGTATTGTAAGAGGCAAGGACTAGAAATTATATACTGAAACAGAATCTACCTATCATAATCAAATCTGTCTGTAAATTACAACTTGGAAAGTTAAGCTGACTTCAGTCAACAAATATATACATATTTATATATATAATATATAACAGTAACTATTATAACCCTTTACATAAAAGGCCGTTGGCAACTCTCTCGCTAATTCTCTGAATATTTGGTACTGCTTAAGTTGAGAACATTTTGGAATCGACTTTTAATACGTATGCCAGGTTCTTCTTTGTGTTTTGATTTTCTTATGAACCTGTGAAGGCTCTTGCCTTGTCCAGTTTCATAGCTGAGAGACAATAGGACTTGAATAAATAAATAAATATAATGATTTATAAATACCGTATTTTAATGTATCTGTGTATATAATTCTGTAGAGGTAATTAGGAAAAAAAATGACCCTCTAGAAAGATTTATGAATTTCTCTAAACTGCTTAATGAGGCCTAATATAAATCAGAATTTCAAATCACATTAATGTTGTTGTATGCCCTAATTTCAAATGACAGTTCTGGCTTACCACTCAGTTGGCCTTTTATTTGTGTCACAGATTAACCAACCATGTGGTTTTATGTCATCGTTTTATTAGAGCAGTGCTTTACTTAAAGATTTTTTTTTTAATTAAATTGTTTATCTCATTTCTTTAGAGTGATTTTGTTAAAATACAGCTCACATTTGGGAAAAAAAAATAAAAAAAAGATTAGAGTAAAAAAGAAAACTGTATTTAGATATTTTAAATATGGATAAATATAGAGGAGAGAAAATTTCATTCTCCTTTTCCACACTTCAGAACAACACAGTTGAGTGTAAAGTGCAGTTGCTGCTCATTAGCAGCAGTGTAGCCGTTGTGGTGCTACCCTGCTCTCGAGTAGCCGCTGCTGATAATGGGTGGCTAATGTTGTGTGCGGTAGGGAATGTATTTACTGGTGAATCAGTTCTTGAAAATGTGTGGTGCTTGTGACACCTTATAAAAGGGAATGCCTGCAATCTATAACTGAAGAAATTGTCTACTAAAATCATGACAAAAAGTGTCTGTGACCTGCGTAGTTTTTTTTTTTTTTTTTTTTTTTTGGCAGGGTCTGCTGTTTGCTGAATGTCCTGATGCCCTATTTCATGATATTCTGTGTCTCTAGGTCATGCTGTGTTTTGAGTCTCGATACATAACATAATATAGAGAGTTTGATGCACCTACTTAATATTCTGGAGTTGGGCTAACAGTCTGGGAAGGGTGAAAATACATCCTCTTGTCTTCATTTGCCAGTACAAAAGGCATTATGAAGGTAAGCTAGTAGGTATCAAGACAAGTAAATCTTTTTTGTCTGTCTAGAGGTAAATAGAGGAAGAAATAGAATATAGGCTGTACTGGTTCAGCCGGATGGCCATAAGTGGACACCTGGGGACAGTAAAAGAGGCAATCATAGCTGAAACTCAGCTTATTCTTTCGCAGACTTTCAGCCTGTTTGGTCCCAGGACTCCCTGAGCTGGAAGTGGTCTCAGCCACTTAGGAAACCTCAGTGGGATTCTCTTCTGTGAATCTTTCCTGTCTTTGCTTAAATCTTGGTAAACTTGTGGCCTCCCCAGCATCCTCCTGTAAATGCACGTTTGCTGTGTAAAGGTGAAAAAAAGAAACAAAACAAAACAAAAAAAACAACTGCCTTTTCTAAGAAGGTGAAGGAAGCTTGCTTTGAACCAGACTCCTGCTAGTGCTACTCAATGTCCCCTGCTTCTTGTACTGAAAGAGACAGAAAGGTTGGGATTACATGCCCTCAGCTGTCTCTGTGGCCTTTTTTTTCTGAGGGCTATGATCTTGTGAGGGGACAGCGAGGGAGACCCACTGAATGCATTACACAGGCACATTGTTATTTTCAGTAGTCACGGGTGGAATGAAGAGGTGCTGCCCTGCCCCTTGGGGAGGGGAAGCGTTCCTCCACGCCGCCCCAGCAGAGAAGGGAAGACTTGCTCTGTCACTGCTGTACTGCACATTCTCTTCTCATCCTATTAAAGCCCACTGGGAATTTGACTGTTCAATGGAAAGAGCCGTGGACTGCGGTATTCTTGTTGTGGCTTAGGCAGTTCATAGGGAGGCAGACCTGTGCAAGATGAAGTAACCTGCAGAGGTGCTCTTTTGAAGGGCTCCAGATGCATGTACCTTCAGCAGCTCAGTTCAGCTGCACCTTGTAGAGGGGTGTGTGTGTGTATTCCTCTGAAAAAAAAAAAAAGTATGTATATAATGTATATATGCATGTTTATCTTGGCAAGGGAGAGACTGTCCTTGTATTACTTTATTCATCTTTTTTTTTTTTTAAGAGACAATATACCAGTTATCTAAGTGTGTGTGTAAGTAATAACTCATCCAAAGGTAGTGCTTGGAATTGCCATTTTTATTGATTTTTTTTTTTTTTTGTAAAATACTTTTGGATTAGCTCTTCATTTATTTGAGTTTTAAAAATTTGCTCACGTCCAGATCAAATTTCACTTCTTTGCACTTCCGGCGCTGTCTGGTGATGATGCTGTGAATGGTTTCAGAGTTGCTTTGAGCCCAATGAAAGAGTGCTTTTAAATGTTTGAGGCTACTTGGGGTGCCTCTGCGTTAGCGACTAGTGCAGTGCAAAAAAAGGGAGGACCAGGACTTTTCTTTACCCAATGTGTTAACAGCTCAGGGCTCTTGGTCCATTTGAGATGTTGTCCAGCCTTAACTGTGTGCCAGCTGCTGCTCCGAGCCATGCTGCCCTGCTAATAGAGATGTCTTCTACCTCCCCTGCTGCTGTCCCCTTTGCTTTCTGCTAGCCCCAGTTCCTTTCATCCTTAGGTGAGCTGTGTTTGGACTGACAGCATTACCCACCTCTTCTGTTTCCTCTTCTCCTTCCCTGATGTTCGTAGCTTTCCCTAAGTAACTCTTTGTTGGTGCTTGAATCCAGTTACCATGAAGTTCACCTCTCAAGCTTTGCAACTGTTTTGAAAGTTAATAATACATTTTTACTCTAAGTTTTATTTTCTGCACTATCTCTTTTTTTCTCTCTTTTTTTTTTTTTTTTCTTATTTTACCCTTCGTAATTGGAAACTCTCAGTGTAAAGTAATGGTAAATAGTCTTATATTTATTTTCATGCTTATAAGTGAAGCTCCTGATTCATTTGCTCTGGTTATTATCTGCTTGGCTGTTTGTTTACATCATTTCACTGACTCCCCTAGACTCGGGTGAGTGAGGCTGCTGGTTGTGGAGTTTGTATGTGCATGTGTGGACCTTTTACTAATTTCTCAGATGTATCTTGTAGGCTGAACTCTACAATGGTGTGATTTCCTCTGACACTAATTAATGTTTTGCTGAGTTGAGCTACTTAAAAAAACAAACAAACAAACAAAATAAATATCAGTTGTGGTTTTCTCAGTTTCCATACAGATAGAAGCTTTACTGAGTCACAGACTGTGATAGGCACCTCTCTGTACTTGATACTAATGCGGTTCTCTCTGGTGGCTTCTAACGCTAGCACGTTACTGTAAGGAAGAGAAAATTTTAGTAAATGTTTAGTGTAGGGAGGGCTGAGGGAGGGTTTTGAATACTTCAATTCACAGTAAAAGTATTGAATTTGGTAATTTCTTCTCTAGGGTTTTTGGGTGTTTCTCATTGAACTTCTTCCCCTCGTAGTTTTAGGAATTTATGCTATTTGGGAACAGGATGGAATATAAGAGATTTTCCAGGGTGCTGTAATCTATCTAAACCACTGTTATATAACTAAATACAGACCACACATAATACATCCAGCAGTGGTTGTGAACTTTTTTTCCACTGAGCATAATTTTCCTTTATTAGTGTCAGTTCTCCTGATTCGTATGCTAGAAGAGGCTTCTTCCTGCAGTGATGGTACTACAGCTGCTGCTTGTTAAGCACCAATTTTTAGTGTTACTTCATTGTAGCATTTTAATGTATTTGTAAAATGATGGACTCATGTTTTGGGCAGCCATACTGCTTTACTTCAGCATCTGCATTCTTCCTCTGTGCTCTTCTAGATACATATTTCAGTAGACACATAGGAAGGCTATCATATTTTTCATTTTAATGCTTTTCTTTTTTCTTGGAGGAAAGCTGTTGTGTCTCCAAAGATGTGAGCAAAGTTACTTTTCTGGTACACTGTGTTTTGTATTCTGCTGTGATTCGGCTGTGGTTTCCGTTCTCTGCCTCTTGTGAGCAGTACTATTAGATTTTTGCCATGGTCTTTCCTGTTACTGTCAAGCACTGAATTCCCATTCTAACTGAGTTTGGTCACTATTTCTCTTTAAGATTTAAATTGCTGCCTTTGACTTGTCATAATACTCAATAGAAAAAAATTTTTTTTTTGAATGGAAGCTTGTAAAATTATCAATTATGAAGTGGTACAGAACTTATGTACTTGATAAATGCATAATTTCTTTTTTTTTTTAATTTTCTTTTTTTGTTCTACAGCTGTAATGTATTGAAACACTTGTGTTTATAATTTCATGGCTCTTAAAAGCTTATTTATTATTATGATTATTCGTTAGCAAAAAAGGCAGTTAATTTCCATTTACTAATTTTCCACTCTTCATATGTTTGGTTGGCTAGTAGGAAGAAGAAATCATATTAATTCTTTTAAGTTTGGCCTAAAGCTTATACCCCCCCCTTTTTTTTTTTTTTTGAAATATGTGTTGATATCAGGGTGAGAGAAAGCATATCTTGAAAGTTTTATTATCATTTGTTGACAGCATTAGGTTTTGATCAATATTGCTTTGAGTAACTAGCAGTTTTGTTAACTATCAAATGTAATACAAATTCTAGTTATTACTTGATTTACTTGAATGCTTGGTAATTAATAAAGCATGAGTTTATATACATTTCTTAAGGATGATAATACTTTATATTCAATATGAAGATTACACTGTGCATTCAAAGTAAATTGACACAGAAGTACTAGACTTCATTTTTTAAATGTTGTGTAACATTTTTACTTATTAGTAGTGTCTGCACTCATTTGTCTTTATTGAAATATAGACTATATTAGAATGCTATTATTCAAGTTGCCAAAAAGAACAAAAAAGTGGATGAAAAGTAAGAGACTCAAAGAATAGCCAAAACTAAAATCCATAACTTGAATTTGTCCTTTGGCTGAAGTCAGATGTTGATAGTCTTTTTCCTCAGGACACTTGCTTTATTCAGCATTCTGAGCAGATGCTCTTTAAGAATTAATTAGACTTGCAAAGCTGTTTGTAAGATCACTTTGTTGTTGTTGTTGGCTGGTGGGGTGAAGTGAAAGAAGTATTCAGGAAGGGGATGATGTTACATGTAAGTGGTTGGACGTTGTCTTGCTCTGCAGTCCAAGGATCTATGCCTGGCCAGGATGTTCCTGTATACTCATTCCTGCCCCCAGCCCTGTCTGCTGGTGTGTGTATTTTTGTGGCAATGCACTGAGCTAGAGTAAAGAATTGATAAAAGACTAAAACTGTGGGGAGAGGAAACAAAAGAAACCAGAGCTTTTTGATCAAATGCTCAGTGGGGTTCAGTGAGTAACTGGAGCAGCTCCCATTCTGGCCCCATCCCCTGAAGGGGAGATGTTGCAAGCAGGTGGCTGAGGAGAAGTGAGAGCTGCCTGTCTTAGTGGTGCTGCTGCTGCTGCTGGGTTCATGTGGCTGCAGAGTTAAGGGGCAAGGTGAGCTGGAATCTTGCAACCCACAGCCTTCTTCATGGTAGTAGATACTGCATTAAACAAACTGTGCTGTAGTCACTAAATGCTTACTTGTTCCTTTTTTGCCATATACGGATATCTTAATTTATAAAAATATTTATTGTTATCAGCTATGGCTGAAGGCACCTAGAGCTGTTCTATAGCATGCAAAATGCTGTATAATGCTAAACACTACAAAAATTGTGCACATGGTGTTAGCAGACACTTTGCCTTCAATCTTTCTGTGCCAAGTTCCCAGCCAATTAAATGGGAATGGTCGCCTCTCAGGTGCTGCGCAAATGGAGTCGTTAGTGGTTGGAGGCACGGGAGCAGGGGAGCAATGAGTCATGGAGGCAGCTGCCTGGCGTGGGGCCAGCGACTTCCAAAATGAGCAGAAAAATGCTTTAGTGATGCTCAGTGGGTGAGTGCCTTGCACTAAGTGATCCGGTGACTTAAATAAATAAATAACACAATACTGCAGCATTAAGTATGTACCAGCCAGGACCAAATACAAATTTTGTGTGTTAGTGTAGATTTTGCAATTACCTGGCTTTTACATGCTTGCAGCTGTGCTATTCCCTTTCTGTCATTATTGAGTGTGTAATCTCTAAACTTCATCTAAGAAACACGACTCATTAATTAATCATAAACAAGGGCAAGAAAAGCAACAGTATGAAGTATGCCAAATACCATCTCAATAGTACTGCTGGGTTATTTTAAAAGGATCATCAGATCTTGCAGCCTGTAGTAAATGTATGGATCTTTATATCACTTACTCCAGTGGCACTTAGAGTAATTTAAAAAGTGTCTTTAATTAACCTTCCTTGCACTTGTATGAGGTGGATTGTTGCTGTGGGAGCTAGCACTGTTGGCATTAGCTGAAACATAAATGAGAGAGGGAAGTGGCCAAAGAGTGGGAAATATTTGTATGTTTCCCAGTCCAAAAGGCAGCAAACTGCATGCATAAATCTTAGCATGTTCTTGATTTTCACTAAAACAGTGAGGGATTATGTTCATGTGGAAACTCCAGTGTGGTAGAGTCCTGCAGTGGGGCCTTTGCAGAACCATCTGGAAATGGCTGGAATGTTCTGAAATAGACCAGAACCAGATGGAGCTTTCTGGAACATTTTGGAATAGGCCAGAATGGGCTGGAACCTTCTGGAATATTTATGCACAGGCTGGGACATTCTAGAAGATTCTGGAACATTTTCAGAACTGGCCAGGACATTCTGGAACCAGCTGGGACCAACCAGAACCAGCAGGAATATTCAAAATCCAGCTGGAACGTTCCAGAGCTGGTGGTGCCCAGCTCAGGACAGCCCTGGCCTCTCCTCACAGACATTCTTGCACCTGGGCACTGACAATAAAGTTACAAAGAATGGTAGTTGACAAAATTACCCTTTCTTAAATTAATTTTAAATATTTTTTTGTAATGCTAGTATACGTACTATGTCTGAAATTATTAAGACTACTATTACTTTAAGAGAAGCTTGAAAGTAACAGCTCCATCCTTTCTATTTTTGTTGCTTCTTTTGCTTGGTCTTGTTTATTTGCACATGCTGGTAGCTGTACACAAATATTTCTTGCTTCTTCTCTTACAGAAAGGAACATCAAGGTAAAAAAAAAAAAAGGAATTAGAATTTAGAGATGCATTTGAACTTGTCAGAGTGCGTTCTTACCTAGTCTTGGCAACAAGTCGCTGACCAAAAAAACAATATAATCAAACAAGGAACTTGCTTTTATTTTTGTTACCTGATTAATTTACTACATAGATTTTGAATGGCTTTTTTGTTGTTTGCTTATTCAGTTATAGCGAGACTGTTTCATCTTTCTTTTGACCTCTCACATGCTAAACAAGCCAAAGGAGAAATTGAAAATAACAGTTGCGGCACTACTGAAGGTTTTTACAGTGTCAATACAGAAAAAAGAACAAGTCAAATGCTTTTAAATCTCCTGCAAAACGGTGGATGTTCTGGAAAAAAATATGCACTTGATTTAGTCTTATTTCAGAGAGTTTTAACCCTTTTTTATCCCGCGGCTGCTGTTCTCTTCAACAGAAGATTTGACAGCAGCAGCTAAGCCCAGTGTGCCCACGGGCTCTGGGTTGATGCTGCTGGGTGCCGTGGGACTGTGAGAGCCCAGTGGCTGCCGCTGGGAGCCATGGAGCCACGAGGACCTGGTGGCTGCTGATCACTGAAGGCACTGGCTCAACAGCATCGCTGCCTCCTGGGCCAACTGGGCAGCGCTGCCCACACTGATTCTTTTTGGCCTTCCAAGTCAAAATGCTTCCTGCCTAGCTGGCAGTGGCCGTGTGTTTTTCTGTGAGTTGACACCTGGTCATAAGGAGTGTTCAGTCCTTATAATGTTCTTTCTTGGGGATTAAAGCATGATCCTACTCATCCTTCTGATGGTTTTTCTCAAATCTGACTAACAATGGATTTTAATGCTCACAATTTATTTATTTTTCAGTAGATTATTAGAGTTTGTATCTCAGAGCAACTTGATGCTGCTCTTACAAATGTTTCTGTTCCAAAGTTAACAGTCACTGAAATAGTGATACCCAAACAGGGAAGGTATAAATGAATTGGAAATTATAAGTAAATACTCCAAATAGCACAGAATTACCAAAGCAGTAGGTATGTAATAGCAGTATAATTTGCATTAAGGCATAGGTTCATGGGATTGCACAAAAGAAAGTAGGCATAATAGTGAAAATAAGGAGATTATGAAAGTAAAGACTGCCTTCCAACCCATAATTAGTAAGGTTATCTATGTTTCAGCTTTTGCATTTGCAAATTAAAAGCACTGTTTGTTTCACATTGATTCATATTCTTAGAGGATCTTATGCCGTGATTCTGGCCTTAAAGATTTTACATGATACTAATGTACAAAGTGTATCGAATTCTTTGTCTTATTTAAATAATTGATGCTTTATGGAAAGCTGTTGGCCTGAAATACAATTATGCCTATTCATTTCCAGGGAGATAGACCTCAGCAGTTAAGTAGTGCTAGTACATCAAGCTTCTATTTTAACCAAAAATAAGTACCATTAATTTAAATTCAGTGAAAGCAATAGATAAAGCTGGCAGTGTTAAATACTCTCAATGTTAAAAGAAAATTGCATGCATAATAGTTGGAAGGATTAGCTTGTCTTTATAGGTTTTTTGTATATATTTATGAAATATTTGGCTCTTCCGTTGATGGTTTGCATGTCTGTTCCCACCTGCAGCCAGTGGTGTTGTTACAGTTTTTGAATGGGTATTTATCAACTGTTTGAGTTTATTAGGCAGAATAACCAATCACTTCACCATGACTTATTGCTTGATTCCATAATAAAAGGTGAAACATATTTTTTCCAAGTAATCTTACAAATAATTGTGGTTGCAACTGACCAGATGAAAAATAAAGCAATTGCTGAGGCTGCAGACGTGTTAGGTAATTTCTCTTTTCCAAAAATACTTTTTAAGGATAATGAAAGTTCTGAACAAAATATGGGAACCAACAGGTGGTATAAGGATTGCAGACTGAAAAAGAAAAGCATGAAGTGACAATGGAAGCAACTAGTGGTCTGTGGAGTTGTCATCTTAAGAGTACTTTACGTTTAACTTTACACTGTACAGATATCTGAAGAAAAAAATGTCTTGATCTTAAAGGTTTGAGGACTACTGACAGGATTATCATGCATTTTTCTCTTTTGGGAGTTCAGAGGAAATGATCAATTCTTACCAGTTCGTTTTAGCAATGTAAAATTTAAATGACTAAGCAAACCGATTGCTTGGGTGTCTATGTAGATTGGAGTGGGGGGGGAGGGAGAATGCGAGGCATAAGGAAAAGATATTTCTAAAAGATGAATTTTGATATCCAAATGTAGGTAGATTTTATTGCCCTTTTAATATTTAAAAACTGTGAGACATAAGTACCAAAATACTTTTGAAGTCTTTGCTTATCGCAAACATTCAAATTTTGTTTTTTCCTCTTCTGACAGATCCTTCTTGCTTTTCATTGCCAAGTGAATTAAGAAGTGTCTCTCACCTGGTCAGCTGAAGACACCACCCAGAACAACTGCAAAACAGAGCATTGCTGATCTCTCCTTTCAGTGAGTAGTCATAACTTCAATTTTGTATGTTGTTTTGCTCTGAGATGTGTTTATATTGTTGACCAAAGTGCTTCCATCTATGCTTGAAAAATGCCTTCCTAGATCTCTGCAGGAAAGTGTTTTTTTGTAGAGGAAAGCAATTTGTCCCAGCACTTTTCCTTTACAGAATCTACTTCAGTCTTTCCCAGCCCAACTGAATTACTTAAGTGTGTTTCTTCTTCTGAAGCATTCTTTTTTCCTACCTACCTAGATTTTCATTTGCATGAGTTGCCCATCCAGACAAACTGAGGATCAAATGAGGATGTTAGGAATTTATTGCTCCTGGCATCAAACAAATTTTTCTTCATTTGAGTGTGTATTTTATTCAGATTCCTAATACAACAAAAACTAGTTTGTCTTGATAAATGACTGCATATCAAGTTGTAAATCTGTATATCCTACAATATGTGTTGTATAAGGAAAAGGTCAGGAAAGAAGGACCTTTCAAATTGTCTGTTATTTTGTGGTGTCTGTAACTGTTGGACACAATGCTCACAAGACACCCTATAATTTAATTATGTTGTACATATGCTCTGGGAATTCATGTAATTACATACAGTAACAAACTATCCCTGTGTGTCCTGCAGAGACAGAAGGCTATCTTGCTTATGATAGCCTCAAGAGGAAAAGAAATATAACCTTTAGTTGATTGATTCCCATAAAAAGTTAAACGTGCTTTTTTTTTTTTTTTAAAGGTCTTTATTCTCTTGCGGTTTTAATTTTACCAAGGTAGTTTTCTTTTTATTTATTTGTAATACTCCTGACAATTGTTATTCAGGCCATTTAATTCAGTGGCAGTGTTGCTTAAGAAACTGCTTTTAAGATGTGCCTCTTATAAAATAAACCTTTTAGTTAGAGTTCATTTAATATAATGTTTTTCATTCTATCACATTCCTTTCAAAGCATGGAAAAAACAGATTATTTTTAATTTTTTTTTAGATATGGCAGGCACCAAATTCCAGGCAAATTCTTGCACTTACACTGAAATAGTCAGCACATTCTTGTATGTTGTTTGCTGTAGATTAGGTGGTTGTCATATATTTTCTGCTAAAAGATTATTTTCTGACTCCATGTCTGTATTTCTTCAGTTTTTACACTATTAAGATTCATGCTTCCTACTTACAAAGTAAATTATTCTAAGAGCCTGTGTCTCTGAATTCTAAAAAAATAATATTGCAAAAGAAACTTAAAATGAGAAAAACTGAAAAGCTTCAGTGTATGAATACAAATAAGAAAAAAATCTGGTGGGGTTTTGGTTTTTATTTTTCTATTTTTTCTGTTTTAGCAAGTCTCGGTTTCATGACAGTTTTCTGCCAGTGCTGTATAATTAGAAAAATGAAATAGGTAATTGCCAAAAATTGTTTTTATGATTACAAATGTATCTATATATTAATTCTCAAATCTCATATGTTTGATTTTAAGAGATCTTCTTAGTCCATCCTTTATCATACTAAGTGATAAAGGATGTTGATCCAGAAGCTCTGTATCTCAACTGCAGTTTATCTGGAAAAGGTTGCAGAAATAGGTCCTCAGAAGTAGGTCATCTGTGAAAATTTCAAAACACCCGATAACTCAATCTCAAAATCCCCCTGCTGTCGTTTTGTGTAGGTAAGGCTGGTTGGTTTGTTGTTTGTTTTTTTTTTTTTTTTTTTTTTTTTTGTGAAGAAACCTAAATAACACCAAGTAATCTCCCAAGGTCATGAAGCAGGTCATGAGTAAAGCTGAATGTGCAATCACATTCATAATTCCCTGTAGTAATCAAAGATGCGAATGTGTCCATTTAAACCTTTCCAAATGATAGGTAGATCCTACATGCTGCTTTGTGCTTTGCTTTGGATTGGATTTTCAGGTAGTGAGGAAAAAAAATCCCTATGTTCTCGATGGCATGGCTGTGGTTTCTGCTATGGGTTTGATTTGAGATAAATGCTAGGGCAAGTGAGCTTAATGTTGTGATGGTTGCGAGGGGCAGAGTATTTTCCGTGTGAAATAGTTGCTTGAGCGGATTTTCACCGATTCCTCCAACTTAGAGAACATGACTCATGGGCCCCCAGGATGGGGGAAAAATCTAAGTACCACAGGAGGATTGCACAGTGTATCACATCAGTGGGTTTGGGGCTTTATTTCTGGGGCTTCGGGGTTTAGGGAAATATTCTCCCTTTATATACCATGATAAATTTTCCTTAGCTTAGCTGTGGTTTTGGGGTTGTGAATTTTCTCTGGGTTCTACCCTGGGTGCTGGTAACATCTCTGGTTTTCAGCCTGTCGTAGGCTCTGCAGTTGACTTGCAATGTGAGCCAGTACCGTGCATTCTTTGTCTCATTAAATTTGTGTTCCCATGTACTTGCTGGTTTGCTGAAGAAGCACTAGTAACTTCTCAATTACTTCCCTTTTGTATTGTTTGTCCAGCCTCTGAGCGCTGCCTGTTTCTGCCTTTTCACTTGTTCTCTATACAAATGATAAAGACTCTCCATCACTTACCAAACAAAGATGGAAGTGGGACTCACTTCCATCTGTTATGTCCTTCTCTGACATCTTCTGTGTTATTCAGGGGCCATTGCTGGGACATCGACGCTTCAGCGTGTTTGTTAGGTTTGTGTTTTATTTATTTTTTATTTATTTATTTTTTATTTTTATTTATTTATTTTTTGTTATTGGTCAACAAAGGCTGCTATCATCCCATCGTGGTGGATAAAAGCCTTTAGAAAGTAGCTACATTAAAGGAAAAAGAAGTGCAACTTCTTGAACAAAACCCTACTGGATTTCTTCTCACAGGGGGATTCTGTTTGTTAGCTTTATGCCTCTTGACTATAAATTCCCTTCTTCCTTGGGAGTGGGAAGCAAACAGCCTCTCAGTCACTGCCAGCTTCAGTGCTATTCTCAGTCCTGGGCCTGGAGGGTGCAAGAGTTTTTGCACTTTTAGGGCTGCTCCTAAGAGAATATTCTATGTGGTTTAAAAACATTCTGTAAACTCATAGTGGTATGAGTAACAAAAAGTATTTGAGAAAATTGCTAAAATAGCCCTCTTTACTATCAGGCTTATGTATCTCTCTTTGCCATGTTTGATTTGTGAGTTTGCAACAACTTTTAAAAGGAACAAAAGTATGTGAACAAAGTGAAATGTCTGTGGATCATCTGAGTGACAGCATCCCTCAGTGACACCAGCACTCTGCTTTGAGCCTCCAGGTCGCAGTCATGCCTGCATGGCTTCTGCTGAGGTCTGGGCCACTTCTGCCAGAGGCAGGCACCTTCCGATCTTGAAGCAGGTTTAGCCACTTACTGCGAGGTACCTTCTGAGAGACATGGTACTCATCTCTAGTGTGCTTGGATTACCTCTTTTCATAATGGTTAAATTTTCAGGCTCCTGAGGGAAGGAGAGAGAAACATATGTCATGTCCTCTCCCCTCCCTCCCCCACCAAAAAACAAACAAACAAACAAAAAACACCTTCCCGAACCCCAAGCTCCACTAGTATCAAATTTATTTGCCAGAATTTACATGGTGAGAATTTACACAGAGCTAACAGAGCTTTGCATGTGATCATTTTTGGTATTCCTGGTAATACAGACGTAGTTTTGAAGATGTTTGTGCTCCAAATTTACACTTAATGTTCAGTTAGGTATTTTACGAGATTGTATAAATGCAGTTCTTTGGATCTTTTAAAGATGTATCATTTTGCTGAAATACTAGTTCATAGGTTTGGGGAAAAAAGCTTTTATACTTTAAATATGTAGTCTTGTAAACAGTTTTATTTTTAAGTATGCTCTTATCCTTCCCTTATGAAAATTATTTCCTTTCAATTGATTTTTTTTTTTATACTTGGGTTTTTGAGTAGCTCTGTCTTTTACTTCCTAAGCAGCAAGCTCACAATCACAACGTGATAAATAAAATATTCGCACTCAGAAATGGAACCACAAAACCAATGTAACTTCTGTTATTGATCTTTTTTTCTGTGCAGCTCGTCTGGCAGTGAAGAGAAAATTCCATCCTGTGTAGGCATAAAAATTATTTAGAGCAAATTACTCTAAATTATAAACTAACCAGTAAATCAGTATTGCTTCAGCATTATTCGCCTATTTCTGCTCCCCCTCAGCCTAAGTTCTGCATCTCTAATAAGAAGCAATGCATGGGATTTTTTTGTTTAATTTTTATTTAAATGAATAAAGTAAAATGGACATTTCCTTTAATTATCAGCAGTACTTCGCCATGGTTGAAGAGCAAGGGTATATATTCAATTAAAATGGATCATTGTAATATGAATAATGATTACAGAAGTAGAATTAAGATGTCACCCAAGGTTTTATAAGTCATTTGCAGATCACCAATTAGCTCTTCTAGAAAAACATTTTCCAAAGAATTAAAAAGGTACTATTTTCTTAAATTATTTTTTTGGTATGAAGTTTTAGTGGGATGCTAGTGGGGTTTTACCTATTTAGTATTAGGAAGAACTTTAAATGTATTAGGACACACATTGTGCACACATTGATCTTAGCACTGCAAAAATACTTGTTAGGAGAGAACTTTAGTTAGAAGCATTTCTGAAGACACAATATTTGTTTTGAAGAAATTAATGAAACAATATAGTTTCTCAAGTCCTGCATGAAAGATGAGAAATGGAATTTTATTTTGGATAGATTTAGGCTTCCATCAAATAAATGAGAAATGGGAATAAGTCATGTCTAGAATGATTTTTAAACAAGACAACGACAGGGATTACTGTATCTTCAAACATTTTAGTGGACTGTAGTCCCACTTTAGTGTGTGGGCTGAAAAGGCTGTGATAGGAAAACTATAAAAATACAAAATTATCACTACATGTTAAATAAGATAATGATGTTTGAAACTATGGATTTTTGATTGATTACTATGTAACGTGCAAAGTTGAGTGTTGATAAAAAGATGCTGATAGTATTCAGTATTTTATACAGATTACCTTTGGAGTTAAGTGCAGATTTTAATATAAATATTTACATTCTGTTCCATGAAGGTTTATAATTTGTAGGTTTTTTAATATACTTAAGTGGATTTGAGCTTTAAGATTTTTTTTTCCTTTGCAAAAAAATATAAGCTTTGACCTTTGATTTATAAAACTAAAGGCAGATTTTCATATATGTCATAAGGTAAGAAAAGAAAATGCATCTTTGCTTCAATGGGAATATGGGACTGTGGGTGAAAAGGTGATGGAAAAATGCTGTAGCTATTCAGGCTGACCTAAAATGCAAGCTTGAGAAAAATATTAGAGTAGCTATCTGACTACTTCTCGAAGTGAAGCCAGCACGGACAGATCTTGACTACAAACTCAGAAATGACTGTGTGGCTGTCCTTGGAGAGCTCAAAGAAATATAGCTCATTACAGATGATGCTTAATAAATTCTTCTGTGTAACCTGCTACAAGCATCTGCAGGAAGAAAAGTATCAAATCCTAGTTGTGGTGTTCCTTGACTAACTCTTCTTCCCTCCTTTATGTATGATTTTGTCTGTTCCGTGCCAGTGCTGAATTGTCAGTAGAGGAATTGTAGATTTTTGTGGAACCGATTCTAAGTCTCACTGGAAACTCAGTGCAATTTCAGAAATTCTGCATGCTTGAGGGTGATGTAACCCTTCATGCGTGATGCTGAATCCTGATCTAAGCTACTTCAGAGCTAGCTTATGTAAAGGAAAAGGTTTGCAGTCAGCATCTTTTCTTGGAAGGAAACCTCTGTAATTACTTTTTGACTAAAGTTTGAGGTGGTATGACTGTGTAGGTGTCTGATAAATGTTTTTGGTGGAATAGAGCAAACAGAGCAAACATGAGGAATGAGTGGATAAAGCTGCATTTCAGTTGCATTCATTCCAGTCCAGGCCTTCGCCCTCATGAGCAGTTTATTTTTGTGTATTTAATGAAAAAAAAAATATATATAAGAAGCAAAAATTTTTAAGTAGAAATTTTCTGTGTACAATTTTCCTTTGTTTTTCATTGATCTGTTTGTTTATAGAAGTAGCAGGTATAAACTGGTTCATTAGGCTCTGAATGCCTTTTATAAAGTTCAGTCCAGTTCTGAATCTTTCTGGCACCGAATTACAACTTCAGGTTTCGTAGGCAAGCTATATTGGCTTGGAAACAATCTCCAAAAAATCAGGTTTTCTAGAAAGAAAGTATGTAGAGCTAAACCACCATCACAGTGAGAAATCGGAATGTTCAATGCTTATGGACATTTTGGTATCAGGAAGAGCTACCACCATCAGTACTCCATCTGACAGCTGTATATATTTGCCGCTGAAGCTGGGACATGAATCAGTTACAATAAGCCTGAAAACAGGCTCAGATATCATCCAGGAGATGGCTGCTATTGACTGCAGGAAAGGAGATATTAGAGTGAGCGAGATACCTTTCAAGAATAAATCAGTTTTGAGTAATAGGGAGTCCTCCAAGGGTGCTAATAATGCACAAGAAAAACATGTCAGTAGGACATTGGAGAGTGACAAGATTATGCTGCACTGTAGCACTGCTGTGATTCCAATAGGTATATGAGGCGAGGTGATTCATAACACAAATAATTCGTGTTCTGTACTTCTTTTAAATTTGAAGTTGAATGCAGGGAAGGTTGTGGTTTGCTGGTTGTCTTCAAGCAATTATTTAGTCTTTTTCACTGTGCCTTATGCAAGTCTGTCACTTACATAAACCTTTCCCATTATGTTAGTACATTTACAGTGACTTGAAGTGGAAGGAACGCTGTGACTTCCATTGTCTTACATGATCAGAAACAACAACAACAAAAAAAACACAATAAAATATACCTAATCTTCAAACTGGTTTTCAGCAGATTCATTTATTTATTTATTTAGAATAAACTCAATATAACTGGATTTATATTTTATTTAGTTAGTTCCTTTAGGAGCATCTGTTTTACTGGCAGATGGATATAATCTTGTCTTCTTGAGGCCTGCCTTGTTTTACTTGCTCAGTTCATTTTGGAGGTAGAGTACAAAATCTCGGTATGGGTTTATTGCTGACTGCCACAGATGTAGTGAATTAATAATCCTGGTGAGAATCCTTTTGTGATTATAATGATGTTAAACTTGTGTTCTGTACACAAGTTTAGAGGTTATCTCCCAAAAATTACAGGTAGTTTCACAGTTGTGGTTTTTAAATGTGTGACATGAACTTTTAAAATGGAAAATTTAGTTCATGGTTTCAGACATGGAAGGTTTTTGTTGCTTAAAATGTAGCCATCTATTCATTTGTTTTTAAGATTAGTAAAGGCTTCTTTGACTTAAGATTGCAAACTCTGTCACTTCCTACTTCCTTGCTGCTCTACCTTTTCCTTAAGAGAGAAGTGCTGCACACGCTTAACTAAATGTGCTAGTGGAAGCAGCTTTACTTCATACAAGTCTTTACTGACCTAGCTTTTTATAGCCCCTAGCAATCAGTTCCGTGCTTGTATAAGACAATGTTAATGATAATAATGTGAATATATATATTAAAACAATGTGCATAGTATTAGATTCTTTGTTTGTTTTACAAGATTGCATCTTCTTATTTTTTATTGTTAGCTGTATTGTAACTGTAATGTGGCACATTTCACGGACAGTTGAAGTTTCCTTCACTTTAGCAGAAATCTAGCTTATTATGCAGATATCCGCTTTTGACAATGAGCATCTGCAGCTACTCAAGACGTAGATATGGTGCTGTATGTGTGCAGGCATCTTCATTTGTTATGCTATGTTATCCCAGAATAAATATGCAGAATATATTGCAGTAGAACAATCACAATGCAAAAAAAGAAGCACACTGATGTTTTGTTATATGATAGCTGACTGTGCTGCTGGTTATAAAGCAAGTAGTTAAATCCAAGCGGAACAAATTTTCCTTTTAAAAATATTTTAAATATTTGCTTTATCTCATTTTTTTTATTCAATCTCCTTAGCAACAGAAACATCTGTTTCTTTTCTCTTAGTCATTACATTCAAAGAAAGTAGCTGCTTCAAATATAATGAAAGCAATTTCTGTGGATTGGGTAGCTATTAATTGTTGCCAAGATCTTTTATTATTATAACAGGACATGCAACAATTGGCATTTTTTATATTGAAATACAGCTATCTAGTTAACCTGTGCTGGTTAGGTGAGCTATAATCCATCAGCTCTTACAATGCATTTATTGTGTGATCTTCTTATGCGACAGAGACAAGAGTAAGCATGACTTTTTCTGGTTTCAAAGAATCTTTGAACAGCTTGGGTTGGAAAGAACCTTCAAGACAATCCAGTTCCAACCCTCTGCCATGGGTAGGGTCATCTCCCACCAGCCCAGGCTGCCCAAGGTCCCATCCGGCCTGGCCTTGAACACTGCCAGGGATGGGGCATCCACAGCTTCTCTGGGCAGCCTTTGTCAGGGCCTCACCACTGTGGATTACTTTTTGCACCTAATGTTTTGTTTAATTTGCAACTTGAAAACAGATTGTCAGAGAATTTGCTTTGAAGACAGAGTACTAAATATGCATGTCCTTAAAAATACATATTTTTACATGTCAATCTAGAATATGAAATGTAGAATTAGTATAAATATGGACTTTGTGATGCTCTTAGTCAAAATACTATGCATTTTTCTGGAGAATTTTATAATTTAAAATTATTTCATTTCAAAAGGGCTTCTTGATCTGTAATTGCCCTGTGTAGGGCCAAGAATTCACTCCTAAATCACAAGATACTGGCACATGTAAGGGAGAGATATAAAGGAATGAGTGAGGGGTGCCAGACTGGGATAGGAACAGATCTCTTTAAACCAATAGAAGAAACAGACTTGCTCTGCAGCCTTGAAACAGAAGGACTTTTGCTATTACCATAGTCTTGAGTGACTGTTATTTAGAGCTAACTGCACATGGATGGACGTGCGCACATGCTTGAAAACTAGTGCGTAAGGTTTAACTTACCTCTAGGTATTGTGAACTAGTTAGTTTATAACACAGAGGTTAGTAATGGCACTGGGGAAGAGTATTTTAAGATCAGCAAAATTATGAAGGCTTAAGCTCAACTGGAGCTCAAGTAGTGAGGGATAGCAAAAGTAATAAGGTGTGTAACCTTACACGCCTATAGGTTATTGCAAAAGGAATTTCTAGGTACTCATCCATCTGTTGTGAAAAAAGCTGAAGTACTCGATGCCAGTATTGCCTTGTCTTTCACAAGCTAAGTCTATTTCCACATGGGTTGAGTGTGTTTCATTGTCCCAGGCTGGGAATGAGAATTGCATCCAGTAGCCAGAGTGGTAAAAGGCTAATTTATACCCTTTGTACATATGATGACCAGCCTCATTGCTGTCCCTGCAAAGATCATGGTTATAGGTATGAGATCCACATGCAAACAGGTGAAACCTCAGAATAAAATGAGTAGTATGGGTTCACTAAAGGGCTGCTCGTTTTTCTCTGATTTGTTTACCTTCTGCAGTGAAATGAGTGGCTATGTCAGTCCTTTTACACATTTCAGTATCTTCAGTATCTTTTTTTTTTTTTTTTTTCAGTGCACTTGCACCTTGAAGCCATGCAACAGATTTGATAGACAAGGGGTAGTGGTTTTAAACTAAAAGAGGGTAGGTTTATATTAGATATAAGGAAGAAACTCTTCGCTATTATGTCAGTGAGGCCCTGGCCCAGGCTGTCTAGAGAAGCTATGGATACTCCATCCCTGGCAGTGCTCAAGGCCAGGCTGGATGGGGCTTTGGACAACCTAGTGTGGTGGGAAGTGTCCCTGCCCATGGCAGGGGGCTTGGAAGTGGATGATCTTGAAGGTCCATTCCAACCCAAGACAATCTATGATTCTATGCTGAGCTGCAGCAGAAGCTGGGACCTGCCAGGGACTGTATATCTTGTGTTGTTGTTTTTTGTTTTGATTTTTTTGTGGAGAGGTGTTCTGTCCTACTGCTTGTATGCATGCTGCAATCAGACAGCATTACAGCAGGAAAAACAAAATGAAGGCTTTGGCTTGATTTTCACTCCAAGGACCAGCAAAACTTTGAATTAGAGAAGGAAAAAAAATAAATAAGAGGATTACTGCTATGCTACCACCTTTAATCCCATTTGTACTTTTCCTGATGCTTTCTTTTTTTTCTTTGTCTCTCTCTCCAACCCTGAAAATAATAATTTTACATAATTCTACCTCCTGGCACATGTGGGCGTCAAGAAATGGCTTTGAGAAGCTTTACCAAAGGACCATCTGCAGCCTGTATGAGGGCCAAGAACACTGAGAACTTCCCTCTGTAGAAGAACGGAAGAGCTGGGTGGAGCACTGAGCAGTAAACTATGGCTGTAATGGTTTTAACTGGCTAGCACATCAGACAGATGGACAGGTGCCCAAATGCTGTTTCCCTGGGAGTTTTGGGTAGCTGGCCATACTCTGGTCTCCTCCTTAGGTTTCACTCTTGCTCTTAAAGCAGTATTGGAAACTGCATTCAAGTTAGGCGCACAGAGCAGTCCAAAATAGAATTACTGCATTCCTGATGATTCAGTAAATGCACAGTCTTCGTATCATATTCTGGAAGTGGAGCTGGTTATCAGTTTTCCACGGGGATGAGATGACTACAGGCAGGTAAAGAAAGGGCTTTTGGGGAAGGCTTGGGAGGGGAGAGTTTGGGGCATGATAGGCATGATTGTCTACTGTAACTCCTGTGCTTGGGCAAGAGGCAAGGCATCTGACAGAGGACCTCTGAAGAGGGGACTTGCATCAGTTGTGGGCAGGAACAGCATTATAGAAATGACAGAAAGTTTCATGACAAGGAAGAGTCTTTACGCAAGAACCAAATTGGTGTCTCGCTGTGTAGTGTAGGCAGGGAGGCATAAGAGGCTTCTGTAATTGATTTCTCCTTCTTCACAGGCATGTTCTTCTGTCTGATGCAGGCTGCTCAAGTGGATAGTTACTCCTATAGGTTTAATCAATGTGAAATAAATATCGATCCTATAAAATCTGAGTAGCTAAATAATTGAAATCTTACTACCAACGTGTAAATATTATTAGAATAAGTATATGAAATCTGTGGTTATGTATTTCATGGGAACCTGCCCATGGTTAGTCAGGTTACCTTCTTTCTTCTAGTTGAATTGCTGGAGTAGGAAGCCTTCTTTTGGAAGAAGGATATGGTGTAAATTCTTTCGTGGTAGCTGCAAATCAGGCAGTGAGAAAACATGTGAAGTCATTTGGAAAAGTAAGAGTTACCAGTGTGGTTGTTTGCAGGAATGCAAGAAAGCTTATGGCTGCAAGGTGGAAAAAAAGTAAGTTGGTTTGAGATAAGAAGAATGGGAGTTTCAGTTGCTTGATGTCTCCCCTGCTGACCATCCAGCCATTTCAAGTATGAAACAATTTTTGTTCATTTGTTTCCTCATATCTTACCCTTCACTGAAAGGCTGCAGCTCCCTAGACACAGGGAATGATTTAGACATTCCCCTGTCTGAATGTTTCCTGGATTTTGGAAAATCATAGCTTATATATTGGTCTTCATTCTAAATAAATGCAGATGATTCTTACAGAGTATTTCAGAGTTTCAGTTGTTTTTTTTTGTTTGTTTGTTTGTTTGTTTTCTCTCTGTGTGTTAGGCTTCAAATGCAAGCTATTTGCTGCTGCTTAGGATGGAGTTTATTTAGCAGGAAATGACAATGACATTCTTTTATCAGTGAACTGGAGTGAAAAAGTAACACTGTTTAAAAGTAGAGATAGGAAGCCAGGTCACCTGATGAAGTTAGTGTACTCAGTAACAGTGGTTCCACATGTATTTAATAGATTGAATTCTTCAAATGCTCCACAGAAAGTGGGTGTCTTTCTAACTTTCTCCATAATTCACTGCTAAGGGTAATAGCTGATAATTCTGCAGCTCTTCTTGATGTCTGTCCACAAGCTATTTTTAAAGTCAGACTTCTCATGAAGACCACTTCTGTGATATTTGAAGAGTTAATCACAGTTGGTTAGTTTACTGCTAATGTGTGTAAGACATAATTCTTCATGTTTTGAGTTTAATACCATTTCAATTTGAGATTGCTACACTTGGTAACAGAGGGCAGAAAACATATGTATAAAGATGATATATTTGAAGTAGGTGATAGATTATGGGCGTTAAAATATGTACTTTAACTGTACAAAGGGGTTTTGTGTGCGTTTGGTTTTGTTTTTTAATTATTTTTTTCAATTTAAAAAAGCCTAAGAGCAATCTGAATTAAACACTTTAATTTGGATCTAGATTCTGGCATAATCTTAGAACCATTTCTTTATCTGATGAATTGACACTTCCGTAATCTATGGAAAAAATTCAGAAAAAAACAGTGAGAATAATTGTCTTCAGAAAAGGTAGGAATGCATGTGTTTGGCAGTTACCAGTCTACTTGACATATATTTATTTTGAGTTGAGGGTAAATTTTCAGTAAAACGTAAATTAGAATAAATAAAGCATAAATTAGAATTACGCAACCCAAAATTACTTAGATATTGATTTTAACCTTACTAGAATGATTTTTCATTACTATGAGAGATCACAAGTGCACGCATGCATCAATACTAAAAGACACTTTATATATATACATGTATTCTTAAAAAAAAAAAAAGTATACTCTCAAAAAAAGTATTATTTTAAACAAACTTTTAATACAGACGTCCATAGAACCTACTGTTGTGTGGAATGCATTGTGCAATCCAGAGAAGTTTAGAATTTGTGGAAAAATTCTCTTCATCCACCAAAGGAAATAGGGTATTTGACAACATGCATTTGTCTACAAAATGTGAAGCAATATCTGATGAAATACGCTTTGTCAATAAAATAAATTGCCAAACAAAATATAATCCTTCCTCAAAATACATTTAGCCTACGCTATGAAATAAGCTTCTTCCACGAAGTGCATTTTGTTGCTTGAATTATTTTGATTTTCTGTCTATCAGAATCTTTAGATAAAGTGTTGTTTTGTCAGACACTGTATATCAACTTCATTTTATTATATACAGATAAAATACATTTAATTTGAAGGTAGACATTTGATAGGACACCTTAAACTGGTGTTGGTTTAACAGAAATGATAAACTGCAGACATCTGTTGTTTGTGGGGTGAGAGGCTCACTTCTGTTCCTCGCTGTGCTTACAATATAATGGTTCTGTAGTTTCTAGTTCAGCTACTGTTGTGCTGTCTTAGATGTATTTAGTTTTCTTCTGATGAATAATCTCTGAATTGCACACTGTTCTAAAATGAAATGCCCAACTGTTTAGCCAATAGACAAAAATGCCAATATTTGTTCAAATTTCCCACGAGTTGTCAGTCATGTATCTGGCGTTACTTATATCTATGCATCAGCCATGGGTCCTGAGCTAAGCCCTTCCCTGACTTACAGGAGTCATACCAGATGTATGACTAAGCTGTTCAATTTCTAATTCAGTGGAAATCTTTGCATTATTGTTATAGAAGACAGAACTAATTTTTCAATTAAACGGCTCCTTACTGATCTTGAAACTTTAAAAACATCGCCATTGTGTGTATGCAAAGATGCAGTCATCGAGAAAGATGCAATTCTTCTTTGGAAGAGGTTGCCAAAAACTTAAATCTCTGCAAAGAAATACAAATGTTCCACTGAGTTTTCAAACACTGACTTATGTTGAAATTGGTACTGCAGGGCCTACATTTCAGTTGTGTAACAATTTTCAGGAAAAGGACTGCTTATTTCACAGTGCTTGTTAAAGTTAAAAGGACATTTGATTACTCTAAAGTTCAATGTAAAGCATTAAAAGTTAAGCCTCTATGACTATCTTTGTGCCAATCCAAATACCACTTGTGACAGTAAGTAAATGTGCAAATTGTTCAGCTGTAATTTGGAAATATAGATACAACAGTGAAAGCAAAGCAAGTTTCCAAGCAGGGTGTGAAGTATCTCCTGAATTAGTGGTTGAAGGTTGTTTTTACTCACAAGTTAACAAAATCATTCTTGCCATTGCTGATCATAAGAAGTTTAAAAGAAAAGGCTGAGGATTGTAAAGACTTCAGCAAAAACACTTAATTGTCAACTCAGAAGTGCAAAGCACTAGAATGTTTTAAATGAGAATGAAATTAGAAATTCAGAGAGAAGTTGAGGTGTAGGCCATAGAGGTGTGTTAAAAATTAATGCATTTGGCTAAATAGAAATGAATGCTAACCTTTGTATCCTGCAGAAACAAAAATACATGATGCTGCAAATGGAAAGCTCTTTCCAGGCCTGGTTGCTTCAGCTTTCTGTACAAATAGTTTCCCAGCCACTTCAAAAAAAACTCTATGGATATAAATATGTAGACTTTTATAATGTGTAAGGAAGTAAAAATTAGTTTTGGTGTAAAATGTTTCTTGCATTTATAATCAAGTAGAAGCTCTATAACTATGAAACCTCACGTGCATGTAGAAATGGGCAAATTGGGCTGTTAATATTACCTGAATATTATTATTATATTATGAATTATTATTAATATATGAATATTATGTTGCATTATAGGAAGTGCTTGCCTCCTTCCTTTCCCCTTCAAGCCAGTATGCTTCTGTTGTTAACATTACTTGAATGAAGTGTGCATACCTGAACTAAGTGATTGTGATGTCTCTTCAGATATTTTTACCTTAATCTGGGGAATGTTATTTCCCATTCATTTCTCTTTTTGCTGGTGTGTTTCTCAGATGACACAATCATCATACACTATCAAGTACACATTAGCTTGTGACATTGGAAAGTTTGGCAAGACATAGGCTAGTCTGACATAGCCTGATTCATATTGTTCTATATGAATTCTGAAGATGGTACTGACAAAGATTAGGGTTGGAACGTAGTTCTAGAGGTGCTTTTAGCTGCTGCCTGTGGTAACAAAGCTTATGAGATGATTCTTTCTCCTCTGTCAAATTCATCAGCCTAAAGTTTAAACTTGTTCACTATGTCCACTGACTTTGATTAAAGGCCAAGAGATTTTATAGATAACCAGCTTCCTGCAACATTACAGAATTATAGAATGGCTTGAGTTGGAAAGGACCATCAAGATCATCTACTTTCAAGCCCCCTGCCATGGGCAGGGATACCTCCCACCGTACCAGGCTGCCACTGGCCCCATCCAGCCTGGCCTTGAGCACTGCCAGGAATGGGGCACCACAGCTTCTTGGGGCAGCCTGGGCCAGGGCCTCACTGCCTTCACAGTAAAGAATTTCCTCCTAATATCTAATATAAATCTACCCTCTTTTAGTTTAAAACCACTTCCCCCGGTCCTATCGCTGTGCTTCTTGACAAAGAGTCCCTCCCCAGCTTTTCTGTAGTCCCCCTTCAGGCACTGTAAGGCCACTATGATAATCTCTGTGGCCTACTTGTGCTGGGTCCCAGAGCTGAGTGCAGGCTGCAGGTGGGGTCCCACGAGAGCAGAGCAGAGGGGCACAGTTCCCCTCCCTCACCTGCTGCCCACGCTGCTGCTGGTGCAGCCCAGGGTATGGTTGGCTTCCTGGGCTGCAAGCCCACACTGCTGACTTGTGTCGAGCTTCTCGTCAGCCAACACCCCCAACTCCTTTTCCTCAGGGCTGCTCTCAATCCATTCTCAGCCCAGCCTGTGTCTGTGCTTGGGATTGCCCTGGCCCAGCTGCAGGACCTTGCACTTGGCCTTGCTGAACCCCATGAGGTTTGCACAGCCCCACCTCTCAGGCCTGCCCAGGCCCCTCTGGATGCCATCCCTTCCCTCCTGCGTGCTGACCGCACTGCACAGCTCAGTGCCATTGGCAAACGTGCTGAGGGTGTGCTTGATCCCACTGCCTGTGTCACCCACAGAGATGTTGAACAGCACCAGTCCCAATACTGATGCATGAGGACCGCAGATCAGGTGACAGAGAGATCTAAAATGCTTGTATTTTTGGGAGCCCTTGGAAAAAGAGGAATTAAAGTGCCCATCAGTGAATGAGCTTTCTAAGGTATCAAAGTTTTTGTTTGTTTGTTTTTAAGGCATGCAAGTGAATGAGTGCACACACGCAAATCTGTTGAGAAATAAATAGTGTGAGGTTTCATCATCAGGCATTAAAAAATATTGTTTCTTTAATAGTTTACACATCATGTTTCTAGATATTGTAATAGAAAATCTCTCAAAATGGTTGCTTCATGTCAATATAAATACCGCAAAAATTAAGTTCTGGTGTATGCAACTGATAATGTTTGGTGAGGGTGTAGTGCAGCTGTACATCATTTCAGTTTCCTAATTGATTGTACTCTTGTAGACTGTGCTAGATACTTGCAGTTAGAAAAAGAAATAAAGTATCTGTTTCTTTCTCAATGTACTTACAATGATTGAACATAAGCAATATTTATGCTTAATTATTTTTAAAGAAGTTTAATAATTGGAAGCCAAAGATGAACAACATTTTAGTCCCAATGTTCAGAATATGTAGAAAGTGCTGCAATTTTTCCAGGTCATGTTGTGTGCTCCTGATTTAAGCACTCTAATATTTTTTCGAAGAGAGGAAACACGCATGTTCGCTAGGGTTCATTCTGGTTGCTGCGCTGTCTTGATGCTTTTGCTTTCAGTTGCTTCCCTGCAGCAAGCTTCTTACACTTAGGTTATTTTCTTTGAAGGAAATGAACCAGTCTTTCTCTGAGTGATAACTAGCTATATCTTCTGTTGATCACTGATAACAATGCCGGGAATTGTAGCGTTCAGAAGTGCTGGTCCTGAGTGTCATTGCTGAGAGAAAAAAACAGGGAGCAGGCGGTGCCTTTCAATTGTGGCCTCCTGCATCATATTGCATGCTCTCCTCATCCATCCTCAGCCACTCCAAAACCTTTTTGGGCCTCCTTTAACTAAAAAAGGTTGTTTTACAAATATTGTTCGCTAAGTGAACCAGGATCTTGCATTTGTTTACAAGGGATTGAAACCATTTTTGTTCTTTAGTTTCTGTTCAAATGTACTGCTGTCATTCCCTTTGCAGTTCAGGTTTTGCATCTCCTCTTGTTTTTGTTGTTGACCTGCCCGCTGTTTAGGATGCAGTAAGCTAGAAATGCAGCAGAGTCGGATGAACACTGGAGCAATGGAAATAAACCATCTAGGTTTGGTTTGTATTTCTCTTGTGCACAAACATTGGGTTAAACTTGCACAGTAAGTCAATGTTAAGGGTAAAAATGTTCCTGTGATTCCCCCACCCACTCCTACTTGTGGGAATTATTGGAATTAAATAGTATTTTGTTCATGCTTGTAGTTTTGGAGTGTAACATACTTGCTAAAGTATCTGGCTCTTGACCTTTTTTGCACTTTTATAGATTAACTGAAGAATGAAATATGAAGATTCATCGTTACTACTGAGGCATGTTACTGTGTTTTGTGGATAAAACATACCTTGAATTCTGTGTTTTTTAGTAGAAAAGACCGGGTTGTTGAGCAAGCAGTTAGTTCTTTCTTGGAGCTGCCATTCACAAATTAGCAAAAATTCCTTATTTTCCAGTATTATTCAATTACTAAATTCAGTTTTATTAACATAGGAATAACAAAATTTCTAGATGGACTTGAATCAAATTTTGCAGTTAATTTAAAGAAAGACAGTCCCTCAAAATCTTGAGTAGGATCCTGCAAAGATCTTGCTAATGGAAGGTACTGTGGATATATTTCTATGTTTTCTAATATTTCTATTGCTAGATTAAAGGTTGGACTAGGTGATCTTAGAGGTCTTTTACAACCTAAATGATCTATAAATCTGTATGATTTTTACTGCATTTTTCATTACCTTAATTGCCGGAGTCAGTTAAACAAGTCTGCCAATTATACTTTTGAGTAGAGTTTCTCCTTGCTTTATTACATTGCCTTTCGGTTTTTCTCTTCCTAAAGCCTTTAGTCAGCTGTTTTCAACTGAGCATTTCACAAGGGTGGTTTTGCAGCTTGTTTAGATGTGAACTGTATTGACGTGGACAAGCTGCTTTTGTGTTGCAAGACCATGTTGGCTCAACAGCAGTGACCAAACAATGGCAAACTGTGGAAAGCACCTTATCCTGTAATTTTCCCTGTGTATTTAAATTTTTCTTGTTTCCTGTGTCTCTGATAATTTTTTTGTCACAAAAATCATCAGGGACCGGTGGTCCTCTAAGTGATGAAGTTGCCGCTTTCTCTGAACAGGCTTCCAGTATCCATTGTGGATACAGGAATTATATGCCTTCAAACAGGCATAGCGATGGCTCATGCTTTTTGACATTCTGTCTTTCCATTTCATATGTGTCATGCTTCATTTCACTTGTTGCAGTTTTTGAAGAAAAGTTCTAGACATTTTGTGTTTTTATTTTCTGTGCAGCTGTGCATATGGGGCGGGGTGACCAGGAGAGCTCTGTCTTATGTATGTGAACTTCCATGAGTTCCTTTATTATTCAACATTAGAGTCAGAGTTGATTTGGGAAGATATACCCAAACTAAAAATTATAGGTGACGCAACTGAGATAGGTGGGAAATCAAACTTCTGTCAGTTATGGGGCTCTGACTACACTGGCATAAAAATACAAGATGGTTTCCTAGTATAAACCTTAGAACATATGTTAGCAGACAGCACATTAGTGTTGAATTCTGTTTTATATAAATATTGTTAATGTGAAGTGGTAGGTTGAAAGCAGAGAAAACAAAGTATTTGTGGTAATCAAATGATCCTTGATAGAGCCTGGGTGGAATCAGTTCCTGGGATGGGCAGCTGCAGTCTTAATCCATAAGCATAAAAAGAAGAAGAATTTGCAAGAGAAAGTCACAATAAATGTTCATTTAAATAGTTTCGCAGAGGAACAAAATATAGGAAAAAACATTGTCACAATAATAATAAAAAAAAGTGTGATTTTAAATGAAGCTCTAAATGAGAAATGCAGTATTGATAAGTTGAACAAAAGCAACTGTCTAAGGAGGATTCAAAAAGCAATGTGTACAATTTATCAGGATAAAATAGCTTTATACAAATGTGTTTTGACAAATTATTTTGAAGTGAGCATTATGAATGCTTTTTGAGCTGAGTAATGTGCAAACCTTCATCCAGGAGTTAATATATCACCTGGAAAAAGAATCCAGTAATCTCTATGCAATTTGGTACAATATGAATATAACTGCAGAAAGACTAAAACGTAACCTGAAAATTAAGTTGGGGGCTTGCAAAGAACAACCAGAAAATAAGCTAATTAGAAAGAGAAAAACTTAAGTACATAGGAATGAAAATAATTTAACATGAGGTTACTCATTATTAGTTTTATACTTATATGAGACTATATATAATGATTAGTACATACAACTATTTACTTTAAATATATAAATAAATATGATGTGAAAAAGTTTCATTGACCTTATGTCCTAATTTATTGCCTGTTGTATTCATTTAAAGTGAGAGTGTACAAGCAACCTGATGCAAGCCTGGTGTTAATTTCTTAAGAAAACAAATTGTTAAACTAAGCAAGAACTTCAGTGGTTCATTTTCAAACTAGAGGAACAAGTTAGCAGTAAGTGCCAGTTTATTCTTAAGCCAGTAAAACACCAAGTTTATCTGACCGTTCTGATATGTTTCAATGCCGAGTGTACAGCAGAATTCTGCTCTATGTTAGAGAATAGTTAAAAGTATACTCAAGATTTATAGTCAAATTAGGGTAAAGCATTGCCTAATTCATAGATGTCACTTAAATCAGATTTATCCATGGCATCACAATCAAGATTCTCTGAGTCACACGGTGGAAGATGTTTCTTGTCTTTAAGATGGGCTTAAAAATTCTTGTATGATTCTTGTGCTTCCATCAAGGGCCATACTAGGGTAAAAGCCTTCAAGCGAATTGTGTGATTATTCAAAGAAGGAAATGACTTGTTATGAAGATGCTTTTTCTTTTTTTTTTGGGGGGGGTGCGGGGGTGGACTTCCTATCGAGTAGGTAAAATTTATATTTCTCAAATGCTGTATTATAATTATCCTATCTAAGCATACCAAAGAACAGAGATATGTAACAGTACTTGCATTTGTGTTCCATTTTTAAGATATAAACCTAGTCAATATTTGTAGGATTGTAGAGGATTAAGTATAAGTCCAGACGTGTCTCCTATGTGGTACAGTGGATGAGTTGAGACTTTCAGTTTGCATCCCTAATTTAAAAAGAAATTTTTTCCATTCTAAATGGGCGATTTGTCCATGTAATGTGGGCGATTAAGTGCATGGTTACAACTAAGAAATACTGAACTACCACAATACAGTAATGAACATAGAATATCTAAAATACTGTCATAGTAAAAGGAAGCAATGCAATAACAGCTGGCCTGTGTAATAGACGAGAAGGTAGCTTGAAGTCTTGAAAGCAGGAGATGTGAAGTAGCTATTGACGTGAATGAGTAATTGACTGATCAGGTAATAACTATCCTAATTTAAACTTGACAAGGAAATTGATAGTTGATATTGTTAAATATCCTCTAATGAGGCAGAAAGGGGACAAAAGAAATGCTAGAGTTGTTGTGTGAATATGGTATGAGAGTTGCTTTGATAAACAAATGCAATATGGAATGACTGGGAAACAATAAGAGATGATAAAAGGTACAATTTTCTAGTCGTTTTTCAGACTATAAGCATTATGTCTAGCATGTACAATGGAGGAAAATGAGGGAAATTACTGAAGCTAGGAAAACATGGCATTATCCTTTGTGTGCAGTGAGTTTGCATGTGCCCTACATTGTTATTACATCTTAATTATTTTAAATTAGCTCTATAAAAGCATTATGTCATGCCTACATTTCTTCGGAAGTTTAAGCATCTGGCTTCTGTGAATTTTTTGTTGTGTTCTTGTTCTGTTTTTGTTTGTTTTTCTCACATCAGATGTGCGGAGTGTGCAAATAATTAATAGATTTAGCATATTTAACAATCTCAGTATGGAATTTCCACATCTAGGTAAGTTCTTTTGTAGATCCCATTGTGCATGTAGAAGAGGCCACAAAAAAATATAAACTAAATTTATAGATGATTTGCACTCACATTATTGTTGGTGTACCTTTTAAACACGAAATTGAAGGCAGCAAAAAGAAGGCATAATTTTTTTCTTTCTGAGGAGTCTTAATATATGATTGTAATTTGGTAACCTGCTTGCCCGAGCAATTAAAAATTGACTTTATTGACTTCTGAAAGGTTTGAAGAAAAACATCAGAAAAGATTCTATGAAGGGCTGGGTTTTGTGGATTAGCCCCTAACTTTGAGGAAATACATTTTTGGCTCGTAATAAATTGTGACAATCATTGTACTTAAGTAACTAAGGAATGATTTATAAATCATGTTAATTATTATCATGCTGCTGAAAATACAGTTTCTAAGAAGGTTCACAAAGTTGTGTGTTGTACCAAGCACCTACGTTTTCTGTGTTTTTAATGTATTTAAATGAATTTTCAAGTTAAAAACAAAATATAATTTGAATTACTATAAATACGAAGTGTTCAAATGCTTAACTTTAGGGCTGCCAGAGTCTGTGCAGCCTTAGAAGAGATGCATAGATGGGCAAATGGGAAAGAACAGTGGCCCTAATTAAGATGTTGCTTTCTCCACATGGTTAGAAAAATGTTTTTTTCTCTCTGACAGTGTAAATTCTATGTGCTTGAAATTGAAGTTTTGTGTATATCCAAAATGAATCAAAGCTAAACCATATTTTCTAAGTTAGAATAGTTAGCATGTTATCACACATAATTTTCACATATTTTGTAACTGTTGATTTGGAAAAATGAGAATTTTGTGTGGTTCTTTTAGGGGGTACTCCACTGGGGCTTAATGTCATTAAGAAACAAAACTGTACTATAGATAGCATTGTGTTATAACAGCAACCATTATGAAAACGTAGTTCCAAGCTTATGTTCATGGTGAAAAGAATAAATAGCATTATGTTAGTATTTGTACATACTATACTGTGAGATTTTGAAAAAGTATTTGATAATCATGAAAATACATTCCAATGGTTAAGTTATGAAGATTTCTCTTAAGAGTCAAGACTTTATAATTTGGATTAAGAAAGCCATCTTACTTACAGATTTTTGCATAGAAGTTTGCATGCAAGAATTGAGAGACATTACTGATACATTTAAGAGGATTGATTATAAAGTGTGTGACTCATCATTACAACAGTGAGTTTGTATTGTGCTGACATGTGTATGTTCTGTGGATATTCAGAAGTAAACGGAGAATAATCACAGATATGTAGAAGTCTGCAGGATATGAACCTGAAGTGCTTTCTTCGGTCAGTAAAATCACCCGGGAGATAAAGTACCATTCAGATACTTCCGAAGACGCCAAGTGGGCTCTTTATACTTCAGTTTAGATGCCTAGGATTTCTGTACAGATAAAGTGAACTGTACCTCTGAGGGCTGTCAATGCTGAGCATAAAGCCGGCTGATGCCTCTCTAGCCTGCTGCCATTTTCACAATTGTTGGGCAGATTAATATTCTTAGACTCTCACCCCATTTCAGAATATACATGGCTGAATACAAACTTCAAGATACATCTGCCAACTGAAGAACAAAGGTGTAGTCATCTCATAAGTTTTTATTTTCCTGTGCGAAAGATCAGACTGGCGTTCATTACGATTTTATTATTTACTCTGTCTATTTATGGAGATCTAACTGCTTGTGCCTGGTTTGTGCTGGATTCACTACTGTGCAGAGGCACTGCACATTTTCTGGGTGTAGGCACCTGCAGTCTTGCCGTGTACAGTAGCCTCTGTGAAACTTAGGAATAAGCAAAGTGCTGCCATGCATGCATGAAGCGTTTAGGTAGAGCAGATAAATAGGAAAGAGCTAGTAGGGTGGTTTATTTACTTCCACAGTTAGACTGCTATGGAGCATGGGTTTTAGCATGCCTTCTTTAACTTAGCCATGTAAGTGCAAGAGAAGGCTGTTGTTACAAAATGAATTGTGCTTATTTGAGTAGTGTATCATAGATGTAAATTTCAATAGAAATACTTACGCAAGGGAAAGGAAGCTCTCAGAAAAGTGAAGCAACCAAATGACGAAACATGCTTGTATATGCGCATCATTGGAAATTACATGAATGAGGAAAATTTATGGTGATATATCGGTTACTTCCTTCAGCTCTTGGTCTGAAATGATTCTCTTTTATCAACACATTTATTCAGAGATAATGACATCTCTTGAACCAATCAGTTCCTATTGCCAGTAGCACTTAGCTCCTGTTAGCACTCTGTGGAACCATCAGATCAGATCAAGTGAATTAATCTGTGACACGCACAGTAAAGAACAGCAGCGTTTATCATCTCGAAGGTCATCCCTCTCACAGGCATTCTCAAAGCAGCAGTCCCCTCTCATAGCAGGACTTTTCACTAAATAAGTGACCTTGATGCCCTATACATTCTCTCTTTGTTTCAAATGTATACCTTTTAGAGCATATAATAATGAGGAGCATACAGAAGTGTCATGGAAGAATGGCATAACACAACAGAATGCTAAGAAGAGCTGGGAGGTGTGGGTTGTTTTGTCTGGGTTTGTGTTTTTAACATTTGGGAACAGGAAGTTTTGGAACTGGAGGGTTGAAAATTCAGAGCCCAGATATGACGACATCTTCCAGGACTGCAACAATAAAAAGAAAAATAATTTCTTCTGAGTATGGTAGAAAACACAATAGGTAGATTAGCAGACTTTGAAGGAAGCTAATACACTAGAATTTCTGAAAGCAATGATCATTAGATAAATAGAATCTATGTCGACTTGAAGGGACAAGGAATTTTACTGTCTTCCCAGTAGGAAAACTCTATATACGTTTTGCTCAACGGTTGTAGCTGGGAAATTTTTGACAGCAGAAAGAGAGAGAAGGATTTTTGTTTGCCTAAGGATTTTTAGCCTTGTGTCTTGATATGATGATGCTGTCCATCTATCCCTGTTTCCCCTGCTTCTGTCTCTCCCTTCCTCCTCCCACTCACTTTTAATCATTACACTGACCTCTTCCAAATTTGATCAAATTTGAACAAAGTCCTAAAGATACTTAAATTATGCTAAACTGTAAGACAGAAGATCCTACAAGTTTGAGGTAAGACTAGCATAATTTTTCCTGGTGTTGACCATAATTTTGACCACCCTCAGAAATTTTCCCACATGTCCAGTCTGCCCCTCCCCTAGCCCAGCTTGCTGCCGTTCCCTGCATCCTGCCATCAGTTCCCACCTCCTCTCTGCTTCCCCTCCTCAGGGAGTTGCAGAGAGGGATGAGGCTACCTCTTGGCCTCCTTGCCTCCAGACTAGACAGCCCACGTGTCCTCAGCCTCTCCTCACAGGATGGACCTTCCAGCCCTTGTACCAGCTTTGTAGCCCTCCTCTGGATGTTTTCAAGGACCTTAATATCCTTTTTATATTGGGGAGCTCAGACTTGCATGCAGTATCTGAGGTGAGGCCTAAATATAGCAGGAGAATCACCTCCTTTGACCAGACAGCTATGCTGTGCTGAATGCTCCCCAGCGTGAAGTTTGCCCCCTTGGCTGCCGGGGCATGCTGCTGGCTCCCGGTGAGCCTGCTGTCAGCCAACACCCCCAGGTCCCTGCTGCTGAGCTGCTCTCAGGCACCTGGCTCCTCATCTGTGCCTGTGTCTAGCACTTACTTTGTTGGGCTTCGTGCACTTGCAGATCACCCAATGTACTCGTAGGTCCCTCTGCAAGGCCTCTTGTCCCTTCAGGGAGTCAGCAGCACTGCTCAGTTTAGTGTCAGTGAACTCACTAAAATTTTATTCAACTCCAGACCGGAGATGAAAAGAACACTGAGCTGGCCTGGCCTAGGGCTGCACCCTGGGGAGCACCGCTGGTGACCGGCGGCCAGCCTGGTGTACCCCTGTTCACTGTGACCCTTCGAGCTCTGCCATGGATCCCGTTCATCACCTGGCATAGCATGGACATGTTCCTCTCACAGTCAGGCAATTTGTTCAGAGGGACGCTGTGAGGGATGGCCAAGGCCTTACTAAAATTCGGAAAGATTAAACCCATTGCCTTCCCTTCCTGCACCCAGTGGGTGACCTCATTGTAGTAGGAGATGAAATTACTAAGGCAGGACTTGCCCTTGATGAACCCATGTTGACTACACCTAATTAAGAGCTTTGTTCTTTAAATGCCTTTCAGTATCCCCCACGATGATCTCCGTAACTTTTCCAGGGACTGCAGGCAGACTAACCGTTGCAGAGAATTCAGTTGTAACATGGCTGTCTTGCTAAAACTGTGCCTTTTGCTAGAAATTTTAACATTTTGAAATATGTCGCCAGAAGAGAAAGGGAAAAAAATGAGTAAAATCTGAGGTCAAGTTACAGTTGTTCTTGGGATTCATTTTATGCTTTTGGCTTGTTAGAGCAGGAGTTGGGTACACTGAGGCAGAGTCATGGAGTTCTTAATGCCCACACTTTCCTTATGGATCTCCTGTAACAAGGTAACTCTTGTACAAGTTACAAGGATCTCTTGTACAACAACTCTGATCATATATCTTCCATATTCACATGCTTTAGTTCAGCCTTGTGTCTGAAATTGCTGTGTACTTTTTACATTTATTAACTGAGCAAGTTTCAGTGTTTATATAGTTCTTGTTATGTGAAAGGCGAATGCAGTCTGCAGTCGTTTCAGAACATTTTTCTTTGGTTTTGCACATCTATGAGTATAGATGAACCACACAGAGCTGCTTTAATGGTAATCGCTTGACCAGTAAAGGTATCTTACACAGTTATTTTATAGGAATATGTATCTATATAACAATTTAATTACATTTTGGTCAAGGTCTGTCAGTCATGTGATTAGCATCTCTAAATGTCAAACTTTTGAATACTAGTTCAGTAGCTTCTAAGTAGATAATATCAAAGTAGCAGACTTAGAATTGAGTTTGAATTGAACAAATAATCAATAGCAAAGTGTCATTAACTCACTGTGTCAAGGAACACTCACTGTTCAGTTTAAAAAAATCGTATTTCTAGTTTTTATAGGGTAGCTTTTAAACAGCATATTGCACTTGTATATATTGTGTTTGATTCCTGTTTGTTGTTTTTTTGTTTTTAGACAAAACGTCTATAAGCTTTTTAGCAGATTTCTTCACAAGCTGTTAGCAGCTTCACCATTGCCTTTTCCAGACCTGTGTTCACACTCCCTGTTGCCAAGTGCACAAAGATGAGAAATAATACAAAATATATGGTTCCTTCATAATTATCTTCAGCCCTCATATTTTAATGACTCGTGAAACATTGTGGCCTTTGGCATAGCTGCAGCCTGAATTTAACAAAGTATTCAAGTAGGTGCTTTAAAACTGGCAGACATTCCTGTACCCTCCAGAACCCTGAAATACAGCCTTGTTTTCAGCAGGGCATCACTCTGTTGTTAACTTTTCTTCTAATGCTGAACAGTTTGATATAAGGACAATTTGTTAAAATTTGTAACAAATGGATATATGTTTTTTAGTGAGCTGGTGCTTATAGGTAAATAATAATGGAAGTATATAGAGGGGGAAAAATAGTCTCTCAGACTGAATGGGTGCAGTGGCAATCACCGTCATATTTGAAGGAATCAAATGGAGATCATTTATTTTGTGACAACTGGAGAAGGGACATCGATCCATGTTGGCAAAGTGTTGCCTTTCCCTGTGCTGATAATGGCAATTGAAAAAGCTTGCACTGAGGCATTGGCAAAGGAGTACTTCATTGTCTGAAATATGAACAGGTCAGGTATTTTAGTAATACTAAAACACGAGGTTTTTGTTTGAGTTTCCTACACCTTTCTTGTATGTAATTATGGACTTTCTTCAGTAGTACTGATAGCTTGGATTAGGCTCCCTGCCATGATGTTGAGAGGGATATTAATTTTGTGTATAATGTTTTGCAAATTGATAGTCATTCATTCTTCTTTACTTGTGCTGCAACAAAGGAGATAATCTTAAATGGTGGATACTGGTTTTAACATTAGGTATTTTTTATTTATTTTATTTTTATTTTTTTGAGCCAAGACATTTAATACTTTATTTTTCATAATCCTTCTCACTAGGGATAAGCAGGCTGTGAATAAAGGCTGAAAATATCAATTCTGTATTCGCAGCAGGATTTGCTTGGTCCTAGCATAGAGATGTAGGCCTAAGAACCCACAACAGCTTAAAGGATGATACATGTATCAAAGAATTCACATGTGTAAAAGCAGGTCTCAATTTTTGGGGGGATATAAACTGTATTCTGGTTCTAAGCTTGACATTTCAGCCATGTAAACCGTGTCTCTAGCAACTCTGGTATTATTCTGTCCATGTTGAATAAAATGGCAGAAGGGAGGAAGCTATGCCTAAATAAGTTTGTGGTCTGTCTAACAAACCCTATTTTGATGGGATTAGCTCCCATAGGTTGTTTTTTTCTTGCTGTTGTTCCCCCCCCGCCATTCTTCCCCTGCATCAGGCTTGCCCTGTCTGCTTAGCATCACTTCTTGCTGAGCCTTGGGCATGGATGTAATTGATGCTCAACCTTTTGCAATTAGATGTCAGATGTCACTAAGTATGACATGTCCAAGAGGCAGTATTTGGTCAGTGCCTGCTGTTGAGTCCAGCCACATAATCAATCTTTTACTTCATTAGTAGATACCTGAAAAGCAGTGAATGAATGTGTTGTTCAATACATGTTTAAATACCAAATGGTTAGTGTCCAGAACTATTCTTTCATCTTGGTAATCGTATTTGCTTCGATGTGACTAGGTTCCTTCTTATAGAGATATTTCATCAAGCAAGCAATGTGTGTTTGGCAACATAAACCTCAGTTTTCTATACATAAATTTGGAAAACTAGGTCAGAGTTGTCCTTAGGTTGTCTTCTCCTAGTTAAGCAGTTACAATGTCAAGTGATTCCTGGCTTCTTGCATCTTCATGAAGCTAAAATCAGCGGTATGCACTCTTCTCAAATATGTCTACCTTTGCTGAGCTACTACAGTAAGGCTTAACACTATCGATAACCCTAGGTATAATTGACTTCTGTCTCCTTTCTGCTGTTTTGCGAGTTGATTGAATTAGCAAGTGTTCATGTAGCCTCACTACAGTTTGCACGTAGATCTGCAATGAAAAAGTCACAAAGTGCATGGTCCAATGGAAGGAACAAAGGAAAAAAAAATCTAGGAATCAGGTCTGACTTACAAAATAGTTGCTGATTATTTTTAGGGTCAACATTGTTTTTTTTTTTTGTTTTGTTTTGTTTTTTGCTCAACAGCATTTGATTTTGATATAGAAGGTAAAGAGAAATTGTCCTGATGCAAAAGAGCCAATAGTGACATTACTCAAACTAAAAACTGTATTCTTGCTATCGGCTAGAAACCGGTTAGTGAGTTAAGTGAGCAAAATCTTCATCATTTCTGTTAAATTTTATCAAGTGAATAACCAATGGATCTTACTGAACTTATTTTAAAAATATGTTGAGACAAATGCACTTACTCTGAAATTTTCAAGAAGGAAGTGAGTAAGACTACATGAAATGAGATAGCTTCTCTGTTTGAGCTGCATATAAAGGAAGTCATCCTTACCCTTCTCATCGGGAGTTGTGCCATTTAAACATGCAAAATGATTATGTGAATTACTGATCAAAATAATAGGAGGCTCTGCATCTGGAGTAATTTTATTTATTTATTTATTTTTAATGAAAACACTCTTCTACCTTAGAGGAAGACATAAATTTCCCAGTTTCTAATGCTGGACATGCTTGATTGCGGAATCACAGTAACCCATGAGTGCCAGCCTTCCAACTTTGTTATCTGAAAGCAGAGCAGATTATCTGCTCTCCTGTTTTTCGGGAGAAGCATATGCATAGCACAAAAACCAGAAGATTATATCATGGTCAGGGAAGTACAAAAGCCTTCTCTGACCATATGGCCCTCTGGGGACGTGACTGTTTTCCTTTTGATTATGTGTACTACTACACTGCTTGTCATGCCATAAATTAGCTTACATATAAAATCTTTTCTGAACATCTTCCAACTATATTTGTTCCTAGGTTGCTGAAGAATTCTGATCAAGATACCTATTTTGTAATGCCTGCTTCCTTCTGTGGTTCTGGGCTTGTTGGCTCTTCTTTAAAAGAAGGATCAAGTAGAAGCCCTCAGGCGTATCCTGCCAAGCCTTTAATGCTACTGTGTGTTGCAATCTGAAGAGCACACTGACATCCCTTTAAAGTGGTCCACAAGAGGATCCCACACCTCCTTTCTCCCAGTGCTAGTCGTTCTCATATAGTGACATGCTTCCTCCCTGGCACCAGTGGCTTCTGCTAGCATTAAAAATTTACCTGGGGCAGTTGCTCTGAATGTCTGTGGTTTTCTGAACATGATTTTTGAAGCTTCTTTTACCTCATAATTCAAGAACCAAAGAATATCTCTTATCCTGAGAGAAAGCAAAGGGCGTTTAGCCTGATGTGTAGCATGAGTCCTAAATTAGTCAGAGTATGTTATTCAGCATATTCTGTTGGGTATTTTTATTAATGAACCTTCTGCTGAATATATTCCAATCCTGACGACTGTTCAGAGACTGTCAGATTTGCCAGTTTGCTGGCTGATGAAGAGAGTATTGTTGAATAATGAGCTACCTGCTGTAACCTCGCTCTGACCACTGCTGTCACTCCCTGTGACAGAACACGGTGCAGGAGCCTGTGCCCGAAGCTGTACGCTGGGAGCGTCTGGGTGGTAAGAGGGGCAATGGCTTTGAAGTTCCTTGTGTATCTGTGGCACCCTGTAGTCTGGTTTGGGTGAGACCTTGGACCTCAGTTTCCTCCACTGGGATGAGAAGAAGTCTCTGACATGAGACAATCTGTTCAGAATGGATTGAGTCTGTACTTTGTAAATACAGTGCTCTACCAATAAATACAATTAAATAATAATAATAATAATAAAGTATTTGGGATTTAGCCTCTGAATTGTCAGGTTTCCTTGATGACTCTTCTATTAGCTTTTCCCTGAGGTGCCACCTAGGTGAGCCTGCCACACTCCCTCACCTCTATGGGCCATTTTTGACTTGGGTTTCCCAAGCTCAGGCACCCTGCAGCACTGGGCACAGCACCTCTGTGCTTGGTTCCTGGTGCAGCAGAGGTGGCTCAGTGTGTTTGGCTCAGCCAGCAGCTCCTGCTCTCTGCCACTCATCAGCTTGCATTGGGCACCTGTCTTCCGCAGTCTGCTGTGTCCATCAGAGCTTATAGAGCACTGCTGCATATTCAAAGAAAATGAACGTTATTTTTCAAGTGTAAAGAATTTGGAGGTGCTCATGCATTACAGCACACCTCACACAGGGTGGTCCTCATCCTTTTTTCTTAACTCAAGTAGTTGCTGTAGTCAGGGTACATTCTCTCACCCACCATTCAGCCTTCCCTGTGTGAATTCAGAGGGCCCACGGTAGTGTTGATGGCTCGTGCTCTGAGAAAAAACATGGTGGATTTTAAAACTGAGGATAATGTTCTTCCGTGAACTGCCACTTGGATAAGAGTACCTTACCCTCCCTAAGTACTTTGGTAATCTGTGCATTGTTTCTAGCTTGGTTGGTTGGTTTTGTTTTTTAATGCAAGACACAGTAAAGCAATAACCTCTGTGGCATAATCAGAAATAGTTCTACTTGCTGTTGTGACAAGTATATGGAAGAAGCATAAGAATTGCTTACCAAATAAAAAATGGCAGTATTTTGTTGCTATATTTTAAGTCTGTCGCTCTTGAAGTCAAACTGAAAATAAAAATTGGGGCATTTTCTTACAAATATTCACAAAGATGAGACTTCAACTGAACTTCAGTGGCCTTGCTGTATTTGAATACATATTGTTCTTTGAAATGGAATTTTTGGTCTGTTCTTTCTAATTAAAATTGCTTCTGAAGAGGGGATGTGGAGGGGAGAAAGAAGTCTGCTTTTTCAAGGGCTAGGTTTCTGGGAAGAACATGGACTAACATCTTGTATTCAAATAAACTGATTTTCTAAGGGCTATGAGCTTTCTTAGTAAGAATTCTCAGCTTTATTTTCACTCTAACTCACTACTGGTGCATGTAAGGTTCTCTCATTTTATTATGAATAATATCAATGTGTATGTGAAGGTTTTCGTGCATGTTTACTTACATTGCACGTGTAGTCACCTAATTCCTTTAGTAATAACTTTACCTAGAAATGTTGAAGAGATTTTTTTTTTTTCTTTCTGGGGTATTACAATCAAATGTACTCAAGTTAGTATTTGTGTATCATGCATTTTCTCATACCTACAAAGATTATTTCTGCTTTTTTTTTCTTTTTTTTTTTTTTTTCCCCCCAAAACTAGCTTCAAGGAACGTGGGTTCTCTAGGTAGCTAGAATGACCTTATTTTGGAGTTTTCTGAATACAAAAGAAAGAAATAAGAAAATAACAGACATCCTTATAGGCACAGCATAAACTTATTTTCAGTCCTTAAAAAAACAAAAAGTTACTGCATGTGCTGAATGAAGATCGACTAGTATGCTAGTTTCTCTTTAAGGTTATTGTTAACAGTAAGAATGTATGAAAATGATTCACCAGGGCTGCCGCTTGTCTCCAGGTTCCTATAACAGGGAGATGATCTCAATCTGCCTTCATGCTGTTAAAATGATGCATAAGCCTACCAGCATTCTCAAATGATGGAGTATTATTGCAGCCTCTTAAAAGTTGGGCACTGAGATAATTTGGCTGATGTTGGAGAAAGAATGTACCATAACCCCTGTGGCTCAACTTTCATTGAATAAATATGGCATGCTGCTGCTTTTGTTCTCCTTGTGTATGGAAGAACAATTAACATGTCAAAAAAGAAGAATCACAGAATGTTCTGGCTCATTCCTGTAAAAGTGCAATTCCACACTGACTTGTGTTTTTGAAGTTACTGCGCAACATTCGAGGTTTTATCTCCAAAATATCAGATGTAGCCCATCTTATGCTTCTTATGGAAAGATATGTTGCTAAAGCTGGAAGAACTAATGAATACAATATTACTTGAGCACCTATCATATTTTTAAGTATATTATATATATATTTTTATTGCTAGATATACACAGGGCATGCGGTATGACTACAGCATTAGAGTTGTTTAAAAAAAAAAAAAAAGAAAGCCTTTTGTAGATATATCAAATGGCTACAATTATAGTTGACTTCTATTTTAATTAAATTAAATAAAAATAAGCATCATCAGTTGCCCAACTCATTGTGGGGTTTTGCCAATAAACCGAAGATTTCCATTCTTTTTTTTTTTTTTGACTGTGATAGATTTATTATAAGATGTATTAAAATGTTATTAAGGCTTTGTTACAGATTTATGTATTTTCAGGCTCTTGTCAGTTATGACCTAACGTAATTGCTAAGGTAGAAGATTATATCTTCTTTCTGTATTTTTCTCTTTATTTATTTTTTGTTGACCTCTTGTCCTTACTGCTGAGATAACTTTATATGTCCAGCAGAAAAAAAAAAAGCTATGGTGAAATACAGCTGTTAAAATTTCTAGAAAATTTGATCTTTCCAGTTTATAGTCGGAAGTTTCTGTGAGAGAAGCTGTGAAGAGCAGATTCATTAGGTGTTTCCACTGAAAAGCTGTTAGCTTTTGGGTGGATGTTTTTGTCTATGGAAATGTTCTGCTTTTCTGACAATGATTTGGAAACAAATTCAGTGGAATTCAAACTCAAAGGAAAATGACTTCTAAAAATTTAAAATAGGAAGAGATGGTTTCTGATTTTCTGAGAATGAACAGTGATTACTTCTTGTTAGGGTTGTTTGGTTTTTGTTGTGTCTAAACCAGGCACAGCTTGTCAATATCAAAGTCTTGATTGGGAGCTAAGTGGTAAGGAATGAGAAGCAAGCGTAGTTTCATATTAGTATGGTTTGTTTTTTTTTTTTTCAGAAGGCAAGAGAATTGTCCTGGTTTTCATGATTATAGCTTCCTTAAAGCAGTTTACAGATAAAATAGTTGTGTAATACCCTATTTTGTAAAAATAGGAAATTAAAAACCATAGACTTAGCAAAAAGTCAATAACAGGAGGTCACAGGCTGCAATTATTAAATATTGTTTCATCTTTAAATCTGTACAAAATGCTAACAATATATAATGTAACACAGCATCCGTCTCATCAGACAGTATTTCAAGTGGAGTTTGTGCATCTTTGTTGCATGCTCTTCTTTGATAACACCTCTCAGTTGAAGCATGCATTCTGCATCATTTACAGATATCGAATACATAATAAGATATTTTCTTAACCTTTATTTCTCCTTGTGCTTTACATGAGAACCCTGAAAATCATAATTCTGATAGTTAAGGCATGAAATACAATATTAACATGATTGCATCTATCCTGAGAAAGCTTTATTACTTCTTAAATGTTTGTTTTTAGTGCAGAAACAGCATGCAGGCAATTGCAAGTTTGAGGCTGTACCTTGTATCTTGCTAACTGGTGAAGCTGGAGCGTTTAGTGCCATGAACAGAGGAAGTGATAGGCATGCCCTTAGTCTATATTGTGCTGTCACTGAGGGAAACAAGATAAATATGTGCTTTTGTGCTGATAAGAAAGTGCCTGTAACATGTACTCAATCTTTAACTTGACTGCTATGATGTCCCCTGCTTATTAGGTCTTACCCTTTTTCTGGCCTAAGCGCAGTTCTGAAATCCAATAATTTTGCCTGAGGGGAATTTTGAATTCCTGCGGCAACATCATAATGTCTGTTTTGTGCAGAACTGCTTTCTGTTAGATCATCTTCTGATCTCCAGAAGAACATGAGATGATGTAATCATGCTGGATTAGAGTTGTTTCATCTCCTTTCAGCAACATCTCTTTCTGCATCATGCTGGTGGTAAACAGTCTCTAGAGACTTCAGAACACACAATGTTAGGAGATACTGTGATCCAGTGCTGTGGATCCACTGCTGGATCAAACACCTTATATCCTGACAGGTAATGACAGTGGTACGGTTCTTCAGAACAGCTTCACATTCCCCTCTGCACTGCCATCGTTGTTGTTTCTGCAGGTCCTGGTGATCGTGTACCTTTTCAGCTGCTTAGCTGTTCTTGACAGTCCTGAGAGGTTCATGCCACACATCCAAACTGCTCTTGTGAAACAGCCTGAAAACTTATGGCCTCAGAACCGTGACTCAGAGTGGTGTGCTTTGCGAGAGACGAGGTTTTGCTTGTTAATTTTTAGTTGGATGTAGATTCCCAAGAGCTTCCTTTAAAGTCTGATCACAAATTTCTGCCTCACTGGATCCCTCTGCTTACGTACTTCCTAGCCTTGATTGCTTAAAGGACAAATCTTCCTGCAGCTGCTGCCACTGATTGGTTTCTAAATATAGGGAAATCTTGCTGCAGGAACTTTAAGACAGATCTGATAAAAGAAAAGGTGAGAAACTCCTCTCTGTTATCAGAAAGTGGTAGCTGAAGGTCAATTTTATGTGGGCTTCTGTAATTTATCTAGCTGCTCAAACTAAGATGAGAGATTAAATTTACCCTTTCTGCGTATACCTCAAGTAATCAGTCATTGGGTGAGGAATTAGACTAGATTTGTAGAGTTAGTATTTATCTTTTCACCTTTGATTAAGGTGTACTGCTAAGTAGCATTGCAATTCCCCTGTGATTCAAGTAGCAAGACTAGTACTGACACTTGTCCATTTTCCCTGCAGGTTTCACACAGTAGCTAGCACTCGTGTTTGGGGTGGAGCCCTGTGGAATCTGCTCTTCCTCCACAAAGCTTTAGCTATGCATTAGTCAGTGATTAGCAACTTCGTCCTCTGTGTGCTTTTCCCCCTCATCTGAAGACACTACCCCTCCAGCAGATGTCCAGGGGGCTAACATTGCAGAACTGTTAGGTGTAGATTCATTACCCCACTGTGGTAATGTGATGATCTGTGGTGCTAGGAAAAAATCTCCTCTGCTCACCCCAGCGGCTGTGGTAAATCACACAACGTGCCCTTCATAGTGTGGCTGCTACTCCTTGTTTCAGATGTCTTGTTTTTGCAAATGAAAGACTCACCACGTATTCACAAAGAATAGATTAAAATTAAATTTAGATGGTTTATATATAGTAAACCATAACAATCAGGAGTTACTGTAGCCATGTCACAACTTGAAGCTTGATTACAATTATTCTCTACTTAACTATGAAACATCATCCCTTTTTTTTTTTTTGTATGAGGCAAACATAAAAATAAAACACCAGCAACTAAATCTATGATGACAGAAAAATATTTAAAAATAAGTTTATTGCATGAGGACTAGAGCCTTCTTGTTTCTATGCACAGAAATTGTGAAACCAGTATTTTCTTCTGTTCCCTACTTTGAGGGACAATCAGAACAGCTCATGTCCAGATTCTCGAAGAGAGACGTTTGATTTAGGAGCTTTGAAGTAGGTTGTGGTAGCAGATCAATGCAAATTAACCACTTTCTGGGAAATAAAACATAAAGCTTACTAGGTTAAGAATGTAGTGCAGTCTGAATCTGTACTCAGGATATTTTTGATGTGTGCGCGCTTACGAGAGGTAGTCTCAATCAGAAAGAGGTGTCAACTCATTGGAAGATGACTAGGCTCAGAACTGGATGATGAGGATTATGGTAAGCACCGAGGAGTTTGTGAGTTATAAAAGCAGAAAACCCAGGATCACAGCTGGTTTTGGCATGAATGTTAAAGCTTTGAACTTGCTACATCTTGATTAGAAATAAGTTTGAAAACTAATTGAGGTGAATATAACAAGTACCTGATGTCTATGTGTTGTTACTGAGGAAGAGCAAAACCAAGTTCAAAAAAATTATTAGAATGTTTTTTGAGACTGGAGATTTTCTAAATACGTGCCTTTCCTGATTTTTTTTTCCTTGCTTTTAAATGTGATTTTCTTTTTGAAGGATAGAACAGACTGTTTTCATATGTTACCTTAAATGTTAATTCTTGATTTTATTTTTTCCTTTATTGTTCAGTACCTTGCCTTTTAAAAGCATGCTATGCTTTCAGTCCCTAATGCAGTTTCATTTGTCAGAGAGTAAGGTACGGTGTGTAAAAGGGAGTACAATACCCTCATAATTGAAGTAATAATATAGACTAGAGGAGCAAGAATCATGGAACTGTTGTTATGCAGGGTCTTCTCTGCCACACATTTCTGTATCGGTAAATTCATATTTTCACTTAGAGAAATAAAAGCTTTCTCACATTTGCAGGGAAAAGGAGGAGGAAATTTGTCTGTGTGTCCATAAATATATGGACACAGATAAAGTTGTGAAAACATTGTGAGTAAACTTCTAAGTGAAGCTTAAAATCACAGTCAAGACTTCTACCGTTATTCCTTTCACACTGCCTTTTATCTTCCTTCTTCCATCCTCTGACAGAAACGTTGGGTACCTAGTACCAAATCTTAATGATTCATTATTAGGTAGAACTCCTTATTGTCAATAGCATTTGACAGTTTATCATGAATCCAAAAGGAATGCAACCATCTTTGATTTAGTCACAATTTTATCTGTTTCCTTTCTTGTAAGTTTTTCCTAGAACACCATGCAGTCCTTTCTGTGTGTTTTTCTCACCCGCAGGAGCAAATGTTTCAGTGTTCCTTTTTTATTATAGACATCAATGCCAGAAGCCTGATGCTCATGTGCAATCCTATTATAGCAAACTGGTATTCACATACACTGCAAGAAAACAGTTTAGTAAAGAAACAGATTTAAGTTTAAAGCTTGGAAAGGATTACTACAAGCAGCACAGAAAAAAAATATGGGGGGGGAGGGGGAGGGAAGAATATGATAAAACGATTGCTTTAATGTGATTTAAACATGCCTTTGTGTCTGTAATAAGTATACATTTAATTTTGATGAGCTACTTGCAAATAAATTTACGAATGCTAGAAAGGAGGATGCTTTTTTCAGTCATTTGTGTCAATTGCAGGGTAATTGGCTGGTTCTTCAGAGGGCTTGTGGGAAAAGGATTAGAGTACTGTCAGCATTTGTCTATGCTTTTCTATTTCCTTACTGTAAAGTATCCATAATTCAGCATAAGATACAAACTCTAACCACAAAAAATTATTTTATGCTGAAGAGCCTCTAAAAGCAAGGTCAAAATGCTTCTGCATGGACGAGGTGGAAATGTCAGCTAAAACCCGTGTAAAAACTGAAGAACAAAGTGAAATGAAATGTGTGCTAAATAGAGCCTCACATTGCATATTGTGTGTTTGTTTTGATAAAACGAGTCCATTAACTGATGAGACATATATATGAACTAAAATCTTTACATTTTTAGTAGGTGTTGTGCTGTTATGTGAATGTGTTGTTTAATACAGCTAAAAAGAGAAAATTACGTGTCTCCTCTGTATATCCAGATCTGCTTCTTGAAGACAGACAGGCACCTACAGAAGATGTTAAGGCGTTAGGTGCTTGTGCCAACGCAGCACAGCAAGAGCAGTTTGTGTATATGTTACCCGTCCGGACAGATGCTCGTTCTGATCTAAGCTGTTGCGGCTGGTGGGGGTGGCAGGTGAAGGGCTGTATTGCACAGCAGTACAAGTCCATAATAAAGTGTCAGCATGAATTTTTGTTCCTTCTTTTGTCTGTTTAAGAGTTTAAGACAGACCATTAATGTTATTTTAATATAGTGTTCTGTGGTTGAATGTTCAGTTACAAATGCAAGTTGAAATACAATGTGATTCAGGGTGTTCTGGAAGAATTTGAAATGGACGAATAAGCTTGGGTACTCAGAAATAACCTTTCTTCCATTCTGAGAGTATTGAAGAGTACTGGTAAATAAGCCCTTCACAAGCTGTTAGTTAATTTGGGACAAAATACTGCACTTAGTATTTAGTAAATGGAAATGAGGGTGTCTCATGCTGATTGTTATTTTTTCCCCTTATACATTTTGCCCACTGCTCAAGCTGTGGCGTTTTTGATTCCAGCTAATTAGGTTCGTTCTGTGTAGATGGACAGCAAAAGTGACTCAGCAGGGCAGAGTTAAATTACTTCCGTCCATCCTGCTAGGCTTGTTAGTAAGTCATGAATATCCTGATATTGTTTTTTTATTAGTTGGTATGTTTCAGAATTTTCTTCAGACATTGTGAGTCACGGGCTAAGAATTAGTGCACAAGAAGGTTTTAGATATGAAGGTGATGATCCTTTCCCTTTGGCAATACCCAGTAACCTACTGTTTTACCTAAAAGGTTTTGATGTTCTGATACCTGTATTGACTCATGAAGTGTGGCAGCTTTGCACATACGATCTGTGCAAACATTTGTCATGCGAAGAACTGTAATATAACTAATTGTCCTTAGAATACTGTAACTCCTGGCTATTGAAAATGATGAACAGAGTGATTAACACTGGCAAATCAGAACCCTTTGGAAGGAGAAGACATGCAAAGGCAGAGGGTTACAGCAGTTGTACTTGCGTATGTTGGTGACTCCAGGAAAATAACTTTTTTTTTTTTTTTTTTACCAGGAATACAGCTAGGTGCATCTTGGGGACAAAAACAACGCATACAAACTGAGCACTTAATTTTATTCTTATGGGAGGATTTTGTATTTTTGTGGTTTTTGTTTTTAGTTTTAGTTTTTTTTTTTTTTTTTTTTTTTTTACGATTTATCTAAGATGTTTCCAATGTATCAGATGCTAATCATTCAATAAGCAACAGGTGTTGCAAATGAATGCTGCTTACAAAATGATATTTTATATTTATCATTTCTTGGTGTTTCTGCATAGCTAACAGGTTATGCTGTTTGCTCTGAAAAGTCCCCTGGAGTCTCCTGTGTACAATTATTGATTAGGTAAGAAAAGCTGTCATGGCACCTAAGATGCATCTGGGTACTGAGACAGGAGCTTGGTGGTAGGCTGTTGTAGCAGCAGTGGGCTTCTCTCAGGCTCTGAATTTCCTGTTCACTTCATTTAGGCTAGGTGGTGCTGAGTGAGTCAGCACTGGTCCTCAGCATATGGTTCCCTGTCAAAACTTGCATTCTGCTGCTGGAATCATACTGTATCAAAGATTTTTTCGTTTATCTTATGTGCAATTTTTTCCAATTTTTGAAGTATGATGCTGTAAATTTCCGAAGCGAATGTGTATAATACTCACCCATATACACATGCAGTTCTGTTAACCAGCATTTGCGTAATGTCAGCATGTTCAAGGCATATTTGATGATACTGTAAGATGATGTGTTTTGTTTTGAACTGAATGCAAAGCTACCTTAAACCATGAGTATAAAAAGATTTAATCAAACTGAAATGCCCAGTATGATCCATATTGTAGGCATAAAGCACATTTGCATGGATGCCAGTTCATGCTTGGGGTAGACATTTCTTCTAAAACTTATGTTCTTCACGGAAAAAAAAAAAATAAAAAAAAAATCAAGCCAAGTGTTCTAAAACTAGAATTTTGAGAGTTTCATTCAATGAAGCTATTTTCAGAATCTCAACGTAAAGAATCCTGAGTGGAAATGTCACTTTTTAAAAACTTCTCTAGCACACTGATAATACTGTGGGTGTACATTGCTTTGGATACTTCCAGTTACATGAAACAGACTGATTTCCTACAAACTGTTCAATGTATGGGTCATAACACTACTGATACTTGCATGTTACAACTTCTTCTTTCTCTCACAGGGGTAGGTCTTTCTCCTGTTTTAAAGAGGAGACTGGGAACAGCAAGAGATGTGCACAGTCACAACGCAAGTAGAGCTTCCAATAACATACGCAAACTGCAGATAGAGATATTCAAATGACAGATTACACTGCTAAGTGTGTTTCAGTGGTTTAAAAATATTAACTATAGTATATATTGAACAATATAGTGGGGAAATAATAACAGAAAGACAACAGCTATAATTGGCACAGCTGTTTCAGTTTATTTTTGTTTATCTCAGCTTCATAACCAACATTTCTAACTTAATTTTTCTTTGTTCCAGCAGGGTTGCTGAAATCTGATGAAATATTACTCAGTCCAATTTCAATAGTCAGCTTCTGATAATTGCTTTGGTTACTAAATACCTAACATGAACTTTTCATTTCCCAAATGGATTACATTATCTAAGCATTGGGTTCCCTCTGGGCATTGAATTTTCAGCTGATTTTCATCTTGATTTTTTAAAGCTTTTGAAACAATGAATAAGCTTGGTTGAGCTGGAGAAGCTGAAAGTGATTGATATGACCAGGAGGAGGGTGTTTGAACCTTGAAGGTTTTTTGTTTTTATTTTTTTTAAGCTTTTTTTCTTTTTTTAACTTCCTTTTTGGCAAATATCAAAAATGTCTGCTACAGTTAATGAAGGAAAAGTGAAGCTCTACTGCTTATCATATTAATACAGATTTAGGTTTCCCAAGAGAGAATTTCTCGTTTGTCTCAAGGTGATTTTTTTTGTTGTACTTAAGTTGTCTGAATGATAAATAGTGCCCTAGGTAAGTTGCAGGCTGTATATGTAAGGAAAAGTAATATTGCATTTGAAAGTTTTCTGATGAAATGAAATGCAATTCTGCATCGAGAAGCTATGATGAATTTTAACCATTTTTTTGCCAAAATTTCATCAGACTTATTACTAGAAATTGAGAAATTATTCACTTAAATCTTCATTGATTAAGGACTCCTGAGATTATTTTAGAATCACTTTTTTCAAGTAAACGTAGAATAGATCCTAATTTATTAATCTCTGTACAAAAGTCTATATTTTTATGTGTACATGTAGCACTGTAGTTAAATTAAAAAAAATACAGGTATATTTCTGCATTGTTTAGTACTAACAAAAATAATAGATTAGTTCTGAAGTCTAATTGTTTTGGTGCTGACTACCATTGTTATGAACTTAACGTCAGTCGTCAAAATATTTTTAGGTAACTTTGTTATTTTAATTGGTTCCACTTTGTAAAGAATTGAACTTGTATGTCTAGTCTCATTTTACCTATAACAGCTTGTCTTCAGAGAGACCAAGACACTCAATTCCATATATGAAGTATATCACAAATACAATTTCTGTAATAGCCACCTGGCTTAAGTTGGATGGAAAATGTATTAGTTGGCTCATAAACTGAGAGTTCTGCTTATCAGTAAATGGCAAAATTCTCTCTAGTGATCTGACAGCATATATAAGAAGCCATTGAGCATGTTAAAAAGGACATTTTTTCATGTGTGCAATATAATAATTTATTTCCTAGCAAGAGAAGGAATGTAGTAGCTGTTTCTAACACCTGCCAAAATAGCTGGGATGAAAAATAATTTCCACTATCCTTTGTTGCAATGGGGTGTATGTACTGAAAAGGAGTGAAGGGGAGCCATATATTAAAAGCACTTACTTAAAGCATGACCAGAAATCATCATCTTATACCCTATCCTCTTACCCTGGGTAAGAGAAGTTCTTATGTTTATGATATGTGAGAGCTCACCTGTAACTACCCTTACTTGACCTGATCAAGTTACCCACCTGTTACTTTGTGTAATTACTGCAAATTTGTGTTAATAAACACGTATTCTGAAGTTTTTAATTAACACCTTAGAGTAGAAACACCAGGCAATGAAGACTTCTTATAGGATTGTTGTGTATAAAACACATTATTTTCTGCTTCATTGGCTTTGTTTATGGGATGACCAAATGGCTGGCAGAAGCACTGGACGTAGTGGGAACAGAGGCTGGGAAGTCTGCAGTTCTCTTGGAGACCATTTGGCCTTGCCCCTGGCGCTGCCCCCCCTTGGCACTGGCTGAGTTCCTTCTCTGAGAGCCCAAGGCTGGAGGCTGATTCCCAGCCCGGCAGCATCAGTGGCAGGCCCTGGGGCTTTGGGATCAGGCCATGTGGGGTGGCTTGTAAACAGGGCAGGGATGTGCTCCAGCGTAACCTGTCTGTCCTGTTGTCTGGGGACAAGTTTGTCCCTTTTGTGTCCTGGGGGAAGAAGCCCTTGCAGGGTGAGCACCCTGTTTGTTGGTTGCAGTCAGTCTGTCTGTGGGACCCTGGTAAAGGAGAGTGCTCGTTTCTCTAATGGAGTATGTAGATGAAAGGCATTTATGGGATTTTCTGTTTACTTGTTTTAATAATATATTTGGATATATGTGAAATACTAAAAGAAGAACACATTCCAACTAATATTCAGAAAATTTCAAGAGCTGTGTGTGTTGTCTCTGTCATGAAAAAATACACCACATCTGCAGCATATAGGGTTCTTTGAGACGCTCTTCCATGTCAAATGATTATTAATATGGGCTTTTCCTGACTTTTCTGATTTTTTTTTCCTGACTTTCCTGATTTTTTCCATCTTACTCAGACTCATAGACAGCTGCTGTTTAAAAGTCAGGGAGAACCTATTCCCAAAGCAAAACAGCACACAAAAAGGAGGCAGTTCTTAAGTCCAGACAGCGTACTTGCAGCAGGTAACCTCTCACAATTGTGAAATTACTATTGTTTGCATTATAATGTATACATGTATTACTGCATACATAATAATGAGAAGTTATGAAAACAGTCATCCTCCTTAATTGTTCTTGAGAGTCCGTTTCAAAAAAAATTCTGAATACATTCTTTCTTTTGGATTTCATTGTAATTAATACTTACAACTAAACTCTGTTGTGAGGCAGTTTGTACCATCCTTCGGCTGTTCATGTTGCAGCATTTGCATGTTGTCACTTCTGCAGTTTATAAGCTCCGATTAGGAGGCTGCACGCTGTCATTCTGCTGTTAGAAAGCTTTTGTAGAAGGCACCATAATGAATCACTGGAAGAAAAGTAAGTGCCCTGTAGTCATTCCCCACACGTGCTTCCCTTTTTCCCCAAACCTGACTCTGACTGCATTAACTGTCCAGAGGTTGATGCTCTGAGGTGTGCACCCGTTGTGTCCAGACACATAACCTCAGGGGATTTAGCTGCAAGTGAAGGTGGAAAAAGGAAGGTGAAGAGATGCAGATGATTGATTTGACGACGGGGGAGGAAAAAGAAGATACAAAAGGGAAACAGCATCTCCTCCAGTTGGTGAGAGCAGACATGCATACTTAGATGATAGATTTCCCAGCAAGTTCAGTAGGTTTAGGGCCTCTTAATTAATCAGTGTTAGTTCCATGCCTCCTTTCACTCAGCTTGGCATTTGCCTCTCTCTGCCTCCCAATAGGTTCTTTACTGCTCCCACCCGCTGCTGTTTTTCAAGAGACTGCTGTCACCTGTTTTTTAACTCTTGCAACTTCATGCGTACCTCACTTCCACGTTTCATTCATTAGTAGTCTGCACTGTTTTAGAGAAACTCAGAAGCTTCTTATCTCAAACTCCAAATAGTCTGAGCGAGAGAATATTTGACACACATTTCGTGCCACTTGTCAAGGACACACTGTATGAGAGGCTCCCTGTAATCGGTTCTAGAACACTTCAGATTTCAAGGGCACGCAGATTTTGATAGTTGATTTTGTTTCTGTATATATGTACTTCTAGCACATTTGATGTAGTGTGATTACAGAACTGCCTCTTGGCTCCTTTGTTAGTCTTTGTACCAGTGTATTTTAGTGCTTTGTGATGTGACTGTAACCATCTGTATGTGTATCTGCATTAAAAGAAAGTTCCTTTTCTGATGCACTAGCTGTCATCCCTGCATTTGTATCCTCTACCTCTCAGACCCTTCACATCTGACGCAAGTTTAAAACATTTGTCCTAATTTCTGAAACTTTCCTTCTAAACTTTTTTTTAAAACTTTGTTTTTAGCATCCTCTGATTTTTTCTCTTGACTTTGTCTTCATCTTATATCTGACCCACTTAAGTGCCTTTGACTTTTTCCATGCTGCTACTTACAACTGAAGCTGTTTACTTCACTTTGTGCCCTGTCTCTTCAAGTCTGTTTTTTCAGACAAGAAAACCCTCCCTCCATACAAGTCAGATTTTCCTATAGAGAACTTGTCATCAGTGAAGTCTGTTGGACTCACTATAATCACCTGTGCATGGTTTCCAGCAGCCCACTTTGTGCTGAAGCAAGCTAATCTTATATGCTTGCACAATATCAAAGAGTTTCCATGTGTTACAATTCAGAGTGATGATATACAGTTTTCTAGCACTAAACTCATAACCTATTGCATCTACACTGTGTGTGATGAAGCCAGGACCTGTGTTCAGCAGGGCTTGTGAGTATATTTTTTTCTGAATATATAAGCCCTATATTTTAAGATTATTTTTGTTTTTCTTCTATGGCTTACAGAAAGGAAGCAAGCAACTGTAGGGAAGGAACAAGAGGGGATTTTTTACACACCTCTTCTTGTCTTATTCGTCTGTTACTATGTTTTAGCCCATTCTCCCAGTGGGAAGGTATGAAGCGTAAGTGCAGGCTACAGAGTTAAGCTGGAATGTCCTGCAGAGATTCACTATCACAAAGGGTAATACTGCTTTATCGATCCTTTCCATACCGTCTCCCACAGTTGTGTTAAGCCTGTAGCAAGTACAACCTTTACAAAACAAGATCAAGAGATATGACTTACCATTTAAGTTGAATGCTGGCTTTAAAATGGGATAAAGGGATGTTTCTTAGGCATGACATATTGTTGACATTTTAGTATATACATGATAAAAAAAATCCAGAGTGGAAGTAATAATTATTTATTTTTAGCCCAACATCTGTTGATGCAAGTGATATGGCCAATTTCACTTTATATAAGCTTAACTTAAAAAAAAAAAAAAAAGTATTTTATACTTGGACCAGAAAACCCTAAAGAATTCAGATTCCCATTCTTCCCCATATTCTGTGACATATTAATTAGTTGTTTGTACTGTTGGGGATAAGCAAAGATTGCCCAAAATTTAGCAAGAGAACAGTAGAGATGTATTTTCATAAATATCTTTTTGGTCTTAATCACACTTTTCTACTATAGATGATGTCATTTTCTGTAGCAGGTGCAAAAGACAGTTCTCATTTTTTTCAGTAGAGCTTGCTTAGAACATTGGTACCCCAAATGTTCAAAAGAATGTTGATGGGCTGTCAGTTTAGCAGTGCACATTCTTGCTTCAAATGTTGCCCTGTATCTATGGAGAAATAGATTATTATTATGTATCTTAATTCTATTTCGTAAATACGCGGAAATCTTCGAGTGCTGTAGATTGACCAGATGCTGATATCTGTGTTTCTGTGCCTTACTGGACTGCACATTATTTTTAGATAATTGTGGCAGAGCTGGTGTCAGGAGAAAAAAAAACAACTGGGAACGTGTTCTGTTCGGGTATTGGCAGTGTGGTTTTTCTGTGTCCTCCCCTGCACAACCTAAGTGCCTTATCTCTAGAACAGAAGGCAGCACATGGGCTTCGCTTTTGTAGTTTGTGTTTGTACGTTGCTTTTCTGGTCTTCATACCTGTGGACGAAACTTTTCTACAGCTTTCCCTTGACTGTTCAGCCAAGCTAAAGGCCTTGTGCAGAACTTCAGTTTATCTTTAACTGGTTTCAGTGACTAGCTCTTAAAAAATAACAATAATAATATCCTAGATGCCAACATATCTTTATTTCTGTACTTTCTTTGCTACCATTTGTCCTCTTAAGCAACGTAGAAACAACTATTATTTGACCTGTGTTTTAAGGAAGTTATGGGTTTTCTGTATTGATGATGTAGCAGCAACAATATAAAGATTGTACTGAACTGGGAAGAAGCCAATGGTTATCTTTAAACAGGAAGAATAGGAAACATCTCTCAGGAAACAGTATCTCAAATAATGCCATTGTACTTTCCTTTAGAGAATGTTTCGGTCTTAGACATTTCTGCATAAAAGTTGGTATAATTAATAACATGAATAAACCTAAAACTCTTGTACCAACTTTAGATGTAATGAAAATAGTGAAGTACATTGTCTGTAGTGCAGTGATCCCCTGAATACATTGTTTGCACAGGTATCTCTTCGCTAGCAAAGCAGTAGGACTGCCAACAGGTAATTGGCTGTCACTGAAGGCTGGCTTTGCACCAGATTCCATTTTGTCTCATATGGTACAGGTATACAACATTCAAGATGAAATGAGCTGTTAGAAAAATCACCTGAGGGGAAAAAAAAAAAACATGTAATTTTTTTTTTTCCAGTTACTTTGACTATGAGTAGATTAAAACAGATCTCTGGTATGCACATGCCACATGAATGAAATTCACAGAACTTAGAAAATACAATGTATGTATATTTATTTCCTTAGGGAATTTTAACGCAGTGTTGAAGAAAAGTAGAGAGGTGCTTCACTGTCTGAATCCTGATTGTCCATTGTTAATAACATAATCATTAAATCAGTACTGAATTATTTAGCCATTTATTATTATCGCTGTGCAGTATAAAAATAATGTTAACATTTTTATCTGTGTTTAAGAAAAGAATTTGCACCTTAATGATAATGCACCTTTATTATGATTTAGATTCTATTTTTAAACAAATAAAAATGGAGGCATGTCTGATTTATTAGAATTTAAATTATGTCTGAGGATGAAACTGGGCCTGGAAGGGTGCATTACAGAGATGTTTGCTTAAAATCCACTATGTAGTTGGGAGTTAAATTTGTTGCTAATTTAAATAGCTGGAAATTCTTAGAGGGTGCTTGTTAGCAGAAGTCAAAATCTGCTTGTAAACAAACTTACTAGCAAGTATGCGTACATAAGCGAAAAACGTTTCCAAAAATGTACTCATTTTTTACTAGTGTTTATAAATGATGACAGTCTGTTACTTTATTTTAAGTTTGTTTATCTATAAAATGTAATCAAGAACATTTACAGAGGTAAAAGAAAAAAGGGATAGGATGTTTAGATTAGTAAATTGCAACTGGCACAGTTTTTGCCTTTGCCACTGATGTACCAAAAAGCTATCGGCAAGCCAGTTAATAGGGCTGTTCCTGAAAAAGTAAAAATAAGTAAATAAATAAAAGCCACATACTCGTGAAAGTTAATAAACTGCATTGAAACTTTGGATTTAAAACAAACAAACAAACAAAAAAACAATAAAGTGATGCCACTGCATTAGAAAGTGTCAATCACACAATGCAGCATACTCACAATAGACCAGTACAGCTGATCACCACTTGGAATTCAGGTTTTAATGACAATATTTTACAGTGTTAGTGTGTATGCATTAGGTAATACTCAGTAATGCGCAGTACTTCTTCCATCTCTTGGAAGCTTTGTACCAAGCTCTTAGCTTTTGATTGTGTTAGAGAAGAGCCACACATGAGAGTTGATTTTGCTAATCCATAGTTGGAAATTATTCCACCTGGAAGTGCTTGGTGTATTGCACTTGAGCATGCAGGGTTTGCTGCGTGTCTTGTGCTCTTCATCTGCTTTATCACAGACAGTAGGTGGGATTAAGTGGCCAACACCAGGAATTTTATCCATTTTATTCCCAATACACTGTCCTGAAAAAAAGCTTTCTGAGCAAATATCATGGGCTGGGATGAGTAATTCCTGTAGCCTGGAGGCAACACATGTCCAACACAACAGTTGTTCTCTGGGTACCAACGGTGCTTCAAGTACGTTTTTAAGAAGTGTTAAGAAGTGTTATGTTGCTATATGGAGCTGTGCCTAGGGTTTGGGGCTGCCTTTTTTTTTTTTTTTTTTTTGATATTATGAGTATTAATGAATATCTGCTAAATTGAGAGGGGTAATCACTTTGTAAACGGTGTACCTGTATTTCCAAAAAGTATTCTCAATTCAGTTCTGGTTAAGTATGCAATTCCAGTTTGCTTTGTTTCCACCTGAATTATGTATCGCTAGCATAAGGTGCATCCTTCAGAGAAGTTTCATTCTATTGTGTATCTGTTATACTTTTATGTATGAAAGACATATAGTAATCATTCTTTAAATATTTGTAAGGGATATTCTATGCTCATGATATATTGAATTAATGTTTTTACTATTGTTGTTGTTGTTTTGTCTTGTTTTCTGTTGTGGTAGCTTTCAGAGAGGTATAATTCTATGCTAAGGATTTCAAAATGTATGTTAGGTTAAAAGAACTGATGCATATATACACGCAAAACTTGTCCTGACCCTAAGTCAAACTGCTTTGGAGATTTGGAGATTAAAAAAAAATAATAATAAAACAACTGTATTATTTCTTACCATTTTTGCAGAGCTTTGCAATTTGATTCCATTAGGGATAGAAATGTGGAAATATGATGGAATAGTGGCTGTCAATCTGAGCAGAACCTAGTAGTAGTGGAAATCTCATTAGCCTGTCTATCAGGTGAGATCTAAAACTGAGGTCTTGACCACTCATGGTCATTAAAGAACTCACTCGCTGTTCACAGGAGTAAAGGTGTTAAATACAGTGTCTTGGATAAATTCCAGCTTGTGAAATTAGATTTGCTCTAAATTTCCTTAGCAGTTTAATTCTTTGCTTCTTGGTCTTACCTATAGCATAATGATGCTCTGAGTTATTAAACAGCTGCTCACTTGTATCCTAAGCATGTCTGCTTTACATTGATAGGAAAAGTTTTATAACACTGTATGTTGTGCCACAATGAAGTAATATAGAACAAAGTTATAAGCAATGTAAGTGGATAATGCAGTGCTAAAACTTTAAACACAGTAATTTATACCAAAAATATGTATGCTGTGTTAATTACTGGCTCTTAAACTTTAGGCCAAACCTGGCAGGTCGGTACCAAGTGGCCCTAACATTCTGGTTGGATGGCTGCAGAACTGCTCAGTGGCACATAATGCAATCTTAATGTCAAAACACACCCTTCTAGCTCATAGCATAAACAAAATGTCTAACAGAAAGATCTGTGCTACTCCAGAATACAACCATTTAGTGATCAGGATGACTTCTATACCTTGTTTTGCCCCACAGGTCTGCCTGCAGAGCTGAGCTGTGTGCCTTGTGAGCTGTGCATTACTTGCTTGCATCCATATTCCCTGCATAGGGTCGGCTGTATACGTTCTGCATCTGTAGATTAAAGATGTATTCATGTATGGATTTGTCTCTACATGCCAACAGCAATTCACTGTCTGCTATTCCCTTTCTCTGTTTCTGTTGTCACTGAGCATATCCCGGGGCCTAGAGAGCTGGCAGCACCTGGCCGAGCTATGGGAGCATGGAGGTGTTCCCGCTGTAAAGGAGAGGGACATGGCAGCAGGCCTCAGGGCCTTCCAGTAACCCCACAGATTACCAGTAGCACTGAAGAGTCCCCAGAATAAGACATCCACAAGTTATCTTTCTCACACTTTCCAGCTCCTTGGCCTGAGTTAGCAAACCACATGAACAAAGTAGTAATTCAGATTGCAGTCTGCACCAGTTCGTTTGCATTTCATCAGACATCTAAGGACACCACCAGCTTTTGTTTTGTCAGCATTCTCTTCACGTATTGATAATGCTGTCTTATTTAAGACAGGAAGACTTATCATCTTATGGCAGTCCTCTGCCAAGGAGCAGGGCAGTACCTTGATTTCAGTTTACTCCTTGTTTCTGTACCTCAGGTAAGTTAGCTCTGTAGGAAATACCCAAAGCAACATATAGTGAAATTATGTCTTAGAAGTGGAAGAGCAGAATTATTGCCAGTCAGGGCAAAGAGAGTAGCCTAACGATGTGTCGTTATGCATACAACCAAAAGGAAGAGCTATTTCAGTTCAGGCATTAAGAATTATACCAAACCTGTGTGTTTAATATCTCTGTGCACTTCATATCCACAGTTAGCGTTTCAGAGGTGAGCATGTTATCAGGTCATTGAAAAGTAAGCTAGGCTGTTTGCACCAGTTGTCTGTTCTGCTGTTATCGACTAACCATGTTCTTGCACTACGTCAGATGTTTTTGTCACTGATGGGCAAATTAACTTCTGTCTTCACAGAGTAAAAGTAGTCTCACAGCCATATCAGACTGTTGGTGCAGCGTGGTTGCACCAGAATTTACTTACCATAGTTTGAGTGTCCCTTTCCCGTAGTTGTATGAGTTGTTTATCTGTAGTATTTTTTTAATCTTGTCTTAAAGAAAATTTAAAGAAAAAAGCACACATCCTCATTTTTCATATGCTGCCATTTCCAGCATCCATCCAAATACTCTTTAGTTTAGACTAGTTCTGAGCTTCTGAATTACACATACTCAGCTTGTCATTCAGTGAAGCACTTAAAACACTTTAGAATGTAGAAATTACAGTTCTATGTCCTCTCCACAAAGATATATTTCTGGAACATTAGAATGTGCTTTGAAATCCGGTAAGAATATGCTATATAACCAGGAAGGAAACATAGAGATTAAAAAAAAATCTATATTGGTATTCATTGTTAATAGTCGCTTTGGAATACTCTTAGGGATTCAATCTCTTGTTTCTCGTATGTTTGCAAAATTTCATACACTTCTTTTTTAATCCTAAAGGATATGCTTAAAAGAAAGTATGTTATACAGAACATCTAGTTTCTTCAATATGTTATTGTTTTCCCCCCATCTCTTTGTAGCTTAATAGTGTGGCAAAGCAGTTGGAAGAAAAATAAGAGCTGTAAAAATGTGGAAGGTGTTCAATTTCATGAACTTTTTAACTTTATTTGCAATTTTCCAAATACTGAAGTTATCAAGTGGAGCAAATCTATATGTTGTTGATGTAGAGTCTATATATTCATGTCTTCTACTGGTCAAGTACAAGGGTTTTGTATTGTGAAAGATGAGAAGTGCCATTAAAGATGAGAAGGATGTATTAGTGGAGTTTCATCTTTGTTTGCTGACTGTGTACAGTGGCAGAAGTTGCGTGCACTTCTGTCTTAGTCTCGTTGGGGCACATAACACAGTGAAAACAACTTCAGGTCTTAAAACATTTTCAGGTCCTAACAGGCAATGACAAATAAGTAATCTTTTTGTCAGTACTTTCCTCTTTCCTGGTAACTGAAATATTTGCATAATCTTCATGTGTATTTTGTCATGTGACTTACTTAATATGTTTTTTGATGTGTTGTTCAGTTTTACCTTCCTCTGTGATGTAACTTGGTAGAATGGAAATCAGTTTCTTTGATAAAACCTGTAGAAAGAGGCATTGGCTAAGTGCCTTACCAGTTCAATTCACGCATTCTACAGCTGATGGGAATCAAAGAGAAATGACAGCAAATGTCTTTTTATTAATGATATTAAAAATTGAGTGAATTCTGTAAAGCATTTGCATGCTTCTATATGGATGTCAGTTTGGTTACCTCTCTACAAATTTCAGTATCAGTCATCTTTTAATTTTTACTTTTAATTTTGTGTTTCATTCCAAGTGGGGAGAATGAAGTGGTTATAGAAGGAAGGGAGGGGGGAGAAAAAAGTCAAATGACACCTTTTTTTTTTTCCTTGGCATGAGCAAACACTGCATGTTGTAACAGGTCCTGAGCTGTTTCACTAACAAATGTGAGAAAGAGTTACTGTATTGTATTTTTATCACACAGCCACCTGGCCACTTGATATGCATCTCAAAGATAAAGGGAAAATTAGGGAAATTGTCGGTTAGGTCTCCCTAACTGAAGTGAGAATTTTACATTTTTGAGGAGTTAGCCACAATGGATCTCTGAGGAGAACTGTGATCTTCTCTCATGTGATCAACTCAAACATTATGCCCTTATTTTGTTGGATTTAAAATCGATCCATTTAAATATATATATATATATATATATATATATATATATATATATATATATATATATATATATATGTATTTATTTATTTATTTATTTTATTTATTTTTTTCTTAGTCACTCCCGTTCCTCTTGGCTAACCCGAATAGCCAATGTAGGTTTAGGAAGCTGTACGGTATTGAAATCAGTGAGATCTGGTGTTGCTGAGGCACCTGCTCACTCACATGACAGCTCTGGTCATGTCTGTGCTGAATCCCCAACTCGAAAAGCTTCACATTTACCAAATAGGTTGGGTCCCATGCTTCCAGGAACTGCCGTATATAAATCATGTTGTCTACAGCCAGACAAATGAAAATGCTTGCACATAATCTTTCACGTTCTCTATCTGACAGTTTTTTTTTAATGTATTATTGATTGATTGATTTTTAGAAACTGTCTCCTGATATATTTTGGTCCAATTATATTTTCCAAAAAGACTTTTGTTGTTGTTTAAAATTCCAAACTGTACCCAGGGTTTCTCTGTGTAGGAAACAATCTATTTAAGGTACAGTCTCTTCTAGCAGATACAAGTGCATGTTGCCTTCCTAAATTTATGAATAAAATACTACTGTAGACATATTTTCATATATGAGTTGCCAGTACCTATAAAAGCAGGGAGATAGGTTGGATGTTTAAAGAAAGCTGAGTTTCAAGTGAGAATGCCCTCCAAAACAACAACAACAACAGAAGAAGACATTTACTATTTTTTTTTTACGTACGAAGATGATGGCTGTTTTACAATGAAGAAATAATATTTCCAGTACTTCCAATGCAAAGTGATGGAAAGACGTTTTTATTCATTTTAATACATTGTATTTGATGTCCAGTTAAGGAAATAAGTGACCACGTGCTTAAGATAGTTAATAGTCCTGCTAGCTTCATTTGGACTGTTTGTTGCTTTAAATTACATCAGATCCATAAATGTTTGTGATAGCATCTCTGGGCAGAAATGAAATTTGGTAATAATTTGTCACTTTAGTATAGGTATTGAATATCCCCAAAAAAATGTGAAAATTGAGAAACTGATCATTAAGAGGAGGAGAAATGTGAGACTACAGGCTCACTACTATGCACTGTTGACATGAGTGCATAGCTTGCAGAACTGGGGGAGCTAGAAAAGAAAAATAAGTTTTGTAGGCACCAGGAAAAGGGAGTTCTGTGACACAGAGCCCTGAAATTACTTTCTCCTGCCCTTTAATCCTGGTTTGAGTGACCAGATGCCTGGTGTTGATGATTCTTTATTTATTTCGTTGTTTAGGTTTAAAGCTCATTTTAATTATGTGAGATATTTTGACACCTTCAAGTAAATCAAGCACTAAAGAAAATATAAAGATGAAAAATAAAAAATAAAAATTGAAGATGTAATTTTTTAGACTTTGCTTTTAGTCTGATTTTGAGTAAGGAATATATTTCCTTTAAACAGCTTGGAAGAATTCGCATAAGTTTTCTGGGCAGGTGTTGATTACTTGGTAAGTTTGAATCTCTGGGAATTTGGCTCCAGTTTTACCTCCATCACAATCATTTTCTTGTGTCAGTGTGTGTGTTCCAGTTGCATATATCAAATCCAGTTGATGGTGTGTATTTTGTCCCTGCTGTACTCTAAACCAGCTCATAGTTCTGCTGTTTGACAACAAATTCAACGTAATTGGTATTCATCGCTTAGGCAGACCTGTGGTTAAACGTGTATGAGAATGGAAGTACCCTATTGTCTACAAACTGGTAATCTCATTAGTTTAATGATATTCTGGGCTAATGATGTTAGTATTCTTGGAATGTCTGCATTACTTTGAGATGCATACTTTGCTGTGTGTGAATATTCCATGACAGCAATTTCTTCTCTTCCTGATCTCTTTGGAAGAGGTATCGGCCAGACAGGAGTAAGCAGATAGTAACTCAAAACTCAGACCTTTGTTTCTCATAGCGAATGAGATCAGTTAAATCCCTAAACGCCTGGTCTTGTTTGTTTGTCCTGTATAGGAGATCGTACCGGCTGTACTGCTGAAGCTTTGTGTTAAAGATTTTATTTGATTGTGCAGTCTTGAATGGAGGCATCTCACAGGTTTTCTGTGCGGAAAAAATTTCAGCGATGGAATAATCCCAAAGTACAAGTAACTAAAGTAATTAGAAGCTGGCTATCTGTTTATATCTTCCTTTTTTTTTTTTTTCTTCCTTTTTCCCTCCTACTTCATAAAAGCCTGTATTCATAGTCAGAGTCGATTTCAAAGGTGTTACTTTATTTCACTTTTACAAATAGCAGAATTTGAAGGATAAAGGTCATGCCTTGTTTTTGTATACCATCTGTTGACTAGGATATCCATTGTATCTTTAGTCATTCAGATTCTTCAGCTGCTTTGGGAAATATGGCTCAAAGATTAGATCATGAGAAATAGATTGTCAACATCAGAGTAGAAAATCCCAGGTCTCTTCACTTCTTGATTGCACAAATTAGTCATGGTTACAGCAGGCCAACAGAATTATTTTACTTCAGAAGTGGCAATAATTATAAGTTAATTTTAAATATATTAAATAATCATTAAAATCTGGGAATTTTATTGTGGGCACAATGAATGTTTTCTCATCTAAACCTGAAATACACATAGAAAGATAAGAGGGTATGGAGACAACGTGGATATACTAGAATTGTCCTTGACTGCCATTCTTTAGGGCACTGGCTACATTTGTAAACAGACCAAGAAGGTTTTAGTTATGGTTGGGTAATAAATCCCCACCCTGAGGACCACACGTGGCTTTAAAGGTCACTGCAGTACATTAGCATGGGATGTAAGCGCTCCTGTTTCCATGTCTCTTAACTCTGCTGCCACATCAGGATTCTTCTTCTGTTCTCTAACAATACAGACTGAGAGCAAAGAATATATGTGGCCATTCTCCAAGTCAAGCTATCACCAGTCTTCTGCACATCTTTGTTGTTTTCTGACTGTGTCCTAAAGTGGTGGCACTGCTCCATTTGATGAGTATTTACTGTACATTGTGCTTGGTTAAAAAAGTACATGTGGTCAGCAGAATGGATGACTGTACTGCTATGTTTCCTGAGTGCTGGATACTAAGTCAGGGAGAAGTGGCTCCAAAGCACCCATCAGAGGAACAAGCAGCTGCCCTGTTCTGCTGGAACATGCTTGTCTACCAGGAGCTTATAGATAAGAGAATAGAGCCGGTGGATTTCTACTTTTCTATTAAAAAAAAAAAAAGGGGGGGGGGGGAAGGCAGGGGGAGCGGCAAATATCTCCTTCTTTGCGTTGATGCACAGTCTTTCTGGCATGCTCACAAAAGCTGCACAAAGATGTATTTCAGGGTGCAGACCAATTTCCATCAGGCATCTGGGGACTAAGCAGGGCACATCTAGCTGAAGACAACCACTCAGTACATAGGCATTCAGCTCATCTGTTAGCCTTAGAGATACCTGATTTTCCTTGTTGCTTACCTGCCCAACAGGTAGCTCATAAGTCTCTGGAAAGTAAACACATGCAGGCTGCTTTCATGGCTGGAGTGATGAAGAAATAGCTGTTGTAGCTGCTGATTTAGATGGGTTGCCATTGCTGAAGATCTCCATTGCACACTACTAACAGGTTGTTTCCATTCGGGCTTGATCTGGGGTTGTGATTTTCTTTCAGCCTCTTGTACTCACACTTGTAATTAATAAGAGTGTAGGTTTAATTATAGCTGATCACTGACAATGGAGTGTCAGTGATCACTCAGTCTGGAAGGGTCTTATGCAAGTTCTGTAAATTTACCTTTTTTTTTTTTTTTTTTTCCCTGTCTATAATTTATTTCCTTAATGCTTACAAATGAAGCTTTTAGAAGGAAGCATGCAGATGGAAGTGTTCCCTTGGTGACTCTCTCTTTTACAGAAGCTCTGTTAGTACTATCCTTTGTTCTGTTCTGTCTTGTGATGATTGGGACCAACCGTGGGTTATCATCATTTATAACACAGCTTACTCAGCTTTAGCCTGTATCAGATGACGATGATAATTTTAGTTAGGAAGCAATTCCCCCATCTAGAAAAGTGCACAGAATGATGAATGCTCATGGAGCATTTCCCCGTTATAGGCAAAAAAAAAACAAACAACAAACCAAACCAACCACACAAACAAAAACATAACCATATAAACAAGGTGGATATACAAAATAAATTGTTAAGATAAGAAATTCACTTTCTCTTCTCTTGGGAGGTATGTACAAGCAGATCCTGCATCTTTGGCATTTAGCCTGATGCTGAAAAAGGCCCCAGAACATGTCAGATAGTATTTAATAGATGATTGCTGGTGGCCAGCTGCCAGTCAAATGTACAGAAACAAAACTGAGCAGGCAGAAGAGGAAGAGACTTAGCAGTTGCATCTCCATCCTCTTGGATCACATTAGGTCAAATACTAAAAAACAGGAGGAAAAAAGTTGAAGTGTAATGGAACTTAAAAACTAACACTTGCTTGTTTGAGGCAATTAATAATTGTTGCCTGTACACGTCGGGTTGTGCAGCAGAAATAAAATTCAAGCTCAGTAGAGTTAGAATAAAAGTTGTTTTTAACTGGAGTTTTGATGCCTGTGGAATGTAAACAAGTATCGGGTTCCTGTGGTCGTTGGACAGGGGAATGAGGGAGATGCACCTTTTCAGACTGTAAGCAGTCTTGCAGTAATTAGGTAAGGACTAGGGTAAGATACAGGAAAAAATAGTTTGGTGTTTTGAAGAACAATAGAATCTGCTGTAAAATTGCTGCTGTACAATCACAGAATCACAGAATCATCCAGGTTGGAAGAGACCTCCAAGATCACCAAGTCCAACCTCTGACCAAACACTAACAAGCACTCCAATAAATTATATCACTAAGCTTTACATCTAAATGTCTTTTAAAGACCTCCAGGGATGGTGACTCCACCACTTCCCTGGGCAGCCCATTCCAATGCCTAATAACCCTTTCAGTAAAGAAGTTCTTCCTAACATCCAACCTAAACCTCCCCTGGTGCAACTTTAGCCCATTCCCCCTCATCCTGTCACCAGGCACGTGGGAGAACAGACCAACCCCCAGCTCGCTACAGCCTCCTTTAAGGTACCTGTAAAGAGCGATAAGGTCACCCCCGAGCCTCCTCTTCTCCAGGCTGAACAAGCCCAGCTCCCTCAGCCGCTCCTCATAGGACTTGTTCTCCAGACCCCTCACCAGCTTCGTCGCCCTTCTCTGCACCCGCTCAAGCACCTCGATGTCCTTCTTGTACTGAGGGGCCCAAAACTGAACACAGTACTCGAGGTGCGGCCTCACCAGAGCCGAGTACAGGGGGACGATCACCTCCCTAGCCCTGCTGGTCACAGTGTTTCTGATACAGGCCAGGATGCCGTTGGCCTTCTTGGCCACCTGAGCACACTGCTGGCTCATATTCAGCCAACTGTCCACCATCACTCCCAGGTCCTTCTCTGCCTGGCAGCTCTCCAACCACTCCTCTCCCAGCCTGTAGCTCTGCTTGGGGTTGGTGTGCCCCAGGTGCAGGACCCGGCACTTGGCCTTGTTGAACTTCATGCAGTTGGCCTCAGACTATTGGTGCAGCCTATCCAGATCCTCCTGCAGAGCCTTCCTACCCTCGAGCAGATCGACACACGCACCTAACTTGGTGTCATCTGCAAACTTACTGAGGATGCACTCGATGCCCTCATCCAGATCATCGATAAAGACGTTAAAGAGGACTGGCCCTAGTATTGAGCCCTGGGGGACTCCACTAGTGACCAGCCTCCAACTGGACTTGGCTCCATTCACCACGACTCTTTGGGCCCGGCTATCCAGCCAGTTTCTAACCCAATGAAGCGTGCGCCAGTCCAGGCCAAGAGCAGCCAGTTTCTTGAGGAGAATGCTGTGGGAAACGGTGTCAAAAGGCTTACTGAAGTCAAGGTAGACCACATCCACAGCCTTTCCGTTATCCACCAGGCGCGTCACTGTGTCACAGAAGGAGATCAGGTTCATCAAGCAGGACCTGCCTTTCATAAACCCATGTTTTCATAAACAATGTGTAACTTCTTAAAAAAAAAAAAAGACAGCTTTACCATATTGAAGTATGGTAGGGTAATCATCTTGAAACAAACATTTAAGTTTGTATTTTGAAAAGAATACTTTGTTCCAGAAATGATAATTCTGTTGATTTCTCCTTCTGCTTTCCAAAATGTAGTGTACGTTCCTGTGTACGCTATTTGTCTTTAGAAATGTAATATTATCAAATAACAAACACAGTTGATGAGCATGATCTGGATAGTGGTTTGGGGACCATCTTGACCTAGTCATTTGCAGGAAATACTAAATGCTAAATAATTTGGTTTATTTGTGGTTTGTATAATGTGCGGCATCCCTTACAAAGTTTGCCAACAAAGAACTTGCTTTGGCTGCAGTGACAATTCTGGAGGAAGCAGTGTGATAATCCAAAGTTCCTGAAAGGTTTGCATATCGAATCAGGTGAACTGTTGTCTTCAGCTTACTTGTGGAGGTTTGGTTTGTTTGTAGTGTATTTTGTTTGTTTGTTGTCAGTGGTGGTGGTGGTGTTTTGTTTTGTTTTTTTTTTTTCCTGTGGATAAGTTGGTGGAATGTTTTGATGTGCCTGTACTATCTGAGTGTTCCCCGTCTTATCCACCCTTCCTGCCAATTTCTAGTGAGAATTATGTTTAAATATAGAGTAAAATAATAGTATTGCTGGATTAGAGTTCTTGAGATGCATTTATTACTTCAGGATTAAAAGGTCTGTTAAAGCTGATTCTTTGCTGCCAGGCTTGTTGGGCTTCCTGCATTCTTTATGTTAACACACTTATGAAATAGAACTAAGCGCTAAGAAACTTGTAATTATTCTTCCTCCTCCATCACGTCAGACAAATTAAAGCAGTGTTGGTGTTGCCTGTTGAAGAAGGGTCGTTTAGCGCTTCATTGAAAGCAGAGTGGAATGATGGAGGTAGTCTATGGTCAGGAAAAGGATGATCATCACGTCATATAGGATGTCACAGGGAACTATTCCAAAAAGGCTTTAAATTACCAGACACTGAGACCTATAAGCTCCCTGCTTGCTTACAATGAGCTGCATAAAACATAAAGCAATATTACTCTGTATCATCACTGTTTTACAAACTACTTTGTCATATCCACCCTGAGCTCCAAGAGAAAGCTTGTGGTCCCAGCTGTCTCATTGATCATATGCCACTAGTCGTTGCAGCACACACAATTGAATTGCTTTTCCCTCAGGGAAACAATGTCTCCAGGTGTGCTAATAATAAAATTAATAGCTTAGAGAAACTGCTTGCCACAGCAGCCGTGGCTCTACAATGAGAGGATCGATTCCAGTGTTTAACAGTCCTAATTCCATAGTGGATACCCGATTCAGCCACTGCTGAGATACGCTTAGTCTCACAGTTAATCAATACATCCCTGATTTAAAACAAAGAACCAAGATTCAGGATTAGAAGTCTTTCTGAATAAAAAGATGTAGGTTAAAACTGTCAGAACCCTTCAACTATTATCTTAACATAAAAGTTAGGAGTGCTATAGCTGGTGCCTCAACAGGAAGTAAATGTAATGCTGCTGACTCAATCCTACTCATTTTTTGAAACAACATTAGCTTGAAAATATTAGAATGTAAAATGTCACTTAGATCATCCTGGCATTTTGTAGACCTTCGTGAATTTTGATTGTAATTATGAATACTAATTTTGTGCAGATAATGTATGTAGAGACACATTGTTTTTATTAGTCTGTCATGTAGTACTAAGTTCAGTAGCCACAGCTTTGAGTACCAGCAGTGTGTCTTGAAGGGCACACATGCTTTTAATATTGGATTTTGAGGAGATCTCAATTCTGCATGCCTGTAAATGTCTACATTTGGCCTACGTGCAAAATAAAATACGCATTCTTGTAAGTTGATAATGGGACGTGAAAGAGCATTACACACTAATGGATGGGACAGGGGGTTGAAATTTCAGTGACAGTTTCATAGTTGCAAAAGGAATAAGAAATTTGTTAAAAATCACAGCTTATTTGCTGATGCTTTTTTTTTTTTAATGTATAATTTGGCTTAATGACAGCTATTATTGTTACTTGTCTTGCTTATATCCTCAGATGATTACAACTTCAGCACAGCTACCCACCACAGCGTAGTAAAGGTAGTGAGGGAGGCAGCTGGAAGAGGTCTGAGACATTTCTGTCAGCCATTAAGCATGGCAGTTCCCTGCAGAGGGAAAATAAATTCTCCTTTCCTCTCCCTCAGATTTTAGTGAGAGGAATCGACATCATCTCTCCCTATTCCATTCAATACCACAAGGAGTGTGGCTTCATTTGATTCTTTAGAATTTAGGAACTCTAAAGATAACCATTAGAAGAAGTTTGACAGTGCTGCCCTAAGCTGGTGGAAGGCTTTGTAGGTAATGGGCAATTGGAAATTGTACCAGATCTGAAAAAAACTAAAGCAGTTAAGGAAGGAAACGCATCTAAACAAATAGAAGTATTAAAATGCTGCTCGTAACCTACAGAAGATTGATGTAGGCAATAGGAAATGTATAACAGTATTGCCGTTATATTCTTTACATCTCTTGGCAGAGAGGGGGAGGAAAGTATCTCCCATAGCAGAAGTCTAACAGCTCTGAGACTTACCATGCCATCAGCTCTCCAGAGATCGCCACACCGCTCCCATGCCTCAGCTGCTGTACTCAGCAGTAATGTGACTTGACAGAGAAAGGTGAAAGAAATGAGAAAATCCCTTACAAAAGCATGCTTGAAAGAGAACCTCAGCCATCAGTAACTAAAACATCTTTTGTATGGATGGGAAGCAGCAGCGCTGAAGAAGTGCTGGTGGGCTTTGCAGACCTGTGAAGTGCGTGCTGTGCTGGGTCTCAGGCCTGGATTTTGTCTTAAGACACTGGCCTTCTCTCCCTTTTTTTTTTTTTTTTTTTTTTTTTGTTTGCATTGGTTATTATGGCAGATGTGAGAGAGGCCTGCACCTCAATTTTTAACCAGTGCATTTCGCTGGACTTTGTTTCATAATAAATTGCTTTCATAATTTAAATCAGTTTAGTATCTTAATAAATGAAACTGTGTCCGGAGATGAAATGTCTCAGAACAAACAGTGCCAAGAGTAACCAGGGCCACAGCTGGGCCACTCAGTTGTTGTTGCTTCTTTTCCCCATGTCCCCAAGCATCACACAATTAGTACACAAAAGTTGAAGTCCAAAGATAAATGTAATGTTAATGAAAAACAAACTTCTTTCTAAGAGGACAGTGTGGTCTAGCTGTGAGGGCAGGTGGAGTCTGAAAACGAGGCGATGTTGGCGTATTGCTGAGGTGGTTAACTTTGATTCCTGGGAGCTATTGGTAGGAATGAAAGCCATCCTTTGTGGGTTTGATTCTTTGAATAAATAAATTTGTTCAGAAAAATGTGCTTTGAGTTGCTCAAATACACTGCTGGACATGGGCTTCCAAGGGGGAAGCTCTTAAAGGTGCAAATTAGAGTTTGGTTTGGTGCTTCACTGCAACTGCAGCCTGAGTACTGTTAGGAGATCTGTAGGAATGTGTTCTGGAACAAATCCAAGAAACTGGATTCAGATGAAGAACAGAGTTCATATGGGAGATTAAAGAAATTCTGCTTCTTCTACCATGTGAGGGTGTTAGTCTGAACAAGAAGCTTGCATAGGGAGAAACACAGTGGTCCCATTCGTGGAGAAGTTTTTTGTTTGTTTGTTTGTATGTTTTTTTCAGTGGGTGTCATTCAATGTGAAGTTTTTCATTGATCTGTGAAAAATTTGAATTGCATTTTCAGTCTCTTGACAGCATTCAGCTCTTCATTTATTAAAAACTGTCCTTTTCAAGAAATTATGAGTGTTTGCAAAAGTGATATACATAACTTGTCTATTGTTCTGTGGTCTGAATTTGTTTACTGAGGCAGGAATCCCACTGACCAAACGGACAAATGATTGCATGTTTAGTAGTGCAATGTAAGAAAAATTCCTCATGAGGTATGACAACAGCTATTTGGTTCTTTGTTATTTCCACTTTCATTAAGTCCTTTCAGAACACGTATATGAAGTGTAATGCTTTCTAAAGCGATGTCAGGTAAAGTGTGTCCTTCCAACATACAGGTTGCTTGCTGGGTCAAAGATATACTGATGTTTATTAAAGAGTAATAGGCCTGTTGAGCATCCTGGTTATGTAAGTATATCTTTGTACCTGAATTTTGTGCTTAAGGCAAGGTAAATGTCAGAAGCGGTGTGCAGTTCACCCGTAGAAGTAGAGCCTGTTAGTACTGCCCTAACTGTTTATTGTTGTGGCCATTGAGCTTTTTTATTTTCAAGTATATTCAGCCTTAAGTGAAGTAGTTTGATGAGCTGCAGAGGTGCATCAGTAGCTGAATAATAGACATACCGTTTTGTTTTTTATGAACATTACACTTAATAGAATAAAACAATGATTTTATTTTTTTATTAAATGGACTTGTGGAAGCAGTCATTTCAATTAAGGTGCTGTCTGTTACATATAATGGATGTTGGTTCCACTTAGGGTAGCAGATGGGAAAAAAAAAAAACAATGTGGGAAAGAATCAGAAGTTTTTCTGCATGGATTGCTAAAACATGACTTTAACAATTCATTTGTCTGCCCTTGATTTTAGAGAATTAACTGTTGCATAAGGGGTCATGAAATACATTTAATTTGTTAAAACATTTTCTTAGATGCTCTGCTTTCTACCTAATCATTATTCTCACATTTTTTAAAATACGTTTGAACTAACTGAAGAATTCTAATATTAAATGGTAGGCTTGAAAATTTTAGCAGTATGTTTAAAATAATAAAAACTTAATGAGTTGCATTGATATATAAATAAGAATTGGTGTGTGGATATGCTTATAAGTTGGTTTAAAACAAAACCAAAAAAAACATAGCACAGTTGAATTGAATTGAAACCTGCGTTTTTCTTTGCAGTTGAAGTGGGCCTAGGCTAGCTGACATGGAGTGAAGGTGAGCGAGCTGGCCAGCAAGGGAACTGGAGAGCCAGTTCAGACGATGGCTGTAAGAGTCCCCTCTAATTTTCAGTTCTCTCATCCCAGTCTAGCAAGTGTGCTGCTGTGTATTGTGTGGAGTAGGAAGAACAAAAACAGTTGGTGCAGCTGCTTGGTGCAAAGCTGTGAATTAAGTTCTAACATTTTAAAGTTAGAGAAGGCATACTAGCTCTGTGAGAAGCTTTTTCTACTACCTCCATCTCCTTGTGCCTGCTCTGCATTGCCAGGACCTCAGTTAGGGTGGCAGAGAGCAGACCCATCTTGAGAATGTTCATCCTAAATTGTCATTATTCCTGCTGTACTTGTCATGTCTGTGTGGCAAAGAGAAGGGTGCAGAGGGGGAATCAAAACTCTACATGTATACTAATGCTCTACCGAAAGTAAAGAAACTCCCTTAAGGGAAGAGGCATTTTTGTCTTTAACCCTTAGGCTATCTCCTTGATAAATTTCAAAGGTTCACAGTGAGCAACAGAGGTGCTAGTGCTTCCTAAGTAGCTTGTAAAATGTAAAGCTAAGCCTTGATTTAAGATGTTAAGTATTGTACAATTCGTCTCATTGTTCTCTCCTGTAACATCACAGTATGACTCTCCAAAATGGACGTATTTTGATTTGTCATTGCATTAAAAATATAGTACTGCGGAAGTGCAGGTCTCTGATTTTTTTTTTTTTTTTTTCCTCCAATGATTTATTTAACAATAATGTAAATGCCTTTTGCGGTGTGGAAGAACAAGTGTTGTACTAGAAAAGAGCATTTCCTTTCATTTATCTGATAGGCTCCGGCTCCAATAACAAGAAGGTGTTGTCAGGGATTAATTGTAGTCATGTTCAAACTGTCATGTCTTAAAAAAAAAAAAACAAAAAAAAAACAAAAAAAAAAACAAATGAATCGAAGACATACAACATTTTCAGTCATTCAGTTAGTGTGTGTCTTTGAGTTCCCATTCAAAGTATAATATCTGTAAACCACAATTCTAGAACATGGGAATGGAAAAGAAGTATAAATGTCTAACAATTCAAAGGCTGTGGACTTCATTATGCTTCTAATGAATAGCTGAATTACACTGCAAGTTTATAAGCCTTCTGTGAATATTTTGCTTTCTTGCACAATGACTATTTAGTCTCACTTGACCTCAGTGAAATTATATGAGGTGAATCTGATTATTAGTTACAATCTGAAATACTCTTTGATCAATTTTGTCAGCTCTAGTTACTCCTGTGGGACAGACCTGTCTGTGTTCCTGAAAATGGCTGTTACACTTTCCTAGTCCCCCCCCCCGTCTGTTTTCTTTTTTTTTCTTTTTTTTCCATACATGTGTTGGAGAGTGAGGAAAGGAGGATCTTTGCAGTAACCCTAATATCTTAATATCTTTGCCAATTTTTTTACTTTTTTTTTTCTTCTTCTGTGATAACCAAATGCTATTGATTGATAACTCATCAGAGCTTTTGTCCATCAAAAAGTAAAGGATGAGTAATGCATACTCTTTTGAAATAGAGGGAAAACAGCATTGCAAACATGGATTCTCAAAGGGCAGAGATCCAAGCTGCTGGATTAGTTAACTAGAAAGAAGCTTTGTTTGACAGTTACAGAAAAAGAAGACTGTAAACGTAGTTTTGAAAGAACAGTAAGTGATATTTATTAGATAGCTAAAGTACAAAAGATAAGGCTGGTATTTCATTTCATAGATGTAAGAACATGAACACCAGCATCTTAGGAAGGGATACTTATTTGTGTGAGAGCTTTAGGTCATGAACGTGAAATAAACCTTCTGTCTATCAATCGCTTCTCTCATGCAAGTGATCACTATAAATAGAGCAATTACTACATAAGCAGTCAATTATAAACTGTTGCTCTGGGGAGGGGGAGGGGAGGAGTATATTGGTTTGCTATTGTTTCCAGAAAGGGTTTAAGCTCTTATTAAAAAATAACAAAGTGATTATGTGTCAGTGGGAAAGATGCAGAAAAGCTGCTAGAAGAGAAGAAGAAAATGTTGTTGCTTTCCCTTGCACACAAGTTAGAAAATTCAATGGAAGCCTTTCTTAGCTCAATTCCATTTCTTTCAAGGGCTGTGTTGGACTGTTAGGTTGAGATGAAGACCTTTTCTCTTTGCAGGGCCACAGAGGCCACAATTACTATTTTACTGGTGAGAGGAAAAGAGTTTTTTTTTTTTGAGAAAGCTTGTTCACAGCTGCAGTTCAGTTCCTCCAACAGTGGTTCAGCAGGGTGGCACAACAGCAGGCATTACAGCACTGACTCAGCTCTTCAGCAGATGTGGATTGTTTACAAATCTCTTCTTCATTCCTGTGTAACTTTCCTCCCGTGCTTTAAAATAATTCAAGCAGGCATTAAAGTTACTGAGTGATGAATCACAGTTCGAAAAATTAGCATTTCATATGTAATTGTTAATATGATGCACAAAAATAGAACTGTCATCTCTGGTACTTAACACTTCTACAGATGACATTGTTGCCATTGATAGGTAGTGTTGTGGTAGGTAGCTCTTACTCTGTTCCTATTACCACTAGGGGCACAACTTGTTTCCTCATGGTGATGCAGAAGTTAGGAACAACAGATGTGTTTTAAACATTCATATTTTGTGATGGTAGAGTTTTCATTATATATATATATATTTGTACTCCAGAGTGTTCTAGTCTGCCTGTGGACTGTACAAGAAAGCCCTAAAATAAATGTAGTTTTTGAATATTAAAATGTGGAGCCATGATCAGAACTGGAGAGGATGAGAAATGCTTTACGAGTATTAGACAGCTGGCAGGCAATTGATGTTGGATGACTTGGTAACTAGACTCTAGAACTTTCAGACAAATTGCTCCTGATACTTGTGGAGGAGCCATGTGCCCTCAGCTTTCACCTTTATGTCTCAGTGCTGTGATTTCGAGGCCTGTTAATTGACTACTGTGCTTTTTTATTGAGTTGGGACTCTGTACATCTCACTTAATACTCTGTAATGAATACAGTAAGTGTATGCCTATCATTACTAAAAATCTGGGGAAGAGAAATATCTCTTTATATATAATCAGTGATTCCCAGGTCCTTAACAGTACTCTTCACAGTAAAAACAAATGTTACACATTTACAAATGTTATACAAATGTTATATATTATACAGTGCTCCTGTTTCCCCATTTGCATGTGTTTTTAAATGAAGAAATGTTCTGTATTATTGACATACACAGTATTATATGTAAGCAGTACTCACTGTTGAATAAGCTGAATATAACTGACGCTGTATGTTACTGTGATTGCTATAGTCACGATAATACTGAAACTTTTCCTGACAGTGTTCTGTCATTGATGCTTTTTGAATAGGCAGACTTACCTTACTCCTCTTGTAATTGATGTGTCTGTGTGAATTGAACAAGCTTTTTTTCTGGCAATAATCATACAAAGTGAGACACGTTTCAGAAATTCTATGCAGGAAAATAAGTGCAACAATTCATCATGTGTGGTAGCTACAAAAAATTATAAGTACTCTGAGGTGTACATGTTACTTGGTAGAAGCTATGGCATTTTTGCTACATGGATCAAATGATTAGAAGTGACCCGTTTCATCAAATATATCTTGAGACTAAAACAGGCTTTAAAAGTGCATACCTCAAACACTAGGTAATTCTGTTTCTGAGATGCAGAGAAAAGCGAGGTCAGAACCTCCAGGAGTTAGAAATTGTGCAATACCAAAGAATAGGACTGTAATGCTGCAGGATGGAAACAAAGTCTGTCTCCTAATTTTTGAGTTATTTCACATAACTCTGCTGTGTTAGAACACAGTTTTATGGATAAGAAATTTAATTTTGAGAACTTTTATGTATAAGGAATATAGTTCTCAGGAGATGAAATCAAAGAGAAAAAGAGATCTATTTGTTGTTTAAATTATTATTCCAAATGTGCAAGTTGCTTGTTTTGAAAAATGCCTGGAGTGAGTCACATACAGTGAAGAAATCTTTGGGTTTTAATTACACAGTACTGCCACCTAGCATCGACACACAGATTTGTATGTGTTTGTGGATTTCCAAGTGTATCAGTCTCAGGCTTTTACTTAAATTTATTTTTCTGTTGAGCCTTGTTATGATCTTCAAGAATATAAATGTATTTGAAAAAAAAGATGTTTTGTACATTAAAACCTCAAATACTAAAGTGAAAATTCTCCTTTTAATTCAGACATATGGAAGCAGAAGTAGTAATTTTTTTTTTGTTTAATAGATATAATAATATTGTAAGGAAGATTAATGGATTCAAAGTTTGTCTTGGTAGATGCCATGTTAATAAATTTTATTATTTTAGCAGCTTTCCAAACAACGATTAATTTTTAATTAGTGATATCCTTTTAAAGTTAAGCAGAAACGTAAATTAAAGAAATGTATTCAGGTTTTTAGTGTACATACCCCATTTTCACATGTTTTTAAAAAGGAAAATACCTGTGGGGAGATGATAACCTGGGTCACAGTAATCAAGGTATGACTGATTCCACATATGGCAGGAACTAAATGGTTTGTATCTGGAAATTTATGAGATCGATTAAGATATTTCATGTTGTCATACGAGGAAGTTGCAGCTTTCTTAGTCATAAACAGTGTTACAGCACAGTTTGAAGTCTTTCTTTGTATTACTGTCCAGTGTAGCGTGGTGGCAACATAGGAAACAAAAAGGCTCCTTTACCTTAATAATCTTTTAGTGCTTTGTTCTATTTTGTTTTATAGTAAGTAAAACAAACAAAAATTACACTTAGATTGATGCAGTATTTAATGAGTCCTTCATAGGATGTAATACCAAATGTTAATCAATAGACATGCCGGAATAGCTTCCAATACAACCTTGTACATTTTTTAAAATTAATTCTTGTTAAAATTATTGACTTGTTGTGACTTACTGGGGTTGCAACTGGAACAGTTTTTCATACTAATTAGGAGGTCAGGTTCCACTGCTCAAACTGCAGATAATAGTGTAATGATTGTCATCTTGAAACATAAAAATCAATGTTAGATACCATCAAATTCTGCCAACTGTCACAAATTATGGAAATTACTCAGGGTTTTAAAAACACTGCTAAATAGTGTTTCCTTTTATTCTTTATAACATATTCAAGCACAGCCACTCAAGAGAATGTCTATTAACATAAAGCAAATATCAAGTGGTGCTCAGATAGTTAGGGCCATGTCTTATTCTGGGATATCATTTACAAATATTTTAGGAGAGATGCAGAATAGTCTTACAGTATTAAAAATCAATTATCCTATTAAAGTTATGTGGCAGGATTGAGTTGTAGTTTGGTCTTTTTGAGTTGTACTTTGGTCTTTTTTTCTGGCCAGTTCTGTTTGTGTGATAAAGAATCTTCGTGTTCAGGTAATGACCACACACACCAGTACATTTCTTTCAGTGGTAAAATCATGTGAATTAGAAAATTTTAGGTTATTTTGTAGATACATATTTGATCTTTTCTTTTACTGTTTTCACACTGCTATGTCAAGGGTCAAAAATGAGAGAAAAAGAAAAAAATGCTGTCACTGGAGCTGTGCTTCAGCTAGAGGTTATTTATAGCGAGTTTGTTTTTAATATTTGATGTACGCAGACCTTTCCATCTCAGTCAGGTGTAAATCTAGAAAACTCCTCTGGTATAATTGCCTTTGGGGGTCTCTGGAAGGTTTTAAAACTTCCCATAGAGTCTGAATATAATCTGAAGAGTATTTTCTATCTGTTCAAATTAAAAATACATCAAATAATAACCAGCTTGAAGGTTTTTTTTATTTTTATTTTATTTTTTATTTTTCATTACTATTAAAACTACCCAGAATATTTGCTTGGATAAATAAATAAATATCCTAATACATGTGCTGCATTTGGACACATCAGAGCTACATCCTCTCTTCCTTCTTTTCCCTGAAATTTGTGTACCACTCCTGCTGCAGTTGGGGTATGCTGGGTGGTATGTGTTTGGGGCCAGAAGCACCCCAGTGGTGCCCAGTGCTTAGCGCGGAGCAGGAGGTGTGGGGCAGAAGGGGGCCCATGTGTGGCAGCAGAGAAGGCGAGAACTGCTCAGCTGTTCAAAATCTTTAAGTACAGAGCTGTACTGTGCAAAGTTGAGTGCGGTTCTAAATGGTGTATTTACAGGTTTGTACACACATATTTTTGACATAACCAAAACTTTTACTGGTATGCAACTTTGTCTTTTCTCTGAAAAAGAGCTTTCAAAATGACCATGCTGACCCTGCTTGAGGGCAGATTCTGGCAGAATTCGCAGCTGATGCAAATCAACATATCTCCATTAACTCAATGGAGGTGAAGTGATTTATAGGAGCTGCAGAGCTGATAATCATCATTATCTTTATGTGAAGAAGATAAAACTGGCTCTGAAGATCTATATTATGAAATGTCATAATTTGAAAAGTGTTTATTAACCTTGCTCTGTTAAACTTAAATCCCTTTCATTAGCTTCTGGTATCTGTTCTAAGAAAATTTAAGATTTATAGCACTTGAAAAGAAAACAATAATTCTCGCCCTCTCATTAACATTAGTTAAAGCTTAAAACAATTAACCGTGCCCATGGTTATGTAAGCTTTTAAAAATATGCCGTTGTGTCCGTAGTTGGATTCAAATCTGCATACTGCTTACATTAACTTGCATGTTAGTAATTCTTTGAATTGCTTGGATAATGAATCAGAATGTGCTGGAAGAAAGCCTCTTCTATCAGCATTAATGCCATATTCCAAAATGTAGGTCTTATTAATTCTTTCTAATACAAAACAAGGAGAATTGGGACTTCAGTAATTAAAATACATTAACTAGCACAGGCTGCTTTTCTCTACTCTATTAGAGTGTCAAATTCAATCCTGAGTGAGAAAACAAAGCAAAACATAATTTTAGTTCAATGTTTGTTGAATAAGAAAAAGAAATATTTTCCTTTGTAGACTCCTTAGAAACAATTAAGCATTAGCTCTATCAAATACTGAATTATAAGTGAATTCTGTTTAAAGTATGTGAACCATACATTCTTTGAAATTTGCCCAAACAGACTCATTTTAAAAGTAATGCCATGGAAAAAAACATATTTTAAGACTTGGTAAGTCACCTGAATACTTTCTGTAAGTGACTGCTCATGTTTTGGAAGTGTTCTCATAAAACCTAAAAACTTTCTGAAGTACCTTTCAACCAGTAAATTTCATATGCAGTGCAGTAGTCCTACAAGACTTGCAGTAGTACTTAGATTAGTTAACTGCACTATTTTTAATGTTTTTTATTGATTTGCAGGAGATAAACTTGTGCATGAAATCTCATCTTATTTTGGGGCTAAGAGGAATTGAGTCTTTGTTTAAAAATAAAATAAAATAAATTACTGTCCAGGGAGAAGTCTTTCACACTTGAATTTTTAAGGTATGTTCAGCAGTCTTAAAAAAAAAAAAAAAAAAAAAAAAAAAAAGATAATTTTGGTAAACATTACTTGTCAGATACAGAATTTGATGTATTAATGCATTTTGGATTCAGGACAACAGTTACAAGCACTGTTGAGTGGTACTCCATGTACTGGGATTATGTATTAGTTATTTTTCTTTTATCAGCCCATTTCTCTAAGTGACATATCCTGGCTAATAATGATTACTTCAAAGAGTTGCACATAAATATACACAGCAAAAACTCATTAATGTTCTGTAATATTGTAAATGCACATGATGAACAGCTGATTTGTGCAAATCTGTGACGTTGCCCCACACTAGGTTCATTTATAAAGAGACCTGTAGATTGCTCTGGATCAACTCTACCTAGAATTTGGGAATCCAAGAGAAGCGAAGGAGTAGGATTTCAAGTAATACAGAGGGGTTCAGGAAACAGTCAAAATTAAGAAGCTTATACAATTGAGGAGTAAGAATGTGTCAAAATAATGTAGCTGAAATCCAAGGAACTTGAATGAAGTTCTGGTAATAAATGCAGAAAAGAAAATCTTGGTATGTTTGGAATACAGCTGTCAAATGGGTGTCCCATATTCACAAACCTTTAATGCTTCTGTTTGTTTTGTTTTTTAATCATAGAATGGTTTGTGTTGGAAGGGACCGTATGGTTCCAATTTTCCATGTATGGTCAGGGATACCTTGCTCCACCACAAATCTTGCACTGAGTTGTCTGTTAAATCTGTTTTTGGTACTTCCACTGTGACTTGTTTTGGTTTTGTCACAATGATCTAGATGAAAAACTCTCTGTTGCCTTGTATACTCTTCCATTATTGTTACTGCATTCTTTTTTGCCATACTGGGCTCTAATGTGAGCCAGAGATGTTTGGTTTAACTGTGCAGCTTGAACCACAGCATTTGTAGTCTACAATACACATGTTAGACTAGAAGTTATGGGTGATTTTTGTGATACTGACACTTCACTTTTCCATAGTGAAATTCTTCCTGGGAATAGTATTGAAACATGCTTTTGGCCCTTATGATAAGTTATGTTACTTAGCAAAAATAGGGTTATCCTGGTTGTACATTTATAAGTTGTCTTATCATTAGACATATCTGAATTCTGAAATGTATGGATGACTGTATATATATATATATACACACATGTATGAACTTCTAAAAGCATTTTTATTCTTCATTAAAAAAAATCAAATTAACTGATATGTCAACGTTTAATGTTGAATTACAGTTTTTAAATCTTACCCATTTGAAGCACTGATCTGACCATCTGTCTGGTGATGCACTTGCACTGTATCAGAACTAATATTAGTGCAGTCTAAATGGAGTCACGGAACAACGGACCAATTTGTATTTCATTCTTATCACTCAAAACTCAATTTCTAAATAGGACATTTCCTAATTCTGTAGTCTCAATTATTGGAAGGTATTCTGTAGTCTCATGTCAATTTTTGATACAGAATATAAAAGCATTTCTGATGGCTAAATGACTGAAAGAAAGGCAAATCTAACATTCTTCACCTTTGCAAAACAGAGGGGAAAGTTTGCTTGTTCGGACTCGAATTTCTGAGAACTAATATTAGTTCTGTAAATTAAGCCAATCTAACTGGAAAACTGAGGATTCAGACGACATTCTGTGAGTATATAGATTTTCTTGAAAGTATAATACAGGCAAGGAGTTAACTGGTTTTCTTTTATGCTTAAGAATCACTATTTTCCAATGACAGATATTCTGACTACATATATTCAGTTGCAATTTGGGTTACTCAGGTCTGTCTTTTGGAGAATTGCTTCAGTCTTAGGTATTGAGATTTGCATGTTTTAGCACCACCAGTGATAGGGTCGGAACACCTCTCCTGTGGAGACAGGCTGAGGGAGCTGGGGTTGTTCAGCGTGGAGAAGAGAAGGCGCTGAGGAGACCTCACAGTGACCTGCCAGTGCCTGAAGAGGGCTAGAGGAAAGCTGGGGAAGAACTCTTTGTCAGGGGGTGGAGTGATAAAACAATGAGGAATGGCTTTGAACTAAAATAAAGCAGGTTTAGGTTAGATATAAGGAAGAAATTCTTCACTGTGAGGGCAGTGAGACACGGGAACAGGTTGCCCAGAGAAGCTGTGGCTGCCCCATCCCTCGAAGTGCTCAAGGCCAGGCTGGATGGGGCTTTGGGCAACCTGGGTGTGGTGGGAGGTGTCCAAGCCCATGGCAAGGGGTTGAAGCTGGATGGGCTTTAAGGTCCCTTCCAACCCAAGCCATTCTTTGATTCTAAGTTGTGTAGGCGTGTAAGATGTTTCCTGTAGCGCTCTTTCCAAACAAAATTATAGAATTTTATAATCTCATTATATCGTCGTAACTTTGTTTCTGCTGCTGCTCAGTTGTTAAGTCCTAGCATGCTTGCTCAGTATGGTGGCTGTCATTTCTTTTAGCTTGCCCCTCAAGAAATGAGAATGTAACAGAGGATAGCTGATTGATGCAAGTTGAAGTCCTTTGCTGTTGGTTGCTGAAATAAACAGCATTGATCTTGTTATCTTTAATGATGTTTCAGAACTAATTGAAACAAGCCATGTAAATACATCTATGGATTCTCAGTGTTGTTTATTTTTGTCTACTTGCATATGATTGAACAAATATATATATATATATATTTCAATTTTATGTTCTAGCTGCTTGTATAAGCACAAAACTCATCTGCAGAAAGTTGGCTTTGTGGTTCAAGGAGTAATTTTTCCTAGAATGGAGTCAGTGTGAATACAAATCAAGGAGGTATTCTTGATCCCTAATATAGCACATTCAGATACAGTCTTCTGTTTCACCTGCTATTTTGTGTTACTGGAAAGACAACTAGAGTTGTCCAGACTCTTTCAGTAATTCCTGTCATGGATGAAATCTTTATATTAGTTTACATTATGTAAGAGATGTCACTTCGTAGTTGTTTCCGATATGCCATTTTCAAAGTACTCAAATGTACACCTCCTAAACCTCCTGTCTTTAAAGTAGAAGGCTTTTTTTTTTTTTTTTTTTTTTTTTGGGGGGGGGGGGTTGGGGGAGAAGTACAAGAGATATGAGGTTTGTAAGCATCTGCTTAATTTTGGCGTAGCTGGAGGAGTTCTCTTGGCATTACCCAAGGAGCACTACCTTACCTAGCCATAGCCCAGACTAAGCTTGCAAATCCAGCATGGGTGGTAGTCATGGTCTAAACCACTGTTAGCACAGAATTTGTTTTCAGTGACATACATGTACTCATCACACTGAAAAATGCATAGAGAGTTATTTCTTTTCTTTGTTTTTGCTTTTGTTTTTATTTTAATAATTCATGAAATATTTCATGCAAGTTAGAAACTACTGAGGGACTTGGGATGACTGAGGAAATTGGTAATGGTATATGGATCACTTCACCTGTAGGTCGCTGTCTGGCTCAGTATTGACCTAAATTTACAATCTGATGGCTTTTAATGTATATGAAAAGCCTTGTCAGATACCTTTCCAATTCTGTTTCCTAGTAAATTAGGTTAAAACTGTTGATAGTTTATTGATTTCAGTTCAGGATAATAAAGCGTTTATTGCGTTTGTTTCCAGTTTCCTTCCTGCGCTGAGGAGTACAGAGATAGGAGGCTGTTTTTCTCCCTGACTGTAAACTAGAACAACCTACTGAAGCTAATAGAGGCTTTAAATAGCAGGGTTGTTCTATGACTTCGCTCTTCTTTTTGTCTCAGTAATCTTGTGTGTTAGTATATATGGGATCTCAGTGTCTTTCCTGGTGATGAGGAGAAGTGCTTTAAAACATAAAGCATTAGTAAATTAGTTTGTGAAGGATGTAGTATGATGATACATACAGCAGTCTTTGTTCAGGGCATCAAGGTTCTTGTGTGACTACCATAAAGCTAGCAGTTTGTGTCTGGGCGATCATGTTTCATAAACAGAAATATATGCTTGAAATTCTGGACTCATCAACATAGACAGCAGTTTATCTCGGACATAACTGGGAAAAAAAAAAAGGTGAGTCACAAAGGAAAGTGAGTTAAAAAGGAGATGGAAAGGAGACGGTTAATTAGGATACTTCATTGAAATAGCTGAAAACTATCTTACTATCTTCTGGTAGCAGTGGAACTCCTTCCTAATATACTGGGACACCTGGGTGGTCTTTAGGGACCCATCCTTTCCTGTACTAGTCCTAAGAATGCAGTTAAGTGACAGTTTCTTCTATATACACACTTTCCAGTGGCTTGGGTTTCTCTAAGCACGGATAATGACACACGTTTTAAATTAAATGCAGCAGAGAGGAAACATTAGCTCCCTGTTCCACTATATTGACTTAAACTTGCAAGCCATTTGCAGGCTGACAGAAGGGACTATAGAAGAAGAGAAAGCAGGGAACCAACATTGACGTCTGTGGGATCCTGAGTTCATATGTAGTATTTGTTTTGAATGCTCCATTGGAAACAGAAATGGAAGGATTTGGTAGGTGTTATAAATTCCAAGTCAATATAGCTTTATAAGATTTATTTATGGGGTCAATAAAAAGCAAGTAAACAGTGCTGGGTGCGTAGGGAGTCTGGGCTCCTCCAACACACGCACCAGTTACACCAGGTGGCTGGTTTTTATGCTCCTAGGCTAATACATATTCATTACTACTTCTAGAAAAGGCAGGGTTATTACAATTAGTTCCCGGAATCCAAACTCTCCCACTGGCACATGCATATCAGTCTCCAGTGGTCCCTCTGGAGGTCTCGTGCTGAAGGCTCATAATCTTCCTCCCAGGCTTTGTCCTTGTCCTTCTCCTTTGTCCATCTTGGCCAGATGTCAGAGACTTGTGCAGCATCCCATGGAAGCTTTGTCTTTTAGTCATCCTTCAGCTTTCCCCTTTTCCTTAATCACTTGGCCAGATATCAGAGACTTGTGTAGTGTCCCATGCAATAGTCACAATAGCTAGTAGTTATTCTGAAACCCCCCAGATATCAGAGACTCAAGGTTTACCCTTCAAGCCCTCTATTGACACGAACTGCTGAAACATTCCTCACGGTAGGTAAACCACTATAACAACTTAAGCTTTTGATCTATATGTTTTTCTCTTCTACCTCAGAATAATGTACTATATATGTGAGTATCACAAAGAACAACTAAAGTTGGTTTTAAGGAACTACAACCCAGTCAGCGTTGTCAAATGAAACTTAGAAACTTAGAGGCTTGCAGTAGGGTTTGGGGGCTTGTGATAGAGCTTGCGATTGTTACTTGTGTTAAACTGTGCTCTTAGTCCCTCTAAATGTTCTTTACTCTAGAACTGTGTTTCATCTTAGGTTCCCTGAGATGGTCTGTGTTGTTAAATGGAATAAGCAACAAAGCTTGTTCTGCTTTCTGTGGCATACCATTTTTGTGTGATTAAAAATAAAAGTACCTTTATTCTGTTCTCTCACTAATAGAAATGTATGGTAGGAACCCCACTGCAGTAATGTGTGCTGCACCTCTGTGCAGACACTCCTGTAGTCTCTGCCTTATTTTGTGTTGAAGTTTTAAAGTTGGCTTTAAGCCTGCATGCAGAGATAATTTTTCTACTTTTAAAGCATTCGGACAAGCGTGCATGTTTTTTAACTGGTTGCTTCCTTGAGACTATTCTTGCTTTCTAAACCTCAGCCACACATGATGAAATGGAGATGGCTGGTCTCTTGGCTTATCTGGGAATAGCTCCCCCATGAAATCCTGGGTTTTGTGCTGGAACTGCTTCAGACCTTGCTATATCTCCAGGTGCCTGGGGCACTTCCTGCCGGGTGCTGGATGAAGATCACATTGAGAACTTGGGCAGCTGAGGAGCCAGGATGGTTTTGTTTCTGACAACTCCACCAAGTGAGCAGTGACTGCTGACAGAGTGACATAAAAAAAAACACCTCTTGTCCACCAGCAAATGACAGACTTTCTTTGGAGGCAGTCTCAAGTGGCTGATAGTAAGCAAAATGATGGTCCAGTCTGGGCAGGCTGCAGAAGGAAGTTTCCTTGTGAGAGTGTACATTGAATTAACATACTGTCCTCCATGGCTACATAGCCAAACATGTCATAAAGCATGTGGCCTTACCTCTAGAGAGGTCTTCCTCCAGAGTGATGTGGTCTTTTTTTTTTTTTCTTCTTTCTAATTTGGAGATGGAACAGAAGCTGTAGTTAGGTCTGCACAGTGGTGGTACAATATTAGGAAGAATTTTCTACTTGTTGTCCTGTACTGGTTGATTTGAAAGACTTCCATTTATCAAGGTAATGCTTTTTGTCCTCTTTTGCTATGATAATATGCAAGCAAATCTTATGTTGCAATTTTGGGTGGAACAGCTTTCAGACCTCAATTCTAGCTAGCCCTGCCAGCCGCTTGCTGTGCAAACGCTGGAAATTCACTTCAGAGTTTTTGAGTTACACTTGTTCATTTTGTATAACAGTTGTATTCATTTTATCCATTGCTGTGATGGTTAATCAATTTTTTATAAAGGAATACACTTTCCTTTATTGAAAGATGGAACGACACTTGAGGTATGGTTGCCATCTGAGAAACTTACCTTGCTGCCTTCTAATTTCACTATGCAAAGTTTCGTCACTGTATGTGGTGATAAAGAATTTAAAATATTTCTGAATATGCTTCTATGGAAACTATTGATATATAATGTCATCTTTTCCATGCACCTTAAAATGGTTTTCCATTGTTTTTTTTATTCATTTTTCGTTTCCTTACCTTACCTTGAACCTTTGAAACAATGGATCCCTGCAGGAAGTTAGGTTATTTCTGATAAAAATCTGTTTAATGAGTCAGAGAACTCCCAAGTAATGAGGTTAATAGTTTTACACACACAAAAGGACTGTATTTTTTTCTCTTAATTGCTATGAGGAATTTTAAAAATATACCATGTTTTATTATCATCATAAGTTTACACAGCCTTAAAAGTAGTCTCTAATAAAACCTTCTTTAAACATTATTTTACTAGGTTGACACTGCTAGCAAGGAGAAAGCATATTAAAGCATCTTGTTAATAAGCATCTTGTTAATAATTAATTTTCACATTAATAAATGTGAAAATTAGTATCAGATTAAGGTAGGGTTCAATAGAGGCTTTAGGGAAAGAAGGACTGTGTTTCTTGGTCAGAACGAGAACGAATAATGTAAATTTAGAGTCAACAGCAGGTGTTGTTCTCAACTGAAATGATAGGTAAAGTACCTAAAATCATAGCTTTTTGCATGATTACTACATTTGGTGAGTTCTAAGAATTGTTTTATAGAGGTCTGAAAATTGCTGAGAAATCTCTTCAGCAACAGTATTCTCATAGTAGCATCCTCTGATGAGTTGTACGTTGGAGCTCTGCGTGATCTCAGGTTCTGGAAGAGTTCCCCCTTAACAGCACTGTCATCTATTAAGAATAAACAAGAAATGAAAGGTGCATGCCTAATAGTTTTCTTTTGGCACATCCCTTCCCCAGTGGTACAACTTCTGCTCTGCCAGCAGGAATGAAGGTGCACAGCAGGTATAGAATTATAGAACATTTGAACATAAGTGGAGAAGAGTTAGGAGGGAACTGTCTTAAAATTCTTGGCATGGACTTGCTTGAGTACGAGACAAGTATAAATCCTTTGTCGATTACATTTTTCCAGTATTATAGCACATTGATATGTTTAATATCAAAACCCATGATTCTAAAATGGAAGCAGTGTTCAGAGGTTCCAAGACAGCTGATGGATAAGCCTGGATGTGAAGGAAAACACTTGTAGAAATGAACGGCATTCAAATCCATAATTGAAACTTTAGGGATAAATAAGTTTCACAAGAAAATGGAAAGAAAGAGGCCAAAAAGAGGACAGAACATAAGAAAATGCTGGTAGAAAATTAAATGAATGCACAAGTAAGCGTTTGTGAAAGCAAAAGAGAGGAGAATGGCTGGAGGAGCACAACTTGTATAAACTAGCTTGACGCCTTAGATCCGTTTCTTAGTAGGGTTAATAATCCCATTAACTTAATTGAAGACAACATTTCACCCTAGGATTAGTAGTTTAAAAAAAAGACCACCAATGGACAATTAAATAAAGAAAGTTGTCATTCATTGCATAGACATTTATATTTATCTCACTTCTGTAAATGTTGATCAGTTTGATCAGAGACTTAATCAAAAATTATTTAGACAATTATTTCCTGACTCAAAAGTATTCTCTAGTGATAGGAAACTGTTATACAGAATCGTTAAAGCATGCTTAACTGCATTGTGTTAATTATGTAGTGATAAATTATTCTACCTTTCTTCATTAGCAGTGTTTTATCAGTAGATAATAGTATTGTTTATTCTTTCTAGGCAGCAGAAGAGTAATAGTGTTGTTTAGGCAATTACTTTTAGCAAACTTGGTCTTTGAAGTGGCCAGTTCATATTAGATCTTTAAATCCATTTTGTGAACTTGTTTAGCTATACCAATTTTAAGTCATTACATTAATTGAAAACTTGGCTTGTTGTATTGGACTGTAGGGGCTTGATTCTTTTATTATTTGATTTGACTGCATACGGCCCTGACTGTGTGTAGATAACAATTGTACAATAATCAAGAACAAAGGACTGGAACTCATGTTTCCCAGTGTGCAGCAATCTCATTGCGTGACTTCAGGTGGGTATTTAACTCACGACACTTAACTTGATTTTCCCATAGAAGGGTCATATATGAGATGGACAGCTGTCAGGGCTGTCCTAAAGGCTAATAAGTATTTGTACATAGTTTTTAGGACTGGATGAATGTTACCACTGGGGGGGGAAATCCCCATTTTTCGATGTGGATGGTGTTTGGAATGGAGGGAAAGTTGTTGCTAGTTTGAGAAAAGAAGGACAAACACTCCCAAAGAGGAGAAAAACAAGAGCACTTCACACATCTAAGAAACTCCAGGACACCCACAGAATTTTATTCTGTCACTTCCTTTCCTTTACATCAGCCTCAGATTCTTTTTGCTGTTTTATATCTGTGTATCTTGGAAGAAAAGTAGATGTCATTTCAGTCTCACTTACATAACTAGTGATGTTCTGCTTAGTAATATTTCAGAAGATTTATAAGCCTATCTTTGAAAACGTGTTAAACTTTGCTCTTTGTAAATGTCTGTGTGTTTTCATTGCTTGTATCACCTGTTTTTACAAAACTTTGCCATCTTACTAAGTTGGTGCAACACAATGTACTCCTAATGGCTGGTGATTCCAAAATGGGAATCAACCTGATAGTTGGCCATGCTGCACTTTTGACAACCAGTTACTGAAGTACGTCGGATGCAAGTGATATTTTGGGAATCAAAAAGACCTCCAGGTTCACCTAGTCCAACCTCTGATCTAACCCTAACAAGTCCTCCACTAAATTATATCACTAAGCTCTACATCTAAACGTCTTTTAAAGACCTCCAGGGGTGGTGACTCCACCACTTCCCTGGGCAGCCCATTCCAATGCCTAACAACCCTTTCAGTAGAGAAGTTCCTCTGAATATCCAACCTAAACCTCCCCTGGTGCAACTTTAGACCATTCCCCGTCGTCCTGTCACCAGGCATGTGGGAGAACAGACCAACCCCCAGCTCGCTACAGCCTCCTTTAAGGTACCTGTTGTGAGCAATAAGGTCGCCCCTGAGCCTCCTCTTCTCCAGGCTGAACAAGCCCAGCTCCCTCAGCCGCTCCTCATAGGACTTGTTCTCCAGGCCCCTCACCAGCTTCGTCGCCCTTCTCTGGACCCGCTCAAGCACCTCGATGTCCTTCTTGTAGCGAGGGGCCCAAAACTGAACACAGTACTTGAGGTGCGGCCTCACCAGAGATGAGTACAGGGGGACGATCACCTCCCTAGCCCTGCTGGTCACAGTGTTTCTGATGCAAGCCAGGATGCTGTTGGCCTTCTTGGCCACCTGAGCACACTGCTGGCTCATATTCAGCCGACTGTCAACCATCACTCCCAGGTCCTTCTCCACCAGGCAGCTCTCCAACCACTCCTCTCCCAGCCTGTAGTTCTGCTTGGGGTTATTGTGCCCCAGGTGCAGGACCCGGCACTTGGCCTTGTTGAATTTCATACAGTTGACCTCAGCCCATCGGTGCAGCCTATCCAGATCCTCCTGCAGAGCCTTCCTGCCCTCGAGCAGATCGACACACGCACCTAACTTGGTGTCATCTGCAAACTTACTGAGGATGCACTCGATGCCCTCATCCAGATCATCGATAAAGACGTTAAAGAGGACTGGCCCTAGTATTGAGCCCTGGGGGACTCCACTAGTGACCAGCCTCCAACTGGATTTGACTCCATTCACCATGACTCTTTGGGCCCAGCTACCCAGCCAGTTTCTAATCCAACGAAGCATACGCCAGTCCAGGCCAAGAGCAGCCAGTTTCTTGAGGAGAATGCTGTGGGAAACAGTGTCAAATTTAAATAATAGATTTAAACAGTTCTGGGATTTTTAAGAAGCTACTGCAGCGCAGAACTCTTCAGTGATGATTTAGAGCTAAAAATATTCATGCCTAAGTAGACAGAAAAACATGGCATACATATTTGTTGCAGCATTTGCTTTTGTTGTATTTACAATTTTGACTGCCCTTAATCTGAAAATACTTTGTATAGGTTTTATTTCCTTAAAATAAATAAATAAGCTGCTTTTTTTTTCCCCCTGTGGTAAAGAACAACACGTAATGCCTGTAAGCACTGTTTGTCTTTTGCTACTTAACTAAAATCATTCATCAAAATAGTTCTAAAACAGCTGTTTCAAATGTTGTGCTAAACACATCTCATTTTCAGCATGATATTTAGAAAGATTAGCTACACTAAAAGGAAACTTCAGTGTCTGAGTAAAATAAAATAAAATAATAAAAAACAAACAAACAAACAACACAAAAACCTGAGAAATCAGAAGGAATACATCAATAGAAAATGAGTTTACATTATTGTACCAAACAGACTGTCCAAATATACTTGGATTTTCTTAACCAGAAATCACAAACAGCACAATTGTCATCAATGTTATTCTTGCAACAGTCTTCTTAACTATAGCAGTATTTCATCTAAAGTTCCATTTTATTTATTTTCTTTTATTAAGAAAAGCAGAGGAGATCCAGAAGTAAAAGATGTACTTTTCAGTAATATTAAGAGACATGAAAAATACAGCAGTTAAATAATCCTTTTATTTATTCACTGAAAATTTGTACTGTGTCAAAGCTGAATTATCAATTTTTCCTCAGTGAACAGCATTTGAATCTCTAAATCACAAGCTTATTTCCAATTGTTATTGATGAAAAGAAGTACAGGCTTTGAAGACCTGCTTTTTTAATGAAGATAGGTACACAGTGTACTATGTGTTTTTTTCTTTTTTAAAAAAAGACTTTCTAATATTGTTTGCACTATTGCAACGTTTTGATCTAGTTGTGCTGGGTTATTTAGGGGCATAAAGTAAATGTGAAGTGCTTTGTTTTCTCTTGAACTTGCAAGTGATTATTGCATTCTGTCTATACTGAGTGGCAGTTCTAATGGCCATGTGCACTGTAATAGTAAGGGATCATTAGAAAATTCAAGAAACAAGCACATAAATAAGATCAGAGTAAGAACCAACTTCAGATTTAAAGGGAGTTTTAGTGTAGGCTTCACTGTGCCATTAAAATTCATTTTGAGTCCTCCCTCCATGCCTCCTATCGATTTGACTTTGCTAACAAAAAGAAGTGGTCAAATGTTTTTAAACAATTTATTTTAAAGAAAACAATTTTTCATTTCATAGCTTTCTTAGCTTTTTCTTCTTTATTTTTTTTTCTTAGCCTGTAGGACACATACAGTGTTTTAATGCTATTGGATATTCATGCTATTGGATTGTTGCACTCTTGCTACCACTGCTATTGTTATGTGCAGCTCCTGCATGTGACCACAGGAAAGCTTCCGTGGGGTGAATGGTGACTCTAAAGTTTGTTAGATACGTGTAAGTTGCTGCTTGCCCAATATAGATCTGTGCATAAGCAGCAGGTACAGCTCCAGCCCTCTGATCAGCCTCATGGCCTCCTCTGGACCTGCTCCAACAGATCCACGTCCTTCTTGTGCTGGGGCTGTGGACCTGGATGCATCACTACAGGTGCTGCAAGGGCAGATTATGGTATCTTACTATTACCCAGTATTTTTGTATTTGTAGCATAATTTCGCTAAACTCTATTAAGAAAACTTGTGGGAACAATTTCAATTAATTCTATCTGCCTGAGATGATATTTTAATAGGCTAACATCATGGAAATACTCAGAAGCACTATCTTAGTCATAGTAAATCCTTCTTTTTAATGTAACAAGGAAATAGATGTTCTTTCATAAACGATAGAAATAAGGCCAGACAGCTTAAAGTACAACAATCATGAAAAAGAAAAGATGTTTGTTTTTCTGAACTGATAAATAGGCAATACCTTCATATGGAATAGGCTTTTGTAAAGTACAAAACAGTAATGTGAAGACAGACAGAGAGTAATTGCCAGTTTTTGCTCAGTTCTATACTGTATTCATCTGTTTCTGTGTTTTATAACTGTGATGTATTGATATCTGAGTTTGATGAGATAGTATTGAACTGGGATCAAAGAGCCAGGCATTGTTAATCTTCTGAACGATCATTATCTCCTCAAACTTCAAGCAAGGGTTTGTGCCACCAGTGCTAGCAAGGGTATTTATGTGCTTTACACTGCAATAAATATTGCAGGACCAAAGAATTCAGCTGAAGAATAAAGGTATATAGAAGTCAGTTTAGCCACTAGATGTTCAGAGGGGTGAGAAATGGGAAGAATATTTTGGGTGTTTTGTTTTTCTTTAAAGTTTTAACCTTAATCTAATATACCAAAGATAGCCCTACCTTTTTAAGTGCTGAATGCTTTCTGATTTTGTTTTGGCTTTCTGTATGCTGTTTTCCCCTCTGAAATGTAGCATGACAGATGAAAATAAGAGAAAAAAAAGAGAAAAGTAAGCATGTTTATACTTTTTATCACTCACAGACTGACAGTACTTGTGGGTGGCTTAAAGCAGCTGTTCCTCCTGGTTACCTGACTTCCTTCTTTAAAATATAGGTGTTAAAAACCACAAGTCTAAATGTCAGAGTCTAAATGAAGCCAAGAAATCTTCACTCAAGTTCACTAGCAAATCTGGCCAAGTACATTTATCCTTTCATAGGGACGTCATTTATTGCAGCCAAAAAGCAAAATACTGAAAGTATTTTAGCCAATACTTACGCCAGTGTTGTGACCCCCTTAAATGTGCTGTGTGAGCAACTGCAGCGATGCAAGACATGCCTGTGTTGTGGCTTTTTCATCATCTTTCTGCTGGAGTTGGTAGCTGTCGTGGCAGGGGGAATCGTACTCCTGGGCAGTTGAAGGAAGAGCTCTGGCCAGGGCTGGTAGCGGCGGGCAGGGGGGACCTGCTCCCCGTGTCGGGTGGGCACAGAGTTGGCACCCCCACAGAGGGGAGCACTGGGAAAGGCAGTGACTTTGGCTTTCCCAGCTAAATGAGCCACAGCCATTTCCTCACCTCCTTAACCGCATACAGAAAAGCATACGTTTTTTTTCCAGTTTTGTTTGGTAGCACGTCGATGTGTTTTTTGTGGGCGAAGGTTGCATTTCCAGAAAAAGGTTTTGTCATGAGGGTTTCTAAGAAGCAGTACAGACCTGGGCCTGGGATACCACAAGAGAAAGACATCTATACAAATACCAACTCGAAATAATTAGTACCCAGTGGGTAGGGTGCTCATGCTGACTGTATTTCTTGCTTTCTACAGTATCTTTCATTTTGCAGTTTGTGCATGCTAATGGGCATCTATTACAGTGTATGTGCCTCAGTAAGTGTGTCCCAATTAAGTAGACTACAAGAATCTCTCTCTTTCTGGTCCATGAGCAAGAAAATACTTGCAAAATTTTGAAGAACTGCAGCTGTGGAGATGGGGAAACTGGTCATCTTGAGGGACAACTAAGAAGATGGTGTGATCATGTTCTGTGGTGCACAAGAGCAGCCACTTCCCACTGTGTGCTTAGAGCCTCAGAGAAGAGTGGAAATATCGAGTCTCAGAAGGATTGCTGAAGATATCTGGTCCAACCTTTTTGTCAGAATAGGGCCTTAGATTTCAGGGGCAATAAAATTACTTTCTGCTGCTTGTGAACATGCTGTTAAAGCATAACGTACACTACTGTTATGCATTAATACTGAGTAGGAATAATCTATGTGCAACTTTCCTGCAAGCTTCATTCTAAATTGCAAGCCCTCCTGTAAGAAAGGAAATATTTAAAGCTGGTTTGGGTCTGATTTTCTTTGTACTGTTGTATAACAGGAAGAAATACTATGCTGTCATTTCCATATTATCTCTGCTCATTCAAAAAAATCAGAAGATAACTGTTTTTGCTTTATCGTTATATTTTAAACTTTTCAATATGATGATCATTTAGATAAAATGCAGTTCTGATACAGAATTTGATTTTTCTCTTTTTTTTTTTTTTTTTTCCCTTGTACCCTTCTATTCAGGTCAATTATTTTAATTTCTAGGGATACATGATGTGTGTCTTTTCTTTCCTCTCAAGCTGTGCTGAATTTTTCTTCAAGGATACATTGGGAAAATAGAATAAAACAAAATGTTGCTCATTTTGTGTTATCCTTTAATTTTCTAGGTGATAGTGACTGACCTCAAATACGAGAGCGGCTTTTCTGAAAACAATCTATCTGACAGACAACAATGGACATAAAAGATCGAAGACACCGCTCTTTGACGAGGGGCCGGTGTGGGAAGGAATGTCGCTATACCAGCTCTTCACTGGATAGTGAAGACTGCAGAGTCCCAACACAGAAGTCCTACAGCTCAAGTGAGACTCTGAAAGCTTATGATCATGACACCAGGATGCACTATGGAAATCGTGTTTCTGACCTGGTTCACAGGGAGTCAGATGAGTTTCCAAGACAAGGTATGTTTCAAGTCAGAACTGTTTTCTTCTACAGTAATCCTTGGTAGACATTTATGTTATTTGTTGTACTGTACCAGTTTTACAAGGAGTTTCAATGAAATAGCTGTAGGAGAATGGATGCTGTTTTACCATTTCTTCAAACTAGCAACTGTTTTGTGTTAAAGTAGGAAGCTCTTTCTCTTAGATCTCTGATATTGTTGGAATTCACCATTTGTAAATGAACCAAACCAGGATCCGCCATTCAAAACATTTGAAAACAAATGCTAGCAACTCTTAGTCAGATCTTGTGTTTGTTTTGTGTCTTGGGATATGCTAATGATATATTCAGTTTTCTAGATTGATTTTAGAAATAATAATGGAGCTTTCACTTAAACTTGTCTTTCTTTGACAGGGTACCTGTGCTGGAAAGATAACTAAAACACTGTTATGGTAAAACACCATATGGTCAATGTATATTAATTACTAATGAGGTGCCTTGGCATTCCTTTCCTCTTCTAACTGCTCCGTAATTTACATGTGTGAATGCTGTTTCCTCTGGCTTCATTTTGTCACCGCTTACTCTTACTGCTTACCCTTTACCTCATGAAAAGTGGAAGGAGGAAACCCATCCAATTACTTTTATAATTGGCTATAGTGTGTTATCACAACACCGGGGTCCTACAACTAGTATTTGAAATAACCTGCCTGTGTGAACTTGTAAGCAAGGCTGTTATGTTGTCTTTTTACAAAATATTCCTAGCTTTAAATGTGTTATATTTAATGAATGAATTAACAGTCTAAACATTTTTAGTTGAAAAAGTCTTCTTTCCTATCTATGTATGCTTTTGTACTATACACATACATGCATGCATGCATGTAGTTATAGTTTCATTTTGGTATTTACTTGTCTTTGCAAATCTTTGTCTTCATAAGTCTTTGTGTTGAAACCATTACTGAACGTTATTTCACAGGAACAGTGTTTAATCATCTGGTTAACTTGACCAGGTAGCCTGATTAAATTGTCCATCAGTCAACAATTAGATGTGGTTGCTTTTAAAATAAATTACTTGGCTTAGTTTTATTTCAAGAATTGGGTACAGTCTAGATACAGGAAGGTACAGACAGTACTGAGGCATAAAAGTGTAGCTCTTTTGAGACCCTTTGAACAGAAGGTAAATTATCTAGTACATACTTAATTGCTGAAATTATTATTTCATATGTGTGCTTGTTAATGGCATATGATTGTTCTCTACTAAATACTTCTAGTGTTGTGACTACCGTGTTTCATGTAACTCAGGAAATTCTAGGAGGTTATCCCACTTCTCTGTGGAGATAATTCTGTAATCTCCTGTCTAATAAAAAGTCATTTTTTTATACTTCCTATCATGCCATACAACTTGTTTAAAGCATTCTGTGGGCAGTCAGTGTCTGCCTTCACCTTTAAATCAAAGTATCTATTAATTTGCATCCTTAATTAAACCCTTGTCTAATCCCTTGTTTCTCTTGCATTTGTGTACAGACATTTTAAAGTGTTTGCACTGTGCTTTGTCTGTCAAACACCCAGTTCTCTTTTCTGAGGTAATCTCTGTTCTTGTAAGGTCTTTCTTTGCTTAGACATATTTACCTAGAGATAGCGCATCAAACTGCAACTAGATCATACGAGCTACTGGAGCCATTTTCTCTGTGGGTTGTTCAGCCTTTGTGTACAGGAGTCATCTAAATATTACTTCTCCCTATCTGGATGATTGATGCTTCAGCTCAAGTGCCTCATTTTAGTTTCCAGGTCATTATTCGACATTTCATGAGGGTGTTCTTTTTTTCTTGATTACTGATTTGACAACTGTTCATCCTCCTCCTGTTCTTAATGTGTTCTTATCTGCCCTCTTTATGAAGGGGAGTGCAAATTGTTGGTAACTGAATTGAAACGCTCCACAGACTTGTTCCTGCTAGTCTGTGTTGTTATGCCCAGATGAATAAAGTTTATTTTAGAGAGCTAAAGTATTTTTTTTCTCATAATAATAATAATAAAATCAGTAATTCCTTACTTTCCTGCTTCTGTTAATGTTAGAAAAAAATTCTTTACAAAATCTGTTAGTAAAGTTCTTTTACTGACATTAATATTTGAGGTAACTTGGAAAGTAGATATTGATTAAGACTCGGGACATGCTCTCTTTTTATACGTTGATTTTATCTGGATCTAAGTGTGGTTCATACATTAGGAAATACTGTTCATTACATTTTACGCAGTTTCCAGCTGCAGACGTCTAGAAATTTATACATGTAAATTTATTCTAAATTTGAGTGGGTATTTTGATGGGATTAAATTCTTTAGGAAATAAACATGCTTTAAATAAATAGTTTTTAAGGATTTTTTTATTCTTCCATTATAAAAGACTGGAGTATTTCTTAAGCAATTTTAGATATTTTGCTCAGTGTTTTTGTCTTTTCCATTAGTATAGCTATAGTCTTGTCAAAAAGAGATGCTGTATCTGGTTTTAGTTAACCTTGACACTGGAACTACTCAAAGCAGTTATTTTTAGCTGTTTTCTGATCATAAGGTGTTTGGTTTTCAAATGTTATTCAAAAGACCAACTTGTAACACCATTTTTGTTTACAAGGTCTTCACAATGAAATGCTTGTAGCACAAACTATACTCAGAGCTCAGAAGTCTGAAACAGATCATCTTGGTTTGGTTTAGCTTTTAGTTGTCCTTCAGTTCTGGCTTGGTACTCTCATTGTTCATGAAAAGAGAGTGTTGAAATATAAATATCTCTCAAGGTTAGTATCAATAAAGCAAATGTTAGGAACGCTGATGGCAGTTTAGATCTGAGAATATAACTTAAAATCTTTGTCATTGATTGCAAGTTTTGAATAAGCTTTTTCTGCATGTTGTTGACAAATCCACCTACCAAAGCAAGTTCCTCTCTATTTTAGGTGCCACTTCTGGTATGTTATTTGGAAGCGTTGCTATGAAGGCATGAAGGATGACAAGACTTTCTGTTACCCAAAATACTTTAGTCTGGCATTACTTTTATTGTCCTTTTTCCTAACATAATTTTATCTGTGATTTTTCTGAACAATGAAATTCTCTTTCTGAGGTCTGTTTTTTGACATAATAGTGTTAATGCAAATAATTCAGAATAGGTTTAGTATCTGTGTCAAACGTATTTTCTGATCACCCTCAAAAGAGGTCTTCAGATTCTTGGCTAAAATTAGGTGTCAGGTGTACAGTTAAGCTATTAGTTTGCCTGAGATTTTCCCCAGTATTAAGCTATATTTGTTATCTAGTACCTGCATTGGATATACATCAGTCAATCAATCTGAAAAAATAACATCTTAAGTGTATGAGAGAGCATTCTAGCATTACAAGTTGCCTTAAAAGTTGAGTACTCCTTTTTGAATGCAGTATTTTAAGATCAATAGGAACTTGTGACGTATCCTAGCAGAAAGTAGAAATTAGTGGGTTTTTTTTCTGTATGCCATGTAATTTTGCATCAAAGAGAACCAGTTATCTTACCTTCACATATATATATATATATTTATATTATTTAAAGAAAATACCATCTTTCTGACTTCATCTGCTGATACAGCATGGTGAATGAAGGTAGATCTCCTTTAAGGAAAAAAAAAAAGATTGTGGAAAGACATTCCTTAAAGAGGTTGCTTTGAAAGGCAGGCTTTCTTCCTGTATGCTTTGTAACCAAACTGTGCTTAAAAGAGCGCTCTCTCCAGAGTTATTGGAGTTTAAACTGGGTTTCAAATGGGTGATTGCAAACATTAGTATTCTGCAGTTCCTCACTTGGCATTCATAGCTCATAGCTTTTGTATTTCTGCATGAGCCAAATGCCAGGCTTCATCTGATGCAAAATTTATTACCCAGCAGTTATACTGAATTGACTGCTTTCTCATTCTCAGGTCAGATCTAGTTTAGCAGTAAATCTCTGCTGTGAAATGTAAGAACAAATAGAATATATGTTTGGAGTTACTAAAGTAAGTTGAAACAACACAATGATATTAGACTGGGCCCAACGGTCTTCTAAAATATTTTGACTTTTTTTTTTTTTTTTTTTTTTTTACCACAGTTAATTATCTTGCTTTGTATGTCTTAGCATCTCTTTTTGCATGCTGAGATAATTTCAGTAAAAAACAGGCAATACCCTTCCGTACATCAGCTTTTTTTTTTTTTTAATTTCCATATACTTAAAAATTTGTGCTTTTTTGTATTCTATTTGAAATATGAACAGGAATTAGAAAAAAAGTAACATGTTGTAACAATAGCTATAAATTTGTCCATTCTTTTTATTTATTTTATATATAAAATTGCCCATTCTTTTTATTAACATCTAATAGATAACTGTTATTACAGTAAAATCCTAGGAGAGTGGGAATTGAGCATAATGCAGTCAGTTTTCATTCACATGAAGTTGTGTCAGTGCGCCATGCTATTCAGAATTTCTTGGGTGTTTCATACTGTCTACATTTTATTTTTACAGACTACTTTAGGACAGCACTGATAGCTGCAAAAAATAAATGTTGTTTTCTTGTCTTGTTCTTCTTCACATCGTAAGTCTGTCACCAAATACTTTACTGGGACACATTTGAAGGAGCACATTGCAATAAGAGCATTTCATAGGAGTGGTTAAGGTTGGCCAGGTTTTAAGTCTACATGGTCAGGTATTCTCTGTCCAGCAGTAACTAATGTACTGCTATACTTAAGTGATAGTTGCTGTTAGGGGTTCTCAGGGTAACTGAGCTTTGTCTCTTTGTTTATATTCCTAATAACACCAAGATGAGGTTTCAAGCCTTCTGCAGTCAGGCATGAATCGTACTCAACTATTAGGTTCAAATTAGTTTATCCCTTCCATATCCAACAGAATTTCACTAATTTTAGTTCTAATTTTTCTTTCTAGAACCTGTGACCTTTTTAAAATTAAATGTTTTTCTATACATATATTTGAATTAAAAATGTTACAGGAAACCTTTCCTTATATTCTATTTGGAGAGGGATCACATCTTTTAGTTTTCTTTTGTTGTGTCAGTTTATGAGTAGCTTTCTGGCATATGATTCTTTTTGGTATATCCATACTTGTACATAACTCGTACGTAACTTGTACATAACCCGAGATGGAGGCAAGTGGGAGAAGCTTAAGGAGGAAGCCTTTAATATCAAATCATATGTAGGGTATCTTGTGCAAGGGAAAAAGGCCTCGAGGCAAACTTCCTGTTATAACCTGTGCACACAAGTAACTTGTACTGCTGTTGGATAAAGATTTACTTTGGTTTTAATGGTTACCTGAGAGATATGCGATCCTAGTGTAAAATATTTATTAAGGTGAGACAACATATATATATATACACATGTATACACCTTAATTAATAAAGCAAATATATTGACCAAAACCTTTCTCCTCTGCCTTCCTCTTCCCCAATTCATAAAAGACTGTGTAGTTCTCATTGTAACGTGATAACTTGATTTAAACACTTTGCATTTGTTTCTTTTTTTTTGATTAATGTATATTTTATCATCTTTATCATCTTTATGCATTAATTTCTTTAGGCTTGCTTTCTAACTTCTTGTACTGACAATGTTGGTAGCATTAATAATAGATCTACATAGCAGCAGTACTAGACAAGCAAATAAGTTAAAAGAATAAACCTAAACACCCCTCCCTAAGAATGCTTTTAGGAGAAGAAAACACAAGAAAATCTAACCCAAAATCTAACGTGTCTCTTCTCATTTATACTGTAGCATAAGTCAAGTGACCTTTAGAGATGTAGCATTAAGATCTATTGATAAATATGAGGTAAACTAAAACTGGCTATTTTAGAACAGAGTTGCAATAACATAAGATCATAAGAAAACTTCTGTGTAATTCTCAGGATGGTTGAAGTGGCTTTTCAGGGAAACCTTATGGAATAGGCTCAGTTTTGAGGGTGTTCCCAAATACCTATGCATTCAGAGTTTTCTGTTCTTTTTTTTCTTCTTTTTTTTTTTTTTTTAATTTATTTTTTCCTTCCCCCTTCGAACAGCAATCTCCCTGATCTATAAAGGATAGTTTAAACTGGGCAATCTTGAGAATCTCTTACTTTACGCTTCCCTTTCTCTTTCTTTTCCCTTCCATCCTTTCCTGGTGCCTTACCGTTTTATAGCGTTACGTGTTGTAACTTAATTTTCTGGGTCTGGTGGCCCAGACCTGCTGGAACTAATCATGGAGCAGTTAGATTTTCTAACACAGGCTTGTTGAATTAAGGTGCAACTCTTGCTCTCATATCGATTTGACTAGTTGAGCCAGCATATGTATCAGCATCTTGGCCATTAGGAGTCCTCCTCTGAGACTGTACATAGATACTGAATTACAGGGGATGCACTCCAGCCTGCAGGACAAGGCACTGCAGAGATAGCCATTGCAATTCAGCATGTTGAAGTATTTAAAATTTCATTACTATGGAAAGACAATAATCAACTAATAGGTTAAAAACACAATGTGATCAATTGTGATAAAGTATTACCAGGATTCTTGTTCTGGGTGAGCCTAATAAAGACGAAGTTGGAGTTTAATAAACTACTGTCTTCAGAAACTTTTCATTGAGAACCTATGAAGCTGACAGAGAACTCCAGTAATAATTAATATGACCAGTGCTGGAAAACAGACTGCTATTCTAATATTAATATGTATTTGTAGAATGAGCAACAAACAGCTAGACATAATATGTGAATTCTGTGTACCCACACAGTTTCTCTCTGGGAATAATTTGTTATTCTTGGCAGTTTTTCTCCAGTGATCATTATTAAAAGTCAGCATTGTTTGCAGTCTAAATTACAGAATTTGAATGCAGGGATTTCTGATGTAAATATATAGGCATGTATAGATTCACACTTTTCCCTTCTGCCTTCCCCACCTGCTAAAACAGCTTCTGTTTTTTTTTTTTTTTTAATTATTCTTTTTTTAATTTAATTTTATTATTATTATTATTGCTGCTATGTTGGGCTTCTCATTGACTCATGATTATTGTTAAAGTAGTTTTCTTATTTTTAACCATTTACAGCTACTACATGAACGTCATGTAAACTAGGTAAAAAGGGTAAGTTCTTAAACACTATCAATTCAGGAAGTTAGCATGTACAGTCAGTAAAATAATTTTTTAGAGCTGTGGGGCTACTCTTGAACAGGGTCAGTAACCATTTTAATCCAATAGCCTTTTAAAACTTACTGGAAAAGTACTTCCTATGTATTACAGTTACAGATTTGTATCAAGCAGCAAGATACTGTGCTTCAAAACAAAAGAGTAACGTTTGCTCCTTATAAGACTAGGGCCTATGAACATTGGAAAAAATACTTTGATACCTTCTTCTCCTTATCCCTTTGTTTGAGTACATAATAGAATTCTAAAACCTTGGCTACTGTAAGTAATAATTTCTGATTTTCTTAGACCTTCTCTATTTTTTAATTATTTTTTTCCAAACTCTTCAAATATGTTTGTAATATTTAGGCACATTGATGTGTTTTTTTTTTTTTTTTCTCATATTTAAATCCATCATAAAAGGAATATTTTATTCTAAGGAGATAAATAATACTTTTCTAAATAAATACTCTAAATGAATATGCTTACTGATCAATTTCTTGGTTCCCCCTGATAACAAAAATGGCTAAATACACAAGCTCTGCACACATTCCACATTGTTAGTATTTCTGTCATTAGAAGGCTCTGCAGTTACATAGATATTTTTTAGGGCATGTTTTCCAGTCAAATGCGTTTGGAGAAGGGACTGATTATTTTTGAATTTTCTCAAGCTGATGAAAAGAATATACACACTACCATGAAAATCTGAGACTTAAAAAGCTTTTAGGCTAGATCTGGGTTGGAATAGGGCATATTTATCCCTGAATCCTAAGCATGTACCAGCAAATTTGTCTTGGCAAGTTATTCAATCCAGAATTTGCATTGAAGAGTATTCTTTTGATTTTGCTGTAAAAACTTGGAATTCCTCTAATGCTTGTTTTTTTGTTTGTTTGTTTGTTTCTGATGCAAAAAAATGACCATGTGCTTCTCCTCATCCTTCCTCAAAACAGAAGAAAGGAATATTTAAATAAATTAGAAATTTGCAATTTTAAAACTGGCAAAAGACGCATACTTCGGATTATTCATTTGTATAAACTTCCTGTTTGTATTGCACTCTGTAGATACCTTAAGGGAGGCTGTAGCAAGTTGGGGGTTGGTCTGTTCTCCCACGTGCCTGGTGACAGGACGAGGGGGAATGGGTTAAAGTTGCACCAGGGGAGGTTTAGGTTGGATATTCAGAGGAACTTCTCTACTGAAAGGGTTGTTAGGCATTGGAATGGGCTGCCCAGGGAAGTGGTTCTGGCACCATCCCTGGAGGTCTTTAAAAGACGTTTAGATGATATGGCTTAGTGATATGGTTTAGTGGAGGACTTGTTAATGTTAGGTCAGTGGTTGGACTAGGTGATCTTGGAGGTCTCTTCCAACCTAGACGATTCTGTGATTCTATTAGACAAATGTATATTTTTGGTGTGTTTAGAAGGTGGCTTAAGCATAAGTGTATGCCCTGTTCCAATGCACAAGTCAGCTTCCTGCTCAAATGTTTTTGGAACAGATTTTAGGTGTTTATTTTGTAATTGTTATTTTTCCCCATGTTCTTTTGAAATCTCTTACTATTGTTGAGGATTAAATTCTAGACTCAGTGGACCACCAGTTGTCTGTTGTGATGATTACTATATTAGTTTTCTTATTTCTGTTTGTTATCCTGACACCTCAAGGGGATTATGCAATTTTAGAAGCCTTCCGAATATTGTGACAGGACTCAAATACATACAATTACTTTAGTAAAAAAAAAAAAAAAAAAAAAAAAGAAAGAAACGCCCAAAACTTCTTTCTTCCTTAGAGTACCAGGTGTTTCTGACCTGGGTCAAACTGCTGAGTGTTGAAAACATCAATAGGCCAAAAATCCGTGGTTTCTTTCCACTGGCTAGCTTCTGTGGGAAGTCTACCTCCATGCTAAAAACAGATGCCATCTTCTCATTTGGTTTTGAAAAGTGGCTTCAACTGGTAGCCATTAGGTCTGGTGATGTCCTTTTCTGTTTTATTGGAATATCCGTAATACCTGGTGTTTTTTCCTTACAGATTCAATTACATGCTGCAGTTGAGCTAGTCTTGTTTTCTATGAGCTATCCGTATATCCATACAGATAAATAGATACTGCTCTTTGAGCATCTGTCTTTAAAGTATCATCTGTGGTCATGAAATCAGATTTGCTGCTCTTTACTAAGCCCTTTTCTCTTTTAATTTTTCTCTAGAACAAGCAGAACGTGTCATTGCAATCCTATGTATGCCTTAGTTGTGTGGATAAAGATGTGCATATTGACAGTGACTTTTATAAAGATAACTCTTTGATATTACTTCCATGTTTATAAACCCAAACTTCAAATTAGCTTTTTCTGGTAGAAGTGAGTAGCTGTTGAGCTGCTGGTCCTTCAAAGCTCCCAATGTGTTTTCAGCCTAGATAACTGACTAGGCAAAATAGCATGCAGATATTTTCATATATTGCTGGTTTTTTTATATGCGTGCTTAGCTGGAAGTGTCTTACAGCAAACGCAACAGTACATGTCTGTGAATATAGACCATATTGGAAACAGAGATTTACTGTCCCAAAGTGTAATGCTTACTCAGCCATCTGATGAGATTTGAGCACTAAACAGTTTGAGAGGGATGCATAAAGCTGTTTTATTACAAGATGCTGTTATGAATTGTAGCAGCTATCCTTATGGTATACTGCTGTTGCCAAACAAGTTGCATGAATGTAAGCAGTTTTATTAGTAATTACTTGCTTACATTTCCTTAGAATATTTGGGTTATAGCTGTACGTGATTTCTACTCATCCTCTGGTGGCAATCCCTACATCCTGTTCAATTCATAATCAAAAGATATCTTTTAAAACTGTTTGGAGAAAAGCCTCTCTAAGGAATGCTGTTTCATATACAAAATATAAAATGGGTCTGAGATATTTGTATGTGGTAGAACCTTGTCAAAAAGGTTGCAGAAGTCTCATACAGGAAGCCACAAAAACACAGATCTCCTACTTAATGCAGTGAAGAAGAAGGTAAGAGATGTAATTTTAGCTTAATTTCAGCAAGTCTAGAAGAAGAGGAAATAACTGCTTAAGGAAATTTTAAGGAAAACAAGGTAGTTAGGAGCCAGGCTATTTTCTAAACTTGGATCAAAAGCTGCAAGTTATAAAGTGAATTTTATATTTGAAAATATTCCTTACGCATAATACTGAAATCAGTGCCTGTTGCCTTGCTTATGGTTGTGTTCTCTGAGCCCTGTGTAATTACGATTGTGTTCTATGGTGCTAGCTCTATTTTCCTTACTCAGATCAAATGTTTTCACAATCTATCGAAATAATAGGATACTTGTATGAGGCAAATTACAGAAGAAAAGTTTGAACATGAGTATTGAAATGTCTCTTCAGTGTAGTTTAGTTTGTCCGGTGTAAGTTTGAAAGTCAAACCCTGGACTTATACTGCTTACCATTCATGATGCTTCTTCAGCTTAATAAAAGTTGTACTTGGGATATCTTACCAGTAGCTATCTGTCCTATCCTTTGCCTTGCACCGGTTCCTTTATCCAAGTCATCTGTCTACCCAGCTATACTGTCCCACTCCTAATATGGTACTATGCACATCATTATCATATTCTTTCTTTCCCTGTCAGCTCAGTTACTTTTCTTAACTTGTGAGTCCTGGTAGTTGCTGTCACTGTGTTTCTTCCCTTATAGTATTTTCTAAATGTATTAATATGTGACCTAAACCTCAGCAGAAGCTTCAAGTATGATGGGATTACATCGAAGCCACAGTTGGTGTGTGTTTGTTAATTGGCGTTTCCAACAACTGTTGTAAAATACAAAAAAGAGTCTAATGTTAAAAAATGTAAATATCTACCATCAGGAGGTGGTGTTTTTTTCAGCTTTCTGTGTGACGAAGGTAGATTACCATTTGATCTGTTTTTGCATGGAAATTACTAATTTTTTTGGTTACTGCTACCTAAAAACAAGTTTAAAGTTTGATTATATGAAACAGTAAGTGCTCGGCTGCACAATGACTTGGTTCAGTATGACTTTGTCTTTTCAGGTAAATTAATCACCTAAAATAATCAATTGGTGTAAGTACTGATAACCCCAATATTGGTAATTTTCAATAATTATCAATAATTTCTTGCTACCTAAGCCAGAGGCTTAAAAAAAAAATGTTTTGTGGCTGACATGCCAGAAGGCTGTGCTGCCATTCAGCGAGACCTGGACAAGCTGGAGAGATGGGCAGTAAGAAACAAAATGAGGTTTAACAAGAGCAAGTGTAGAGTCCTGCACCTAGGAAAGAACAACCGCATGTATTAGTATAGGCTGCTGGAGAGGAGCTCTGAGGAGAAGGACCTGGGGGTCCTGGTGGACAACAGCTTGACCATGAGCCAGCAGTGTGCCCTGGTGGCCAAGAGGGCCCATGGGATCCTGGCGTGCATTAAAAGGAGCGTGGCCAGCTGGTCAAGGGAGGGGATCCTCCCCCTCTACTCTGCCCTGGTCAGGCCTCACCTGGAGTACTGTGCCCAGTTCTGGGCTCCCCGGTACAAAAAAAGACAGGGATCTCCTGGAAAGAGTCCAGTGGAGGGCCACAAAGACAATACGGGGCCTGGAGCATCTTCCTTATGAGGAAAGGCTGAGAGACCTGAGTTCTGCCTGGAGAAAAGAAGACTGAGAGGGGATCTCATCACTGTGTGTAAATACCTGAGGTGTGGGAGACAGAGGGATCTGGCCAACCTCTTTTCAGTGGTTTGTGGGGACAGGACAAGGGGTAATGTCCACAAATTAGAGCACAGGAAGTTCTGCACCAACATGCGAAAGAACTTCTTCACAGTGAGGGTGGCGGAGCACTGGGACAGGCTGCCCAGGGAGGTTGTGGAGTCTCCTTCTCTGGAGATAGTCAAGGCCCATCTGGACGCCTACCTGGGCAGCCTGCTCTAAGGAGGAACCTGTTTTGGCAGGGGGGCTGGACCTGATGATCTTTCGAGGTCCCTTCCAACCCTTAGAATTCTGTGATTCCCTGAAGCAAATTACCTATAACAGTCTCAGTGCAGTATTCTAGCTTTCTTTAAATTACTTCCAGTTGAATACTGTGTTTTAAAGATGGCAGGTTAAGCTGAAATATAATCAATACAATATTGCTATTTGAAAATATTTAGTGTAGTTAAAAGACCAGAAAAACATCTTTCAGTAATATTCAGGTTTTTTTTTGTAGCAATATCCAATTGTCTATTGGAGTTTTTTCTAGGCATCTGAACAGAATTGAAGCAAAGCTAAAATGGTGCTTAACGTCTACAGGAAACTAGTTTCTTCAATAAGTATTATTCACAATACATGTATGCTGAAAGTTTACTGTATGGAAAGCAATAGCCTGAACATCACTCTTTCTTAAGTAATCTTAGCGAGGTGTTGAGAGGGTGTAATATTAGATGGTTTCTTGTTTTTCTGGTTTGGGTTTTAGTTTTTAACAAGTGCTAGATTTGCTACAATTATGTTTTGACACTAATTTTAACGTAGCACGAGAGTGAGTAGAGTATGTATGGATAAGTAACTAAATGCATGCTCTCATTAGTTTTTTTTCTGAAGTTTTATTTTTGTATTTGTACAAAAAATGTCTTGTCACCAGACATTACTACCAATATCTGCTTCAAGCACTGAGTTTACAAAGTAGTTTAGTGATAAAATGAGAACTGATATATCACAGTCGTAATGCTGTCTTCCTAAAATAATGAGTAGTTCTAATTTTTGTAATAAAAAATTAAAATAAGGTTAAAGTGGTTCGTAAGACTGCATACAGATCTAGCAGGATTCTAATTAGAAGATAGAACATTCAATTTGAGGGATTTGAAAATGTATGTTATGGTGTTGATAAAAGACTAAAAGCCTGTACTTGTATTTAAGATGTTCAAAAGTAGACAATTCAACCAGAACACAGCACAGAAAAATCAAATGTTATTTGCCTTCTGAAATCAGCGTGTACACAACAGATTGTGGTTTAGATGTCTTCATTGCTTCAGTTAAGTGGTTCTCTCTTGTTGATTCAGTGCAACAATCTCTTATCTGTTTACCCACTTCTCTACTGCTTCTTAAGTAAAATGAAACTTTGTGCTTATTTTTATTATTAACAAACTAATGAAGCTTTTGTTACTGTTCAGGGGCTATTTTGTTGCATTTGTGGCAAAGGGATATAGATGAGGTACTGGCTTAATATATTAGTCTTTTTTGGAAAAGTTCACTTCCTGCAACACTTTGCCTTTGGGACATGGTATTGCACAGGTAAGGCTTCACTTGTTTAGAATTGATCTATAATGAAAACTCCTAACTTCCCCAATGGCATACTGTTGTGACCTGTTTTCTGTGTTCTTACGTTGCATTGAGCCGCAGCACAGTGAAGGGATGTGTGTTGTAAATGTTGGAAGCTCTGAAACTGCTTTTTCTTCCCACAAATATTTGCCCAGGTGGGAAGTTGAGGAGACTCTGTTACATGTAAGGAAGCTTTGAGAAGTCAATGGTGTAGAAACTGAGGCAGGTACTGTGATACTGCTCTTCCCCAAACCAGCTTTTTCACTCCGTGTAATCCAAAATGACTGTAATGGAGAGGACGCTTAGAATAAGCAGGCCTTGTGATTATCAAATATGTCAGCTTTGCTTTTTATGCTTGTTTGTTGACTTTGTAACTCTTAGAAGCTGTTACTGCTTGGCAGAGTTCTCCATCTTAAATTCAGTCTCTTAAATTCATCTTCTTCCCTTAGTTTTGGACAGCATAACAGTGTTATAATTTGATCCAAGTATATCTGTCCCACAAAGTGGGTTCTCTAGGTGGTGTTTTTTGTGGACATCACTGCAGCAGTTTTTGTTAATGAAATTCTTATATATTGTTTTAGTGTGAATTTTTTGATGATCTGCAGGTTTGCTTATTTTTTCTAGTCTCCAAGAACATAATGTGATAGGATTTATCTGTTTTTTCTCCAGTGTCTCACTTACTGTTGAGGATATTAGTATACCATTTAAGGAAAAAGTAATCATTTCTGAATTAAAAAAATAAATCCAGAAGTGTGATAACCTGTCCTCTTACCATACATATGTGATATTTATGAAGGAGAAATTTTGGAATTCCAAAACGTGATGATTAGATGTAGATCAAGATAGAGTATCTATGCGTAAGAGCTACTTAGAATAAATAGAATGACTTGGCAGATTAAGGAAACACAAAATTAAGAGGTGATTTTCACAGTTGCAATATTGTGTTGTAAACTACACAAATATTGTTTAATAGTACTGATACAGTTATTGAATCTAAAGTATTAATTTGCTCAGCTGTTCAGCTGTTGAGTAGTGGATTGTCAGAACAGGCATTTAATTTAGATTCAAATTTGTTTCCCTGAAAAATATTTTTCCTAACATATTTGATTGCTGTTCTAGAAGATGTTTACCCCAGTATCACTCTTTTTATATCCTCCCTGTATAACTGTAGCTGGAGAGGATGAAGTTGCTAGTCTTTTTCTCCTTCCTTTCCTTGTGAAGTTTATCTTCAAAATAAAAGAGAAATTACAGTAGTTAGTATATTTGTCAGGCATGAGAAAGGCATACATACTTGCTTTCACACTGGGAATGTAGAAACATTAAACAAATGGCTTAAATTGAAAGCAATTTGCTTTAGATCCTCTTTGTGTGACTTAGATTAACATTCTACAGGACAGAAGATATGGTAGCATGTAAAAACATTTGCTGTTACCAAAACGTGTAGTATGTTTTCACCAAACAATTGAATAAATTAAGCCCTTGCACGTGTTTACAATACTGTTTTTTGGAATAGGATCTAGAATCTGTGTCTCTGGAGTCATATGACTACTTCGCAAGCCATTAGGTTGTAGTTACTTGGTAGCATAGTGAATATCAAGCATGCTTTTTATTTTCTTAATAAGAAATATTGTACCTATTATGTTTAAAACCTACATTAAGTCTAACATTATAATTTACTGATATGTAATGAGAGGTTTGAAATTAATACTTCATTTATTGTTTGCTCATGTGAGAGAAATTTTCCACATAGAGATGATATATCAAAAAGGGCCTTTATCACCTTAACTTTCAAGACCGAGGGTGAAGGGAGCCAACTAGGAAAGGTGCCCTTCTAGATCTGTTGCTGGAGAACAGAGAGGGTCTTGTGAGAGACGTGGCAATTGGCGGCCATCTCGGTCATAGTGACCATGAAGTGGACATGAAGTTGACCATAGTGACATGAAATTGAGTTTAGAATTTTTGGTGACAGAAGGAAAACTGCCACCAAAACTTCAGCCCTGGATTTGTGGAAGGCAGACTTCAGGCTGCTCAGGGAACTAGTCAGCAAGATCCCCTGGGAAACTCCTTTTGAAGGCATTGGCATCTATCAGTGCTAGTCAGTCTTTAAGCACTGCCTCCTAAAAGCACAGGTAATTCCAAAATATCGGAAGGCAGGCAGGCGGGGCAGAAGGCTGGCCTGGCTGACCAGGGATCTTCTGGAGCTCAGGCGAAAAAGAAAGTACACGGCTGCTGGAAGGAGGGTCAGGTGACGAGGAAGGAATACAGGGGCTGCTGTTTGTGTTTGGAGGGAGAAAATTTGTATGGCAAAGTCCAACTAGAGTTGAAGCTGGCCATGTCTGTGGGAGACAATAAAAAAGGTTTTTTTAGATATGTGGACAGAAAAAGGAGAACCAAAGAAAACACAGGTCCGCTACTTGATGGGGAAGGTCTCCTCACAGACAATGACATAGGCAAAGCAGAGACGTTTAATGCCTTCTTCGCCTCTGTCTTCAACACTGATGGTGGGCTTCAGGACACAGGGTGCCCTAAGCTGGAGGACCATGACGGGGGAATGACAAACTCCCAACCAACCCTGAACATGTGAGGGATTTGCTGCTCCACCTGGATCCATACAAGTCCCTGGGTCCGGATGGGATCCATCCCAGGGTGCTGGGCAATGAGAGGCAGGAGAGCAGTCCCTCAGAGAGGGATCTGGGGGTTGTGGTTGACAGCAAGTTGAATATGAGCCAGCTGTGTGCCCTGGCAGCCAGGAGGGCCAACCGTATCCTGGGGTGCATCAAGCACGGCATCGCTAGGTGGTCAAGGGAGGTGATTGTCCCACTCTACTCTGTGCTGGTGCGGCCTCACCTCGAGCACTGTGTGCAGTTCTGGGCACCATGGTACAAGAAGGACATTGAACTGTTGGAGAGTGTCCAGAAGAGGGCGATGAAGATGGTGAAGGGCCTAGGGGGGAAGACGTATGAGGAGTGGCTGAGGGCACTGGGCCTGTTCAGCCTGGAGAAGAGGAGCCTGAGGGGGGACCTCATCGCAGTCTAAAACTTCCTCGCGAGGGGGAGTGGAGAGGCAGGTGACCTATTCTCTGTAATCACCAGTGATAGGACCCACGGAAGCGGTGTTAAACTGAGGCAGGCGAGGTTTATGGTGGACATCAGGAAGAGGTTCTTCACTGAGAGGATGGTTGCACACTGGAACAGGCTCCCCAGGGACGTAGTCACTGCACCAAGCCTGTCTGAATTTAAGAAGCGATTGGACTGTGCACTTAGTCACATAGTCTAAAGTTTTGGGCAGACCTGTGCGGTGCCAGGAGTTGGACTTGATAATCCTTATGGGTCCCTTCCAGCTCAGGATATTTTATGATTCTATAAGACTGAGGGTGAACTTGAGCTGAAGTTCTCCACAGACTTCACCTTCCTACAGCCTTTTTATCAAAAGGCATTTTTCTCTTGTCAGCAGCTCAAATATATGAATATTTTCTTTTAATGTTCAATGTGATCTTTGGCGACCACAAAACAAACAAGCAAAAAAAAAACAAAAAAAAAAACAACAAAGAAAGGAAGCCTGATAGCAGTTTGAGCAGCCAAAGTACTAAGTAGACCTTATTGTGTAGGAGGGCAAACTGTGTATCCTTATGATTTGACTTCCTTGTGTTCAGTTTAAAAAAATCTTTATATGGGCTATCTTAAACCTCTGATGACTTGAGGTTGTAAATTAACATGCAGCGTAATCTGAAATGCTGATGAGGAGAGAGAGAGGGCACTTGTAGAAAGTGGCTTCTTGTCTTACTGTCAAGGAGTCTGTTATGCTTGAAATTTTATGTTTCTGTTGAAATCTGCAGATATTTTTGGATATGCAGGTGGTAGAGTGTCAAATTTTCTTTTTTCTTTTTTTTTTTTCTCTGAAGGAATTTGTAAGAATCTTTTGATTACTGGCAAATATTTTGAATGCATTTGTGTATTTTTTCCCCCTGCATTCAACAACTGGTTCTATGACTTTTTCATGAGTGTTGTCACTAGTTGTCCTTTCTTAAGGACATGTAGCCAGTGCTGATTGATGATTGATTCTTCCAAATAGAAACTTTTAAAATCCCAGAAAACGACACTTCCTAGTGAAGCTAGGAAGCTTCACTACTTTCCCAACTGGGAAAGGATGAGTAATATGGTGCCAAGTGGCATTGCTCTGCACAGCTCAGGTGCATCAGCTGGCCATGATAATACCAGGTTGGGTTTTGTTTCTTGCCTGTGTAGAGCAATTGCTACAGAATTAAAATACAATTAGGGGAAGCCAATAGCTTGCGTGGAGATAGAATCAGTACCCTGAAGATGATTAGTGACACGGGTACTTTCAGCAGTGCAGGCAAATGCTGTGTGCTTCAGTGCTGCCTGTGAGGGTGGGCACCCCCCAGATCGTGGGGGACAGGGCAGAGCAGTGGGTGAGGCTGGGGCCAGGCCCTGCAGGTGTACTGCTTTCTTCTTGTGACCTCAGGAGACAGCTCCGAGCCCCTAGGCTGTTAGGTGAAGGAGAAGGGGAGCCAGGAAGAGGTGTGGGGGCTTCAGCGTGGCTGTGCAGCTCTTTGGGCAGGCAGGGAAAGGTGCCCGTGTGGAGCAGGGGGAGCAGGGTGAAGTACAGAGTAGGCCAGGGCAGCATCCAGGCCGAACAGAGGGTGACAGGCAGAATATGGCAGCCCAACCTCTGGGACAGGGAAGGTGGGGCCTGAGGATTGGAAAAGGATTAACAAAGGGTATTAGAGAGAGGAGCAGCTTCGAAGAGGGAGGCTGCGAGAGGAGTGGCATGAAAGTGAGGCAGCTGGGATCTGACAGGCTGCAGGCTGAACTATGCAGCTGTACCAGAAACCTGCCTGCCAGCCTTCTGCTTTAACTCCTCCTCTTTCACTCTCTGGTTGGGATGTCTTCTTCCGGGGTCAGAAATCTGTGTTAGTTTTGGGAAATGTAAGCCAGGAAAACAGATGCTTTCTTGTACAACCTGGGAAGCATTATCTGACAATGTCAGGAAAAAGGCACAAGGGAGACCGTGTTCCCAGAGATTTCCATGGACCAAGCCAGAGAAAGTTAGGGGTGGTGGTGGCAAATACAATGGATGTTCATACTTCTAGTTCTTCCTCTGCTCTTAATACATATCAAACAACCTGTGTTTAAGGATGGCTGAAATGTACCTGGTTGGCTTTATTTACCTGAAGGTGATGCAACTGAACCGTATTTAGCTCCCAATGTTCAGTTATGTCCGTTACCTTCAGTATATTCAGCACAATGGAAGAGACATACTGTGAGAAAGAGAAAACACACATTTCCTTCTTTTCTTCTTCAGCTTGTGAATTTCCAAATTAAGAAGAGCTAATGAGCTTTTCCAAACAATCTTGCTGCCAGCACTCTTAAATTGTCATTTGGCTTTTGTGTTAATTTGGAGAGAAAAAAAAAAAAAGTGCAAAATGCCTTTCCTTAAGAAATCCTAGCTCAGTACCGAACCTTTTTAGTAATTCCTGAGTTCAGTGGTGTCTTTAAGAAGTGCGTAGGCTACAAATGCAAATACAATATCAGCTCTTGAGGGACAAAAGCTCTCAATTTCATATTGCCGTATAGTGGTTATTTAATGTTTTCAAACCACAAACTGACTGAAGGAAAAAGCACTGGTAACTGGCAGTTGCTCTGAAATGCCATTATAGTCAAGTTCCTGTCTATATGAGATGTGCAAGACTGCAAAATAACCATATGTTAAATGTACAATTTTCACAATAGTGTGTAGTTTTTAACATAGCAGGCTTTGCCTGTGAGCATGAGAGGGCTTTTATAAACAGGACTGCAGAAATCATTATACGAGAAAGGAGGAATGAGGCAAGGGGAAGCAACTTGCCTGGAGTCACCAATGAGCGCAGCAGCGTGCTGCGACCAGACTCGCAGGTGTGATGGCAGGGTACCGGGGTGTGGGCTGTGGGGCAGCTGGATGCTTGCTGGCATCTTGGAAAGCAGTTCTGCCCAACTAAGTAAAACGCAGGAAAAAGCTTTACTTATTAACTATGAATTAATTAGATCATTAAATAGGAATTTAAGAGGAATGCTCAAGTGATGAACAGAATCAAATGTCTCACAAGCACTACGTGTTTTTCCAATTTTTGTCAGCAAAGTATGCATATTATAGAATATTGAGGCATCAAACAAAATATCAAAATATTATGAAGTAGTTATGATGATTTAACCTTCCAGATCATTGTATGTTCTATGGGATAGATACAAGTTGCCCACTGAAATGTCAATAGATTAAAATATTCTGAATTTAAAACTGGACCTGTTAAGGTTGCCCATGGGGGAGAGCACCAATGTGAAGACTAGTTTTTTGTTTTCATAGCTGGATGAAGTTCAAACATGTCTTGCTGGTGGGTGAGAAGAGCATTGTTGTTTTTGTTACTTTGAGATGCTGTTTGTCTGTCTTCCAGAAAATCATAGTAGAACTTTCAAAAGTGATTTGGATCAAACTGAGACTGGGAAAGTAAAAATGGCATAAATAAAGCAAATAATCATGAAACAGTTAGTAAGTGAACCGCATACATTTTTTATGTAATATTTTGTAACTGTGTTTTTTCAACTTTGAAAGTTCAGACTCTTCATACACTTTATGATATAGGATGACATCATTTCATTGGATAAGGATTTCTGTGACCACCTCTTTACGAAAATTAGATTAAAAAAAAATAATATTTAAATTTCCAAGTGCATTTAAAAGTACAACATAAAATCACATATAATGAAAAGCAACATAAAAATGAATTCTTTGAGCTGTTTCAAGTGGAAGATTTTACTGGTTTGTTGCCAACTTTTTTTTTTACTTTAAAAAAAAGAGAATGCAGATCCACATATTTTACTCTTCTTTATAATTACATTTGAGCTATGGGTAACAAATATACCAAACATAATTTTGTCATAACAGCAATTTTATCATTGTGTACTTCCCACCATCATTATCTCATCCTACTAATAGAAGTTGTGCTTTACTACCTTGATAATTAAATACAGCATAAAATGTCCACAATTGAGTATTCTAAAGAATATGCTTAAAAATGTTTTACATGTAGCTTTAGTGCAGTTCTAAATATAATATCAAGACCACAGAAAAGGACGAGTTATCTCTGTTTACTGGATGCAGAGTTACAGTGCAGTTCCTAACTCAGTGCACTTCTCAAGCTCAGGCAATGCTGAAGTCAATGGACGGTGTTTCCATAGGTTTCTGTAGATTTTGAATTGCTCTTCTGGTATCTTTCCCCTCCTAAGTTTTTGCATGTTTGTCATGTCTGTGACTGAACTCAGCAAAACTACTGAGCTTAACATATGTCACTGCTTCAGGGCCTATGGCTAGACATAACTCTTCCCCTCTGGCCTTTTTTTTTTTTTTTTAGCTTTTAATAATTAATATCCACAGTGTATCTGAGTTCACCATAAGAAGCATCCATTGTAATTTGTACAGTTTTTAATCTGACATTAATAGTTGCTTGCAATGATTCTGTGACTGTTTGGCCATCACTGTTTTTGATGTACTTGAACACTGTTCATTTTACTATTCTGCATTGGGACTGCATGTAAAGCAAGTATCAGTCGGCTAACGTGACATGAAATTTCATCTCAGCAAGACTATCATATGCTAAGCTTGATTTTATTTGTTCCAGGAGAATGTAATATATTATTCTCCAATGTTTTATACAAACATTTGAAATGTGTTAATAATGGATTTTTTTTATTTTTTTTTAGAGATTTGTATATTGTAGATGGAGTTTTACTCTGAATTAGGACTGTTGTATACCAAGAGTAATTTTTCAACTATAGATCCCAGGTGTGCTATATATGGAAGCACCAAAATGCATTTGTATCCTAGTTTTCTTTATGTAGTCATATTATTTATTTAGAAAGCATTCTTACTTCTGGGAAACAAACATGATGGTATTTTTGACAATGAGAATTTATTTACTTAAAAGGCAAGTTATTTACTTTACATTTATTTACTTAAGAGGCAAAGCTTTTTGATTAGAAAATAAGAAAAGCAAACTAATTATTATGAACTATAAAATTATTCAGTACTCATTTTAGTAACCAGATAATCCAGAGCACTCTAAAGTGCAATTCTTTATTCTTTTTAACAGGCCTCTATATGATAATGAACTTGTCTTGATATGCATGTTTATTTGCAGCGAAAGGTGGTAAATGAGAAAAGTTACCGAAGATGTAAAGTCTAAGATAAAAAACTTGAAATGCATCTACTTCATCTTTGATGTTGCTGAAAATGATATAAAATGGGGGAAAGAAAAGACTCTGTTGAATGCTTGAGAATGAAAAATGTACGTTTTAAGTAATTCATAGTTTTCTTTTTTCCTGAAAAGAATAAAAGCTGAGATTATATGTCATCCTGATGTACCAAATCCTATTTAAATAATTATGAGATGTTTGGATTTTGTTATTTTTTGTCTTACTCTAACTCACATATTATACCATTGGGATAAATCACATTGGGTTCATTCCCATTGTACAGACAAAATGCGTGAGAGAAAGATTAAGTGAGTTGCTTAGGGGCATGAATAGTATTGTGAGCAGAAAAAAGGAAAAAAAAAGGTTTTGCACTTAGATTAGTAATCCATTTTTATTTACATTAGCTAATATTTTCAGTGTTGTTTTTTTCTTCCTTAGGTGTTTTCTACGTAGTATGGATACTTAACTAATCAAAAATTATTTTGATTGTAAAGAAACTTTTCAGATAAGTGAAACTTTAAGCCATCCATCACAAGGGAGAATTTCACTTCAGTTAATTCCATGTGTTTTGCCTTCATCTAATTTTCTAGTGTTGCTAGCAAATACATATTGCCTTTATCCATCACAGAAATGTAATAATCATTTAGAAAAATAAGGCTTAGAGTGCTTTATTTGTTGTTACAAAATAGAATTTAAAAAGATGAAGGTGAAGTCAAAGACATGCTTTTACTAGGTTTTATTAACATAGGAATTACTCATGTTCGAGCGGTTTGACAGCTTTATTAATATAATTTATTTAATAAAGAAGTCTGACACTGCTGGAATGGGGGAAGAGGAAAAAATAGTCCAAGAAATGGGAAAGGTAGGCTCTAAGAAACACCATATTGGATTATGAGCAAGACTATCACAATTTAGAGGTGAAAGGTAAAATGGAAAGAAAAATTAAAGGAATAAGGGAAGAAAAAAAAAATTGCCAAAATTCTTAGGAGGAGTATAGCTCTGACTTATAAAGAGGAATAAGACTTCAGAAGTCACTGATAACTATGGTCTTTCATTGTGGATCTTTAATTGTGAATCAAAGTGCATTTTGTCACTGTGGTGACTCATAAAATGTAAATACTACTTGACTGTATGTGTTTTGAGAAGACTTTTGCCTTCCTGGTTAAACCTAGTATTCACTATTCAGGGTCTCTTCCAGAGACAGTAAGTTTTCTTGAGACTCTGAAGGGTATTTTTGAAGAAACATTACGACAATCTCTACAGAAATCCTCTCATATTTGCTGTGTCCCATTGTGTCAGGAGATCTAATCATAAATCAGCTTCCCGTTGAGAAGAGGTAGCAGTAAATGCAGCCCCTGAGCTGAGCATGGATGTTTTTGTATAACGAGGGAAGAAAAAAGTATTTACCGTGGCATGGTATAGTCCCTTTCCCATTTGTTTAATAAATCTACATTTGGAAGCTGTAGTACAAATATTCCAGCCAGTGTTTTGGTCTAAATCTGAGAGATTTTCATTTATGCTAGTGGATGAGTGCTTTTGTGGTTCCAGTTCAGGAGAAAAAAATCTTGTTTCAAGTGTGCTGTTGTGCACTTGATTCTTTGCAGTACTGGTGCTGATAACAAATGATTTGTATTGCTGGTGCCAGTATAATTTGAAGTCCCCTATGCAAAAAAAAAAAAAAAAGCTAAGAATTCCTGACTTGATTATTTCATCCTTCTAAGCAATTTAAGTCTTCTATGGTATTTATTGAAAATCAACTTGCTTCAAGGTTTGTTGTTGTTTTTGTTTGTTTTTCTGAAATTCAGTGCACCTGTCCACTGTCAAAAATAAATACTCCTTCTATAGAATTATCTTCCCAACCTTGATATAAAACAGTTTGCATGCAGACTTTGAGTTCTTGCTGTACTTTGGCAACCACTCTTTGATGAGCGCTGTTTTCCTGTCTGTAGCATGGGGGGTAACAAGTGGCTACGAGTGTCTTCCACAACTCTCTGTGTGATACTTCGATGTACTTGCAAAGCATGATGTAGATTAAATGTGGGCAATGCTAAATGTAGTATAAGTATAGTTTATATGTGTGGCTGCCCAGCCTCATCTGTTCAAGGAGTACAGGAGTTTGTTCTTTGACCCATTTATTTTCAGAAAGCAAGAAAATATGAATTCCCCTCAGGTAACTATAAAGTGCATGATGAAGTCTTTAGAATTCACAGAACTTTATGCATGCAAGAGCTATTTTGAATTCCAGGTAATTTTAAATGTGCATGGTTAAACAAAACAAACCCATCCATACATAAGTAAGTAATTTAAAATCTGTTCATAAAAGTCAAAATGTTTTATGTAGAGACAATACTTGTAATTATCAGTGCCTCCAAGAAAATTAAACTGTAAGCGTATCTAAATGAAGACACCAAGGAAAAAAAGTCATCATAGTGGTTTAAAAATAGTGGCTAAACTGATTTAATTCTCTTCGTAGGCACCCTTATTCAGAATTTTAGTCAACTTAATTCAGTTTCATTAATTGATTTCGGAAGCCATTACATTGAAGTTAAGCTACTATGTTTCAAAAACCGAAGTTCCCATGTAGCTATATTTATTATTTTAATCTTCAAATTTTCTTCTTAACATTTCTGGGTTTGCACAGTTAAATTTTTACCTGGTTATATTTAAAGAGATAGATCAGTTTTATAAAGGCTTTGGCTATCAATCATTTTAAGGTAGCAACTCAATGAAGAAATCCCAGTGAAGCCAAGCTCCTGTTCCCATATCAAAGCCACGGCTGTGAATGACACTTAGCTACCAAACCGATATCACAGAATGGGGGGGGGGGGGGGAGGGGGAGAGCATGGTGTTCAGAAGTTTCCAAATAATAATGTGGTTAGTTCTGAATAAAACTAATTGCTGAATATAAATGAAAACTTCAGTGACACTGAACTGTGTAGAACAAATGATCTGACCTATTTTATTATGCATTTGATAATAACTTTTTTCCCCCATAACAAATGTAACAATATGAAGAAACATGATTCAGAGTCCTCTGTTATGCCCTCCATGTTGTAATTTATCATTTGTTTCTTTTCTAGCTGAAAAAAAAAAAAAAGTTACTATTCCAGTTTGGAGGTGCCATTAACAAATTTTTAGGTCCCAGGGTCACTGTCTCTTTTCATTTCAGGTATATGAAGCAAAAGGAATCAAGGCACATGTGATACCATCTAGATCCAGTCCTACATTACTTTTGACTTCTATGTAATACTGTTTTCAATTCACAGAAGCCATTAGCTTTTTCTTTCCTAGCCACAAAACTCCATCACAGTGAAGATAAGGTGGTGGTAGTAGGGGCTGTAGAAGGTAGGTTTCTCTTTTAATCCTGAGCAGCTTTTCTTTTCTGTCTTGAGTCACAGAATCTCACAGAATTTCTAGGTTGGAAGAGACCTCAAGATCATCGAGTCCAACCTCTGACCTAACGCTAACAGTCCCCACTAAAGTCCATACCATTCAAGTCGTATGTAAGTGGTGTGTTGTGGATCATTATTTGTGTTTTCTGATGAAGTGGGCCAATAGTCTAGAATTATTCAACTGCTTTTTCTAGTCTTTCTTGTTCTGGAAATGCAGTTTTCTTGCACCTACAGTTTTCTTCTGGACAGGGCTAGGAATGCAATAATGCTAATGATGAATGTGATAGAGCTGTTCACAGAATGACTATTTCTACACCATGATGCTTTTAAAACCTATGCATTACATCTTTCCAATTAGGAAGCCAGCCTAATTGTGACCTTTGAGCAACCGGTTAATCATAGGCAAAACTAATCTATTGGATTCCTTTTTTTTTTTATATATATATATATAATTTAATGATGGGGTTCTTTTAATTCTAAAACAGGAAAGGACATTTATGCAGGGTTTGCTAGCGTTCCTCCCCCACTTGAGAGGATTGCAGGTAAGTGGGAAGAGAGCCAGCTGTCAGTTTCATGTGCTTGCAATTTCATCTGGACTGGTATTGTCAGTATCTCTTAACATAGCGGATATTGTCATACATAAATGGGATTCAAATCAAATAGAAATGACTTCAGTGTTTGGTTTTGTGTTTTTTTTTTTGTTGTTGTTTTGGTTTGGTTTTGGTTTTTTTTTTTTGGTCTGTGTGTGATTCACAAGGTTGAGTCCCCATAAACTCCGATTAAATTTTGAAGTCTTTTTTTATATATCCTGATGCAAAGAGCATTACTAGCCTTCCCTTTTTATAATGGGAAAATGTTTGGGGAGATAAAAACATAAGCAGTCATTGATCAAGCAATGGCAGACAAGAGGATTTTGTCTCCTGATTTATTCGCCTCCCTTTCCTTTTGCCAGTCTGAGAAATCAGTTAGAGGTGGCTTGAGAGCAGAATATGGCTCATTGGTAAGGGAGGATTTTGTGGAATTTATGGAGGGAGACTGAAAATGGGCTTCAACGAGTGAAGAAAAACAAGGGGAGTAAAGAAAATAGACTGAGGTGTAGGAGTAGACATGTTTTTACTTGGGTCTGTCCAGCCATTAACAAGTGCAGATTTGAGCCCTGCTACTGGACCTTAATTAATAGCTCTTTGCTGTGAAAAGTAGACTCATTAAACAAGTGACCAACAGCTACAAGGGAAAAAGAGTTAATCTGACAAATACCTTGCTGCAGGCACAGCGAAAATAAAGGCTTTATTGTAAGAAATACACTGTTAGTAAATCGTGATCTTCCTTGATAAAACCACAATCTAAGGAGTCATTTTTGACTCCACAACGAGTGCTGTACTGCCATTGTTACTGCTTTTTGTTCTGCAGTTCACAAGGGCTGTTTTCTAATATAATTTTATTTATAAAAGAAGTAGTTTGCTATTCTTAAAGTTAGCTTAATAGAGTAAAACATATGCTCTTGAGTTTCATAATGTTACCAGGGTTTCCCTATAGTTATTCTAGAAAAGACAATTGAAATACTTAATAATTTTGTCTGTTTGAAATCTCCATCATTGAAGCTTGACTAGGAAGCAGTTAACACTTTATTTTTTGTAACTGAAGATGGTGTTCTGGTTGCCTGGCTTTATAGCTAAAAGCAAGGCAATACTGCAAGTATACTATATTGACTATACCTGTATCACGTGCATGAGATGAGGGAAATTTACCCCTATATGCTTGTTCTTTTACAATCCCTTTAAAATTATTTTAACAGGAGTAAGGATTGAGCTTATTCTATTAAGAAATGACATGGTGTATATTCTCTTCTCCATTCTTTTCATCAAATATTTTCCCTCTGCTTTTCCATATTTAGAGCATATTTGAGTTTGAAATGGAAGCCTAAAGGTTTTTCTGATGAATTTCTGGGGTCTGTTAATTTGTATGCTTCATTTGTGCTCTCCATAGGAAAGCTGAATTTGCTGGTGCATACTTTGGTTGTGTTGGAAATGCAGTTATATTTTAAAGTGATATCTAGTCCCTGTAATATTTTTTTTTTTCTATCATTGTCATTGTATTTGGAAGACTGAGTCTCTGTAAGGTTGAAAAGAGTCGCTTTAGGAAATAAAAATAAATTGTATGTAGGAAGTTTGCAAAGGGAAGCTTCAGTGGCTGGTGAAGGCTGTTAGAGGAGTACTGAGGGGAGGAGAGGATCTGTTTAATACTGACTCTTCCTGTAGCCTGTCAATTTATTCATGCAGTGGACCTTGCAAGCCCAATCCACAGATGCTATTTTCTGCTCCTTACTGAATAAAACCCAGTGCTGAGTCCTGAGTGTAGAGATTAATTAGTCTGTGAGTGTTAAAGGTCTGTAAAAGCCATTATGGCATATGTCCACAGGGACAAATAGGGACTGTAAAACATTGTGTTCAAAACCTAATTTTACATGTGTATTTTTCATTAATAATAATGATAATAGTAGTAACTATAGTCTTTTAATCCTGAAACCTCTCAGAGGGCTAAATGCATAGTGCAATGCATACTGCGTAGGAAGGTTCGTGCTTTCCATCACTGAAGTGCAGTCTTCTTGAAGGCCTCCTTCAAGTCTTGTTAAGCTCAAGTTATTGTAGACCATCGCACAGACTTAACTGTGCATTGCAGGTCATATGAGTAAGCATTTTTTATCCAAAAATAATTATTGTTTCCTGAGCTGAAAGTGCTAGAGTAGATTTACAGCACTTAGTTGAAAATGGTAGCCAAAGAAGTGCTTATGTTGATGTACTACTTTTAGCGTGACTTCAAGAACATATTCCAATTTAATGCCAGGTTTCAAATAAGGTCAGAGATACAAAATTGTTGATTGTTTGACTATTAGAAAATTTTAGCTAATTTTTAGCTAATTTAGCTAATGCTATAAATGGGAATATTTCTTCATAACCATATGCATTTCAAATTACAGAGTTGAAAATATTCTTGCTCATTTCTCTGAATTAAGCTGCAGCTGTTCTGTGTACACTTGAGAGTGACTGCCTGTATTGCCAGAGACTTCAAAAGTGAAGGACATTTTGCAGACTTTGGGGGCGGAGGGGGGAGGGTGTTGATGCATTCTTCTGTGTTTTTTTTTTTTTTTTTTCTGTCTTGAAAACTAGTGAAGCTTAGGGTAATTCAGGTGAACGAATGAGCAGATCTGTTCTGGTTATAATTGTTCCAGTATGTAAATTTAGAATTGATTATAACACGTGAAAAACTATTCTTTCTTTTCTCCCCACAGAATGAGATTCAAGCAGGAAGGGAAATCCCTATTGATGCTTGCAAAATATGTTGTGGATTTTTTTCCCCCATTTTGTCCAGCTAATGTTCTAATTGATTAACATAAGTCTTGTTTACTAAGTTTAAAAAGCAGAATCAAAACTGACTATATATCTTCTCTGTCTGGGTATAAGTGAAATAATCAATTGGAATCGAACTTCATACTCTAGGCTGGACACTTGCATTGTTCAGTATTTTTGTCCTCGTACCATATATGGTACATCCATACCTGCTTATGTGGATCATGGATATTCTAAATGTCAGATTCCCAGATTTTTAGGTCAGAATGGCTGCAGGATTCCCTGTTATATATCGATATCCTAGGTCCCTTTAAATATTTGTTGGTTCCCTGCCTTACTGGCAGGAAAGACTTGCATTCAATAGTGCATGCATAAGGGTTCTGGAGGTTGTTCCCCTCTTTTAAACTGTCTAACTGCTGTCCTCTTCAATAGAAGTTTTGTTCCATTAGCAACAACAGAGCTATTGTTTACAGGCTTCCAGTGTGGAGATACCTACTCACTGATAGATACAGATGAATGTTACTTTAGTGTCTCTTTTGGGTGAAGCTATACTGCAACCAGGGAGGGTGTCCTTTGAGTGAAGACGCTAATAAAAAAAAAAATCAAAAAAACTTGCTGGCTATTACTAGTTTTTCAACTGCAATTCCATACTTAATAACTAATTATATGAATGTTTTGGAGCCTCCATGGATAGGCATACTAGAGGCTGCAAAAATTTAGCACTTTCTCTAAAGAAATGGAATTAATCACTCTCTTCAGCAATGTATTTATATTAGCTGGTGAATGAATGAAGTCAAAGGGCTAATAGATCTAGTGAGTGAAGCACTTGCTTTTCAGCTGTAGGTCAAGCAGCAACTGCAGATCTCTGAGGAGCACTTATCCTGGAGACAGCTTGGTTTCTGCGTGCTGAAGTGACTGACAGAGCCAGGGGTATGACTGACAGCTGTGCTTTCTGGACCTAGTCAGAATACCTAATGCTGCTTGAAGCCCTATCAAAATATTTCACACCTTGTAATGAAAGCTCAGTAATAGAGGTATAATCTCTTAATGTAACACTAGTGTACAGAAGAAAAGAAGAAAAAATAACGGATTTCTGATGTAGTTTTCATTGAAAAGGATGGTTTATTTTAGTGTCTAGTTTTCTTTGAATTATTAATTTTTACTCACACATCTAATATTGGTTATGCTGCATATGAAATGTCAGTGCTGCAGAAGATCTTGTGAGGACTTTTAAGTAATTCAGAATATTTCAGATGCCTCATTTGCCTTTCAGTGTGGTGATCTATCAACAGTACACTGGAATAATACATGTGTAAGAATTAATACTTGTACATGACAGTTTTTTTTCAGATATGTGCCAAGAAGCTTTCCCATAATTCCTTAGTTGTATGCATCCTAATGATTCCCCTCCAATATTCAAAGTTGCTACAAGCGGTTGCAATTTGGGCCAGAGATTTTTGATTTACATAAAAAGGGCAATCCATTATCAACAACTGTAAAACAGAAGAATGCCTGTTTATAGTCATAAGCTTTGATTTAGTTCTTGTCTTTTTCAATACTTTCTCATTTTGCCAAGTATTTGCTGTAATTGATGTATTTATGTTTTGATGTAAATATATATTGCTTACTGGTGGTTAGAAAAGCCAGTGCAGGCTATTGACTTCTGAGATGTGAATGATCACATACAGCAGAGTAACAAGACTGCTCACAGTATCTGTTTCTTAATTTATTCACTTAGGTTTTGATTTCCAGTAGAAGAATGTCTGTCAGTATGGTTGGCAGGATGAAAACGTGTTTGAAATTTTCAAAATCTGCAATAGTAAAAGTTTATAACAATACATTTTTCAGAGGGAAAAATGTCTTGATAATCTGTGTCATTGATTTTGTATGGGAAAGAGGAGACAGCAGAGCTCTTTGTGGACCCACAGTGATATCATATTGCAGCTTTTTCATCATATTAAACTTCTAAGTCTTGTTATCAGTCTTCTGTTGTGAAACTAGGACTGAATGTTTCATTGTTTGCATGTAACACGTCAGTTCTTTTAATATTTTTTCATTCTACCACTTTGTTTCACTGTATTCTAGATACTAGCCTTTACATTTTTTATTGGCGAAATAAAAATTTGAGTGTGTTTTGAACACCATGGATTAAGCTAATTTTTACTGTTACTTTTTCAAGTCTTAACAATGTATGTATTATGTTATTAATTTTATGAATGGCTCATCTAACATTAATAATAACACTACCATCAACAAAAGGAAGTGAAGTTGTGATTCGTAGATCTTACATACGTTATGTACAGTTATTACATACAGTAGCAATTGATGAAAGCCAGTAAAGACATAATTAAATACATACGGTATGGCCAGCAAATAAAGTGCCAGCAGTCGCATCCCAATTTAGACAGAAATTTATTGTATTCATTTTAAAAACCTTCACAAATACTACAAATGCAGGTTGTGAATGTAATGTTGTAGGGTAGCAATTTATTACCCCATAATTTTGTTTATAGCGCTGCTGATGAGCAGTTTCACTGTGATGGCTCAAAGGTAGGCTTTTTGGGGAATAGCAATAGCAAACAATTACACGTGCCATAGTTTTTTCTCGTTTTCAGATGGGTATCATTTATTAACAAAAATATCAAAGATAATATTTTGGAGGTTTTCCAGGCTGGATGATATGACTTTTCCTCTTTGCCTGCAGGTCCTTCACAGCACAGACCTGTGAAGTACAGGGAGTGACCGTAGGTGGTCTGTACCTGGAAAATGTGCCGCCTCAGGAGGGGGCTTAGCATCACAGGCTTCTCCCGGTGGTAGCGTCTCCTGGCTGCCTCCTCTCCCCCCACCCCAAGGCGAAGGGTCAGGGTCAGGCAGCAGCAGGGTCTGTGCTACCAGCCTGCCAGGGGCGTTTCTGCAGCGTGGAGCTGCTTGCGTGAGGGAACGAGGCACTGGGTAGTGGCCTAGGAAAAACAGAAGGGTTTGGCCCTTTCTTTGTCAAAGGCTTAGCAATAGCTGTTGTGGGAGAGGTGTGGTCACTTGTCCACCATGCTGCCGAAGGGGACCTACAGCTGTGCATGGCATGGTAATGAGCCACTGGGTCCTCGCTGCCCCCGAGGCCAGTCCTCACTGTGCAGGTCCAGGGCCTGCGTGGCCGTGTCAGCGGTAACATGGCACACAGGCCTTGGCCTCTGTGAAAAGTTTTGTGTGCAGGGCCTGTTGGTGGATTTGGAATCAATCTCTGACACATGTCATAGTTGTTAAAGTAGGTATTAATACAAAACAGTAAATTTGTGTGGTGTTGAACTTTTCTGTAGCTGTCTGTCAGAAAGTTCTGAAGTGGATTTCTTTAAAGACTCCTTGTCTCCTGAGGAAAAGGGGATAAGGCAGTGTGTCCCTGGACAGGATCTATGACTCATTATGTCAATCAAACTCCACTTCAGAGGGGAATAAAGAGATTTGTATCTCAAAGCTGTGCATAACGACTTCTCGGCTTTTCATTTCATATTTATGAGCGGTTTACTTTGAAGTGTTTATCAGGCAATACGCAGAAACATGAGAGAGCATTGCCTGAAACCATGTTCAAGTGTCTAATCTGTTAAATGCTTGCTGAGCAGGCTAGTTCATCAGTGCATGCAATGCAAAAAAGAGAGAAAAAAAAATAAACTTTCTGGTTTTCTAAGGTTTTGAAGCAGAATCTTTATATTAACAATATAAAAAGGATTAATAATGCCAAGCATTTTGAAATAAATGTAATATATGAAACTTACAAAAGTTGGCTATGTTCTGTGTTAAGTAGATAAATAGTTCTTTGCCTGAAAAGAAGCTAGACTGTACTTAATACCAAAACTCAACAGTGCCACATCTGCTCTTAAGACAGCAGTATACAGTGACCACAAGGTTCTCACTGTTAATTTTGAAGGCTTTGGGCATTCATAAAAGCAGACTTCTGTAGTGTTCTTTCCCCCCTCCAAAAAAGGGCAATTTGCTGATAAAAGAAGTGATAAAAGAATAGCAGTGACATTACCCTGCAATGGAAATAATTTTTCAGCAGTATTACCCATTTGCTGCGTGCTGTGCCTGCAGTAGAACTCTGAAGAGGGAAGTCATTTTAAATAGGTCAAAGATAAAAAAGACAATGATAGGTAAAGTGGAAACAAAATGACAGTGTTTTTTTCTCATTTTAATACAGTTCCAGTGGGTAAGCTAGAGGAGGGCATATGCCTGATCATCACTGTTTCACAGGTTTTCTGCTACCTTCTCTCTCAAGTCAGGTTTTACTAATTGTGGCTAGATTGTGACTGTAGTCCAGCCAGTCCCACGGGAGAGAGAGCACATAGGCTACAGTGCTTATGGGGGAGCTCCAGCCTGCAAAATCACACTGCAAAATTCTGAATGTATGTGGTCCATGCACGGTATGTGTGCCTAAGCATTACTTGGGTGAGTACTCCCTGAAGATGCATAGTATGTTGTGTCCATGCATGTTATCCTGCATTTAATTTTAAAAGCAGCTTGACTTAAAGGCTAATTTTCCAAACGTATTCTTAGATATAAGTAATTTTTAAAAAATGATCAACTGGAATATGATTACTTCAACATTTGATTTTTATCAAGTCCTCTTATGATTAGGCCATTTAATGATTTTTTGCAGATCATTTTTCCACCTTAAAAAAAAAAAAAAAAAAAAAAGCATCTTTTCCCTCTACAGCAAACAGAGTTGACTTTGAATAACTGATTTCTAGATCCTGCATTGTGGACTTCCTACATTGAGTTACAGAAACATGGTTGATTGGTACTCTGCCTTTCTGATTATCTATCTGTAGACTTCTCCTGTAACTTCCCAGCTCAGAGATTTCCTGGAATCATCTGGGTTGTTCATTGGTTTGGATTGGGAACTCTTTCTTTTACCTTTCCCACTATAGGATGGAATGTTTTTTCCCCTTGATTACATATCCACGCACGTCATTTGCCCAATTTCCGATTAAAAAAAAAGTCTACCAAAGGAGAAAATAAGTGCCATAAAACATTTGCTGTGTTTGATTTCAATGGCAAAGGAAACTTGTAGAACTTAGATCAAGGATAGTTTTCCAATTATGGAGATGACAAAGAAGAAAATAGAGCAACAAGATGACTTTGAGAACCACAAATCTGAAATTTAAATAGATGTGCTGGCATGTTTTAATATGCTTAGCTGAATCAGAGGTTCATCATTCTGAAAGTGATAGATAAATCTGTGAAGTATCCAGGGCCTGTCACGGTAGCTTAAGCCATCTGAAGCTACTGGCCAGCTTAGCTGATGCACTCTGTCACACCAGTAATTAAGAAAACAATTTTTTTCAGATAAGACAGTGACTGAAAGGCCACAGGCAGGAAATGCGCAACAGTACTCCGCAGCCGTGGTATTTCTGTCCGTATTCACATAACAGAAAAAGAAAATGGGAGCAGAATGGACAAGCTCTCTCATCCAGAAGTAACCATTAAGCAGGGTAGAGGTGATTTATCCACCACTAGTTTTCAGTGCTGCCTATACCTATACCATACTCCTTTACACAAGAGGCATGTTTTTATGTTGAAAACCACCTGTAACACCCATATAGCTGAAAAGCAAATATGCAAACTAGCCTAAAATCCTTCTTTGCAAATGGTTGGTAGGTTAAAAATGGTCCTAATTAATCCTAATACAGGATGAATGAACAATCCAATCTAATCTCAATTAAACCCAAAGATGGCTATAATTTGAATTTGCAAAGTAAAAAATCAAAATAAGTAAGTAAATAAAAGGCATCAGATGAGACCTAGGTATACTTGACCTTTATCAGAGAGATGTGCGTTTCACCTGATCTGCAAGGCACTTATGAAGCAAGGAAAGGCTCTTACAAAGTAAGATGACGCGTGTGTTAAAAATAGTCAGATAATGCAACCTGCACAGTAACTCTCTTTCAAATGAAACAGGTTTTGGTCTGACTCTTTGTAAATGATTACTGTGATACCTGCTGATGTTAATGCCTCACTAAGGTTTTGGTTTTAAACTTGGGAAATTTAATACAGAGCTAAGCAAAGGAGAAGGGTTTGGGAGTAAAACTATGTTTATTACAACTGGTTCTTGGGTAGAATACCTACTCATTGATAGCCTTAGTTATGTACCTTCTGGAAGAAGCAATACAGTAAGCATGACATCTAGAAAAAAATATGCAGTAACAGCGTCTTTTGTGTAATGTTAAAGTAATAGTAATTTTATGTGTTTATCAAACATTTATTGATCACAGTGGTTTGGATGAGTTAAAAAAAAAAAATGGAAGAAGAAGGAAAATAAAGGCAGCATCTTGTTTTATCTACTTCAGATGCAATTACTGTTGTTTGCTGTGTGCTGCATCAGGAAGTTCGGGGCTGTTGCACTAATTAGGTAGCAGCCTGTGACAAATGCCTCTCCTCTGGTGACCTCTCAGTCCCAAATAGGAAACTCCATTGTTCCAGCCTAAGAGAAGAAGCAAGAACAGTATCTGTTTGTATGCAACTCAGACACAAGCAGGTAGACGTCAGTATAAGCTGTTAAGAAAAGGGAATGTATCACAAGCTTAATCATGTGAGACAAGGGGAAAGCGATAACTTGCATGAGTTGCTGGGAGTGAGGTAATACCTGAAACATGGTAAGGAGAGCTCTGCTGAGCTTCTCTGGCCTTTGCTTTGCTTGTCAGTGCAGTTCAGAGAGGTAGCTAAGTCAGGCAAAAGCACAACTGCAACATCTTTGCAGTCTCCAAATCCTGAAGTTACCTTACTCTGTTTTCTTTAAAATTTAAGTTGTCATGAATGGTTAGAACTGCTAAGAACAGCTTTAAGGTGTTACTGAAATATTGACCGTGCTATGCATGTACATAACATACATACACATATATATATATATATATATACACAAATATAAAAAAATGCATGCATACATACATTCAGCTCTTCAACATCTTTCTATAAAGCAGACCATGGAGGAAAGCTGTGTCACCTAGGGAACACGCTGTTCAAGGTGTCATGATTGGAACACTGTTAAATAGATGGTTCCTTCATTTCCTTCTCTATTTGCTTTGATAAGCTGTGATTTAATGAATTATAGGTGATACTAAAGGTATTGTCACGAGGAGTCAGCATTTAGGTGAGACATGGAAATCATTCCTCCACTGAGATTTTGTTTGTATTCCTCTAACAGTTGAAAAATTTGTTTTTATTTCTCTTTTTCTTATTTCACGTTTTTTGTCTTTAAAAATGTCCAGACACGGGGACCAATGAGAAGATTGGTCACTGTGTTTCATCTGTGTTCTACATGGAAGTAAAATTAAAGGAAAAACCTCAAGTTGGTGTGAAAAAAAAAAAAATTTCTTTGTAAAACCTTCCCAATCAATAAATAAAACTGTAATTACAATCTCTGTTGAATATATATATACTAGTTTAAATAGGCTTTTTGATTTATTGTCATTTATAAATTAGAGCAAAACCATGTCCTTTTATCACGACCTAATGGAGAAAATCAGTTTTCAAAATCAGGATCAACAGTTTCCCACACATAAATTATTTGACAAAATCATACTTGTAAGTGGGTTATTTTGATACTGCCTCTTCAGAAGGTCACTCAACGTTACCAGCTAAATTCAGTGCTGACGTGATGCTTGGAGCTTAACTTTTACTGCTTGGCACGTTTGAGTCCGCTTTTTGTCATTAACCAAATTAAAGTCAAAACCAGCAGGCCTTCAAATCTAAGACTAAGATGGAGGGGAAAGGACAACAAAAGGGCAATAACTATAGCCCTGTTGTTAAAATGGAGTTTTATAAAAACAGAGACATTGTTTCATACAGCTGAAAGTTAGAAAAAACATAAGCTGTGACCTATTTATTAGCACATAATACAAATCTTAACTTCTCTTCATTGAAGAACAGGGGAAAGGGTAATCTAAAACACTGGAACGGGTAAAAAATTAGATGGAAAAATAAATAAACAGAGAAACAGATTGCAGTAACCAAGCAGAGCTATGTTTCCCAGGTCAGGAGGATAATTTTGGGAACAGCATGCAACTGCCAGCACGGTCGCCCAAGTGCAACAGGCTACAATCAACATGTTGCATTTGGGAATACGGTGAACAGCAAAAAGACAATAAGAGCCGAAACATGTTTTGTGCGTGTGGAAAATACACTGTAGGAAAGGAAAAAAGGTGCATGGAAGGAGGTCGTGTTTCTTCCTTGCACAGCTCTGCAGAAAGCCTGGTGAGACCAGTAAGTTTCAGCAGTGGAACTGGTGGATCTGCTGTGCCTATGCTATTGCCTATAACATTGAAGCTGTTGTACATGCCAGAAAGGCCAGGATGTGTTCAGTATCTGCATTCACAATTGTATATTCAGTCTACAAATTACAGTCATTGGTAGATAGAAGAAATCCTGTATTAAGGGTGTATATTTCATGTGTAGCAGAGTTCAGGACCAGTAATAATCTGAATTGGTGCCAACTGCTCCATTTATAACACCACAACTGACTGGCCGTGAAAATAACTAATTATTTTGCTAGGATTAAAAATGAAAAGCTGAAAGCAATTTATAATTCAATCAAATAAATAAAGACATTTCTGGACCTCTTCATAAAATGCATGCAAGTGATGAATACCAGAAACTGTGATTGTGTCTGTTTTGTAGTAGGTATATTGTCTCAAAGCACCTAATCTATTTTCCTTGGTACCTGGTATGTATGTTTTTTTATCAAGATTATAGTGCTCAAATGATTTTAATTTCATTGCCTGTTAAGTTTGGCATGAAGTTCATATGAATTTGTTTAACATGGTGTTTTTTTTTTGTTGTTTTTTGTTTTTTAATTCAGATGGTGTTGCATTTAAAGGGTTTGAGATTTCAAAGAAATTCTTCATTCTATTTCAGATGGATTTCTTTGTCACTGTTCAAAGTCATCACATCGGTGTTCCGATTGTCCTCCTAGCAGGATTAGAAAAACAGAGTTAAAGGCTGACATCTTTGGCGTTGCTGAAACCCGTTATGAGCAACATTATTCTGAATGTAAACACTGAAGTTCTGAGCCAAGTAATGGTTTAAACTTCTTTTACTCTACTGTACAGGATGCAGTTTCTATTGCCACTATTTCTAGGTGACATGATGTTTACAGTGAAGAAGCTCCTTGTGACTAAACAGCTGACAGCTGCTAGTGCTAAGAAATCTTTATATGTGCCTGGGGACCTTCATAAAATATAGAGTATCCATGTTCCTAACTTGTGAAGCAAGGTATAAAAGAAAACAATTAAGGTTTCATCTGTGATGACAGCTGATTCAGGTTTTTCCAGAGTTCCCAATTAAACAGTTATGAAGGCATGAAAGCTTATTACTCTGACTTGTACTGTTCCTTGAGAGAACAATTTATTTATCAAGTCATGAACAGTGGTTTATTTTTTGTTGCTTTTTAAATCTTGATTTAACAGCATAAAAATAAAAAGGCTTAGCACGAATTCAGCAAATTATCACAGCCTAATTTATCCCCTGGTAGTTTCCTACAGATTTTCACAGAGGTTTTTCTAATAATTGAACTCAGATTCATGTATCAATGAAGATTACAGTGATCTTATCCACAGGTACTCATATCTATATATTTATGGACAACAGAGGGTTTTTTTTTTAGTGTTTTTTATTTTCTTTTTTTTTCTGGAGACCAAGGAGAACTCTCTGTTCATTTCTGACATAACAAGATGGCTTTTGCAGTAGAAGACTGGTGTCTTTGTGAGCTAGACAGGAATGCAAATGACCAATATCCTTTGTAGAAGTGGAAAATGAGATTTTAGATTGTGTGGGTGCCATGGTCTGTATCTTCATGCCATGTGAGCCTAACTGCACATCTGAAGTACGGACAGCCAGTGTGAGTACTGAATGCTAGCTGCTCTCTGTTAGCATAGCACTTCGTTCTCTTTATGTTGTTTTCAAAACAGTCCCTTTTGAAGTTTGCGTCTTCTGTAGAGTCATAGTTCATATCCCTTTAGTTAGAAGATACTTTGCCTGTGTAACAGGAGATACTGTCAGGTGTTGATGTGCACGTTATTTAACTTGAAAAAGCAATTTGAAAATAGTTCTTTCTGTGTTCCTTTCTGGTAGCTGTGGCTTTATGAACATGAATGCAGTATATTCTTTATAATTTTGGTGTTTCTGTTGTGAATTTTATTTAGAAATTCATGATCTCCAAAAAGGAAACAGACATGTAACAAAACCGTTCCATAAGTTGAGTCATTTTGGACTGGGAATAGAAAATATGTTGTCTGATTCCACTTCATAGGAGGAAAAAGAAAACTAGAGCTCTTTTTTCTTTTTCCAAAAAAAAAAACAAAAAAAAACCTAGGGCTGGGAAGTATACAGAATTTTGTTGGGAAGTTTAAGAACATTGTTTGTTTTGCCATGAAGCTTCATGTTTTGTTCTTCCTCTGCTACTTTGTGCAAGCTAAAAATAGTGAGCAGGGAATTGTCGTAATTGATAACCGTGCTCTTGCTGGGGTGTCACAATATGCAGCTGGGAATGGGTGCAGATTTTATCCCAACAAATACACTACTTGTCACTGCAGAGGCAAGTTGGATCTTTTTGACAGTTGTTAATGACAGTTTGACAGCAAAGTGATGGCTCCATTTCACAGAAGAAAAGAGAATTTGTGCCACACCCCCACCCCACCCCAAGTTTTGTGGGTTGTTTTCAGTCTTTTTAAGATCTGGAAGTTCGTCTATGCTAGTCCTCACTGCTGTACAACAGCCCAGGTGTTAACTTTGGAGTTCTATCAATGTTTTTTGACATGAGTAATGTGGCACAACTAATTTCAGAATGCTAAAATGTCTTTTATCAGATCTGTGGAAGCATTTCCAGTCTTGTTCACAAAGTAAAAAAACAAAAACATATTGTTGTAGTCTTAAATATCAAACATTTCTCATGTTTTCTTGTCACTTTCACTAAATAAATAAATAATAAAAATGCAGGAAATCAGATCAGTTGGGTCAAATGACTGGCCATACTCATAGTCTTTCTAGACACTGAGTAGACCAAAACAGAGCAGATATTTTTTTTCCTTCTGCTGGAGGTTGCCCGGGAAGCCATCCCTGACATGGGTCATACTTACACAAACACAGGTATGCATTGTGCATGTTTAGCCCAGAAAGCCCTGTGGGTGTTTACTTTGATTTTGATCACAGAACAGTCATAGCCTTCTAAATGATAGATGTTACATTTCATTAGAAATATGCAGAGTAATGGAGGAGACAATAGTTGCTTTGAGAAAATAAGAATTTATATGCATATTACCGTGTCTTGTATAGTTGTTTTTATCTACTATTTCTTATAATAAGATCTCAAATCTTTGGTAGATTGAAGTGTTTAGGCTGAAGTTTTCTGTGAATTCTGTCTACTTAGAGGTGATTTGTTTCGAAAGCAGACGAGGAGTACCTGACCAGTTCTGAGAATGACGTTAGAGAAAACACGCTGTTGTGCTCAAAGTGCAAACATCATGGGACCATTTTGTAGGTTAAAAAAAAATATATTTCCATCCTTTGAATCAGACATTCTCAGTTCGGAAAAGCTTTCGCTGTGATCTGTCTATGCATCTTAGCTGCAGTTGCAAAAATTCACTGCAATGTTCTGGAGTTTGACTGCAAAGCTGGTGGCATGTGTGCAAGGAGCTGCCTCGCTGCCTGGCCCCAGCACAGGCAGGCAGCGACTGTGGGGCTCTGCTCTGAGCTTTCTTTTTGCTGACATTTGCTCAGCAATGAGCAAGAGAAGTGTGCCCAGACAGAGCACAGGAGAGCCCAGCACTCGCTTATCACAGAATCACAGAATTTGTAGGTTGGAAGAGACCTCAAGATCATCGAGTCCAGCCTCTGACCTAACACTAACAATCCCCACTAAACCATATCCCTAAGAATTATGTAATTGCCTGCACTCTCCTGTCTCCTCCAGAGTGGACACGTCTGTAGGAATAACACATCCTGTTGTAGTAAGTGAAGCTATTCTCCTTTTACTTCCTCCTCAGTGCTTGGAAAAGCTAGGAAGTTAACAGTGATTGAATGACTACCTTGAAAAGTCAAATATTACCCTGTAGAATTGCATTTTAACCTGGGCTGCGCTGTAGGTAAGTTTTAGGTGGAGTGTTGCCAGAACTAGTGTGTGCCCTGGGAAGAGCATGCTCTGGTCTCTCTTTCCATAGCTTAAAAGCTATTACATGGGAGTAAGAAAAGTTCATCTCCCAAGGAAGTGTGCAGGTACTTTTGTAGTGTTTGAGATGTTCTCAGAGACTACATTCAGCACACCTGCAAAAAATTGTATTGAAGTAATTAATAATATTGTGTTCTCTATGTGGTATATGAAGATTGAATGGGGAAGGATAAAAGACATGAGAGTAACCCTGCAGTCACTGAACATACAATATAGTATATTACAAATATAGTATGTGACCGCAGAACTGAGGATTATTTAATATTGTGAGCTAGAGTGAAATCTGGTTAGATGCCTGGTTTTATAAACCTTAATATTTTTTTTAGCATAGTTGTAGCTACTCTATTAATAACTGTCACCAGACTTACTGTCAAAAAGAGAAACATCTGTATCGTGGTATTAGGCTTGGGGATCTCCGAGTCAGAAAGAAGCAAGGCAGAAAGAGGATTATAAAAAAGACAATTAAAGGATTTTGCTGCCATTGATGAGAGCAGCTAGAAAATATATTTCAAATTCAAACGATGTGTTGTAATATGTATATAGATTTCTGTTTGCTGCTGCCAGTCAGTTTGCTACAGAAGGGACTGAGGTTGCCAGAAGGTGTTTCATTTTTAAGAAAACCATGCAGTTTCTGCTGAATGTAAAAAAATGTTGTCTGAATACTACTGTGTTAGAAATTCTAACAAAATTTCACAATGTGCTTGTTTTCTAAATTGTAGTAGGTATTACGTGTGTGTGTGTGCACAAGGTCTGGGTGACAGCCCCTCAGAGATGGGCATCAATACCTCAAGGGTAGTCAGATGTTTCCTGGTAAAGCATTTCCTGGTGTCTTTGTCACAAACGTGCTCTGTGAAAGTAAGATTTATCATCATTAAGTTCACGTTGCTGTAGTGATAAAATGTTTAACTTTCCTGACTAGCAAACCCAGAATTTTCATAACCTTAAACGAAAATAAGTCCTCTACAAATATTCTTCTTAGGCAGTAACAGGCGGATGTCGGTAGCCCTGCATTTGTTAGCCACTAGCTATGGATTTTAAAACTTAGAACGAAGTATAGCTCGTTTGCTATTATTTTCTAATTTCTAAGGAAACTCTTCTCCAGTAATTTTAGAGTTTGACAAGCAGTGTTTGTCCTGCAGGAGCTTATATTCCCCTTTCCCCATGCTCTCAAAGAACTGCTATTAGGGGAAAATAGATACAGAGTGAGGAAGAGTCCAGGCAAATACTTCAGTTTATACTGTATAATATTCATTGTGAATGCTTTAAAGGGGAGAAAAAGCCCATAAACCTGCTGTAGGATGATGAGTTGTATAGCAAGTATCTCCTCTTTCTTACCTGGCCTCTGGAATCATGGAATATTTCCTCTACTTGGAGGCATCGCAGTAAAAGAAGACCTTATCTTTCCCATGTGATTTTCTGTTGGATTTTGCATTTTCTTCAGAAGTGGGATATATCAATAATGCTAACACAGGTAACTTTCCAGGCATGTTTCCTGCAAATATCACAATAGTCACAGAGGCTATTAATTGTGGTTAGGTGGTTGAAATTCCTGTATTTTGCATAGAAAATGTACTTCTGATTTAAGTATCTTTAAGCCACCAGAAAGGTGGAATTTATCTTATAATGATAGATCTGTAATTGTGAGAAAAGTATGCTACTGAAATGGGTGAATTACAAGGAAGGACTAAAAAGAAGGCAGTTGTTTATCTTATAAGGAAGATCTGTAAAAGGGTAAATGTTAAAAATATATATGATAAGTGGATAAAAAAATGAGCTTGTAATCATCTGTTCTCCCTGTCATTATAATGAATGAATGTGTACGGAATTGAGAAAAAATTAAGAAGCGAACATCAGAGTTTATTAAAAAGAATGACCTCTTCATATACCACAGATTGGCATTCAAGTGTGGTACTCATGCCAGCAAAAATCATTGTAGCTGTTAAGATAGCCAAAAAATTGACAAAGGATGAAATATCTTAAATGCAAAAAGCAAAACAAAACAAAAATCTGATCTTCTTGTAAATTGATTTTCGTAGCAAAGAATGTCAGTGATATTTATCCTTTTGATTTTAGACTTAACCTAGTTTTGAACTGCTGATCTAGTGTTGAAGGAGAATTTGTCATATCTTTGCATTACGGGTTTCAGATATCTTCCCCTGAGGCATCTTGTACTGATCACAGCTGGATTAGATTAATCTTTAGAAGGGCAATTCCTATAATTTGTAATTAACCAAATGAGACCTCTGCCTAGAGGTCAGGTGAAAATAACCTTTGCTTTTATGGTAATGCTTTTTAGTCTTAGCTGGAATAAGTAGAATTGTACGTCATTGAATTAATCACACTTCTATTGAGTATTTGTATACTAAATAACTTATGTAGTAAATTGTTGTAAAAGAAAATGAGCTTGAAAGATATACTAGTCATACATAAATTGAAAGGAAAACAAAGCTTTTCTATTCTATTGAGAGACTACTCGCAGCATGTAGATTATGGGCATGATGATGAAGTATACAACATTATATTACACTTCTAAACCTGTACACTACCAATCTATTTTTGCATCAGAGATTACGTATGCCTTAAGGGAGCAGATGGTATTAACTGCCTTTCTTTAAGGGATACGGTCTAGTGATTTTTGCAGGTGGGGATGAAGGGAATGGGGATGGAAGCTAGTAAGCTCTGTTACATACAAAAAGGCAAAAAAAAACCCCACTTTTTTAAAAAACTTTTTTTTTGGTGGTGTTGTCTTCAAGGGAAAGATTTCTTTCTTTTCAACCAATAAGGATCAGATGTTATTTAGCTCTTTTCACTTAGTGCCACCAGCGATGTAGTAGATGCTACAAGAATTTGAAAGAAAACACCTTTAGGTTCACAATGTGCAAGAATGGATCCCAGCTTCATGTCTCAGCCCTGCTTCACAAATTAAGCTCTCAGCTCCCAAGAGTTACTCACAAGCCCCAGAGACAGCATGCGGTATATAACACTAAGAAACCATCTATCTGCTTTGGCTGCTAGTAGTGCACTTCAGCTCATGGTTTGGGTTTCCCTTTGTGAATGCACAACATTCCCTCTGTGAATGCCTGGGTTTTGTTCTTTGAGGTCTTGATTTGCTTGGTCTCCTAATTTCTTGTGGAGTCATGAGGAAGATGCTTGTAGAGGGAGACACTGGATCCCTGGGTCAGGCTTGGTTTGAGTTTCCTCGCGCCAGCATCCAGGGGCTGTGGTTTGTACTGGAACTGGGGAGAGGAAGGCTGCCCTTGTTCGTGGTGACCCTGCTGCCAGCAGGATCCCAGCAGGAAGTATTCAGTCAGCACCACTGGGCATGAAAGTATGGAAGGGATTTGGTATTTTCTCATTGTTGGTGTGAAGATATTTTATTCCAAAGCAATAGTAGGATTCTTTCTGCTATGAAATGATATCAGCGCCTCCAGAGCCAAACTTATCCTCCATCTGAATTTACAGCAGTGGTCTACTAATGCCATGAATCCCTTAATGTGCAATTGTGGCTGAGCAAGCAAGAAAATATTATCAAAGTGAAAGCAGTCCATATGTTATTCAAGAGATATGAACGGTTTTAGGGAAATTAGACACATAGGAGAACACAATCCAGATCAAGAAAAGGTGTAGAGAACATAATTGTAATGCTTCTCTAACATTTTCATCAGATTTTCAAGTAAAATGAATGAAAGTGAAGGTGTGTGTATATATATATGTATCTGTATTTATACCTATCTATACCTGTATGTATGTATATATTTATATATACATGTATATATTTATATTTATTTGTATATACATGTATTTTTATATATATATATATATATATATATATATACAAACACACAGGTATAGATAGGTATAAATACAGAGTCCATGTGAGAAGAATATTTTTCGCTGGAGTGGGGACTCTCTGGGATACTTTATGTCTACAGTAGGTATGCTTGAGATACTCTTTTGTAAGACTGTGAGGAGATTTCTGAGAAGCAGCATGGAATATCCTTCTCCAGAGGCTCAGTAAGTAGGTTGGTTCCATTCCTGTTCTTGAGTTGATCCCATCCAGTTCTGTTACATTTAAAGTTGGTCAGTTTTCAACTTTTTGTATCAATGTTTCTGGAAGCTGTTAGATTCTCACGTAACAAAGCTCTAATGGATGGACGAGTTCCATGACTACTGCATTTACCTTCCACTTGCAGTGCCTTTACCATTTTCCTCAGACAAATGAAGTTAGAATTTCTCTAAAGATTACTTTTTGCATCAGATGTTACAGTTAGATTTTTTATGCCAATACAGAATGCTAATCAGAGTGAAATTTTCTGGGCTTCTAATGGCTGTTAAATTCTACAGAATATCATTAAATTGTTTTACTGAGTATGTAAAACAGCTTAATTAAGCTAATATATTCATAACTGATGTGTATTTGTAGATATTTATGCCACAAGAAAACTTTAAAAGCTTCACTTTCATGATGTGTGTCTAATGTCAGCATGCACTTTACCTGTGTGGGCATGAAAGTATAGTGCTAGTAGGTTGCAGTTCACATTCTTTTCTATAAATATTTTATATTTTGGGTTGATAGTGACTTTTTTTTTTTTTTGACTAACTTTGGCTTGCTAATATGGCAAAACCAAGATTCTCATTAGCTATTTTGGTTAAATATGTTCTACTGAAATTGCACCTGATGAAGTTTCACACTTTCTTTTAAAAATAATTATTTCTTCCAAATTTCATGGCAGGGTTCTTTTAAACAACAAAAAAAAACTCTGGACTGATGTGCACTTAGGCTCATACTTAGGACTGTTCAGTTCATTCCTGATGAATAAACCACTGAATTTATGATTACTGGATTATAAATTGGAAAGCAAGTTAAAATGTACTCCTGACTAAGAGTGTTTGGTATAATTGGGTGTTGATAAGAGCTGACATTTTTTTTAATGACATCCTTTTTGTACTATTTTTATATATTGCGAATGAATGCTTTGTTTTGCTAGAAGCATCCAGTCAGTGTTAATTTTTGGCCACTGTGTTGCTGCTGGCCCATGTACTGGGTAACCCAGGGGTGAAGGAAAGCATGCCTTCCCTCTCCTTGTGCTCGGTGTTCCTGTCTATCCATCACTGGATGAAGACATAGCTCAGGTTTCCAGGAGAAGAAACCCATCACCTTCCCTAACTGATGAGCTATAACTAAAAAAGTAAAGCAGGGCCTAGTGATTCAGTTACTGTGATTCAGTTAGTTTTACTTTCTGTAGATCTATGAAAGTGTCCTGTATCCAAAGCACTTCAACAGCTGGATATGAGACCAGAGAGGGCTGACATAAAGAGGTGAACCAGTCCTGGCTCAACTGAGAAAGAAATTGTGATACTTCAGTAAATAACCAAATTGATTATATGTCTTTATCAATGGAAGACACTTCGGTATGTTTTTTACTTAGTGTATGAACTTTCATTATACAGCATCATTCTGGTGAACATATAGGGGAAGAGGGGAAAATATAAACTACTTTTGGACAAAATAAAAATACCATTGTAGAAACTCAGACTACAGATGTAGTTTCACTGTGAATTAAATTATTGTATGCTATACTGCAAGTCACTTCATTCTGTCCTGATTTTTCATTTGCAGCCCATTGTAATGAAGCCGAAATCACTATGCTTTTCAAAAACCTAGAAAGCCTTAGAGACAGAGCATATTTCCACATGCAGTTCTTTACAGTCCTGTTCATTCACGTAGGAAGCAAATACATAAGCAGAAATCAACCAGCAAGTCTGTACTTTCTGACAACCCTGGGGGACTCCATGTGCCTTCAAAATACATATGACTGTCCACTGTGTTGTTATTAAGTGCTAAATGTCTTGTTCTGATTTTGATCCTGAAAGTTTTGCCTATAAACCCAGTGACCTCTTGATTTTGGTGTTAATGTATGCTTTCTTATTAAGTACGATGAATAAAGGTAGAAAACAATTACAATAATTGAGATATGTTTTAATTTCTATAGTAGATATTTAAACTACCAATCTCACACAGTATGAAAATGCAAAACTGGTGACAAGATTTCTGTTTCATCACTGATAGATTTGCATTCTTTCAAGTGATCCTTGGCTCTGTGAACTCTTTTCCCAAATGTGTACTCATTTTCTATGAAATAGAAAACCATAGGAAAGTTAGAACTAAAGATTCCTATCTCTCTGAAAGGCTCATGTCTTGCATGAGAAACAGAGATTCTCTCTGAATAGTCAAATGCTAATCCTCAAAGCTAAGGCTCTGGTTCTGCAAATACAAGGTTAGATATGTAACATAAAGCAAGTCATGTTACTGTCACTTGTCATGAACTTTGTATATGTAAGCGATAAATTATTTGGGGTCAAAATAGTAGGCATAAGTAACTTAAAATTTACCCTTGTTTTGTGTTTTTCATCCATTTCAAGTATATTCAGTGTGTTTTCGGTAAGTCTTGCTAGATCTTTGCACCAGAGATCTCTCTATGCAATTCATTACAAAGGCTTAGCACACATCATAATTAAGAAAAATTAAAAAGTTCTGTTATTCTGAAACTTATCAGATCCCCAAGATTTTAAATTATTTTAAATTATTTAGTTTTCTGTAATTGCCTTTCTAGGAACAAACTTCACCCTTGCAGAGCTAGGAATCTGTGAGCCCTCTCCCCATCGAAGTGGCTACTGCTCGGACATAGGAATACTCCACCAAGGCTATTCCTTGAGCACTGGCTCTGATGCTGACTCGGACACAGAGGGAGGAATGTCTCCAGAGCATGCGATCAGGCTGTGGGGAAGAGGGATCAAATCCAGGCGAAGTTCCGGTCTGTCAAGTCGCGAAAACTCGGCTCTCACACTTACCGACTCCGACAACGAAAATAAGTCAGATGAGGAAAACGGTAGGCCTTTTGTTCAATATATTCTTAATGCGCATACATAAGAATGTAATCATACTGAAAAATAGTTGAGTGTTCCGTTAAAGATGGTTATTTCACTTTTGTTTCTTTTGTTTCTTTTTTTTTTTTTTTTTGACATTGATATCAGGAAACTCTTTTTACATGTATATTACATAATCTGATATATATATTGCTTTATCATACAATTTACTGTTCAGGCAATTATCTTTCACAGAAGTTTGTGCTCCAAGTACATTAAATTAAACTTAATGATGAGAAACAGGAAGAAATTGCTTTAAAAGTTTCTCATGTTTTTATAGAAAGCTTGAAGTAATATTAATCTATAATATGCTAGTAGCTGTAACAATGGTGCTAATTTGTAACAATCACATTTATTCTGTGTGTTTTGTTTTTTTTTATGAGGTTTTGATTTTTTTTAATTTATTTGTTATTTGCTTACTGATAAGTATGAAGGGCTTTTAGAAAGCAAACCTATGCATCATACTGAGGCAAAGTACTTATATTTAGCATAGGTTATTAAGTTCATAAGAAAGAAACTTTACACTATGCAAGAGTCATTGGTGACAAAAAACCTAGCCAGTGGTTGATGAAAAATTCCATGCAGACAGCTGACCTTTCAAATGCATACAGTCCTGATTAATGTTCTTCATATCAATCTACTAAAAGTTTTTACTAGGCAAATTTTCTCTGCCCGCATCTTTTTAAACTAAATTAGAGAGGAAAAAATGTTAAGAATGGATTTGCCACCATTTGTTCTGCATCCTGGGAAGGTCCTCCCTCCTAATGAAGGTGCAAGCTTAGCTTAATAACTCAAGGGTTTGTTGTTTGCCATTTTGAGAAGGTGACGGGGCATCTCCCTAACCCTGTATCCCTGGAGCAACTATTCAGGCAGGTAATACTACCCAGTGTAACCAGCTTTCAGCTGCATATATTACTTAAGACAAAATTTAATTTGTTGCACACTATTGCTCTGCTTAGAGGAGGATATTTTCATGTTTATTTTAGGCTCCTCCCCATGTTCAGTGAGTTGTCTCAGTTTCAGCAAAGCAGGGCTGTGATGGGCACTGGAAGTGCAAGCAACTGCTTGTTAAAGCAAACAAGGGAAAACTGAGTTACATTTTCTGTATTGATTGAAAATAGTTCAGAGAAGTGCAATTGATTTTGTTTGAAAGAACATTTTTTTTTTCTGATTTAAATAGAATCTTCAAGTAATATCTTCTCTCTGTAGGCATAGCAGGATATATTTCCTCATCAAAACCAAAGAGGAAACGTATTTTTACTAGCATGAGTGGATACAAGGAAGCCAGTATTTTGAAAAAAAACCTGACTGGTTAATTAATTAGTGCCATTCACAGAAAATAGGATGATTTCCATTGACTTCAGTATAGTTTTGATAAGGCCACTGTGCATTATGTCAAATAAAATAAAAAACTGACTAATTAAATTCTGGCATTATGGAACAATTAGAATTTATTTCTACAGCATGAATTCACGTATCTGTAGATGATTGGCAGTTTGTCTCTACTTCTGTGGAAGCACCATGCCACACCTTTTGTCTGAGAAATTTTAATCTCAGGACCTAGTTGCATAGTGTTGCAGATGTTGATGAAAGAATGAGTCTGTTTGCTTGCATTTCGTTTTTTCTTCCTGACAAAAATTTCCAAAGAGTAAATGAATTACTGAGTAATTTGAAATACAGTGCAGTGAATCCATTTTGAACAGGTAATCTTTCTAACAATGATGTTAATAAAAGAAAGGAGGACATGATAAAAGAGCATGCAAGAAACAAACTAGTGTGTGGAATTCATTTTTACTTGGCAAGGTTCTTATGATAACCATTTATGTCTGATTGTTTAAAAAAATCATGCTAGTATGGAACAACTATCATATACACAGAGGTGTTAACTTCAGTAAACTTTTTAGTCTTGCTCTCCTGGTTAGCTCAAAAATCAATGTTTTTTCACATCACTGACTTTATGAAGTTTTGGGATATATTATCATATAGATTGACAGTTGCCCCACTGGTTCAGCACCACGGTGTGGACACTTACAAAACCATCATTAATTTCTCACGCTTGTGCCCAGCAGCGGTTTCCTACATAATAAAAGCTGTGTCCTTCAGAGGCAGATCAATAACCTGCTAGGTATTCATCTTGAAGAGGAAGTAACAAGAATTTGTATTTCAAGAGAAATTCACTTTCTGATGTTGTTTCACATCTGCAGGATACTGGCATAAAACGGAACCTTTCTTGGTACGAGGTTTTATCCATTTATGCCTAGCAATATTAGAAGGAACTCATGATGCATGCACTTCATTGAATATATTTAAAGTACTTTTGAAGCTTTTTTCCCATGGTATGGTTGTACTATTCTGTTACAAAACAGTAGTTGAACTCCAAAAGGTGTTCTTTTTTTTTTTTTTTTTTTTAATATTGAGATAATATTGGGTAAAAACAAAGCAACAAAACCTTTCACTTTTCTTGCAGTATTATATAGATTTTGTCATTTTTTGTTCATCTCCAAGTAGCCTAGCTTAATCTCTAAAAATTGCTCTGACAATATGATGTTGTGCCAATACCAATCTATTCACAAAGCTTTTGATGATTTTCTGCATTTCTAGATTCAGTATGATTTCATTTGATCATAGATTAGAATTGTGTGAACCCCAAAATATCAGCTTGTTCAAAATACTTATGGACAAATTGAAATAATGTACACTCATTAAAATTCACTCTTTTACATGGTACACTAACATCATTTGTAGCAAAACAGGTTATTGAAGATCCAGTTTGAGAAGGAACACTTCTATTTTTCACAAGTCTGATTAGGCTCAAAATTCTTAATGGATCTTGCAACTGTTACTGCAATCTCTATCTGCTGATCTCCTTTAGACATAGTGATGTGAATAGTTAAGAGCAAATCTGTGATCAAATTATTATACAGCATGATTTGTTGTGTTGTGAGATTTAAGTAAATTAATGTTTTTACAATACATCCAAATGTAAACTGTCAATTAGGTCTCCTCTGATGTTGTGTGCTAGCTTTGTGGAGAGAGTTATTTCTGAACACCCACAGATTCAGTGTGTAGGGGATATACTAGAGAGTTCCTCTAGTGTAATGGACATAATCCCAAAGTAGGAGACATAATCCCAAGTAGGAGAAAGGTGAATAGGAAAGTAGCATGTGAGCTGAGAGTACATTTCAGTAATAGGTGAGTGCTGAACTATTAGACCAAAAAAAATCTGCAAGGAGGACTTCATTTGATATAAATTTAAATCAGATTAATTATACTGTTGTACAAGAGTAAACATCTGTAATAGTGGATACTTCCATCAGCATAGGTGACTTTATTTTTCTAGAAGGTTGTTACTTTGGCGGTTTTTGTATTAGCACCATTGTTAGACATAATGGATGGTACCGCTGATAGAATGGGACATAACATAAAATGTTTACTGTGAGACTTCAACTCTGATATAATATCAAACAGTTGAAATGTTTCTGCTTTGCATTTGTTTGTCAGGAAGAAAAAAACAAAAACATGTCTAGGAGGAGAAGGAGAGTGTTCAGGAGTGAAACCATTTCATTAAAATAGTCAGACCAAAAAAAAGATGATCAAAGAATGCTTTTATTTTACCAGTAGTGACTGTGAGTTGAGCAGTAAGGCAAGAATGAACAGGAATAAAAGAAAGCAATCTCAACCTTCTACAAAACAAGGGAAATGTTTCAAGATTCTACTATGTGGTACATGTGGTAATCTGTGCATGTTTTGCATGTAGTATTAAACACTGTGATTTGGTAGCTCTTTGTAGATAAAGCCTATGTAAAGCAAATCTTTCTGAACATACAGCAACAGTTCTGTATCAATAGCCCAGCTATACCTGGTGATATGCGGAACAGGGGTACTTTGGTTGGTTGAACCTCGAGAGTCCTGCTGTTGAATTGAGTAATGCCATACTCTTTCCCTTTCCTTACTTCATCTCTTCCTGGAGACCTTCCCTTTGGAAGACAGCTGGTCTCCAGCACCCAGTTTGAGGATTCAAGTCGCATAGGAATGCGTTGTGCAATGCTTCACAGAGAAACGATATTCGGGTTCAATATCTATCAACAAGTGCTACACTAGACATACTAGTGATGATTAATGCTGCTTCATTTTTTTCCTTTATCACATTGGTGGTTTTTACTGTAGTGATTGAAAGTTTGAATACCACACAATACCATGTGTGCATATCATTTATTGAAAAAACAAACAAACAAAAAACCACAAGTACCATGTATAAGGTAGAATGAAGTAGGAAAAAAAGCAATATGAGAAACTGTACTTGTGTTGTACTTCTGATCAAGTGTACTTCTGATAAGGGGGAAAAATTGAAACTATTTTCCTTTTTTTGTTGTTCTATGAAGTTTTCAGTGGTGATTTCATATAGTAATTTCTCAAGCGCATATATGAAGTAAATCTTAAAAAATCAAAACATAACCATTATTCAAACTGACTTCATATTTTATTGTTGTTTAGTTTTATGAGCAGTATATTCTGGGCTTTTTCCAGGATTTTATTGGCTTAGGATGGAAATTAAAAGATACTGCCACATCAGAGTAGTGTATAGAAGCATCAGACCATCAGATGACAGCTGAGGAGTTTATTTTCTTATTTTCACTGTTTAAATTTTGACATGTTGTTCTCAAAGTTTTTTTATTTTAATTTTTATTCAGTGTTCTATTTCACACTTCATAATTTGCAGAAAAGGTTATGGTGAAACTGTGATTCCACTCTTCAGAAGATTTTGATTTTGTCTTACGCACAATAATGTCTGTAAGTAATTAGCCCACTTTGAAAGTAGAAGGTTTTAATCTTCCTGACAACAGGATTCTGTTTGGGTTTAAAAAAAGTTGGACCTGAACTTGCTTCCTAAATGTTTCTATTAACAAATATTCATTGTGGCCTATGGGAAGTACTTTTCTTGTTAAAATGAATTGCTTGAAGAGGATTGAGTAGGAGCAGATCTGTGAAGTCTCGAGATGAGCTAGGAACAAAAAATAATATCCTTGTCATTTTGAGATAGTATATCTGTGTGTGCAAGAAGCAGGGAAGCTGCTTACTGTATGCAAACATACTTGCTGTAGATTTCACAGTTGTGCTTAAACAACTGAGATTTTCACTCTAGCTGGAAATGTTGCACCCATTTGCCTCACAGATCCACCCAGGCAGCTTGGAAACAGCAGGAGGGACAGAGAAGAAAGAGGGAGAGCCACCATGATTGTGTGATCTTTTATAGCTTAAAGGTATCCAGATGGTCCAAAGGTATTGAATGAGATTTAAATGAAATGGAATCATGTTCATCATACACCAACTAGGCTTCTGAAGGAAGAGTGCTTGGACGGTTAGCTTGTGCATGGATATTCTTCATCTCTTCTTTGGTGAGGGCATGTCAAGTGCTTTATAAGTGACATTTTAAAAGTCATTAAGCCATGATATCAACACTCAGTTGCTTAAGTGGATCCAGTTTTGATGTGATCTCAAAACCTTAGGACACTAAGTGTGCATGTAGTACTGGTAAACTCTGAAGCCTTGTGCAAGACAGGAACATGAAATGACAGCATATACAATCTTAAACGCTTGTTACAATTTTAATATTACCCAGCAACACTCTAGTGTAGACCACTGGGATGTTCAGATGAAAGTACTGCTAATAATACGGGTATATCAAAAGAGATAAATAAATGCTACCCAGAACTTAGTGTTTGGTGATACTCTGGAGAGTTAGGATGCAGATGTGGCAACAGTGGCATCTGTGCTTAGGTGGTTTATATAATAAGGGGGAGTAAATAGAGTGTTTAGCTTGTAGCTGAGATTCAGTAATTTCGCAGAGATTATAGTTTCCATTCAGTTGAGTGTTCACTAAAGAGAGATGTACACTGTCATCTCAGGTTTTATTCTACAGGAAGTACGTTTCTAGCCCTCCAGATTATAGGAGAAATGGATGAAGTATAAAAAATAAATTTTTTATACATGGTATGATGAGATCTTGCTGTCCATACTTGGCTTGCAATTCAAAACAGGGCTTCAGTGTCCATAAAATTTGTAAACTTTCATTTCTCTTGGGTGTCAGGGATTTTAGTACCTCTGGCACATTAAATGCCCCATTCTAGCTGCTGGGCCTGAACATTTTTTGTTCTATCTATATATTACAGCACAACCTTGCTGAAGCTGTTTCCCATTTTGCAGTTTTGATCTTTGTAGTGACATATTTGGAGTGCCTGACTGCCCCCTCTGTAATTGCATGAACCAAGGCATCTAGGAGTTGAGACAAGGGAAATGAAATCAAGTATTTAGCCAAGAAATTGAGGAAAATGGAAATACATGCTGGTGAATTAAGGCTTCCTGGAAAATAATCCAGCAGCTGGGTTCATAAACTATGGAGTCTAACTGTAATCTAGTTCTCCTGAACATGAGGGAAGAACTTTTACGTGCAACTTTATCTACATTGTCATGTGAAGGTTACAACACCGAGAGCTTTTTCAAAAAAAGCTATCTCAACATAACCTTGTGATTTTTCAATTAATATTTTAATTATGAGCCTTTCCATGTATTAGAGAGAAATGATGAAACTATATTTTTAAGAATTTCATTATAGCACATCATTCAGTTTGTCAATTATTAGTTTTAGTAAAGCTAACTTAGATAATATAGGTCACTTAAGCAAGCAAGCTGCAGTACCTTTGTTCAAAGTATAACTGAATTAGAATAATGCCTTTTTATACTTTTCCATAACAGAAATGTGTATCTGATAACGTTAATCCAGCTTGGTAATGAATTCATTGTGAGTGGCTGATGAGCGATAAAACCATTGCAGGAAGGTTTGGCTGTACATGTTGTTAAACAAAATTTATCAGAGTGAAACATAAAAATGTGTATTTTACATTTTCATTGTAAGATGAAGCACACATCACAAGAAACTATGCATTGAATTTATTTTAAGTCTACTCTTTCAAAAAGCTGTGAAATTTTACCAAAAGCTTCCTCCAAATTTATCAAGCCAGATATCGGCACCTTTGTTCATGTAGCATATCCCACTATTAATAGTCTTCCTAATTACAAAGACTTGCATATTTCACTGATAAGCACATAATTAGGTCAAGGTACATAATACTTTTTCTAGCCAACCCTTCATTTATGCAGCTTTGCCTGAGTCTGACCAATGAACTTTGTGTGCATGTACAGTGCATATTTATTTACCATACGTGTATAACTACACACGTTTAAGTATTAATGCTGTTACTAAATATTGCATTTGATATATTTTGTGTTTGCACACATATATTTGATATGATTGTTACTCTTATGTTTAAATGTAACAGCCTATTCAGAAATAAATGATATTCATTTAGAAAATGGATAGGAAATTATATCCTAAATTTTTTAATGCAGAAGTTTTAATATATGCATATATTAGAATAAACAGAGCTTGTTGAAAATGTAATTCCATAATCACTGAGTTTTAAGAGAGATTTCATGTTATTACTTTACTCTTTTTTATTAAAAAAAAAAAAAAGTAATTCTTCAGTAGTAAATAACATAGACGTGCCTTAAGTTACATTCCTTAAATCAGAGGAGAGGAAATTTAATTCAAGAATTTTACCTATCTTTACCCATGATTTGTTCTTACAGAATTGGACTTCTTCTGCCAAATATGTTACAAACAATCTGGAAATCAGCCATTCTCTTTGCTTGTAATTTCACTACATCTCACATGGATTAACGACAACTTTCTTAAAACAATTTAAGCTTTTACACATTATGCAACAGTCCGCTTCCTTGACATTGAAAAGGGGAATACTTTTGTATATCTTCAGTCTTTCTGTAGCATTGGAAATTGCTGACACTCTGATGTTCTTTCATTAAGGAACTGTAGGGATGACTGGCAGTGTTAAGGCTGAAGTTCTGCTTCTCAACTCATGTTAAAGATTTGTTATGAGCAGTTTGTCCACTTCCAAAACAGTTGCTTAAGTCTTGGTTCAAAGACCTTTCACCTATATTCTTCGACATCTCAAAAACTGTTGGTAGCACTGCAGATAATATGCTGAAATCCTAACCATACATGTATGTGAACATGAAATACTGTCTATGATAAAAATAGAGGACTATTTATGATTAATGGTTTGTCAGCTTAGTCTTTGACGGTTAAAGAACATCGTATTAGAATAGAACCCATAAAATGAAAATATGATGATAATGGAGAAATGGAAGTAATTAGAAGAGTTTACCTTTTCAGTAAAATTGTCTGCTATTGAAAGCTAGTTATAACTGTTCTTTAAAATACCTACATTTTGTGATTTGCAATGGGAGTGCCTTCCAGTAGATTTACAGGAAGCTGTAGCTTTCAATGTTCTTCCAGGATGAATAATTTATCTCGTTATAATGTGTTACTCTTTGTCACCAGAGGGTGCCATTGCTGTGATCTTCTGCATTCTTGTGTTAAAAAAGATTGAGTTTTGGAAGAGGTACTCTTTTAAACAGTACTTTTTCCATTAATCATATAAAGCTGTGGCAAGGAAAAGTGGCCTTATGGAAAATAATTTATACAACTAAGCAGCAGAGCTGTATGTAAAGTCAATTCTTCAGGTGTTGCTTTTAGGAAATCTTGCATTAGTTGGAACCATGTCCTTAAAAGGGACCATTTCTTGCTTCTCCTCAGTTTCATAAATACATTTAAGTAACACAATTTACATTGCAATTGCATAGAAACTCAATGTCACTCATTTCTTAGCAGGTGAGAAGATCACCTCAAGTTTCTAGATACTTGATGCTACACAGCAGAACGTCGCTAGTGTTGGAAGGAGAGAGCAATTTTGGGGGGTGGAGGAAGAGGGGTTAAGTTGCAGAAAGAGGTATAGTTACCGCAAAATAAGTTTGTGACGTACTCTGTCTTGGCTCCTCAAGGTGTCGTGTTCAAGGTCTTTTTCCTAGTATTAAAAAGGCGCAAGAACCTTAGGTTTATGTGTACTTGTACATGTACAAGCCTTAAAGTCTGTGGCTGCATGACTGTCCATCTGTGGAGAGGTGATAGTGTGTAAGAGAGAGATTTACACAAGCTGGACTCTAAAAAACTTTGTTCTTTTATGGAGTATATCACAGATGCAATTCATTCACAGACTATATTTAGATTCAATATGCAACTCATATTTATACTTTCCCTTTCCTTCCTTATTTTCTTTGTGCTCTCTTGAGGTCTCTTCCAACCTAGAAATTCTGTGATTCTGTGAAATACCCAGTGCAGCCATCCATGCAAACAAAATAGAAGTATGAACTATCAAGCTTCTTTTTCTATAGGCTAAGATAGAAGAGAAATTTACATCTTCATTTTTTCCTCCCCTTTAATTATTAATTTAATTATTAAGAACCTTCCTGGTATTATTGAGTGCCTTCAAATAACATGTCTCTGGGACAGATTATACAGTTGAGCACAAATTCCATGAAAAAGATGGGTTTTATTTTTGATTTCGGAGGTTGTTATGAATAAGAAGTTGCTGACTGTTGAGGTTGTTCCAAGACCTTCCATTGCTGATACAGGCAGGAAGAACATTCAGTTGATGAAACTGTACTGCTAGAAAGTTCACAATGCCTATGGAAACTGATACTTGCTTGCCATGTTTGGCCTGTTGAAACTGAGATGCCATCTTTTAAGACAGCATAATATCATTCAATTATAACAACATGCCTGTAGGCAAGGCACAATATGTGAGCATCATATGTTTGCTTAGAGCCATGACTGGTGTTCAGAAATATTGAAAGGTAGCAGTTGGATTTTTTCACATAAATGGTTAAGGGACTTTTCTCAACATCAAATTAGGGCTCAAGAGTGAAAATATAACTTCTGTTTCCGCAGATGCTGAGCTGTAATAATGAGTAATCATGAGTCCCAGAGGAATTTTTTTTTTGAGTGGCAATAGATAAGAAATGGGTTTATCAGTTTTCCGTAGAACATTTATTTTTAATACACTTGAAATAAGATGAATTCTAGTGAAGTTACTCCTTTTTTCAGTTTTGTTTCAGAAGAAGGGAATTATTTGTAAGGAGTTCTATGTTACTTTTTCTTCCACAGAATAGTATAGCTTCAATGGGGATACAGATGTAATTGTGCAAGAGAGTGGAGTTTCTCTCTTGTAACTCTTTTCTGTCTTTTTTTTTTTTCTTTTTCCTTTTTGCTAAGTAAAATGAAGCATCACCATCAATTGTGTTTGAAAGTTGTTTCTGAACAATTCTGTACAATGAATAGAAAGAAGGCTGGGGAGGAAGGATTAAGTCAAGGCTATGAATATGACTTCAGTCTGCAATGTAAAAAGAGGAGTGAGCAAACAGTGGGAGATGAAGTGCTAAGGGAGGAGCAGTCAAATGAGGCTGCAGCGAACTCATTCAAATGCTTGGGTTTAGGAGAGCTAATGACTGTGCGTAGTAATGTGTCTGTGCTGTTTTTCAAAAGCATGCTATACCAATATAGAGAGTAAGTCGTGATGGTTTTCATCTGTCTGCGAATGCTGATGTTCACTTTAAAAAACTCCTTTGCTATAGCAAACCTTTTAAGCTGTTGGCCTCGAAGGGTTAAAGTGTCAGTAGACAACACAAAATTACCAGGAGTTGAATACTTGCATTTATGAATGATATACAAATATTTGGCATTTTATTTTCTTTCTATTTTTTGTGCATTTCATAGTTACTTCTAAACCTAACAACATATGTAAATAATTCAGTGCATTTCCTTCTTTTGTGGAGTTTTCTATGTTTTCACTATTGAATAATGAAATAATAAACCTAATCTTTACAGTCCTGTCAATATATCCCTGGGTAGCTGCTCGAAGTCTCCTTGAGTCTTGATCATCTAGATTAATTTCCTAGCTCTAATTTACTGGATAATTACTGCATACTTCAAGACCACTTCTATTATGATACTTAACCAGTTTTTATTCTTGGAGATGCTTTATTTATTGACCTGTAGTTTGACTTCCCTAAAAGTATTTAAAGATGGGTAGTCATATTCAGTCTAATCCTTGATTTTGTGAGGTCATGCACAATGCCTGTCCTCTGTCTGTCTTACTCAGCCTGGTCTCATTGTCCTCTCCCCTATGGACTCTCTGTGGATTTAACATCCTTACCTAGGAGTAAGGACATTGTGTACATGATGGAGCACAGCATGGACTCTCTTCGGTGAGAGAATACCAGCTAATCTTTCAGATGAGCATTTCTGTTAATACAAAAGGAGATTTTCTGCTATGTTTTCAGATTTTGGGGTAGTGTGAATAGGTACATTAGATTTTACTTACATAGATACCAGATGAAGGCAGTCTGGTGTGATTACAATGATGATATTTTATGTTGGTTTGTTTGTTTGTTTCATTAAGAGAAAGGGATAAATAAGTGTCCTGTGATAAATGTTGCAGGACTGACCTATGGCCACAGCAGCCAGACATTAGTGATCAGTGTTTTCTAAGTTATCCTCAGTCCAGCTGTTTTGCTAAAGCTCATGAGAAAGCATTCAGGGAGCAATAAGCACTATGGTACTTTAACTGGAAAGCTGAAGTTCTAGGGAGAAGTCAAACGTAATTCTGAGGACTTCATGGGCAGCATCATTAGTGAAAATAATCATACATAGTGGAGTGCAAAGGAAATAGATCAGGTACCTCTACATCTTTTATGGCTTCGGTCAGTCCCCTAAGAATTTACACTAAACTTTTTAAAGTATTTCTTTCTTCTACTAGCATTTTTCACCGTTTTACTATCCCATTATTTTCTGTCTTGTGAAAGTATTATGCCATATGTTAGCGTTTGCCTGAAAGAACATATATTCACTCTTCCTACTTTTTTTTTTTTTTTTTTTTTTTTAATAACACAGTGCATTCAGTTTAAGTCTCCAGTGTGGTTTCAGATAATTCTCTAGTTCTGTTTGACATGCGATGGCTTAGGAGCACTGTTTGTGAAGCAAAATATCACAATATGTATGTGGGAAATGATGGGTATTTGTTTTCCTACCTGTGATGAATTTCAGCATGGCCCAAAAAAATGGAGGAATATATCATATAAAATCATGATCATCTTATAAAAAGTATCTGAAGAAATCAGTATGTTTCTTATCTCTATTTTTGTCCCTCCTTATATGCTTATATGGGTTTAGTTCACAAAATAACTGCTTGTTAGAAATTGTTAAAATCATATGTGTGGTGATAAATTTTAGCACACTTTGAAATATTGCTTTTTTAATCTATTTCCTGCTTGTTAGTGGTTTTGTGTGAAGTGCAATGGTCCTCTCATTGTTCTTAGCATGAGAGAAATGAGTTTTTAACAAACAAAAACTTTCCAAACAATTTTAAATGTGATTTGGAGCTCTTAAAGTCTTACTTGAGCTCTGCTGTTATGTCTCAGAGGAGCAGAACACACGTGGCAATTTCTCCAGAAAGCTGCTCTCAAAAGAACATATTAAAGATGAAATATAAGGATTTTTAGATCAAAAGAATAATGATTTTTTAAAATCTTTACTATGTGATAAATTATTTGGAAGGTATTATAAAGATGTACAAACTTGCACAAGGGGAGAGAAGAGAAAGTAGGTTGTGACTTTGAAATTAGTATAGACATAGACATAAAGACAGACTCTGCTTTTCAGATGAGTTCTGTGGCGTACATGCTTGTTAGAACTCTGAACCATGTCAGGGTGAATGTGATGAGAAAAAATATTGATATGATCATGAATACCTTATTTTATAAGATATTTTATTTGCATACATGCTGGAATGCTCTGTCATAAAATAATAATGATGAGGAGTGATGCAGTGTCTGTTCCGAAGCCCAGCATTAGCCTTTAGTGTCATTCAGATCTTTCGATGCAGTATAAGCTGTATACCAAGCATGGCGAATAAAAATTACAATTTCTTGTAATTTCTTCTAAAAGTAAATAAATGAAACTATGATTCTCAAAACTGAGAGTAATTAACTGACATATTTCAGTACGGACATAAGTTACATGTTTCTAACAGTGATTATAATCAACAGACTTGATACAATAATTATGAAAAAAAATCTGCTGTTTAGTCAGAAACCCAGCTGACCTTGATAGCAATGAGACGTGTCCAGAGACAGATGCTGGACCAAAACACCTAATATTATGATAATTTCACTTTCACATTTCTTATGTGAATACTTGTATGACTCATTCATGCTTAAAATGCATTTCTGAATGGAGTTAGCATTTGGTTAGTTAATAATTTTTGCTCTGAACTATAAGCATAGTGAAACCTGGTCTAAAAATCAGCTGCAGGACAAGCTAGCAGCAGGGAAGGAGAGAATGAATTGCAGCTTTAAATAAGAAGTTCATAGATAACCCTGACAAAAAAAAAAATACATATATATATATATACTTTCATTAAATCTATAGTCTTTATTACACTATCTATTTTTTTAGATCTATTTTACTTATAGGAAGCTAGGCAAATTTCTAAACTCTGAGCTGTTATAGTGTTTATTTAAGTACAGAATATCTTAATGGAATTTATTAAATCTCAACATTCTGAGGAATTTTTCAAGTCTTAGAAATAAATTGTAATTGCATAATACTAATGGCTTTTGAAGAGAGATTCTGAGAAGTAATGAATCAGGGTAGTTTTGTTGTTATAATTTATCAGTAATAAGGAAAATTCTCTGTTGCATGCATTCAAATTGCAAATTTATGACAGTCTTACATATTTTGATTGTGGGTATGGAACCTGGTGTAAACATGCAGTTATAGCCGCGACACTGAATTTACTAATGGGTGCCCTGTGTATATGTGCACAAATTCTTCATCAAGCTGGGAAATGGTTGCATAACTGATGAAATTTAGTTCTGTATAGTGATGGTCTCTAAATACTCAAATTTGCTTTTAAAGGGTTTCTGAAGTCTGAGAAATTAAAATGACGGACAACTTTTATTTGCAGGCTTTTTCTTATGATACAAAGTTCATTAAGTGAATTTTGGTAATTTTGTACAAGAATTGCTATGAAAGACCCATACCCTTAAGTAAGCCCATTTCAGCTGTTGCTATTAATAAGCACCAATTCATACTCTAAATAAAATGTTTGGAAAAAAAACTGATCTCCAAGTTCTTTTGCTAGCTAAGAATTATTGTCTGTAACCAAGGCATATTCTCACTTGAAAATGCAACAGGCAGCATATGAACTGCGTGCATATTACATGTTCGATTCAAACCTAAGCCAGTGTCTAGAGAACCTGCAGCATTCCTGCTTTTTATGTCCCAATTAAGGATGCCCTTTGATGGGTGATGGTATTGCACAGCCCCTCGGCCGATCCTGCTGAAGCTCCAAGTGCTTTCCCGGCCTTGTGCTGCTCCTCGTCTCTTTTTATCTTGTTCTGCACTGGAAGAGAAAGTAGGAAGATACCCACACGGTTTGTGTTGGCTCAAGCTGGGTTGCCTCGGGTTGGTCTGTGGTGACCGTCACCTCCCACCTACAACTGCTGACCTGCCTATGCCACCAGCCTGCTGCATGGGGCAGCAGGGCAGCAGCCACATGTACATACCCAAAGGCTCAAAACTCTAGCCACCTTCAAAACAGGGCTTCACGAGGTGGATATTTGGTCCTAGCAAGTGCTGAGCTCCGGCCCCTGGCTCACTGCCTAGGTGTAGAGCTGGTGCTGAGCCAGCCGTGCGTCGCAGTACTTGCAGCTCCATTGGACTTACCTTGCAATATTTGCTTCTGCACTTGTCTTTCTGTGCCCCATTTGTCCAACTAGACCACATCTCTCCTTTTGCCCCTTTGCAGTTTTGTATTACTTACATTTCACACTGTTAGGAAATGCTGCCGTGCTGTTGCTGGCTGTGCTACTTGCAGTGTTAGGTGTTGCAGAGCGTTTGTGCACAGCTGCAAGATGTGCAGCCTTTTTCAGAGCCCCTGTGTCTGTGCCCAGCACAGGTAAGGGTTTGTGTGCTGCTGAGAATGCTTCTGCCTTAGGGGTGCACTGCCTCTGACTTGTGCTTGTTGTCCCAAGCTTTCAAGGTGCTTAAAATGCACCTTTTAAATCAATTAGTTTGCCAAGTTCTTTGACTTGGTTGAAAGTTTGGTGCACCGGTTACAGTAGGGACGGAGCCACTGGGGCCGGCTGTGACTCGCTGTGCAGCCCTGCCCTGCTGGGCCAGGGCTGCGTCGGGAGCTGAGCTCTGGCTCAAGTGCGACTTTGATGAACACAGCTATTAAAAGGAGTAGCAGAAAAGTGTTGTAGCAATAAATCAATTCAGTAGAGTACGTAGGTGATGAAACCATTGTGTTTATTTTTTTTATTTTTTTATTTTTATTTTTTAATCCTTTCCCCACTTGTGATTTTATGCTGTGCCCTTTGTATGTATTTTTGTTCAGCTCATTTGTGAAGTGCTTCACATGATTTAAATGAGCTTTGCTATCCACCTCCTGAGCCTGAACCAAGCCGTATGGTGTTTCTGCGGAAGCAGTTGCTGCGTTATCTTACTGGCCCCTGTGCCTGATTAGGGGCCAGCAGTCACGAACGCCACTCCTTTGATCTGCTGCATCACGTGGGATTTGGAAAAGCTGCTCAGGGACGTCAGAAGTAGGTGCATCATCTGTATGCTTATCAGTGGGAGTGAAGTCATGGTTTTGGTTCAGGCATTGGTGAGTTAATGTTCTTGTTGGATTGAAGGCCACAGGAGAACAAGATTTCCCTAGATAAGCAAAATGTGTTGGACTTCTGAGAATTTAAAGTGTAAAATACACACGTTACAAGACTTCAGCATAATGTCAGTCCAGCATTTTATTAGTGATATACATATATATTCTTACAGTGAAATTTGCAAGTGGCTTCCTTTTTTTTCACTCCTTTTTTCATGTGAGCATTTTGTGACAGAAATTCAGAGTCCGGTTTGGCATGTTATGCTTTAGACATCTGTCTCTTTAAACCTTAAGTGGAGATACAGGATGGCTACTTGAATTCCGCGGTGTCACCAACAGAGCTTGGAAGTGATGCAAGAGATGCTGGTGTTTTCTTATGGTTCTTCCACGATGTATTGTGGAGTGCACTCCTGCATGCATGTGGATATTCTTTGAAAAAAAATAATAAACAGGTCCAAGATGTGATGTTAGATCTTGTTAATCAATGTACTAGAAATACATTACCCTAAATCCTGGTTAGAAAAATAGTAATCAAAGTCTTGAGTTTCTTTTTGTTTGGGGAGGCAGATGGCATATCTGCTTAACGGCAAATATCCAAAAGATTTTAAAAAAAATAATTAAAAAAAATCCTATCTTTCAAAACATGGCAATCAGAATCATCTTGGAAAGGAACTATTAAATTTAATAAGCCATATGTTCAGTGAATTTACTTATTTTGTTCGGAGATGTAGACATAAAATTCACCTCTGTGTCCTTTTGTGTAAATTAACTGCCTCGTTCTCTGCTACACAATTAAGGTATTTAACAGAGTTCCAAATGTGCAAGATATTATTAGCCAAATACAGCAACTAGTTTTCATGTTGCTAAAATAAATGCATTTAGGTGAACAGTCTGCAGTTTACCAGAGTTCCCTCTGTGGAGTTCAGCGTGTTTGAAGATCAGATTGACTGGCAGCTTCCTTGGTATACATAAAACACATCTAAAATTATTTCAAATAGAAATTCTCTGAGGATTGTATCATCTTTGCCGTTCTGTTGTACTGAAGATGCAGATGTGCCAGACTGTTCTGCAGTATTATAAATGCATTAGTGAAACCCTAATACACTCTCTAACAAATCTGTGTAATGCAAGAGGTTTTCTTAGTCATCTTGTACCCACTTATTTTATTTATTTCATGTAATTGGCATGTTGTTCTGCTTTTATAGCTTGTTAAAATGAGATGTGAAAATGGCTGTAGCTAATGGCTGCTGGAAAATCTTTTCCCATGGTAGGCAGGAAGAACATTTCAGAAAAAATACATTGCAGATTTTAAAGCACAGTACTCTCCCGGTGAAAAGCAGGAATTAAAAAGATGTATGTAGTGTATTACTGTGTAGCAGAAGCAAGTTTACTGACCTTGGATATGTAAATGTACATCATATAGAAATGCCCAAGTGTTAAAACAGTGCTGTGTTGTAGACACAAGGATACCAATGTAAGTCAGGGCTCCTTTGCACTGCGGTGCTAATGTTGAGGCATAAATAAGTGTGGTGTAAAGAGACTGGTGGCAGTGAAGGGTTTTTTGTTTGTTTTCCCTATGGACAATACCTAGAATTTGGTTTTCTGAGCATCTTCCTGCTCTCCCTTTCAAGCAAGTGGAGTGCGTTCCCTGACTGCATTTTTCCCAGCTCTCCTGGAGTGCGAAGTCTGTGTCACCTGATGATACCTTAAAGGATGAGCCTTGCTGCAGCCATGAGGTGGGTGTGAGCACAGAGAAGGTATTTTTTGTGGGCCTTCTGTGGGGAGGATGCAGCCTGGCTGAAATGGCGGTGCTCCTTCAAAGTCACTGCATCATCCTGTTCCAGCCCTGCCCTTTCCTGGAGAGTAGGGTATCTTGGTTTGCCAGGGGTAAGGTCATTCAGCAAACTCGGTTTGTATGACTTGGAAAGGTCATTTGTTTCTTTGCTGTTTTTTTTTTTTTTTTTTTTTTTTTTAATTTCCAGTATAACAAAATTGAAAATCTGCTGCACGGATTTTCTTTTTATCTGTCAAGAATCTGCTGTCTTTTTGTATCTCCCCTTGGGTTGTTAAAACATGGGAAATCGGTGTGCCATTTAGACCCACCTGGAAACTTCTTTGCTGAAGGAATCTGGGAAAAATGGACCCTGTAGGTTAACATTTTTAATAAAGTCATGTTTCCATATCATGGTCTCTCTCCCCCTTAGTTTCTCTTTTGTTTCTGTGTCTCTATGAAACAACTTTTAGCTGGACATTGACCTTAGCTGTTAAGACAAAATGAAATTTTTCTTCAAGGGAAAATTGTCATGATCCTCATGAAGCAGTTGTGCGGGCTTTAGTCAACCAGCAAGTTACTGTGCTGCTAGGGAATCCTTTCCAGAAATTACTGTGACAGTGAACTCCTTCAACTTACCAGATTTGATGAATAAAAACGTTTTTCATTCAGAGAGATAATTATTATGTAACATACTTTGATGCATGCTCTCCTTTTTCCTTCTCTTTAGCTATAAATATTTCCCACTTCCCACTGTCAAAATATAAATCTATATGTGGTTTGTGCAGAGAAAATCAAAGCTTGAGATTAAAATAAAAATTGGAGTATAAGAGCATCTAATTTCACTTGTCAGCATCTTGTTGTGTTTTAGAAAACACACTGTAAACGAACACAAGTACCACTGCGAGTACAGAAAACTCTCATACAGCTGATTTGAGTCTGATTATATCTCCTATTGACCACTAGGACTTAACAATTGTTGTTACTCTGTGCATACAGTGCACTTGGTGGGCTTTGATGATTGTTCTGAAAGGAAAAAAGAGTGCCTGTGGTCCTCATGAACTACAGACCTCTCTGAACTGATGTGCCTGCTGCAATGGGTAGATCTGCCCTGTGAGAATGTGGTTTTAATTCCTAGCATCAGGTGATGATTGTTTGCTAGCAGAATCGTGAAAAATCAATTGGTGCAACATATTTTAGTAATATCTAGCATAAACTGTAGTTTAGCTTCACAATGAATTCAGAATAGCCTTAGAAATAGATCTTGCACCTTCTCCTACTGTAGTATGTTTGCAGTTCTTGTTGATAGAAGTTGTACCGGAAGAGTTCATTGCATGAAGGCTTGTATGTAGTTGTAATCTCAGAGCATAGGCAAAGGTTGGATAGGCAGAAATAGAATAAATTTTGGTTGTGTTCCTCTAACAAGGGCAAGTCAGAGAGCCTTATTAGTGATTCCTAACTCACGAAATTAGACCTGTGCACTTATTCTGTATTCCTTAATAAAAGCAACTAATGAAAATAAGTCAGTCAAAATTGAAACCAAGTCGGTATAAAATGAGAAACCTGTTAAACCAAGTTTACTTGCCTGGATTATTCTAACTCATGCAAAACCAAATGCAGTAGCTTGGCGGTGGTTTATTTGATATATTTTGTAGTTTGTTGATGTTTTGGTTTTGTTACTGTTGTGGTGAGGCTAACTCTGAGCTGTACAGGACAGTATATACTGGAGCATACATCTAGCATATAATTCAGAAAACATACAGCTTAATTCCAAGCATCATTGCCAGCAAGCTGTGGGCAGACGAGTTTAGCCTCCTCCTCTAAATTCAGGGCACTGTAGTCCATTATGGTAGAGTGAATGAACACCTTCTTATTCTGCCAGTGCAATAAACTGTTAAGGTATCGTATACAGGAATCCATGTAAATGCCCGTGTATAGATGACTATACAATACAGATGACTATGACTTTAAAAAAAAAGAGTTTGATTTCTTGTTTTTCTCATGAATTACACTGGATATTGTCATATGATTTTCTGTGATTTGAACTGCTATGAGGAGAAACACGCTGAGTCTTTCCTCTGATTCATACCATTTAGTTTTTAAGCTATAGTGACATTTAAAAAATAATTTTAAAAAGTGTTGCACATGGTGATTTTAAATGGCCTGTTCAGTCTTTAACTGCTCTTGGAGAATGGAAGGTTTTGGTTTGAGGATTTCACCAGAGCAAGCTGAAGACAGTAGGATTTCAATGTCCTCCATCACAAAGGGACATGACACTGTCCCGCTGCCTGGTCATTGTTTGGCCTGGACATTTGCCAGACTGGGAAAACTTGGTGGTGCTGGCCAGTTCAGTGGTGTGTGAGGCTGGTTTGTACCTGTTTTGGGAACAAGTAACCAGGTTAGTTCTATGTACTGTCAAAGGTGAGGTGGGAAGTGTGGTCACAGGTAAGTGCGGTTGTTGGGGGTTAACCCCAGCTGAGCCGCTTCCTTGCTTGCCCCCAGGGAGATGTGCGAAAACTCCTGGGCTTAGAAGAAGACAGTTAATAGCTAAGCAAAAGCTGAGTGTGCAAGCAAGGCAGAAAAATTCACTTTGTCCCGTTTGTGACAAAGGCAGGCAGGTGTTCAGCCATTTTAGAAATTAAGAATTGCATTTAAGAAATTCAGTTGCACATTGGTAGAAAGAATTTCTATCTACAAAAAGTGCACCTTGTAGAGCTCTGGTTTTCTGGTGCTTTTTATTACTGGCTTCTTACATAAGAGAAAGTTTATTTAGATATTAAAAAAAAAAAAAGTAGGAAAAGTTTTTCCATTATTAAAATATCTTAGAAGTTTCTTGGAAGCAGCTTGGGTTTTGTTCTGAATACCAAATCAATTTTTCTGAAAAAATATTTAAAGTGTAGCATTTGATTCTAGACAATAGCGTGGCACCTGCCAGATGTGTTACAGAGAGTGATCAACTGTTGTGTGCCTGTTCCAGTGTAAAATATTGGTAAGATGAAGTATATCAAACACATTTATCTGCTACAAATCAGTTTGTCTCAGAAAAGACTCAGTTAAATTTTATGGAGCCTAATTTTGTTACTGATACACCTTCTGAAATTTATCTGCTGTACTGTATTTTTCTTCTCTGTGATAGGTCAAATGAATCATCTTTTCTTTCTGCTCCAAAATGGACAGTAAAAATAAAGCCACCGTATGCCATTTGTGTATAACTGGCATGATTTATGGCATGTCTGAATATAAAATCATAAAACTTACAGGACATGGTTAATACATAACCATCAAAATAACAGAGTGCAATTCTAAATTTATGAGGCTGAACTTAACACTGAATATCAAATAAGAACCACATTGATTTCTGTAGCGCATGGCTTAAAAACACATTAGGTGGCATAACTGCAAGACAGTACATTGATTTAAGCGTAAAATGCATAGCACTCAATACTTCACCACCTAACGTTCCTCTGTAATGAACAAAGCTGTTGTATATTGATGAAAGGAAAATTATTTGTTTTGTTACATTACAGTACTCGAGCAGATGCCTTGCTTTTAGGCTAGGTAGGCGTAATTTGAATCGTGCTTGGTAACAAGTGACGCCGGACACCTTAAAGTGAGAGCACATCAGCTCTGCAGTGTCTTCTAAGAATGAGGTACTTCATGGGGCCTTCGTGTAGCTTTGCTTCCTGGCATCCTCGTTTCAGGGAGAGGGCTTTGGCATGTACGGAAGATTCATTGCGTTTTGGAGGCCTCTAATCACTTTTAAAATGTTAAACATTTGCCTTCCTGAATCACAGCCAGAGAGCAAGTCTATAAATCTCTATCACCCCGGTTTTGCCAAATTTAACTCTGTTTACATGGGGAAACATGCCTTTGCCTTGGTTTAGGCCCCAGTACACAAAATGCCTCGTCAAGTGAAGAGATTCATTGGCTTTACTCTAAGCTCCCCAAAAGATTAATTAGAATGACATTGGCAATTCATCTAGATTTACTCTTTAAGTAGAAAATTCGATGTGGGCATTCCAGTTGGGTCTGCTGAACAGGATTTCCTCCCAAAATGCTGCATGTGTAGTGGCATCCTTCTCCTTTGTGACACACTGGCCGCGCGAATGGGGCAGCTGCGGGTGAGGGCAGGGCCGGGAGCTGCCACCCTCCAGGAGCACCCTGCTGGAGCCCTGAGCAAAAGCAGGTCGCTGACGGGGGTTGTGCAGCTGCTTGGAGTGTGTACTTACACACGCACATCTCTCAGTAGCATGGAGAGCTGGCAGCACCTTTCAAAGCGTGCCACCTTTGTACCTGCCCGTTGAGTGTGCCTCTGCCCTGTGTCAGCTCGCCTGTGTCCGGCAGGACATGGCCTGGGGCAGTGGAAGCTCAGCAGCTCAAGTGAGCAAATACCCAGTCGCCGTCCGAGTTGTGCACTCTGAAACTTCAGAGAGTGCACTTTGAATAGTCAGTGGTTTGCAAGTCAATTAACTGTTTTGCTGTTCTGGCTGTAGTCTTCATTTCAGTTTTGCCTACATTTTAGGTTACTTTTTTTTTCATACAAAGTTTCGGTATCGTTATTCATGACATGCAAAATGGACTGGGGTGTTAGAGAATAATGTTTTAATCATCATTGACATTTTCAAAGAAGATGAAAATTTAAGAAAATTAATTGTCCATGTTTGAATGGCTCACTTTGCAGTTAATCATACGCCTTTAGTTTCCTGCTACACATACGTGTTTTTTCCTGCCGTGTGTTTTTACCTTGAAACATACCAAGAATAATTATGATAATTGATTAAATGGTTGATTATATTTTTTTCTTTAATTTAATGCAATGTAATTGTAAGTTATGCTTAATATGAAATAAACTGCTTTTTAAATTTTATTGAAAAAGGCCTTTTCTGACTTATACAAATATTTGTTTCTTTTCCTTTTAAAGGAAAGTCTCCAACTTACCAGAAGAATATAACTTACTGAGGTTATATTTAATGGAAAGTACAGAATACATTGCTTTCACTGCTGTGCATCTCTAGTAATATAATTTGAAGTGCTAGGGCCCTTTGCATCCATTTCTGAATCTATTATTAGTTGATTAAATTAACTGGCTGGATCAGTACAGTGAGAAGAGACACAGTAATGATATTACAGAATTAGTATGCTATGATGAATTGTCAAGAAAAGTAACTGTGACAGCCCTGTGGCCATATGCACTTAGCCATGCAATTTATAGTCATTTGAAAAGCCAAGGACTTTTCAGTTTTGGTTAGGAAATTTGTTCTTGCTTTTGACAGAAGTTGAGGGATATGTGTGTATCGAACAAGAGGGGGTTTACAGTGCCAACATGAAAAGAAATCAAAGGCTCTCTTCAGCTGCTAGCATTTGGGTGATTTGCAAAGAAGAAGCTACAGAAAAAGGATGACTTTTATTGTAGCTGTGCCAGTTCATTTAAATAGATACATATGATAGTGTGGTTCCTTTACAGTAGTAGAAGATAGTATTAGTTAAGGTAAGATAAAAGTGAATGTGATCTTGTATCACAATTTCAGTAGTTACACAGAACCATAAATTTTTGTACAGCAGCAATGCCTTTTTAGAAGGACAGTAAATACAGCGCGCTTTTATTAAAAATTATTTGGGGCTATTTAAAATGTCTTATTTTGCTTTTATGCAAATATTTGTTAGTAAAGATTGTCAAACACCATCAAAAGAGCTGGTAGTTGGAGTGAGTAATCAGTGCGTGAAAGTTGAAATAGGGCCAACTTTGTAGTGATTCCCTCTCCTTTCAGCTTGCCCTGTTAATTTGTTGGACACTTGCAATTTAAATTTAAAATCTTGCCATTTTAACATTTACCATATTGTGGCTTGGCTCTCTCTGTAATATTCTTAACCATTAAAGTCAATACCTTCTACAAATAAATTTTCATAGTAGTAACAAGGAGAGCCTGAATATAAAAGTAGGCAGAGTACACCAGAAGATTACAGATAAACCTTTTTATCTTTTTCTTTCTGTGAGGCTAATAAATGATATATAAGTAGTACTATGGATGCATCATCTCTTTTGAATATAAAACTAAAATTAATATTGAGCTTTATAAAGTAGGTAAGTTATTTTTGTTAATATAGTTTGTCAATTAAACCCTCGTAAAAAAAAAAAAAGCATGAAATAGTTGGATATAGTTGGTTATGGTTTTTTAGTAGTTATAGAATAAGGATTTCCTTATTTTAAGGGTAACTGTCACACAATTTTTGAACCCTCCTAGGATCCTTTACAGGTACTTATGTACTAGAGATGATTCTTCAGACTTGTGTATTCACTGTGTGCCACCAAGACAGCAGAACTGCTTTCATCTGCGTTTCTGCTCCAGCAGAATTTTCATTATGCATGTTGTAGATGTCTTTAAGAACAAATAGAATTTTTCATTTTCATAAAATAATTTCACATGCTAATTTGCTGTTAGAAAAACAATTCCAAACCTGTAGTCTGAAGGAGACCTCTGAAGATTTAGTCCCTAGCCAAAGAATATCAGTTTATATGCATAATGAAGACCTAACCAATTCTAGTCATATGTCCCTCTGTTTTGCTCTCTTTGGCATTAAAAGATTTTCTTAATGTTTGAGTCTTTTTTACCTCAATTGTTGTGGTTTTTGGTTTTGTTTCTATTTTGTTGTTGTTTCGTTTTTTATCTTTTTTAAAAATTTCAGATAAAAGATATCAGGTTAATTCAGATTAAGATATCAGTTTAATTAGATTAACATATCAAGATTTTCTGCCTTTATTTAAATATCAGGCTTATTTAAAATCTTGTGTTAGTATTTTAGAGTTGAGACATTAAGCAAAACGTAGTATAATGGTCATTCAAAATAAGAATCTCATAATTACAGAAGTCATAAAAATAATGTCTCCACCACAATTTTCAGCAATGTAAACTGACAACAGTGCTTTTATTTTACTGGTAAAAGTCTTAATATTACTGAAGTTCTAAATACTAGTGTCAATGTTGGTGTTAATATAGAAAGCTATTTATCTGCTTTAGTTTAAGCAAATAGTCTCTTGAATTCAATATAAAATAACTCAAATACTCATGTGTTTAAAGTCAGTGGCATACATACATATTTTAGTAGACTAAGACAAAACATTTGTTGCCTTAACAAAAGGAGTTCCTGGACATAAGCTTTTTTAAAAGTGTGACTTAGTATTAATGATAATTGCTTGTGTTTTTATGTTTCACCTTTACTTTTGTCTTAGATATACTAAAAAATCTAGTGTTGAAAACTGGAATTCCATAATTATTGCATGCATTTAGCTCTGAAGACATCAGTCAGTCCATATTTCATGAGATTTTGGCATGGTCTCATGCTTTATTCCAGCAGCATTTTGAGCTCTGCATTGCTGCCTGCATGCAGTGTAGATAACAAGTGCTATGGTCGCACAGTAATCCCAATCTTTCAGATTTGCTTGTACTGATAACAATTAGCATCAATTTACTCTGGTGCTTATTTGTAACAATGAACTGTGAGTACTTAAACCAAAACAGAACAAAAACGTACATGTAAGTGCTCACAGTAATATAAAAAACAGCATAGTATTTCATCTGAGAGATATTTTTTTTTGGCATATTTACAACATTATTATTTAAAAAGACTTTATTTTTTGGTACTGTACTAGAAGCTTCTTCTGCAAATAGATGATCAAAACCTGCCCTCATAAAATACAGCAAACTCGTGTTCAGTGTCAGTGAGAGTAGATATAAGACCAATTTTTAAGCTAAGCAAAATCCAAGAGATGGATGAGATCAAAGTAATTTTTTATTTGCCTTGCTTTATGTTGCAGGGAGTTTTAATCATCCAGGCATTTGCTTTGGGGACATGTTACACTTGGGCTAACTGGAGTGATTAAACTTTGTCTCTGATCTGTGAGTTCCCAATAAGTAAAAAGATAAGCATTTAAGATCTTGCTTATAAATGTGTATACAAAAGTGCACAGTCCGTTTCGTAGTGTGTACTCAGGCTTTTCCATATCTGTGTTTGACAGTAGCTTTTCAGAGACATTTAGAGATCGCCAGTTGGAAGAAGCAAGAGATTTTTGTTTAAAAGGAAAACAAAAGTTTTGTTAGTAGAAGCTGTTAGGGACATGGACAGTGAAAAAATCAGAATCTGTGGATCTCTTACATGCATCTTTTCCATATTGATGGATATGATGTGCCTTTGCCCTGAGAAGGGCTGCTAAACCCTCCAGTGCCTGGACCACTGTGCTGAACACTCCTCGGAAATGAGTCAGTTAGAATGAGCTGAAAAATATTGCCCAGAATATTTTGTCACCATATTCTGTATCTGGGATCTAAAGAGCACTTAAACCTGAGCGGGTAATGATAGTTGCACTGAAGAGTCCACTCTTGCTACCCGTGGAAATGAATGCCTTTGATGTCCGCTCACTGCAGAGAAACGCAGTAAGCAGCTAAATGCCGTAATGCATTCTGCCACTGAGCAATCTGAAAGCTTCCATGTGCATCGTGGAGCTTGTGCAGTAAGGTTTTCACTGTCAGCAAAGGAAAATGAATGCCTTTAGCTTTAAAGTTTAAATGCCTTGCTCAGCAGGGAGCCCAGAGAGATTTGTTCAACTGAAATGAGCTTATAATAAGGCTTTCATCCTAAGATAAGTAAGGACAACATTCAGTAGCTCTGTACTCCCTCACCAGAAAATACAAATAGCTTTCTCTATGTGTTATGATGCTGTTATTGTCTCTCATGTGATAGGTTGCAATTCATGCTAATAGACATTTTCTGTTGTAGGCTGCGGTAAGTCCATGTGGTACCTACATCATATTTAGAAATACTGAAAATTTAAGAGTTGCAGTTTACATACTCATTTGTTTATTTTACCCTCAAAAAAATAAATATTTGGATAGTATCTACAGGGAGATTTAAAATATCAAGATATTTTAAACCATTTATTTGTGGCAGAATTGTACAGAAGTACAAAATACATTTAGAAAGATTCATAGAAAAAGAAAATCAGTGGCTGTTAAGCATGAAATACTACTCCTGGCTTAGGCAGTCCTGGAGCCACAGAGTGCTGGAGGCTGAGAGTGTGTGGGAGCTATCACTGTGCTTTTTGCTGCTGGAGAAGGGAGACTAAGCTGGGTAGACCATTCATCTGACCCGGCGTGGCAGTTCTTATATTATTACTCCTGTTCCTGTACCTGCTGATTTCCTAGTCCCACCCCAATCATAACTTTCTTTTTTTTATACAATCAAGATAGAGCTTTTGACCTGTGGGTTTCAGTCGGGGTTGTTAAAATCGATTTTGACTACATATATTCTTTGTCCACTCTGTTGTGTGTGTGGCAAATACCACTATTTGCTACAAGGTTTCAGAGTCCCTAATAAGCTGTTAACAAGCTGTCAATTATACTGCTCATGCAAATTAGTGAAACAGACAGTGAGGGACTGATGTATACAGTATGCTATCTCAGAGGATGTAAACTAAGCCCTTCCAATTTTCATCACTGTCCTTGCTGATGCTGTCTTCTTAATGTCTATAAAGCATTCATCTTGTCTTTTCCTTTATATCGTGTTTACAAATTGAATACAGTAGTTAAATATCAATTAGTACAGGTCATATTTTGTGTTAAATACCAGGCACCTAAAAATAGAAGAATGACATTTAGATACCAAGGACTTCAAGGACTTCATGATGGTTTAAATGTGTTATTTATGATTTGCTGTTTCCCTGTAGTTCACTGGAACCGTTTTGTTTTCATTCCCCCTCCCACTGCTGCCCCCACCTTTTATTTTCTATTCAGCCTTTTTCAATATATCTTATTTTGCTTGGAAATCCATTATTTCTTGGTGTCTCTCTTTTTTTTTTTTCTTTATTTTTTTTTTTTCAGAACTTTTCCCCAAAGGTGGCAAGCCAGGTATAAGTCTCAGTACACCAGTCATCAAAAGTTCTGTGGCTGCTTATTTATTTATTTTCTAAGTAATTCTCTGAAATGAAATCTCATAGCTCATACTCCTTATCTTAGTCATGGTTCCCTCAGGAGCATGCCATGAACCTAATCTCTTTCAAATTCTCCATCAAAATATGAACATAAATTTATTTGTGTCCCCCTTGGTTATCATTAACTCTTGTAATACTTGCCCAATGTCATTTCATACCCCATGTTGCCAGACTTGGCTGCATAAGCACAGATCATTTTGACCTTACCAGTTCCAGTTAAAATTCAAATGCTTTCTTTTTTGTGCTTACCACTGCAATATTTTTTTCATCTGCTTTGAGGAAGTGGAACAACATAGCAATTGGTTGACTTTGCTGTTTGACCAGTGAAAGTGGAATTGCTAATGAAGTACAAGTACCTAACATCTGCTTGTGATGTTTAGCAAGATCTGTGTTTAGTAAAAATGTCTGCAAGATTTTGAAGGGAGTTGTGTAGAGTTATTTATGTGCGTTTTAAAATGACAATTGGTGTTCTGTGTTAATCTACGTTAGGGAACCACAGAATACATCAGATTGGAAGGAATGTATGGAGATGATCTAGAGGTCACTATTTCATAAAGCTTTATTCATAAAGTGTCTTGTGTTTGATTGTGTTCTACAGACTGCTTTCTTCAGCATAGTGATTGCAGAGGAACGTCCTAGTCACCTCAGTAAATAGAATGATCCAATTGTCTTGACTCAAGCATCTCAACAGTTGTACGACAACTGGATCAGAACTAAGTGATCTTTCACCATGTAATATTTGGCTCCCGAATTTCAAATATTTAAGCCCAATTTTAGAAGTGCACAGGCATCTATTTAACTAGCATTAAATACTCTTCACTGAGTATTCTGCAGAAATTGAGTGGGTTATGTGCCTACTGCCTCAATTCTGCTGCATTAATATCAAGGACTGTTTTTCTTCTGTGGGCTGAATGGAATCAGGATCAAGTGCTAAGTAAAGTTAAACAGGCATTCATATTCATTCAGGAGCAGTACAAAGTAGGTATTCAACTTGGTGCCATAATTTTCTTGTGATATCTGGTAAGCACATTACTTAGCAAGAGCTATTAGATGAAGTTGGGCTCACTATTACAAGGGGACCCAATCAGGCTTCACAGAGCATTTATGACTGTAGGAAGCTGATTAGGATATTTGTAGGATATTAGTGGGAGGCTGAGTTGTCGTCATTGCCTTTTCTGAATAGATGGATTTATTCAAAAAGCTATTTAATTGGATAGATAATTGATTATCTAAGTTATATTTTAAACAAAAAGCTTTCAACAGTCTGATAAAAAGCTCGTTCTTTACAGATTTTTGGAATTTAAGATATAAGGACAGATGTCTTCCAGTTGTAATTTCCCAGCTGGAACTCTGTAAGAAATATTAGAGTTGTGAGAGAGTGTCGTACTGTCAGGATGTGTTCAAATTTACATTTTTTTTAATAGTCAACAACAACTGGATGCTGCATCTGGCATTACTGTACATTTTTAGAGTTGTTAATTTTACCAACTTTGGGAATATTCAATCACATCTGCAGGCAAAGGTTTAGATGCTTTTATTTTATTTATGAAAAACATTTGACTATCTCCAAGTATTGCCAATAGGGCAATTGTTCATACATAGAAAAAGAAAAAAAAAAAAAAAGGGAAAAAAGGCAAGAAGAATTATGTCTTCTCTTTCTCCTTACTGATACAGCCACCAGAGAAACTAGCTGGGGGAAATCAGTGGCAACTCTTCACTCTTACCTCATGGTACAGCAAATCTGTTGTTCTCAATAGGAATGCATTTAATTTTTAGTGTTTTAAAGTCTTCTCAATATCTTAAAAGGCTTTCTTCTATTGTTATTGCAATAGTGGTTTGTTTATTATCTTTGTATCTTTTTTATGTCGGTTGCAAAAATTTCTGACATTGCTAATAAATTAGAACTGTACATAACGCATGATGTACCAGCATTGTCTATGGTCTTTCAGTAGGTAGGTCTTCCAGTACTCAGCAGAAAAAGAATCAAATACTCTTTTTCAGCATTCTATTTCTTTTTGAGTAGTCCAGTTTCCCAGTCCTACTTATGATGTGTGTCCGTGTAGAATAGCATGCGTATTCTCATGTTCAGTGTAACAGTGATACCTGGCTGCAGTTTGCACAAATGCTGATCCCTGCTTTCAGATCCAGTCATCGAATATGTATATAATTGAAGACACAAATTGAAAGGCCAGATTTGTACATTTATCTTTAATTTTTCCTGTTAATCTGTCATTGTTGATTTAAAATTTCACATGCAAAGTCGAATTACTTGGCTGTAGTTCACAAGGAACTACGTTCAGAAGACATTGTGAATGAAGGTTAATCATAGGATGGTTTGGGTTTGAAGGGACCTTAAAGATCACCCAATTCCACCTCTGCCTGTCATGGGCAAGGACACCTCCACCGCACCAGGCTGCCCAAGGACCCATCCAGCCTGGCCTTGGGCACTGCCAGGGATGAGGCTGACACAGCTTCTCTGGGCAACCTGTGCCAGCGTCTAACTGTCCTCATAGTAAAGAATTTCTTCCTTATATCTAATATAAATCTACTTCTTTATTTTTACTTTAAAGCCATTTCCCCTTGTCCTATCACTCCACCTCCTGACAAGGAGTCCCTCCCCATCTTTCCTGCAGGCCCACTTAATGCCCCGGCAGGCCACTGTGAGGTCTCTCTGGAGCCTTCTCTTCTGAACACTCCCAGCTCCCTCAGCTTCTCTTCACAGGAGAGGTGCTCCAGAGGCCCTTCGTCATCTCTGTGGCCTCCTCTGGACTTGTTGTACTATGCCCATGTTCTTCTTGTGCTGGGTCCCAGAGCTGAGTGCAGGCTGCAGGTGGGGTCCCACGAGAGCAGAGCAGAGGGGCACAGTCCCCTCCCTCACCTGCTGCCCACGCTGCTGCTGGTGCAGCCCAGGGTATGGTTGGCTTCCTGGGCTGCAAGCCCACACTGCTGACTTGTGTCGAGCTTCTCGTCAGCCAACACCCCCAGCTCCTTTTCCTCAGGGCTGCTCTCAGTCCATTCTCGGCCCAGCCTGTGTCTGTGCTTGGGATTGCCCTGGCCCAGCTGCAGGACCTTGCACTTGGCCTTGCTGAACCCCATGAGGTTTGCACAGCCCCACCTCTCAGGCCTGCCCAGGCCCCTCTGGATGCCATCCCTTCCCTCCTGCGTGCTGACCGCACTGCACAGCTCAGTGCCATTGGCAAACGTGCTGAGGGTGTGCTTGATCCCACTGCCTGTGTCACCCACAGAGACGTTAAACAGCACCAGTCCCAATACTGACCCCTGAGGAACACCACTCATTACTGATTGAAAAAAAATAAGTATTAGCAAACGTTCAGATTGTTCTTAAAAAAATAAATAGAATATTCTTAACAAAAATGTAATGTTTCTTTTAGAATTTCTCCAGTGTTGCATAAAGAGTGCTTCTTAACCTGTTTAGAAAAAAAAAAGAAAGTTGACTACACTGTTTTTTTTGCATGTTTTACACTTCATGGACATGGACTAAATCAGCTGTGCTAAACTCACTTATTAGCGTTCAATTTATTTCTCAGTCTGTTTGAAGGAACCATGCAAATGTTGGGGCTTCTTATTTTGTTTTGATTTCTTAGTGGAAATTGTATCCACATAAGTAAGCATGCACTCAACAGCAATAAATCATTATTTCTCAGATGACCAATATCAGCAGGAGTCTCGTATACTTCACTGCTGGAGCTGATTTCTAAATTCATTGAATAATTATTGGTGCTGCTTTTCATATGTGACAAACATTCTTCTCTCTGATTCTGTTATGTCTTATAATAATGTGTCCCCACACACACCCAACCTAACCTGCAAGGGTTGTCATTTCTAGAAAGTGGGAAGAGGAAGGATAAGGAACCAGTGTTTATTTTGAAGGAACAACCTATACTATATCTAGGGGGTTGTGCTAATGTAGTGTAAGGAAAAAGAAATGACTCAGGTTATTGTAATAACTTCTTCAGATTTGTTTTATTTTATCTGAATGCAGATATTTTATTGCAATGTTAATGTTCTGTAATATCATGAACTGTTTCTGTCATGAGAAATAATGTTGTCAATTTTAAATAATTACAACGTAAAAATGCAGTGGTACAGGGTAAAGTGTCTCTACTAAATACAAAACTTGGCCAAGCTCCAGAGGTTTTAGCAACAATTATGCAAATGGTACTGATCAATGGCTGCATGAAATTTATTTTTTTTTGCTGTAGATTTGGAAGCCAACCATATCAGTGCATTTTGGAGAACAGCAAATGCTTTTTTAATTTCTTGATTGGGAATGCAGTCTGAATTCCTCCAGATCTGCTCTACCCACACAAGTCGTGCTAAGTGTCAATGACATTATTTACACAGGTGAAGCAGAGGAAGAAGTAAGGGTCTCTGGAGTAGGTGCTCAGGAGGCTGTTCGTACAAGAGTCTGAGGGATATTAATTCACTTCAGTTGAAGTTAAAGTCACCTCACCAGCACCACTAATGTGGTATCAGGCAAAATGGAAAAACAATAGTGATTGATTCTCCAGATTATAAAGGAAAACTCTTTAAAACTTAAAAATAAATCTATTATGTATGATAGTTAAGTCTATAATGCCTTTGCCTGTCAGAACAGTACAACAAATTACTGTTTCATTCATCAAAGGGTTAATTGAATTTTAAATAAAACACTGGAGAAATTCTGTACAGCAGTGAGACATCAATTCGTTAGAGGAGAGAAATCCTTTAATAGCATGTAACTTAAATAGTTTACCACCAAAATGAATTTACTGGATATTGATTGGCTCCCAACTTAGTTTTAATACAGATTAAATATTACAGCTTCATTTCAAATCCTAGGTTAGCTTTTTTTTTTTTTTTTTTTCTCCTCCTATGTTGAAACTTCGGTAATTGGCTCAATATATTTTGGAAGTTAAAGTAAGGATAAAATAGGTGCAGTGAGAAGAGACAGTCTATTTATGATGACTTTCTGTTCTTGCTTGCGAATGATACACTATTGTTTCCTTCTTAGCCTGTGCCTGATGTCTTTCAAAGGAAAATAATAATTCTGCTAAAATTTCCTCTTTAAAAAGCTGTTCCTCTTAGAATAGCTTCATATTTTTTTCCATTTATTTACCATATTACCTTCTGCTGATATCAAAGCTAAATCTTTTGAAACCAAATCAAAGTTTAACTTTGTCAAGACTCAAGAATGTGGGACATTCCAGGATTTTAAATTGACTTCCTTAAACTGAAATGTTCTGGAGCTGGTTTATCATCTGTTATTGTGTCACCCTCCGGAGTGACAGAGCTGAAATGTTTCAGGGAATGTTGGTCCCTGAGTTTTATTATTCCTTAGAAAGCTGTATGGTTTATGTTGCTAGAAATGCTGATCTACACACAACTAATTTGTTAAATCTCATTTTATTTCTCACATTATTCATTGAATTTCCAAATGTTTTCTAATGACTCTAGGAACTGAGAGGGAAGAAAAGATACATGTATATGTGCACCCACAATAAATCCACACAGACGCATACCTCCCAATTTCAGGAAAGTTGTGTCAATTAATGAAGTTGAAACTGACTTTGTCATCGTGGCTTCTAGAGCAATGAGGCCTACAGTGCCAAAAAGGTGGTAATTAGTCTCCACACCTCGTAGCCAGACAGCACGGTTGGTATTCCAAGAAACTGGAGGCCTTATCTTTAGTTGTTAATACTGTGTGCAATATGCTTTCATTATTTAGCATACTCAGTGTCTCAATAATGATGGGGATTGACTTTCTTAATAAAAAGTATGATAAACTAGATAGGCAGGCTAGGCAGGCTTGGTAAGGCTTCTTAATAATCCTGGGTACACAGAGTATGTTTCTTTACTACTTCATCTTTCCTTTGTGCAAGTATATCCTCATTTGAAACACCATCTTAGCTATATTATACTTTATTAAATACCCCAAAATTTTAAGGTGTTTATTTTCCTTATTTTTTAATTTTAAATAATCTGCATAAAGTATGGATGTGTTTATTAAGAAAGGCTCTAATTTTTAAAATGGTAATTGAATCGTACTTCAGAGCATTTGATGGTCTGTTGAGGTTAATAGTGACTCAGAATGAATGTAGGTCTTCGTTTCTCGAGAATTCAGCCTGATGTGAACAAAATTTTTCTTCAACTGCTCAGACTCTAGGATATACTTTTAGTATTAGAGGGTGCTTAAAGCTTTTGGTACATGTGAAGTAATGCATCAACTTCCTTATTGCTCATTTTAGAAGAGGGAGGAGAGCAATGTGACTTAAAATTCGTTCTCTTTGTCCCCAAGTGGCATAACCAATCACCCTGCCTCCATGTTGCAGTCACCTCAATAGCTGACTGTGTACGGATGGACAGCTTAGTGTTACCAACATCAGCTCAGTGAACCATCTAACAAGCTATATGAGGCAGCTAACAAAGTTGAGAGCTAAATGGTCATGATTGAAAGGTTCAGATTTAATGCTGCGCTGTGATGAGCAGTAATGTTTTAACATTTCTAAGCACTGTCTTTCCGGGTGATGTTGTGTTCAACAAAATATCTTTGCATCTGGCTGCAGTGTGAAAAGTTAGTCCTTCTGGTTGTGATTGTGGAGAATCTTTTAAGCTCATACTTTGTGGCATAATTACACAGGAAAATTTAAAAAATCTTCATATTCATTGCAACATGTATCAGCCTTTGCCCACAGTGCATTGGCTACCCCATGCTGGGAGAAGTATCTGTTTAATTTTCATTAGATAAAATTAAAATAGCAGAGTTTCAAATAGCATTAGCTTATACAATTTATATGCCTGCAGGATTTTTGGTTGTTTTTTTTTTGCCTATGTTTATATGACTAAATTTCCATTATACAGTTAATAAATGGTACTGAAATAATGCGCTGGAAACAGCTTTGAAATTAAAGGTTAACAGAACTTCCGGCACTCTACAAGATTCCCTAAAGAGAGGCATCCTTCCCAAACAATGTCTGTTGCTGCTTCTTCCTTCAACATCACAATAGTTCTTGAAAAGTTTTTGGATTTTTGTTCGGTTGTTTTTTTGTGAAAGAGAAAAAGAATATTTACATTTTGATGTGTTTCATGAAGGCAGATAAACATACATAATGGCATTTCTTATCTCCTTCACATACAGCCGTATTGCAGACACTCCGTGTTCCTGGGATGTTCAGGTTTGTGATACTTTTGGATATAAATTTGGCAGCTTTCCTTCGTACATCTTTTCCAGTAACAGCTGCAGCTTCTTTGCCTGTTGTGTTTTCCTTCTGTGATGGGTTGCAGCCGAGTATAGTTATGGAAGATGGCTGTTTCCTCTTGTAAATGTCTAAGCCAAGCAAGTTTGGCTAAGTTTTTGTGCTTCTTTCCTTTCCATTCCCTCTTCTCTCTCTCTCTTTTTTTTTGGCAGTGTGCAATGGGAGCAGTAGCTATTGGCCAAGTTGCCATGGGGGAAAAGACAAAAGCTACAGATGATGAGTATTACATAGTTAATATTGATGTTCTTTTTCTTTTTTTCTTTTTTTCTTTCTTTTTTTTTTCTGTAAGAGAGCATTTTATATGTTATGTCTAAAGCTGCAGGACAGATCTATTTGTGGGATTGAATGGATTCAAGGTCTTTTTTATATTCTAACTTTCCTATGGGGTAGGACTCTGTGCCCTGTAGTGGACTCGAAACAACAGACTGACAGTTTCATGTGTTTTGCAGGCTCCAGGCCTAAGCACTTGGCTTTTGTTTCATGGTCCAGTGTTACAGAGCCCCAGTTCTCAGCTGGCGCAGGTGGCTTGCAGTTACTGGAAACGTTATACACACGTATGTTAATTTTGCATTTCAACCCAGAATCAAAGAGTTGGTCCAGAAAGCTTGGATGGGGTTCCTCTTTCCCTGGAAAGAGAGGAAGTCAGGAGAAAGCATGGCTGTGCTCCAGGGCTGCAGGTGTGTCCCTACTTGCTGCAGGATGCTGGCGGGGACAAGGGTTTGCTCACACCACTGGGCTCTGCCAAATGCCTGAGCTCAGGCTGGACAGTGCGAAGGTAGTGACCTTCAGAAGGGTGTGATGGCCGCGTGGGGGTGCCTGATGTTTAGGGCAGTGCAAGGTTGAAGGAAGGCATTGCTGCAGATACAGTCCTTTCTACAAAGGGTATTTAAGTCAAAATGAAATATCTGGTGCTTTTAGCTCTGGAGATGTGTAATTCAGCCACGTATGTAAACCAGGATGATGACCTTCACAAAACCCTAGGCCATTAGTTAATTTACAAACGTAAATGTTTGACTAGTCATAAACACTGCAAAGGTTAAATGAGCGAAAAGAAAGGACAGGAGATTAGAAGCTTTATGTATGCATAGAAATCACCAACTTCAGAATCTTAATGGTATTTAAATGATTAATTTATATCCAGATTTACATCTGGATACTTCTTTCTTACACATGCTTTCAAACCTATAGCAACATACCAATTTATACCTGCAGGCACAGGTTCGACAGCACCAGGTTCATGGTGTTTCCCATTGCTAGAGGTCTGTTTGTTTTCGTTTTGCATTTATTCACTTAAAATACAAATAATATATACAGAAGTCTTTATCAGCAATGAGGGTGTCTTAACAATACTATATTACTTATTCCAAGAAGTAAGAAATCCAGTTGCATTCTTTTTGTTATTTATGTAGTAGAATCTAAAAATGAATATATTTGTAAATATACTTTACTGGAAGATAAGAAATCAAACCTACCTTCCAGTTCAGATTTAATTATTACAGGACTTAAGTGAGATTTTTACATACATTTGGGAGTTTCATACTCCCACTAAAATTGTTCTAAGCTATCTCTGAAATGAAGATTGCCAAGTCATGTAGGTGCTTCGGAGTATTTTACCCTTTTTCTTCCCACACTTCAGTTGTTTATGTGCACTGACTTGCGTGATTAAATCTATTTGCATGAATTCTTCTTTCCAGAATGATCTCTGGAAAGGAGCTCTGAAGGCTGTCTCTGTCCAGTACTGTGGTTCCAGAGCAGCTTTCCTTCCTTCCTGTGTAGCATCAGCAGGGAATATTTTTGAAAAACCATGGCTTCTAGGCAGTTTGGACCTCTACCAGCAGCCCCTCCATCCCTATGTATGCTCTGCCCTTTTTTGCACACTTCAGACAGGGCAAAGACAGTGCTTGCCCATTTTTCTCTTCTGCACTGGTCTTCAGTTCCTGCTCTTCCTCCAGAGGCTGAACTGGACCAGTGGTCCCACTGCTGAAGGATCGCAGCCCCTGCCTTGCCTGCCCATGGTGGTCCCTGACAAAGCTGGTGGGCTTCATCTCGTCTGGGAGACACAGGCACTGCGTGTAGGTCGGCACAGCAGCCTCCAGAGTGGGAGGGAGCTCCTCAGGCAGGGTACCGAAATAACCAGTCTGTACTGCTTGCCATTGCAAGGTGGGCAGGTATCGCAGTGATCGATGACAGAGAAAAGGCTGCGCAGTTACAGTGACAGTGATGAAGACCTCTTGAAATTTAAAACAACAACCGCCCCTTACCTGCATTACTCTTGATGCTGTTAGCAATGCAGATTGTGTGATTAGATAATGGCTTGTAGAGTTTTTTTTCTAGTGTTTAGCTTAGCGTTAAAAATTTGTCCCCTATGTCCTCCAACATCTATCATTTTTAGCCTAGTAATTCAATTAATTAAATAAAACGTACTCTTTAAAATAAAATTTTACCTATTAGAACATTGCTCTCTAGCTAAATTGTAATAAATGTTATATATTTTCTGACTTTACAAAACTAGCATCCTAATGATAAGGAAATATCATGAAAAGATTCACGGTATATTGTAGTCCTTACATTTTTAGCAAGCTAACGTTTTCACTATAATTGGTAAGCTACGCTCTGACTTTGATTTACTTTCTCTATAACTACATTGATTTCTGTAGCCTAATATATATTTAATTAGCAGGGATGTGATTGCAACTAATATTATAGAGCTTTTAAAGGACAATAAATTCCAGAGTGTGTTTTATAGATTCTTATAATTTTTTTTTCTACTTCAAATATTTTGACCACTGAGGGAGGTGTAATTTATCTTATTGTTAGACTTCCATCCATACAACTCCAGTTGTATTGGGACTGACGGTGTGTTCACATCCTCCAGAATGTATTGCAACATAATTCTCTATTTGTATACTGTTATTTAATTTATAAACAAATTTTTAAGGGAAAAGGTTGCCTCCCCTTGAAATTGAAGCTGGTACACACTTCCTAAAGCTCCAACATGGCTCAGTTGACTTGGAAAAGTTTGCAGTGTACAGCCAGCATGGCTCGCTCGAGGAAAACTGCAGAGATAACTCAGAAAAGAATTTGTCCTTCAAGGCAGTGTTTGGGATGTACAAGGAGGAGATTATTTGATACCAAATCTAAGTGATGGTCGCAGAAAAGCATGGGGCAGTGTGACTGTATAGGAGCTGCACTATCCAGGACAACTGCAACCCGTGCTGGTATCCAAAATCACACGGTGAGGGCAGCAAGGAAAGTTACAGTTTTACAGGAGTGTCCTTGCAAGCAGGCATGTCATCTGGAACTCCTTCAGCATAGACTGCAGTATTTCTTCAGGGATGTTGGTGGATAAGCAATTAACCTGTTTCTGTCCCTTCATGCTCTCAAATGACAGAATGCCGGGCAGGTGCACGCAGGGCTGGTGTGGATACCCTTCCTGTGCCTCGGACATGCATCTGTCTGCAGCTATCCAGTGGGAGGGTGTGGAGAAGATGGGTCAGACTGCTCTTCAGGAACATGCCGCAACAGGCATGGGTAGAAACACAAGTAATTTCTGTTCATACAGTAAAAAAAATTGTTTGATAAATGCTGGAACCAGGACCTGGAGTGGATATGAAGTCTCTGTCCTTGGAGAAACTGAGAACTTGAGTGGATGCAGTCCTAAGCAGCTGGGCCTTATCGGGTTTGAACAGAATCACACAGAATCACAGAATTTCTAGATTGGAAGAGACCTCAAGATCATCGAGTCCAACCTCTGAACTGTGTGTTGGACTAGATAACCTCCACAGGTCCTGTCTGATACCAGCTATGTTGTGCATCTAGAGTAGCTTTTGTACCAATAACCTGCGTGTTTTGCTTACGTTCAGAATGGGGCTTTAGTTACTTTAGTTCTGGCTTGTAATGCTAGTTCCTGGTTTTGACTATTTATGCCATGGTATATTTAACAAATCATGTGAATATGGCAGGAAATAATTACTGTTTTATAGAATTGGACTGAAATTCTAATTTTGTAATTCAGACGTCTTAGCAGTAAGGTAATGCTTACCTTCGGTTGCAGATTCCTATTGTATACTTTTATTTTTTTTTTTCTGTGTTGGTGAACAGTGTTGAATCTTTCGCTCTGAAATCCCTGAACAGTTAAATACCCCTGCCTGATGATGAGAGAGTTCCCAGTTAGAGGAGAGAGAAGGAGCTTTGAAAGGAGGAGGTGTGTGATTTAGCTTGACTAATGCTAATTTGGATTTATGGAAAGAGATGAGGAAGTCAACACCAAGCAGAGTGGCTGCGCATGGCAAACGTGCTAGATCAGTTATTGCCAAGTATGGTAGAGAAAATGAAGAAAAAAAAAAAAGTGGCTTAGAAATTTATTTTCCAGTCTCTGCTTATCAACATGAAACATCTGCTTCAGCTGCACTGGCTCCCACTGACAGTCAACATTACTGATACAGTGAAATTGCTACTTACATGCAGCACAACAGCACTATGCTTCCCTGAGCTGCATTGTAATAATTTATTATTGTACGCGTGTGATGTAGGGTGTGTTGCAGGTTAAAATGCAAAGGGTTCCAGTGCACTTGGATGAGCATCACATATGGAAATTAGCATTGGCACAATTAATTTTTGTTTGTTATAGTCTTAATGTTGCTAAGCTACAGAAGGAAATGGATCACACTGAGGAAATCTACAAGTTGCCGACTGTTTGCACTGAATCTTTTTAAATGTTACACTAATCGTGTGCTATAGCTTAGCTTTTATTTAGTGTAAATAAAATGGGGTACGTTTTAAAAGCCTCCATCTGAGTTTAAAAATATTCCTGTCTTTACTTGTTATGAGAATACGTGCACCTAAAAATAGCAAAACAAATAGGCTTAAATCAGCATCTTTGTCAAAGAAGTTTGGTCAGACATGTATAGACGTGAATATGATCAACTCTTGCGTAGTGTGAAAGAACAATACCATTTTTTTTTTTAAGAATTACAGTTACTTCATATCTAAATAAACTAGTTTCACAGATACCACAGTCCAAGTTCATACCTGCAAATAAACACAAGCTGAAATACTTTATGTTAATAATATGGCTTCCTAAGTTGAAGTGTTTTACTTACCCTATGAATTCCCAGAGCAGCCATGAAGTATTAGAGCTTGAAATATAAACGTTAAGTGCTTACGGTTTCATACGCTGACAAAATGGCCTAACACCGTTCAAAAGAAGATGGGTGAAATCTTGACCTCAAGATGGAATAGAAGCAATCTGTGACTTCTGTACGTCCATATCTTCCCCCCAGAATATCTCGTGGTACTTTTGTAACAAAACTACAAAACGGGGCTTGATTTTCTTTTGATTTTTCTTCTCACATTCACCATAGATTTAGTTTAGTTCCATGATAACATAAGCCCTTATTTGATGTGAAATTGCTAAAAGGACAAGACTTTGATGGTGTGCTTTTGCTTAATCTATGGTTTGAACTGTTTAGGGAAAAAAAAAATTACAAAATCATTATAGATAGCAAAATTTCTCATATGTTAGTAAAATAATTATAGTTGTCTAATGATTAAAAATAGTAGTGAATGTATGAATTTTGTGAAATATTTTTCTTGTTTATACTTCTGAAAAAATGCAGGATTTGAGCCTGAAAGTACAGTACTGGTTCAGAGAACCTCTCACTGTACTCAGATGGATATCTACAGCTTTTTTGCACTGCAGAGATGAGTCTCCTTGTATTACTGTGTTTTAGTTTACTTGTCAGTGCCTTATTTTAGAAGACAAGGAGTATTTTGAAGAGTGATGGACTTTTCACCTGCATTTCCTAAATTTCCTAAATAACAATAGTTCTAAACTAATAAGTCTAATGAAGTAGATACAATTGCATTAAATTCTACAAAAGTTTGATTATCAGACTTTGATTTTATATGTTGTGTAAAATATATGGTTTTCATTTCAGGGCAAATCAGAGGAGATACTTAGATGGTATGTCTTCCAGACATAATTAAAATTATACTTAATATTAAAATAATTTATTAATTATTTCTAGGAAAGGTAACTCATCCTTAAATAGATGTATTCTCCTTTAGCAGTGGAAGCTATTACTTGACAAATAAGGATTTGCAGTAAACTGAGTATTTATCATAGAGCAAAATATGAATCAATTATTTAAACTGTTGTTATATTTTAAGTCTGTGAATATAATATCTTCACAGATGATTTATTTTGCGGATGCTTAGACATGCCATTCAGTATCACATGGGAGTTGGTCTCGGAAATCAATTTGTGGCTCTTAAATATTAGATAGTTTTAATTTCCTAGAAGGAGTAAGAACCCATATGTGCTAACAAATATCTAGGTGAAGATTCCTTGACCTGAAGGATGCAAAAAATCAGTACATGGTTAGCACATGAGACAACTCAGTCAGAGCCAGTAATGAACCCACTACACACACCGCATGGTTTCAATTACAGCTTTATATGACTAGACGGCATGGTGCCAGAAACAAAAGATTGAAACAATTTAAATGATTCTCTTCTTCATGGTTCAGATACTTGAGCCTCTGCTTTCTGTTCCCTTCTTAATGTTCACTTTCATCTGTGCAGAACGCAGACTTGGAAAATAGGAATTCAGTGTTTGAATATATCGGATGTCATCTTGTTAAGGAATGCTGTAGTGTGATCTGGTAATATATCAGTTAATTATTTGGTGTGTGAAAGGTGCCTTCAAGGTTTATATGCTCAAGGTCAAGAAGTATTTTTGGAAATTGTCTAATTTGTCCCGGTCAAAATTAAAGAAGTTCTTCTAATAGGTACTTAACCGCATAAAGGTTGTAGTCCCCTCTTCATGTAATTACTTTGCAGTTAAATCGCTTACACCTCCAGCAGCGTCAGCTCTTCACCACCCCCACAGCCAGAGGGAGGAGGGAGGCTGGCCCTTGTGCCACTTGTTAGGATATCTTAGTGCCTGTTCCTCTTGGTGAAGATGTCTTGCTGTCCAGCATGCCTCTGAGAAATAGGAATAATTGTTTTAGCTGGTGGAGATCCCCCAGCCAGCACTTGTCGGTGGTTTCCCTGCTGCACGATGCTCAGGTCAGGCTGCTGGCAGACACTCCACTCGGTGCTTTGCTTCCCCTCAGCCAGGTCCTTGAGCCGGTTGCCTTAGTGCTCCCTTTCAGCCACTGCATGTTATCATAACGACAGCTTAGGAGAAACCTGGAATAGGAACGTCTTCGCAGATTCCTTGCCCCCAACAACTAGCCTTCCCAGGCTTACACATCACCTTCTTCTGCTGGTGCGAGGGGATACTGCAGTTGCATAGCAACTGATTTTTTGGCATTGCCATACACTCTGTGAAAGAGACTGTGTGCAGAGCCATCTGGCCCAGGGTGCCCAACAAAGAGGGACATCATGGCATTCAGGGGATGCAGAGTCGGCCTACAGACCTTTTCTGTGGGGATTCGTCTCTATTATGGAGCTGAGGGCTGAGGAATGGAAGGAGAATGCATCACTTTATCCATCACTATTAAATGTTTTCTAAAGCCTCTGAGTTCACTTTTAAAGGAAGCAATGCTTTCTGATATCCTCATTTTATTTTATTTTTATACGGGCTGTTTAGGCATAATAGATTTCCATTTGTAAAGCTTGTTAAAATCGAAGAATAATATAGTCAGGCTTCCAATTGCAACTCAGCTGAATTATTGTTGTAATGATTGAGTGAAGCAGGAATTGTAGGGTATTTGGTGTTTTCTTAAAATGAAACCGTCTATTTTAATTGAAAGTACGCAGATGTGTGCAGAAGGTATGCCTTAATGTGTAGGTTGCTAGATTTTCCTTTATATAAAACCTATTTTCTTTGTGCAGCTGGAGCAAATGAATCAAGAAATATTGAAAAGGTAATCTCTTACTTGCCTACCTGTACCAGCATTTTATAACATTTTGCTTTATGAAGTTATGTTGATGCTTATAAAATCCAGTGATACGCATTTGCTTTTAAAAAGTCATATTGGACTGTATTTAATCAAGCTCATTTTGTCAGTCACTTAGAGTTGCCTCTGTTTAATTTCCAGTTTTATAAAGGACTACATTGTCAGGGTTATAGGAATGATCCTGAGTAGGGAAATTATATATAAGTGTATATATATAGGGAAAAAAAAAAAACAACAACTGCTGTTTCCCTGCTGTTTATTGCTGTAAGCTGCTTAGGATTTCCCAGGAGGACTAAGAGTTTGAGGAAACTTCTGATGAATGAAAAAAAAAAAAAAAAAGAAAAAGCTTTGGAAACCATAATCACCATCCTCAGACTCCTTATGAAGTAATCTCCAGATTATTAATATCTATATTAATATCTAGTAATTTGGGGAGTAAAGAGTTGCATATCAATTTGTGGCAAGAATTCTAAATTGCAATTGCTTTTCTGCCTCTATTTATATTTGCCAAGTCATGAAGTCTTGTGATATTTCCTTATACTTGTTTGGATAGCATTTAGGTAACCATCAGTATGTCTTGACTAGCTTTTGCTTTCTGTATGAAATCTATGGTTTCACGATTTTTCTAAAGCTGTTGCTTTCATGCTTTCCATTACCACTATTGCGCTTGTTTGTCTTCTAGTGGAAGATAAGCCTGCCACATGTATACTGTGTGGTATACAGTGTTTGACATTTTAGAGCTTACTTTATCTGGCCAATATGTATCTTCTTATAAAATGTTTCCTTTCTTCTGTTGCCTATGTTCCTTAAAAGTCTAAAAGTTCCTTAAAATATCTTCTTTTTTTTTTTTTTTATAAATAGTTGGAAAATATTATAAATGCCTTGATAAATATGGCTCTGGGGATGGAACCTATAATAAATCTTAATTCCAAAAATCTAGTCTCTTCAATATCTGATTTCCCATGTATGAGCCTTGTGACAATATGCCTTCTCTTTAATCTTGTCTACCTTTTGCCTATTTTTTTTTTCAAGACCAACTATAACCTGATGTCTAAGTTTTTTCATTCTTGATTTCTGTTTTTCAGTCATCACAACTATTTTGTAGTTGCTTGAATTCAAAGCATGGCAATCGCTCCTTTGAGTTTATTTAACCTGCTCTGAAATTGACATGTATCATTTCTTGTACCACAAAATGTGGGATCAGGATGATAACTGTTTCATCTTTGCTAGTTTAAATTAAATCCAACTGCTTCTTCTTGCTCTTACATTAAACATATGTCATGTAACTATGTGGTTCCTTCCTTTCTGGAAAATAATTTTGACTTCTGAAAAAGGTTGAGAGTAAAAATATGTAAGGTGACCTGACCTGGGAAGTCCATGAGGAATTTGAAGTGCTTTTGGACTTTAGACTTAAGCCTTCATATCTAACTTATGTCTCTACTTATTTCAGTAACCTTCCTTCTGCAGTCTTTATCACTGGCAAAAAGTTCTACATGAAATATGTAATTCTTGGCTTATCTGTAACTTTGAACAAAATGACACTTTAAAAAAACTTTTAAAAATACATCATCAGTTTAATTTCTACTAGAAATATCAAGTTAAGATAAAATGGATTCATCTGTACTTCTGAAAACAAAGGAGAAGAAAATAACAGAGAAACAAGTCTCTTTGTTCTGTGTGAAAGAGAATACTTAATCACGCATCAGCAGAGAATTAAAAAACATAGAAATACATGAAAGTATTCTTTTTTCCTTCACTGAACAAATTAATTCCAGCAATGAAAAAACTACAAAGTGCTGTTTAAAAATAAAAAAGTATATATATTAAGTTTAATAAACAGGCCCTAACATAGCTAAAATGAGACTCCAAAAATCAGCTAGCAACTAGCTATTGGTTTTGAGTCTCATCAGCTTGAAATACATATCAAACAACTTTCTTGTAAAAACAAAATTGTGAAATATTTCTATATCCATGTTTTTCTGAGACAGCCTCACAGTGAAAGCTTCAGCATAAATGTCAAATGGGTGCTCTCTCCAGTTTAATTCATTTCATAGCTGAAATCTGACCAAATATGGATGTCTTAAACCACCTAATAATACCCCTTGTAATGTTCCTCATAATATTATTATTGTGCTTTTGTAAGATAGGTAGGAATAATATTCAGTACTCACCAGGAAGTAACATTTGTCTGTTGCTAGATATGCTGACAGGCGTAGAAATAGGATATAAAGGGAAGAAATTATTACCAGGCGGGTGAAAAGGATGCAGGATAATTACCTCCTTATCCCCCTGACCTACAAGAGAGCAATATGTTGCAGAAATATAAGGGATATAAGCTTATCTTGCAACTGGGGGTCTTCAAGAAGTTCCACCATTTATACTGTGTACTCATGCCCTTCTCCCTTTTTGGTAATAGGCTGACCTTAAACATGATATTCAAGGAATAATCACTGAAGTAAATAAGCAGATATGCTCATTCAAATCCACCTTTAAAAAACAAATTTAATAGTATTTTCCTAAAATTTATGACTGTGGACTGGACTGGAAGGTCCTCCACAAAAAAAAAAAAAAGATCCTTCTGAATTTCTGGTGAGCATGTTGCTGGTACAGACTGAATACCTTCCACTTCCCGAGAGGGACAATAATGAGAGAGGAGGTACGGCCAGGGCACGTCTGGACTCAGCAGTGTTAAGTGAGTGCATAATGACCCAAGGGAGAACCATTACCAGCCAACACAAGCAGGAAGTTGTTCTGCAATTTATGGAGATGAAAATCGGGTTGAGGAGTAGAGTACTGAAAAATTGTGGAATTTGCCCTTATTTCTGTATCTAACTGATTATATTAGGAGTTAGTTCTTGGTTGCATTTTTCTGCTGATTTTATTCAAATGCAAAGACCATCTTTCAGTAAAAATTTGCCCTGTAATGTCTGAGGTTATATAAGGAAGAATTTGGGCTGATGTGAATTTTCCCTAAGCCACGAGAAATAGAGAAATACCCATTTTATTAACTTTCCCTAGCATGGGTGTGTGTACTAAGTGTTTCTCTCTAACATGCTACTGGTATTTTCTGCAATTTAGGGGATTTTTTTTTCTCTGTCATATTATACACAGTTGATTAGACTACAATAGATCAGAATAGATCAGATCTAGCCTCATGACTAAAATTTTGTGCCAGGTTAGCTTCTCTGGCTTGCCAGTTTAATTGTCCTGAACCACCTCAATACTCGAAGATAGTTTATTAAGAAGAAAAATGTATGGCAAAATGGAGCTTTATATGTTGTTCACAGTCTGGATGAGTAATGGGGATTCACATTGCTGACTATTTTAATCTGTTTCTGTTCACTGAGCAACACCCATTGGCTTTTCAAGGTGTGTTGTGTTTTGTTTTTTTTTTTGTGGTCTTCTGTCAATATTGTTTATAGCAAATCAGAACTTTATTGTATGGTTTAGTTTCAAGTATTTATTTTAAGCTTGCAGTTGGTGTGGTTTTGACTTCTGCTAGTGAGGGCTGGCAGCAATTGATGAAAAAAAAGATTAGATTACCGTTTAATGATGACGTCTTCAAAAGCCCTGGAGTGACTGCAGGAGATAAGTCCCGTGGAAAATCAATGAAACTTAGGCTCCAAAGCCAGTTAGGTGAGTAGAAAATGTTGCTCTAATGACCTAAATGTTCATTTTCTCTCTTGCTATCTCTGTGGTAATATACAAGGGAGAATGGGTCTATGTAAAAATGTCTGGCATCCCTGAACATTTTTAGGCTGTTAAAAATCTTGAGTGCTAGATCTTTGTCTGATTATGAGCTCTTGCTCTTACCTAACTTGAACAGCAGTGGGCTAACTCATTTTTTAATGTAGAAACTGAAGAAAAAGTCTTCAAAGGAAGTAGTAGCTATTCAGATAGCAAAGAAAAAAGATGTATTATAAATGATACACGTTATTAGCTAGTTGTATTCTTAAAGTTCTTGGTTTTATCGTCCCTAAAAGATTGTTCTTTAGCACTGATGCTCATTTCATAGATGTACTCGATGTTTGTTCCTGTCATACAAAGAGGACACAATTTTCTCTTGCAGCTTGCTGGGCATCACAGATTTCCAATTCCTAGGTGGAGGTTTGAGCTCAACCCCCTGAATCATTTATGTGGTTATTAGATTTCTATCATGTGAACCCTTTGGGGAATCTGTTATTCTCCTTTCCAGCCTCTTATGCATCAAGAGGATGCGTTTGCTGCTACTAGTCCCATGGCACAAGCATTCAAATAACAAGGAGGAGAAGGGGGGGGGGGGTGGGATGGGGGATAGGAAGCTAGATTTTAGTCCTGCTAATATTGTTTTCCAAGAGAGATGTGAGGAGTTCAGTCATATGCACAAAGTTGTGTGTGCAGACAGCAATGTGACAGATATGTTACCTTGATACTTATCTCTGTCTTGTGAGCTGTCCATTGAGATATACTCCTCTGTTACTGAGCAAATAATGGATTAAAGGTTTATTTTCTGCCTTGTTATCAGGTGGTATAGCACAGGAACTGTTCCTAGTCTTTTGTATTCTACTATTTTCTACTCCTTCTTTTTTCTTTATAAATATATGTGTTTTTGCAACACGTTGCATTCTTATCATTACTAGCAATCAATATATATACATTCTTTTTTTTGCACTGTGTTCAGCTCTAGGACCCCTGCACAAGAAGGACATGGTCCTGTTGGAGCAGGTCCAGAGGAGACCCTGGGGCTGGAGCACCTCTCCTATGAGAGAGTTGCTGAGGGAGCTGGGGTTGTTCAGCCTGAAGAAGAGAAGTTCTCGAGGGAGACCTTACAGTGGCCTTCCAGTACCTAAAGGGCGCCTACAGGAAAGCTGGGGAGGGACTCTTTGTCAGGGATTAGAGTGATAGGACAAGGGGTAATGGATTTAAACTTATATAGGGTAGCTTTAGATTAGATATAAAGAAGAAATTGCTCACTCAGAGGGCGGTGAGGCCCTGGCCCAGGCTGCCCAGAGAAGCTGTGGTGCCCCATCCCTGGTGGTGCTCAAGGCCAGGCTGGATGGGGCTGGGGGCAGCCTGGGCTGGTGGGAGGTGTCCCTTCCCATGGCAGGGAGGTGGAACTGGGTGGTCTTTAAGGTTCCTTATAACCCAAAGCATTCTGTGATTCTGTATTAGGGAGTACATCAACCAGTGACTTACCTGACGCATGGCGGTGATACAAATAACATATAAAGGAGAAAATTAGTATCAGAGATGTGGGAGCAAGTGCCATCCTTTTTAAAGATATGTAATCCCTTTTGTTAGCAGGCACTGTAGCAAGTGATGTGACTCAATGGCTAAGTGACACATCGTTCAACTGATGTTCTAACTTCAGTCAGACTCTCTGTTTAAGGTAAATGACAAAGGAAAGTCTGGAGAAATCTCTAAGATCTGATCACTATTCCTGTAACTGAGATGCTATCTATAACCAAGGCAGGTGTGCACACAATGTCTTCATTTAGTGCATTTCTAGAGCACGTGACACAGAAGTGAGACTGTGAAAATTGGATTTGTTCTCCCTTAATAGGAAACCTTATTTCTGTTCATAGCTACCTAACTGGGGGACAGATCTCCCAACTTTAAGACAAAAGGCAGTGGATGCAAACTGAAACATGGGAAATTCGAAGTTGGTGCAAGGAAGAACATTTATTGTGAGGGTGGTCAACAGGTTTAGAGGCACGGCTTTCTCCATCCTTGGAGACACTCAAAGCTCCACTGGATGATGTCCTGAGCATCCTGCTGTGTTTGGACCTGCTTTGAGCAGCAGGTTGGACTAGATAACTTCTGGAGTTCTTTGCCAATAAATGCGATTCTGTGAATCTTTGGTATGTCCATGTGTTTGAAGAAAGTTAATGTCTGGATCTGCTTATACTTGGCAGTATGACCTGCTGCTGCTTTGGGTTAGGCTTTTTAAACCTGTGTTTGAACTTAGGCTGTGATATTTTTTTCCTGTGCAGTGGCACAGGAAAAATGTAGAAACAAATTATTGGTTTGAAAAGAAGGAGACAATACACTTAGTGAGTTACTAGCTCTACCGGAGTACTGGTGTATGCATAAACAAGAAAAGTCTGTACTTTGTGGGGTAGTAGTCCCCATTGTATGGTAGTGAAATAGCATCAAATGTAATGAGTAACTTTTCTTTCTTAAGTATTACTTTGATGAATTTATTACAAGCACTTTCCTTACAAACTGGAGAAGGAAACAGAGCGATAACGAGTGATTTGTCCAGGGCTGCATAAGGCTGTCAGTGAGCTGGGCAATAAATCTGGGAGTGTTCAATTCTGAGCGTACTGCAGCTCGGGCCATCCTCGCTGTACATTGTCAGACCAGTGCAGTGACAGAACAAAACAACCCTGTTTGGTGAATAGAGCTTTATGTATTATTATGCTGAACGTTTTGAAATGATGCTTCAAAGAGCAGGGGAAAGTGTGCATAGCTACATAGATCAAACTAAAGGACTTGATGAATAAAAGCAAATCTTATCTTAATTGCAGCTAGCTTGTCAACGATGGATGCTTGAAATAGAATATTCTATGTCTGTTCAACAGTCTTCTTTTTGTCTAGTTTGGTACGCTGACTTTCTTACCTCTTTTGTCATGAATTCAAATTCAATTGGGATAAGAAGCGTAGTGCAAGATTGCAGTGATCGTGATTGTAGAAATCATTCTGTGTCATTACAAAGGGGCTGAAAACCTCATCCTATCTTCATATCTCATTTTTAACTATGCATCAAATCATCTTGCTACCTGAGTATTAGCTATGATAAACTTGCTGTTACTGCATTGTTACCCTTCTAGAAAGTTTTAGTGCTGTTGTAATAAAGATATACAGGTACAAAAATGGGCACAAATCAGAAGAAAAATTTAAGGTGTTGTTTTAAAGAAAAATAAAAGATTGTGTTCTTTCTTGTGGAGTTAAGAAATTATCTTCATTATTTAAGTCTGTGGGGACGTATTTGTTTTGAGGGCAACTGAGATCTATTGTTTTAGGAAAAAGGTTACTCTGGACAAATACTTCTGGTGAAGTAGGGATTCCTCTTAAATGAAGAATACAAAAGCTAACATTTGTTGAAATGTAATGATTCATTTGAATGACCAATTTTCTTAATGTTTTTTTTTTTTTTTTAAACTAAGATCACAAAATGATTAATAGTTTAATCCAGCCTGCATTTATATTACATTATAATTCTGCATTATATATTCTCCGATGTCACAGAGCTGAAAGTTCAAATTGGATTCGTTTTCATTATCAAGTTAGGGGTGGGGAGCTGTAAATTATTCACCTCCACTGAGACCACATTTATAAATCTGTTCTAAGGAAAGTAAGAAAGACTTCTATAATGTCTTGAAGATACTAATTTGTATCTGGACCGAGGCTGGGTATCCTTTCACCATTCACATTCCCTTTACTGCTATTAGCAAAAGGCTATTTCTTTCCAAGTAAGTTCTTCTAAGATGTCTATAACTGTACTTTTGCTGGAAATATGAAAAACTAGTTGAATTTAATTAAGACAATCAGTATGAACAGTTTGTGTGCATCAGTAAGTCCTATGATCCATAACATGATCCTCTGTAACAGCAGACCTTATGGTTCTTGTACATAACGGAGATCTTGTACCTTTGTGGCCTTAGTTTGTGGTTTTTGTTGTTCCTTTTAATGTAAATATATAACATTTTCTGTTAAAGAGGATGAGCCTGTTTTTGAAAGTTCCTAAGACCTTTTAAGAATATTTGCATGTAGAAAGGATGAAATGAATTAAAACCAGAGTATGTACGTGTTGTCATTACTGATTCATTTTTTTGTTTTGAAAGCCCATTGGTTTAAAATGGATTGCAAAGTACTGGAAAAAGTTAGTAAAGTCTATTACAGTTGTCTAATTGTATAATGTATTTTCAGAGTTTACATGGTATATAATGGATCTCATCAGATCCAAATGTGGGGCTGTAACTTTTGCTTTTACGTTGTGTTAATTTTTTTGGAAGACAGAAACATCAACATCTTTTTATTCCTTTAGCTATTATATGTTATATTCAGAATGTCATTCGGAAGTCTTGACCTAGGAATTTTCATTTTAGATACTATAAAACTGAAATATTTATGAGAAGGGTATGGCCAAAGATTTGTTTTTAAAACCTGAAACATGATCATCATAGGCCCATCGTTCTTTTTGCCCAGCTGTTACAATGGTACTAATGCACTGAATTGTTGCTTATTGGCTTTCATTTGTCTTTGGAGTGTATGCTAATACCTGAATGTCAAGGGCTTTAGGAAAAATAGTATGATGTGAGATAATGACTTTGGCACAGCAAATGCGTATATATTTTTATTACTTTCACTAACCTGCTGGTTCAGCCAAGTAAACACTCCTGAAGAGTAACCAGTAGCTTCTGATTGCTGCAATCATACCCTTCTCATGAGGCGTAAGTATCTTTGGCTTTGAACATATTCGAGGTTGGAATGAACAGCACTGTAGCCTACAGCATACAGCCAGACTTCTAATTTTAAAACAGATAATATGCAGTAGCGATACAGTTTGTGTTAAAATAGCACAATTGTTGATATCTGCCCAGTTAACTATGAAGAAGAAATGTAAGAAGTATAACAGACAGAACACTGTTGTTGCCTAGTTCACTGTTGATTTTCTCTACCTATACAAGGTACTTGTTTTTCTGGTTAAAAATGTGAAGCCAAATTCTGCTGTGTTATGCCAGGGTAAACTCAAGGTAATCCTCCCGATTCTCTTTTCACGGTAGTGTACTTTCATCCAGTCTTGCCTGCATAGCCAAGCCTCTGCTGCTATTAAGATGCCAGGATAGACATGGCCCCTTGGACTCGGGTGGAGCATTTTACAAATATAATTGCACTACCTTTCCTAACAATGTAAACTAAATCTGAAAAAGTGTGTTTCTTCTGTCAGCTTAGATCTGCTTCATGGGTTTTCCCAGTATATCTGTGCCAGCCAGGTGGTCTGATACTTCTCTGTTTGAATCAGAGGCTACAGTGACAAAACTAAGAAGCATGAACCTGAACCAAGTTTAGATTTGGACAGGTCTCCCTTGAAATGTTTATTCTATTCTACCATAATTAAAACATGATTTAAATGCTCTGCATTCTTGAAAATCAAGCAACTGAAACATGCAGGTTTGTTTTTCACCACATACATTTTCTGACCGTCATCAACGTGTATAAACTGTTTGTCTTGTTGGATTGAATTGGAGATCATTTGCATTCATAACAGTGAGATCAGTTAGGAAAAATTCTTAGCTCAGATGATTTTTACATTTTTGAGTAGTTCTGTTGATTTAACGCTGAAAACTCAGAGAAAAGTTGATCAGTTTATCTTAGACTGTATGTGGATTTAGTAGAATTGTCCAAAACTGGATAGGGAAGATATTTAACAGTGATAAACTGTGAAATAAAACAAAACAAACTTCATTTTTTCCAAAATAAGGTGAGCTATGAGTTTTTTCTTACATGCATGATACATTAAATACCTGCCTATTCAGCTTTTTGTGACTCACTTAACTGTTCCAGCTTTGTATATAAAGAATGACATGTTCCCTGACATCTGGGTTAAGGTGAGGCTATTGTATCTGTCAGTTAACCTCTTTTTTGTCAGCCTGCCATGCTGATAATTTTCAGTATATGGTAGAGTCATTAAGGTATTCTCTGTCCTCTGGCAGAATGAAAAGTTACGTTTCCTATTCAGTATGAACACGTTTTTCATTTTCTCCACAAATAGGTATGGTAGATTGCTTCTGATGTATAAACTCTATCCCAGTACATCCAAGGTGCAAAGCATACTTCCTCCCTTTCTCACAAGTGATTTTTTTTTTTCAAATTTTGTTAATAAGTAGAGCAATAACTACTTATTTAGTAGTTACTATAATGGAAAATTTATTACAGTGACAATGTTTGTGAGAAAGGAATGTCTTAAATATACTGTAAGGTATTTCAGAAATACATAAAATACTTGTCACTTTACATATGTTTTCAGCATATTTCACTTCTTTATAGTTTGAATATTAAATTAGTGACATTTGAAGTGTCCTCCCACTTGTTGTGGCTTCTTGTAAGTTATTTGGTTTAAAGGAATTGTTTTTCATCACAGACTTATGTTCCACTCAGAGACTCAAATGCAGTTGAGCTCTACAGTATATGAACGATTGCAGATTTTTAAAAAAGAAGAGTTTTTGAAGGTGTCTGTGTGTTCAGTTAAATTTTTGAATTAATAGGAACATCAAAGATACAGCATCTGGGTCAGAGAAGGACCTCAACACAACTGCTGTTTGAAGCCTTTCATTCTTGACCTCCAGGACTGTAATAAACTTTTAAATAATTTTCAAGGGCACTTGAGATACTCTGTCAATTAAACTGCCATGCAAGCCCTTTTCCTGTTGGCCTGTAGCCATTATTTAATACAGTCATTAAAATTTAGTTTTAGAAGATACTGCATTGCACATGAAGTTTTTTCATCAAATGGCTTTGCCTACCAAAAGCAAAAATGGATGGGAGGAAGAATATGTATTAAAAAAAAAAAAAAAAAGAAAAAAAAGTTGTATTGTTTAGAGGAAGATTTTGAGAGAATATACATCTCAGTTACACTGTGCTTTTGTATTCAGGTACTTAATCTGCATAGGTCAGATGTGATGAAGGTATGCATTGAGCTTCGTAGGACATGTAATACAAATAAAACCAAACCAAAACAACAACAACAAAAAAACACCTGCATACACTGAATTCTTTTTACATTTTGGAAATCCTTCTGTAGAGCATGCTGTACTGTACATACAATCTAAGATAGGCCTGCTGAAGGCTCAATTTTGAAATATATTACCAATATTATAAAACAGAATAGTCTGATGAAACCAGTATTCTTTCTTCTGGAAGAAAAAAAGTTCTCAAGTGAAGAGTGAAGTAGTGAAGGGTATAAGGAATTGTTGTCTTACAGGGTATTGCTGCAGGAAACAGTAGTGACCAAAGAAGAGAAGGACTTGCGTGCTGTTTCTTGTTCTGTGACTGTCATGACCTTGGGGATACTTTTAAATCTTTTTTTTTAATTTTTTTTTTTTTTTAAATCTTGTTTGTATTGTAGGATGGCAGTAGTAGCAGTGATATCTGCTAACCACAAGAATGCTTTGAGCTGTAGGACTGTGTATGTTTGTTCCCTGTCCTTCAGTGGAGCATACTATGTATCTGCACAATTATCCTTACTGGATAGTGCCATTTGTCAGTGGGGGCTGATGTGCTGGTTCCACTCAACAGGCTGCAGTAGTTCTGTATGATTTGTGCATCTTCAGTTCACCTTTGTCAGTAGTTAAGATCCCTTTATCTTCAATTCAAACAGTGATGACACTATCCAAATAAAGAAGCAGGAGTGTTTGGTAATGTACCAGTCACGTTGCCTGTGGTCTGCCTTCAGCAGAAATTGGGTTTTAATGTGGCTCCATGTGGCTCCATGTTGCTTGGCCAGGTAGCTCAAGCTATACATAGATCAGTGCTGTGGTCACAAAGCAAGTGATTGAGTAGCATCATCTGACATATTTGAGGATCATGCTTTGGCAGGTGTTTTGTTGCTCTTCTCAAAAAAATAATATAAATATATTTTAATAGATCAATTATAGTATTACATTAATGTATGAGTGTATATAATATAATAAAATAAAAATCAAACAAACAAACAAAAAGCACCATTGTAATTGACTTACATTCAAAATTTAGCTTCAAATTATGGCCAAAATTCACGGCATGCATTCACAAGCCTTTGCACATTGAACTCTTCCTTAGGATCTTCACACAGTTTGTCTCTTAAATGTAATGTTAATGTGTTTATGAAGGCCACAATTTCCAAACTTTAAAATCAACAAAGCCATTTTCATGCTTATGAAATAGCAACAGCTGATATCCCATTCATTTGGGAGCAGAAATTTTAATTTTACTTCCTTCTTAAGATTTAGTGGAGTTTTAGGAAACCCTAAACCTAAATATACTGATATCCTTAGGTAGGCTTTAAGATTTGGGCTCCGTGTTTTCTTCCCTGTACTTTGTGATTAAAGTGGTTGTGGAAGATGGCAGAGAATATATGGTCAAGATACCAAGGTTTGTGTTATATATTGTAGTGCATTCCTTACTCTCTCTCCTATACACACAGAGTCGGATGCGTAGAGCTTACCTCCTGGGATAAGTTTATCTGTCTTCAGTCAATCACTTACACTGCAGCAAATCTGTGTAACTCTGGGTACTCCAGAATAATATACTTGGTTTGTTTGCTGGTCAGTCAGTCAATTGGTGGATTTTCAAAGAATCGAGAGTACGAAGTGTTATGTTGTCCATGTTTATATATTTATTACTTCAGGCATTATTACCTTGCTTTGTTTAGTCTAGTTCACAATAGTCCATCTCTCTGTGAAGTTACCTTTCTTTAAGCAATTAGGTTTTGCAATCTGCTGCTTGTTGCGTCTTGAAAAGCACAATATAAATTCAAGTCAGGGACATGGAACTCTAGTTAAGGGACTGAGAGGATCGTAAAGAAAAATGAGAGGTATAGCAAATGTGTTTCCAATCTCTGTAGTACATATAATAGAAGGTTTTATTCTACAATTGTCAGAGAGGATCTCATTAGAGTTCACACTTTCCTGTTCCTGAAAAAGTTCTCATGTTGGGTACTTTAAAGGAAAGAGTTCACAGAGTTAAGATATAAGGGCAAAGGCTCCCTTCTATTACACCGATCTGTGATCACAATGGACTGAAAAGTTCATAAGCTATTTTGAAGACAGGAGTAATATGTACAATTTGCTTTATTCGGCAGCTCCTTCGTGATGCAAGTGCACCTGCAGAGCTGCAGAAGGAAAGGAATTTTCCATTCTGTTGTCATCCACTGGCCTCCAAATGTAGCTGCCTAAAAATAATGGACAGGATCAACTCTATCTGATTAATTATTTTATTTATTTTCTTGAAAGAATAAACCTATCCAGGAACTTAGAAGCACAAAAACCTCAAATGAATAAATAGAAGTTCTGAGTAACCCACTTACCAGAAGTCTTAGCCACTGGTGACTGAGGTGCCCCAAGCTAACTGCTGACAACTGGCAAAACTCATGTGCTCTATTTTAGTATATTAGTGTCCCTGTCCTGCTGCTGAAGGGAGATTACACTCATCTCCATACCTGCAGCCTCAGAGAAGGCTTTCTCACCCTCCCTGTTATTTTGCTATCTTGCACCTATTGTATGTACTGTATTACTGTATTAATACTACAGGGTATTAAGACAGTAATGAAATTGTTGTTTGAAAACACAGTACACTTGTTGTTGAAGCGGAGGCTGTTTGCTACCAGAGGAGGAGGGGGTGTGGGAGGTGATGATGGTATTTATAAAGAAGCAATTAAGATGATGAAGTTTGAATCTTGTACCTTTGCATCCATCTTCCAGCAGTGTTTGAAAGAGAAACAGGTGTCCCCAAGTGTTACAGGGCTATTCCTTAAAATAACATTGTGAAATGCAAATAAGTTAGTAAATAAATATGTAAACCAAGAAAAGGGAATGTTGATGCTGTTTCTGGTACAACTTCGGAAATTCAATTTTTGTACTTCAATTTTTATCAACATAGTCTACAATTTTTTCCCAATCCCCTTTTCTTCTGTTGTCCTTTAGGAATGTTTTGTTTGTAACACTTCTATTCTCCCATTTTTTGAAAAGATGAAAATTTCATTAAATAAATAAATAAATAAAACCACACATGATATATTTGCAATATTGAGTTACTCAAGCTGTTTCTTTGTCACGTGACTGGCCATCCTTTCCTCCTTTCCCTGGAGGGTGCAGGTCTGTTTTAGAGGGATGATGCTTTCCACTGGAGCAGGTATCTGACAGAGATTCTTCTTCTGGGAGCTGGCAAACAGTGTGGGCACTGTCACAGCCCACAGCTTCCCTACACAGCATAGTGTCAGCATGTCCCCTTTCCCTTTGGTTGGCTCCTCTTCCACAAAACCTGTAAAATGTCCTTTTTCTCCTTATCATAAGTAATCTTTTACCTGTGTGGCATTTAGTCTTCTAAATCAAAACTTAAAAAAATATTTTTCTGATGTGCACTTAAAATGAAACATTCTTAAACTGTTCTTTCAGATCTAGTATGTATTCCTTTTGAACTTGGTAAACTTATGCAATAGATGGAAATTTAAAACAAATTTAAAAAGCCCTTGAAAAGAGGTCAGAGAGGCCCAGGTATGGGAAAATTAGCTCTAGCCTGACATGGTGAATACTTACCATATGTTTGATTGTAAGGAACATTTTGATAGTTTCCTAGATGTATTTATTTCAATTCACAGATGGGATCATGTATAGCCAGTGTGAGAATAATCTTTGAAAAATCTGTTGCTTTTTAAAATCAAATTTCTGAATTTGAAATATACTGACAACACATTAGACAGAATCCTGGAAGCTGCTTCTGGTAGATTAGGTCTTCTTTTAATACTTCAGGTTTTAATCTTACAAATTTCTAATCCAGTGTAATTTGGGCCAGTAATTATTAAATGATTCTTGGGCTTGTAGTGATATATCTAATCATTTACTTTCAGAACTCTTTATTAGTCCCCCTAACTGTGGAATTAGTATCTCTGAAGCTGTTATTTCATAGATTTCTGAAACTCAAAGATAGGTTTTACTTTTTCTTGTTTATTAATGTTTTTAAATTACAATTTAATGCCATAATGAATTTGAAACAATAAAAAAAATACCACCTATTGGAGAAATAAGCTACTCTTAGTTATTTTATGGTCATAGCCACTGAGATTATTTTTCCTGAATATGCAAAATAATGCAAAATGAGACAAGCTTAATTTGTGCTGGAAAGCAAATAATTGCTGCCACCTTCTACATGGCATGAAAGCTGGGGGTTTTGGCTAGAGTGGATTCTACCTTCTATTTCTAATAAACATGACAGTGTACTAGGATATGTGGCTTGGTTTACTCATGGGTGAGACAGATGGTTTTGTAAACTGGATAGCTCTTTTGAGAGAGGTTCCCTTGTAATATATATGTGTTACATATCACTTGTATTTACAGATGGATGATTAAAATATCTTCCTTTCTCCACATTCCCAATACTGCAAGTTAGGCTGAGTAAACATACCCTTTTAGCTAAAGAAATGAAGTATCCAAACACTACTGTAAGCATTGTATTGGTTACCGTCAAGTTCACTGCTATTGGAAATTACTTCTGTTGGTAATTACGATGTACAGAGAGAAGAGTCTGGACTGGAACCAAGATTGACATTTGGACTTAATAATATAATGAGGCTTTAATAAGCCTGTAATAGGCAGCCTCACAAAATGAAATGAGCAAAGATTACAAACACATAGATCAGTTCCCTGGATCTTAAATACATAAATTGTATTAATCTCTATTGATAAAAATTAATTGCTTATTTTATATGGTCCAGATGTAATTATAGATCAAGATAACTTTTCTTAATAAGGCAACATAGCCTTTCAAATTTCAAACCTTATGAACTATGCGACCATGACTTCAGGAGACCTGGAGCACAAGTTCTGTTCATTTCTTGTAGCTTTCTTGTCCTCTCCCCCCATGCCGTGCCTGTGCCCTTTCTGCTGGGACTGTTTATTCAGACCTGTCAGGCTATCCCTCGTGTCTTTATATTTAGGCCTTGCACGTCTCTCTGAAGTGAAGGTTCACGTAACAGCAATGTGATGTCCACATCAGGCCTTTAGAAATTTTACAGATCTGTTTTAAGTTTAATAAACTAGGGATAGAAACAGACAAATGACTTTACTGTAACAAGTGTATAAATATATATGTGCAGGTTTCTGTTATGAGGAAATTTTCTCTGCAGTCTGAAGGCTACTGCAGTCCCACCAAAGTCAGTGATACGAGAGACCTTGTCTGAAATAAGGAAGATAAGAATGTGAAACATTTGTTATATTGTGCTAATTTTTAACTATTAATTTCTGAAGGTCCTCTGCTATTTATTTAAATGTTATATCATTATCATATCATATCATTTTTAGTGTGAAATGTATAGGAGGTCTACAGTGTGAGCTTTTAATAATTACTTTTCAATAATGCTTGATTTCTTCTGGCCAAGAATTCAAGTCTTGTCTGCTTTGTAGGTGTTTGCTTTATCTGGATGACCACTGGGGGGACTGCAGATAGCCTTCTTGTGAAAGCTTAGCCCTTGAAAAATGAAGACGTCTTTTATACCAAAAAAAGAAAAAAAAAAAAAAAAAAAAAAGGAAAAAGACAAAAAAATCCAAAATGTATACCAAACAGGTCTAAATAACACAATAAACAGATTCCCTGCACTCATCACTGAAGATCCTTTTTTCTCCTTGCTGCTCATTTTCAATTTTCTCTGAAGTCACTCTTACCCTTCTTTTCTGATAGTCTCAGTATTTCAAGTTTTCTACCAAAATAGGTGCTAAATTCTGTTTCATAGAACAGAATGTCAAAGGAAAACAACACTTAAATATACATTAAAGAAGAAAAAAGATCATAGCCAATACTGGTCCTGAAAAAACTTTTTTTTTGCACATTAACCTCAATATACGTAGCTTGCAATGTATGTGAGCTGTTACAGTGAGGTAGTATTTTTTCATAAGGAGCTGTCTGGGATATTTTGGCAATATGTATTTTATGTGTAACACCCACTCTTGTGGTTGTGTACTCTTTACATTTATGAACTGAAAAACAGAAAGGGTATATTCTCCATTAAAAAAATAATAATAATGTTTTCCCAGTTAATTTAATTTGGGTTACAACATGGTATTCCAAAATCAATGTAAAGGGCCACCTTCATAGTCACACATCTACTTGACAGTTATGTTAGGATGATGTCTCCATTCTGAAATAGGAAAGGTGTGTAACAAGGAAAAAATAATGATTTTGAACGTGACCAATACTTCATTAAATTTGCCGAATTAATGCATTTTTTTTCTCAAATCTTGGCATACCTCTCTGTCTTCATCAAATAAATTAAGGGATGTCTCCTAGGGAAAAGATAAGCTTATAAAAAAAAAAAAAAGAAGTCGTGAATTTTACTAGTGAAAAAAGAGAAATCATAAATCACTCTTTTTGGGGGCTTATTGCTGTTTTTTACTTGCTTATATATGCAGCTATTTTTTGTTAATGTTGAAACTAGCAGCCTCTAGCATGCTAACGCTGACTTGATGGATTGGAAGTAAAAGCAGTGACCACATAATGGTAAGATGGACATATTTTAATGATGTTGGGAACATATAAAACTGAATATATTGTTGGGCCTGGTCACAAATGCATCTCATGTTGCTGTTTTACTTGTTTTGTTTTTGTTGGAAGCACTGCATTGTTTCTTCTCATTAACATAAGGTAACTGGGGTAAGTTTCATATCACCATTCACCATTCCCACTTGACTTGACATTTTCGTAGTTCAGATGAGGCTCTAATAACCTTTCTGAGCTCTGCTCGCTCTAATGATGTCCATTCAATAAATGAGATTTGAGCACTGCTACCATGGTAAATAGTATACTTGTACCTAATTAAAACAAAAAAAAAAAAAAAAGAAAGAAAAAAAAAGAAAAGCTGCTGTGAGGATGAATATTTAACATTTTAGGGAAAAATGCAATCAGAAATACAATTCTTGGTAATAAGTACAGTTGTCTTGATAGATTATTTTGAACTTGATTGTTTTGCTCTACAGTGCTCTTTGCCCCTTTGCGTTAAAGCTATGTATTGATCCAGCAAATTTGCTAATGTGATACCTCAGTTTCCTGTTGAAATTACGTTCTTCTTCTACAGCACAAGGAAATAGTGTCAGGAGTTATTTTGAGGTTTAGTCTTGCACAGCTTATAAGCATAACTGCAGGGCATTGCAGGAAGGATGATGAGACAGGCTTGCATGCTGCAAGAGTTACTTGTAGGGTCCGTGGCGGGTGGCTTGTGTCAATTAAGTAGGGGAAAAAAAAAATTGGAAGAGAGAAGAGAAAAAAAAAAGGGGGGGGGGGGGCGGAGCCAAACTCCCCAGTGGCTAGCTGGGTAGAGGAAGGGGTGTGGGGGGGTCTCCTGCACAAGTGTCTTTCCAGTGCTGCAGGTGGTCGCCATGCGTGGAACTGCCCACAGTGACCCTGGAATCCTTCTCCTGCTCGGGCTAGGCAGAGCATGGGGCCGTTAAGTGCTGTGCATGCATAGCACTGGGTCATGCTTTGTAGCTTCTTGAGTGACTGTGAGCTACCTCATTTTTCATTAAGCCTTGTTTTCCTCTAGTATAAAAAGCTACAAGGGGTAGGAAGAAGGGGAGGAAAGAAGTGGTGATTTTCACGCCGTGAGAAACCCACATAACAACTCCGGATCTGCAGCTGCAGGGCCGTGAGAGTACTGGGAGGGGACCATCGGCATGGGAGCAGGGGAAACCCAGCCCTGCAGCCTGGTCTGGGGCTCCGGGGAGACACAGGCTCCACAGCTGCAAAAGGAAGGCTCATCGTATCACTAGGGTACTTAGGCCCAGCATAAAAAAAGACTAGAAGTTAGAAAAACTATGGCAGGGAAAATATTCTGAAGGAAAATATTGTAGTCCCTGACAACTATATTTAGTAATTTTTATACTTTTGTTTCAGTCCTTTTCCCTGCTTTACTAAATGATGGCTCGAGGAAAAAGAGCAAAAGATATTTTTGCTGCACAACTAAACGTGGGAAGACTCTAAATGGTGAAGAATACTCCTGGGGAGAGAATGAGAGAGTATGTGCTCCATCTGTGAGGATTTTCTGGTTTGTCAGCACTCTCTTGGGCCTTTTCATTTCTGATCTTCTGTGTTTGTAAACTGGCTACGTTTTGCAAAAAGTTCAGTTGAAGGCGAAATACCTTCTTGGCCAATATCTGCTATGAAACAGTGAGAATCTGTGCTGAGCATATTAGTAACCTTTAATGGATGCTGGAAAAGCATAAGCTGAGTGAAAATAGCCAGGTGAGTGTAGGTCTTCTGCACGTTTGCATATGGAGATTTTGCCCAGAATGGTTTATTTACACCCTGGAGGAAGAGCTTTATCATCTATATATCGATGTGAGTAAATGAACTAGGTCTTTTCACAGCAGAATCAATGCTACAAATAGGCCAGTGGCGTACAGGAACTCTCAGGCTGAGCAAATGCTCCAGCTTGTGGAGAACCCGGCATGGAAAGATTCCGGTTTTGTGTTGGGGCTGGGGGGTGAGGCAGAACCCTCTTCAAATCGCACTCTGTCTGGATATAAGCAGTGTGTGCGTTTTGTGGGGTGATCCTGAGCGTGTTGCACTTTCTATCTATAATAGCATCCCATAAATTTTAGTGGAATTAATTAATTTGTGTTTGAATGGCTGTTTAGATTGTATTGGGATACCAATGGGCACCTAATTATTTCAGTGTCTCTAAGGCCATGGCAATATTAAGACAGACCTAAGCTTGAAATGGTAAGCAGTATTTCCTGCAAAGAGAAAGACAGCCTCAGAGATAATCTATGTGTTTGTTTTATAGAAAGAACCAAGCATTTCTAACAGTCCGTGAATTAGGGCGTTGTGTAGAACACAACTGTTCTTTACGTCCTCTGGCTGGGTATGGCAGCAGCTTCTTCCACCAATATTTATACGTTAATAAAATAGTGAAATAATAAAAACAGGAGTGCATTTTTAACTTACATAGCTCATATTAGATCCTGCTTACAGACAGCTAATGCTTTTTTCCCTGTCCAGCTTTATACATTGAAAAATAGTTACAACAATGATAAGAAAGCTTCCTTAAATTTGTTTTTCCATAAGTTATGTTCACCTTTTAAAAAAAATAGTGTGTAATTTCTTAATCTGTTTTCCCTGCCAAACTGGTTGTCTTATTCAACAATAAATTGAATACAAAGCTTCCCCCAGGCAGAGAGACAGAATACCAAGCCTGGAAAGTCTGGCAGCTTAATTGACATTTGGTGGTAGCCTTAGGCGAAAGTTAATTTCTATCCTGTTTATATATACGCATATACTTTTCATAAAGTATGTAGGCAGCAATGCAGATAAATTAAGACTAATTTGTGCTGTAGTTCCCAGGTATACACTTGTTGCAATGACATGAAGCCATTTGCTTTTATGAGTGAAGGAGTTCCTCACAATTAACCAATGTCACAGCCTTCTAGGAGCAGTATGTTTCCACGTAGCTGAATGAGGTTTTCTGAACATTATTTTCATTCAGTTGTCATCCAGTGAATATGTCAATCTCTAAAAGTAAAATGAAAGCCTTCAGACCTTACTCCCAGAAGATGCAGGCTGCTGGGGCAGGTGTAAACTTCATTCATAAAAGCGCTGTGTGTGCCTAACTTGCAGTGAGTGCCAGGCAAGCCTCAATTGACTGGGTATCGGCTAAGAACAGAAGTGTTAAGTCATTGAGAGATAAATGGAGGATTTATTTGAAATGCTTGATTTAAATTACATTTTTTATTGTGGTCTGTTTCCATTGTCTATGTAAATCAAAGTCAGTGAATCAAGTACAAGCTCCAGTAGCCAAACTTCTAACTTTGTGAGAGAATGGTTTTTCTCAGTAAAAAGAAGTTTTTACCAGCTGTGGAGTTGGTCCTTTTCCTATACCAGTCCTTCATATATATTGTAAGAAAGTTCTGGCTTTAAAAGGCTAATCTATTAGAACTATTCATTATACCTATCAGTGCTATAGGCAGAGAAAATATTTATGAACCTAATGATCTTAAGTGCACCATTTGAAATAGATGTATATGTTCATAAAACTGGTATCATTCACCCCGGTAGGGAAAAGTCTATAAATCAAAGTTCAGAATGTGGTTTCTGTAGTCAGTGGGACTCTGTGTGGTTCTGACTATGGGAACAATGGGACAAAAAAAGTGTGTGTGTATAAAGTAAGTACTTTATAATGTATGTACTGTTGAATATCACATTTGTAGGTGACAAGCAAGCAACTTCTTTGAATTGCCCTTGTTCTTAAAGTGAACTTATTTCTTATTTGATTTCACAATACATATTGTCTTGTTTTAATTCTGTGTGAGAAAACTGTTTTGATGATACAAATCATCAGCTACAATAAAAGTCTTTAATAAAGTAACCACGGGGGTTAGGTATTTTTGAACTATTCAGGAATCACAAAAGGCAGGCATTACAGTAACTCAACAGGAGCATTGCCTTTACCCAGACAGAAGTCATGGAGCTCAAAATCTGCTTCATGATCAGAGGCTCAATAGTAGCAGCTAATTGCTAGCTCCTTGCTCATAGGTGGAGTCACAGGAAATGAGGATGTGCTTCAAGCACGTTGGGCAGCAGGCAGGGCCTTTGACATGTCAGCTCTTGCTGAAGGCAGTGGGCCAGTTGTGGTTCCATGTGCAGGGTCAGGATTGCAGGTGAGATGTGTTAACTGCAGCATTACAGTAAACCACAACAAGCTCTCCTTTAGTTCTTGCATTATATCATACATGTACTCTGATTATCATAGCAAACCTTTGACCAGTTCTGCTCAAAGATGCAGAACAGAGCTATTCTCTGAAGGCGGCATACAAAAAAAAGATGGGCAGTTACCTGCGGGTGATGTGGTGGCAATTGTGACACAGTCTCATTGTATTTAGCCCTTTTCTACACAGCAATATATAGAACAGGCTGGTACAAATAGGCTGTTCTCTTGAGTTCACATTGCCAGTGCATTTTTGCTGTTCATCACTGGTGCTTTTCATCAAAGAAATGTGTCAGCAGTGCATGAGATACCGTGTTAGATGTATGGAAACTACCCACAGCAAATCACCTGCAGGTAATCTGCAAAACCCTTCTATGCTCTGTTGCTAAAATTAAGTTTATGGATAATTTATCACCTACTTGTCTCTTGAATAAATTACACATACAAATGAAGACAGAAAAGCTGTAACAAGTGTTGCTTTTGGCTCTGGCAAATATGCATGTGAGAATCTCTTATCAAATATCTAACAGACTGTTCTATTTAGCAGTTCATGATTGTGAACAAGTGATTCATTCTTGTAGCTATTGTTTTCGCAGTACAAACATGAAATATTCTTTCACTTCTGTGACAACTTAGAAATTATCTATTGTATTAATGTCAAAACAAACTCCACTTTATCAAACAAATAAATAATTAAATGAAAGTTGGAATATAGTTTCAGTGAAACTGTTTGCAACTGTAGTTAAAAAGTTCACAGGTAAATATTACTTTGCTTTCCGATACCATCACTTGTAACTCTCCAATGTATCTTTAATATAAAGATGTTACATTACATTATCTTATGAATTTAATACATATTTCCTAAGATGATTTTTTTTTTTTTTTTTTTTACTTTTCCCAGTTTCTTCTCAAACGGCTATTCTCAGGATATTTTAGTTGCCTTTTCTTGTTTTCAAATACCGTTGCGGTTTTCTTAAATGTAAATAATGGCAAAGGGACCAAATGGAATGAACTTTGGAAATTGCCATGGTAATATATACCCCACTGATTTTGTATTAAACTAGTTGTGTTCGTCTTGTAGTATTGCATTAATCAATAGATCTTTTTTTTCAAGTTCACTTTTATAAAATCCTACTTCCTGTAGATATTCATGTGTTGCCCCTGAGACTTAGCTTCAGTTCTTTAGTCCTGCACTAGGTCTGTCATCTGTGTTAAGAGGATGTTCAGAGGCCCTGAGGTGTGCTGAAATCTGCATGTATTTCATCGTCTGCAGGGAAAGGGCGAGAAGCACAAAGGGGATTCCCCACAATTTGAGAGGCAGAGACAAGACTGGATCCCTTTCATTGCTCAAAACTTGGCCTGTTTTTCTTTGATGTAAAGATATTCAATATTCTTTACAGATTTTTTTGGTTGTTTGTTTTAATTTTGATTGCCTTTGGCCAGTTCAGGTGCTTGAGCTATTTTTTTTTTTCCCCAAGTGTGCTGGACTGCTGCTGTTGACTTCCTGCAGCACAGCTCAGCAGGCTTGCTCCTTGCCAACCACATATGTGGACTATTACTTTAAAGCTCTTGGGGAAGTTAGTGTAGCTGTTCACCTGCACATTGCCCTCCCATTCACTCATTTAATTCTGAAATGTCAAAAATCATGGGGAGCTTTTAAAAAAAAAAAAAAAACAACTTTAAAATAATGGACTGTGATTCTTGCTGTGAGAAATACACAAAGTTAATGATTAGTTCCCACAAATAATTATACTGTTAATGGAGCAGGGAAAAAAAATCAGCTTATAAAACTGGAGCAAATGACCTCGGTTTATAGAATGCCGATGTTCCTGAAGTACGTCACACCATCACAATTTGGGGAAAAAAACGCTTTTAACAAAATTCTTTTTTTTTTTTTTCATTAATACTTAGATTTTTAAGTGATTGTTTTTCTTTGTCTTGAATGGGACTTTTTTTTTTTTTCCCCTTTGCATTTTATTGTCCTTTTGTTTTAAGAGATGTATTTATTTATTTATTTTTTGCTTAGGCTAACAGAATGATATTACATTTGGGTTTACAGCATAGCAAGGGTATCTCACCTGAGATAATTCTGTGTATCAGGCAAGCCGATATGTTTTAGAACCCCTGAAGAATTTGAATAGGGATACTATCAGTTTGCCTCACTTCATTAAAATAAATTGCCTTAAGGACAGATTATGGGCTTCTTTGTTCAGGAGGTGGTTTTGCACAAGTTTTCTGCTTGGACAATTCGGTCTGCACAATGCCATGACAGAAAAATGTCCTGCCAGTGGTTAGGACTAGCCATTGGAGACAGCTTCCCTTCCCATGACTGTATTTAGAATATCACTTCTGCTTTTCGCAACTAGGACATTTCCTGATCTTTTTATAGCCCTTTAAGTAGACTGTAAAGCTAGATAAAATTAGAACTGTTTACATCAGGTTTGATGACTCAGTTTTCTGTTAAATAGACAGAAATGGAAATGTTATTAGGATATGAATACTCTTGACAAGCTATTTCATGGAATTCATTTAAAAGTGAAAAGTGTATTTTATTCGGAGTTTCTCATTTTGATATTGATTTTATAATATAGCTTAATTCACAAATAGATGAATAGATATTACATGATAAATAGTCATGCTTATTCAAAGTAAACATTCTTATGTAAAACAGTGTAATTTCAGTGAGAAAATATCTTCAGATTACTTCTAATCTGTGCAGAAAAACTGAAATTTTAACTTTTTATCATAAATCATAATTAAAAAGCATCTTAAGGTATTATTTTCCTGTGACTTGAAATTCCATGCAAAATGTATTAATACTAAAAAGCTTTTGTTATGCAAATCTATATGTTCAAAGTAAAATCATATAATTACATATTCAGTACATTGTTCTCTTATAATACATTCTCAAATATACTGTATGTGTAAGATAGACTGTACCTAAATGTATACCCTTTCTTCAGTATTGCTAGAAGTTTTGTAATGATTCGTTAATTTGCTATATAGCAGTAGTGTACTGTGTCTACTGGAATTTGATAACGGGGGTAAGAACAAAGTAAAAAATGAAAATTGTTAATAATGAAAAGGTTTCTATTTACTCTTTGCTAGTAGAGGGGGAAGGCCATCAGTTTAAAAAAATAAAAAATCCAATTATGTGTCATTTGTAGTATTGCCAATGTTATGTTATGAGTAGGATTTGAAGTTAAGAGCCAGCTGAGCCCATGCAGTCTGGTGGAGGAGAATATAGCTAATATATTTATGTGAGGAAAGTATTCAGACAGTTTAAACTGTGCTGAGGGTGATAATCATAAAGTTTCTAATAAAAGAGGGTTCACTGTGATAAGATTTCCTGAGCAGGAGTTGGTGTAATACTTAGAAGTAAGGATTTGTCTGCTGAGAAGTTTGTGAAGCTTCTTCTACCACATAGCTGTACTTCTCAAAATCGTAGTAATCCACATTTTTACAACCATCTAGGATTTTAATAAGAAACATAATACCAGGATTAAATTTTGCTTGGTTCTTTACGGAATGAGTTTTCAAAAACAAATCAAATGTAGCCAACTGGAAGAAATGGTGGTCAACTTAATAGAAAATGTCTATGAACCTTAAAACTGAATCTTGATGCTTTGTTGTTTTTGTTTTTAGTTTTATTATTACTGGAAATTTGAAGATTATGTAAATAATTACGTAAACAGTATTTTCATTTCTTCCTTTAAGTAGGAAATTTTTTGTGGGGGGTTAACCAAAAAAAATTACTAGTTTTTGTACAAATGCAAATGTATTTCATTTTTCAAGAGTGATAGACAAGACAGCCCGCCCCCCCCTTTTTTTTTTTCTATTTTTTTTTCCTATAGAGTGTTAGGAATGAACTAATGGCATTAACAGCTGATACATCTCCATACAGGTATAGTGTCATGAGCTCTTCCATGAAATGCGACTTAATGGCATTCTTTTAATCCAAATTCCTTTTGTACCTTAGATAAATGTGATATTCTAATCATTTCCTGCCCTGTATTGAGATGTTGTCTGTCTGTAAAAGTGCTGTAAGTGCTTTGACTTCCCCTGGGATACAAAGCTATACAAAATCAAATTGTCTTATACTAAGTGCAAAAGCTACCATACGACTATTGCCATTTTAGGGTTGAGAAATTAAGCGGGCTTGAGTTGGAGTGTTCCAAACTAATGATCTCTTCAGCCTTTACCAGAGGCGCCACTTCTAACTATATCCTGTGCAGTAGAATATGCATATTCAATATGTTTCTTAAGTGCCAACATCGGAGATACGTTTAATATTTGCTGTCTCCCTCGTAATGTTACAGTAAGTATGAAAACATCGTAATGTTTGTTTTAACTGCAGAATGTGGCATTGGAGAGATGACCAAAGTAAGGCATTTGATTTCAGTGTTACTTTTTGTTTAGGGTTGCATATGACCTAAAATGAGGAACGCCCACATTTTTTTACATAATATACTGAGGCAGTCATCTTGAATCAGTTAAAGGAATGGTATCAGTTCAATTTAATTGCCCTTTTTTGTAAAACATTGTAATTGGAGACGCTTGTAATGAAGTTTTGTGGTGGTTTTTGTCTTTTTTTTTTTTTTTCACTTTTTCCTCTGAAAGCAATCAAAAAAAAATATTTCCAATAAGAAATCCTGACTGCAGAATGTTTGAGCTCAGGTAACTCTTTACGTAGGAGACACTATGCTGCATACATTGGGCATGCTTGCCAGCTCTATGTAGATGGTCTTATCATATAAACCCCATTGAAAATATACTTGTAGGCTTCAAAACTTCTGCTCTAAATGCTCGTAATTTGTGAACATGAAAGCCTTTTTCTCTTAAAATGTGTTTAGGATTTTCTCCTTTGTTGAAAAGATCTGGGACGAGGTTGCCCAATAGTTCTGTTACATTTGGCACTGTCTGTAATTGGTGCCTATCAGGTGAAATCTGCCCTATTCTACCAATTTTAGTTTGAAATTGTTACTCTTCTGGATGCTTCTCCATCAACTTGAGGAGTAAAACCTTTTATCTGAAAATGGTGACCTCTGAATTTCTAGTAAGCTGTTTAGGGGTGCTAGTTCTGTATTTGCTTAGTTCCTATTTTTTGTGTAATGCAGATACCTTCTTTGGTTTGTAGTTGTTTTTGTTTTTTTTTTTCCTATTCTGCAAAGCCCCTTTTGTGGCAGGCATAACATTGCTTTGCAATTCTTATTCATGTGTCTTAATTTTACCTTTTAAAAGGCTCTTCTTTTATATAAAAATAACAACACTGGCATTCCTGTCATCTGTAAAGACTGAGCTGGGGAATCATTTCACTAGGGACCCTGGAATGTCTTCTGTTGCTTTAGACTCCAAGATTTCAGAGGGAAAATTACATATATTTACATGGGACTTAACCCTGTGCACTCGCTTCCCAATCTGAGACACAGTTTAATGTCCTTTACCAAGAGAAAACAAAGACAAAAATTTCAAAACAAAGTGAAGGATAATGTCCTTTTATAAACATCTGTTTGGTTTTCTTTGTATGTTTGTTTGTTTTTATTTTATTTATTTTGTTTTTGGGTTTTAGTTTTGTTGTTGTTGTTTGTTTTTGTTTGTTGTTTTTTTTAGTTGTGAGTACACTGTTTGTATTAGAGCCACCACAACTATCCCACCAGCTTGCCCAGTCCCTCTCCATGGCCTGCCCGTGGCCATGTTCTAGAAGATGAATTCTTTGTTCCTCAGTGGGAGTCAGGACATGGTGTAACTGTCTCACAGCCATGCCTCTGTAACTAAATGTCTTTGGTGCTCTGGGGCACTATGGACACTGATCTATGTGGGCAGTGTTTGATGAACACTGGGAGAGTCAGGTTTCCTGCATATCTTACCTACTTGTTTTGACTCAGGTGCCTTTTTTTTTTTTTCCTCCCCTACAGTTTATTATTCATATTTAATCACAAACTATGCTACTGACTTAGCATGCTGGATGGTGTTACTTACCACATCTTGGTGTGAAATGAATCCATTACAAATCACTTAAGTGTATAGACCATATAATTTGTTTTCTATTGTTGTTATCAGTGCAGGGAAAAAAAGGACTCAGGCAAAAATGTCACAAAAATGTGCTATTGTTAATGACATTGCTGTCAAGTTATAGGAGATGTGAAACCTAGAGAAATCACTGATGTTGGTGAATTTAATGTCTTGTGTCCAAGATCTGAATTGTGTAGCTGACCAGTAAGTTAGAAATGGCATCAGGTACAGGATGCTGATTTCTAATATTTGTTCAAAACAGCTACTCTTTCCTTATGTATCGTAACATGCTCTCCTATGTTAGAAGTAAAGCTAAAATGTGGGCAGGCAGAAGTGTAATGGGAACAAAGTGAAAGTGAAGAACATGTGTTGAGAAAAGCAAAAGATTTAGAAGACTGGCAGAGAAAACAGTGGTTTGAATAGGCACAGAGCAGAGCTAGGAGATAAGGAGAGAAGCAATGTGGTTATGAGGCAGTTCAAGGAAGGATTTATCTCACCCAAAGCAATGCTGTTTGTCAGTTTCTCTATAGTCGCTAAAGCTCATTCAGTATTCATGATGCTATATAGAAATAATAGGGGAGGGAAGAGGAATCCTTTGAGTGTGATGTCTTTCAGCTGTTTTTATTTAAAGGAATGGGAAACCCTGTCATGTGGTAGCCTTCTACGATCGGCTTTTCCCAAATTACTTAGAACTCCATAACTTAGTACCGATGAAGTAATACTTTCGCTAAAAGCAATTATTTGTGTGTAAGAAAGTGTCAACAGCCTGTGATGTACTCTGGGCAAATATATTATATTGCTAATAGAATGTAGAACTCTAAATTAGCAAGACAATGTGGTATTCGAGCTGCTGTGACCTATTTTGTATTTCCTGGGGAATTAAACCAGAGGAATAGTTGTAAGAAAATCCTTGACCCCAGTGTTGCCTTTGTAATCAACTCCCAAGTAGTTGGATGCATAAAATACCAGCTCACAAGGAAATAAAACAATAAATAAGATTTGTGTGTCACTTGTAACCATAGCTGTCTGTCATATTTTTTCCAATTTCATTTCTGCTTCTCATTTTCAAGAGATTAAGTTGTTGTTAATATGTCGACAACTACTGCTTTATTTATTTTACTCCAGTACTTAAGCTACAAATTTCATCTCTTCCTCATTGTATGTGTTGTCTAGAGTGAAAACAGTATTTATAAGAGACCTTTTTGTTGTGTAACGTGTTTCTAGGTTGATTTCAGGACAGATGATGGAAAAAATACCAGTTTACCTACTGTAATACAATCTTTCATAGGTGGGAGCACAGGTAGTAATGTGTTGCAAGTAAATCTGAAAATATTGCTGCTAGTTTCTAGAAGGTGTCGATTTAAGTTGCGAAATCCTAAAAGAGTATAATACTACTAGAGGTTCACAGATTCGGGGGTAAAACAAACAAACAAACAAACAAAAACAATCCTGAGTTATTTTAAGGCCAAGTAGGCAAGGTGGAATTGTGCATTAGGATTGTATCTTGCTTTTATTTTTTTTTTGTCTGTAGTTGTATAAGGACTTGTTATCTTTTTCCTTTTCCTGTTGCAGGCTTCAGAGTAGTGAATACTGCAGGTGAGGGGCTGTTGGCACATCTCTAACAAGCTTTGCACATTTCCTGTGCTTGATGGTAGGAGAAAAATGGATTGGGAAAGAGCAAACTCTTTGGATTACTATAGAGAGAAAATAGATTTTAAACACATTTTAAACATCTCTTAAAATAATCAAGACCACAAAAACAGCTGATGAAAATGCCTTCCAAGCTCAACATATGATTAAATAATCCTTAATGAGAAGTAGGTCCTTCGTTAGACACTATGTCTAGCTAATTGAAGAAATCATTTTTGAATATACTCCAGAGCACATGAATGAGCAAGCATGGCCTATACATGAAGATGTTTATTACTTATTGATATATAAAAGTTGCTAAATTAATCTTATTTAAGTGACTGTGCACAGCCAAAACAATGTTACAGTAATTGTACTGTATAACTTGAGGGGTTTATTCTGCTTCAGTGTAAAATTTGAAAGAGCAGTGTATTGAATTTTTTTTCCTACAGTTCATTGTTGCCATGATTAATTCATCATAGCTACTTAGATATGCAAAATCTAAATACTACACTATGTTGATTTTTATTTTTTACTTTTTTTTTTTTTCCCCTGATTATGAAGCTTGACTTAAAGCCATAGTGTAAAACTTGTGTATGTTATACAAGAGAAAATATTTCTTTAACCTGCAAGTGAATAGCAGTGAGAAAAGGCTTGAATGTAGCATGGATTTGTACAAATACTAAGGAATACTATACAAAGCTGGAAAAAAATTCCAATCTCCAGTTAAAATTAAGATTTTATTTTTATTCCATCTCAGTGCTATTGATGAGAAGGAAGTGCTTTTGGGTGTCATTTCCCCATTGTCTGTTTTGTCTAATTGAATTCCACTTTCTTATTTCTTCACACAATTTCATGAGTACATGCTGCAGTATGGGGTTGGATGTGGTACTGTCCTTTCTTTGTTCATTTGTTTGTGGTTCCACCAGTGACCAAAACCACACAGCTGTGGAAGAGCCAGCGACCAGGCCAGCAAATCCTAAGCAAGTCACAAAATGGAGAAAAGTTTTTAAACACAAGTGCGTACTGTTTGCTAGACTGTTTTACTTGTTACTTGGCCCATAGTTTTCACTGGGAAGAGTCTGTGAGATCCTGATATGAAAACGTAAGGTTGAAAAGCCAAGAGGAAAAAGCAGTAAAATCTCATACAAACAGGTTAAACCAAAAATCTTTTTAAATTTAATATGATTAACCTGTTGCAACAACTATTGGAAAGCAGAAACTGTAGCACAAAACAGTGCAGGAGTGAGAAAACCAAACCCTTACTTGGCCAAGAAAATGCACTGACCGTAGCTGCTCCACAGGAAAACGGGGTGGTGTAAGTACTTTTCTTCATGAGTTACTGGTACCAGAGGTCGCATCAAAGAGTTGGGCATGCACAAGGGAGGGGGGGAGAGCAAGGAGTAGGCTTTTTTGCAAGGTGCTACTTTCCCTCGCTTGGAAGGGAATAATCAGGAGGTGTTACTTACCGTAGCGTGTAAATACTCTCTCTATTATGAAGAATTGCTATGGGTGATGTGAAGTCTTGCTTCCATTTCTCATGCTGCAGGAAACCAGTCATAGGTCCTGTTCTTTGGAGCAGATGAATAGGCAGCCAAAACGGGGAGTTTTTGCCTTCGAAGGAGTATTTTTGTGGTTTTGACTGGGCTCTTCCTGCCCTGCAGCGAACTGACTGTCAGTTCCAGCTGACTTCTTTCCTGCCCTCATTATCCTGGCTTCCTTCTAGCCTTCCCTTGTCCTATTAATGCTGCTACTTTTCAGGGTTTTACGCCTATTTCCCTCCTAAGAAAACCTCCGCCCTTTTGTCAGACAGGAGTTTGGAGACTGGGCGCTGTGTTATGCTCTTCCTAATCTCAAGTGTCTGCTACTCCCCCAGTAGCAAGGTGACTCCAGAAGTGCCGTTATGGATGTTTAGGTGTCCTGCTGCAGGGAAGTATCAAAAGTTGCTTGTTGTGCTGCTTTTTTAATTTTGTTTTGTGTATGTACAAATGCTTGGTTTTCTTCTCAAGTGACAGTATCACTTAGCAAAGACAGGGCAACAGATGGTTTCTTGCTTTCTCTTTTAAATACCTCTTTCCTTTGTGCATGATTTACTACAGTGAGGGGTCCTAATGCCATTTGGTCCTAAGAAAATACCCTGATGAACATAAATAGCAGTTGAAGCAACTGATGATACACTAATTATTTATATATATATATATATATATATATATAAAGCAGAATAGTGCCAGTCCGTATCTGATTGCATAGACTAAATTATGCAACATTTTTATGTTGGAAAGTCCTTACTGATCCCACTGAATTAGATGGAGATCCTCTGTCTAGGCTCTGCTCACTGAGGGTACTGGTTGCTCAAATTGCTTCTGAGTAAGTAAATCTGATGTTTTATGTGACCTGGGGATTGTAAGAAGCTTGAAACAACTTCCTGTAATTTTGTAATAAAGCTGTTTTCCAGTCTGAATTATTTTGGTAAATACCAATTTAATTGAAAAACAAACAAACAAAATCTACTAAAATCCCACAATCAAGCAGTTTATTTCCTGACGTAAAATTGTTTCATGTAATGGTTAAGTATTCTCTTTAATACAAGGGATTTTAACAGTGCCTAACTCAGTGTTAGGATGTGCTTGTGTTTGGATGTGAAAAGAAGAGTTGCTCTTAAAACTGCCAGTTTAATGATTTTGTCTAATTGAATTCTTGTTTAGTTTTTAGGAGGAAGAACTAATTGGTTTAGGTTAATTCAGAAATTGTGCAAAATGTTACTCTTTGAAACCATTTTAAGATTTTATTTTCACCTTTCTAATTAGCATTTTGGAAATTATACATGCTCTTGATTCTAAATTAAGTAAAATAATGAATGCCAATTTAAATTTGTTTGCATTTGGGCCTGCACCTGTTTAATTATTCAGTCGGATGATGCATGTGTTTTTTATTACATTAAAATCACTTCTTATTTATTAATACTACTAAAACATTATTAGAATGTAGCAAGTTGCTAGAAGCCTTTTCAAAAGGTGTAACTGCATCTTAAAAAAAAATAGGTTGAGTAAAAGAAGTGGGGATTATGCTCTGCTCATTTCATTTCAGTGTAGCCAAGTCTTTCAAGTAGGAAAACTGCTGCTACTCTCTGAAGAAGTTACTAATACTATGAGAAGATCACTGGTGAGATTGTTCCACCACTGACAATTTCTGGTACAGCACCAAGAACAAGGAAAGGACAGTGAGGTGGTGATTTTAATTATCTGTATGAATTAAACACTTTGCTAGAGTCCTGTGATTGAAACTCATCAAATTTATTATTTGGTTATGAATGTAAACTACTGCCCAATTAAATTAGAAAGCATGGCTTGGTAGATATTCACAATCTGAGGCTTTCAGAAGGTAGAAATCCTTGTCAAGTAGTTCAAGATTATCTTGTTAGTTTTGTGGCTTTGTTTCTCACTCAAAACATGGTATTTGATTGAATATTTTCATGAAAAAAAAAACAAAATCCTTGTTTCAGATCGGATGGTGGGCTGGAACATTCAAGGAAATAGACTGCCTTGTTTTTTCTTCCTGTGTAGAAGTGTGCTATATATTTTCTTGTGAGTCTGGGTATTAGCCTCTAGAACTGATACAAAAAATGAGTCGTTCGGGATGTCTCCAAGCTTCACATTGGTTAGCGTCACCTCCTTCTGTGGCACAGAAGCATGAAGCTGTTGTGTACACTAATATCTTACACCCAGCAGGACTGGCCAAGCCATTCAGGGCACGTGGCTATTAGAAAATCCACATCCTTCTACATGACAAAACAATAAAACAGACTGTTAATCCTCACAGTCTGCAAAAGTGTAATGTCTTGCTTGTTCAGTTGGAAAGTCTTTCACAAATTTAAGGTGGCTGAGGAAATTGTCTGTTATTGTTGATCAGACTCCTCCGTGGGTAGGGTAGTTTCACTGTCAGGATGATGAGATTGGTTTTTAGTAATGTGCACTGTCTTAGAAGTATTGTGAGGTCCTTGTTTGTGTGAGATGACACTGTGGTTAGACGTTGCCTGTATTTTATGCACAATATACTGGCTTTGTAAATGCAATATGGGATTTTACACATTGGTCATTTATTCAAAAAGAAGCAAGAAGCTGGCAGAGCCTTGTTACCTATATTGTACAGGGGTGATTTTGCATAGACAGTGAGCTCTCCCCACTCCTCTGTCTCTTTTTCTCTGACTTATTTCAATGTCAATACCAAACTTTCAGCTCGTTGGTGTTTCTCATTAAGCTTGGTGGACAATCACTGGAAAAAAATAAATTAGTTGATTTCTTCATTAAATCAATTTCGAATCTTCTTGAGGTAATACCTCTCTACACTCCTGTCAAAACTGATAAAACCCTTGGTGTGGTTGTAAAGGTATACGAACTCCCAGTTTCCTTCATGTTAGAGAAAAAATATTGATAACATGCAGCTGTATTCAGGGATCAGTTCATATAGAGTTCCTCTTCAAACAAGGTCCTCATTAAGAAGTTTTAACCTTGGTTATTATGTCAACTTAGAATATTGATTAAAGGAAGTTGCACAAGGCTTTTCCAGTTTTAGCCCACAAACAATAATTAAAAAATGTAACTTTTTACTCTCCTGAATAACTTTGATATGCCAAGCATACGTTCTGCAAATGATTTTCATTTGTAGTGGCTTGAATGATATATTAATTTACATGTGAAGTAAGTAGCTTGGAATTAATGAACTCCAAACATTTCTATAAATCATATGTATTTGGTTGTTTATGAGAAGTGTTAGTTTTAATGCTTTTTTTTTTTTTTTTCCCCAGTCTGCAAACTTTTAAACATGCTTTTAAATGATAAGCATCTCTGCTTGCTCAATGGATCAATTCTTCGATCCTGTCATCTAAAGTACTTCTATGTCAGTAGTCCTTAATTAATAAATAAATAAATTTATCCGAAGCTTTTGGGCAAGTTTACAAATATGATCTTCCTCATATTCTAAACAGTCTCTACAACCCCACTGCAAGTTTTAAAGAATTAAATTCTGCGATGTGGGTCTTGTAGATTTTAAGGTAGATCTGGATATGTAATTAACAGGTTCCTGGAAATGACAGGGGGATTTCTAGCATCTAATAATCATAAACAGCTCATTATTGCAATTGTACATCCAAGGAACATGAGAAGAAAACTAATCTTCTCACGTGAAAGGTCCATTTATGGCATTACACAAATGATGACAACAACTGGAACAAGGTAAAACACTGATGTAAACCAGTTTCTGCATGAGTGATGGTATATGAGAACACTTCTGAATACAATACAGCATGTTTTACGTTGAATTTAATATTTTTTGATTGATGCTAATAACTGCTAGTAGTAAGAAAAAGTCTGCAACAAACACGGGAGGCCCTTGTCTTAAAAATATGTACATTCTTCAGCAGACTTAGCTCCACTGACTGAAGTCATATACAAGTTTTGTTTGCAATAGAGTTGCCAAGTGCTTTAATAATCAGGCAAATTGAGTCTAGCAAAGCATTTAAGCATACATTGTATTCAAGCATTTGTACAGTCGCTATGCAGTCAATTGTATGCACTGAAAGTTAAGTGCGTGCTTACGTACCTTGTGGAATCAAAGCTCTGGATCTCTGCCTTATTCTGTCTCTGTTGTCTTTTGTCTCCTTGACCCTTCCCCTCACCCCCCCAGTTTTCTAGCTGAAAATATAAGTATATCTCTGTGCAAACTGTCTAGTATTTGTTCTGAATGGTATTGTCTGAATTGTAGTCCTCAGTGCACAGAAACCTTGACTGAAAGCTGAAGGACATCAGCTTTCATGATATATGGGCATTTGGATATGATTACCTTGGCTACCATTTCATTTCCTATTTTGCCCTGGCAAATTGTTTCTGCACCCACTCCAGAAAAGCGCTCTGGTTTGTTGGTGTGTAATAGCCAGGCGGAGTTACCTGAGCAGCAGGTTTATGTTTGTCCTGAATGTTTAGGTGAAAATAAGAAGTAGGAGAGAACTGACGTTCAGGAATAGACAAGAAATCTGAACTTCTTAAATGCTAGCATCCACTGAGAGAAGGCAGGGCTGGTATTTCAATAGCTAACTTGAAAGCATTTTATTATGTTTTTAGTAATTCTCTCTCAGAGTTCGTTATCCTGTGCTGTTTTCCTGAGTTTGCCAGGGCTGAAAAATTGTACACTCGATGGGAACAGATCAGAGCACATGTTAGTATATGCTTTACAGTCCTTGTGGAATTTCTGTAACCAAAGTGAGAACTTGAAATTGTCACTAAATATGCAACACATTAATTGATGTACTGTAAAGTCAATCACTTTCTCAACTGACAGTTTTCCAAGAGAGATGATGGAAGGTAGAGATGCCTGTTTTTTTTGTTTGTTATTTGTTTTTGTTTTTTTCCTGGTTATTAGTTGTACACAGCAGTCTGTGCTGCAGTACAGCAGCATTCACAGCCAAGTCCTGCCTTTACCCATTGAAGTCTTGACTCTCCTCTTTTCCTTCTGTTCCTGCTCTGTAAGTTTTAGTAGTCTTTTGTGCATACATCTGGTTAGATTGCTGAAAAATAATGAAGTTGTTTCTAATTTGTTTGCTGTATGAACGCTCTGTCTAATCATGAAGCTGGTCCATCTTAATCTCAATTCTAAAGGGGCTTTTATTTTCAACAGCTACCCAAGGAAGACCTACATACAATCTCTATTGAAAGCTTTCACGTCATTCCATTTCTTCATGAAGAATTTATTAATTTTATGAAGTATGTCTAAGAAATGCATCAGTAATTTATGAAGCTTCCATCATCATTTTTGTAGAGGGAAGGCACGTGGGAAATATCATTTGTGCCACTGGAATGATGCTTAGAAAACAAATGAATACATCTAACAGGCCGTGTTACAGCTGTTTCCAACTGCATCGTTTTTGGCTATATTTCAAATATGGAAATCCTCTGAAAGTTATTTGTACTTGTAAGTAAAATCTCTGCAACAAATACCAGAGGTGCTTTTTTATGTCTTACTTGAGGCTTTTCTGCACTTAAGGAGAAAGCTTGGAGGACCAGTTAGTGCATTAGTGACTGACGTTGGGAAGTTTGTATGCTTATGGGTTTGTAGCAATTTTTACAGCAATGTCTATAAATCTGTTGCTTCTGCCTCTTTTTCTAAGTCACTGAAATACAGAAAAAAAAAAAAAAACCTGTGTGGCCATGTGATGCTGTGCCTCTCTGTGGTCCAGGGGGAGATTTGTAGGGTTCCCATTTCCCAGCTGAGCCAACAGCTCCCAGCTGCAGCAGTGGAAGCTGGGCTGGCAGTGTGCTGTTTTATGTGGCTGAAGGAAAGAGAACGGTTCTGACAGCAGTTGGGAATTCACATTCTGGCTTGAGTTTTTTTGTTTTGTTTTGTTTCTTGGTTTGTTTTACAATAGCAGCAACTGATAAATTTGATACTGGAAATTAGTTGTGTATTTGCGCAATTTTCAGGTTTATCATAGTGAGGAAAGGAGGAAAAGCTAAAGATTCCTTTGGGACAATTAAGCATTTCTTTAGTTAGTTGTCTGGAGTAAGTCTTTGAAGCAATTGATTTACAGAATGCTTATGCACTGGTTATCCCTATGGACCAACTTCTTAAAAAAAAAAATCAAATGTATATGGTCCTTTTGCTTTAATTATTCTTTTATATGTTAGAGAAAATTTTATGGAATTAAATGGAATCACTATAAAAAGATTATTTTCTTGAAGATCTGAGCATTAACCGAATTATGAAATCGGCTACAAGTGCAAACTGTTAATTAAGCTTTATACATTTTAATTTTAAAGGGCCATTTAAGTTTTACTGTCATTTAAATATTTCCTGTGCTTTGTTCTCAAGCTGAAATGGTTAACTTTCAGTTACCAATTATTAGGTGTTTACCGCATAAAAGCTATAGCTTACGTACAATAATTAGGGTTATTGTTCTCCAGCAGGAAATTTAGGCACTTGGTTTTCATTTACTGACATTTCTTTGGCAACACTGTCAAACTCCTACCTACTCTCTGTAGGCAAGCGATTAATATGCAACATTTACAATAGAGTTTTTTTTTAATGTAACTTAAACGGTATCTATAGCACACTAGTGCTAAAACTTTAGCACGTTTACTCGCTCTGAGCCTGTGCTTTACTACTGGTAATTTTGTTGCTAAAATCAATTGCATTCTTAAATGCAATCATGGCCTGTTAAACTTATGCATTCTCTATGTTATTCTGGTGTTAAAACCATAGCACCTTTCCTTTGACTCAACTGGACTTAAAAAAAAAAAAAAATAGAACGAGGAAAGAAGATGATGTCAGAGCAGGTTTGCATTTGAATGTAAAAGCCTAAAAATAAATAAAACTAAAACAAAACACCACAGCAAATCAAGAAAAAAAAGGAAGTATGAAAACCATCTGTTGATAATAGAAGCAATAATGTATATTCTTAATGGCAATGGCTCTGCGCTTTAGCTGGATTATGCTAACGGACATTTAGAGAGAAAATAGAGTTAGGTGAGACAGGTTTGGAAGCAGAGATGTTTATTCTTCTAAGGAAAGCTTATAAAATGTTGATCTGTGTAATTCATTTTACAAGTGGAAATAAAAGAAATTGAAGCAAAAATAAAGTCTGTGATACAAAGAATTATCTTATGAGGTTTCTTTTATTTCCATTAAAATAAGATAGAATTCTAATGTTCATGCTCTTCTGTCCTTTTGTATGTATATAGATACCTTGAAAATGTCCAGTATCAACAGGAATATCCAAATAGAAGCTGTTGTGGACTAAAACATTAATTCAGGCTATTCTTTAATATCTTTTTAGAATGTATGTTTTGCACCAGTTTTTAAAGTGCTCACAAGTATCCACTCTGTGCAGAAGTCCCTAACTATACGTTAAAAAACCTTCATAAGAGAAAAATTCTGTAAAGTGCTCAGAGATGATCTTGTGTTCATGGCTGAATGAATATCCTTGGCACCAGTGATCTTCAGTTGACTGAAGGGGGAAATCAGGAGCACTAAAGAATGGGATAGAGGTGCTTGGCAGCTTATAGATTGAATACTTCTGATACAGATGTACCCACTGTACGTGTTGCATTGTTCATGAGCATTGCAAATAAGTCATACAAGTTATATTTTTAGTGTGGAAAGTGTGTTCGGGTCACAGGTTTTTTGCATCGCGAATTACTTTGAATGTGACTGGGAGAGGTGGGTGTGTGGAATAATGCCAAGGTATCCATCCCAATGCGCTCTTTTTTTTCCAGTTTCTTGTTGGTGGTGTTTTATAGTATTGTTTTGTTTTTTGTTTTGTTTTTGTTTTGGTTTTCTTTTTTTTTTTTTTTCCTTTTAAATAAAAATCAGAGTATATGGCCAAGGAAAATGAAACTCACAATCACCTTTCCCACCACCTACATGTATGCTTTAATAATAGAGGTATTTTTTGTGTGGGCTGACACTAAGTCCTTACCAAGACGTTGGTGCATGCATTTTAGTTGTAGGTCCTTCCTCTGCTTACTAGGATACAAACTGGAATTTCAACATCCTTTTTCATTATTTTTTTTAAATATTATTAGTAGTTTTAATGCACTTTTGGGGGGTTCTAAGGTTTTCTGGCTTTGCCATTTTATTTCCAGATATTTTTGTCCAAGTTGTATTAACAGGAAGGGGAAAATGCAAGTGGAAATGGAGTTTGCATGAGACCATCTAAACATGGAGAAGTATGCAAATCTATCCAGAAGAAAAACTAAAACAACTCTGAAAGAAAATAATACAAAATATACTGCATTGAAAGTTAAAGACTTATCAAAAGAATTAAACCACTCCTAGAAGCATTCTGTGTGTACCTGCCCTATGTTTTATAAGCTCTACTCCTGAGAGAAGAGGTGCTCCTGGTAACCTTGCCTATCTTGTATACCCCTGCTAGAGAATGTTTGTGTGGCAACTGGAGTTGTCATTCATGTATACATGGGGCATACATCCTCATGTACATGCAAATATTTCTATATTTTATTGTATATTTTATATATACACACCTTATATATATATATTTGTATATTCACAAGGCTACCAAACCAGCACAGTTTGCCCTGTATGCACAGTATGGCCACATTTTCCTATCCACTGTGGGCATTTCAGGCTTTGCACGCTCTGGGTCTTCTGAAGGCAGCAGCCAGCCAAGCGGGGGCTGCAGGCAGTGGGCTGCTGTTCCCAAAGGTCCTTCTCATTCAGCCCTCCTGGAAGTTCCTACCTGGCCTTCCTGGCCCTTTTCTATGGTGTCACTATTGCTCTGCCATTTTATCTTCTCTGCTTCAGGAAAATAGTCAAAACCTTGTCCCTCTCCGTTGAAAACGATGAGACCCCAGCTGACCTGCCTTTTCTGCATTTGAGACCATGGATCCTTATTCTCTGTTACAAATCGTTTCCCCGGTGTCATCTGAAGAGATTGTCCACTGGTAATAGGATGAGCTTTATGAAGGGAGACTGCTGCTCTTATTTGTGTTCTGACTTGAGCACCCAAGTTGTGAGATGTCGGCCTGGCAGGATGGAGTAGCTCCCTCCTCTGCTGCTAACGCTGCGTTGCTTCCTGGCATCTGCCAGGGTCAGAAATCCAGGTGGATGCTGCTTCCAAGGCTGGGTTAGAGAAATTCTCTCTGTGTGGAAGTAATTTTCTATGCTCACTTTTTGGAGTTTTAAAAGTAAACAGCATATGTCCGAGAGTGTGTAGGAGGCAAAAAAAAATGCATACACTTAACAACTTGTATGCCTCACAAAGCATGGACTAGATGTTTGCAGAAACGCAATGCTGATAGTGATAGTATGTGCTTGACAGAAAATTATAGGAAGAGAATAACCTTAATACAGTGTGTGCTTAATTAACAGTCTAATGAAATCATACTAAAACAGTTAATGCATAGGAAGATAATGACATCTCAAAATAATTTTTGTCTATATTTTGCACAGGGATTTATATATGGGTTTATCTAATGCAGGCTTCTTACTGTGACTTACTACAATCCACTCCCTGTATTTACATTCGTGCTTACCTCTGATATCACAGATACCAAAACACTTTCACAAAAAATGTGTGTATGTGTAAGTCCTCCTTTGATCAGGGAACAGAGCTGCGGTTTTGTCTCACATCCTTTGGTTTAATCACATGAGTAAAACTCTCTAAAGGGCAACTGGTGTGGTGTCATTTTGGAAGACCAATTCTAAGCCTTCTTATTCCCACCCACCCAGATGAACTCCTTGTAATAATGCCTGGGCCAGGTTTTTAGTCAGCAATTTTGTGACCAGTGAGAAAAATCTTTCCTGAGATACCATGCTTACAAAAAAAAGAAAAAAAAAGAAAAAAAAAGTATTTATAGTATTTATTATTCCGGTGTCAATCACAGAATATCTCTGTTTATAATTTTTAAGAACTGGTGGAGAGGCTCTGCATGAGCGTAGTGGATAGGAGCGACTGGCATGGTTACCTGGTGTGCCAGGGATGCCTCCAGCTCCTGTTGTGGGCAGGCCGGAGCCAGCAGCAGCGGAGCCCACGCAGGGGCCAGGAGAGGCCGGAGGCTGGAGGCTGGCTTTGGGCGGTGCTCAGTGAAGGTCTTTCTGCCATTGCTACCACAGAGTTGGACGGGACCTTTCATAACTGAGCAGATCAGTAAGAAACGTCCATGTTGCAGCAGCAGGAGCCCGGTGGCCACAGGCAAAGCTGAAGAGTCCCCTCGGCGGCAGGCAGCCCCACCTCCCAGGGGCCCGTCCAGAGCGGGCGGCCCTGTGCGCAGCCCCGCCGCCTGCAGCTCCCTGGCGCCTCACAGAACCTGCCTTAATGACTGGCTATATCACATTCACTGGGTGTACATTAATGAGGATTTTTTTAGTTGTGTTCCTGCTATTTGTCTCTTTTAAGACTACTTTCAGTGTTTTAGCATCATGTTCAAAAGGCTAGTCAGACTTCTGTGCTCACAGCCTCATTAAAATTCTGTTCTGCACATCCTCTGACTCACACTTTATAATCTATCAGAACACCTGTTTTCTTTACAATGGCCACAAGGCAGCTCAAAACACTGTGGTATTTAGCATTTAATAATGAGCACAAGATATGTATTTTTTGACACTTAAAATTTCCTTTAGAAAAGTGTATGGAAAAAATCCAGGTTTGAATGAATTATCTGAATCCTCTCGTCTCCTCTCCCTCCCTCCCTGTGCCTCATTATGTGTATTTTGACAAAACTCAGTAATGCTATGGCAAACGGAGAATTCCTGCATGACATTAGGCAATGGTCAGGACTGGGGCTGTGGTGGAATCCACATAGCAGTCGCTTTACCAGCACTATTAGCAATTTTTAAATTTGTTAGGGCAGGAAGTGTTTTAGATTTGTATCTACATTTAAATAAGAGCCCTTCACAAGCAGTTCATTGTAACTCTACCCCTATGAGGATGCTTAGAAGCTTAAATATATTGTTAACATCTGTCTCTTTATCATTCCATTACTTAAATCAATACTGGGCATTGCAAACAATTTTTCTTTTAGTTGCAGGCTTTTAGAATTGCGGTATTTAGCCTAATGTTAGCCATTTGATACAGAAGCAGTTTGAGGGCTCAGCATGGGGTGAAAAATGTGATCTCAAAGGGCGAAAGCCTGTCACTGTTATGTAAGCGAAGAATCATTTCCCAGTGGATATGAAATGCTGTCTCTTTAGTGCCCTAATAGAGGACATACTGCACGTTGATTATTGTAATCCTACAGTGTTATCTCATCAGCAGTGGATTAAGGGAGTTCTTTCTGCTGAGGGGTCAGAATAAACATTTTCATTTACTCCCTGCTGTGTCACTGACAAATAGAGGTGTTATCTAAGAACATTTTAAAGTGCATGGTAAACAAAACTATAGTCATGTACCAGTGATTCTTCTTCCACTGTCATGTAAAATAGAACACATGCTGAAACTGACATCATGAAACTGGCACTAGAGAGGGAAAAAAAAAAAAAAAGAATTGTTTTCCTTTATGAAGAAGCTTGCTTTCCTCTTAGATTAAATTGGTTCACCAGATTTCAGGTTAGTAAAGTTTCAGGTGCAGGATACTGCCTGTCATTTTTAACGGGGAAATGTGTCTGAGTCAGTCCAAGCATCATGGATGTTGTATTTTAAAGGAGTAAGTCAAAAAGATGAGATAAGAAAATAAGTGTGCAAGTGGTGGTGATATATAATACAAATGAATTTAACATTCTCTGTTGGAGAGCAAAATTTTCAAGGAATCTTATACTTAAAAAAAAAAAAAAAAACCACGGTGCTTTTAGTTGCTTAACCCATATACATTTTGAGGAACTTTTCGTAAAATAACATAGAGGATTAGTGATTTTAATTTTCCTTTTAACAGTTGGTCTTTTTGAAGACCAGGGTGAAACCTTCCTCTCTGAATGAAATGATTATGGAACATGTTTTATTTCAAGATCTGTTCTTGGTAAGCCAGCAGCCAAACTGTGTATGGCATCAGAGCAGTGGGAAGATCAAGGGTGGCAGCAGATGAGAAGGGAGAACCCATATCCCATTCAAGTAAAAGACCTGGAGGTGCTAATGCTGGGGCTCCTGAGCTTTGTAAAGCAGGTGTCAGCTTAGCTCGGGGTATGGATGAAATTCCTCGTGGAAGCACAGCTGTCCTAGATGCCTGTAGAGCTGTGAGTTTCTGGTGATTCTTAGAATGGCTTTCTTACCTACACGGTATGTATCTCTAATGGTTATTTAAAAAAAAGAAAAAAAAGAAAAAAAAAAAGATCGGTAATATGCTTTGTCCATGAATAAAGAAAAAAGGTGATAAAAATGCTAAATTGCCATGGACTATTTCAGAGGTTCTGTAATCTGCAGAGTTTAGCCTAATTTCTTCAGAGTATAAAACAATGGATGGATGTAGTGATATATACTGAACGAATTATACAAAGGAAACAGCTCAGAGTTGAAATGGTCCCTCTACCAACGAACAAATCTTTAGCATAATAATCTTTGGGGAATGTACCGTGTCACGACCTTTTGCTTCTAAGATGCATGTTGTCCTCCCTCACCTCCTCACCCTCCAGGCAGGGGTCCGTGCTAGTGATCTCTTCCAGGAGGCTGATTTAAGAGCTGCTTGCCTAGTTGCAGCTCAGCATCTCTCTCCTGCCCCCTCTGTCAATTCCCTTAAGTTGTGCATATGAAACTGCACAGGTGTAATCTCCAGATCAGTGCCTGAATGAAGCTTTTTTTCCTTTTTTTTTTTTTGTTTCCCCTTTTCCTTTTGGATAGAGCAGTTACCCTCAGCTCCTGGTGTTTGCAGTTGTCTCCGCTTCCCCTGCCCCTTTCGTTCAGCACATGCAGCTGAGCGGGAAGAGCTGGGAGGACAGGCAGGGATGAGTGGGCGCAAGAGGAGGAGGGCAGGATCTGTTTACACTGGGTTCGCCACCAGAGAAAATTACAACATGGAACTGCACTCTCAGCAGACAATTTGATTACCGAGGCCGTGCTCCAAGCATATGATTTATCCATGTAGCTCAAAACAGCAATGAATAGAGCCAGTGTGCCAATGCAAAGAGTTTCAAACAGAGGTTAATCAGATGTGGCAAAATATAAAAAAACATACACAGATTAAACAAAATGTAAGTGTTTTATGAAAGAATTAATGTAAATCACTAAATAGAATAAAACATAAAACACTAGTTTTATGACACAGTAAGATCTGTGCGAATGTGATTTGCCACATGACAGGTTTCATTATATTGTTCATTTGACATAAACAAAGAAGTTTTCTCCCGAGCCTAAAAGCAGAAGTATTACCAAGGTCAGCACGTATTAGATTTGCTGGTGCAGCAGAGCGTGGCTATGACCGCTGGGGCTGCCGAGGCGCTCCGGACATTGTGCATGCTCCTGGGTAAGGGCTGAGGCTCCAGCACTGGCTGGCAACAGTTTGCTGGGAAACTTCAGTGTCTTGATATAGGAATCACAACTGCACCTAAGCTGATGGGGCTGCCAGCTCTTGGTCTTCCCAGATCCCATCAGAGCAATGCTTATGGAGTACTTGTGTTGGCATAAAACAAACCTTGTCAAGATATCTCTGTGTGAGATTTATGCAGAGTGAAATAAAAGTGTGACATGGACACCTGATGCGTGAGTCTTCTGTATGAAGCATGACACTTGGCAGCAGAGGCAGTGCTGAGCTCTGCAGACCTGCCAATTCGCACTCATTTGGAGTGACTCAGTCATTTTTTCCTGTTGGTTGTGCGCAAATATCTAGCTAAATAGCTCCCAAAGTTAGAGGGTTTTTATGCAATGAAACATTTTTCTAAAGTATTTTTTAACAGTGCTTCTTTAGACATATGTTTTCCTTCTGTTCTTTAATCACACTGCTAGCCTTTCAAAACAAAATCTATATGGATTTTGAACATGAATAATTAAAAAAAAATACATTCTGCTTTTGTCTCCTTCTCTCCTAGAAGCGTGAGACGAGTTTGACCTTCTGTTTTTCTTAAAGCTCGTAGTCCAGCTAGGGACCAAGCCTTGACTGCAGGTTAGCTCCTTACATTTATCGTTCACATCTTTGTTATGGAAAAAAAGGGAACACGGCCATAAGTAAAGTTAAGAGTTTATTGTTAATGTAATTGGAATCATAACAGGCTAATCAGAAAAATTACTGTTAGGCCAGCACGAGCTATTACAGAAAAAGGAGAGGAAGAAAGCTACTACAGGAAAAATCTCAATATCACAGAATCACAGAATCACAGAATCTCTAGGTTGGAAGAGACCTCAAGATCATCGAGTCCAACCTCTGACCTAACACTAACAGTCCCCACTAAACCATATCCCTAAGTTCTACATCTAAACGTCTTTTGAAGACTTCCAGGGATGGTGACTCAACCACCTCCCTGGGCAGCCTGTTCCAATGTCTAACAACCCTTTCAGTAAAGAAATTCTTCCTAACATCTAACCTAAAACTCCCCTGGCGCAACTTTAGCCCATTCCCCCTCGTCCTGTCACCAAGCACATGGGAGAACAGGCCAACCCCCATCTCGCTAGAGCCTCCTTTAATATACTTATACAGAGTGATAAGGTCACCCCTGAGCCTCCTTTTCTCTAGGCTGAACAAGCCCAGCTCCTTCAGCCGCTCCTCATAGGACTTGCTCTCCAGGCCCCTCACCAGCTTCGTCGCCCTTCTCTGGACCCGCTCAAGCACCTCGATGTCCTTCTTGTAGCGAGGGGCCCAGAACTGAACACAGTACTCGAGGTGCGGCCTCACCAGAGCCGAGTACAGGGGGACGATCACCTCCCTAGCCCTGCTGGTCACAGTGTTTCTGATACAAGCCAGGATGCCGTTGGCCTTCTTGGCCACCTGAGCACACTGCTGGCTCATATTCAGCCGACTGTCCACCATCACTCCCAGGTCCTTCTCTGCCTGGCAGCTCTCCAGCCATTCCTCTCCCAGCCTGTAGCTCTTCTTGGGGTTATTGCGCCCCAGGTGCAGGACCCGGCACTTGGCCTTGTTAAACTTCATACAGTTGACCTCAGCCCATCGGTGCAGCCTATCCAGATCCTCCTGCAGAGCCTTCCTACCCTCAAGCAGATCGACACACGCACCTAGCTTGGTGTCATCTGCAAACTTACTGAGGGTGCACTCAATGCCCTCATCCAGATCATTGATGAAGATATTAAAGAGGACCGGCCCCAGCACCGAGCCCTGGGGGACGCCACTAGTGACTGGCCTCCAACTGGACTTGGCTCCATTTACCACAACTCTCTGGGCCCGGCTATCCAGCCAGTTTCTAACCCAACGAAGCGTGCGCCAGTCCAAGCCAAGAGCAGCCAGTTTCTTGAGGAGAATGCTGTGGGAAACGGTGTCAAAAGCCTTGCTGAAGTCAAGGTAGACCACATCCACAGCCTTTCCCTCGTCCACCCAGCGCGTCACTTTGTCGTAGAAGGAGATCAGGTTCATCAAGCAGGATCTGCCTTCCATAAACCCATGCTGACTGGGCCTGATCGCCTGCTTGCCCTTCAAGTGCCGCATGATGACTCCCAAGAGGATCTGCTCCATGAGCTTCCCTGGTACTGAGGTCAAACTGACCGGCCTGTAGTTCCCCGGGTCTGCCCTCCGGCCCTTCTTGTAGATGGGCGTCACATTTGCTAGCCGCCAGTCAGCTGGGACCTCCCCCGATAGCCAGGACTGCTGATAAATGATGGATAGGGGCTTGGCCAGCTCCTCTGCCAGTTCTCTCAGTACTCTTGGGTGGATCCCATCCGGCCCCATCGACTTGTGCACATCCAAGTGCCGTAGCAGGTCACCAACCAGTTCTTCGTGGATGGTGAGGGCCACATCCTGCTCCCCGTCCCCTTCCACCAGTTCTGGGTACTGGGTATCCAGAGAGCAACCGGTTTTACCACTAAAGACTGAGGCAAAGAAGGCATTGAGCACCTCCGCCTTTTCCTCATCTCTTGTAACTAATAATAAATAATAAAACATTATCAATAATAAAACATTAAATGTTGCAAGTCTGAACACAGTTGTGAACAATTGTTGCATGTGCTACCTAGCATCTACCCCTCTCTTTATCACATTATGCTGCGCTTCCACTGCCCCTGAGTCCCAGGGCCACAATCTGGGAGGGCCTTTGGTGGTGTAGGTGCTTTTATTTCTCTTTTGCTGCGATGAGCACAATTCTGTCGCTCGTTTTTCTTCATCCTCATTTTAGGGAACACCTGGGGTTCTGACATGCTTTTACCTTGCTATCTCTGGTCTGCAGCTCTGTGTTAACTTCTAGCATTACTATATATGCAGTGTTTCCTACGTGATATAGACTTGTTCGTTGTTTCCTTCATGACCCCTGAAGCTAGCTTTGCCTGGCTCCCACATATGCTTTTCTTTAACTGACCCCAGGGGAGTTGATGGTGCAGGGATGTCCCGTATCACCCCATGCTCCTCTCTTGGAGGTGGTGCCTGTCCCCCTGCATGCTGCATTGTTCCACCAGGGGCAGACCCACGCACGCTGCACAGACAAACCACCTGCTGCTATAATCTCTTTAAAAATTGTGGTGATTCCTCACTAGGATGCAAAGCTAAGGAAAAGTAAAAGGAATTAAAGGACAAACACCTGGCTATTAGAAGAACCATTGTTAGAGCCAAAAGCCAAGCTTGGGCAGGGCAGGGCAAGCCCAGGCAGAGGCTGGTTGGTTGGGGGCCGGGCACTGCCACGATGCTTGGCACCCCCACGGGTGAAGGCAGTGCTGCACTCGCTGGCAGCCACAGCTGCACTATTAAACAAGTCAGCAAGAGCTCTGCCATACAGTTTTGGTAGGATTGTCCACCACTTCTCTCTCCCCTGCATGCATTTATTTATACTGATGGTAGCATTGATGATAGCATGAATAATAACAAAGTGATAAGACTATTTTTCACAGATTTTTTTTTCTGCAGAGATGGAAAAAGTATGTATATGTTTTCTTAAACTCAAATAATTTGTGAAGGCTGAATTTAATCCTTTGGGTGTAGTGAATGTAAAAACAGTAAAGGAAAAATAAGTTTGAAGTAGCAAAAATGCCATGAAAAATTGTTATTGATCATCTGAGTGGCTGTTTGAAAATCTATCACACTGAAGTTACAAAAGGAAAATCAGTCATCTTACGAGAAACATTATGTCACTGTGGTCATATTTTATAGTCCTAGTGCTGCCATGGCTCCTTTGTGCCATTTCTAGGTAGTAGCTATACTTGTGTCTGTACAGTTGTTCCAGGGCCAGTCTTTGTCCTGCAATTTATGACCATAGGAATTGTACCATTAGGTTAGGACTCTGTACTCACCATGATAGCAGCTGTGTTGTTAGAATATTTATGTAATAAATCTGTAAATTTATTTACAGATGAAGTGGAAAAATCTAAGCTTTAGGGATGAAGTAGAAAAATCCAAGCCTTAGGGAGTCATTGGGTGGTATGCCTAAGGCTTTATGCAGTTTACTGTTCTTATTCCTTTGTACTACTGTGCTTGTGGTTGTTTCTGTTTGGCATTTCTATATCAAATTGATCAGCAAAGTCAGGCGTTCTTTATCCCTGTGGTAGTGTGGCAACGAGTTCCACAGGGTAACAGTATATTAAAATTAGTTGTTCAACAGCTACCTTACAGTTTATTCAAGTGTCCCAGTTTCTTATGTTGTATAAATATATAACCAGGAGTATGCAACTGAATTCCCCATTTCCTTTATTGTCATTTTTCCTGTTATTCAGTAACTATTGAACTGTACAGTTTCCTGGGCTTATTCAAACTGTTCCTCCCCTTCTACTCCCCAAGAATTCAAGATTGATATTATCCAGTAAATATTACTGTATATAAAGGGATAGCTGAACAATATATATATATATATATATATATATATGTTATATGTGCTTCCAAGCATCTGGCTTTCTTTGTTTTGTTTTAACATGTACTCAATTTGACCCCATAGGAGGATCATTAAAGCAGAATATTTGGCTCATGAAGTTACGGTCGTGTAAGACTTTCATTCTTGGAATAAGAGCTCGTGCACTTGGAAATCTTTGAAAAATGAGAACGTAAAAACTTGCACAGTTGCAAAGCACAATGAATTGTGTGCAAGACTAAAGTTCATTTGATAAAAATAGTAGGTTCTGTGTGCCAGGAAACATTTGGAAATCATGCAAATGCAGATGGGGGTTCAGGCTTTCCAGCAAGGTGTAGAAAGATCTGCAGCTGCATGAATCCAAGGCTATTAAATACTTTTAATACCTACTTAGAATGTGTTCCTGTTACTTTCTGATAGCTGAATAAAATCAGTCTTCTGACAAATTCTTCTTCTCCATTTTTTATTTAGATAAAAAGTTCAATAATTAAACTTTGCCAATGAAAGTCACATTTCAGTTAGTGAAAGAGAGAGGAAATGCAGAAACAATCACTTATTACACAATATAATACTATTTCATTTTCATAGAAAGTGAGTTTCATTATCTTAATGTTATTACTCTTTCTCTAGACATTTAAATGAATAAATATTTTGTTATAACCAAAATACTTTTAAAAATTTGTTTTTATTTTAAGTAAAAACTGGACATTTTTTCTGTTTTGATATTCTATGATTTTTAAGAAAAACTTCCCTGCAAGGTAAGTGGTGTGTAAGAACTTGGCCTTTCTAGATATTTGATTAATTTTATATTTTGCAAGGAAATGTCAGAAATAGCATAGAAAGTGAACTGCTTTGACTCACTGGACAAGCCTTTTCCTAATCATATAGGGTGATGTCTCAAAAAATAAATTCTGTCAATGAAATGGTTTAGTAAGTAGATTTTTTTTTTTAAGCCATCAGAGAGGTTGTTTAGCTCTGCTGTTTAGCAAAATGATAGATTTGTGTTGTGGGAGTGGCAAGAAAGCAGTTGAAATTAAAACTATTAAATATTTTTAATCAGATACATGTAACAGGTTGTTTGAAGAAAAACAGAAGAACAGAAAGGTGCAGATTATTAGTATTATAGACATCGATAATGTACCTTTTTATAAAGCTACCTATTAAAAAAATAAAAATAAATAAATGGAACCTGTTGCTTGAACTATATGTTTTCTAAAAATGGATACATTCCTGCTCTTCCTGGGACTTCTCCTGATTTTATATACATAAAAGCTTTTGGAAGAAAAATTGGATTTGTTCCTCGACCATCCCTGGTAAAATGTTTCTAATGGACTGCTTCAGGACAGCCATTGCTACTACTTCGTTAATGATACAGTAGGTAAAATTTAGCAATGAGTGTATGATCAATCTTTTTAGGACCATAATTGATTTTTACAAAAAAATACCAACTTGTGCTTACTGAGCTCATGTTCTGCACTTTCTTGACTTCACTTCTTACTGAGCCAGCTGTAAAATATAACTGAAATTTAAATGTACGGGCAAAACTTTCATTAAAAATATGCCAACACAGACTTTTTATAAGATTTTATAACTTTTCAAAATGCCCAGTGATTCCTCTCAAATTTGAAAGTGATGTGTTTATACCAGAATTAATTTCTGTATTTTGCTGGAAAGATATCCTCATTGTATCCAGAGCAGTGAGGAAACGCAATATAGACAAGCTTCTTTATAAATTTGTACTTACCTGAAAAAAGCAGCTTGTCAAAGTTGAGTGTCTCTTGATTTATTTTTTTTCTAACAATGTAAACATTTGTCTAAGTACTCAAATTTTCTTACCAGTCTTATTCCTAGTGGGTGAACTGTAAATATTGTATTTATAAAATGTTTGGATCTAACTGGTCATTTAACTTGCACATCAAAGAAACAAACAAGTAGTGGCTTTTTCACTTTGCAGCATCAGCAGAACACAGCTAGATAAATATGTACAGAACTCAAAAATATCAAGTTTAATTATTTGCAAGAATTTTAACTCATGGTAATTGGCCACTGATGGCACAAACACCATATTTCCCAGAAAAATAAATCCTGAATCTAGAAGTAATTAATGCACACTGCATTTACTGGTGAAGGAGAGAACTCAACACCTTTTACAGTGAAGTTGCTGGTGTTGACTTATGTCAAAATGTACCATGGACTTGGAAGAAGAATAAGTCTTAAGGCAAGGCAAGAGGTATCTTGTCATGTATGCATGTTTCTTGGTCTGTTCTGGCTTATCTGTGTAATCACAGAAAAAGAAGTAGTCATCTTCTGTATTAAATACATGTATTTGCCCACCTCAGTGTGGTGGTTTTACTCGGGTGGGCAGCCGACCTCCACCACAACCGCTCTCTCACTCCCCCTCTCCTCAAAGAGGAAGGGGGAGAAAATACAACACAGAGAGCTCGAGATTTGAGATGAGAAAGGTTTAATTAAAGGGAAAAGGAATGGGGAGAAAAAGAAACAAAGGAAACAATAAGTCCACGTGGAAGCACAGAGAGAAGGGAAAATAAATTATTCTCTACTTCCCATCAATGAGCAATGTTCGGCCATGTCCTGGGAAGCAGGGCCTCCAAATGCCCCCTCCCCTACGAGAGCCCCCCTTTTTATTGCTGAGTGTGACATCAGGTGTTATGGAATATCCCTTTGGTTGGTTGAGGTCAGCTGCCCTGGCGATGACCCCTCCCCATCACTTGCCCACCCCCAGCCTGCTGGCTCTTGGGGGCTTGGAAGGAGTCCTGATGCTGTGCCAGCACTACGCAGCAATAGACACAACACTGGAGTGATATCAGTGCTGTTCCAGCTACGAGTGCAGAGCACAGCACTGTGTGGGCTGCTGCAGGGAAAGGTAACTCCATCCCAGACAGACCCAACACAACCTCAACCCCTTATTCCATAATATGTGTGTCACACTCAGGTACCACACAGTTTAGTATATAGATATTCTCACCATCATTGTTCTCTGTCCATTGAAGTATTTATACGTCTGTGCTTTTCATTCCATAGGTCTTTTCCCAAAATGTTCATAAAAACTGTTGATGGTTTCAGCTTTATCTGATAAAGTGGTCGCTCAGGGCAGGCGAAGTTGGTTTTCTTGACACCAGCTCAGCTCACATCACTGTTGCACTTGCCCAGTTCCTTGCGAAGTTGACCTGTTGTTGGTTCTGCAGTGTCCTCCTACAACACATAACTTGGATTACAGATTATTTTTCTCCCAGTGTTAAATCTCCTTGAGGCACACACCTGATATCCTCATCTTTCTGCATTACCTACCAGATATGCCCTGGTCCTTGGGCAAAGACAATCCCACGAGTGGGTTTGCCTTTTCCCATGGCAGGGGCAACCCACGCCACCCTCCCCATCCACTTCCCCACATGCACTACAGGGACTTTAGCTTCTCCCACAGTGTGTAGGGGTTTTGTTTCAGCAGGACCGGAATGGCTGCAGACCCCCTGTTGTTAATTAGCCAAGTGGCCTCTGGTAGATTTATATCCCAGTGTTTCCACGTCCCAGCACACAATGCTCATAGCATAGTTTTTAACAATCCATTGTACCTCTCAACCTTCCCAGAGGCTTGTGGGTGATGAGGGATGTGATACACCCACCAGTGCCATGTCTCTTGGCCTAGGAGGTGACCAAATTGTTTTGGAAATGACTCCCATTGTCGGACTCTATTCTCTCTGTTGACCATGTCGCCACAGCACTTGTCTTTCCAGGCCCAAGATAGTGTTTCGGGCGGTGGCATGGTTGACTGAATATGTTTCCAGCCACCCAGTAGTTGCTTCTACCATGGTAATAATGTAACGTTTGCCTTGGTGGGTTTGTGGGAGTGGTCCAATGTAGTCAATCTGCCAGGCCTCACCATATCGAAATCTAAGCCATCTCCCCCTATTCCAGGGAGACTTTACCCTCATGGCTCGTTTGATTGCAGCACAGGTCTCATGCTGATGGGTAACCTGTGTAATGGCCTCAATGGTCAAGTCCACCCATCACGAGTCCATCTGTATGTGGCATCCCTCCCTAGATGTCCTGATGTTTCATGGGCCCATCGAGCTACAAACAGCTCACCCTTACGTCCCCAGTCCAGGTCCACCTGAGCTACTTCAATTTTCAAAGCTCAAAAGACCCAACTTTGTGTTGGGTCTGTCTGGGGCGGAGTTACCTTTCCCTGCAGCAGCCCAGCACACTCAGTGAACTTGTATGCAGGTTTAATCCATAACATACTGATCTGGGTTGTGTCCCTATCGCTGTCTATTGAAGAAGTTGGCTTTAGTGATGTAAATGAACGTTTCATTGCGTTGTTAGAAGTATCACATAATGTTTGTTAAGGAAGAAATAGTAATTAAAGGTAGAGGGCATAGCAAGTGAAGTTGACATGAATATGTTTACATCAGTAAGCAAACATTTAAGCAAGTTCAGAATTTGCCCCTGAATATCAGTGTCAACAATAATGTGATGCTTTAATTAAGAAAGTTAGATAATGGTATCAAACTAACATGAAGTCTAAAGTATTGTATAAAGATAAATAGATATTGGTGAACTAGTTCTTCCACTGAATATTTATAAAATAAAATCATACCATATTGGCAGAAAAGTCATTATCTATTTCAGAGGCACCTTTGGGACTAATACACTGCCTAACTTCAAGCTGAAATGAAGAAATTTCATAAAAAAAAAAAAGTGTAGTGCAAAATTGTAGCTTCGCATGCCATGTATTACCTTGTCTTTTAGTCTGGTTCTTAGAACTTGCCTTTTATTACCGTTTTAATCATTTTGATCAGTATTATTATAATCACAAAATGTCAGCCTGAGGAAAGTGATAATGTAGTCATTATTATGTTTCAATGTCACCTTTTTCAATTCACACTTAGGTATCATTTAAAATTTCTGTATCAATGCAGTGATTAGATAGCATTTGTGATATGACCACTGTTTACAGGTGAGTACTTAAAATAAGACAGCAACTCAGTAGTCCTGTTCAAAATTAACTTCCTCATCTGAAGTTATTCAGCTCTGTCACCTGATTATTTTTTTTATTTTTATTTTTTTGAAACTTGTTCCTGGATCTAAATATTACTATTCTGATAGATAAATAACTTTGTTTCATCAAATGGCATCAGTAGATGTCCCTGGCATTTTGAAACAATTTTCTATGAATGATCAAAAATAGATAATGTTTAAATATCTGTAGCATAAATTTATAAGTTACTTTTCAGAACACTGTTACAGTTTAACTACTCTAACATTCCAGAAGCGTTTGTATAAATGACCAGCTGATAAACTAACCTGAGGTTCTTAATATCTGCTTAGGAAGAAAACTGTTTCATCATTTATATTTTATTCCAAATACATTTGAAATGAGATAAACTTGGCAAGATGATTCAGAAATGTAAAGGATTATTCAATACTATTCTGCATTCTTCGTTTCAGTGCAATAAAGAGAAACGATTAAGAAGAGGGACCAGTTAATGCAGCATAAAAATGATGCATGAAATGTGACATCTCTTTAACATTGAGAGAAAACACTTCCTTCCATTGAGTGCTTTACACTAAATGCAAAATATTGACACAGCCCTATTATGCCAAACAATAGTCTTCTTTCAGAAAGATAATTTTATAGAAGGGGTAGTATCATGTGATCTTATTAATATTTATGAAATATGATAACAGAAAAAAGGGAATTGGGATAGCACTGCTATCTTTATAGACCCTATCCATTTCAGCTTCAAAATGTTTTTCATTTCACACATCAGACACTAATTAGCAAATATCTAATTAGTGTTAGAAGAGTAATCGCTCATGGGAGTTGTTGAGGCTTTGAGCTTTCATGCATGCAAAAGTAGTGCCACTTTAGGTACGTTTGTTAAGGTACAGTAACTTTAACTTTTTTTTTTTTTTTTTTTCTGAACTGCTTGAATTAAAATAAAAAGCCAAATTAAGCTCCAATCATTGGGGTTGGGAGAATGACTGTATTGCTAAACAGTTAGGGAAGACCCAGAAAAGTAAAAATATAGGTATTTTGAAACTTCTGCAGATGCTGGTATATAGAGTAGACGGAACAGAATGTAATATTAATTTGACTTGTTTTTACTTTCCTGGAGGAAAAATGTCTGTAATGTTTCTGTTTACAAAGTAGCTAACTACATCTATCCTGAATCCTCTGAAAACAATGAAGCTAGGGATGGAATAGATGGAATAATCAAAATGCTTTGGGAATACTGCCATTTTGAAGTTTTACAGTTCACATATGTCATGTTGATAAGTTTATTGTTATTATAGTTAATTATTAACAGTTATGGGTTTTGTTTGTTTCGTGGTGGTGTTTTTTGTTGTTGTTGTTTGTTTTTGTTTGTTTTTTTTTGTAAGAGAGACCTATGAGAGAATTCTATGTAAAGAATACCTGCCTGACTTAATATAAGCGGGAGTCCAATTTTTAAAGTAAACATACTGTAGGAATTGAACCTATGACAATAATCTTAAGGATAAAATACTGTTTAAATATGCAACAAAATACTAAAAAGTACTGGAGGACTGACAAGTTAGGCTTATTTGATGATACAGGATTTGCTAACAATGCAACCATTCTGAAAATGAAATGTCTGTTGACTTTCTGAAACTTTCTGAAAATGAAATGTCTGTTGAAATGTCTATTGAGTCGGAGTGCCTTGCAATTCAAACTTTTAAACATTTTTTTATAACTGTTTACTATCAATTCAATTTAAATTTAGAGATAATGTAGGTTCAGAACGTAGCTCTCAATGCATGGAGAAAAAACAATTTGTCTGTGATCTCCATTAAATGGTTGTCCATTTTGGTGGAAATGGCTTGTACTGAAGTTTCAACTGTCCTTAGTGTAATGTTTCCTCCAAATGATGCAGTATTTGCACAGTATCAAGTAGTTACACTAACCAGAATCTGGTTCCTAAAAATCGGAGTAGTTGAGTAGTCTATTGTGTCAAACAGGGTGCATGGAAAACAGATGAAAATAAATAGCACAAAAGTTAGAATTGGTGGGTTTTCTTCCATTTAGGCAGTCAGATCTGCACGAGGCTTACACCTGTATCACAAATCTATTAATAATGTCATCAATATGTCAACAGCACCTACTATACCACAGAAGTGATTATCAACTGCTTGATCAAGTGTCAGCTTTTTAAAAATCTTATCCATTGTACTGCTGAGCAAAGTATTTATTCTCAGTATTCAAAACCAGTCAACTCTTAATTCTAGGTTTTCATTATATGCTGCTTTCTGTCTTAGCTTCTCTTTGAGATCACTGCATATTCCTAAATCACTGTCATTGAATACAGCCAAAATTTTCAAACGTGAATGAAAATGTAAGTGTAAAAAACAGTGCTTTTATTTTAAAGACTGTGTGAGGACTTCATAGAAATTTTGGAAAAAAATCTGAGGTCTTGAAAGAGACCTCTGAATAATGAAATATAGTTAGGAGATAATATTTCTCTGCATTGAATCCATGAAAATAGGAAACAATTGTAATTTCAGGAAGCTTCCTTGCCCAGCCTAACAGCATTACTGATCTGCTGCTGTTCCTTAGAATTTAAGGGGGCATATCAGCACATCTTTTTCATCAACAAAGTGCTGCAGAAATAGTTTACATAATGGCAAGTTTTCCATATATTGTGACTTTTCAACTACTGGTTACAATAATGATATTGAGCTGGTGTATGCAGTTTTTAATCAGTCAGCTGCCAAGTGTTTCTGCAGGAAAGGTAAGTGTCATCAGCTCCATTTTCAGATGAGAACTTTGAGGAGGAGGGAAGCAAAAGACTTGAAGCAAATGTGGGAATACAACCAATTTTTCCACCTCCAGGCTGTTTCTCTAGTCACCAGTCCTCACTACTGTTTTATCTGCACTAGAAACAGATAAGACTACTAGAAAGTGTTTCTGAATCCTACTCTAATATTAAAGTGTGTAGTGCTGTTTTTAGCTCAATAATCTTGCTTTAGAGATCTTCCTTGTTTTTAAGACTGTAGCTCGTCAGGAACTGCTATACGATCTGTAGAATGCATACCACATTTTAGCACTTTGAGCTCCTTAATAAAGACATTTCTGTTTAGTTTGACTTTAGTAGATGTGTGTGGAAAAAACACCACAAGGGTTTTCTTGCATTGAATAATATTTTTTGCTGGATTTTGGATTTCATTTCTGTGTTTGTTTAAACTTGGGGGGAGTCATTTCTTTTGCATTCCTCGTGTTTGTCAGAGCAGGACACGTTTGGCAGGACAGGATTGTTTTTATTCTTTTGGAGAACGTCTTAAAACACTAGTCTGAGGTGAAAGAAGAATCAGTTGATAGCGGGTATTTTGTAGGACTCTGTCTTTCTTCTTTCCTCAAAGACTGAGATAATCTATGTGTCAACTTGAGTGTCCTAATTTATAACTCAACACCCTTAGGCTTTATTCCTGCTCCCCTTCCAAGTAATTGACATGTCAATGAAAATGCAAGAGCAACCCCCCATGGGTAATAGGGATACTGAGACACTGCTGTTATCTTCTCTTCAAAGGATCTCTGGAAATGCCTTCAATTGATCCATTGCTGAATGCCATCTTTTACTTTGTGTCAGTCCAGGAGCAAGAGGGTTTTCTTTTAATTGAGCCTTTTTTTTTTTTTTTGTTCTTTTTTTTTTTTTTAAACCAACATGCCATGTGTTACGTATGCAAAGATTTGTTGTTCTGTATTTATTATATACAGCAGAACAATATGCAAAATGAAAATAGTTGGTGTTGTTGAATCATTATTCTAGTCAAACCAAAAGTAGCAATAAGGAAAACCTTCTATACATACGAATGGTTTTCAGACTTTGTAAGAAGATTTCTGTTAACTTAAACAGATGGAGTGAAATTTGTAAACATCAGCTTATGGTAGGTTTTGCAGGTGTTTGACATCTGTCTCAAATATTCGATGGCATTTCCACACAGCCTAATTAGCATGTTCGAAAATAAAAAATGCATATATAAAGCAACAATGACCAGTTCATAAGTATGAACCGTAAGAATTTTTTTTTTTTTTTTTATCCCATGGGGATTAACTTCTTGTGGGAAAACTCTGCTTCATCACCACATTTTCATTTGATTTTTCTTCTTCCTCTTGTAAAGATACACTGTACAAAAATATAGTGTGCTTGATGTAGTGCCATAGCATACTTAATAGATTTAGGCAAAACAGTTCCTTTGGGATCATTATTTACATTATTTCCTGCTTTTTAGCTTGTAGTCTCCTTGTATTTCTAACCTCTCTCTGATATAAAAGCAATTTAATAAATTTCAAAACCTTTTTAATGTCACTTTAGGGTACAGCTTTACCAAACAAAGGAACTCTATTCCTTTTATTTGACTTTTCAATTTTGATTCTTGAGAAACTTGTTTTTGACTAATTTGAATGTACTTAGATTTTTTCTACTCTGTTTATTTTATGATAAAACAAGGACAAATATTTTGGGAATAGCCAATTAATTTTGTCTTCCAGAATTTGTTGGGTTATCATTAATACTAGTTAGCTTGTAGAAGTTATGTTTTGCCATATTATTCTTTAATCAAAAGTGGGACATATTCACAATTAACAGAAAATTTAAAAAGATTCAACCCAAATGCTTCTTTAAAAGAGAGGAGTTGAAAGTGAGTCAGGGTAATGAAATAACAGGGTAAATACCTTGGTAAAAGGCGACTTGATAAGAATCTTGGAGAGCTGAATATTGTTGCAGAGGAAGCATGTGTTCCATTTTGAAAACTGTAAATTTTAAGTCTGTATACTAGTTCACAAATACTTTGTCTTGCAACAATATATAGATCACAACTAAAACAGTGTAGCTTACATAAGCATATAAATCAGAGAGAGCAATTACAAGTTCCCTTTCATGAATTGTATTTGTCTCATATCTAGTAAGTATGTAACTATAATTGATCCTCATTGTTTAGAGACCGAGTAGCCTTAGCAAACTCACTTTGTACTTTAGCAATAGGTTATCAAGCTTGTCAGTTGAATGGTAGTTGTTTTTTTTTAAATGAACAGTAACTATTTCCTGACCTCCCAAGTAATTTAATCAATTTATTTTCTATTTCCTCTTCCATAAAATGGGAAAAATAATAATACATGCAAATTCAATGTAAAAATGCAGAGAACAATTTTTGCCAGTTTTGAGATCCAGAATGCCTATATTCCACTGTGTTGTACTGGTTAGAGAAGATTTTCTCCACTGTTTTAAGCTTCTTTTATGCAGTGCAACCCACTGAAGTCATAAAACCATCAAAAATGTTTATGATGGTGACTGAATTCCAAAACTTCCTAAAGTTGTAGGTAACTGTGCTAGCAACAACAGCTGTAGTTAAGTTATAATTACTCCAGATTCTTCTACAACCAATGCATAACCAGAATGAAACTGTGTTTTGCAGGTATATATAGAGTTTAAAAATATACTCAACATTCAAAAACTCTTATTTAGGATATGCAGAGCAAAATAAATAAATAAAAAATAATCCTAGGTCCATACTTAGCCATATGATAAGATTTGGAAGACTCTGTGTGGATTTTGGGAGAGCATCTAATTTATTTCTCTCATATAAATTAAAATTAATGCTTATAACATACAGTCACAAATAATTTTCTTTTATTCCAGACTGTAATGTAAATGATAGTGTATCAGTTTTATTATCCCTGGATGTGTTTACTTGCTTGATCAGAATTACAACCAGGTGGTACCATCCCCTCACAATAATTTTACTTCCCTTTGAATGAGAATGGCTCATTTGAAGTTTGTGAAAGACATATCCGTATGGAATTCATAAGATTTCATGTTGTGATACAGCAAGAAGGCTTGCTAGAAATTGCCTGTTTCAGGCTGATGATGCAAAACTAGACATCTGTTAAATTAACATCTATCTAACATTTTTGCCTTTCAGTCAAATGTATTCAAAAATTTAAATCTTTTTTAGCTGTCAAAACAATCTGTCACAAGATATTTATTTTTTTGTATAATGGGTTACTTAAGGAAAGCAGCATATGGTTGAATGAGCTGCACCTATGCTGCAGCTTTCCCAGATCTCTACTACCTTTAAACTACTGGATAATATAAATACTTTAATGATTACTTTTTAAAATCTGAATAAGTAAAGCAGAACTGTATATGTTAAATATATAAGTATGTTAAGTATATACTGTATATGTATAAGTTATTGGATCCCTTTCAAGTTTCTCTTTAAAGAGGAAAAAGAAGGAAAGAAAAAGAAAACCAAACTTCTAATGTTAATTTTGTTTAAAATCTTAAAAATGCCCTCCTGCCTTTTTGTCTTATAACAGTCCATAGGATGATAAATATACTTTCCTGCAATAAATTAGAGCGTGAACAACGCTGTATTCACCTACAAGTTTGTCTCTTTGCTTAATTTAAGACATTGATTACTTCTGACATAAAGGAGGATGTAATAACACATTATCAATCACAATTATGTATAATTTTAATAACATCGGTAATAATGGATCCTAATAATGACCAAAACAAAAAAGCCTTCAACACAATATTTACTGCTGCATTGTGCTGGATTCCATCAAAATATGGCTTGTGTACCTTGCTAACATACATGGTATGCTCTTTAACCCTTTCAATCATGGCATGGTCTGCCCTGTCCTACCCTGCAATAATATAGTAATCCTTGCAATAATCCTGCCCTCATTAAAGTCAATGGGACTGCTGCATCTAAATCAGTGAAAACTACATTGGCTGCTTATTTTATTGTATTTTCTAATAGATATATACAATAGAATTCTGATTTTAGAGCTGTTTCATTTTTTTCTTTCAAACAGATTTATTTGTGTACATTTTTCCTACTTTTAGGTTTTGATTTATGTTTGCTTGAACAATGGGTTTTTGTCTTGCTTTGCTTTTTTAAGTCCCATAGCACATAAAAAGCATGTGTGAATATGAGATACTTTGCTCTGGGAATAGTCAGTAGCTTTGTAGACGGGTGAGATTGGAAGTACTGAGGATGTGACATACTTCACCTCTGGGGAGACAAGCAATGTGTCACCCACACCACTACAGCCCTTCAGGGAACATCTTGTGTTGCTCATTCACAGTGTAGTTTTGTATTTCATTTTAAAGTGGGAAGAGCATTGTATAAAAATACTGCAATAAATCACTGTAATTCATTAGTTATTAATAGATATATTTTTTTTAAGTTCCCCAAAAGGATTATCTATGGGCTTCCATGTCAGTATATTTTCAGAGACACAGCATTTGAACACAGAGAACATATGGGGACATACACTGCAGAAGTCATTCACTTAAATGTCACTTTCATGTTAGATTCATCATCTAATTTTAATATGTAGAATGCCATGAATATGTTTAATTGTAATTTGCTTTACAGTAAGTTGTATTTCTTACTACTGACTGCAATCAAAAGACATGTATGTTAATTATATATATATTTTTTTTTGAAACTAGTTGCTTTCTTTTAGTTTTAAGAGATACGTTGTCTGTATAACATGCTCTAGAAACTTGAAGTTTTGAAGGGAGATTTTAGAAACAAGTTTACTTTAGTTGAGACTTAATTACAGTGAGATAAATGGTGCTAGTATCAGACAAACATTGAAATTAGAACCTTTCAGGTCACATAGTAAATGTTGCTAAAGCCCTGTTGACTCCAGTGGAGCTTATAGCATTTTTGGATTTGGGCATGTAAGAGTGAAAAACATGCCAAGCACACCTTAGCAGCACCAGGCAGCAGTACCCTCCTCTCCCCGCATCCACTCAGTGGTAGCCCTACCTACCTCCTCCCTCTCCTCAGAGAGCTCGCAGTGGGCTCGGAGCAGGATGGGTGCTGCTCAGGTGCACCAGCTGGCATGCTTGCAGTAGGCCTAATGCAACAGGCAGTCGTGAATTGCCTTCAGTCATGTCAAAACCCTTCTGTCAGGAGGGACAACAACTTTGGACCCTTTTCTGTATTCATCTTGCAGGTTTGGTGAAGCTTTGAGGAACTTCAGACCATTGAGAATCCATGACATTTGTGTGTAACTAGCTAACTAAATATTTCGAGGAGGGACTTACAGATAGGCAGATTTCCTCGGAGTAAAAATGTACCAATGTTAGTGCTTGATTTCTAAAGCCATTACAAGCTCAAAAGAAAGGAATTTGGTCTTCATTATGGAAACTATAATTTCCTTTTCCTCTTCATTACTGCTACTGTGTCTAGTCTTTAAGAGTCATAAAGTACTTTGTGCAATAATATTAAAGTATTGATATTTTTAGGTGCAACAGACTGTGACAAGCCTGAGCATGAGCCTTGTCTTTTCTGGGCAGTGGCACATTGGCTATAACCTTTAGCAAAGGTGATAATGATCTTTACAGCCTCAGAGCTTTACTGAAAGTCTACTGCTGGAACAGGAAAAGTAGGTATTTGTGTGAATCTTTAGAGTTTTCTTTGTATGGGTTTTTTGCTTGTTTGTTTTTCTACATTGCTTAATAAAATGAAATCTCTGCTTTTGTTTGATATGCTAATAGCAGTCCCTTTTTGTTTGTTAGGGAAATCCTGATTATGTTCAAGCACTCCAGGGCTTTATTCTGATCTGACATTGCTGTAAGTGAATCAACTAATCCTAATGTCCTGTGATGCAAGTGCTGCCAGTCAGACACCTAAATATGAAGGGTCATTAGAAGTCTTCAGTTCACCAGTGCCAAGCCATACCTTCTGTCCTGGGTTGCTGCTGCACCGTGCACACTGCCATATCTCGTACTCTCCCTGATAACCCTTTGCCTGTAGCTTCCTCTTTGCCTTCCTCCCACCTCTGCAAAATCACAGAATCACAGAATCATCCAGGTTGGAAGAGACCTCCAAGATCACCAAGTCCAACCTCTGCCCTAACAGTAACCAGTCCTCCACTAAACCATATCCCTAAGCTCTACATCTAAATGTCTTTTAAAGACCTCCAGGGATGCTGACTCCACCACTTCCCTGGGCAGCCTGTTCCAGTGCCTAACAACCCTTTCAGTTAAGAAGTTCTCCCGAATATCCAACCTAAACCTCCCCCGACACAACTTTAGCCCATTCCGCCTCAGCCTGTCACCAGGCACGTGGGAGAACAGGCCAACCCCCACCTCGCTACAGCCTCCTTTAAGGTACCTGTAAAGAGCAATAAGGTCACCCCTGAGCCTCCTCTTCTCCAGGCTGAACAATTAGAGCTCCCTCAGCCGCTCCTCGTAGGACTTGTTCTCCAGACCCCTCACCAGCTTTGTTGCCCTTCTCTGGACCCGCTCAAGCACCTCGATGTCCTTCTTGTAGCGAGGGGCCCAAAACTGAACACAGTACTCGAGGTGCGGCCTCACCAGAGCCGAGTACAGGGGGACGATCACCTCCCTAGCCCTGCTGGCCACACTGCTTCTTATACAAGCCAGGATGCTGTTGGCCTTCTTGGCCACCTGAGCATACTGCTGGCTCATATTCAGCCGACTATCAACCAATACACTCAAGAGAATCTGCTCCATGAGCTTCCCTGGCACTGAGGTCAAAATGACAGAACTATAGTTCCCTGGGTGTACCCTCTGGCCCTTCTTGTAGATGGGCATCATGTTTGCTAGCCACCAGTCGACTGGGACCTCCTCTGATAGCCAGGGCTGCCGATAAATGATGCAAAGCAGCTTGGCCAGCTCCTCCGCCAGTTCTCTCAGCATCCTCGGGTAGATCCCATCCAGCCCCATTGACTTGCGTACATCCAAGTGCCGTAGCAGGTCGCCAACCATTTTCTTGTGGATTATGAGGGCTACATTCTGCTCCCCATCCCCTTCCACCAGCTCAGTGTACTGGATATCCAGAGAAAAACTGCTCTTGCCGATGAAGACTGAGGCAAAGAAGGCATTAAGCACCACAGCCTTTTCCTCATCTCTTGTAACTAGGCTTCCCTCTGCATCCAGTGAAGGATGGAGATTCTCCTTAGTCCTCCTTTTTGTGTTGATGTATTTATAAAAACATTTTTTGTTATCTTTAATGGTAGTAGCCAATTTGAGCTCCAGATGAGCTTTGGCCTTTCTAATTTTGTCCCTCCACAGCCTCGCAACATCCTTAAAATAGGATAAAAAATGTACTATTGGCTAAAGACAGATTTTTCTGAAAACTCTGGGAAACGGTCAGTGTGGGTTTTTTGCCCAGATTGAAACTGAGAAGAACATATCACCGCTAACTGTAGCTCAGCACTCCCTGCTACCTACAGCTGGAATTACACGTGTTCTGAGCTCCAAGCTGCACCTAACAGGTATATATATTTTCACCGGTTGGCTGCCCATAAGCACCTGGGCAGACTGGATAGGATGTGTTGTCTTTTAGCCACTGGCAGGCCGATCAATGGATTTTTTTTCTCTTGCTAACTACAAAATTGTGCTGGCTGTGTTAGGAAATACCATTTCAGCTAGGGAATAAACAATGAATACAATAAATCCCTAAACCCTCCAATGTTCAGAAGGATAGGTGATGTTTCTTTAGGCATAGTTATAAAAGAAATCTGAAGAGCAAGAAATGATTTTATAGTGTTTTTACCTTAAAACGGGAAATGGGATGCTGGCTTTCCCTTTATCCCTTTCTTCTGTTTTTGTCTTTGTTTGCTTGTTTGTTTTTACTAAGTACTGATCTGAAGAAGCAGATTTGGGGAGCACTGTGCCGAGAGCAAAAGGATTATTTTAAAGACTTGTTGCTCAGTGTTGTTTATAGGAGTTTTGTGTTCCAGAAGCCTTCTAAAGTCATCAATGATTCACTTCCTTACTATATTCATATTTGCTAGAATGAAACCTTGTTCTGTCTTGAGGATAAAAGTCCCTTAAAGTTCTTTACCTATTGCAGTGGTTCCCAGTCTTTTCTAGGTGAAACCTTACCAGAGAAAATTGGCAGTGATGTTTCTCCCTGGATCTAGCTTAGCATCTTATTTTCACCAGGACTCCTGTTTCTTTCTCACTTCTACCTCTGTGTCTCAGGATTGCTGTGACTGCTTCCTTGGTTGTCTATGCTGATACTCACTGGCTCTGCTACAGCCCGAGAGCAGAACAAGCAAGTCACAATGCTAGGTCTAAATGCATCAGACTGACTCTAAGTGAGGCTTTTGAAGGCATTTCAGAACATGCTTGCTAGCATAGTCTCCTTCCAGCATTTTCTTTTTCTAGCATATTTTCCATGCATTAAGACTTATAAGTTGGCTGAAGCAAGATGCCATGCCATGCCCTGCCTGTCATATAAGCATCATGCCTCAGCAGGTGAGGAACTGTTACACTTGTGCATGTGGCATTCGAAGTAATTACGTTCATAATCATCTTTGGGAATACATGAATATCGTTTTCTTATGTGTGTATTAGGTTAACACGTTGCCAAACAATCATAATGAGCAAATTTAAAATTTTGTGAAAACATTAGTTATTAAACCCTTAAATGGCCCTATAAGGTATCATTACCACCATTATGTTGACCACATGAAAGATAATTCTTTTCCATGTTCCGGCAGTGAATCACAAACTGAGATGTAATTTGAACTCCAGAGCTCTGGTTTCAGATATGGCCTTTGCATGCCTTAACAAACCGACTCCCAGGAGTTGAATGCAACTTTTCTGGACAATAAAAATATTATCGATTACATTTTTTTTCATGTCATCACACTAGAGATGAGTTATTAGTACTAGCCATGTGGTTTTTTAGGGTGTGGTTTTTGTTACTGCAAATCACATTTTTTGGATCTAGGATGACTTTTGTAAGTATATTAGTAATTGTAACCTTAGATACTGTTTTGTGCTTTCAAATTACCGAAGCAAGATATTATCTGAAAAGTGAAAGGCTATGTTCAAATGCTGTTGAAAGTTAAACCCAAGTGGCAAAGAAATGTCATATGTAGTTGATTACAATCATGTTTCTGTATAGGATGTTATTTTTGTATATTGCTCTGGTCTGTATATAACCATTAAGATGGAGTTGTACATAGTAATGTGTTCAGATTCTAAGGAATTCATTTGGCCTGTATGTTATAATTTTTATTTGTTGTTTCACTTCAGAACAGCATATGGAGTCATTATCCACTTAATAAATGAAACAGATGCAACTTTCCTTTCAACTTGGTGACTGTTGGTGTAGGCAGCATCTATCACCTGTGCAGACTGAGAAATGGAGGTGGAGGTTCTGTCAGGGCTCTCATTTCTGTCTTCTCCAAGGACAGCTGTCTGTTTTTTTTTTGTTTTGTTTTGTGTTTTTTGTTGTTGTTTTGTTTTTTCCCTCCCTCTTATTTTCTTACTGCCTAGAGTAATGAACCTTCCCTAGGAATGTATAGGTGATGCAATGGCAATGTCCGCTTGCACTGGTAAAGAGAGCAGCACACTCCTGTCCCTTATGGCCCATGTGTGTAATGTTCTTCAGTGTATAATGGCTGGCACATTGCATGTGTGAGTCTGGGAGGTGCATGTGAGAAAGTAAGAAAGATGTAACCGAGGAAATAAGTTCAGTGTAGTTTGAGGTCATAAGGGAACTAACTAGCTGAGGTAAGATTCCATGTAATTGCTTTCCTTAAAGATTGCAACAGTTGAATATTGAATGAGCTCGTTGTAGCCAGAGCAAAAACATTTCAATGTCTGCACATTGTTCTTTGGAATATGTACTGATTCTGCATGTCCCTGTCTCCCTCTGTTGTTCAATTTCCTACTCTTTTTTTTCTGTGCTTTTGATGTGTTATGTATTTGAATCATAATCAAGTGGCTAACAGTGCAGCTATATTTAAATAAGGTGTTATTTGATTATAACAATTTGAAGCTTTTAGTTCTGATCGGACTCATTTTTTCACTCTGCAGTGATGTAGTTAAAAATTCACTGGAATCCTGTTTTAAAAATTCTTCATCTAAAGTGAAAACTATATACCTTAATTGTTCATTCACATTAGTAGCAGCTATCATCTGCATTAATTTTGTTTTTTATGCATGAGCAAAGCTCACAGACTATACCAGTAGAGGATGTTATTTTCTCAAAGAAAAAAAAAAAGAAAAGATCTGTTTCTACAGGCACCTACAGCATCAGCCCTGTCACGCTGATGGCTGTGGCTAGACAGCATTGCCATTAGCGTTAGCCCTTTGGCATCGCTTTTTGATCAGCAAGCTCTGCTGAGCTCTTCCAGTATTCCTCACACATTGCAGCCACAACCGGTATCCAGAGGGTCCCTGCTCTCCTCTTCGTGGAGCTCTCTCTCACTTCAGGCATCGCCAGCTCTGGTTTATCTCAAAGACTGCCCTTCTCTCTTGCCATCCCTTAGGAGGGCCTTCTGGCAGTGGCGCCCAGCTCCACAGCGTTTCAGGTGCTGCTTCACACAGCCACGACACCAAATAGTTCTTGAGTTCATCTGAACTGGCAGGCCGGGCCATCACCTAAGAAGGTCATGGGTTTGTTCATGCCTTTGCCTTCCTCTTCTGGTACAGACTGTTCATTTTTTCTTCTTCCCCCTAAAATCTAGGTTCTAGAACCCTGTCCTTCAGGGCTGTGGCAGGGCCACCCCACTTCTCCCTCACCCCCTGAGGTGAGTGTGGCCTGCAGCGGGGCGGGTGGGAGGCGGTGCAGGGCAGTGTGTGGGCCGGGAGTCTCCTCCGGGAGGGCACTGGGAGTCAGGGGCTTCCTCCACAGCCAGGCTGAGCTTGTACATTGTGCATTTAAATCTGAGTTAAAAAAAAAATAAAATAAAATAAACAGCCACCCAACCAAACCAAAGCCAGGACTTTCCTGAGAAATCCATCCTTCCCTTTTCCTAAATCTTCAGATGGATGCTGAGTTCTCTCTAGTGCCAAAGTGCAGGCCAGGAGGCAGCGAGGTGGCAGGGGGAGCCTTGATTTCTTTCAGCCTGACCCCCGGGCATCTGGCAGGGTTATCAGGGTGATAGAGGGACTGCTCCAGGAGTCCCAGCGCTCAAGTCTGTGCTGTGACAGAGGTTAAAGCCTCCAGAGTGACGCCTCCAGCCTCCCAGCCCTCCATGTAGATATGCCCATGCGGCTGCCTGCAGCACACTTGTAACAGCCTGACGGGCAAAGCAGTGGGCATGTAGCTCAATAGCTTGTGCACCATGTCCTGCTTACTTGCTGTGCGATAAATACTGGATGTCAAAATAAAATTTATGAATGTGTGACAGGTTAGTGATAAACACAACTCTAGTATGGTACGTTCAAGTGTTCCGTTAAGCTTATGTGTAGGGATAGGTCAGTCTCACTGATTTACCTTAATATACTTCACCTACTTTACCTTCTGGGTAAGAAAGTTTCCAGGTGTGTTGTTGTGGAGTCCCTGTGTGGTAGGCTAATTTCATGAGTTGCACTGAGACCTTTGAGCAAGGTTCTCTGGGTACAGGTGAGCAGTTCCTCACTCCCCATTCCCGTAGCTGAGGTCTCACCATGGGTACTGCATGCAGTCCAGACTCCAGCTGGTCGTTTCACTGCGTGTAGAGCTGTTTAGGGATGGCACCTCACTCCAGAAATGCAAGGCTGTCGATTGATTTTGCACGGATGTTATTTCAACAGCATATGTAAGGGAGATGTATGCGTCTTTATTGCCGGGGGGTGTTCCTGAACTAACTTTTTCTTCTTGCTGCCTTTATGGTAAATGCTTGCTTTCTCTTGTGAGTTTTAAATGTCAGCAGATTTTGAAAGTATTTCAGTAACACTCTTTCATTGCTCTTGAAGGATTTCTTAAGAAGGGTATAGAAATGTTTCCATTCTGGTGAATAACAGAACATGAAATAGAATTACTTACGTATTGAATCATACATTCCCTATGATGATTGGGTTTGGTTAATTTGTATCAAACTAAGAAGCATTTTAAAAATAAAATTCATGGTATAATTTGTTTCATCACACTTTTTTTTTTTTTTTCTCATCTTGGACATGTATTGTTTGATGTCAATTGACTATCTGTGAATTTGGTTAACAGATAATCTGTTAGAGCTGAGACCAAAACTAGGTGATACAGTAGAGGTAAGAATAGCAACAGAATGTTTAAAACATCCTTTATGATCCACATATTGCATGATTAAGTTCACATCCTTTATACTAAAAAAAAAAATCATAACAGCATAGCATTGTTTTACATGATTATAGTTGTTTTGAAGTTTTAATCAGCAGAAAATGTGGTATGAATAAGAATTAAGGTTATATAAACTTTCATTAGGGATCCAAACATTTCCCCATTGAGGTCAATAAGCACAGTTTTAATGGAGTATTGGGGATGAAAACAAGCTAAAAAACTAAGAATTTTTTAATGCAATGATACTCCTCTCTGATCTCTTCGACTGCAGTTCTCTTACAAACCAGCTGTTATCTCTAAATACTCCTCATAGATAGGGGAACTGACAGAGAGAGGAAGTACATTGTAAAGTGCACTAAAAGAAGATATCAGGAGGCTCTGGGAAGGAGGAAGTGGAGGCTGTTGAACAATTTGAACATTTATAGCCTCTGGCTATATAGTCTGGCATATAGTCTCTGGTTTTTCCCCAAGACCAGGGCTCTTAAATGTCATGCTTTTGGTGTTGCGCATTAAGATGAGCACTCTCCAGGAAATGTGTGGTGACTCTATTATATTGTATAGTGTAGTTCATATCTAGTCTTGGCAGCTTCCAGAGGTTTCTTAGATATTCAGCATCTGAAATTGTACTGTTTTATCCCACATTTCACAAGTAAGCATCAATTTTTGGAAGGAGAGAGTTGTCGGATAACTCAAGTTTTGAATTGCTTCTGTGATTTTCAGTTTTTAACATTCTCTCCTGTGGTAATGGTTATAATAAACTGATTAGCTGAAAAATGTTAAAATTAAAAATAGTTGACAGTGGTTTTTTTTATATAGCAACTTTTTCACTCTGACAGAAACTCTGTTTACTGTAACGCTTTAGCTCTGATTTTTCTGAATTCACAAAGTTGAAGAACATTCCAAATAGCAGCAAGATAGTTCTCCAGTTCTCCACTGACACATTCTCAATCAAGTTTCCATGGAATCAAAATCTGTATATTCTGAAGAAGAAAAGATTTAGGGGAAAAAAAAATGTTGGGTGTTATTATTACATGTTGTTTGTGTTTTAATACAGCACGTTACTTGTTATGAATATTTTAAGAGAATGAACATATATAAAAGGCTTATCTTGCTATTTATAATGTGATCTGGTTATATTTCAGTTGTCTTAAAACCAAAACGAAAATATGCCTTTATTTTTTTTCAATTTTTAATCATTCTAATTTGTAATATTTTTGCTTTTTATAGAACTTTAGGTATTTATATGCTTTATGAACATTTCTGACGCTTTTCAACAGTTCGCTTAAAATGATGTCTTAAAGTTCTCAAAAGTCAATCGTGTCGTGTTCCTGCTGTTCTCAGCATTCTAAGCAGTACTTCACATTTACAAAATTTTTTTTTACTCTCCTCCTTCACTGTGCATTCTCTGTTTCTGATGTGACAGAGATAAAAGACAAGAACAGGTGTTTTGTTTCATACCAAAGGTTAATCAAAACAAATATCCCATGTCTGATGAGAGCTGATGGCATGCCAAGAAATGTGTTTTAAGGGTGTTTTTATTCACCATGTCAAGCCTTCTTGATGGAATTTTATTCTGTGCTTTGAACCAAAGCAGACGGATTGCAAACCAGGCTTTCTTGAAGCTACCCACTTTTATTGTTGTTGTTGTTATTATTATTATTATTTAATTATCTAGTTTAGTCATAGTATAGATACAGCATGAAACTGTTTAAGAAAAAAAAAAAAGGCTTATAATTAAGTCTCCACAAATATTCATGCAGCATGAAGGGGTTGTGCCATTGTTTATATACAGTATTGTTAGGGCATTGCTTGTAGAGCAAACTGCCATGTTTCTTACATTGCCACTTCTGTGGTAATTGGTGGTGGTGTGAAGTTAAAATGTATATCATGGGTGCAAAAACTCAAGTACTTCAGAATGGTCTAGGAGTCTCTTAGAGGTAAGTGGAATTTTAGATGTTCTGTTGCAGGACGTGGCTATTTTGTGTCAGCATTATGTGAGACAGTTTCAAACATTTCCTGAATTCACAGGTGTTTGTTAGTTGTAGGGTGAGGCCTAACCCTGTAAGACGTTTGCATTGTAAATAATGGAAATGGGAGTACTGGTGTGAAAAATATGGATCAATGTATAAGTAAACAGGAGCAGGTGTTAAAAAGTAAAGCCTTTGTCTGTGTTTCCCACTTCTTTTACAGTACCCTGCATTAGAGGTGGAAACCCATTTTTCTCTTTTCACCTTGAAACTTAATAATAATAATTATGTATATTTTTTAATTTCTTATCATTTCTTACGGGCTTATTTTGTCATCTTAGGGAAGTCTTCCACATTTGGAAGAATATTAGACATCTTTGGCACATGGCACAGATCAAGCTCAGCTCCAGGCAAATCAGCAACTCTTTGGATGTAGGCATAACAACAGCTGATTTAAGGAGGTTTCTGGGTTTGGTTCTGAGCTTCCACATTATCAAGGAAATAAGACTGTTCCAAGACAAGCTCACAAAATGGCCATGTTTTTTACCAGCTCTGGTTATTAGGGAATGACAAGGGTGGCATTTTCGTTTGTTGACATAATTCTTTTTTTTGGCATCCATATCATAGGTGTAAGTATTATCATAGGAGCAATGTATGGAGCATCTGGAATTGAACTCGTAGCAGAAATAATCTGAGAATGGAAGGCTGCCTGAATATAGGTCAGGTTAGTGCATAGGAAACCAACACATCTTCAAAGCTGTGGCTCAGAGAACTACGGAATGCTCAAGGGTATACTTAAGGCATGAATGTTGCATATTAATTGAGAGGACTGGGCAGAAAACTCAGTATTGTTCAGGTAAGTGTATTGCCCAGTACTCTAAAATGAATTGTATGGTGGGTGTGTGATGCTATGTACTCTATTGTAGAGGTGTAGATCCTTACTTCACAGAGAGAGCTTAAATTACCTAGTAGTGAAGAAAATCCTTTATGGGCCATATAGTTCCCTCTTGGACAGTGGCCTTGGTCTTTGCAAGCAAAACATCTCTGCACAGTGTGACAGAGCTCTCAGTCCATGCTACAGGAATAAAACGTGGCAGGCAGCCCCGTATGTACCTGTAGGTAAGTTATTCTTTCCATCTGTAAGGTTAACTGAGGCACAGAAGGCTCATACGAACTGGCTGCCATAGGTATAGATGAAGGTAATTGGTTTACTGTTGTTTTAAAAGTGTAAATCTTATGTGAGAGATATTTTAGAAATTGTACCAATGACAGCCTTAACAGACTCTAGCGTGTCACTGTGTACAGAGCTACAGCTGGAGAAAAAAAATTGTAAACAGAAATGAACTAAGCAGACAGCAGTGTAAGTTGGTGTAACTGAGGTCTGAATTTTGAAATGTCATTTTTATCTGTATTTCTGTATAGTTTTACATGTACATGTAAATGCAATGGGAAAATTTACATGTCCTTTTGAATAAGTGTTCCTGAATAATCAGAAACATACAGATTATTTCCTGTTATAGTTGTTCTTCAAGTAAAAATTACAAAAGTATTGTTTGATTTCCATTCATTCATGAAATAGCTGATTTCATAATAAATTAACACTTTATGATAGAGAGAAAACTAACACCTAACTTTTAGTGTTATATTTTAGTTGTTATTGCTTACTGAGCTAACAATAATAAGGATCAAAGATTATTTCAGTAGCTGTTTAGACATCTTTATGACTCAGAGTCAAATTATCAGCTGCTTCTACTGGAGGAGTTCTTACTGGTGTTTTCTCTTTGTTTTCTTTGCATGACACTTTCTTCAATAGTATATTGCTAGTAGTTGCACATCAATTCATTCAGCCATGCATGTAGTGTTTGGACCAAATGGAGGTTGTAAAGAATGTTAATTTATTATGATGCTGTCACGTGTATTCAGTTAGGCTCAAAAAGCGGTATTTAGGTGGTTTTATAATTCATACCAGCTACAGCTTTGTGTTTAACTTCACTGTGCTAGGAGATTACACGTAGCTCATGTGTGTTCACAGTCCTTAACTTGTTCCTCTCACTAATTAAACTGATGGTGCTTTTTCTACCATGCCAGTTCATCTTTTGTCATAAATTGGACACTGGGACGCAGAATATAGACAATATAAGACATAAGATATTTTCTGATACGCTGTGCCTCTCTTTTAGAGCTTGTGCTATACAGTTGTATTTCTTTTGAGTGAACAGCTCATGGTCTAGGGAACGGTGGCTGGGGAGGGATGAAGTGCCTCACAGTGCCATTCTGCTTTTGTAATGATTGTGGTTTAAGAGGATGATCCAAAGGTGTTATTGAAACAAGGATTGCGGGGGGAAAAGGCAATATGTTTTATTAAACCAACAGATGTAACTGGAAAAAAAGAATAGATGCTTTCAGACACGGTCTTTCTTCAGGTCTGAAACAGAAGAAACAAAAAACAAACAAAAAAAAATCAGTTCTGTGTTCATGCTATCCAACTAGGTGATCGGTAAAGAAAAAGTATTTGCTAGATGTAAGTACAGGCGGATATTGGAAAGGGGCTGTGGTCCGTAGCTCCTCTGCATGGCCAGAGGCTTTCAATTAGCTCCAAAGGATATATAGAGCATGACTCTTTCTGTCCAGTAGTCCCTTTAACAGTCCCTCGACAGAAGTACTTTTGTTATCGTTTGCTGCTGTACTTCCCCATAATTTGTTGTCATGACACTCTGTGTTCTAGATAAAGCTGTTGATGCGGTTTGCCAGCAGGAGGGGTGCAGGGAGAGGGATTCACGATCAGTTAACCAGTAAAATGTTTTGAATGTCAGTTATGTTATTTCTTCACTATTCTGTTATTATGCAAGGAGTATGGGTTTGCATGCAGGCTGCTTAAACCCTCGACCTAAAACAAACCGAGGAATGGTCCAACTTTGTAGCAGAGTGGAGAAGTAAGGGATCAGGAGGTGTTCTGTGATTCGAGTTGTGTTGACTTAGTTGGATGGGATTGAGGGAAAACTCAAATTAATTGTTGGAAAACTCAAGTTGTTTTGTTTGTAGTGGTGAGTGTATAGAAAGGGGCTGGAAATCAATTATTAGTACCTCTGCACAAAATAGCATGACTAGTACGTTTAGTTGTGTAGTTATTCTGTAACATTCAGTGGTGTGGTTTCTGTACCTAGTGGAGTACTGCTGGAGGAAGCTCAAGGAGAAGCACATTTCATTGCAGTAAAATAGTTTTTGTTTTGATGTTAGCCAAGACCTAGCCTGTCTTATGGAAATGTCGCCAGTTTGTAGAATAACTTACTTCCGTAGGAGAACAACTTGCTTTCCTCACTGGAGCTGTCAGGATTTAAGCAGTTCAGTGTCCAAACATTTTTAGTTCAAACACAAGGTCAGTTCTCGTAGAGAAGAATTTATTTGGTAGTACATGAGCTTATGCTTCATTTTAGCCACTCGATCTTGTGTCTTTTTTGAAAAGGGAAGAAAAAAAAAACACCCTGTATGCATGATTTCAAGCTTCTTGTTGACCTTGAATGTATATAGAGATTTTTGGTTGCATTGTGAATTTGTTGATAAGCCTGTGAGAATGAAGAGATACTTCTAGAAGTGTACATGCATGGTTTTGGGTTTAGATAATTGTCATAAATATAACCTAGCACACTGTAAGGTACATAGAAACTGCTTATCAGGGCTACCATGATAAAAGGGAAATAGGAACGTTTTTTTCCCCTCAGTTTTTCCCTCCTTATTATTACTCATTTTACGGTAAGTGACCACAGGCATGTGTATATGCATGCACATACAGAAGGAGTGAGCTTCTTATGGGAACTTGAGACCTCTTTTTTATCTTCACGTGTTATTTGCCTTCATGTCTGAGAGAGAAAATAGCAAGCTTTTAAAGCAGCTGCATTGCTTAAGCTAGATCCCTTACAGCAGCAGAGCAGTAACAAATACTTGATATAAATTACACTGCAAAATGCTCTTCTACTGGGTCAGGCTAAAGGTGTATTGGTACTCCATGGGAAAGATGTGCAAATGCCCAGTGCCCATATGATTATTTTTTTCTTTATAATTAAGAAATCACCTGAGCTTATGTGATGGTGGTTGCTAAAGATTCATGAGAATCTGATTTTAATGGATCTGTATTTATGAGGGTGTATTGCCACCCCTCAGGGGACAAAATGATAATTTGAAACACTAAAAATCGCAAGTTTAGAAGTAAGTGTGGGGCTTGGGGCAGTCTTCAATCTTCAGCTTTACAAGAAATACAAAAACTGGACTGTGCCTGCCCAAAGCTTAATGTGTGGGTTTGTGTTGAGGTTCTTAACACTCTTAGAGAAACATCAGTTCTTGAAAACCTTCTGGCACAGTAACAACAGCATTTAAGTATTCAGGGTTGAAATTGGTTGTTGATTCCTTGATAATCATTTGTGAATTCACCTTCATAACCTCCTTTCTAGAATTGGGAAATCCTTACAAAAGGAGGTAGCAAGCTGTGTAGAGCTGTTAACACTTTTTTTTTTTTTTTTTTTTAAAACAAACAAACAAAAAAAGCATTTAGGTACCTTTATACCAGGGTGCCTAAAAATACCTCTACGTGACTTGCCTTAACTAACATAGAGGTGTGCTGTACATTTGAGCTCTGGATCCAGATTTCCAGCATCTTATGCCACTGACATAGTCCTTCCTTTTCCCTAGCGGAGTTGAGATGCTAGGATCCCCAGGGAGGCCCAAACAGGATGCTGCAGCAAAGGGAAAATGCATTGTGTCTTTCAGGTTTGTTTAGCTTTCTGCTGTCCCCTTAACCTTACGTCTCCGTGTGACAACCGAGTCTGACGGAGCTCGCGTTGGCTCAGCAGGCAAGGATGGTGCCTTTAGCCCAGACGACCCATTGGCAGGGGGCCAGCAGCCTACTGGGCTTGGCCTGAACATGATATAAACAGAGCAAATGGAAGAAGCTCTTCTAATGTTACAAATCCTGTATATATAAAAATATGTATTATAAATAATAATAATACAAACCTGATCCTTCATGAAAATGAGCCCTACTTGTATGAGGATTTACTGTGGGGATCTTTTCTAAGTGACTAGGAGTTCATAATTTAATTTGACATTCTAAATTTAGTACTTAGCTTGTAATTGCTTTTTCAAAATCCTAAATCTGATTCCATCTTTGACTGATTCCTTTAAAAATGTTAGTTCTGGGTCACTTTTTAGTCTCCTCCCACTACTTAGTGCAACTTCGTGGTGAAATAACAAGGTGCCTAGGAGAAAATCTCTGTACTACCTCTTTTCTGAAACAGATTTATCAATGCTAATATGTTTTGTTGCTATGAAAACTCAGTTATCAACATTAAACATTTGTTCAGTCATTTGTTTATCGGTGGCAGTTTGTTAGGAGTTATAAGTGGAATTCCATCTGCCAGTTAAACTGTATCGTAAATTGCTGTAGCAATTAGCAGCTCCTGGGCTGGCGGGGGTGGGGGCCGGGGAGGGGTTGTCTGTCCTAATGGGCACAGGAGCTGAATTGCACGTAAATGCACCCCTGGAAGGTGGCTGAGGGCGATCTCAGGTACACTGCTCACAAGCGTGCCAGTCGGGCGCAAACAGGCACACATTGTGATTATCTCAGTTTTCAAACCTGGAAGAGACAAGAATGTGTTGCTAAATGAGAGAGGCAGTATGTCGTGCTCGCCGAGATAAAAACAGAAGCTGCCAGACACTTTGGCTTTATTCTGTGAATCCTCTGCTTCCAAACTCTCCTATCTTTTCTCCATGCTCATTCTCCCTCGCATTCTCATTCTTTCTCTTTCTCTTTCTCTTTCTCGTCGCTGTCTCGATCTCTCTCTTATTGTTCTCTCCCTCTTTTCCCGTCTTTGATGCACATACGTTGTCACATTTCATTGACTCTCCCCTCTTCTCTGTTCTTACACTTACGCCTAGTGGTGCTTTAGCCAGAGCTTGCAGCCTCTCAGGCGAGTTTTAGTCATGTGTGAAGCTCAGTTTGATCGAGCGCTCCTTTTCTGCCTTTTCACTCTTGCAAAAGATTAAAAGGTGGCGTCACATCGCTCCCCTGCTCTTTCCCGCAGGAGGGACTTAAAAGGGACAACAAAAACTAATCACTTTCAATACGCGTTTTCTTGCAAAAAAAGGGGACTTAGCTGTGCAATTTGAGGCTGGTGGTGAGGATTGGGAAGGCTAGAGGATGCTTCATACTGCTAACAAGGGAAGGAAGCCTTCAACTGAGGCAGGTAAGAAGTGCCTGGATCCGGTGTTTCACAGAGGGGCTTGATCGGAGCGGTAGGTTTTCAGCAGATTTTTCAGATATTGTAGCTGAGGAAAGCAACTGCAGCAAGAGGCAGCATCGGTGCTGTATCAGATTCCTTTTGTTTAAGATTTAAAGTATGTGCTGTAAATTGAATTAGAAATGGCTTTGCAAAGAAGCTGTATTCACACTGAATGATTTTTTCCTGTTTCTCTGTGTATCAAAATAAAACAGAGCTGGCTTTTGTGAGAGCTGGACTTCGCTTAGGGTTAAATTCAGTGCTTGAATGTGAACAAGAAAAGCTTTTCAGTCTTATAACCTTCTAGAGGCTTGGCATTCTGCAATTTGGTTACAGCAGCTGAACTGAAAATTAATTGTACTTATTTGCTATTGATTTGCTAAGGTAAAATCTAGCATTGAGTTTAGGTCTAGGTGAATATGGTTTGTTTGCCTGGCATTTCATCAGATGAATAGCTATACCCTTTTAGCCATACTGTAGAACCTATTTCATGTTTATGTTTTGTAAATTGAGATTAAGTACCATCCTGAATGAAATACGTGACTAAAACTCATAAACTGCATCTGTGTTTAGTAAAGCAATCACCAAATTAGAATAATGGATTTATGTCAGTTGTCAAATGGAGTTAACTCTGAAAGTGCTGTCCACAAGTGCACTTGGATTACAATAAAGGGCTTTCTGTTTAACAGTTATTGAGAGGGGCTAATTTATCAGGCGAAATGTCTGAACTTAGGTCTTAGGTACCATCTTCTTAGGTACCATAAAATTATATAGCTTAGTGTATTGTGGTTTGGGGAAACGTGTCCTTTTATTCTCTATAAAAATGCATTAAGGCTATAGAGGGATTCCAAAAGGAAAAAAATATATATTTGTAATTTTAAAATGTTACATGCTGGTAAGTGCTTTTTATTCACAAGTGAAATATTTAGCTAGTGGGACTTCTGTGTCTGGTCTTCGCTGGCTTTGGTGCTTTTTCCCCTCCCTAGATTTCTGTGCATTTACAGTTGCTGTCTGTGTGAGCAAACTAGGACCGAATAGAAGGAGGGGATTCTGTGAGCAGCAGTGTTCTGAATTCATTGTCATAGTGGAAAGTGAACAGGCATTCAAGGATAGTTAGACCTTTATTAGGGTTTTAAAGGAAAGCAAACAATATTGCAGTGATGAGAGTTACTTGTAAAAGTACAGTGCTAATTAACTGACTCTGAAAGCGGAGCTAGGAAAAGCTAACTTGATATTATAAGCTGTCAGAGTAAACATTGTTTAATAGGTGGATTTTAGAGTTGCAGACCTACAAATAGGCACACTGCAGATGGAAATTAATACATTTACTTGAGAACTTTTGTCTTCGTGCAAGTTTAGCCTAATGACTCAATCCTGCATGCAGATCCATGAATGCACAGTGCTATGTACCTTGTAAAAAGCAGTGGCAGTGCTTTCTGTGTACGTTCGCAGTAGCTGATTTTACAAGATAGGCAGTGACAAGCCACCACATAGCTGAATGGGATCAAGCCCCTAGGGAAGTCTAGTCTCCCATCAGTGTGCAGGGACTTCATGTGTTACTACTTCTACCTTCAATGGCAGTTACTCTTGTATATTCATCCTCATATAAAGGGAAAGATTTTTTCTGAGGATGTATAATCAGACAAAAGAACCTGTAAATGTTTCACTGATTTATAGTGGACATTTTTATTCTGTAATGCCAGTTTTGTTGAGTTTCTGGCATTGGTATTGCACCTCTTTCTCTCCTTTCAAAATTTTTCTACATGTTCTTCCAAGCTCCTTTGATGGTTCAGATCTGTTTAACTGCATGTTGGATCAAAATGAAATTGAGGAACTTGTCCAACAAAAATGGAAGTCTTGGATGTAACATGGTATTGTAAATGTTATCTTGTGACTTAACCGAAGTAAATCTAAGTGTAAATGGTAGATGACTTTCAACTTGAATTTCTCATTTAAAAAAAAAAAAAAAATTGTTCCTTATGAAATGGCAGGAAACTAGGAGGTTGAAGGCGAGCTAACTTTGAGCCCAGAATTCAGGATCTGAATTGCAGATCATTTCTCTCTCATTTTGGCATTTGCTAACTCTGCCCTACTAGATTTTAAATGAGTGATTAATATAAATAGCAGCATTTTACTGATGTTCCAGTAGATGTTGCTGGAGAGCAAAGCAAAGATTACTTGATAGAGGAAAAGAAATGCAGTGAGATTACAAAAGCCAAAGAAAAATCTCAAGGTAAATGATTATACAGGCTGTTGGTAGTTTAATAATATGAGACCAATACATTTTTGCATCATCATCTTAGATTCTATTCAGTCTGAAGAAGTACATGTACTGAAATTGTTTTACTCATCACAACTGTGCTTTTATAGGTTTGTAGTTTTTACTTACCACTTTTAACATTTTATCGCTAGTACTGCCGTTGTTTCAGTTGTGTATTTTCTCAGATGAAGGGCTGAAAGATTATCCCTAAAAGCGTTACCTTGTTTTAAAAAGTTCACAAACTACAAATGCTCAATTATAAGTTAAGAAATGAAATACATCAGATCTCAAAATTAGTAGAATTCCAATGTAGCAAAGTTGCTTTCTGTTGAACAGCAAGAGGTTACCAAATCAACACATCATGCAATTAAAAAAAAAAAAAAGTGAATTAGTACATTATTTTTCTTAACTATGAACAATAATGACTTAACATCTTTTTTTTCTACGTGCCTAAATTCTGAGAGAAATCCTCTGATGAGGCTCACATTAGTAAATTGAAGTAGAGTAACTAATGGCAAATGAGAGGACAGACAGCTGTGATATCCTATTCTGAAACTACTGTGTTATTAATTAATCAGATAAAATGATAAAGCAGTCCCAAAGGAGTGGAGGATTGTAGTATACAGGCGCTAACTGATGCAATTTCAGGCAACCACTGACCTCTATCTGTGGGAATATTTATTTTTGGAGATGATCATCAACCGTAACTGATTTCAAATTCAAAACGATGTGTGTTGTGTTGTTTTTTTAATGCTAGCTTTTCAAGTAAAGTAGGATAAATACAAAAACCTTGGTCTAGTCATAACTAGCAGGTGATTTCTCTGCATTCATCTGGTTTGTGTATCTATTTGTACTGTAGCTAAACAAGGAAAACAAAAGTTAGCTGAAGATCTTTCCGAGATTAGGTTTTGTTTTTAGAATTAATCTTACTGTGAAGCACTAGAGGAACATGGCTTCATTTTTTTTATTTACTTTGTAAAAAAAAAAAAAAAATAGTTTCTACTTGTAACTGGGAAAAAAATGCAGATGGAAAAATGTGTTGCCAATCTTTACAGTCCTCTCCCATCTTATTTAAGTTGTAGATTATTTATTACAGTTTGGTTTTCGTATTTTGTTTGCTGTTATTTTTGTTACTCTCCATTCCCCCCCTCCCCCTCCCTCAAGGCATGCACCAAACTTTCTTCAATCTGACAAGCCTTAGGATTATGTGTTTTTTTCCATTGATTAACATTTTGTGTAATTTGTTGTTGGGTACTGAGTCTGGGCATGCACACAACTGTGTACATACTAAGGTTAATTCCTTGATCTTTAGAAAACTGTTGGCATACTTCATATGTTGAAGAATAAAATCCCACTGTGTCTCACGAGTACAGTTTTGAAAACATCCATATCTATATGCATTTGTTGAATTTATAAATGCATCTATAATAATTTAGTGAATTTTCACCTGTAGGGTTTTTTTGCATTTTTGCTTAGGCTTAGAAGTTTGTAGGGTTTTAGAGTAAATTAGAATTGGTATCGAGCCTTGTGCATGTCATCTGGGCATGAGCACAAATTCATAAGCCCTTCTACATATGTTTATTTTACAGTTCTATGTCATTCACAAAAATAAAACTGCCTGTTATCAGTGAGAGAGTATTACCAGAATTATGTTCTTTTACCTTCCCTACTTTGGTTTACTTTCAGACTTGTCAGTTCAGTGAAATGGTACGTAATTCAGCTTAAAAGATCGTAATATGTCATCAGTTTTCAAAGAGAATTCCCTGTTGAAAACATTGGCAAATTCATTTTAAAGGCTTATGACACAATATAGCCCCAAGGAATAAACTTTTATCTTGGTATTTCTCAGCTCTCAAAGTCATGAAGAGAAAAGCAAGCCTACTCTTACAGTGGAATTCTGTTTATGAATACACTACGAAAAGCTCAGGATAGCTGAACAGGGTAAATAATTCTGGACCCAGTCCAGTCTACTGCCACATTTCTCAGCAGCAGTATCGTCTTTGTATGTTTGTCCGTGGATGCACGTATATATAAACAAAGGCACAAGTCTGAATCTATGTATTTTAATTTAAGCCTACTTCAAATTTAAACATACATAGCTACTCTCACATAATTGGAGTGCAGGATGAATGGATGTCTGTGAGTTTACAGTAAGTTAGTGAGATATAAAGCCACTGTGTACATAAGAAAATGTACAGCAGGTAATAGTAATGAAGTGACTTATCTAGGAAGGTTGTTTCAAAATGCATCTATATAATTTGTTCCATCTGTGTGGTACTTACATTAAAGGTTGACATAGAGTGAGTCAAAAAATAAAGGATTTGGCAATGAAGTTGTCTTAAAAATGTTACTTCTAAATGAAAAGACACGTATGTGTATATGTTTCTTATTTCTTCTGAAGCAACTTCTGAATAACTTAAAGGAGTGTATGTAGTTCCTCTTCTAGCTGTATTTTGTAAGATCTGTTTAGTTAACACAGTTATTACTATCACTGTGCATGCAGCTTTTGAAAGATAAGAGAACTCTGTTACTATCTATAGCTTATAATAGTTTTAAGAAAATTCAACCCATAGCTCACAACTGATTCCAAATCTAATAATGTTTGTATTGTTATCATTTGCAATATGATTACAACAGTACAAAACTTTTGTCTTAAAAAAAATGAAAATCTTTATCCTCCCCCCCCAAAAAAAAACAAACAAAAAAAACGAAACAAAAAAAAAAAACTAAAAAGCTTTGTAAAGTAGGACGTTTTTTCAGATCGTTCACCTAAATTTGTTTTTGTGGCATCACAGGGGATAACATGATGGAAAGGTATTGTACAGGTGGTCCTTCTCTATACAACATAAGCAGTATTGGAAAAAACCTTGGTATATTTCTGAGGTATTTTGATGTGACACTCAATACAAAGTATTTTCAGTTGGCAGATATGCCTTTTATATTTTATATGTTCATTTTGCATGTACTTGCATTAATTCTTTTTCTTGCCCACAAAGTATTACTAAGCAGTGGCTCATAACAATGTCAGCTATGCTAACATTGTTGTGGAGGAACATATAGTCTTTTCTGTTCCCCTCAGTTCTCTTTGCTATTGGATTAATGCCTATTCTGAATAGTTTTTAGCTGACAAATCCAACTCCTTCAGCCCTTTCTGTTTCATCTAAATGTCAAACCAAACACAGGCTTGTGTACAGGTTTTTTCCTTGGCAGCAAAATGGAGACAAGGAATCTGCTGCAAGATGGTATCATTTGGAGGGGGGGTGGAGGGAATTGTTGGTGCTGAGTTGAGAGATTTTTATACTCTCCATACATACAATAATGACTTCTTTCCACTAACTGTGAACTTACCATTTTGTGGTGCTCCCTCTCTGGCTGTTATTCATTCTTAATGAAACCTGGATTATTTCAATATTTATATCGATATTCATACTTGCAACTGAATTTTGTATATCCTGGGGAAAGAAGACAATGGTGTGTCTGGGCTAGAAAGACACAGGTGAAAGAAAAAAAGTAGCAAGAGATTCTTCGTATCTAGAAAATACAAGAAATAACATCTAAGAACAGTTTGTGATTAGAGCAAGAACTGTGACATCAAATGCTACATAGAGATTTCTTTAAGGCTGATCTATTGTGACGTTGCTCTACTATGTGTACGTGCACATAAATAATGTATACGTACCATACATATATACATACAGTCTCTAGAGGTCAGTAGAATGTAAGGAATGGGCAGATGTTCAGCTTCTAATATCAGACGTGGAGATGTAGCCTATCAGTTGTTGCTACCTAGCAAAGATGAATATGTTGCTAATGAAATTTGGAAGTGAAGTAATTAATCAGAGTTAACAAAGAGCTGAATGAAAGAGAATCATGTCTGTCTTGTTGCGGAAATGAGTGTAAATTATTTGTTTGGGGCAAATTCCTGATAAATGCTCATTTACGTTGTAAGAAACTTGACAGAAATCCAAACCGTGATTATTGTATTATAGCCGATTATATTGTGTTGCCTTACTACCTTTTCTGAGAGGATTTTAGAATGACTGAAACAACAATCAAAACACTTTTTGCGACAGCATATGTCAAATGCTAAACAAACTAGGAATGCAGAACGAGCAATGTGTTTCCTTTCCATGTTTACCCAGTCACCCTTGGTCAGCCTGAACAAATTAATTGTTTTAGTCTTGTTCACGTTCTTCTAAAAGGAAATCTTCTGAAGGAACTGATCACTTCTGGCTAAAGGTTTTATCTTCTTTTTAAGAACTGTTTTGATAGTTTCTTGCAGAAAGCTGCAAGTTGTTTTTTTTTTTTTTTAATATCCTTTGACTTGATTTTTTTTTTTTTCTGAGAAACTAAGCAGAAGTGAGGCTTTTATCTCTGGAGTAGTTACTTCAAATTCTAATTTATGCTGCAAGGGAAAAGGAGTTTTATGTTTCTGGTACTGCTTTATACATCTAACATCAAAATTTTAAACAATGATAGTTCTTTTGTGCAAAAGAATAGAAGAGAAAGGCAGGAAGGGATGTGGCCGATGAAATGTGAGCTAAACTGGTAGGGTCCTTTCAAGGAGATCTGCATTAGAGCAGGCAAGCAGTTCTTGTTGGGTTTGTTTCACTATTGTTATGGCTTGAGTGCAGAAATTTTAATTATATAGCAAAAAAAAATAATAGTTTTCAGTGTAAAGTGTTCTGAAGAATGAAAGTATGTGATCTGAATGAAAAAGTAGAGGTTTAAATAGATTTACCTATTCTGTAACATACACAAGATTGTCCTCTTTTATTTCCTTGTTTTTGGTAGCATTCTATATTTCCTCATCTTTGTAAGAAACATTCAGACCAAAACACTTGGAAAACTTGCTCATACTCACCAAGCATTAATTCACCAACCACTGACTGAATGTTTCACCTAAAAGAAAACACAATGGTTCTTAAAAAGTGGAACTGGCCAGTGTGTGTTACATACTCATACCAGTTACATAAATGATCGTGAGGCAACATAGGTCCATTTAAGGCACTGATGCATGCCAAAATGTATTAATGTAGCTTCAGCAGTTTAGTTACAATTGTAGAATCCTTCAAGTTGGGAAAGACCTCTACGATCATCTAGGCCACCCTTATTTGCAGCAGTGTGGTTGCACAGGGCTTCTAGTACCTCTGAAGGTGCTGTTGCTGCCTACCCATGCTAATTATACTGGGAAAAGAACTCTGAATCCAGAGTCAGGATGAGGTACAGTCACATGCAGATATTGATGTATAAGTTGTGTAGCTAGACAAATGTACCTGTGTATACAGGTATGCAGGATTCTTTCGTAGGTTCTTTGTTTTTCTCTTCATAAAAGCAAGTCATGTGGCATTTGATACATTTCTTCTATTCATACTGTAGTTCTCTTCTGTGTTGTAAAATATTAATAGCATACAATTCCTGTCCTAGAATTTAGTTAAGTTACTGATTCCCTTTTTACTTGGCTTCCAGTTAATTGTTAGTTTGCCTGGAAGCTATGCTTCAAAAATCTCAGCAATATCTCTTGATACTCTAGAAGACATCTTTCAAAATAGTTTATGAAATTCTTTTTTAGTAGCAAGCTAAACATAGTTAATGCATGCAGAAATCCTTCTTCTTTTACATCCCGCAGTGTTCTTTGAGTATACTCAAAATTTTCTCTACAAATTGTCATGGTAAAGCACTGTGCTTTCCCTCCATTGCAGAAAAAAGCACAGTCAGTTTGGCTTTCAACCATGGCATTCCTTTTAGTTCCTTCTTACTCTCTTACAAGGAATGACATTTTTTGGTTTGCTTTTTAGTGATCTGGTGAGTTCCCAGGTCAAGACAGTACCTCTTTGAGGCATGGGACAAGAGGACATCTTTAGAAAGCAAGCTAGGCTAAACTGAGTTTCCCTTGGACACCTCGCTGACTTCTGGGAGGGACTTAGTAGGCAATTAATGTCTGGAGAACACTGTCTTGGGGAATACCTGCGTGTTTTCTGTTTTAAGCACAAAGAAACTAGTATGGCCCCTCAGAATTTTATATTGTGGCCTTTAATATGGAGTTATTTTATGTGCTGGAATTAGTGCTGAAGAGGGGTTGTCTGTACCAGTGCACCTGTAACACCAAAGGCTAAGTGAAGTTGATATAAGCAAAAGAGATGTCTGTAAATGGATGTTTATTAAAGGTGAAGGGTGCGACAAAAAAGAACTATTAAAAACAAATGTTTAAGAAGCAGTCATTTCCTCAGTTTGAGGTGACTGTGGGCTTGTGTCGTGGTTTAACCCAGCCGGCAGCTAAACACCACACAGCCGTTCACTCACCCCATCCCACCCCTCTCTGGGATGGGGGAGAGAAATGGGAAAGTGAAGCCCGTGAGTTGAGATAAAGACAGTTTATTAAGACAGAAAAATAATAATAACAATAATAATAACGATGATGATAATAGTATTAGTACTAATAATATGTACAAACAAGTGATGCACAATGCAATTGCTCACCACCCGCTGACCAATGCCCAGCCTAGCCCCGAGCAGTCCGGCCCCCTCCCCTGGCTAGCCACCCCTATCTATTGTTCAGCATGACCCCAGATGGGATGGAATACCCCTGTGGCCAGTTTGGGTCACCTGTACTGGGTCTGTCCCCTCCCAGCTCTTGCTGCACCCCCAGCCTGCCCGTTGGCAGGACAGGGCAAGAAGCTGAGACGTCCTTGGCTTGGTGTAAGCACTGCCCTGCAACAATTTATGTTTATACACAACAATTATGTTGTGTATAAACATGTTGTGTATATAAAAATTTATATACAACAATTTATGAGTGTTATCAGCACTCTTCTCATCCTAAACCAAAACATAGCATTCTACCAGCTACTAGGAGGAAAACTAACTCTGTCCTAACTGAAACCAGGACAGCTTGGTTTGTAGATATTTTATGTATGTATATCTGATTTTGCTTACCTGTTCTTGTGTTTGTATGACTATGAGTTCTCCATCAATAAATGATTATTACATAGCAGCAGTGTTCTGTGCTTTTAGGTACAGTGATACTGGGCCTAAGAAAGCATTCAGCCCATGTACCATTAAAGAATACATACAGTGGTGCTTTGAAAGGAGAGTTAAGAGAACAGTGGGCAGAATCACGCATGTATTTTACACCCTGCACTTCAAGGGATGTTGTTAATAAATTGTGGGGTATTTAGGACTGGAGAGAACTTGATTTCATGACTTTGTCTTTTCTAGTTCTGTGTTCACTGTTCTCTGTGACAAGAGGTATGCGTTTAGAAAACAGCACAAAAGTGTTCACTTGCAAAAACAAACACTTCCGAACTTTGAGGCAATTGTGTGCACACTTGCATAACCATGACAGCTGGATGTAAAGAATTCTGAAATGACAGTAATAACCAGTATCAGAGTAAAATTACAAATTATTTCAGTTTAAGTGGTTTCATTTTTCTATGTGCATTTTAAAGTGTCACCATAAGCTGCTGACTTCATCTTGAACACATTCTGCTGTCTTGACAGTTGTTGTGGATTTGTTAGTACTAAATCAGTAATTGTTGGCTTTGAAGAGAGATCCAACATCTTCAGCAAGAGCTTATTAACTGTAAAATATGGATTGCCTTTACCCTAATGGCCTCTGAATCCTATTACCATCCCATTACAGAGTGTGGGATTTTAGTAACTTGGCTGTTGTTTCCAGTGGGCAGTGAGTGCAATGTGGAAGGGCAGGGGTTAATGCAATTCATCTCCTGTAATTGTGAGTCCTCTATCAGTCCCTGGGACTCTCTTCCTTAATGCAGGGAGTGCAGCTTCAGCCAGAAATTCCACACCCAAAAAAACACTGTGGGAGGAAAACAAAACAAAACAACAACAACAACAAAAAAAAAAAAAAAGACCACCCTGAAATTGCCTGTATTACCTACACTTTGTAAACAGAATAGAAATGAATAAGTTGATAAATAAGCAAGTGCCGAGTAGGTTGCAGTCTAGAAGGGGTTTTCAATTGCTATCATTATGCCAAGAGGTATATTGAAATACCTCTTCAGTCAATATCATTATATTTTTAATTACTTAATTGCATCGATACTGTAATACTCTAATTGGTTTCCAAAAACATGAAAGCACCTTATTCCTTTCCTCTTCAACGTACAGTGTGAAAAGTGTCAACGAAACTGTAAAGTAAACAAACAAAAGGAAAATGAGCGGTGTGAGTTGTTCAAAGTGAAACTTGTGTACATGGAATGGTAGCTGCTTGGGTCGGTCTGTCTAAACTGCCTCCAGAGGTAGTGTATCTCTCCAAGGGGTGATTTCCTTAAAACTTCACAGCGGAGGGGAACATAGAGTATTAAGACTTACTGGTGGGGAGGGGGGCAGGAGGTCAGTAGGTAACTTCCAGAACCTGCTATGACTGTTTGCAGGTGTTTTTTTTTTTTTTTGGGGGGGGGGGGAGATATTTATTTATTTACTTACTTACTTTTTTAACTTTTTTTTGATAGATAAATTCCAAATGCTAAAAGACAACTTGCCTCTGGTTTCAGAACAGGATCAAAAAGGGAAAGACTTCAACAGATATTGCTGGGTAACTTGAGAGGGTCTTGTCAGTGTAACTTGTAGGATAAACAATATCTGAAATACTGATGTGCATGTCCTAATGAGCTAGGATTAGTGTGATTCATGAAGTCTCAGAACTAGGACTTTTCTTTATAAATAATGACAACAGGAGTTGTTCTTCAAGGCAATTACTTTGCTTTTTAAGAATCAGAAAATACTTGTAAGGATTCCAGTTTTCATAACTTTTTTCTTCATGCTTTCTTCAGTGTTTTGTTTGCTTCTGTTATAGTGTTGCCTATAAATACAACCGTTCAATTTATTGCGAATAGCTAGGGTCTTGCAATCAAGTAGTAGGAAGGGCTAGAGAAGGGTCTAGTATGAGATGGATTATTTTGTTCTTTGAACACAATCAGTGCTGGTCATGTTAGTTATGTCCTGCCTCTATTTATTAATGCCTCATACTTTGGTAACAGAATCTCAGAAAGCAAAGATTGACATCTTTAAAGTAGTCTGAATTTCAAACACTACTGTATAAATATAAAGTGTTTTATTTTTTCAGTATTCTCTGTTAAGCTTCTTGGGCCTTTCAGTTGTTACATGTGTGCTTCCTCACATGTTGCAATGAAGCCTGAATTCACATGCTGTGAAACTCGCACCTAGATAACCTGCTCACTTAAAACGTAAAGTGAAATTAGGACACAGTGACCCTGTTTCTTGATTACGGAGTAAATATGTTGTGTTCTCTTTTACAAGAAGCAGTGGAATTTAAATGCCTTCCAGTATGTTATACAGGTAGGTCAGTGTTACTGCTGGAACCCGATCAATTTGTCAGCAAACCACTTTCCCTGAAGCCACTTCTTGATTTAGATTGGGTAGGGTCCATACATCTCAGTAGGTCGAGGTCTGGTTGTGTTAAGTACTGAAATATGTGGGGAAGGTATGATCCATGTGTTGGTGTGTTGACAAGCTAATTGTAATCTACTTACATAACGACGTAGTATCTGAATAGTTGGAAGGTTTTCTTCTTGCTCCCAAGCAGTGTGAAAGAAGAGGCTGCTTAGCAAAATCAGCTCTAGAAAGTGGCTTTGTTGGACTGAGTCTCAGACAGAATATATTCTAATCAACAGGAGCTAGATGATAATGATAGACTGAGGGTGTATATATTACATTTCTATATTTGAATTTTGTACTAACTTCATGATTTTGCTAGATCCTTTTGAAATGTACTTATTAAAATTAAAAAAAAAAAAAAAGATAAAAAACCACTAAGTAGAAGTACTGGTATGGTTTATGGTTCCTAATTAATGTGTATACTTCTCAAGTACAGAAGTGATAGAAGTCAAGAAACAAGGTTTGGTGACACAGGTGTTGCCAAAAAAAATCATTTTAATAATGAAATTATAATGAAGGGCAATATTACAGGAGCTTTGCTCACTCTTGTGTCAGCAAGGTTGATGTGCATGATGACCATCACAAGAGTAAGCAGTGTTTGATAGTGTGCTGTGCAGGTGCGTAGCGTAGTGCATGTGCAACTGAATAAGTAGAGTGAAACAGGAACCTTTGAAGACAGATTATTTTATTATTTTGGGGGGATATAATAACCCATAATTTGTGAGTTATCTCACTGCTGTTATGTTTGGGCCTTTTAGCTTCATTCAGTTTGATTATAGCTATTTTGTTAAGCTAACACTGTGGTTCAGCCACTGTGCTCTCTGGCTGGTGATGGATCAGTGATACAGTTTAATTACCTCCTATGTTTAAACCAGGTTTTACTTTGAAACTGCTGTTTCATACAGGACTGTGTTTTGCAGTGCTACTGCTTGTTAGGAACATAGCTGGTAGAAGGCCTTTTTTACAGGAGGCTTGTTACAACCTTGTTGTTTCAAAGCTACATCACTGTAATTTTGTTTATAAGTTTCTAAACTACTGTTTGAGAATGTACTGTATTTTGGAAAGTGCTTGCAGGGATTGTATGCTTTTTTGCAACTGCAAGTCTTATTTTCATTTAAATACATTATACATTGTGATTAAACTTAAACTTGCTTTAAAAAAAAAAAAAAACACACCAGCTTTAAAATAATTTTCTCAGTTTGCTGAAAAGCTGACCTTCTACATTAAGTACGAACAGTACTTTGCTATCAAGATCAAATCACATAAACATTTGACATATGTCAGGGAGGTGGGGGTGGGCAAACAAGCAAATAAAATGTCTGTGCTAAAGAGCAGCATTTTACATTGACAAACAACATCAGTCTCTTAACCCAAATGAAATTATGGGAGAGTTGAACCTAATAAACCATGTGGTATTTTCATTTTAATCTGTAAAACAAAAATGCAGAGTTAGGGGAAACACTCGAGGGAGGTGGAAATACCTAAACATGGAGGATTTCCTAGCCAGGAATGAAAGAACTTCTGCACCAGTTCAGGGGTCAGTTGTTAAACCCCAGGCTAATAATTTAGGAGAAAGGTTGCAGTCCAGTTTCCATCATGTAGTAAAATAAAATAGTGTATCAGACTTTTGAAGATCATTGCTTCCTCTTAGTAACTGTTCTTTTGAATTGAAATTTGATCTTTTCTGGACTTGGTAGCGCTTCTGCTTCTACTGGAATCCAGCCCAAAAAGAAGGTTGAAGTGTAAAAAGGAATATAGTTATTTCAAAAATAACCTTTGGCTGCTGGAAGACACTTTCTGCAGTTAACATTAATTTTCTGTGTACTTCCATCACTAAACACTGAAGTTCTTTACTTCAAGTGACAAAAATGTGTTTCCAAGTATGGTTTCAGTTGTGTAGGTTTGAATGTAGAATCAAGAAATAAAATGTGCGAATGGCATGCACAGAGGACCATAACCTGCAGCGTCCATTTATATTTAAAGAGCTAGATTGTGCCCTGCTGTGTGTACTCAGTTGATTAATTTTGTCTGCCTAAGCTAAGAAAGGTGATCTGTCTGCAATAATTGTAATTTTGGAGTAATGCAGCCTTGTTATGAGAATGCAAGTAACCTGGAAGGTTGAGCTAAATGTCTAAAAATAAGTAAAATAGTTAATACTTGCAGTTTGCCGATAATTGTATGCAACATGTGGGAAAAGCCAAGAAGCTATCTGAGTCAGGATTAGCTTTGTTCTGTCTGTAATCCAGGAGAAATTTCTGTTCTTTTTATGAAAATGCCGGCGAAGCAAATGTCAGGAGGCCTGGCAGCTTGAAGTCTGTCATTCCCCTCCCACCTCCCATGCCCTCGTTGTTTTAAGCAGAAGCAACTGCAGTTCCAGTCTGATCAGTTGAAGAGTCCCTCCTGAAAAGTTAGAGATATTTCCTTCCAGGGATGTTTATTTGAAATAGGTGTGTTTGGAGGATGCAAAATAATCCATTCGTATGTAATTCCATTATTAAATACAAGTAGTGATTAGCCTCTGACACTTTTTGGGTGGTGGTCACCGGCTAAGCTTCCTTTCCCAGCAATGTGCAGATCACCGTGATCATCTGCTGATTTCAAGTTAGCTGAACAGTACGATTAGATCTTTTAGATAATTCAGGCTGGCAAGGCAGCAGCAACAATCTCTGTTCATGTTTTCTTCCATGAAAACCCCGCTAGTTTACTAATGGTAGCCCCTTTGTTGTGGTTTAAGCTGGCAGGCAGCTGAGCACTGCACAACCACTCACTCGTCCTCCTGGGTGGGAAGGGAGAGAATCAGAAGGGTAAACAGCCACGATTTTTGTCCAAAGCATGGCATCATATGAGCCTTTACAAAGAAAATTAACTCTATCCCAGCCAAAACTCCAACAACCTCACTCATTGTGGGAACACGATGGCTGTTGCCGTTACCAGCTGTGTCTCTCCCACATGCACTTGCTCTGTTCATGCTGATGCGTTCCCACCAGTCACATAAGCAGCAAGCCTTTTCTACCTGAGCAGTGGGAGATGTGTTCCTTGTGACAGTCTGAATTCATTTAACGATGTGAAATGCAATGTCCTTTTTGCAAAGAATGCTTTCTGTGCAATCTTGGCATTGTATTTCAAATGTGTATTAAACTGCACTTTTTGCAGGCGGTTTGCAGTGTCTGTATATTAAGCTCAAGCTATCAGATATCAATAATTTTCTGTGGTGGCACATAAGAAATTTTTTAATATTTATTCCTTCCCTGCCTTCTGATGAGGGGAAAAGAAAAAGAACCTTTCAGCTACTTTAACAAAAGTCTATCTGCATCAGAATGTGTGCTTTTTGAATTAAAACACTAAATTTAGCTCTGGCATTTGGTAGCTCTGGCATTTGTAAGAGACCAAGTGACACAGATTGAAGCAAGTATCTAATTCAAGCTGAAGGCTTGAATTCCTGGGTATTTCTGGCTCTGCGAAAGCCAGACATTGCTTATGGCTTTTCTTGTCAGTTTCCTGACCCTCAGAATGCAGGAGGCTGAAGAGTCAGTGTTTGCTTGGCAGGGTTTTTTTCTTCCCCTTGCTGCTATAATCATCCTCCCTGCTCCCCCAAAATGTGACTTGAACAGAAGTACTGCTACAGCTGAGGCAACCTGGTAAAACAGTGTTCTAACATGTTCTGTGTAATTCCTTAAGAGAAATGTTAGCTTAAGTTTTTATTAACCACTTATAGAATTCTTCTCTGTCTACATGGAGAGAGCATCACATACAAATTGGAAAGAGATTTATAGAATGAGAATTGAAGGAATTGGCATTTTCTTTCACACTGAAGTCTGCTTATTCTGAGTGATTATCCCACTTAGCACTAAATGGAGTTAATTCCCTCTTTTGGGGTTTGCAATATAGCATTTTTTACTCTTCATTGAAATTTAGAATGCATCTTTCAGCTAGCATGGAATTAGTTTGTCTTCTCTTCTGTTAGAGGCATTTGGATGAGGTGTAAAATATTTTCCCCTCTCTGTCACGCTTGCTGGCTATAAAAGAACTGGATGCATCAGTGGATGATTGGATAACATAAAAAGGAAAATGTGCAGTTGTAGTGGCGTGATAGATTTGAAGGGAAGGTGTTCTTTGTTTCTGTCTTGACCTGCATGGCTTGGTAGTGGTTTCTTCTGGTAGCCGCTGCCACTGCTGCCTGTACGGTACTTGGCCATCAGGAGGCACTTCCATGCTGCGTTGGCCTTTGACATAAGGGCTGGTCAAAAGGTTCAGAGCAGTGCTGCAGTCACCGTGGTACACTGCCTCGTCATTTCTGTTGCTACAAGTTTTTGTGGGATTGTGTTGTACATGGTAATGATCACTGAAGGAATCCTAAGGTACCTGAAGGGACCGCTTGCCTACCTACATGTATGTAGTTGAAAACTGAATAAAAGAAAAGGCACTGCTCTGTGGGGCAACAGAGCTACAGGTTTCTGCATGTTAAGATTGTGGAAAAAAAAGCCTTATCCCATGTTGTAATTGTAGCCTAGATCTAAAGGCATCTTACAGGGCTTCAGATTTTTTTTTTCTTAAGCTTTGTGTTCACATGGGTTGTTTTTGTTTCCTTCAATGCTTTGGCAACAATTTGAGACATATCCACCTAATAACTGTAGGACCTTTCTTTTTCAGGTAAGTAAAATGAATTTCACCTTGAAAAGACAAATTCATTAGCTATTTTGTTTGTCTGTTTAGAAAAGTATATGCTTCTAATTTTTTTTTTTTAAAAATTCAACTTTAACATCAAGTTAGTGAAAATAGAAGGTATATTAAAATCATTAGCGTGAGTGAGTTGCTGCTTTTACATGAGTTCAATTTTCTCCTGTGCTAAGTCTCCTGAGATCTGTAGACAGTCAGTGCCAAGATAACATTGGCACCATTTTCTTATTGCCATGGTGATCTTCAGCTCTGCTGAATACTCAAGGGAGACTATGGTATTTTAAAGCAACTAGAATTTTGGTAATTAAAAAGGCTGGAAGGAATAATCTTTCTAAACTTTGCCAGCTTGGGTAAATAAGGATAATGAATTATGTCTGAATAGGAAAGTTATTAGCCTGCTTTACTTGGGTAGCAGAGAACAATAGCCAGTGAGCAGGATGCTGGGCGGTAGAGGCGGCCGCAGCATCCCCAGCGTGCCAGCAGCGCCCCAGGGCCAAGCCGACATCTCCAGCGGCCCCCCTGTGCTCCGCCTGCACCCGGCAGGACCCTGAACATGCCAGGCCATTTTCCAATCAGGGCTGTTTCTCAGAAAGTTGGGCTCTTCTTGTCTACCCTGTTTCATCGAATATAAATTTTACACAGTTCTGAAGGCAGTGGATTTTTCAGACTTCACCTTGTTTTCTCTGCAGTGGCCTAGTTTTTGGGTTTGTAAGGTTACAGCATGAGCCAGCACGTCAGATTGTTTTATGATATTCCCAGCTACTCTTTCTCCCTTTTTTTCCCCCCATTCTCTTTTATGACCTTTCCAAGTATACTCATCACTGCACAAGGGCGGTATAAAGCATGCTGAGGGGAAGGATAGCGAGACACCTGCTAAGCATTACTCTTTTTCAGATAAAATGTTACGAAATCTTCATACTTTCATGATTTCAACTTGTTATTTCAGGTCAAATTTAACCCTTCAGCCACAGGATCTATTCTTGCAAAGCTCTCTCTCGTTTTTATTGCTTGGGTAAAGTATTCTTTTGTCAAACAATTAAGCATTTAAAATGAAACCTAAGTTGTTTTTTCCTAAGTTTCCTGAATATTTTGTCAAAAATACCAATGATTTTGTTAATTAATTTTAACTGCCCGCATCCATATGTATTTGCTCATTGTGGTCAGACGTTATCTGTTAATACTGCTTGCATTTTTGTGGGGACCATAATTTATAAGTACTTCTTTCATAGTTTATGAAATCCAAGTTTGTTAAATTAAAAAATATACGAAGAAAGCAGGATTCTCCTTAAGCACAGAGTTTAATCTTGTCAGAATCCCCTTACGCTTATTAAAATTTCAAAGATATGTCAGTGTTTTGTAAATAAAACCCGATTTCCTCATAAAGTTAAGTTTGGGACCCGCTGAAGCAGAGCTCCCACTGCCCTGGTTACTCTTCGGAACACATCAGTGCCATAGACGTCCACATGGGGTTGGTGTGCACATCGCTGTCACACGTAGGTACTTCAAAGACTTTAGGTGATGCTAACTGGGGTGATGCACGCTGACTGGCCTGCAGGAAATTCCTTTTGGACTGTGTGATGCAGGAAACATAGAGCCACGGCTGGGACCAGGCTTCAAGATAACTCTCATGTGTCTCTTGTCTGCTGTTCTTTATTGATACGGTGAGGTAGATTGTGAAGAAAACTGGTTGGAAAGGTTTGGGATTGACCAGGAAATTTGTATTTGGTGTCTAATATGTAGAGGGATATTCCCTGGTTTCCTTTTCTGTGCACGTCAATAAAAATAGGAGAGAGACAGTCGGAGTTACGGAGCAGCATCACCACAGTAGAGGCAAAGGTTTGGCAGCCTTGTGTGCGATTCAGCACAGCCAGCTAAATGGAGAAAAATCTTGCCTTTCTGGGGGAATACAAAGCAGGTGTTGTGCATGTGTACATACACCCACCCTTTCTCCCCCAGTTCATCTGTAATCCTCCTGATTCGCATTGGACGCTACTGCCTGATCCCGTTCTGTGCCAATATGTGTAACAACACAATTTTGCTTTTGGAGAGGTAGGTGGATTTGGACAGCTCTGTAGCAATTCCTGAGGACACAGAGTAACTTTCCCCAAATGGTTCAGTCTCTAATTAGTGGGCACAGAGCCTTGCCAAGAAATGTATTTCTGGCAGAGCTCCACTTCCACTGGTGGGTCAGGATTTTTCTGATTATTATTACTGTACTTCATATGTGATTGATTTTGTTTAACAAAGTATAATCCTTTACTTTGTTGCTTGGTATTAGTGTGAATGGAACTAATCTTTGGAGAGATGATTTTTTCAGATTTTTGTTTTGTGTCTTGTTTTGTTTGTTTTTGCATTTAAAAATGTTTTAATGAAAGCAGCCATTTAGGTAGATTAGAAGCATGCCAGCTTCTCTAGTTATTTGTATTACTTTTTTATTGTTTAAAGAACGTAGCCTAACTGTGCTCTAAACTTACTGTCCTTTTAAAAAGGCCATACATGCTACCTGGCTCTGAGTGAGAGTAGCAGTAAATAAATAAGCAAAAGTCACTGTCTATTTTTAGCTTAACTATACTCCTTTTCTTCTTATTTCAGTTCAAGATGAGATGAGAACTGCAAATAGCCTAAATTAGTCTGTAGCATTTATATCTTGTTAGGTTTCCTGCTTTGGAAAATATTCAGGAAAATGATTATATGTGGTATTCATCTAGAGGCTGATGAGTTTGTTATAATTATGAAGGTAGATGTAATGAGATGAAAACATCTCTTTAGGCTCTCTGAGGAATTCCTTCTCTACATAGTGCCACTGTGTTAACTATTTTCTGTCCAAAGAGATCTTCAGCATTTGCTTCTGGTTGTTTTGGGGAGTTTCCTCAAGTTCTGTGTAGGAAATTGATTGGCAGCTCTGGCATTAGTCTTTGTAGGTGCTAACTAATTAAATTCTGCATGCACATGGGTGGATAATACAGACCCCTTCACATCTCATTTATTAAGATAAATCTCCAGTGTAATTATCATTTTACCATTATTTAGCGTGCATAATAACTCTTCTTTGTCTGTTAAACAATTTTCTAGTTCCTTCTAAAACATAGACTAAACTGACATGTAAGAACATCTTAACTCTTCGTCTTGTACAAAATTACAAATTACTCTTTACAGTTTTGGTTTGTGCTTATTTTTATCTCCCAGGAAGTTTGTTTTCTGCTGTTTCAGTTTGAAGTCTTTCAAATAATTTGGTCATTCCTAAACTGTCTTCAAATATGTAGTAGGCAGAATGAAGCATTTATCTGAGAGAAGTGGGAGATGCACATGGGTTCAACTCACCACTGCCTGTATAAGCAGTGCGGGTAGCAAGGAGAATGAGGCTACAAGCATTTACTGTTTGACAGTTTCCTTGATATCAGTGTAGGAACAGATTAGGAACTGCTCTTTTCTTGGTTTTGATGATGGTTTTGTTTGGATGATAACATTTTTAAATCATAGAATTCTGAGGGAGACCTCAAAGCCCACTTGGTTCCAGCCCCTGCCATGGGCACAACACCTCCCACCATCCCAGGCTGCCCCCAGCCCTGTCCAGCCTGGCCTTGGGCACTGCCAGTTTCTCTGGGCAGCCTGGGCCGGGGCCTCACTGCCCTCTGAGTGAAGAATTTCTTCATAATATCTAATCTAAATCTACCCTTTTTAAGTTTAAAGCCATTCCTCCTTGTTCTTTCCTTATATACCCTGATATGTAGAGAGCTCCCACATTCTTTATTACTTCTGAGTATAATTACTGGGTATTAATTTTGTTGATATTGTATGCAACAATGAATCTTGTATTCTTTTAAGATTGTTCTCAAGTGAAATTTTAAATGCTTCAGTCTCGAGACCTTGACTTGCTTCTCTTCCATCTCTTTCCAAAGCCCTCCTTTCCCTTAAGGGTTTATGTCTGTACTTTTTTTTTTTTTTTTTTCCTGTGTACATTTCTGTGTGAGTAATGTGCACGTTTATATACAGCTGCCCAAATGCAATTTCTGCAAGCGGCTGTGTATTAGAACTGGTATGATACCCTTATATTCACGTGAGGAAGGATCTCTAGAGATTAGTATGAAACTGGCAAAAGCTTCCATCATTTCGTTTGATAAACTTGAAACATTTCTCTCTCTTCTTGGCCATTTTATGATAGTGCTTTCATATATGTTTCCATAAATCAGGAGATCTCTATACATAAAGGCATACGTCCAACCTGCATGTGCAGCTTTCATTAATCCTTGCCGTGGTTAGACATTTCTGCTTTCTACCTCTCTGTGTTTGTTTTCGTGTTCTCAATTTCATTTCTCCTTGCTGCTTCTCAAGTCTTCTCATTCAAGCTCAGCTGCTTTCTTATTTTTTCTTTTGTCTGGCCATCCATACCTTAAAGTACAGCAGAACAGGTGCCTGCTGTTACTGTAGTTTTTCAAAGGTCTGGATTACTTGTATGTGGGGATAACAATTCTTAAAGGAAGACAGGATTTGGGTATATATTTCTGCTATTCTTTTGTACATTTCTGCTGTACCTGTACAAGTGGTGGTTTCTGAAATCTCATACGTGGGCTATTCTGGTATGGAATTGTATAAGAACAGAAATTTCACCCTTGATTGCAGGGTGATTCTCTATCTAATGTAGAGGCATTTAAGATATCAGTGGAAAAAAGAGCAAGAGTTCTTCCTTTGTGAGACATAGCATATTCCTTTTACTGCATTCCCAGGTGTTGCTGTCATATTTCTGAAGGTTAGAAAAAATTCGACCTGGCATGGAATGTTTTGAGAGTCTAACTATGTAGATACTACGTCATTATTTGCTTTCGATACTTGTAGCTATGTCAAGCCACAGATGGCAGCCAAATCAGGCACAGAAGACGTTAGGTTTGCTCTCGGCAAGTTGAGATCACTACCTGATCCACACTGGTACTAAACAAAGAGGACTGGGAGGCATTTAAAGAGACACTAATGAAATGGTCTGGTGGGTTTTAAACATATTTTATATGAGACTGCCATTCTTGTGCAAGATGTATTTCTAAATAAAATATAAACAGTTCCTAAATTTGCTTTCTTGCCCTTCTCATGTCCCTCCTCTTTAATCCCTTCATCTCTCTTGATGTAAAGTGATGATATGGTATAGAAAAGGGGAGAGAGTAGCTTTTCTGCAGTGACTTAAACAGTAAATGTGTGTTTACTTTGCAGTCACAGAATGAATGTCAACTCAAGGTAGAAATAACACATTTGCAGCATGTGAAGGTTTGGTTGAACAACTCAGCTGTGCTTGTAGTTCAGTATGTGTGTAGGAGCACTGAGAGAGACTTCACAGAAGTGGAGGTGTTCTCAGCTGTTATCAATTCATCTGGGGCTCTGGAGGAATGCATAGCAAAAAAAGATGTAGCATTCAGGTTTGTGAACTAGTCTATTTTATCTTTGCAGTCCTTGAAAATGAAAACAATTGACGGTAGTCAGTAAGATCAGGGTGGGCGTAGCTGTGGGAGCACCTTTTGCAGCGATACCCACACCATTCAGTATGCAGTAGGCAAAAGAGTGGGTTGGTTTATCTCATCTTCTGTTATTACAGCTAATTTCTTGCCTATGTATCTCCATTTCTGGGAGGTTCACTGCTTTGTTTTGTATGTTTGTTTTTTTTTTTTTGTTTGGTTGTTGTTTTTTTTTGTTTTGTTTTGTTTTGTTTTTAACCTTGAATGCTATTTTCTTACATGCTTTGTTTTTTGTTAGTAACTGTTCAAGGTCTAGGATGAAGTTGCAGGCAAGTGTTTGTGTGCTGATCTGTATTGCGCCTCATGACCAAACTGGTATTACATTTATCTAAGTGGTAGGAAAGATACGGCTTATCTTTTGGATTCCGGGTTGATCTGTAAAAGATATTCTTTCAGTAAGTTTTTACTTCAGAAATGCTTTTGGCATACCTTGTCTCAGGTTTTGCAATCAGGTCACCAATTAGATTATTTTAAACCTTTAGTCGCTGAAGTCGGGTTTTCAAATCAGTGACTAAAGATACAGATAACTTGTTTTGTGAAATGCATGAGCATCTAAATGCCATAGGTGTTTGTATTTTTGAGTGTTGGCACAAACTCATGGACAAAATGTTTTTTTAAAAACGCATGTTGAAGAATTGGAGACTCCTATATGACATAAAAGCGTGCTGCAAAGCTATACTGCAGAAAAGCTCCTAGGTGATGAGCAATGCTGTGCTTCAGAAACAGTTCCGTTCTCTGCATTTTAAACTGTTGAGAGTAAATGTTCTACTTTTCTCTCTGTTTCCTTTGTTTTTAGAGATTCCATTTTCACCAGAATTTCATGATAATACCCAGACATGTTTACTGGACTTGGCACTTTGGTCACTTTCGACTTTTCATCATTGTTCCATGCTGTGTTGTCTTTGTTTTAGGGCTTTCTGGTAGGGAAAGCCCTTGTATTGGGAAGTAATTCTTAAATGAAGTCTGTCTTGTGAGAACCTTACAAGCAGAGATTTATAGATTTGCATTTCTGAAGCTCCATATTTTATTTGTTGAAATGAATAGGTGCTTAAATAGCACACAACAGCACAAACTAATAACAGTGATTATAGTTGAGGACAATTCATTTGATTTCTTCTGAAGAACATTTGGTGGTGAGAACATAAATGGTACAGCTTTAGGAACATCTGAAATGAAGCTTTTAGCTGGAACTTACATGTATTGCCTTTCTTTTTTTTTTTGAGAATATAGAAAAAAAGGATGTTAGCTGGCTGTGCAACTTTTGCTTCAATTTGCCTTCATTTTATAGTTAAATTTAATATTTAGTAACAAGGAAATTTTGCAGGAACTTTTAATGTCAACTTAAAAGAAAATAAATACTGCGAAAACCAGGCCATTCACATCACCAGTAAAGATGAAAATTTCATTGGAGAGTCCTCCTGTCCCTGCCAAAGTGACCTTGGTTGGTGCAAAGATGACAGAGTGCTTTCCTGGCTGTGCCTGACAGCAGTGCGATAGCAGCACATTTGACAAATCGCTCACATTAAAATGGGGGGCACTTTCGGCAGCACTGGCGTCCCTATCCATCAGTCCTGATTACTACACAAACGTCAGCCATGGCACAGAGCGCATTTGTCAGAGAGAGTAAAAAGCAGTTGTTAGTAAGAGCACTACCTGTCATACTAATGGACTTAAGCTTGCTACATCCTGACTTGCAGGAGCCAGCAGATTTGCAAAATGCCTTGACCAGTACTTTGAGAAAACACTTTCTGTTTGTGGAGTACAGTGGGATAATTAAACAGGGAGAATTACTAACTCTGGGTATGGATGACTGAGAAGTTTCTTGAGTGCTTTGGCTTTCTGAAGCATATTTGAGAGACTGTTCTGCAGAATGCTTAATGCAGGAGGGAATCAAAATGGATACTGTTAAAATTCTTTGAAATTCCTGACACAGATAAAGGTTTTCTGGATGCTGGTTTTGATTTTAAAAATTAATTTTTAAAAGTTAGAAGAATTGGGTGTGAATTAACATTTTCAGTCATGTCAATCTGTTCTTGTATCTTTCACCCAGCTTTCTTGAGGGGGATATATATGCACTTCCAACCACTGGAAAGCTTAAAACCATATCATAAAGGTAGATTTCTTTATTATAATAAGAACATAAATATGGAACTGTTCTGTTTTATTGGAAAATAGGTCTACCTTAACTTACAGTGCTTGTTTGATTTTATCAAAGAAAGATGCTTTGAATACTTGTTTGCCTAGCTAAACTTGAGGTATGAGCCTTTGTTACTTCATTTTGCACGTCTAGTCTTCTTGAAATGCTATTATTCTTCAACACAGGTGGAATAAGCCTTAGCAAAAAATAAATACCTGTAAATCTGCACCTCATCCAGATTAGATGCAGATAGAAAATCCTTTGTCAAGTCTTACAGGCAGAAATGGATGTACTGTGTGTTGTTTGTAAGAATATGTATAGTCCATAAATAAGTTTATTAATAAACTTTTGATCAGACTAGCAGTTTTCTTCATCTCTTGGTAGTATGCATAGTTCTCAGTTCAAGGAGTAGGAAAACGTGCTGAAAATTCCTGCTGTAAGAAGTAGAACTGTTTTCTGTGGGTTGATGGTGGCTACTTTGCTTTGTTTTGGTTTTATTAGTCTATATAATTCATAAAACATAAAGCTTCTGAAGATTCATGTCACAAGGAATTCTGCAGAACGATCATCATTTTATATTAACTGAAATCACTGTATATGGTAGTTTATTTATCACAGAATCACAGAATTTCTAGGTTGGAAGAGACCTCAAGATCATCAAGTCCAACCTCTGACCTAACACTAACAGTCCCCACTAAACCATATCCCTAAGCTCTACATCTAAACGTCTTTTAAAGACCTCCAGGGATGGTGACTCCACCACTACCCTGGGCAGCCCGTTCCAGTGCCTAACAACCCTTTTGGTAAAGAAGTTCTTCCTAATATCTAACCTAAAACTCCCCTGGCGCAACTTAAGCCCATTTCCCCTCGTCCTGTCCACAGGCACGTGGGAGAACAGGCCAACCCCCACCTCACTACAGCCTCCTTTAAGGTATCTGTAGAGAGCAATAAGGTCGCCCCTGAGCCTCCTCTTCTCCAGGCTGAACAAGCCCAGCTCCCTCAGCCGCTCCTCGTAGGACTTGTTCTCCAGGCCCCTCACCAGCTTATAAACCAACTGATTTTATAAGAGTAGGACTATCCCATAAAGAAGCTGCAGAACTCTGGTATTAAATTTATATCGTAAAACTGGCATTCATGAGTGTTTACTAGAAACAACTCTTCTGTTTGTCACTCATTCATTCATTAGTCAGCATGAAGTGGATAATAGATTTAATAAACGTCTGCTATTTTAAATAGTTAATTTCCGATTATTCTATTCTTCCTAACATGAAGCTCTATATGAAGGATTTTTGTTTGTTTGTTTTTTAAATATATATATAAGCTCAGCTTGTATATAATGCTCACTTATAATGCTCACTTTTACATTATTTTCTCAAAAATTAGGTGTGTTATAACTGAATCACTTCTGTGACTGCAGTCATCCTACTTCTCTAACTGTAAGCATTTTGAATGTTTTTTAGGAAAAGGACATGTAAAAATGTTTTTATTTTCCGCTTGAAGAAGATACGGCACAAAACCGGGAAAAACAGTGTTAATATTCAGCTGTGTAGTTCTTCTTTAGGTGACCTGTTGGTCTTACAACACGGTTGTGATAGGAGTGGACAGACCACAGAGACCATCTGACAGTGCTTCTGAACATCCTCAGCTAGTAACTGTTACTGCTTGTATAAGGGAGTATTTAACTGAAAATATTGCTATGTCACATTGTCAGCATTTCAAATTTAGGTCATGGGGTTGTTGTGGAAGATTGTTTTTAGTTCTGAAGTAAATATGTCACCACCTATGAATATATCCTTATGGTCCACTGCAGCAGAGGTTTAATACAAAATAAATGCCTTTTAAAATGTGTAATGTATATATGAATGAAAGTTGTGAGACCTTAAAGGCAGTGTTAAGTTTTATTTTCATGATAGGGGTAATTTTATTTTCATCAGATAATCATTATTTCTGCCCTTGGCAAAGGGAAACTGAGCTGTGTGTTTGCCAGTGAAGACCTCTGTCCTGGTGAGCTTAAAAATGCATGCAGACACTGCTTGCCATTTTAGAGTTTTGTCAAGATATCTGTTAAGATGATCAATTGAAAAAATCATTATTCTAATTTTATAGAATCCTAAACATAAGACTATTTTCCTCACAGGAAAGTGAGATTCGTTTTCGCAAATAAATATTCTAGAGGGAGGGAGTCATTTAAGTTCAAATGCATTTAGATATTTGAAGCTCGCTGTATAGAAGTCATCATATACATTGGTCAAGCTGATGTGTTTGAACAAATACCCCTAGTTTATTGTTGTGTGTGCTCTGTGTGTGAGTTTAAGCTTTTCTTCTGCTAAATTGAAATTACCAGGTTCTTGCACCATAAACTTGAAGACAGCTCACCCTTCCGCCACCACTTTAAAGTATCTCTAGAGCATTGATGCAGTCACAAAGTTTGCTACCAAGCTGAAACAGTGTGGGGTAAAGATCTTGAAATATGGATGTTCTTCATTTAAAAAAAAAAAAAAAAAAAAAAAAAAGGAGGCCTATTAGTATTAGTAAATGTGTCCAGTATGTTTTTGTTAACCTGGCACATAGTTGTCTTGTTTCTTTATAATCTGTCTGCATTGGGAGGTATTAGCCTGATTATTTTCACCATCTTAATTAAATTAAGAATGTATTACTGAAATCACATCTCTTATTAAAAATGTAATTTCACCATGTTTCAAAATGTGATGCTAACTCTAGTTTTAGTTAATCGGACTCCATTGAAGCAGTGCTCTAAGCCTTTCATGCATCTGCAGATGTCTGGTAGTAATTCTGACAAGCTTTATATGTGCTGGTTTTACTAGAAAGATCCCATTACAATTATATTTTATTGGCTAAAAGTGATTATTTAACTTCATCTGTTCAAAACAATCTTAGGCAGAAGATTCTCTAGGCATTGTGTATTATATTCATCACCTTATTGTATTCTGGTCTGAAGGAAACTGTAGATTTCTGTGCTTTTGTATCAGTACAGGCAGTGGCTTGGGAAGGAAAACAATCCTTCCATGTCATGGCTTCCTTGCTCTGCCTCTTTTCTTCTGAGTAGATGTAACCAGTTGTGGCTGAATGTACAGTAACAGATTTCGGTCATGTTTTGGTCACTAAGTTTGAAAAGTATCTCTAAATATATTTGTTACTGGAATTCCCACACAACCAAAACCATACCACATGTAATACTCACTGCACCAATGAAAATCTGCAATTAGCTCTTTGAAATTTGATCTTCTTCCAAAGCAGAGCAAAAGTCAGGTTAACAAACTTCTGTAACATTTTTATGTCCAAAACACGCCAGTTTAGGTAAGAAATGAGATTTCCAATGGTTTCATGACTACTCAGCAAGAACGCTGAGCAGCCTGTCAGGTTCTCAGATTGGCTGGTGTCTTAGGAAGGTGATGTAGAGTCTGAAACCCATAGGATTTTTTTTTTTTTTCTCCTCTTAAGGCAGCATGAACAACGTGTAAGGCAAATTCTGGCAGGCTGTCATCGAATCTGTTGAAAATAATGAAGTGTGGCAGCTGGGTTTTCCAACTAACTCTAATCTTAACCAGTGAGCTCCTCTAACAATATTTTTACTGCATTCCACTGCATATTGGAATGCAATTATAGGGATATATGAGAAATGGTTAGCCTAATGGCTGTTCTGGGGGCTGTTACAGAAGCCCTGAGGTTTGTAGATTACAGCATCATTATGTCTCAGAAGTTAATAAGGGAGGGGTGTTGTCAATAGATGTTTCACAAAGGCTTTTAAAGGAAGTTCAGTAGTGCAGAAAAGAAACGCAATGGTGATAGTCTACACATTGAATGTTGTTTGTGTCAGGTATGGCAGAAAATACGCAGAGCTGTGGGAAACTGGTAAAGGGACTGAATGCCATGTAAAATAGTGTCTAACTTAGAACTTCTGTGCTATAGTAAGAGGAGTGATCTTTACAAGTGCAAGCCTTTCGGTTTATGAAGTTGTGCTTTGATTACCAAATCACTTATTTCAGTATTTTCCTTATACATAGTTTATGGATATTATCACTTGCATATTTCATCACTGTCTTGCATGTTCTCTATCTATTTGCATAGTCTGTAAACTGTGGTAGGGATCATCCTTTTGCACATGGTTTAGAAGGACAAATTGTTCATTCTTTGCAGTTCTCATTCTGGCACAGCTAGCAATAGTGTGTTAAAACCTTACAGCCCACATTCATTCAAATGTCAAAATTGGGGAATTTGGCCTTAGCTGATCTTTCTTACTTTAAATCTATACATGTGTCTGCTTTTTCAGACTTTTCTATTTATATTAAAATTTCAAGGAGACAGGAAGATATCGAATGTGTCAGAGTTCACTGCTAAAAATCAATATTTTGTAGAGGACAAGCCCTTTGTTCAATATACTATGTTTTGAACAAACATTAGTAGAATCATAAAAATTTGCACATTTCTGTTTGTACATGACTTCAGTGTTTTCTTGAAAGGAATGTCTTTTTTTTTTTTTTCCTTGAAGGTCTCATTATTTAGTTTGGAAATTTTACTTGTCTTACACTTGGTAGTGTACTTATCTTTTTGTAATAGGCTGCTTCAAAATATTGGAACAGTAGTCTCTGAAACTGGTTGAGTTAGCTCTCCTTTAGGTTTTGATGAAAAACACTGCTTGCTTATGCACAGAATTTCATAGTATTTAAAAAAAAATCCCATAAAAGATTACTGAAGCAGATGGAGAAATTACAAGAGATGTTCCAACCAACAAGCACATTCTCTAAACTATTTGTATAGTTATTGTTAATAGCATTATATTAGTTTGCCATTTCTTACAAAGTATAAATTTAAACTTTATGAACATGTGCAAACTTAATGAGTTAGTTAAGATAATGCTTTAGTTTTCTTGTACAGTTTGATCTATCTGATTGGAAAATAATAAGGTATTTCCTTAGGGTGGTAAAAAAGATAAATGCTTTATTTATCTGTATATAAAAATGTATGTGTGTGAAGAAATATTGTCAATAAATTTAAAATTCAGTGACAGTTTTGTTCTATTTTATACTTCTCTTGTTCAAGCTTTGTAGTACATTTTGTTAAAAATAGGATAGAGGAGGCAAAAAGATCTTCAGACGTGACAATTGCTTAAAGTGGTGTTTTCAGTGATGGAAAAGACAGCAGTTCCCCAAGGAAGAAAAAACAGCCTTACAGTTATTTTATTCTCTATATGTACACATCTGAACAGCTGGAGAGAAGTCTGCTTGAGATGGGAATCATCACTTTTGTTGATGATTGTTTTGCCTTTCATTTATCTCTCTCTGTATTTCTGAAACTGCTGCTAATTTGTCAATATCTTTGGTATTTTTTCTAATGATTTAGCATGGAAATACGTACATGTATATATATTTCTTCACAAGATGGAAATTAAAAGAGAATATTCTGGACTAACTAACTTTAGTTTCACTAAAGTGAAACTAAATTTCATTTGAATGTATACTTCTTAAATATTCAGAAAGATTATTTTGCTTATCATTCTTCTAATGTGAATCTGTGAATGTGATAAAATGTGTATTGCTAGGAGAAGATATTGCCAACTATTGTATCCTTAACACTTATCCGTATTGTGTTTCTACTGAAAGAAATTGAGTCTATGGAAAATATTCTGAAACAGATTTCAAGTATTAATTCTGAAAAAAGTTATAATCTTATTATTAAATTAAGTTTATTCATTTGGTAGACTTATTAAACTCATGAAAACTCTTTGGTACACAGAATATCATTCCACATGATGAAAACTTGCTGCCTCTTCCTTCTGGTCAGGTTGATATTTTTTGCTTCTTATTGTTGCTTTGTTGTTGTTACAATTGCTCTGATTGTAGTGAAGTCGCACCACTTTGTCCTTCACAAGAGAGCCTGTATTTGTCTCCAGTTTATATATTTCCTGCAAAGGGATCTAAGATTGCCAAATTTAAATTTATTTTTTTGGAAAATAATAGCTATGATGTGAGTTTTAGCTCAACAGAGTAATATTCTCTTAAGGATGCAGAGTTACCTCTACACTGGTTTCTCTTCCCATCTGTTTCTTATTCTCTATTCGTACTTTTCTGGAACATGTTGTAGATGTACATGGAAGAAGATGCGTGTATTATTTCTCTCTGCTGCAGATGCACAGCAGTAGCAATCCTTAGATATAGGGCTTTCTGTACAATTACAGTAAACTTGGGTACAGGAGTCAGGTGGGTACAATCATCGTTCTACTGAACTAAATGGCAAATTTATTTTTACTTCAGCAGATAGGAATTTCTCATTGGGCAAAGTTAGATATCTTGGTGGAGTCCTATGTTGTTTCCCAGTATTTCGAATAATTCCCACCTGGCAAACTCTTCGAGCTGCTTCTGGGGGTTGGCAGATGGTGGTTTTAGTAGAAGAGCAGGGATGCACAACGTGGAGTAACTGGAGATGGGCACTCATCACTTGGAGATAGCTGCTGCCCGAGCTATGTGGTAAGTCTGTAATGAGTATAGAGAGGAGCAGCCAGCACAAGGGTTGCTTCTATTGTGAAAGCAGTGATGCAACTACGAGGTGGCTTTGCTGTTAGCGGAGAGTTGTGACTGGGATGATCTCTTCATTCTCCATGATGTTGCCTTTGAAATCTTGTTAAGTGAAACATTTTCTTCAGTGAGGGAGGGTACTCTGTTTGTGGAAAGCTCCCTTGTACCCCTTCTGCCGGATGCTTGCGTGCTGCTCATGGAGGTGGTTCCCTGCGGACGCCTGCTCTGGGGATGCTGTCTGCAAGGAGATGGCTGCAGGAGCATGTTACTCATGCTCTACCACTCATAGCAGATGTCATGCTGACTGAGGCATCCTGCTGGAGTTTAAGATTCATCTGTGTCTGGGTGAGCAAACTGGGACCAAATATAACTTGAAATGAATGGCTTTCTTCGTTCCCCTTCCCCTTCCCCTTCCCCTTCCCCTTCCCCTTCACAAATTTATGGCTCAAGAAGTGACAGATTTTGAAATGTGAAATTGAGGGGGTTATTTGGCTTTGGTTGCATTTGATAAACTAATGAGAAATGATAAGGAATGAGGAATGAAGCAGTTCAGCACAAATGTCTCTAAATAAGCATTAATAAAAGAAGCTAATAGCTACAGAGAATTTTGCTGGGCTAACATACATTGAACTGTGGCCATATCAAAAGTAAGTTTTTCTGAACTCTTGATGAAAAATTCAATACCTGAGTTTAATGCTAGTTAGACAGTATTTTGTATATAGATGAAGAGCTTTGGTACCAAAATATTTTGGTGCCATGCTTAACATAAGTATTTGTAGTTGAACTTTGGCACCGGTAGGATATAAGTGAGTTGCTGCCAGCAGGGCTGATGCGCTGAGGAGTCAGAGTGGGGCAGGAGGACTTGAGATTGACTCGTCTCAGACTTCAGGTTCTGAAATGACACGCTTAATCCCCATGAAAAGGGGACTTGGCAGTGCAGTTTACATACTCCCTCCTAGTAATCTGAAAAGTAGCCATGACATTGGCTCCGGAGGGAGTTGCTTGGCAGCTGTCCCTGTGTGTGTGTGTGTGTGTGAGAGAGAAAGAGAGAGAGAAGGTGCTGCAATTAGTGACAATAGAATGTGGAGAGGGAATACAGAGGAAAAGCCTGAATTTTATTAAATGTTTTCATCAATAGCTAAGCAACAAACCACATGTAACACTGAATTAATTACAGAAAATATTTGTTCTTCTGCAATGCACTTAATGTGTAAATACTACTAATGACAGTAAAGACCATTCTATGTTACACATAAACATTGATATGAAATAAAGGTATATGAACATTGTATGGCATAATTTCTGTCCATTTGACTTCTGTATTCAGTATTTCTTTTCCTTTTAATTTGGAGTGGAGAAAATAAGCTTGAGGCCCCTTTGAGGCTTTTTGGCTTTTGAAGATGTACACCAACGGATTGTTGTTGTACGTATTAGATGTGGAAGAGGTTTTATTTTTTTGTTCCCTCCACTTTGGGCTTGCTAAATAGTACATATGTGTTCGTAAGTAACACTTTCCCTGACAGAAGTCCTAAAAATAGTGTAATTCATGACAAAAACTGGCAATGATTTCCATGGTAGGAAAATAGAAATGGCTCATAAGCTAATTTAGCATTAAAAATATATTTTGAGAACTACTACAGCTGCTGGTAGTGATGTCATTGCATGTATATTCAAATATTGTACATATTACTTTTTTTTCTGATTTTTAAATACAGAGTTTATTTTGTTAAAGTAATATCTGCACGGCGGGCCATGTATTTTATGATGATTATTTCACTTCTCAGTCTACATAATGCTACCCAAAGGCATGCTGTGCTAACCTAGAAATTCACTGTCTCGTTGTTCCTGAATAACTAGATGAACTAATAATAACCTGAAAGTATATCAAAAGTATACTTAGCTTGAGGAAGGGAATGGTGTCTTTATATTTTACTTGAAAATTTTAATCTGTGAGTTAAATAAGTAGTAGCTAGGATATTTTACAGCAGGAGTTAATGTGAGCTTCTAATGTGCCGAGCGGGTGTACAGCACAGTAGGAGGAAGGCGCTTTACATCTGCTAGCAGTCTTCCCAGCGCAATAAAGAAACGGAGTTCTCGTCCTTCAGAGAAAGTGTGTCAAGTCTTTATCTGCGAAAATAGCTCTCCAAATGAGGTTTCCGGAGGTGAAAAATAAATGAGATCAAGTTACTCATTTTGTGTGTGTTCTGAAAGCAGACAGCATTATTTGCACAGCGCTAACCTGGGAGCAGCAACAGACGTGGTTTTGTATGACCAGGAGATGTTAATAGATAACATAAATGAAAAGCCAAGTTAGCTACCATACTCAGTAAACACCAGTGAGTGTTTAAAGCCTAGAGTAGGCTTTGGGATAACATGGCTTGTAGTGGCATAGTGTGGCTTATTTGTATGTTAAGAATTGGCTTAATTTCAGATAATCCCTTCATCAGTACTTGAGAGAAGGGAAACGTAAAGCAGGTGTAACATCAAGGTGTCTCAGTTTCTTCTCTACCTTCTGGCATTTCCCATCCAGGCCAAAGTCACAACATTATCATCACAACAAAGACTCCCCAGATTTGTGACAAGTGCCATCAATACAAAATGTAAAATCCTTCATACTGTTCTGTGAAAGTACTTGCAGATGTGGAAGAAAGGTTTTTTAGCATATTCCTGAAGTGGTTGCTGTCTGTGGCTGTCTGAAGGATGCATTCCTCTTCACTTGGTCTATTCATTAACAACTTAAAAAAATGTGGCACATCATCTGTTTCCCTGTCACTTCAAGATAGGCTGGGGGCTGTTGCTTTCCTTCTACAGTTTTTCTTGCAAGTCTTATTTTCCTTCATATTTTTCTTGAAACACTTTCTTCTTTTCACTTGAAAACCTTTACTGTAGGAACTGTCATAAATAATATCTGTATCATAATACAGTATTGATAGATTATTTTGAAATGTAGTGCATGTTTGTGATATGCATGATTGAAATGTACGCCTGGATTTTATTCCATTACTTTGAGTTGGGTTGAATATTTACTAGTTGATTTACTCTAGCATTTGTGTAAGAGTTATTGTGCTTTTTTTGTTTGTTTAAATATAAAATAAAATCTAGATACCACAGTCTCTTAGGATAACCAGCTCTAAAATTTGTAGTCCTTATGGATAGAAACACTTGACGCTGTCTTGCAGGACCGAATCACTAGTCTTGCCTTGGGGCAAGCATCTTTTTAGTGTCTTTTCATGGTGCAGATTAAATTACTATAGAACATACCATCTGGTGCACTAGGTGGAAATCCTTTCTAAGAGTACCACATACCTTTATATGTTATCCCTCTTAGCTAAAGAAATAAATTTGATTTGGTTCTTAATTCACACGTAACAAATCTATGTTTGTTGTTCCACATCTTCTTTTCTTACCTCAACAAAATTTGCGTTTAGCAATGACAGTTGATAGCAGAGTTAAGCTGACAGATCTATTAATTTACTCTTCCTCCCCTATCCCTCATTTTGTAAAGGCAGATACTGGCTTCTGTTCCTTTGGGACTCTTCGTCCTCTCTGAGTGTTCTGCGTTGACCATTAATTGGTTAGATTTTTTGTCTCTTCAAGGATTTTCTCAAAAGCTGCATAGTCAACTTTGTTATTCTTGATTTGAATATATGTTGCCAAAATATTCCTTAACTCACTGAAATATTTTTTTAAATATTTTCTCTGACACAGATTCTCTATTATGTTGTATTTCACATTTCTCATGATCAGCAATAAAAGCAGGAATTAATAACCTTACTGCATTATTAACAGAAACAACATTAAAAAAAAAAAATCCATAGCAGTAGTATATAAATTGTCAAGACTGAAAATGTGTTTCAACAATTGAAGTTCATAACAAGCAGCATGAATGTATGAATTGTTTTGTTGTGGTAGCTGACTTGATTTGATGTATATACAAGTAAAACTGAAAAAATTATTTTCAACATTCATCACATGCATGAAATATTGTGCTATCCACAGTGCTTTTGTCTGTATTCGCTAAAAGCTATTGTATAGAGTAAGAATAAATATAATAGAAAGAAAGAAACTCCAGAAAAATGTTTTGGTGGTGTTCTCTTGATATTTGTTTAAGCCAAGTGCAGAAGATGTGCATTTAATCCTCTTGTCATTAAAACAATTAAGTGTGCATTTACCTTTGTGTGTGAGTATTCTCATTCACTGAAATGAGACTGCTTATGCTTAAAACCTTTAGTGAGTCCATATAAAAGAAGAGGGTTTTGTCCCTGGGTAACGAAATAGCACTGATGACTCCATTAGAACAAACATGCATACAGTATCATTGAATTTATGTTCTTATTGCTTCCATTTTTCAGATTTATAACATTAAAACAAGGGCAAAGCTATCTCTAGCCTTTAGATTTGAGCTAAAGAAAAGAAACCTCTCATTGTAATCCTGATTGTTTCAATTATGTTTTTCCATCCTACTAACTAGATAATTCTGAAGACATAAAACGTAAGTCATGCAAAGGAGAAGTCAAAAAAATAAATAAACATAAATAAATAAAAACAACAACAAACAAACACCAGTTCTGTTGTTCCTGCTGTATCATTGTAGTTATAGAGTCATATTTTAAGGATGTCTGTTTGCTGTTGCTGTTTGCAATAAGCTTTGTATGCTGCTTCAGTGAGATGTTGTGTGAGTCAGTTATCTGTCATACTGCATCTATTACAAGTTGAAAGTCTTGATGTCTTTTATTTATTTTTACCTTTCTTGTAAGATTACTGGGACTCTGTTCTTTAAGATACTCTCAACAGTACTCATGTCCTTATTGAGTGCCAGTTATGCTTTGAGATTTATTTATTTTTGTTATGTACTGAAGAACCATAAATTGTCATCAGGTCTTATCAGAAGAATATGTAGTGTTATACCCTCTAAATAATCTTACAATATTTACAAGAGAAACATATAAGCCATCTATAATACTTTTTGGCACCATTCACTGTGGAAGTTTTTGTATTAAATTCTTAGTATTGTTTTAAAAGTATGTCACTTGGGAGTAAGTGATATAGCCATATCATCCATGTGCAAATTTATTAATCCAATCCCTATACGATATCTTAACACAGTCTGAATGTGGTAGCAATTTGATTTTCCCCTTGTTTCTTTGAGTTATTCTTTTACAATAGTAAGGGTCTTGAAGTGTTAGTGGCAAGAACAGAGCCTGAATAGATTAAACAGGTATTTTCTCCTAAGCATTCATACAATTTCTGAAGCAGTACTCTGGAATTTTCTGTTCTTTCTTACATGCTCTGAAGTTTTTCCTCAGCCTGGCCAGAAACACCACATGAGGCTATGTGGTAAGGTAAAGGACCCAACTGCTAAGGTCTTCAGCTGTTTGCTAAAATTGGCTAATGTTCTCTAGTGAATTATGGCTTAATACTTCAATGGCTATTGAAGGAGGTAGGTAAGAGATGGCAGCACTAGTTTGAGAAGGCTCATCTCATACTAAAAAGTTGTTTCATGACTTTTTTTAAAAGGAATTCTTCATATTTAAATGTACAGCAAAGATGTCTAGAGAGTCAGATTTCCATATAACGGTGTTTTTTTCCTGTGCTGCTGTATGTACCTGTAGGTAATAGCAACTCAGCATCATGATGATTTTTCCTGCACCCTGAAAGTCATTAAGCAACTAAGCAGCAGAAGAGGTAGTGGACTCATTTCATACCAATCAATGGATTTCCTTCATAGCACTGAGTAATGCCGCTGGCACAAGGAAGAGAGAGCAGTCTGGTCTATGTGCCATTCATGCACCACACGACTTTCTGAAAGTACTCCAAGAGATAATGCACAGACAGCAATATCACAGTTAGAAACTTCTGAGTCTTTATTTCACAGTCAGACTTGTAGAAGCATGTTCTCACTTAAGTATTCCAGTTTCCAGCAGTTTGAGGTTAATAGTTTTATCCCGTGTTCCTAGCCAGAGCCTTAAATATTTTCCATAGTGATTTTGTTAGTGCATGGCTAATTGTCTGGAAAGAGATTAGTTCATTTGTCAATCCTTGTCTCATTTCTGTTAGGGGAATATGAAGGTCTTGGTCAGGAAACTGCAAGGCAGAGAACAGAACTCTCTTGAAACAGGCTTGTTCCCTTATATTTTAGCACCAACCATCAGAAATTTATACTCCCAGAAAGAACGACACAGGTGAAAGAAGAGTACCGCTCTTGCCATAAGAGTTTAATCCTAGACGATAATATTTTAAATGGGATACAATTCACAGTGGTGCGGAAATGACCACAAAATTATGTAGACTTCTGTTAATCTTGTTACCTTTTCATGGCTATGACAGATGTTCAGTGGGGAAGTAACTCGTCATGCCTTCTGAATTTGAGAGTCAGTGTCATTCTGAAGAGCTCAAATGTCATTGTAAGGAAATAAACAGGAAGATGTACTACAGAGAAGCAATATCGAATTAAAATTGGCTAAGAGGATATAAATGTAATTAGTGAAACACATTTTCATGACTAGTAAAATTAGCACCCATTTATACATGTTACACACTTGAACCCTTGTTGACACCTGAGGCTGGGAAAATAGATCTGCTAATCAAAACATGTAATTATATCCTATGAAGCTGAAGTAACACACTGAATCTTTGCACTTCATGGTGTTAATGATTTGGGAAACTCATTTACCCGATCACCTCAGTTTGTCCTTTCTTGCCGCATTTCTGTTCCCCAAAATAGTAAGGTCAGAGCCATGCTAAAGCGATTAAACATTAGACGTATGGAAGAGTGAACATCACATAGATTATTAGATGGTATTGATATCATTAAAGAAGATTTTCTCATGAGTGGAAAAATCTCTGGTTGTAAAATAAGCAAAGCAAAATAAATTAAGTATTAGCTTGCTGGAGAATTAGAATTCCTATAGACCTTGAGCATAGTTAGGGAGTTGATAACTTGTAATTTCCCACTGGCATGACCCTTAGTAGCTGTTTTGAGAGTCGATATCTACATTTAATTGAGGACAATGATGGTCTAACACACACCAAAAAAGGAGAGGAGGGGAGAAGTATAAATGTTGGGGGGGGGTTGGGCCTATACAGGAGAATTACAGAAAAATAATAGGATATGAAAAATGCTCAGTAAATTTAATGGTATGATAATAGACCTATTTATTTTGTTTTACAACTCAATTCCAGGGTAGCACTGTGGAGATGTGAGAGATGAATAATTCTAATGTAGAAAAACAACTGATTTCATCTTCAAATACTAAAGTATGGCACTGTAAGTGAAAGGTATGCTGCTATAGCTATAGATACAGCTCCCTTTCATCCTCTGCTTTGTGGATGCGGTTGGCACAAATTAGAATTGCATGGTGGGGAGGCAAGAAGGGTTGTAGATTGTAATTGTGTGATGATTAAAAGGAAGGACCAGAAATGAACAGATTCACTGTAACATTAAAATCATCTTTAGCTTTAGTTCTTGCAGTTCAGCAGAATCTTCAGGCTAGTTAGATTTTAAAGGTGATTGTAAAAAGGAAAAATGATTCTGCTGTAGGACAGGTGTAATCCATTTTGATTATGCATCTCTGCTAGGTACCTCTGAATAACCATTCCTAAGTATCCTTTTAATCACACTGTTTTTAATATATCTACCTGTTCTAGATGAACCAAACAAAAATGAAAATACTAATTTATAGCATCCCTATTTTACCATTTCCCACTTGCATCATTGGTAGACTCAGTGACATTGAATGACAAAACACTCCTTCTTCTTCTCCTCCTCCCCTTTCTAAGCAAAGATATTTAAAATTTTAAAATGAATAAACATAGTATATGCGGTGGTTATTAACCACAAGGTTCTGTGAAGAACATTGTAGCATAGAAATGCATTTGGTGAACTGATGTAGTTATATTAGCATTTAAGCATCATGTTAAGATGATTCTTAGAAAGCTGGAAACAAGCAGAAAATTCACAACTTCTAATATTTCAAGGTAAATTAAGTCAGTATCTCACAGTTCTGTTGAGACGATTTTCCTCTATACCATAATTTCATGTAAGGGAGACTGCAGCAATATTTACATACTGTATTTGCTGCATGCAATACAGGTGCCGTCCTGAATTTCCCACTTATATCTATTAATCTCGCATTTATAGATATAGACTCTATCTATAGATGTCTATAGATATAGATGTCTATAGATATAGACATCTATAGATGTAGACATCTATAGATGGCCTGCAAAAATACACAATTTAAGTTTTAAAAAATTATACTAAAATTTTTGTCTTCAAATAAAATTAGGCAGTCTAAATAATTTGTCTAAAGAAATAGATGTGATACAATAATATATATTATTGCATTGAATCAGTACTTAAACACAGGTACTCTAGCTTACAAGTGTTCCATTACTATTAGTTACTATTATTTATATACCAGAATTGTAGTTGTGTTCTCTCTGCAATGGGGTGTATGGCAAATGCAGTGTATAAGTTGTCACAATTACTTGCTCAAAATGTCAGTGTGCTATTTCATTACTAAGAAGGTTCCATTTCTCCATTTAAGTAGGTAGGATTTGAGGATATGAATTTCAAATGCTGTGGCCCCTTATGCACTCCTTACTCTAAATTGGTGATGTGTTGTGGAGTCTGACTTGAGTCTGTGTGCAATGAGTGGCCTTCCTTGGATGTGCAGAATCCAGGATCAAATCAAGAGAAATTTGGTGAAAACCAGTGGAAGCTGGCTCTAGAATGTGTGGGCGCAGAGATGTAGGCCTGCAGTTCTCCTACAGACTTGTCGCCTGGGTTGAGCAGTTCTTGCCGTTGTGCACCCAAGGGTTGCTCATGTTTAGTAGCATTTACATGTGATATTTACCCTCTTTGTCGTGTCAATTTAAGTTATCCAGTCAGTCCAGAACATTTTTCAGCAAGGTTGTTTTTACGCAGGATTCCGGTGATGAGAAGGGAGTGCTAATTTTGTAGCTGAAGCACTTGATTTCCTTACGGAGTTAGTAGAGAGTGGCAGATAGACCTTTGAAGGCTTGCTAGAGGAAGGCTGCTGTGTCAGGAGCTCACCCGTTTCAGTGAGGCAGACAGATCTCCCTCCCAACAAGTCTCTGCTGTGCCTTTTTCTCCCACTGCCTGCAGAGGACACGGCTGCTTTCAGGTGTTGGCTGTCCTTGTCTGGAGTGAGGGCATGGTTAGAGTGTCTCAATTAGGTAAACAAAACCCATAACTATTGTTTTCTTTAAAGTGTGCTGGAGATGTTGACCAGTATGTAAAGCTTAAAAGGGTTTTGTCAGTGTCAGCTTGTAAAAGGAAAGGTCACAAAGATAAGCTTTGGTATCTTTGTTTCTGAAAAGGCTGTTTCAGCTAGACGCTGCTGTAGACGCTGCTGTTTCACCTTGTGTCTTTTGTGAAGTGGAGGTGTTAGAGGAGCTATTTTCCTAATGGTCTCTATATACCAGATGAATATTTAGGGTCTATCTTGTTACTGAAGGAGAGATCTGATGTGTGGAAGCTTAAATAGTTGCAAATGCTTGTGGTGAAATGCTAGCAGACTAATGCTAAAGCAGCTGAGGAAAAAAAAAAAAGGCTTCCAGTTGTGAAAGACTAGTTAAAATCTAAAGAACTGTAACCAGTTGTGGCACATATTTGTTCTCTCACCTACTTAGGTGCCTTTTCAGGTACACTAACTCTTACACCAACTTCTCCTGCAGGTTTTGAGTTGATTGCTTTATTGTATGCCAGTATGGAGTATGGACGGTATAACAACCATGTAGTTTCTTTTTTTTCAAAATTTACTCTGAGGCAAACTAGCTTTGAACCTGAGGTACAGTTTTTGCATGAACATATAAATTCATTCGGTAAATTTGATTCATATATGGTGTGAAAAAGGAGAACAGGGAAAGTTATTGAGGCTTTGAAGGATTTGCTGAACTTCTGTCAGTCACTGTCATGTCTAAAGAATTAAACTGTTGCACTTAAAAACACACAAAACTAAATCATTTACATTCAGTCCTAGAAACAGAGTTGGAAAAGACATGCTGGCTCAGATCTACAACTTGTGTGCACTTTCTGTGCTGAGTGCTGTTTATTGCTTGTTTAGGGAGCAGGATTTGCAGCCATGAGTGAAGTGCTAAATTCCTTGTGCAGTGGACAAATAAAAGTTTGGTGATTAGAAGGTTTCAAGAGTCACTAAGCTGGGCAAGAACATGTTTAGTAAGTAGGAAACCTTGGGATTTAGGTTTGTATTTACACCTTATGGCATCAATGGCTATATTTGTGCTTATATATATTTGTCCTCCATCCAAGGGTGCCTTCCTTTGGATATTTCTCTGACCTAGTCTTGGGAAGCATTCAGTGACACATATTACAAATTTCTTGATAGTCTGTTTCACTTGTTAATAGTTGTCTTGTTAGAAAATATTTTGGATCATTCGATACCAATCTGTCTTGCAAAAAATTAGTCATTTTTTTCTTCTACTGTTAATGTATGTGTTGAGTGATTAATCAATAAAATAACATTTTTTTTCTAATTCAGTCGGATTCTCCAGACACCTTAATAAAATCTAAACATTTTAATATTCATGTCACTTTCTTCTGTATCTTTCAAATTATCTGCATTGCCATACTTCAAATTTGATATACATATTTATTCTTCAGCTGAAACCTTTTTATTTTTTGTGTGTTGCACACAAGCATTTGCTAATACTTCCAACACTACTTTCCTTGCAGTGTTACTTAATGTTTAATTTGTTGTTTTACCTTTATGCCTTTATCTGTTCCGTAAGTACACATACCTGACATTACTTTCCTTAACATAACTGTGCATTATATCTTTTCTGCCCTGCTTTCTAATCTAGGATTTGTTTTTATTGAATTTCATCTTATCTCAGACCATATATCCAATTTGTTGTTTTCTTTTAAGGAATATTGCATATGTTATAAGGGAAAATTGTTGAGAGGGAAAGGGTTATAGCTTAGGAGGTATTACAAAATGCTTCTCTTGCTCATTCACACTTTTGTTGGTGTCCAGAATGGCAGCTGTAGTAGCCACAATACCGAGTTAGCTATGGAACCTACACTGCTCACTTTCAGGAGTCTCACAATGATACCAAAGTCTCAGTGACACTTGACTGGTAGAAGGGTGAAATCTTTGCATTTTCAGTGACTAGCCGAGCTTATGGCAGACATTCACATCATCACTGGGATGACTTCTTAACAGTCAGTGTTTTTGTTCCCATTGGAGTAGCTCTGATCACACATTGGTTTAAAATATTGGGACCTTGTTTGTTTAGTGCCTACCTAGGCTACTAGAGAGGTAAAAGTTCTTTTGTGGAGTATTGGGCCTTACTACTTTCTCCACACTCTACCTTGTGTACTTCAATATTTTGTTAGCTTTCTTCTACAACCTTTTTAGCAGACAATTGAGTTCAGAAGTACCCCTTCCGATGTTAGATTTAGATACGTTAAGCTGTCTTATGTTGTGGGGATGGGCAGTGTGCCTCAGTTTCTCATTTATAAAAGTAACTGTGTATGCTCTAAGGAAATTGTTTGAATCTTAAACAAATTCATAAGAATGTTTGGTTTTATAAGAAATAGGTTCTCTGGTTTGGATGAGCTCTATCTGGTTTAAAGTCAAAAAATGAGAACAAAACAATTGCAGAGACAAAAAATACTCTTGTGGCTTATTCAGCTTAACTTTTCTGACTGTCCCTAAACCCCCAAAGCCTTTGCAGCAGACTCTAGAATGGGAGTAATATTCTGACTTTTTTTCTTAACTATTCCCTCCTCTGTCCAACCTAAAGCTAATATAGGTGTCCTGAAAAAGAGAATTTAAGTGAAATATGATGTTGGATTTCTTCTATGCTCTCAGTGATTTGACTGTAGTTGTATTTTTGTGCTGTCAGAACCATGGTAAGAAAATTCAGCAGAGTTCTTTGTCGTTATAATCTTTGCAAGTATTATTACCAGAAAGAGCAACTACATATTCTTTGATGTCTTTTAGGTCAGTGTTTGTTATCTTTCTAATTTTCCCTTTTACCATTATCTACCTGGGAATAGATTTTCTTCTGGGTTAATAATGTCTAATTGTGCATCTCCTGATATCCTACCAAGCTTGCTGTCTCCTATAAATTGGCCTGATATGGACACGGACACTGATAATATAATGAATTTGGATTGCATTCACAATTTTATTTTCTAAATGGGTATGTTGGACAAAAACTGATGAAAAGAAGAATGAAGTAACTTTGGCTTAGTATTCAAAACAATGCATGTTGAAATAGACTTGTGAATCTGTAATGTACTAAACAAAACAATATCAAAAACCGTGCTAAAATTTTTTATAATATGATGCCAGAGTTTGTAAAGGCAATGTTAAATTTCTGCAAAGACCAAGGACTGAGAGCTATGTTCTGTGTCTACTCATTTAGAATATATAGTAATCCCACTGATAGAAGAAGAGACAGCTCCATGAAATAGCTGGTTGAATATATGTCCTTCTGCCTATAACAGATATTTAGCAGCTTATTCTAGTGAAAAACACTTTTGTGTACTAAAAACAAACAAACCTCCACTACCAACAACAAAAGTACACAAAGGGGAGAATGTTATTGCTAGGCTAATAAAAGAGAAAACTTCTTAGAAGCATCTGGTTCTTTTCTATAAAGCTGAAAAATGCAAAACTTTTCTTTTACGTGTACTTGTTTTTTTGTTGTTGCTTTTATGTTGATGTCCTTTATATTCTACAAGCCCTCCTAGTCACTCAAACTGAAATTCTAATAGTTTCTTTGAGTCGATCAGATGTGCAAAGGTTGGTCCTATTTGATTGCAGTGATCATCCAAATTTTTCAGTAAGGCCAGCCACCATCATTTTCCCCTAGATTTGAAACTTCTGGGAATAACCTGTTTCATTATGAACTCTGAGCATCGTTTGCATTGAGTTCACAAGTTTCAAATTGTTAATGCAATGACATGGCCCAGTGAAGTGCCTGCATTTGCGTTTGTAAATAGCAGAAAGCTCATGTCCACCTGCTGTTTTTCAGGTAATATTTTTTTTACAAGCTGGTTGAGGTTATAGGGCATAAATGAAACAGAATTATCTCTTTATGGTTTCCTTTACCTGGGACCTTAAGGATCCTAACAGGAAGAAAGCTGCCTTAAGAGGGAGCTGGGGAGTGTTGCTAAGATGCAGCACTCCTTTGTGTACTTCTGATTTCAGTTTGGTCTGTCAGAAAAGCAGCCTACAGTGTTATGAAACAACATGAGGCCAGCTATTCCCAGGTGCTTATCGATGTGTTTGTATGCTGTGATCCTCTCTCTGACTTTTCCTGCACCTTTGCTGTTGCCTCTGGTTTGCTTTCTAACCTTCTCTCCTGCTAGGGTTGGCAAGGAGACAGTGTTTTAAGGTAGCCTGATGCCTCCTGTTTGTATCCTAAGGATTTTTCTCCACTTTGTTCCTTTTTATATGACATAAATATGATGAATAACAGTTGAAAACTTTGTCAGAAGTTCATTTAAGGTCTGTTTTCAAGTGTTTTCTGTTAACCTCAACTGGTACAGAAAGTATTCTGCACTTCTAAAATTCAGGTGACTACTTGCTTGTTTTCTTGCTTCCTGTGTAACCTAGACTGGAATTTTCTTCATTCTGGTCCCTTTAAAGCAGAAGTTGATTCAGATTAACACGGGAACTGCTTTTCAGGTCTCCTGTCCTGTAGCAGGCCACATACAGGATCAAATAGCACTCTTTTTGATCAACTAAAATATTTGGAGATAGGCTGTCTGTGTACTGTCGTGTGGCATTTCCGTGATAATAACTGTGAAAAAATAAATGGGTAGATTTGTATTTCTTTACCAATCCTGTCATGACTTGTCATTGTAAGTGAGCGTTCTTTTGGGTGGTATAGTTGATAACACAATTAATGCTAAAAGGTAAATTTGGCATGATTCCAATTATGGCCTTGTGAAATGATATTTCACAAACATTATTTACAGTGTTTGTACAGGGTAAGCTGCTTTTAAGTTTTTAATGCCAAAATTTCTGAGAAAAGTTTTTAGTATGCACCGATCTTTCACTATGTACCCAAATAGTAGCGTCATCATTTGGGGTGTGCATGTGTAACAGAGGCCAGAGTTTTGTTGGGAATGTTTTGTGAGGAATTTAGCAATTCTGTGTAATAGCGCTGTTTTCTGCTATGGTTTAGATGGCTTTTATCTATCCACTGGAGGCTATTTCAGGATAAATTGACAGCCTGCACTGTATCTTTTTACTCAATCACTTCTATGTGCAGAGTGCCAGTAGTATTTTCAGAATAGCACTTATGATAAGGAAAAAGTAGGCATAAATGGCCTGCTGAGAATTTATTGATACTCCTAGTTCTGTTGATCAGAAGCCTTGCCAACACAGCAACTCAACTGACTGCTTAGTGAACAGGTAGAGCCTTTGCTGATCAGAGTATTTCTCCTTCTCGGAGATAAAAATAAGAGTTGGTGACTTGAGGATAGAAAGAACAGGAGCTAAGACAGCTTGTCATTGCTGAATCTTGTCCTGACAGCTGCCTTAGCAGAATGCATTTGATAAACTGTGATTGACAAAATACTTGAAAACTGCAGCTTAAAATTGATTTCATGGAGCACGTGAAAAGTAGACAGGATGAAGTAGGAACAGACCCTATGAGCACACAGAGCTGTCAACATGCACATGACTTCTTTTAAATTTGAAAAACAGAGAGCTGTAGGGAAGCCTAGGCTGCCCTAATATAATTATCAAGATCATTACTCTAATTGAGCCTTCATTTGAAGCTAGGACATTACGGAGTATTTGGTGCATATTTATTGTACAAAATATAATGTAATTTAATTCAGTTGTAGAGAAGGGGTTAAAAAAAAAGCAGCTACTAATTGTTCTGAACTTGTAGAATCCATACACTTTTTTTTTTTTTTTTTTTTTTTAAGCTATGTTTAATACTAAAAAAAGAAAAGCACAGCAGTGGACTGCATTTTAGTGACTTATTTTTCTGGTCTGAGAACAATTTGAAGTTGCTCATTTCTGCAAATGAAGCTCAGAATTCTCCAAAAGTGAACCAACCCTTCTAATGCATCTTCTGCACAAATGGAGGCACTCAGAGGACTCTATTCCTAAATGGGTTGTCTTTCTTGTTCCATATCAACATCATCTCTTTAATTGTCTACATAAAATGCTGTTTGTCATTCCACAAGGTTATGGAAATTCATGACAGTGATTCTGTATAAATGTTAGGATGATTTTCTAGGTACATATGTATACATTTGGTTGCCAAAATAAGACCTACAGAACACTCCTGATGTTCCCAACTGCAGAGTGCCATAGCAGCGAGCAGGAGAGCAGCGTAACCTCTTTTGCTTTGTAGACTGCAGTACCAGCCGATGCATTTGTTGGTGTTCATGCTATCTCACATTTGCATTTAAATTCCTGTGAAGGAAAGATGAGATAGAGGAAAACAAATGATGCTTATTTGCTCTTCAGCTAAGCTCCTATTCAAACTATGACTTTGAGAGAAAGAACATGGGGCAAAACTGCCTATGTATTCTCTACAAAGCAGCCTACGTCTGTTCCATCTCCATCAGACTTCAAAAGGACATGTTCCTGAGGTTTTAATGAAAACATAAATCAAGGGGGAATAACTAAAAATATACTGAAAATGAAAAGGAAACTAGGTCACCCACCACATGAATCAGTATTTGTAACTTAAATAGAATCTATTGCAGTCTTCTTTCACATCATAAATACCCTTCTGGTACATGCAGAAAGTATTTTCTATGTTTATTTACTCTAAAATGTTATCCCTTTTGAGTCATTCTGTCTTAATGCTTTCTAACAGTGCACAGCATGAGCTTGTAATGTGTTTATGTATGTCTGTCTTACCCAGGCAGTTCTTCTGCCTCTTATATAAACTGTTTGGTTTGTAAAAACTGGGCAGAATCCTTAAGGCTAGATTCTGTCTTTCATAAAATGGATGAGTATATCTACCACCAGCATATGTTGAATGCAGAGGGAGGCAGCTACCGTGATGTGTAAGGTAAACAGAAGTTTTTGCACAGAAGAGCTGAACTGGTCTGTTTTGTAAGTGTGCTGCAGTCTCCCGCTGCACTTTGTTTTTCCATCCATGCAGCAAACTGCATTTTTTTGTTATTGTTTTTAAAAATGAGCTGGAGAAAAAAGATGTGGAGCACGCTGACAGTTTTCTATATGCCAGGGGTTATCCAGGGTAGTGAAGACAAAAACAGACAGGGAAACATTTCAGGAAGAATCTCATGATACTGAGTGACTGGGAGAGGAAACAGCAGGTGAAATTCATAATTGATGAGGAAATGTGATGGACTCTGAATTGTCTGTTATTCAGGCAAGCTGTGTTAGTGCTGGAGCAAACAATCTGAAGAAAGGACATCCATTCAATATTACAGTAGTGTTTCTTACAACAAACAAAAGAAGCTGGTATAAAGTTTATGAACAAAGTTTAAAGAACAAAACAGAAAATGTCATTACTGCCGTTGCATAAGGGTGGGGGCTGCCTGTACCTCGAATGATATGTCCAATTCTTCCCCCTATGTAGGAAGAAGGGCATTGTACAACTGTAGAAGGTATGAGTGGGTGGCATACCCAAAGTATGGCAGCTTCCTTATTAGGGACAAATTAATAGTTTAGTACTCTTTAGCGTAAAAAACAGTGATCGGTGACATTTGAAATCTTTGCAGTGGTGAATTACATAGAGCGTGTCAATAAGGAATGATCATTCTCTGCTCTTTTGCCTTATGGGAGCTGCAACATAACATTCAAGTAGTAAATGCAGATCCGAGATAAACTGAATTTATACATACAACGTTCAGGCAAGTTGTTGGACTCTTTGTGTCTGGACTTTGTAAATACTAACAGTTTGCAATTTATTTGTTCCAAGAGTGAACTGAGAAAAAAACAACCAGGGCTGTTGAATAAAGAATTTAGGAAATCTGAAACACAAAATCCTGCAGTTACAGGGAATATGGGAATACACCGAAGGATTATCATTACACATTTACATTACTCCAGTTTTCGGCTCTTCCTTAGGCTGGAGATGTGATAAAAGATCATTGATCTCACTCGCTACAGGTTGTACTTATGTTTTTTTTTGCAAAGGGTCCTGAGAATAAATTCATTTCAGAGCTATCTGATCTCATTATCGAGGCTGAAAAGATAATTGATAAAATTTGAGGTTAAATTCTTTTCTTTAGTGATTTTTCCCAAACAAATAATGCAGTAGAATGATGAGTTGGTCTCCTTTTACTTTCATGAATTGTGATAAATTAGAATTTACCAACTACATTACTTGAAAACTGTAATTAGATTTTTTTATTTTTTTATAATAGAATTCACTGCAGAAAGAGGTGGGTGAGGCTCATCAAGTCAACTAACTTGACTTAACAATTTAAAAACAAACAGTGTAATTCTTAACAAAGAACATAACTATATAATGAGAACGTCAGGTGCTGAGTGATATGTTAGTTTCTGTTTTAGTAAGCTCTTTTGTTTTGTTTTGGAAGGCATTATTGCTAAAACACTGGTCTCAGTCACCAGTTCTCTCAGAGCTCAAGTGTATTGGTTCTTGCTTTTGTTTGTTCTTGTTAGGATTCTTTATATTTTTATGAAGCTTCTTGATTTTTGAATGAGCAATGGACATGCTCAAGGCATGTAAGATGTTTAAGGGCTTATGCAATACTCAGATCATTGGGAAAAAAAAAAAAAAGTGTGTCAAGAGGACTGATATGGTGACACTTCAGTCCCTCTTACCTCTTTTGTCCACATACTAGGTTTGTACTGTTTTTTTCGACATAATGTATGTTTTGTTGGTTTCGTTTGTTCTGGAGAGGTAGGAGGATCCGACACATAACATGTGGTTATAATGATATAGCACCATCAGAAATGTATGCTTTCACTAGAAAATTTTCTTTCCATTGTTTTAAGAATTCTTTAAGATTTTATTTCACGGATGTCACAGTACTCCATTCTGCTGATATTAGCTCATGGGCTAAAAGCTAGTGCAGTATTATTAAGAGCAGCTAACTTTGTTTTTCATCATTTACTCACAAAAGAAGTAGCAAAAGTAGTATTTGGCAGCTAATTTTTACTGTAGCATTTTGGTTGGCTTGTTCTTTCTGTACGCTTTCAAGTTGAAAAAGTACAGGATATCAATATGTATCCCACAATGAGGAGAAAAATTTTAATTATTTTAAAGCCTTCTATGTACAGTTTGTACTTGGGCATTTTTAGTGTGGTGCCAAATGTGATGAAGAACAAAAGTAGGTGCTTTGATTGAATTGTTGATTGATTGCAGCGTAATACCTACAGTCCCCTCTTAAATTTCAACTTTGTACCTGTCCTCTTTTGTTGTAAAGCTTGATTAATGTGATAATTGTCACCATATTTATATGAAGGCTTTTTTTTTTTTTTTTTAGTGATTTTTTTGTTTTGAAAGAGCTGGATTTGGAAAAAAAAAAAAAGTGGTACAGACTTTCACCAGGAGCTGTGTTATATTTCAGTAATTAAATCCTCCCCCATTAGCCTAATAATTTAGATAACGGTCTTTGCAGGATTAAGTCCTTGGTCTAAAAATATATTTATTGGAACAGAGACTGAACTAATAGTGATATGTTACTTGGGAGAAATTGTTGCATGAAAAAGGTATTAAAGAAAGGGAAGGCAACCTTACAGTAATTCTACTTGTTATGTGAAATGTTCCTTAGTTTTTAATAAATTATTCCTGTGAGAACTGTGGCTTATTGTTTTATAAATTATGGGGATATTGACTCATAGTTGACTCATTGACCCTTACAGAGATACTAGCTCATTGCCAACAGCCTAAAGTGGTAGTGTTCAAGCAGCCCTCACTTTAAAACAAAGCAAAATAAAATGTGAAGGAAACAGCATAAGGAAGGTAAAACTGTGAAGCTTCACTTGCAAAGGTTTTCTTTTGATGCAAGTCAATGACTATGTTTAATAAAGACAATTACATATTTTTAAAATTTTTATTTTTATTTAGAAAGTATTGCTTGATTGTTCAGAGGCATTTGAGAAGATTAGTCCAAATTAACACAGATTTTGTGCCATGATTTTGAAGTTGTATTGTGAAATTGATTGAAACCCCCCTGTGCAGATGTCTTTGTTTGGACTTGAGAGGCCTTTATTTAATTCCCTTTGGAAATAAGACAAGAAACCATTTAATTTTACTCAACTTTTAGTTTTGGTATACTTTAGGTTCCTAAGTGTAGACACACTGTACTTGCACACAGAGAAATCAACGTATCTATTTGCTTTTCTAAATGCTGATCTGAATTATGCATGTCCACATGACTCTAAGGGTACTACAACATCATAGTGCTTTTGTTAGTCCATAGGAAGTGAATATTTATCATTTTAAGTCCTGTGCAATTGTCTGTTGTGTAGCTAATTGTTTATTTGATCCTGTATAGGAGATACAGACAATGCACTTCGAAAATCCAACTCCTGGCATAGTAGATTTGTTAATGGCAATGTTTAGTAATATTTGGGACATGATAAATACCTATGTGAAACAAATATTCTTCTAACTCCAATTTTGTAAGCTTACCTTTTGTAGAAGACTATGGTATATTTGGTGTTTAATTCACTGGAATATAATATGCTTTCAAACAAACTTGAACCAATATTAGACCATTTTCCTTTGCAGTGTTTGTCAGTCTTGCGTGAGTTTTTGTTGTTAACGTATTTAAGAGTATACTTGCAAAGGCAAAATATATTGTGGGTGCTTTATGTTGGAGAAGATTTTGGCTGGAGAACAGGTAGTATAGTATGCACATACAGCTTTTTCAGGTTTAATTGGCTTGGTGATATGCTTCCCGGGAAAGAAAAATCAACACAACTCTTGTAAAAGATCAAAAAAAATATCAAATATAAAATGTGTAATAGAACATAATAGAGAAAATAGCAGGCAATTCTGTCAAGACTATATAAGAAATGAAAAATTGCATGGCTAGTTCATATTTTATGGAACAGTTCATATTGCAATACTTTTGTGCATGGCTTTTGTATTACTGTCTTCTAATTTCTCCATAATCATTATTTGCCTCCAGAAATAGTATGCATGTAGGTTAAGAGTACAGTACTTTTATGTCTGTTCAGTATGCTTGATCTCAAATGTTAGGGAAGAATGTGATGCATAAACAAAAATGAAAAAGGTTATTCCAGAAAAATGTGGAGTTTCAACCTGCCCAGTACTGACTGTGTTTTGTTAGTTGTTACAGGTTTTGTCCTCTTCCTTGAAGCACATAAAGATCAGGAATGTTGAGCAAATAGTAATGAAAGTGTACTGAGGCATTAACAGGGCAGCAACTTGTGCTCATTACAAGTGCTCCATAGGCAGGAAATGAAGGACAGTGGCAAAGGACCGCAGCCACGTCAGTGTGACAGAAATGGAGCCAGTTCCCTACTGGATCAATTCATCTGTGGAACTACTGGGCAAGGGAGAGAGGCAGCCTGAAAAATTAAGGGTTTTGGTAAGAATTTTTTAATGCTTCCAAAGGGCTATTTATAACAAAAAATAAGCCAGCTCTCTACTGTTTATTACCAATAAAAATGGGATTGTGCCATTTGGAAGAGGGGCAATGCAAACAGAACATAGGAGGACACTTAGGCTCTGATGGTATTTGGAGTTCCACAGTAATTTTCAAGATGAATGCCAACAAAGGGACTTAAGAATTACAGGTGGGAAAAAGAGATATCATTAAAAAGAAAGAAAAAGTAATTAATTTACAACATTATCATTAAAATTTTATACATTTAAAATTAGTCATAAATAATGTGTTGCTATCTTAAAGGTAGAGCATATGGTATGTCTAAGAAGCCAAACTTCTAGTGGTGTCTTTTGGGAAATGTTAAAAAATGGAATTCCAGAATGCCTGACTGGACCAGTAAGGGAGAAAATAGTGCGTCATTGGATGCATCCATCATGCTAGGACTGTGATGGGGAATACTCCTAACGAGAAAATAAATGAGGGGGGAAGAAGAAGAGAGAGGAGTAGTGCTTGTTTCTGGGTAGAAACAGTTCTTCCTGACTGTTACACCAGCTTGAGAGGAGCAGAGAACCAGAAGGGCCCTGGCTGAAAACATGCTGTTTGGCACTGAGCCTCACGCTGTCCGTGAGGTGTGTGCTGTGCTGGGGGGCCGGGGCTGTGCCGCTGTGGGGTCCTGGCAAGCACAGGCACGTCTGTGCTGCAGGTGACATGGCACGGAGAGAGGGAGGCGATGGAAGCGGGAAGTGGCAGTGCCTGGCTTCGCCAGCGCTTCCGTGGCACCACAAGAAGGCTCGTGGTAGGCCTGGTCAGTGAGCCTGGCCTAGTGGAGGCTGGCTGGGGTGTGAGGGAAGTGAAGGGGGTGCTAGAAATGAACCAGTGGGTGGACACAGAGGAGTGAGTAGTTTCTGCAGAGGGTTGTTTAAGGAGAGGAGAAGAAAATTTTGAATGCTGTGTGAGAGATGAGTGGCTCGTCTGGGTGTCGTGTATGTTGCAGGAGACCAGCTTTGGTGTTCTGGTATTTGTTGTCTTGTTTTTCAAAAAGTTTTGCAATTATTTAAAATTAGCTGTGTCAATATCGATTTTGAACTTGAACTGAGATGAGATACACTGAGCTGAAAACCGTTATTCCTCTTTGAAAGTAAGGTGTGGAAAGCAGATTTCTTTGAGTCAATTGCTGTAGGAGCAAGTGGACCTCTGGACATGGGGGATTTGTGTTTTAGAGGAAAGAAAACAGTAAATTCACGGGGGCTTTACTTCTTCCAGGTGTGAAGTGCCGTGTATAATAGGGCATAAAATTAACTTAATGATCTAAAGATTTACTTACAAAACCATTTTTTTTCCCTAACTTGACAGGGGTGGATATTGTAGGTCATAGTATACGTCTGATGATTGCAAAATCCTTTACTATCCCTTTGAGATTTTTTATAAAAGACTGTGCTGAATCTGAATAATAGCCTAATAAATAGATTAGTTAGAACAATAGTCCTCTTGAGGATGTTTGATTCTGAGTGTAGCTGCTAGAGATAACCCTAAATGCAATTAGGCTTAACTCCCTGTGAGTGTCAGAGCAGGGTAATACCCATAGAGACTTCCCTTCAGATGACACTAAAAGTATCTCAACATTTAAATAATTCTTTCCTTTGGGCATTGGTAGCAAACTTTTTTTTTTTTTTTTTTTTAATAATTATTGGAGAAACAGAGCTTGGAAACTTATTTTTGTGACATTAGTTTTAGATGTTTCACATCAAAAAGAGGGATGATGGCTCAGCTTCCTTGGGGGAACAGTTGTCATCCTCATCTGTGCTCTTTGTAATTGTAAGGATCAAATATCCCAAGGTGGCCACAGATAGGGAAAGAGAGAAAATAACAGACTTAGTAACATACACAAGCTTCTAAAGGGCAATGTGATAAAATGTCAGTCAACATTCTCTTGATGGATTAATTCTGTTTTTTTCCTCTTGAAACAGAAATGAAAGTAAAACTGTTGAAATGAAAATCAAGACATTAAAGACTTCAAAAAAATGCATATTGTAGAGCATAATATAGCAGAAACTGTAGAACTAAAAACTTTTTTAATTTTATGGACCACAGAAGAGAGGAGCTTCTTGAATCAATTCTGTGCTTTCCATTTTGATACCTTCCTACTTATCTTTTTACTCAAAATACGTATATATATATATATATAATGTGAAAGTAAAATACAAATATATATATATATAATATGAAAGTATTCAGTGTAATATTTGGTGGAAAATTCCTAGTAACATCAAAATGATGAAATTTGTAATGAATTGTTTTGGTAGTTACCAAAGTTCTTATATCAAGTCATTGTACTCTGCACTTTGTATATCTCTGGTTCACTTATTTGTAGTATTATTTTTCAGTGAAGAGATCCTGAAAATCTCTTTATTTTCCTTCCTTGCTGTTAAATCAAAAGTCTGTACCATCAAAAGTTAAGCTGAGCTAATGAGATATGAGCTAAAACACCTGAAAATGATTTACAATCACACCACATTAAACTTTCATTTCATGTGTGGCAAGGAGGCATTTAGACAGGTTAGTAAACTGTCTGTTTTTTATTGTTGGTAAAGGTGTAACTTGTCCCTTAAAATTACAATTTACCCTGAAAGCCAGCAATGTAAAACTGAGAGCCAGAATTCTTTGACAAGATTTCTGTGTAGTCAGGTTAGGTCAGAAACATTTATGCTCCTCCAAAATAGCTAATATGTTGTCTTACATCTTTTACATGTGAAGTATTACTTCTGTTTTTCAGGCATCTGTTTTTATAGCTTTGTGTCAAGATATTGTGTTTTTTGTTGTTGTTGATGGTTGTTTTTTTTTTCCTCCTTCCAAGTAGTAAATTACTGTGGTATACAGAACATGTTTTCAGTGCTGATTCTAGTGATTCCTGGGTGCAAGATTAAATTATTACCCTATTAATTAAGCACTTGGACCTGGGATGCACCAAGTAAAATAATTTCCCAATGAAGCCTTAAAGAAATGAGAATTGAAGTGACCATACATTAATTATTAGGCTTCTTGTCATAATGGTTGTTGTAAGGAAATTCATGTAAATATATAAAAAATAGGTTTTATGTCCTATTTTCTACCTCTGGAAACTATTGGTTTTTATTTTGAAATTCAGTGGTATTTTTCAATGCATTTTGTGCTTTTCAAATGTAAGAGAACCTCATAATGGCTTCATTTTCAAAATCCAGGTTAATTTAAACTAACCGTACACTAGGAAGCTTTTGTTTTGTTTTGTTTTTTAGTCCAAAAGAAAGGCAGTTAAAAATTAAGTATTTTTTTTCTTACCTATGTTAAAACCTGGCTTCCTAAAACTGGGGAGTTTTTATGAGACAATGAAAAAAGATTGCTGACCTTGCTGCACTGCAGTTTCACTGGTTCATGTCTGGTTGCAATAGAATGAGCCTGATTTTGTTGCCAGTGAATGTGAAAGTCATCATGCTGCTGCAGTAAACTTGATCTAAGAAGTGCTTTGTAACAGCTGAAAGTCTGTTTTACAAATGTATCATAAAAGACTGCATTAAAATAATCAAACTGATCTTTTTAAGAGGAATATAACATGTTACATTACTGATTAATAAATAATACACTGAAAATAGCATATTATGATCTTAAATACTTACTGTACAACAGGCATGGAAAAGTCTTATGGACTTCAGGTTAACTTTTAATGCATGTGCTGTATACAGATTTGTATGTGTTGTCCATTTGCATAGCTAATGATACTGACACTGAGTTTATGTACATCCTAAAAGCAACATTTCACCAGTAATATTGCATCTCTACTCATTTTGCTTCTGTATGTGTCAGATATCAAGGATAAATTTCTGTCTCTAGATCATAATGAGTACTGTATTTTTCTTATTCAGAGATGTATTGGGTGGGAGGAGGTGAACCATTCAAATGGCTGTATTACACCAAAGCTGAACAAAATGGAAGAAAAAGAGGAAAAGAGCCATCTCTAAAATGCATTTGTTTTATTTCATTTAGATTTTCACACACACCTTTCTGAGAAATTGAAAGACAGACAGACAAGCTGGCAGCAGCTGGCTGAGCCAAAGAACTCTCTAATACGTAAGGTTTTTATCTTGCTTAAACTGTATTCCTTGTAAACTTAGAACCTAGTTTAGATTTTGTGGGTTTTGCAGTGATTGCTGTAGTTCTGTTTATCTTCTGCTTTTTAAGTATTTTGGGATTGTTTTTTGTTCGTTTGTTTGTTTGTTTTGTTTTGTTTTGTTTTCCTTATGAGTGTTTCTATTCTGTTGGATACATGTGGTCTCCCTCTACTACTTGTTTCTCTTCCATTTTTGAGTATTACCTCCCTGACTGAACTAGCATAGGGTAGGTTTGTGTTATGAGTCTTCAGTGGGTGGAGAAGGAGCTGCAGCTTTCCCAGCTAACATTGTTACGTGGGACTGGGCTTTGTCACAAAGAGAAAATGAACCAAGTTGTGTGAGTGGCCCAGGATTTGGGTGCAAACAGGCATGAGTTAAAAGCAACATCATACCTGTATTGGCAGTATTTTGAGAAGGGCAGTTACATATGTTTTTTCACATTGTTTAAAGCTTGCACGTGATGCATGTTGCTTCAGAGACTCTTATATCTGACTTTTTCATGAGAGGCTTACTGGTAGCTATATTCATCTCAATATGAATTTTTTTGATCTAAGAGTTTCAGATTTAGACAGTCTTTTTATTATTATTATTTGGGGGGGAGAATCTCCTCACAGATTGATAGCTATTTTGAAGTATCACTACTTCCCCCTCCCTCCTCTTCTGTTTTCATTTTGAAAAACTCCCTTGGGAGAAGTAGGGTATTTGGAAAATGCTTTCAATATCCTTCTTACTAGAAGAAAAAAAAATTATAAGCTACAGTAATGTAAATCCAAACATATCTTGAGATATTTTACTACAAAAATAATTATTCCATTATATCTTCCTTCTGATGTTTCCTAAATTTCAGACATGATTTTCATTCATTGCATAGGTACACTTACACTTTCTATTGTATCAGCATGTCTTCTTACTGATTTAGCTTGTGCCATTTTTATAAGGTCTTCTGTCCTCACGAAGACCTGTATTTTTGTCCTATATTTACCTGCCTGGTGAGATGAGAGACATATCCTGATTTTTCATCTATGACGTGCACAAAAGGCTGTCTTTCCATTTGAGTATCTTGTTTAAGCACATAAGCAAATGCTTTGCTGACTTAGGGTCCTAACCAGGACAAAAGTTCTGTTATTTAACGTTTAAATGAAACTTGAAAAGGTTTTCTCACTACCCCCTATTTGTTTTTACTCTGATATATTTCCTTCTGTTGTCACTTGATTGTTAGTGAAACCTGGTGAATGGCATTGGGCTATGAATCTCTACTAGTGACCGAGCAAATAGTGGGACAGTTTCTTCCACCAAAGTCTGGAAAGCGCAGAGCATCTGTGATCCTGCCATAGCTAATGCAACCCAAGAATGCTTGGTTTGTTTTCAGACTGGAGATAAGGACCTTTTTATATTGTCATGCTTCTTAGAAGAATGGAAGCCAGAGCTTTTAGTAGAGTGATTAAATTTCCATAACTATTACAATAGTAAAAATTTGTCCCAGGTGGTATGTGTATGGTTAGTAATAAAGGTGAAAGTTGTGTGAGGAATGGAAATGATCCAATATAGATCTCTGCATATCTGAAGCATTCATGATTATTGGTATTGCAGAAGTGATTTTGGCACAGCTAAAGTGAATGGGTTATGCTATTTAGGCTGTATTAAATCTCAAATAATAATACTTGAGTGTATTTTCCAGGATCACAGAAAGGTTTGACCCTACAAATTGCTTCCATGTGAATCCTGTCTTTTTGTATTTGAAGCTTTGAAGCCTTTTTTCAAGTATTGTATCCCTTCAGTTTAGTTCTTTCCCCCAAGAGCCGGATACCCTTCCCAATTCAAATATTATTTTTTTCTTATTGCTTTTAATTTTTAGCCTTGTGTTTGTTTAGGACTCTAGAATTCAAGAAGTACATGAGAATATACTATGCAGAAATCAAAAATATTTGACAGCAGTACAAATTTTAATCACTGGCTTGACAATAAGATGTATTTAACAATAATTCAACTAAGAAAAGCAATAGAAAAAAATAGAACCTTTAATGACTTTTATGTGTCTAAGTATTTTCATATATTGTGTCTACTATAGCTAGTGAAATAGTTAATTGTATTGCAAGAAAAGGTGCAGTGAGCTTATAGATACAGGTGTGCTGACTGGCATTGATGTCAGCCAGCTCTGTTATGTTAATAATTTAAGGGAATTGACCAAAGCCATGCTTTAACTCCAGTCCTTTTAAAAAGTGCCATAGGATATTTTACATCAATCTGGATGCTGCCAAAAAGAGACAGATGGCACTAACCTTGGTTTAAAGCCTGGGCTGGCTGAGAATGTATCCAAACAGTGTTGCAAAGCTTTCAATGTACATGTTGGGTAAACAGAAGAGGAGTCTTTGTATCACTGTAAGTAGAGCCCTCAGATTTTTTTGTTTTAAAGGTATCCAGTTATCCAGCCTGCTCAGTTAGTGGGTGGATTGCTTTGCTGTGTAGTAACAAGATGGTAGATGTCTTGATCTATTCAACATTTGCTAAGGAGAAGGCTGCTGTTGGTGTAGACAAAAACGTTTTGCAAGAGGTAATGGGAAGAAAGGAGGTTAAGTGCTGAACATGGGTATTACAACGGGCAGAGCTTCCGAAACACAGGCAGGATTGTTTGCAGCTCTGTGCTCAGGCTTTTGAAGGAAAACAGATAAAAGCCTCTTGTACAAAAATGTCCCCTTCCTAGTATCCAGAATCTCACTTCTTGTGACTTCCATGCTAGGAGAAGAAGAGTTCTTAGTAAATAAATAAATGCATGGTGAAAAAAAACAAACAAAAAACAAACATTCAGAATTTAAAAAACAAACACTACATTCTGGGTTTGTTTTTAGAGTAAAATAATGTCATGAAAGCTCATGGTATTATCAAAATCATTACTAAATTAATTTAAAGCATTCAGATAGTGTATGTTGGGCAATATGTAAAACCAAAAGAAGAAATGAATGATCTGCTTAGGGTATGATTAGAACAGGACACTAACAGATTTTGTGCTTCTCATTGAGTAACGAAGATAACAGGATCAGTTCCTTGTAAAGAGTGGCCAAGCCAATCTGAACATTAAGTGCAATAGTAGACAGCAGGCAGGGAAAAGGACTGAATATAGAACAAGGTAATTAAAGAAAGTATCGTAGTGCAGGAACAGAGGTTGTCCTGGCAGTCTGTCTTCTATTTCCTATCTTTTGGTTCCCTTTGCAGCCATTGTAGTGCAGTTTGAGCATCTTCACTGTTTGTTTTGACATAATGATCTTGGGTAAACTGTGAATTTATAAATCTGGACTGGGATTCAGAGACTATGGGCTCTGCTGCATGTGTAATCCTGCCAATGCCAAAAGGAGATTTGAATGGCTGTACTTAGTAGGCTATCTGTTTGATATGTTGTTGCAGCAAGCATACAAATATCTCAAAGACCTATGGTAATCTGTGCTATGCAAGTAATTTATTGAAGTAATTTTGGGACATTATCAACTGAACTGTTGATAGGGATTGCACTTTTTCTGAGGGAATTAAATGGATTGGGTATTATCTTGTTGTGTTTATGGTGGTTAGAACCAAAATGCAACAGGTTATGTGGGGATTTGATTTAGGTGTCTAATCTTTCTATGGCTTGACATTTAAAATCATCAGTGAAAACAGTATACTGATGTCCAGTAACCTTCAGATATAAATAGATTATTTTACTTTGTTTAAAATTGTATTTAAATGCTGGGTATGGACACCGAGGATGGAGTTTATGGTAATTCTGTTTACATCACAGTAGTGACGAAATTATTTTGCTGCTTTCAATGTGGATTTGTTTTAGTGAGGATTGTATTGGTTTGCATTTTGTGGACGTGTTCTTGTTTTCTATTTTAATGTAAATCTCTGAAAAATAGATGAGCAAAACCTGTTTTTTATCACAGCATTTTAATAAAGATTTCTTTAAGTATCCAAGCCCAGATTGTAGAATTGCTCTTCATGCAACATGCTGTTTTGTTAAATAATCCACTAGAGCACATAAATCAAAAGTGTGTGATACAATAGTAAGGATGTAAGAAATTCTTAGGGGCAAATAAAAAGCTTTTGCAAATTGGGTCCTAGAAGAAAGCAAGCTGATAGTTCTACCAGGTGCCCCTCCTAGGGGCAGACTTAACACTTGTTAGAGAATTTGTCTTGAAAACACCAGTGTTTGAAGTAAAAAATTTGCAAAATTTGCTTGAGAAACAAAACAGATTGTGTGTTGAAAGACTGAGCTGCTAGCAAAATACTCTATCATGTCAAATTTATACAAACCCATCTCCTGTGTATTGCACCATGTCCTAGAAAACTGGAAACCATGAAAACAAGTGCTTATATTTTAAGGAGTTCTGTGACAGCTTATAAAAAATAGCTTTTTCACTTTTTACATGAGGCTTCCACCTTAAAGAAACTGATGAAATAGGTGGTAATTTTTAACACAAGCAGTGACAAAATAAACACCATCTGCTAGTGTTGACTTATCCCATAGTATTCTCATGCTGGGTGATTTTATTTCACTTTTTTTCAGAAATAGTTAATGACACATCTGCTGTGCGGTGGAGGTGCATTTTGGGTGATTAAATGTGGACATAACTTCAGGGAAAACGATAATGAAACTTTCAAGAAACTGAAGGAAATACTAAACTACTCAAAAGAACTCATGAAATATATAGCTACGTTGAGTCCTTCCTTTTTAAAATCTTATTCTTGGATCTAAAAGCATGTATTTATTCTTTCAAAATACCTGGTTATCCGTGAAAACTTCTCACTTGCTATTATCACAGCAAACATTTTTCCACAATTTGGTTCCTAGTCCTCTAAACAAGCTTAGTTTTCTGCCAGGTCTGAGAACCTGGGGCTGTGAAGACAGAGCAGGTTCAGGTGTCGTGGGGGATCAGCGTCATGTTTGTGTACGTGGGAGAAAGTACTGAAGGGAGCAAAACATAGGGTAGTCATTGCAGCTGCAGTGCTAAGTAATGAGGTTTGTCTTGAGACCAAGTTGAATACTGTATGATAAGAAATTCTATGTATGTGCAGGTTTTTGTTGTTTATTTGGTTACGTCTTTGCCCCAGAAGAGCAGCTTCTTCCCAAATTGCCGCAGCATTCCCACCTTCTCGTTCTCAGTCAGCAGGGATTTACTTGGAGGAATCCCCATTTAGCATTAACATAACGATCCACTATCCGAAACCCAAGCAATTAAGCTGCTAAACCTGTGTTTGCTGTGCCAAATCATATGTCCCTATCCTATTATCAACATAAATAGAGTTTAATAAATCCAAAACCTGAAATGTCGGGTTCCTCCAGATGGATGGGTGGATGTTTGATTTTGAGATTTTGAGAGAGAAATTAAAGCCATGGCTTGAAAAGCTTAGAAAAAAGCCTCAGGCTATTTTACTGTCTAGTAGGTGGACAAACAGGATGGACTCCACGGTGTCATGAATTCAATCTCTTATCTGTCTAAAAATGTAAAAGTCTTAACTAAAAATAAACTCAATGGCTTTCTCTTCTGCACCCAGGCCTGTTTAATGACATAAAATCATTCTCCTCTTCCAGTTTTCACAAAGCATTTTGACAAGTCGTGCAAGTAAAAGTATGCCCAATATAAATATATCCTGGGAAACAAACAAACAAACAAAAAGAAAAAGAAAAACCAACACATAAACAAAGATTTTAAAAGGAATTGCTTTTTTTTTTTTGGGGGGGGGGGGGGGGGGGGGCGGGGAGAGGTCCTAAAACACATGGTGAGTACAAATGAAGCTTTGGGTTACTTGCTAACGAACACTGGCCATGGAAATATGGAAATACTGATAGAAATATGTTGTTTAATTGTAGACTTCCATACCAGTAGCTATTTTATTACTTTTATTCAAACTTCAGTTTACTATTTTGGTCATGAATGTGTAAAAAGCAGTGTCTGTGAAGCAATATATGATTAATGTTAACTGTTCTGATGTAAGATTAAAAAATAAAAAGACAGCATTCTGACTTGATTTAGTGGGTTTTTGTCTTTGCAGACGGCATAGTAATTAAAAATTGGATTGGGAATTCATGCAAGTTGCACTAAATGTATACTGCATATATTAGCAGGAATTTAAAGTCATCCCATGTTCTTTAGCAGTCATAAACAGATATGCATAAGTTAAATAATTATATTAAATATTTTTGACTTGACCTGATCTCTGTAAATATTGCATTTACAAGTTATGAAACATCTTTGAAAGACAGCCTTATGGATGTGTAATATCATTTATGTTAATCTGAAGCCTTCCCCAAGCAGCTGTGCAAGAAGTTAGAGGGAAGAATCCCGTCCTTATTCATATCCATATGTATTCTGTGAAACTTGAGTGAAGAGGGAGATGAGAACTGCTTTTCTTCTTTGGTTTTCAGATATTTTTTTTTGTAGTAGCAGTGTCATAAATTTCTGATTTAGGTTTACTTATATCCACTGCTATGGTGAACGTAGAGGGAGTGTTTGCATCCTAAACGCTGCTTCCTTTGTGAATTTCCATGGCTAGCTATTATGACAACTTTGTTTTGTTTGGCTTGTCAACTGGACATATAACATGTGTTATCCAACCTAGATCTGCATCTTGGCAAAAAATTTTGTATTGTTAAGTGCTATCACAGCAAGAAAACCAGAATTGATTGCATTATATTTTTTAATATAGGGTAAGAGCAAGGAAATGATGAGAGTAAATTATTTTAAACTGTTACTTGTGAACTGTTCCCCATGTTACACTGACGATGTGTAACTGTGTTCAAAAGATTTTGATAGAAATGTAGATGGTGGATAGGACTACTGTATCTGAAGAATTAAATTTCTGGGGGCAATAAGCAATGGTGAAAAGCTGAGACTTCTACAGCACACTTCTTGATATCTGGATCCTTCCCAGGACATGTCAGTTGAATGTTTTCATCCTTCTTCACATTGTTTCTCCTGCCAGGAAGACTTATATCCAGTAATGTTTCCATGCATCTTCAAAATTGATATCCTTAAACAAGATCATTAGGAGTTAATATTTGAATCCAATATAATTGCTTAGATTTTATGAAGAAAGGAAGGGTTAAATAGACCGAATGTGCTTCAAAGACAGGGTTTTCTGTGGTGTGCATACTCGTATTTTATTTTATTTTGAATTAAAGTTTTGTTTCCCAAATCCCATACGGCTTGAAATACCTGGTTCTGATTAATGAAAACATTGAATGTGGCGTTAATGCCAGGAGGCCCCAAAAGGACTTACTGAAATGTATTGACATAATCTTTTTTAAATAAAGCTTGATTTTTATTTGATTTTTAAATAGCATTTGGAAGTAGAAAATTGAGTGTGTGTTGGAAAACTAAATGATCTGCTTCTACAAAGAATGCAGGTGGCCTCTGTCTCTTTAGATTCCAGAAATCTCCATCTGTTATCTATCTAGCTTGCAAAATCCTCCGCCTTTTTTGAGCACTGCAACTTATTCACTGTTAGGAGGGGGGGCATCGGTACTGTTTTGCCCTCATTCCACTCAAAGGATACTCGGTGATTCTCAGGATTAGTTGTAAATGTTGCCGCTGAGTTTGAAGTCTGAACTTTGAGTTTCAGTGTCATGTGATAAGAATAATATCAATTATTTGGGGGAAACATATACCACTGCTTCTCTTGAAAAGTAAAGACAGCTTGTGCAACTTCCAACAGCTTAATACACAATACAGACTAAACCATATGGTCTGATGCACCAAATGCCTCTTTTAGTCACTAGAATTGACATATTAAGAATAATAAGACATCTCTTCTTTTAGCCACTGTCAGGACTCATTCTCTTTCTAGAATGCCTTCTCAAAATTAACAACAGAACAGCATTTGCAATCAAATTACTCAGCGTCTTCTGCTCTTAGCAGTAAGCTTTGGATCCTTTATTTACAGACCTAACCCAGAACTGATTTCATTTCTTGGTGGTTCTCTGAACATTGCGTTTGCTTACAAGTGTTTGACTGGTTTTTGTTGTTTTTTGTTTTTTGTTTTTTTTTTTGGTGTGTGTACTTTTATCTCTCTCTCTCTCTCTCTCTCTCTCTCTCTATATATATATATATATATACACACACACATAATTGAGAGTTCCATACATTCAAATTTTGTAGCATAAGTTTAGGGTTTGTAGCGACATTGTCCTGAATACAGGAAGAAATGAAGACTAAACCAGGAATTTAAGACCAGAACTGCTATGACTGCACACCACTTCTCTATGCAATAAAGGCTTAAAGTATTCAAATTCTGCCAAGGGAGGCAGAAATGAAATAAGGAAAGTGTGTTTCATCTGGATACTGATGAATCTAAAGAAGATAGATAGGCCAGGCATGTATTGCATTGATTTCTTCATTTTCAAATTCACTTCTGTGATGCACGTTATTGGCATTCCTTTCAAGGTGGCTCAGAGTTGGCCAAGTTGGCAGTGTCAGGAAACAGTGCGGCTCTTCAAGCACGTGTACTTGTCAGGGGGGTGACTGTCACTTGTTAAGTAATAGAGTGGGAGAAATATGAAGAGCACTGCAAAGTTAATTACTAGAAAACAACTGCAATGGTATTTACTTACTGTGCTTTTTCAGATACATCCCAGTAAATGCTTGGTGGTAGTAGTAATCAAGTTGTCTCAAAGCTCTATGTTAAGGACAGAAAAGTATTGAATCTCTGTAAAGTTGTGCTGTGTTCTTAATATGGTGTTTGTAATGTGTTTCCAGTAAAACTGCCAAACATAAAAAAAATAAAGATAGGGGTGGTTTATTCCAGGACTTTTTGACAATAAAGAGTTATTGAGCCTCCTTGTTGAAAAAAGACTGTAATCAATGGAAAGTCACTATTTATAACGTAATCTATAGGTCTGAAATATGTGTCCTGTTTTTTCCCATATGCAATTCTTCTAGGGTTAGTGGTTTCCTTGAGTTGCTATAAGGGCTTCTACGAAGCTGTCATCATTAAGGTGGTTTCTTCCAGAAGTGCCCGACACAATGTACCAGGGATCCCCAAGAGCAGTACGGGGCAGACAGCTCTGCTGCTTCTCTCAATGTAGTGACCTGTTCTTCTTTTAATTTTACCATACATTTTTTACTTTATATGTACAAAAATATATCCTTGCATTGTATATACCCCAAATCAGGAAGTATAGTGTAATAAACGTAAATCTGTGTCCCTGAAATCCATGGCATGGCTCCTGTTGACTTCAGCAGGGCCAGCCCCTCAACAAGTGTATTTAGAAGATGAGGGATGAATGGAGGGCAGTGTTTCATGGCTGCCTACAGAACAGTAATTGAAAGAGGCACTCCTCTGAGAAGATTTCAGGCACAGTGAAGAGGCCTCTAACAAATGATGCACAGTATCTTATTGTGTAATAGACAAAATGATTTCTTTACACCTTTCTGTTCTTAGGCTACTTATACCTACAGCCATTATTAAGCTAAAGGAGTATAGTCAGTGAGTGTTTTGTGCAGCTGAAAGATTATAGGTCATATAATGATAGGGGACAAAACTTATTGAAATGCAAAATTCATTGGTGAATGATAATTTGTATTTAATAAAATGAATCTTTTCAGAGTAACAGCTCAGTCCCTTCATTTTCTCAAGTGTCATGCTTAGAAGATCTTTTTATATTGCTTACTGTAATGTACATGACTGTAATAGCCCTATGTCCTTATCTTAATATCCATCTATCATCTGTTGCAACATCGTACAATTCTTTCTGATCCTTCTTTATGTTCACAGGAAAGTGAAATTGTACAAACAGTGTAACTTTTATTTTCCTGTCGAGAAACACTCATCTGACTTGTTTTCAGCTGTACTCTGTGAACCTGTACCTGGAACAACTCTATTCCTCTTTTCCTTAGAGTGGGAAATGCAGGTACTACTTCTGAAATGAAGTGGTATCATTTAGTAGAAGAATGGCACATGACTACTTATTTTTGTCAGAGGGGAATATTAATATACTAAAAATTTTGTTTTGTAGATGCATGCAATGTGTTCTGTTCTTCTGTATGCTTTTCTATCAGAGATAACATAATTTAACTGTTTCTGAGGTCCCAAAATGATGTTTACTTTTGAACTGTCACCTTCTCTGTAGTCTAAAGTTACAGTATGATTCCTCTTCCTCTGTACCTCATATGTGATGAGTATTGCTGTTTGTGACATTATAGAATAATTAAATTGCATTTCATTTTTGGGGATGTTGGTTTAAAAAACAACAAAAAAATGTGATACTTCACATCTTGATAAATTCCAGTTCTATTTTTTTATTATTAAGATGGATTTTTTCTTGTATTTCACCTTGCATTTTTTGGCTCCTCTGTGTCAGCTCAGAGCTGTGTTCTTCTAGCAAAAACTTAGCTGTCTTAGCTTTCATTCCTCTCCAGGCAGTGCATCTTGCAAGCAAACACTCGTATTAGCAAACATTGGGCTGTTGTTCACTGCATGGTTAATTCTTAATCTTTAAGTAATGTTTGAACCTACCATCTTAGAGGTAAATCACTTGTTAAGCACGCTACATCTGACAGTGTGATTAAAAAGCTATTAAAGTTATATTGGTTTTAAACTGTTGTTTCTTTATAACTTAGAAATACAAAAACATAGTTAAATATGTCCTTAGCCGTATTTAATATGTCCTTATCAGGATGTTGGTATAAAACCAGCTGATTTTCTTAGGACATCATTACATGACTTCAGTATCAGCTTTCTGATCTCTCTTAAGTTAGATATTTGTAATAGATAATGGAATTTTACCTAGGCAATCTGTAAGATCCAAGTTCTATATGTTTCAGCCCTGGTTCTACAAATAAATACATGCATTAGACTAGTGTGTGTGGGTGTTCTGTGCTTGTCCTCAAATACTAATAAGATTGTTGAAAACAGAAGTTTTGAGGAGAGGAAGAGACCTTTTCTTTTCTGCATCCTGTACAATTCTGTGTCTGTTCTGGTTAGGTTATGTACACTATATTGCATACACTATATTGCATGTGAGTAGTACTCCCCTCTGAACAACATACATGTATGTAGGTAATACCTGCTAAGTATTACTATTATTTGTCCACTAAGCTTAGATCATCAGGGGAATGAAGAGCAACCATAATGTGGAAGGTGAATTTCATGGTAATGTTCATATGGACAAAGTGGAAAAAGGTTGTGTATCAGGAAACCAGGGAGGAAAAAAGAGAGTGTTATAGGTTAGGTATAACACAGACATACATGTGTATATGTATGTCTTCTACATAGTAGCACATGCTTGTGAAGAGTTAGGGTGCTGAGAACCTAGAGAAGCAATGACAGAAGCTGAGCATGCTGTCTAAAGTGGTCACAATAGTGAATAAAGTTTTTCAAAATCTTGAAGTTCCTGATGAATTCTTTGAAGAATATTATAAAAATGTAGTGTTCAAAGGTCTCATGTGGTTTAACAGGTTCTTTGTTAGAGATTCATGGCAGTCTCAGTAGTTTGACTAAGATTTAGTGCTGTTGAAGGAACCATTAACAGCAATGACAGTATATTTGGCTTCTAGCATTATTGCATGTGGATATTCTTTGGATTTTAAAAATTGCATAGTTGATTTCAGTACTTCGTTCAGACAGCACATTGCTTAAGTTGGTTAACTTGTAGAGTCCACAGGTATCTGCTTGGCACCAGTGAGGGCTTTCAGTCTCTTAATTTTATAGAGATCAAGTACTTAAGGATAAGGAGGAAACTTTCTGTAAAATTTCTTATTTGTAATAGGCAAATAAAACAACCTCCTCTTACAGTGCTGTCTCTGAAGGTGAAGACTAAAATTTGTGGTAGGCTCGTGCCACGCTGTCTTTATTAGAATGCCTATCACATGCAGGCACTTGGTTTTGGTAGTTGGTACTACATCAACTTGGTATCCAAAAGATTGTGAGCACCCTGACATGAAAAATAAATTCCAGTAAAGAAAAATTAACACGTTGTTCCTGTAGTATATTTACATTTTGAAATAATCAAGATACAAGTGTACTTTTTTGTCACTGTAGATATCACTAAGCTAAGCAAAAGACCACAAGTTCCAGTGTGAGCATGTGTTTATTGCTCCAAAATGCATACACAATGAAAATGCACACAAAATGAAGGCAAAGGATTGTAAATCTGGACTGCAACATAGGTTGTGCTTTTCTGAGTGACCATGTTAGGACGTATAGTGTATTAATAGTCCAAGCTAAATGTGCACAACTTAAGACGTAGATGAGTAAGCTAAGTATTAAATATGCTCTAGCAGCTGTTTCAACAGGATGTCTTTCTCAATAAGCTTAAGTATTTGCTCAGAAGTTCAGCATACACTTTGTATTGGATTCTAATCAGCCAATTACAGGACTCAACTGCTAAAGTAGAAGTGAAAATTAATCAAAAGCTAACAGGATTTGATGAAAACAAGCACTGCTTCAAACGGTACTTGTGTTTTTTGTTTGTTTTTAGCTGGAAATATATACATGGTTCTTTGAGTTCAGTGTAAAAGCAAAGCGCATAAATCAGTAGGATTCTCCTGGATGCTTTTAAGGACAGCATCTGCCCTTCCTCTGTAATGCTTCTGAATATAGTTGTATGCGTATTGTTTTTCTGATGTTCCAGAAGCCTCTGAAGCATGTGGTATTGGGTTCCCATGAGTCTTATCTATCTGTCAGATCTGAAGTTAGCACAAGGTGACTTGTTCCTGCAGCTGGGTCAGGATATGATTTTCCTTGGCAGAATTTTCTATGTTTATTTTATAAGCTAGTTAAGCTTTGATATCTGGAGACTTCTTTGAAAGAGTTTTAAATTATGAATATTCTACTCCATTGTTAACGTGGTAAAATCAGAGGATGTCCTATTTGCTTGCTCAAAAGCAAAACTCAGAATTTAAGACCTACGTTTCTTGATGGTAAGATTAATTATTCAGTGGATTTAGGTTTTGGTCATGTTTCCCCCACTCCACATGAAGTCTTATCTGCATAATGGTAACCTCTAACAGATTGATTCAGATTTTTCTCTGTAGATTATTTTGTTTTATATTGTTTTGCTTTGTTTTTGAAGGAGCACTCAGTTGTTGTTAAGTGGAATAAGTCACTGGTATTCAAACTTTGTCCTAGCAAGTACACACAGGGCAAGGTGTAGTGGTGATTTTGAATTTTCTCATACTTGTGTACATATAAGTTCTGCAGTTTGGTCCTTGAATGAATGTATTTTGTCTTAACGCATGCAGCATGACCTTCACTTTTCATTTACATCTGAAAGAAATGCTATTGAACTTCTAATCAAAGAGATTCTATGTTTATGTATAATGTGGTACTATTTATATGTAAGTTTAGAGGTTCAATCTAAGATTTATATCTCAAGGACAGTGCAGCTCAGACCTTAGTTTCTGGTACCTCAAATTGTTGATTTGCTTCTGGATGAGATTTCTTACATAGCATTGAGCTGCTACTTATACACTTGGTTATGCTGGTGATGTTGTGTACTGTATTTTGAGCTTTCACATATCCTAGGCAGTGTTTTGAATATTTGTTTCTAGGATGTTGCCATTAAAATGCTCCTATCATATGGCATCAGTTGGCTTTTGACAGATAAATGTATTTTGTGTAAATGGAACTTTAATCATCTTTCTTCTAAATTTGTGTGTGCATAAACATCTGCAACCCTAGAGTTCCATAGCATGGCAAGATTGTTCAATCCCACTTTTAATTTTCATCTTGATATATTATAAATTTTACCTTGGAAAATAGCAGGAGGGAGTACTGCATGCAGCCGTGCACCTGCTGATCTGTGTTGGTCTAAGTGGCACATATTTCAGTCAAGTGATGTGATAAATTACATTATTTTTTCTTTTCTTTTTTTTCCTAAGGAAAAAAAATAGAATCTGAACTCAATGAAATTTAAATATTTTGAGAAAACGTAACTTGTTATTCATTACTCATCTTCTTGGAAAAATGCAATATTTGCAATTAGCAATAAAAAATAGAAGATAATACCATTTAACATAGAAGATAATGTTATTCAACATATAGGACTTGCTAAAAACACTAGGATAAAGGAAGAGGTAGGTCTTTATTTTTAAATCACTTTTCAAGTTACTTTATTATATGAAAGAATCAACTGTTTCTTTAATATATCTTTATACTCATATGTGTTCTTCCCTCTCTCATCCACACCATGCCTAGACTGGGAAAGTCAGGAATACTAGGAGATTTCTTGTTAATGAAAAGTGGTGACACTTTGCTTTATAGTTCATTGAGGACTTTGTTCTGACAGAGATAGATGACATGCTTGGGGTTACCAGGAAAATGTGATTTCGTCTTTGAATGGGAGAGCTTTGAAGCAGTCTTCCCAATTTACAAATAAGTTATGAATGTGCCAGGCCTGACAAAGTGAAACATTTATTCTAACGCCTGAAGCTCTGGCACTGGAGTCACTTGAATGCTGGGTCTTGCTGTCATCTATTTCATATAGGTCTGAGTTAATAAAAAAAATTAAGCTCTGGAAATAATCTCCATTATTCATGTGAAAGTACATTGTATAATTTGTCTAAACAGTATATATATGGAGACGGCTTATTGCTTGTCTGCATGTAGGAGAGGATGTGAAATGCTTGTGCAAACAAAATTTAGATCCCCTTATGTAGTTGGTAACAAAGGTAAGGGCTCTAAACTCATCTCTTCCCATTTCTTCTCCTGTTTAAAGCAGCAAAAGTGGGTATCTGAGTCTGCAGAATGTGGGTTTTCCTTACAAGGATGAAAATGGACAAGAAGTGAACCTTGTTTAATTATGAGGTTGGTGGGTTGGACTGGATTACCTTGGGAGTTCCTTTTTAAGCAAAACTGTTCTATGGTCCCTCTCTCTCCTCTCCCCTGTGGCAGAGAAGGAAGATAATCAGCTTGTGCAAACCCTGGAAATTTGTTTCCTGAAATCATGATATTCTTAACCTAAGTGCAGGCACTTACTCTGGTGGGCCTTTGACGTCACTTATGGAACTTCAGATCTATTCAGATCCCAGACCACTGCTTGGCCCTCTGTGTCACTGCAGGACGTTCCAGCAGCATCAGTGGCAGAGGAGTAGACACCCTGTGTGCTAAAGTAGATGACACCAAATATATTCCGAATTTCCAGTATTTCCCAGAAGGGATCGTGTAAAAAATCTTATTTGATCCCCAAGTAATCTGTTGCGTAGGAGATAGCAGTAGTTCAATTTATGCATTAGTTAAGCATTAAATCATCTGAGGGTGCCAGATGATAATCAGTTGCTTTTTTGCAGACTCACAGACTTTAAAGTTAGACCTGTGATGGTGCCCTATTGCTATTTTTAGCAAAAGTTTCATTTTGTCACAATATAATGTCGGTTCCATAGCTAAATAAGAATTAAAATTGTAGAAATTACCTTGTATGTAATTAACAAGATCTAAATCTTCCTGTGCTGCCTGTGTTTTATTTCAGAGAACTGTCTGATTTTTTTTATTTTTTTTTCACTGCCTATATTTAATAAACCTGCCAGGTGCAGGGCAGGACAGCAGTAACAATTGCTGTAGTAACCTGGTGGAAACACCATTTTCCAGCACGGAAATGTCATCTTCGTGTCAGAGTGTTTTGTGCAAATTTGCAGTGGATAGTCTGATGTTGGGCTTGGTTCTAGAAGGCTTTTCCTTTTCTTTAATGAAAATAATGTTTCTTCATCTGCTTCATGTTAAGTTCTCTACTAGAGATGTTACTTTGTATTCCCAAATGTATTAAAAGTTGCCTATTTATCAGGCAGCACTTCACAACTGGTAGGTTCTCCTGTTTGTGCATCCTGTCTAAGTGTTGAACCATCCCTATGTGTACTTGTAGAATATCTTACTGGAGAGAAATCATGGTCGTGGGAAATGTGAACTATAAAAGCTTGTCTGGTTTGCATGTTCTTCACCCTTACATTAAGTTTTTTTTAGTCATCAGGATTTGGTGTGGATCTTCATAGCATGTTTTATAGTTTCATGGTTTTTCATTGCCCTTCCTTGTTTCATTGAAATTAGTACCTACAGTTACTGTATATGGTTTCTGCAGCCCCATGCAGCAAGGAGGTGAGGGCTTTTAGTTGTATAATATATGTTTTCACCATCTAGTACGAACCCTCCAGCCTCCAGTCCTAACTTTTATTCCCCTGCCTGAAACAAGGGAATTTGGGAAAATGTGGTATTTGAATAACGATGTTGAGCCTTTTGAGAAGAAATGTGTTCTTTTTGTCCAGGGCATAGTCTATGGAGAAGGAAACTGTTTTAGTAAATCCTGTCATAGGTATAGGTTACTTAAAAAAATGAAAACTTGCTCAAGATAAATGGTGGTGTAGTTAGACCACAGTGAGACAGTATGTTTGAGAGAAGTCAAATGATATCTGATGGAGAAGGGATGTAAGAGAAAACTGAAGTAACAATACCCATGAGACATACCTCATTGATGGATGAGTTCACTGAAGATTCACCAAGATAAAATGGGACAGAAATTGTTGGACTTGTTCACTGTAATCTAAAGCAAAACTATGTTTGTACGTGCTAAGTGTAAAGGTGTTGGAATCAGTTGTGTGAGCTCCTCTGTCTCTGACTCATCCAGTTACTTTTATATTACTCCTATACATACACCCATTTTTTATTGAGAAATAAACACCCAGCCTTGATTAGTTAGTGTGCATTATTTCATTCATTGATTAGTAGCTAAAAAAACAAACAATGAGGTTAACTTGCTTCTTTCTGATAATGACTATTTGTTGTTTTATCAGTAATTAGCAAAGTAAATATTTGAAAGTGTAATTATTAAGTAATAACCTAGGTGGCAGTTCTGATGTATCACTTGGTGCATAAAGCTGTTGCAGGCTGCCTGGTCAATTCCTTTGGTATACATTGGGTTTTGTCTTGATTTTTAAACATATATAACACAACAAAGAAGGAAATGAAGGAAGAGAGATACAAACATGCTGATGGGACATAAGCGTGCCTGAGGTCACGGGAAGGATGGCTGTTCAGCAGTAGAATGCGTTGGGTGCATGACATTTGATTGAAAGTCTCAGTTGCAACAGCTGTTGAGAAGAACACAAGGCTGACTGGAACAAGTAATAGAAGGTTTTTGTAGCATTACAAAACCTTCCCATTAACTGAACACAATGTTCAGGAGCAAACATATGGACCAGTCTCATTAAGAACAAAGTCGTTTGAAAAGAACCTTAAAGATGGAACAAGAGAAGTGGCCTTCATTTCAATCCATATTCCTGTGCCTGATTGGTGATACTTCATACTATGCTTCATACTACATACTATACAACAATATATAGATATTATATAGGGAATACAAGTGCCTACAGTATTCTTAAAATGTCTCCTTTAACATAAAGCGAGACAATGTTTCTGTGCATTTTTTTTTACTTTTGCTTTCAGTCTAGAAAATTACCAGTTCTATAGAAATAGTATAGAATTACCAGTTCTGTTGCTTCTGGTGTGCCATTTTTGTAATACAATGTGCACTATTGCTCCATAATTCCAGAATGTAAAGTTTAAAAATTCAGCACTGACATGGCCCAAGTGTTAGTGATTGTCCTGGTTTCAGTTAGCACAGAATTAATTTTCTTCCTAGTAGCTGGTGGAATGCTGTGTTTTGGCTTAGGATGAGAAGAGTGCTGATAACACCCCGATGCTTTAATTGTTGCAGAGCAGTGCTTATACTAAGCCAAGGACATCTCAGCCTTTTGCTCTGTCCTGCCAACGGGCAGGCTGGGGGTGCAGTAAGAGCTGGGAGGGGACAGACCCCGGACAGGTGACCCAAACTAGCCAAAGGGGTATTCCATCCCATCTGGGGTCATGCTAAACAATATATAGGGGTGGCTAGCCGGGGGAAGGGTGCCGGACTGCTCGGGGTTAGGCTGGGCATCGGTCAGCGAGTGGTGAGCAATTGCATTGTGCATCACTTGTTTGTACATATTATTATTATTTCCCTATTATCACCATATTATTATTATTGTTATTATTGTTATTATTATTTTGTTATTATTATTTTCCTGTCTTATTAAACTGTCTTTATCTCAACTCACGGGCTTCACTTTCCATTTCTCTCCCCCGTCCCAGAGAGGGAGGGGGGAGGGTGAGCGAACGGCTGCGTGGTGTTTAGCTGCCGGCTGGGTTAAACCACGACAGTGATGCATCCCAACAAATAGGGCGTTTGGTCCTACCTAGCTTCAGGAGTCCCTGGCAACTGGTAAATCAGATGTTTCACACAGTAGTCAGTTGCCATCTTCTTCAAGGCTCCTTCCCTTCTACAGACTGATGAATGCTGTTAGATATTTGTAGGGGCACAGCAAGACAGGTTTGCTGTGTCTGATCTAAGACAATTTCTCAGGCAGGTGAGCTTAAGTTTTTCATGGTGATCCCTGAATCAAGCAGACAGGTGCTCTTTATCATCCTCTGGTTAAAACAAATAAATTAGTCGCAACTGTTTCTTCACTATGCCTGTGAACTCCCTTTTCAACAGATCTGGTTATCTTACGCCTTGTGTTGCTTTCTTTTATTGAATCCACTAGTTCACTTTGCTGCTTTCTCTCCCTCTGCCCCACAATTGTATTCCCCTGCATCTGAAATAGTTCATTTAAGAAGTAGCGGACTTACAGAGGAATTTTGATATGATCTCCCATTATGGAGATCTCAATCTGTTCCACAGTCACGATTCAATCTGTTAGCTAGATGAGAGTTTAAGAAATTCTTTAGGCTTTCCGAACTTTGCAACAAAATAAAGCAATTTAATATAAAGTTAACAAAGCAATGTAACAGTCACAGTAATGTTTTAATAAAAATGTGATTACATGGCAAGGAATAGTATTACTCAAACTGAGATGGTAGTGCAAAGGACCCAAAGATAAAATTGAAATTGCAGAAAATCATAGTTACATCTGAGCCTTATCAGAACTGGGTGCCCTAGTATTCAAAAGAAAAGAGGGGGCTGGAGGGAGAGATCCATGCTTTTAGCCCCCGAGAGTCCTGCGAAGGGCACCATTACTCTTCTGGAGCTGTGACCTTTGTTGTAACATTATACAACCAGATGCCACAATACCATGCTGCATTCAGAAGGACTGGACTGTGCAAAATGAGGCAAAAAGGATAGCTGTACACAAATACTGGCAGCACTACCCTAGTGTCAGGCGCCTGGCCTAAAACTTCATGCTGCCCATTAGGAATTATAAAGATGAATTACTTACACATATAAGTTATGTTATGCAGCTTAACTTGTTGTTCTGGGGGTGCCAAGCACAGCAGGAGATTAGTGAAGTCAGACTTTATCAGGAAAAGCCTGTAAAACAATTATGTTTTACATCTTTTGCAAGTAAATATCCAATTGATGTAACGCTAGCATCTGAGTGTCTGAAGTGTGTGTTGAGAGATCAACATTTGATCATTTTGATGTCTTAAGAATTTGTTGGTACATGGTTACGTTTTCCCTAGCACATAAACAGATTCACACGACAGAAACGAGTATTTATTCTGATAAATAAACTTTACTAACCTTATTTCAGTGTCAGGATCCAAAGTCCTGGCCCAGTATGTCGTAGCTCTTTTCCCAAAGCGCACCCTGTGTGTACAACTGTTCTCGTGCACCATGCTGAGCTTTTATGCATAAGGGCACCAAGCCTGATTGTCTTCTAAGCAGGGTGATAAGCTTCATTTCCTTTGTTGATTCGTGAGGAACGTTTTTGAAATACCATGATTTCAGTTTGAGAAAAAAAATAATTTAATGACAACGTTTGTCGTCCTCCTCCTAGCTCTGAGCATCCTTTGTGTTGAGTCACCATGGCTGGGTCAGCCAATGCAGTCAGTCGTCCTTTGGCTCAGGAATGGCCTCTGTGACAGAGTACCAAGGAAGTTCAAAACCCTCTAATTTTCCTGAAAGCTATTTTTATCATGATCAGGGGCTGGCAGGGTTTAAAAGTACAAGACTGACAGTACAAAAAGGAAAAAAGAATGGTGCAGGTATTTTGTAGCTGAGTTTAAAATGCCTCTGTTTTTTGTGGTTTCATCCTTCCTATGGAGTGATGCATGTTACTGAGGAATGCTTAATTATTCAATTTCTAACAAATTACAGTAATTTATGAATCCCATTGCGAAATCATAAAGTTTAATTAGCTTCATTGACTTGTTACTTTCATTGGCAACACCATTAGTATCAAGAGAGAAATCATAGAATCATTTAGGTGGGAAAAGATCTGTAAGATCATTTAGTCCAACCTTTAGCCTGGCACTGAAATGTACGTTAACATTTAACCTGTAACTGAATGCACATTTAACAAGGAAAAAAATACTAATTGAAAAGCATATATAAAAATATATGTAAGCGTGTGTATGTGTACTGGAAGTATTTAAATGAAGGTGCACGTACAACAAAGGTCTCTTAGGGTGAGCAAGGTAAAAGTACTTTCTGTAATGCCCACTTTAATGCTGAGGACTGACCTGCTGCCCAGAAGCATTTCAGCAGTTCTGAGAATAATGATCTGACGCCCATCGTGTCTGATGGCATGAGGCTGTTTGCCAAGTGCACACAAAGTCTAGCAGGCACAGTCCTGTAAAATTATTTAAATGTTAATTTTGAGCACTGAAGACCCTGAACTATTTAAATTTAAAGAAGAGAGAACCTTCAGTTTGAGCCTGATTGTCTAAAATATGAATAAAATGTTGAAGATAGTTATTGTAGCTTCCTAGAAAATAGCACAAATCTTGGTTTAGTACTGCACTAATACTGCAAATACTGTAGTGCAGGGCTCCCTAAGAAAAACCATTGCAATGACTCAACTACAACAACAGTTGGTGCACCAGTCCTGCATCTATGCCAGATCTGTGTTTGGTTTCTAAAAGTTTCCAACTGGGGATTTGCACTTGCATGGGAGAAAATAGAAGCAGGGAAGAAATTGCTCTGATGCTTGAAAATTTTGCGGATTTTCCCGAAGTCTCCTACTGCAAAGAGTAACAACATTAAACAGGGAAGGGTGGGTAAAACATTTTCACTGCTGACCCCATTATATTTATCTATCATGTCAGTTCTTTTCATTTTCAATGGTTCTGTTTTGTATGAGGAAGATAATATTTGCACGTTTCATATCATTCATCAACGGAAATGTAGTCATTGAATTCCGAAAAGGTATTCAGCTCTCATAATACAATTACTTCTACCTCTGTCCTGGTTTCAGAAAGACAAATGTAGAGGTGGCTTCTTGGGTAAAACAACATTTTTAAGTATTATAAGATGGAGATAGGAAGGCAGCAGTAAACACACATTTTTAAAGACATATATTTTTAAGCACTTGTCAGAAACATTAACCTGGTGAGATGTGGAAATGTCAGACACATTACATGTGCAGGACGTGCATTTGGCATTTTGCTGTCAGCAGGGGAGTTCTTCTACAACTAATTCCTCAGGAACCACACGCTGAGCCTGTCTGCAGGGAGGAAGAAGAGCTAGGGGTAGAAGTGTATATTGTTTATTTTGTGGAGATGTATTACAGGATATTTTCTCTTTGAGAGAAGACCATAAGTTGTGTCAGTCATGCTGTATGATAATTTCTTGGAGTTAGAATAAATTCCTTGTTTTATGCGAAACAAGAATCAAAGAGTGGAGTTCAATAGCCTTGCAGGTACAAGTGGGTAAATACTCGTATGCTGGCTTGGTTAAAATCTCCGATCTTGTAAATTGTGTTTAATTAATACGACCTGCTGCTGAATTATGGCTGTTGTAGGGGGATCTATATAGTATTCATTTATTGGGGTCTCCTTTCAGACACAAGAATAGGGAAAAGAAAGAAATATCTGACATTTCCTGGTTTAGTTAATTTCCCTCCTATCCCTCCAGTTCTGCCAGACCATAGTAAAACTGTTTGCTGTACTATTGCATTGAAATAGAAATACTGACCCCCGTAATGTGCAACGTCACAGCACTACTTCTGATAACGGTACAGCTGTTTTTCAGGATATTTCATTTAATACTATTGGTATGGTGCGTAGGCTCTAGACCATGTTAGTGAAATGGAATTTAGGTGTGACTGTAAACTTGTAACAAAATCTACAGGGCAGCATCAAATCAATATAATGATGAATACACAGAATATAGTAGGTAGTTATAATTTAAGTTTATACACTTGTTTTTACTGTAGAGAGTTCACAAGGAAACCATAATGCAGAGAGCTGTGATTTTTAACTTCTTTTAGAATGTAACATCTAAATATTGGAATTGATTAAAAATTGGAATCCAGTTTTAACAGTAACACTGCACAGAGGAACAGCAACAAATGGAAAATCAGACTGATAGAAGATTCCTATGTAATTGCATTTTTTTCATTTTTTTCCATGTATCTTCTGGTTATTTGATAAATATTTGGTTACCATCGTGAAATGCACGTTTTAAATCAGAATGCACTTTTTAAATTAAAAAAAAAAAAAAAAAAAGAGAGACTTGGTATTTGTTTTATGTCAAGGAAAATTTTATTTGGCATTTTAAGTATGCCTTTGGTTTGGATAGATATGATTTTAAATTTTATCCTGCAAGAAAAAAAATATATATATATATGTGTGTATAACTTCAGAGAGCAATATATGACTTGGTCAGGTTAGCAAGATGTTCTTTGATGTTAATTCTGCTCTTATGGAGACAATGTTTCCTTATGTAAATAACCTGTAGTAGTTGAGTACATCTTGTTATATACCCGGAGAAGACAGAAATGACGAGGGAAAAAAAAATACTTTTCAGTTCCATCTAGGCAGAGGAGCTCTGTCTCTTTGTCTCCTTTCTTTAGAAAGGAATCACAAAATTGCTTCACAGACTTTTGAAAACTTTTTTTTTTTTTTTTTTTTAATAGGAAGAATTGTATCTGTAACTTAAGATCCTTAAATTTCTCTAGAGTATATGAAGACTCAAATTTCTTTGTATAGCTTTCATGTAAAGTCATTTCATTATTTTTTTTTCAGGATTATGCAAAGATTCTGACTATTGTGCACAGCAGCTTCACCAATGGCAAATAGATGCAAATGCTGAACCACATTTAACATTATGCTGTAAAACTTGATTTCTGTTGTGGCTTTTTGTTGTTACTTACATTTTTTTAGTTCTTCATCCTTAGCTGTAATCAGCTGCATGAGGAAAATATAAGTAGAAGATAATAAAGCCCTCTTTTATCTTGAAAAGGAATTCACTAGTAGATTTATGGATAAAAACCTTTTTATCAGAGGTTTTCAAAGATATTTAACAGTGCAGGATGGTGCAATAGCTGATGATAAACAACAAGGTTAAAGTGATGGTGAAATGCTACTGTCTCTTTCCTATCAAGGAGATGCATTTGTGTGTTTTTCTTTTAAGGGCTACCTACTGTAAGTCACTTAAATACTTAAACTGAAGGAAAAGTAAAAAATAAATAAATAAATATTTTTTTCCAAAGGGAAAAATACTTTAAAGATCTCTATTTCTGTTATTAACTGAAAATGAACTACACTTTCTCTATAGTGCAATAATTATTTGCAGCCTTACTGCAGAGTAGAATTGAATGAATTAAAACGAATAGCTTGAAAATATATCAGAAATATCCTTGGGCTTTTCCTGAAGTTTTTCTTAAATGGAAAGGAGTAATAACTATTAATGCCTCTCATTCATTTATCACATAAAGATGACTGCTGGAAGATTTTGTTACTACAGATTTAGGTGCCATACCTAATGCCTGCCTTTAACGGAATTACAGATTTTGTGGTGCTTTGTGTATGAAAATGGTGGACCCACAGGGTGCATGTAATGTATTGCAGAGCATCCTTGTTTTCAAGTAGATAGAAGTAATTTTGCTAGAACAAGAATACTGTTGTTTGATAGCTATTTTCAGTGAAAACGTGTGATGAAAAAATACAAATTAGATTTTATTATATTTTGTCAAAAAAGGATTTTGCATGTCATTATTTTTACTATCAGCAAAGAAGAATGAATTCTTCTTGTGTATCTGTAGAGAATTGCCATAACGACTCATTTTCAAAAACAGTAAACCAGTATAATTGTGTCATACTAACCTTTTTGTATAAATAATGACTTGCCAGAGTAGTTCTTTGCATTTTTGTCTCTTCTATTTCGTGATCACTTTTAGCACAGGTAAGGTGTGCAGTGGGACTAGATGTTCCTGCCACAGGATAGCTAAGTTGCAATAGCTTAACTATAACTGGTGAGTTTGTGGGTACAGAAACCCAGTCGCTGGGATGAAGACTGAGACCAGCAAATCTTTCTGGTTCTTAGCTCAGCTGTCAGATATTAGTTACATACCTGAGAAAGTGAACCAAGTGAAAACACGTAGTTATTACTGACTTCCCTTAAGAATCTCTAGGTGATTGAAGCTCTCTAGTGGAAATGACTGATCAAAAGTTAAGTGGTTGCAAACTTTCTCTATTGTGTCCAAATGGAGATGGGTAAACCTTGACATTAAGAGGATGTGGAGAAAAGAGGTAACAATTAAATTCTGTTTATAAGATTGTAGATCCACATAAATTCATTTTTATTTTTATAAACTGCTGCAGATGCACAATTTTACTTTGTTTTATAGTCTTTCTCAAATGAAGACTAAGCACAGCAGGAACTAGTGCACATATCTTGGGAGGAGAATCAACAGTTGTAGTTCTTCAGTGTGCTTTGGGCTAGCCTGGGGATCTTACTGTTCTTCTGAATGATGCTTTAATTCCCACTCTGCCTGTTGGGTTGGGAAGTAAAAGTAATTTTGACTGATCCATTGTGTGGATTGAGAAAAGTCTTTATTATCTGGTTTCATAGAGGACAAAAAATAATAGTTTTGAGATGATTGTGGACAATTTAAGTGGCACCTCTAGATCCTTTCACATTTTTTTGTGGTATTAAAATTTCTTACTGGAATCCTAATATTTATTACAATGTGTAAATATGCTAAGAGTCACATTAAGAAACAGATGGTAATGTAGAGGACTAGACTTTACTTTTTTTGTTAAAGGTTCTAGTTGTTGCAGTGGTTTCTTGTTTTTGAGAAAAATATCTTGCACTTTTGAAGGCAAAAGGCTCTACATGTCCTCATGTAGTAAATAATAACAAAAAGTGTAGACGCTTCTTTTACTCTCGTCATATTTTATTCATCACAAAAATTTAAACGTTCCCAATTCAGCGTTATACCTCTGTTTTACCAGAGGTTTCTACATGAAGTTTTCACTTCCACCAAGGTTTGAAACATCCAGTAATGAAGGCTAACAAGTTATCAGTGATGGTACATGGCTGTCCAGGTTTTCATAGTCTTTTCCAAGTGTTTTATTAGTTAGAAATGAAACCATTGTAAAGTCCCTGTTCTCTTTAAAGGACCATTGCCACACAAAGTGGGCAAAGTTTAACGTAAAGTCAAAACTTGTGATTAAAACTCAGTATGATAAAAGCTCAAATTGTTATATGGTTTTGTTTCCCTTTTCAAAAAAAATGATTTTAAATATCCTGACTTTAGACGAAATCTGCTTTCATTTCCGTTTTTTCCTCTGCATAGCTCAGAAGCTGAAGCTCCGGAACACCATCTTTAACCCTTTAACCGCTGCTACCTGTCAGCAGTGAAATGCAGCTGTGGTTCATGCTAGTATTGGAAAGTGAGCACCCATGAAGAGAGAGAACAAGTGGAAAAGTGTTCTGCATCATCTGGTATTTTAAAATGTCATTTCCATGAAGGTTTCTGTAACTGTTTTTGAATGCTGGTCTGAGTCAGCATCAACAGGATTTGAAGACACGATTCTGTGGTGCTCTAATTATTTTAATCCAGTTTTCAGACAATATTTTATGAAGAGCATTGTGTTAAAAGTGTGATGAGCTACTCAGTGGCAGGAAGAGGGGCCTAATGTAAAAATGGAGAGAGAAAGAGAAACATTGTTCACACTGAAAATTTCATAAAGGTTCATTGTTGTTGTTGAAAACATTGCCATTTTAAGATATCGTGTTGGAGTAAAGAATTTCAGTTGAGTATAACTTAACCCCAGTGCTTGGTCCTTCCCTTTCTCAGGTTTGCCTGTAGTTATTTAACAGAAAGCTAGCCCAGCTTCTCTGCTCGTCCAGCCTCATGGTGCTGGGCTTTTTTCCTTAGCTTTGTCTTTCTACGACTTAGAATTTGCAGCATTCAGCCTACCAGATGATCAGTAAATGTCAAACAAATCAAAGTGTTGTTGCCAGCAGAGCTATTGAAGTGCTGCATTCTCAATGTGACTTTTTTTAATTGATTCCTTAGAGGTTGAAGGAAAAAGTAAATACACAAGCATCAGGGATTCATGAAAACAGGGTCTCAGCATTCCAGCTTTTGTTCTGCATGTTCTTACGTGGCCTTATCTTTGGCAGGTTTGAGCACCTATGTGTTCTCATGTGTGTCGTCATCCTAGGAGCTGTTTTGCTGTAATATAATTTTTTTTTAGCTAGGACTTAACTTATACATGGGAAGACATTTCTGGAAATCATAGCCTAACACCGGGAGGGTTAGGCATGTAGCTGAGCAGTGCACATCCCTCAGAAACACCAGAGGCACTTTTCAGGCTCTGAGCTTCCAGCACAGCATCCCCCGCTTCTCCCTCTTCTGCATTTCTTTCCGCATTTATCTTCATTGCCTGCTGCTGCTTCTTTGCCTGTCTGTTGGGCTCAGCAGTACCATGTGGGCTATTTGGCCCATATTTCCCCCCTCTTTCCAATCTGTGTGGGTTTTTTTTGATATGCCACCTGTCAAGCAGTGTGCAATTGTACATAGGGATATTTGAGTATTCCAGCCAGTAGATGGCACGCACAGTCCCATCAGTTCTTCCTGGGCAAGAGATGTGTCCTGTTGTCCACTCACTTACCAGTTGTTCTGAAATAACCGATGTTATTTCAGAATATATGGCACAGCAGAGAAACAGGGACAAGAAAGGGATGGCATTTACTATTCTGTGATTTAGTGGTGAATGGCTTCTATTATTTTTCTAGACTCATTTCCAGATTAAACTCATCTCCCTAGCTCTTTTGATTCTCCTTTCTCTCTTTAACTATGTATATAACATGACTTTCACCAGGGTCACAAGCTCACTAATCCTAGGATGTCTTAATATATATGAGAAGCTTTTTCCCCTAACTCTGCACCCCTGTTTTACAACTCTGCTCGCAACCTGTCTGCAGTGACAGATACACAGTTAATCACAGCTTCCCTCCTAAAAAGTTGGTCAAATCAATTTAAACTCAAATACAACTCTCAGTATTTTACTGTGCTCCTGCCTACTCTGATTTATCAGAATAGTTACATTTACATGTAAGATGCAGGAAGATGATCCCAAAAATCAGGCTTGCTCATCTGTATAATCATTTTTGAGCATTTTCTAATCAGAGATGCCTTCTGCATTAGCATTGATGATTTTCAGTTGCACTGATATGTTTGTTCTGTATTTATGATTAATAGGATGCTTGGAATATTCTTCCATTTGACTGCGTGGATATGTTTTCACCTGTAGCAAAAAAGCAGTTACAGTTCCCAAAAATGTCCTGCATTTGTCTGTTCTTGGTGATTTTATATTCCTGAAAAATACTTGCAAACTGTGGGCTTCTGAGTGTGAGTTTCACTACTCTTAGCTATCTCCAGTCTTGACTTGCATACTGGGGTGGATAAACATTGTCAGAATGCATATTTATGATCACTGGATAGATGCTCATGCTCAGGGTGTCAAGGGAGAGCTCTACCAATCCTATTCACTTCACTTTTTGCAACTGACTGATGCGCGTGCAGATAGGTATGTAGATGAACTCGTCAACTCTCACAGTAAACATCCACAGTGAGGTTTGTCCAGTGCAGGCATAGAATGATGTAGCTCTGGGAGATGAATTCGCCCGTAGCCTGAGATTATCATCCTGGCATTTGTGCATTGTCACGTGTGTGCCCAAAATCTACAGGTGGTGATGAAAGGAGATGGCTTCGTATTTGTTGTTCCAGCAGATCAGCCTTTACATACAGCCATGTGTCCTCAGTGCTGCAGTAAAGTTAGGCTGGGACTGCGCCTATTAGAAGCACAGGAAAGCAAAGCAACTGAATGCAAGAATGACTCACTGTAATCTGAAAGGTGTAGAGAAGTCACTGATACAGTATCTTACTAGGAGGGAAGTCACTGGGGGGGAAGGCCCTTGTCTTTCATAATATAACACTAGTAAACATGAAAATTAGATGTTGGTCTTTTGTCTAGATGATTCTGCAGCTGTCATCTTTCTTTCCATCAACAAGGTTACAATACATGTATATTTAAATAACAGGTCTAAAAATAAAGATAATTTTGAGGTGCAGGTTATGGGCTAAGTCTGACAAAATCTTGAGTTTATTTGCTATAAATGGATTATATTTCAAAGCCTTTTTATTTTAAATCCTTAAGCTACACCCACATCCTTTTTTAAGAAGTCTTTTCCTGAAGCTAGAAAGATTGTAACACTGAGGCTTTCAAATAATCAGCTCCTTCTAGGAGTTGCAGCTTGAAGCAAAGTACCAAATAAAGGGGTTAGTCACATTAACAGAATAGAGTGTATGTGACTCAGTAGACATAAATAGCACCAAATTCAACAGGGTAATACAGACTGGCATATGCTAATATGTGAGAGATTAAAGGTAGGTGACGCAAGTGGCATAGTAAGGCAAATTACATTGTTCTAACATTCTATAGACTCCAAATAACCTCTGGCCCAAGGGCTTAAGATTCTCATTATTTGAAAATAAGAAAATAAAGATAGAATTCATCCTGTCTAATTTGCCCTAATATAAAAGATATGCTATTAATCAAAGTTAATTGTCAGTGAAGTAAGACAGGCACTTACAGAGTGATCCATCCTGCCTGCCTCATCTTAGGGTAGCATGGGAGAAATTTCCTGGTTGTTGTGCATATATCTCTGTTTAATAACTACAGATCTAACTACTTGGCTGTGGTTAGGTAGCTTTTTTCATGTTAGACTTAGTTGAAGCTAAGATGTTTAGGATGCTAAACATCTAAGTGAAGATAGAAGACTACTTCATTTTTGAATTCCCATACAAGTTACAGGGCTCTGTTCTGTGCCTTCAGCATCAGTTGTCTTAATTCCACTTCTTGTCTTAATGCCACGTGGTGCTGGGACACCAGTGGTGCTAGTCTTCAGCTGCTGTCAGACACAGCTTAGCTTCAGGTGTTCTCAAAATTTGTCCCAGTTTGCAGGTATTCTAAAGAAATTCATAAGCAACAATAACCATGGTTTGTAATCTTTCATTGGCTTAGCGTTTATATTAGACAAGTTTAAGGGGATGGACACGTATAAAACAAACAACAAAACCCACAATTTTCACAGCAACAGGACTGAGTGAGATACTTACTTAGAGATTCCCCCTCGTCCTGGTGACAGGACGAGGGGGAATGGGCTTAAGTTGCGCCAGGGGAGTTTTAGGTTAGATGTTAGGAAGAATTTCTTTACCGAAAGGGTTGTTAGGCACTGGAACAGCCTGCCCAGGGAAGTGGTGGAGTCACCATTCCTGGAAGTCTTTAAAAGACATTTAGATGTAGAGCTTAGGGATGTGGTTTAGTGGGTACTGTTAGTGTTAGGTCAGAGGTTGGACTTGATGATCTTGAGGTCTCTTCCAACCTAGAAATTCTGTGATTCTGTGAGATCAAATTATAGAAGTGAGGAGTTAAAGTATGCTATTAAACTGGCATACTTAACTATAAAACTCTGGACAGCAGTGCTTATCCTTGTCGGATGCTTTAAAACTTTTGAAACAAATCTTGGCCATGGAAGTTCACAGAGTGCTATACTGGGGCACAGACTCTACAGTTGCACTTGTTAAAAAAACATCAAAGCTAAATGCTTGTAAGTTCTTTTGAAGGAATTCCTTGCAGCTTGAAGACAGAATAAGGGCAAATAAAACATTCTTCAGTTTATCTGAGAATAACTCCTTAAGTTTAGTTGGGAATTCCATAAAGAAGTACTTACATTATGATTTGGGTTTTGTTGTTTTGTTTTTTCCCAGATGTTATGTTCCCCCCACACCCCAGATTTTTGATTCAGACTCAGAAAGTCAAATTGTAGTTACAAGCTCATCTGACATGTTGTGTTGATTTTCTGTGTCACTTAAGGAAGCCTTGTGACAGAGACAGTACCTGACATCTCAGTAAAACAGATGTTGCTTTGAGGAATACAATACTTGAAGGAAATACCTTCCTTTCTATGTGCACACCTGGAATTAGTTTTAGAGATCACGTGTTGTGATGTCTACAGCATCGCGCCCATAGTATCGTGTTAGAAAGCACATAACTTGGTGTGCCACCACTGAATGCTGCGTTAATCACATTTATGCTACTTTATCACTAGTTTCCATTTTATGATGAACTTAAAACTTCTTGTAACAAAATAGCACTGCACATACTTTGATGACATTAAATTGGAAACATCCATGAAATTTAACATTTTTTTTTCCTTTTGTCCTTATGAATAGTGTATTTTAGACTCATATACAATTAAGTTTTGATGACAGTTTAAAGATTATTCTTTAGGGACAGGGTTACTTTTTTAATTAAAATAAATGTAGTTCTATATCTCATATGATTGCTCTTTGTATCAGTCTTGTTTATTAATCCACTTTAACTACTGTTATGCCTTAACTGCCTCTTTACACATTTTATTTTATTTTTAAATACATCCTGGTTTTGTAGGCAGGGTTTTGGATTATCTGTTCCAGCCTTGGAAATTTAAACATTCAGAAGTCTAGATTCCAGATGAACATATGTGAGTCCTGCAATGTGGACTTGAGTGCCTGTGCTTTTCAGGAAGGAGAGGTAGGGTGTGATTTGGAGGTACACACTGTGCTTCCTTTTGGCTAACTGAAGGTGTTTCTGTGAGAAGCCTCCAGAGTTTTTGTTGTAGTGTCTAGTCACACTTCTGAATTACCTAATTCTTGCCATATTATCTATGGAGAATCTCAGGTGCCCAACTGGACGCAAGTGCTACCATGCTTAATTGCAAGTGTTTGCATCTTTTATTGCATCTAGGTCTAAACAGCTAACAAGTCCAGTCTTTGGAGGCAATTTTTGGAGGTAAAAAAACAGCAACAAAAAAACACCAGGTGTTGCCGAAACTGGTATTTACTAATTGATTGGTGAGAAGACCAAAAATTAAAGGGGGCTTGATTATTTTTTTAGTAAGGTAGAAGTAAAAAAGGCAAAAACAAAAGAACAAAACAAGAACAATAAATATGTCACCTTTGTTGACCCATGTTATCCCTAATATGTTAAAATACTAGAAAATACTACAGTTCATTTAGTTTTCTTCCTTTTTTTTTTTTTTTCTTTCTTACTGACAGCAACAAAACACTTGGCTGCGTAGGCTTATGTCACAGAGTAGAGTAGTTTTGTGACTTCTGTAGAACTAAAGAAAGTGAATTTTAGCAGTGCTGCCACTTAGCTGTTCACTTCCCGGCCCATGCTGATGCTTGGGATTATTCCACTGCCTTTGGAGAAGTCTGCATTTCCCTCTGAAGCTTCTTGAGGCCTCGGTGAGCCATTTCATGAGCTTAAAGGTTCCTCCAGGTTGAAATTCTGCAATTTGTTGTTAGCCACATCCCCAGTTCAATACCAAGTAAAAATGCACTGGCAGTGTACTTGGTTTCATTGTCCAGCTTTCTGATGAAGGTACTAAATGACCTGGACCCTAGTATGCCTGGAATATTTTGCTTGCTGTTGGGTGCTGGCTGGTCATTGAGTCATTGATTAGTGCCCTTTGAGCCCAGTAATTCAGACATTTTTTGGCTCACCTAAGAGTCTCCATTTGTGTAAATGATGTTTCCTTAGATTGCAGGTGAGAATGCTGTGGGAGAGGGTTGTCAGAAGGTTCACTAAAAACCAAGTGCTGCGTTGATTGCTTTCTCCTCACCTCCATAGCCAGTCGTTTCATTGTAGAATGTAATTATTCTGTTTAAGCATGATTTGCCCTTTCGTAAATCCAGGTTAACTATTGTACCTTGTCTTCTTGATATTGATGTTCTTGGAAAAGGTTTCCAAAGGGAAGTAGTTCAAATTCTTTTCAGGCATCGTTCTAGGCGAGACTGATCAGCCTATAGTTGTCCTGCTTCTCTTTTCTTATTTTCCTAGCTGAACGTAATGTTATTAAGGACTTCCCTGCATGGCAATGACTTTGCACAGGTACATGCCACCCTACAACACTGCCCATTGGCTTGTTCAGCACTCCTAGCAAAGCCTCTGCAGTACCTCTAGCACTGCCTCACTGCCTGTGTGTTGCACCTCCTGGGGAAGGTCCTTTGGGGCTGCTCCCCCAGAGACTGTTCTTGACAACCCTGAACACTGCTATTGAAATCAGCAGTCTATCTTCTTATTAGTTAGTTTCCTAAGCTTTCTCAGTATCCCAATCTCAGTCATTTCATGATGTCTTCAAACCGGTACCCACACACTCAAGTGGTAGTCCTCCTCCTCATCATCATCCTTGCCGGTCCTTTGTAACCAGCGGGCCTTTTTCCACACATGCTCTTCTACTAAGTCACCATGATTATGGTCATCTAAGATTTCCAACTGAACCTGAAATCCTGTTTGTTGCCCAAGCTCTGCATGTGAGTGGGCAGACAGCCAAGGAGAACGTCTGAATGCCCTCCTGAGCAAGAGTGGGAAAGTGCCCCTCTGTGCTTTTTTCCCTTGTGCCCCTTCCTCCTTTGTAGCTCCTCCCTTCCTTAAACCCATGGGGATAAACAAGTGGGTTTGTTAAACACCAAACCCATGGGCTCCCAGGGTCTTTTGTTAATATTTTTTCTACTACTCTGTCCTTTAATAGAATTTATTCCTCAATGATAATAGCCAATTATGAACCTGGAGGGAGCTCAATCATTAACTAGTTTTTCAAGTATTTTATTTTATTCTTCAGCTCCTTCAAATGAGTTCCAGCCTTCATTGTTGTTGAAACAATTTAGCAATTCTTTCTTTTTCATCATTCCCTCTCCTGTTGCCTAAGCAGTCTGTCACCATGCTTTGTTACAGCCTCAGCTTCATCTATTGGAGCAACAATGGGAGAGTCGATTGGTTCAGGTGCTGATCTTATATAATTAAGCTAAATTATGTTCAGCGCAGGGGAGAGACAGACAAATACTAGCTCTTGTAATGTCTTGGTGTCTATATGCTTGATCTTAGAATATGAAATTCATTTAGTATCTAGTAATCATTAAAGATTAATCCTGCTTTCAGTAACAGTCAAATATACTTATATTAATTACATGTAATGTGTGTGGATTAGCATTTGTCAGTACATGTATGGAATGGTATTTAATGCCTTTTGAAAGCTATATATTGGGAATATGTTCCTACTACCAGAGGGATATACTGCAAGGAATATTTCTATATACTTGGTGTACATTTATATGCTTCAATTCTTTGTGTAATTTTTAATAACCAGGGAGCTGTTATTTTGGTAAATGTTTTTTTTTCTGTGTAACTGTGAGGTATTGATAATTAAATTGATGTAGATTTTACCCATATAATACCAGGCCAGTACAGGTATGTATGCTAGCAAATCTTGCTGTATATGGTCTTGAGATTTTTAGAAAATAAAATGCTGTCATATTCCTTGTGTTTATTTGTTAGAGTTGTGACAGATCTTTTATTTGTAAGCTTTATTTACCTGTAAACTACAAAGGATTTTATTTTTTCTTGAAATATGAGTTTTAAAGCATTTAAATTTTAGCTGCTACTTAGTGTTAGGCAGCATAGAACACAAAATCACACAAAAAAAAAAATGTGGTAAAGACCTGCTTCAGTATATCTATTTTTCATTAAGAGATAAGAGATATTCATAAGGATAAAGGGATTTGTTGTTTCAGTTTACGTGTTATGCCAATAAAAAAACATCAGACGATACTTAACACGTTCTTCATAACGTGTGTGGGGGTTTTGTTTTCTGTAGCAGAATTCTTCTTTTGAAAGTTGATGAGACTGTTTGGATAATTTGAAGTTATTTAAATTGGATTTTTAAAAATACAGAAATTGCTGCTCTGCCCACTTGGACTATATTTTAAAGATACCAGTGCTTCAAAGGAAACTGCTGAAAGGAAATCAGATGCAACCAGTTCTGTATCCAGTCTAGCAAAATTAGTTCAAGGTATCCCGGGGTAATGCTAGATTAAAATGGTGTTCGTGGTGTCAGAGCACACAGAAACGGTATTAATGTGTTCTTTTCTTGTCAGAACAGAAGCAAAGATGTAAAGGCATTTCCTCATGTAGAGGAAGGTAACTGTAAACAATTTAACCCAATAGATACCTGGTTGGGCTACTTGATGTCAAATCCCTTCTCACAGTACCGATTTTCAGGCTGCTGCAATCGCTGTGTCTGACAGAGGGGTCTCTTTTGGTAGTCAAATATTGCTTGTCTTAGGCAGGATAAAGTACTGCAGGATGTGCATGCAGGTTTTAGGTCTGGGAAGTGTTTTGGGGCTGAGGAGAAGGTTAAGGTGTTTCTTGGTTAAGTTTTGTTGTTGTTGTTGTCGTCTTGTTTTAATGAAGCCAGAGATGGAGTGATCTACTTGATTATAAAGCTTAACTTCAATGCCAGCTCCATGCTGTTACAGCATATTACTAAACAGCAAGAAATGTGGCACAGATGTTGTGGCAGCCATATTTTACACCTTCCAAAAGGTCATGTCGCTTGTTATTACATTCAGAATCAATATTAAGTGAGCGTTCCAAATTTCAGCTGTCAGTTGAATTTATTGCTGCAAACCAAGGCTGAAAGGTTTTCAACTGTGATTTGAGCAAGCTAACAAATTAATAATACAGAAGTATGCATGGCAGAGCAGGTGATCCGTGTTCCAACAGAAAAATAAGTTTAATTGAAAATCGTAAAAATCAGAGCTGGGATGTTTAGTCCTTTCCCTTTACCATAGCGTGCTTGTAGTGCCTGTGAGAGTAAATTGTAATGGTCACTGCTAGGGCAGGACTGTGAATGGATTCATTTGCATGCAGTACGGCAAGACAGCATGTATGTGCATGTGGTAGCTTTAAGCATCTATCTTGTAAAATATTCCGACCTCTGATCCATGGAAATCATTCACAAATTCATGTATTTTGTGCAAATGTGATGCAAGACCACTGCAGAAAAGCAGAATTGTAACAGCAAAACTTAGGAGCTGTGAGCAAGGCACGTGGTCAACAGCGGGCTGGGAGAGCTGTGACTCTCTGGAGATAGTTCCCTTCTGCCAAAACTGCATTTGCTTAAAGGTGTGCCCACAATAACTGCAGTATCTCTATGGCTTACTTCTGTGGCTTTTCTTTCTTCTGTTCCAGAAACAGTGGATTTTGTTTCTGACATAGATATCTGTGAAGGAATTTCCTCTGTTTTGGTTTACAACTGATCAGAATTTCAGCTAGTTGCAGAATTTCTGAAGTTCTCCAATTTCCCTTTATTTTGAACTTTTTTTGTCCTTTCATGAAGTTGAACTTCATGTTCCTCAGATAGAAGTTTGACTCCTGAAGAACATGGAAAACAAGGAAGAAGTACAAAAGGGCAGTCAATCCCACTGAAATGAGAGCAATTAAAGAAATTATGTGCCTACGTCTGCCCTTTGAGTATTTTTTCATGCAGAAATTCTATTTTTTCAACTTCCAGTTCTACACTACCTTTCTCTCCGTTGTACTAGCACCAAGAGAAAAGCAAACCTCTGTTCGGAGAATGAAAATGTGTAAATACTGGATTACATTTTGGCTTCAGTAGACATCTGATTGATGCACACAAAAAACAACAATGACAAAAAAAAAACACACATCCTTTTCTTTAAAAGTTATTGACAAATATAGGGAAAATTCATTCTTCACAGTAAAGATTTTGGAGAAGTAAGGGAGTACTATGAATGGGATTAAAAATGAAAAAGAGGGGAACAGTGGAGAACAATGGAGCAAACGGATTAATATATCAATGTTATTTTCTTTTCACACTGTGTACTACTTCTGGTCAAAGCAAAAGCCATGCTCATTTAACATAGCCTATGTGGTTTATAAGAGCTAATTGGAGTTATCCTTAGTCCACCACATGACTTGGTATTGCAAAACAGAGTCCAGTTTTCCTGCTCCAGTCAAGATCTTCTCTATTGTGCATCCTGTTTCTTGTCCTTACCACCGTAGTTATTCTTACTTTCCTTATTCTTTCTGTTTCCTCAGCAACAACTTTTGTTTTATGTAGCTGTTTGCATTTGCAAGTACTCTTTCAAAACAGCAAACCCTGAATGGATCAGCCATTTGCATGTAGGTCAGTTTTAGTGAAGTGGCATTTTCAAGGCCATTGTGAAAATCCACATACCTCTTTTCTTCTGCAGTGTGCACAAATAAAGACATGGAAGCACTGAGAGACCATCAGTATTACCTTTTTTTTTTTTTTTTTAATCAGAACATCTCTATGTGGATGATAAATTTACCTTAGTACTTGAGTTTAAATGGATAAGCATATATTGTTTTTATCTAGTACTGTCATCTTAAATCTAGATTAAAACTTCTTGTTTCCTTTTCTTTTTCTGTGTACCTCAGCACAGTAAATACTTGCATGGCAAGCCAAAATCTGGCACATGAAAATTTACAGATGGTAAAAGGCATGTCTTTTCATCTGCCAATGTGTGATTCAGATAGCACAAGCAGACTTCAATCCACTTGACCTCAATAGAGTTGGCACAGTCTTCTTTCCCACTCTATTCCCAAGCTCATTTGATAAAGCAGTCTGTGATGCTACCACGTGAAGAGGGAGTGTAGCTTTTAGATCCAAAGTAATTAAAAATACATAAGTATTTATAGAAAAGTTTGATTTTTATGTATATTCAGTTGAATTTTGTGGAGTGCTAGCAATGAAAGTTGAATAGTTGGAAGTACTGGTTTTTTTAGAAGATAGTATTAGATTTTAAATAATTTATGTGTCAGAATCAGATACACTTAAATGGATAGAATATCCTAGCACCAACAAATTAAGTCAAAATTTTAGACCGTAACAATATCAAATTACTTAATTTGTATTGGCAAGTTAGAGAATGTATATTTAGCCCTAGAAGAATAAGCAAACTGTTGTGACATCCTGTTATGAACCTGCAATCATTTCTCTTTTTTAATCAATGATTGTGATACACGTTTTATGGAAACCATTAACTCCGCTGGGTGTGTAGGATTTCTGTTTGTATGTTTGTTTAGAAAACAAGTGTTCTCAAGAAGCACTGGAGGGTGAGCACATGCGTTATTGTAGTTTCAAAGGACTCTATGCACTGTAATACGTTCTTAGTGCCCTTAGGAAGGTTCTTTTCACAAAGGTCAGTTTTTCACTCAGAAATGCACATCAGTTTCTATAGTCTGACATAGAGTTTTGTGTAAGGAATTGAGATTTCTAAGATGTAGACTTTTATTTGATGGAGCCCAATAGGGTGCTTGTCTCACGTAGTGCAGTAGTTCTCGAAATGTGAGAATCAGCATGTCACATCAAAAATTCAAAAGTACTTATTATACCTCCTGTAAGATTTTGATTAGTTTAATTATAAATCTTTCTTATTCTGATTTGTACTAACTAGCATACGGCCTGATTGCAGCTCACCAGTAGTGTATGTGATAGAGTAATACTTTGAACTCTAAATTTTGAGAACTGTTTTTGCAAATAGATCCGTCTGGCTGCTTTTTGGGCAATTACATATGTTAGTAATCTGCTCTTTCTGTTTTTATTATTGTTACTTAAATATCTCTTTAATAATATTGCTATTTCAATGGATCAGAGGTGTACCTAAGTGGTAGTAGGATCATGAGCAGGAAATCCTGATAAAATGAGGTGGTGAAGACCTATGAGATATTGCTAAATTGAATTTTATAAGACAACAAGCAAGAGGAGTCTCTTGTCTGCAGTGTCTTGCTCATGTTGAATCCAGGGTAGGCTGCTTCCTCCATGTGTGGAGTTCTTGAGGCACAAGTCATCTCCTTCCTCATGCCAACCAGCATCTCTTTTCCTGCTTCTCTTCTCACATTGAAGGATAGAGTTTATTATTTGTTCCCCTTGCACTCTCCAAGCAAAGCACTTATTTCCACCTGCTTTACACAGTCCTGAGGCTAGCAATTCCATTCTTTGTGATAGAGGTGGGAGAGGTCAAACCATTTAGGCACAGGGTGTATAAGCACTAGTAGGACTGAAGTTTCGTGATTTCTGTAAGGATGGGACTGGTCAGTCCCATCATACATCAACTCCTATTTTTATTCTCTCCCATTCATTCCCGTCCCATCCCATCCCTACTTTCTCTGAATATACATGTACTGCTTTCAGCTGGGCTCTGGAGATGTATTCTGGATGCAGTTGGTGGTTATATATTTTCTTCTGAGAGCTAGGACTTAGCACCTCAGCAGCATGTTGTTCACAGAAGTACAGACTTATTTCTTGGTAGCTCTTCTTCTCTGGAAGAACTGTGTATTTATAAAACAATTCTTTAGGAAGACTTGATAAGTATGGTGCGTGGTATGCTCCAATTTGCACAGGACTTTCAAATAGGGGGTTTCTATACTTGAATAACTGGAGAATGCACAGATGTAATTAAAAATCATGTTGTTTCCTGTGTGACACCATGGTACATCCCCCATAGGCATAATAAAAGAAAAAAAAAACAGCATCTATGATTTTTTATTTTCTAAATAAGAATATTTCACTTTAGAAACTCAAGTTTTCCCTGAGTGTGTGGTTCCAATTTGATAAACAGCAGTGCATCCACATCCAAGATAGTAGCCTTTAAATTCTGACTGCCCAGTAGTAGTATGAATGATGCCCATTGTTAGCCTATGGAAGGTTTAACCAAATCTACTGTGAAATCTGCTGTGAACCCACCATAGTACACAATATTGACAGGGACACGTTTTCCTAAATCATCCTGAAAGGTTCGTAAGAGGAGAAAAACAGTATGTGGTGCAAACCCCCATACTGCAGTCCTCGTTGTGGGCAGCTGTATGCCTGTTAAATATCTGTGAAGCAGTTGTTAGGTGAGGTGGAGAATATTGGGTGCTCCTGCAGCTTTCTGCATCAGCTGGAACTCTTATTCAGAGAATTGGTGCTGAAGCCAGGCAAGCTTCTGCATGGCAAATGAATGCCTGAATAAAATCATTTAGATATTGATTTTATTCAGTAGTCATTCTTCTGTCTTGTGGTGATGAGTTTCAGTGTTCAGGCTGATTTGCTTTGAAATTTCTGTCTCTTTTACCTCGCTCTCCTGCCATTGACTAATTGCGTCATTTCACAGGAGGTAGTTAAGGAAGATCATCAATTTATGGGAACTTGTGAACTTTCTGGATTATACCATAGTTGATACATGTGAATGAACTAGATAGGAATTTTGAACTGGAATTCTTCCATTCCTTTGTAGGACTGAAGTAGACATCATGGCAAAAAGGTTACATTCTCGTAGCATCATCTATATAAATTCCCATGATTTACTCTCTTCCCTAAGGCACGTGGTTCATTTCCTAGGTAATTTTTTCTCTTGCTATGTTTTTCTCCTTTTGTAATTGGAAGTTTTGTCTTCTGTTTCAAGAGGCTGAAGTTAGTGAAGACAGGAAAAATTTTCTCTTGAAGCCTGACGGTATACTTGTCTCACCTACTCTTTTCTAAACATAATTCTTGATGTTGAGAACAAGATACAGTGTTTATGTAGTGCTTTGAAACTTCCTGTGTTTTTATATTCCCATGACAATTCTGAATATTGTACTTCCATTTCTGTGGGGACTTTTTTTTTGGTTTCCATTTTCTCATGTTTACTCAATGTTTTCTCAACTTCATCTCAGAAACATTCTGCTTTTGGCAGTGCATCATTAGACATTCACCTCACTTCTTGAGAGGTGTTTACAGACATCATTGTAGGCCACGTGTTTAGGAGTCTGTGTAGTGGCAGTATTAGCTTTGTTCCCAAAAGATTCACTGCTGTCAGCCTATCGAGAGCAAGATGAGATTGCTTGAGGTTCTGTGTCTGCAAGTAGGCCAAAGATGAAGGACTCACCAGAAGGATGTAGGAGGGGAAAGGAAAAAGGAAAGGGAAGGAGAGGGAAGGAAAAGGAAAAGGGAAAGGATTTTTTGGGGTTGTAATTTCACGAAAAGAATACTGTTCAAGAAAAAGAGACCATTTTGTACTAGGAACAAAAAGCCTATTGAACATACAGTTGCCTCTTTAGGAAAGAAATCTAGTGGTAGCTGAGACACTACATTGAAAATGGTCAGGGACCACTGGTTGCAATTAGATAGAAAATCTGATAGTGATAAAAAATATATAGCATGCAAGGAGTAGGAAAGGAAATCTGTCAAAACTGCTAAGAAATTTCTGGGAAATAAGGGAAGGAAATTAAGCTTGCTGACAGTAATGTTTTTGTTCATAGGCAGTCCAAAGTTCTTTCTGTCACCAGATTACATTAAAGGACTCATAAAAGCAATTAACATGTAGACTATTTTTCTAAGTCACTGGAAGCTTCAGCATCTAATTACCCATTATGTAATAGCTGGAAGCCAGCAGATAAACTGTAAATTGTTGATGCCCTAGGAAAATTTAAAATACTTTAGTATAGTAGTTGTGTTTAAAAAATAGTAGTTCTGTAGTAGTTGTGTTTAAAAAATACATTTTAAAAAGTTTAAGAATACATGGATATCCCTCTAAAATGAACACATGATAAATTATTCAGTCTCTGATTCTGTTTACATTACTGTTACTGTTTGTTGTTATCTTGTTCTTATGAATTAGAACTGATGCCATGTCAAAATGGGCTGCTTCTTATGAAAGGAAACAGGAAAAAAAGTGAGTTTGATAAGCTGATAGCAGGGACAGATAAAATGCAGTTACAGATCAGTTGGATAAAAGTGATTCTGTCCAGCGCAATCTATTACCTGCAACAAGATTTTACTGGTATTATTATTATTGTTTTGAAGTAGTGGTGTCACCATTATGCAGTAAACATTATCTCTTTACAGACTGAAAAGAGAAAGAAATGGTCTAATTAAAAAGCAATGTAAATCAAAAAGGTAACTGAAAAGATAAAATTCATCTTTTTTTTGCAATGTTTGTAGTCATACTTTATGGCTTTCCTTATCACAGTTGTGTTACGAAAATGCCAGTTTTCAGAATAGATGAAATACCACTATGTTAGTGTCATTTTGAAGACCAATTTGTTGTCTTGGCCTTATAAAACATTATTTTTGAAATTACATATCGTTTGTATGTATTTTGATTAGTGCCACTGTTGCCCTTTTAACTGAAACATAATATAATAAAAATTCCAGGAGGGACCAAAGGTAAAACTTCAAAAGTAACAGACAAATTAGCCTGAGAGCTTCCATATATTTTCAATCCAAAACCATTTGTTGTTGTTGTTTAGATTTCTATCTAATGCAGTACAACCAAAAGGATACAACATCCAAAGACTGAGATACTTGTCTGGGAGTCTAAAATCAAAAGTTTCTACCCAAGACTGCCTGTGTGTATCAATTTTGATCACCATAATAACGGGACACATGTAGAGGCTTGAAAGTCAGGCAGCTCAGCACTATCGGACAAGGTGCTTCTTCCCAGGCTGCATAAGGCTGCCAATGGTATTTTGTAAGTGCATGAAGTTAGTTTTTCAGGTCAGGTCTCTGTGCAGTCCCTCAAAGCTTACTGGTGGATGTCCTGCAGGCGGGTGATGACCAAGTGCCTTCTCTGGTGCTGGGGTGGGTGGGTGCAGTTTTACACAGGGGACATGAGCACATTAGGCGAGGTGTTTGACAAACAGTAGGAGAAGGCTCAGTGGCAGAAACTTCTGTTCCCAATGGTAGAAAACATTACTGTATTATATAGTTGTATATTAACTATATTTTCCATATTGCTAAAAGGGGAATAGTGGTAGAAAATGTTGGTTATGTATTAACTAGATTGTCCATATTGTTAATAAGAGAATACCATCAAAGGAGTTATGCCTTCTGAGACTGAAATGGTGGATAGTATTACTGAATTCTGTAGTTCTTGAGGCAGGATTTATTTGTGATTGCTTGTTCCTCTTTTTTTTTTTCTTTTTTCTTTTTTTTTTTTTTTAAGAAAAGCACATTTCTGCAACATATAACTTTTTTTTTTCATAAGTAGAATGTCCTCAAAAGAGGACAGCAGCTCACAGCAGCTTTTGCAAGTTTAAATTTAAAACATTTTTCATCAACTTTACAAGTGAAAAATAGGAGCCTTTTTAAGTAACGCATGATGATTAACATGTATTGTAACACTTAGAGAAAGTCACTCTGTGAGTTAATGCTTGAGCTTGGTTTGTTACATCTCAGCTCAGTTGCTACAGCTCAGTTCATGAAATCAGTTGATTACTTTTTGCTTCTCCTTATTTTTCTTGTCTTCACATGGTTTTTCACCCTGTTGAACTTGCAAATGGCAGAATGTTAATAGAAAATTCCCCTCTACCTTTCTAAAGTATCACCTTACATGTGTGACAGCGCATATATGAAAGAGGTCCGGAAATTTTGTTTCCACAGGTTCTGAAGAATATCTTCAGCCCCTGTAAACTATTTATGTGTGAACAAGTTTACTTGTTGATCCAGCGAAGTGCTGATGGCTGTTGTGGAGAACAGTATTAGCATACAATTTATGTTGAGAAAAACATTTGTGAGGATAGACACCTTATTCCGTGACTGCTTTTTCATTTATGTTTATCTGTAAAGTAGCTCAGAAAGACCTAAGTGAAATGTAGAACCATTAAGATTACTCATTCAAGAGCTAAGGAAAAGGAATTAGTGTTCATATTGATTTTTTATTTGTTTATTTTTAGACCATTACTTCTGAAAGATGTCAAGACTTGTATAGCTTCTGTCTTGGTACACTATTTTAGCATCATCTCTACTTCATAAAGGCAGCTGCGGCTTGGGCTCACATTAATGTTTCCAGCCATGTCTTGTTTTCACCTTATGACCTTGAGACTTGTTGCATTATTTATTCATCCTGTATACAGTATTAAGTGCTTTTCAGCATCTGATCCCTGCCCTGATGAGCTTGTTGACTACGAGACATAGGGGCAGCGCAGGAAGTGGTCAGGTTCACAAACTACCTATAAGCACATATAATTTATTTTCAATTTCATAAGGGTAAGTTTGAAGTTTTTTATTTTTTTTTCTGTTTCTTTGGTTTTGATCAGTGGTTTTTGTTTGTTTGTTTGCGTTTGCAAAACAGCAGTGTTAGCATCTGGCAGTAGAAGTCAGGCACAACGGGTTTAAGATAAATCATTTTTCTCTTGAAGAGGTGTGACCTCACTGTGGCTTGCTTTCATAAATATGAAGGTTATTGGTTTTTTTTGTCTTTTTAACTTCAGTACCATCACAATTTGTATACAAAGATGTGGAGCTTAAGGTGTGGTTTTATTGTCTAATGCTTCACTGTTCAGCAGCTTACAACATGAGTTATGCATATTAAAGCCTGCACAAGCTAGACAGTCGCACTTTGCACCTACCTAACACAGACAAATGTCTGAACAGCATAAACAAGACAACATGCCAAACACAGGCAATAGCTTGTTTTCTGTAGGAATGTAGAAAAGAGAAATGGAAAAGCAGAATGAGGGATTATTTGAAAAATATGTACATATATGTATACATATATATATATATATATATAAAAAAATTGTAAATGCTTGAGATCCAATGGAAGAAATTAGTATTGTTTTCTCCTGAGATACACAGCTGTTGTTTATACAAAGCAGAGTAATACCAGTTTCTTAATCATGAACTGCAGTTACAATATTGAGAAAGAACATAAGTTGTATTCCTTGTTTAAAACATTCCCTTTCAAGCATTGCAGTAGTTCCATTACTTTCATATTGAACTTTTTGAGTTGGACTGATACAAAGACACGATATTATGGTTTATGTTTTCAGGGTCCAGAAAGAGGCAGAAATTTTTTTCTACTGGTAATAAATCCAAAATAAGCTTTCAATTGTACTAAAATAGAATGAAATCTTAATTATTATTTTTTAAGCATCAAATTGTAACCTTTATTTAATTAACAGTCCAGTAAAAATAAATTAATCCCCTTTTTTAAAATGTGAAAGTGTAGCTGACTGCAAACTAACAGTTCAGTTGTTCTACACCTTTTCCACCTGCAAGACACTAGCATAGGTAACTATTTAGTACGTATTTTGCATACCTCCGTGCTGGCTGTGATGCTATGTTCAAAGTTGTACATATGTAGAAGCTGGATGGCTAGAACAAGAAAACTGTACTCGAGCCAGATTTTTTTACTGCATATGAAACCAAATATGTAGGGAAATTTTCAGAAAAGTCAGTAGAGATTGGAATACAAAGGCAGTAAGCATTCTCAGACTTAAGCTGAGAAAAATGTGAAGGAAAAATACAAGAGAAGATAATAAGTCCATAGAGGCAAAACAAAATGCAGATATTAGCCTATGAGAAGGTTGGAAATTACTATGTTAATAATATAGAGTGCCACATTTCTAAGTTCCCCTCCCATGGTAGTAGTGGGGATGTAGGCATGCAGGTCAGGTCTCTGGCAGAGAACAAGTCTCAGGAACTAGCAATCTTCTCTGTCACTCTTCTCTAAACACTATTGTTCATCTCAACCACAATGGCACTAAACTACATGCTGCTGGCATTTAAAATACAAAGATTATCAAAAGATCTTAAGTTAAAGACTGTAAAAGATTGACAAGTGCAAAAGCACACATCATTCAGAATTCATTCCTCCAGGCATTCAATCTTGAAAAAATAAAATTAAAAAAAAAAAAAAAAACTATAAAAAGAATGAGCTGTAAGTTGACGATATGAAGACAGGAAATAGCATGGAGGCATGGATAAGCAATACAAATGAAGCCCAAATTACAAAGGGGCATACAAGAGCAAGATCATGAGGAAGTGCGTAAGTATTTCTGTATAAATCATAGAGGTCTAGATTTAGAACACTCGGGGCATTTTTAAAATGAGGGTCTCAGACTCCTTGTAAACAAGTAGAGAAAGTGGCTTGATACAAGGAAAGGGGCTAGGGAGTTTTCTGTGTGAATGCAGACATGGGAAGAAATGCCTATGCACAATGTGACTGGAACCAAGGATCTTGAACAGCTCAAAAACCATGAGAAAGCTGGTTGTTTCCTTCTGGAACTCAGCAGATGGTAAGTCTGTATCAAAGTAAAAAGATAGGGGTGTGCTGCATTTTATAGGACATGGATTTTTTTGACTTACAGTTTCAGGTCAGATTCTTTTGCTCTTTCTCATGGTATCATCTTAAGGGAGATAGAGAACTAGTATACTTATGTATGCAAATCTGCCACATCAGGACACAGTCAATTTATATTCAAAATCTAGTTTTGAGCATTAGTGTGTAGCATGCTAGTAGAATAACAGGAAAAAAAAAAGACATAAGATATTGATGGACTTGAATCTCCCACCTATTGCAGTCTGTGACTGGTTGAAAGGGTTTCAGTATCTCCTGTACTGGAATCAATTTGAGCTTGAAAAACAGTGGTTGCATGGAGGTTGCACCCTGTCATCCGAATAGAAAGCTGTGGCCTTGTCATCCTTCTGCTTGTCGTTGTCATCAAGCGTCTTTGGAACTTGGTGGGAGGAAAGTAAGCATGAGTACACTGCAATGTTGGGATAAATTGTACTGTAACAAGGAAGTAGTATGTGAAAGGGAGAGCAGCACTATAAAGCAAGGAAAGTATAAAAGCAGGCAAAGAAGTCTAGTGTGTCATTGAATCTTTGTATCTTGAAATTCCTTGCTCAAGTAGGAAGAAGACAACAGGAAGGTGTGCTTCTGGCCATCCTAGTAGGATGAGGATCGACTACTAAGTGTCAACAGAGATCGAACATTGTGCAGGCAGAAAGCACTATAATGATGGCTTCTAACACTCTCTGCAGATTAAGTCACAAATGATACACAGACTGGTTTTAGATGCTGTGAATTGGCACTTTGTGGAATCCACTAAAGCTTTTGCTTTAGCTTTGAGTTGCATTTCAACTCCTTCAAGGTGTTTGTTCCCATCAAAAAGGAAGCTTTCTGTAATGGTGACAGTAATTTATTTAAGCTGTCATTGTTATCAGGATCATTTTGTATATTCCCCAAATATATTTCTATTCTCTCAAAAGTGTTTTAGTTTGGAGAATCACTTGCTTATAAATGTGGGAAAGGCAAAGACAGGCAAAAACAGGCAAAAGTTACAAGCCCTAGTTGGGTAGGGAGGGGATGGACTAAATGACTTCTGATGGCTGACTGCAGTCTGCTTCTCTATTTGTTCCCCAAGGTAAAGCAGCTGAAACTCAAGAACTGATGGTTGTACATGCTAAGTACAGTACATCTTTTACACTTTCCATAGTTATATTGACAGTGATAGTAAAGAAACTTGATTGTGCACACCTTCAGGGTGGTGAGCAGGGTAAACTGTGTGTATTTCTGATTTGCACATTTGAACATAAAGACTTCTAGAGAAATGTATACCCTATATGATATATGTATGTCCACAGAATCTTTGAAGAAATAGGTAAATCTTTTGGTTACCCTCCCGTCCTTCAACTAGAGATGCCTGTATATAGGGTAAGCTTTAAGTGACTGCGGTGCTAAGTCAGGCTTGTCATACAGCTCTTTGTGAAAAGGTTGAACTTTGATGGTTAAAGCCATCAAATCCAAATACAAATATGTTCCCCTGCTTCTCATAGAATACTCAGGCTAAAAAATATAAATATTTGGCTTTTTTTTTTTTCTAGCTCTGACACTAAGAGTACTTTATCACAAACACAGCTCCTAACAAGCATATTGGATTTAGTACTTTAAGAGGGTCTTTATTACTGGGGGACATTTTCTGGTATTGATTCATTTACCTTTTATAGGCTTCTAACGAATCTTTGCCATATGTGTTAATTATGTAATAAATCTGATATTCAAATCAAGTAGTCTCCTCTCTTGTGCTACTCCTTAATATGCGAAAAATAAGGAGGAGCCACAAAAAGTTTGTTACGCTTCTAAGTACATCCACAGCAGTATGGGGTTCTCTGTGCTGACTTTTCAGTGTAAGCTGTGGGTGGCTGTGACCATATCTTTGTGTTTTATGCCTTCCTTGAACAGGCTTGTTTTTAACATACCTCTTAGCAGCTAAGTGTCAGCTGTTGAGTATAAGACATTTCACAGACAAGATTTTGTTTGGCTGTGTAATGGAACCAAGTAATGTGGCTGTGGAAATAATAAAGTTAAATGTATGCTTTTAAAACCAGAGGTAACAGGGTAACAGTTATTTGATGCTGATTGCAATTGCTGTAGGAAAACACATTACTTCTGGGATATTTTTCAGTTATTTTTTCTAATATACATATACACTTAGGAAGTCACAGACACCATTCTGAAATGTGGTGTGACATTATCAGCCAAATATTAGGAAAATTAAGATGCTAATAAGCAACGTAGCATTAGGAAGAGGGGACTGGTCAGGTCTTATCTTCATTATGCCTCTGGGTCGTTTTATGTCCTTGACTAGACATATAGTCTCATTCCTTTAAATGCAAAACTAAGGCAGCAAAATGTACTTACCAGAGGGATATAGAAATACAATCACTTGAAAGACTTTTAAAGCTGAAGAATGGGAACAGCTTTAGTACCATTTAAGCTAAAGTGTCATTCTACTGCAATCCTTTGGCTGAAGAAAGGAAAAACATTTTTCTCTTTTAAAGAGGGGGAGGGTGGGAAGGGAAGAAAGAGCAATTCTACTTTCTGAGTCGAGTTGGTTGGCAAATTATAAAACAAAAGCAATTAGGTGCACTTTTGAACAATAGTGTACAATATGTGTATATATATAGCTATATATATATACATGCTATATATATATTCCTAGATGCTCCCATGAGCCGCTACTAAAGAACAAAAATAGTGCTTCTGTCCCATATTAGCAGATTCGGTATTAAATGGATAGAAATACTAAATAAATGCAGTCTAAAGTGTTTATATTTTCTTGTTTTTATGCTTATGCACCCCTCTTTGTAATTTTTAAAGACTTATAATGCCCGACATGACAAAGAACTGCTTATGATACAATTATCAGAGCAGTAGCTTCATCAGTGGTGTGAAACTGAGTAACAGTTTTGGTTATAAGGCCTGTTTCTGTTCTCAGGTTTTGCGGCAGATATATATTGGCTTCGTTGTATTTCAAACATAAAAATACAGATAATTGGTAGGTAATGGGGGAAATGAAATAAGAAGGAAATAATACATAGAGCAGCTATTGTAATAGTTGTATTAGTGCTGTTGTACTGCTGAGTCCTTGAACCACAAAGCTGATTTTATATATTGACTTTGAATTGCCACATAACGTTTTTTATGCTTTCTGACTCATGGAAAAGAGGGTAGCATGAACAGGTGTGATATGGGAAGGTATCCAGGTGGCTGTTCTTTCTTTTCAGTTAAGATAGGGAAGAACATTTAAAAACAAATAAATAATGCTCTGTTCTCCTGTTGTAGTCACAATAGAACACCTATGAAGCTGGATCATTATTCTTTCAACTGAAATAACACATCTGATCATAGGATGATAGAACTACTCCGTTTTGGCCTTTCACAGAGGGACCATCTCTGTCCCAAGCTGTGTAAGGAGTTTGTTGCCATTTTGGGTAGGAACAATGAAAGTTCATGTACGTATTTTTGACTCAGCTCTCCATAACTGTTAAGTACCCAAACTGCAGTAGGAATCAGGTAGGAGAACATCTCCATATAGATTTTCAACATGTTTTGAAGTTGGAACTAAACTATTTTGATACTTCAGAAGTAAAAGGATCATTGGATGGACAAATATGGTATTTATTTATATCACATTTTTGGTATTTATGGTATTTATATATATCACATACCATAGAAACTAATATTTTTTTTTTTATTTGGAGATCTGGAATACTGTGTGTCCTCTTAAAGAACCAGTTCTGGTGTTTGGATTTTTAAGAGAGACTTCCTTTGCACATGTGCGCACACACCATTTTCGCTTACTCCTTCTCTTGTCAATAAGCTTTTACCACATTAATCCGATAGTATTGAAGTTGCACTGTGAGAAATTGAAAGCTTATTTATCTTGCTCCAAGCAAAAATTTATTGACTCTTTGTAAACCAGTTCTCTGGCTGCTGACTCTGATTTGGAACTGAAGATATTTGTCACTGAAAATTAAAAATTTAATGTACGTGTTTCTTCAAAGGGCATATCAAACAGTGTTGCTTTCAGGAAGAAAAAAACACTGCTTTTGAATCTGGCATACCTTACTTTTCAAATCATGGCAGGGTATATAGTGGAGAGAGATTTTTTGCCTGATAATTATAATTGGAAAAATGCCCCCAACCCAGAGAAATCTAAAAATGGATATTTCTGAAACTTGGAACAGGTGGCTCATGGATCTCCTGCTGAACCTTGGATGTGTTGAGATTTGGGGTATTTCTTGTATGTGATGTGTTCCTTATCTATCATATACCCTGCTCTTTATAGTAGTCTGGCATTTTCTAATTCATGTGTTATCAGATGTCTATATTTCCTGTGATAGATCATGAAGACAGTGCTACCAAACCACAGTCTGAAGTTGCACCATAAACGTATGGCTTGCTGATGAGCCACATGTTGCAGTGCTCCTTGGAAGAATCTTCCTGCACTTACACTGTGTAGATTTTCTTGTCTTATGGGCACAGGCAAAATATACTTTTTTGTGTAAGTGCAGAAAAGCCTCATTGGTACCCTCTAGTAGAAACTTATTGCAAAATATAGTCTTAAATTGCTGAGGTGAGGGAAAGAGGTGATGTCTAGGTAAGGTAGCAAATGGATCTGTTATGGACTGACTTTTCTTTCACAGTCACACGATATCTCTGGTTACAGACATTAGCAAGATCCTAGATCATGCAAGCATTTCAGCAATCAGTTTATAATAACAGCAATAATAATAACAACAACCACAATTTTCCTTCTTTAAAACCAGGTTTGATTAATTCTGTATGAGAACAGCAGTTGTTATGTTTATGCTTAGGTGTCTTGCAGTTGCATCTGGAGGATCACTGAGGTTCTCTTGTGAAGTTTCAGAAGGAATTTTGGCAAACAGCATGATCATTGTGGTATAACTTTAATTTACTTCAGTCAGCCTTACAGATACAGAATGAGATATCTAAGTCTCAGGAATTGTAAGTAGCTGCAGAAATGTTGCCAAGATAATTTTTGTTGTATCCTAATTAAAACTATAATTAACAAATAAACATTTTGCTAATAACATGCTAACAATTTTTCTGAAAGGTAATATAATCAGAGACTTGATTCTTATTTTCGTGCCCTTCACAGTAGTGTTTCCATTGGCACAGAGTAAAAGACCTATACCTGTTTGGATTTATTTATTATTATTGTTATTAGATATTATTATGGTTAGAATCAGGACTGGAATTTCTCATAGAAATTTGGAAGTTATAGTTTCTTAGACATGGAGCAGTTACTGGATTTGTTTCTCTCTTGTTCTTTTCTTTTCTTTTCTTTTCTTTTCTTTTCTTTTCTTTTCTTTTCTTTTCTTTTCTTTTCTTTTCTTTTCTTTTCTTTTCTTTTCTTTTCTTTTCTTTTCTTTTCTTTTCTTTTCTTTTCTTTTCTTTTCTTTTCTTTTCTTTTCTTTTCTTTTCTTTTCTTTTCTTTTCTTTTTAGTAGTAGTAACTGTTTTATCTGCAGTGACTCTCTGCAGTTAGTATACATCCTTTGTATGTACTTTTGACGGAAATAGAGGACCTAAGAATCAGGCCTGTGTCTGGCCTGCACTTCAATAATAGTCAAGTATTTCACGGTAGCTCAGTCAACTGGGTCTGTGTCTGTACTGCCTCTTCTTTCAGTTGTACAGCTTGGTGGTCCTTAAAGGTATTGTCTTCCAACAAGATCCATTTGTGCAGCTACTGAAAACACAAATTGGTAAAATTGATTTTCTCATAATGCAGTATTACCTGTTTCTCACAGATTTTTAAAACTAAATAAGATGATTGTTCAATGGAGTTGCTTATAACTGTTTATTTTTAACATCTTGTACATTTTAAGCTGCTTTGTGATTCAGTGAATCACAAAGTGAATTGGAGCTCTGGGAGTATAAAGCAGAGTTATTAGATGTTTTGGCCTGTAGAAAATGTTTTCCAAACGCTTTGTTCACCCACAATGTACATGCCAGTGAAGGATTGTCTTGCTCTGGCTGCATGGAACTGTTTTCTTAATGAACAAAGTGACCTGGAGGAATTCGAAGAGGTGATGGAAGGACATATTTTGGCTGGGAAAGTCAGGGCTTCATGTTTAATTTAAAAAAAGCATTAAACTTTTCATGTTTAATTTAAAGAAACAGTAGAATGTTGGGATTTATAATCTTAATGATGCTGTGTCGGTGCTACATGGTGTTAGTGGCATGCTTGCTGTATGGACTGTGGATATGTAGAAACATTTTACTAAAAATGCCTTTCTTTTTGTTACTGAGGGGAAAAAAGCAGAAAACAGCTAAGACAGCAACAGCAAAAACAACACATTAGGCATGCACTACTAGTCTAGCTAATTCTGGGGGTGCTATTAGCAGACATTTAGGCAAATCTATTAACGTTTACCATCAGCACAAATGCAATTGCATTCCTACTTTTCATGTTTCTGGCAAAATATGCATGGCCATTCAAGGGAGGAAAAGGACATTGAAACCATTTGTTAGGTAGTACAGCTGAAGTGATAACAAATTATATGTTGGAAAACTCCTATTCAACTTTACAGTTAAGGTACAATATTTTAGGGGAAAACAAAACAAAACAAAACAAAAAACCAACTGTCATGGATTCTAACTGTTACAATTAAGCATGGAAGCTCAACATGTACCTTTTAGTCAAGGGTTCACACTTTTGAGTGGATTGTCCTTGTAAATTTACCTCCACTGCTATTGCAGTAGCTCCCTGCCTAAACAAAGAAAACAAATAATAATTCAGCTCCTTCTATTTTAAGAGATTCCTTTCAATTTGTATTTTATTGGTTAGCTTGTTCTTTGTGCTACCCAATTTGCTGCTTGGTGTTGGGAAGGAGAATGAGCCAAAGCAGAAGAGCTCCTGCGTGCTGCCAGATGCTGCGGGCCCTTCTGCCACCGCTCTCCGGGAGCTGAGCACGGCCCCCGCAGTGTTCAGTGCCCCTCTGGCCCTTTTGGTTCTCCACCTGTGTCAAGCATTAATGTGTGGAGAGAGGATTTCTGACAAAGCCTAAAGCCTAGCATTAATCCTTCTACGCTGAGAGATGACAATTTCAGCTTCTACTCTTTTTTTCTGCCTCATGCTCAAAGGCTTAGGTTGGCCTTGTTTTCATCTCCGTTGTAGTGCTGTGTATCAGATTCCTGGAGTTAGGTCTGATGAAGTAGTCAAAGTTGGGGGGCGGGGGTTGTTGCATTGTCTTATGAACATTTTTTGTTATATGGTTATGCTGTTAGGATGTCAAAATTCTCTAACAGTAGAAAGCCCTGTAAGTCATGTGTTGTGGTTTTTTTTTTTTTTTTGACCAATTTTACAACTTTAATGCTTTTGATCTGTCATTTTCAACTTTCCCATGGTGCTTCACAAGTCTTTCCCATAGCCCCAGTGCCCCTCGTGTCCACCCTTCCTTCCTCAAGGCAAGTTGTGTAAGTGCAGATGAGTTCTGTAGTGTCTCTGGGATGTGCCACCCTCCTCCCTAGGCTTGGCCTTTTGATCCCATCTCCCACTGGAGGTAGGGGAATGAGGGAGCCAGGTGAGGAGAGAGGCACCACCAGCAGCCTACGGGTGTGCTGGCTCGAGCTGTGGGGCTGGGGGCACCACACACTCCATCAGGGGTGGGAGCAGCGTCACGGCTGCCCTACACCTCGCACCCACGCTTCTGCAGGCAGCACGGCCCAGCTGGGCCTGCGCTGCCCTGAGCCGCTCTGAGCCACAGGCCTGCACAGCTTCTAGGTGGAAGGTCTCTGACATTTTTTTTTCCATGAATAAATTGTATGGGTTCAGTTGCTTAATTCCTGAAGCAGTTGCTGTGTTTTATGCATGCATTTCATGAGATAATTTGTTTTCTTTCCACTGGGAAGTCAAGAGTCACATTTATATGGACCACATACTGCATTATGCTAACACATATTTCGTATTTAACGTGTACAGATTTAAGTGATTATTTATATAAAATGTGTGAGAAGAGATTCGTCCTCTGCTCGTCTGTTGAGACTTAAATTCAAGACTCTGAATTTTCCCTCACGCAGCAGCTAATGATTTAATTTGTGTTGGTGGCAGCTTAAATCCTGGCACTGCTCAAATAGTGCGGACTGCTACAAGGAAGATACACAGCCATGAAATAAATCCCAGTTTGTTATTTAAAAATAAAAATTAAATTAAATTAAAAAAAAAGAAAAGAAAAGGAAAACAGAGAAGAACCCCCTATAAACACTTCATTTTCCAATCAATTATTAATCTTCTAAAGTGACCTGCTTAAATGTAAAAGAAGAGTAAATACAATAATCTTAGAGAACACTTAAATATCTTAATATCATGCTAAAAATTCAGATTTTGTCTGTAATACTAATGTTACCTCTGTGGATTTCAAAGGATTTTATACCTCTTTTACTGTACTTCAACATTATTTTTTTTATTTAATTTGACACACTGTGTGTCAAAGCAATAATGGTCTTCTGCTGAAGGCAACAGAATTTGCAGGTATTCCAGTTTCTAGCATCATGGCTGATGAAGTGCAAAGGCTTTTAAGTGATCATTATGAAAGTTTCCCTGGAAGACACTCCTGCCCCCCCCATCCTTTCCCCCCTCGGCTCCAATTTGTTTGTTTGTTTGTTTTTTCCCCTGAGGCATAGTTCACATAGGAGCTGATTTTCTTCCTGAACATCACAATGTATTTCAGGTGTTATGCTTACAGCATCACAGAAACCGCAGAAGTTGCAGCCCATCTTAGAGCATAGCACTCAAGTGATTGCTGTTTTGAAAATCTTTGAAAGAGCAAGAAAAGACATTAGGGGAAAATACTAATTATCACGAGAGCACAGTATGTGCAGTCCTGCTTGTGCTGCTGCATCATGGTGCCCAGTTAAACCTCTGCGTGGAGGTTAATTGTGGACAGAGGGAGCAACAACTTGAATTATCACAATGTCATAACAGCTTTCAACTGCCTACCTGAACCTGCTTGTTGTCTATACTACGTTTAAAAAATGTTAAAACGGTCATTTTCCTGTATTAGAAATTGGAATATAAAATTTCTTCTAATTTTAACTATATATAAAGTTTGTAATGTCAACTCAATTTTGTTGATTAGATAATTTGGGACCTAGGCTGATGCAAAGATGGTGTTGTTACTCAGAGTTGTAACTCTGAAGCCAAAAAAAACAAACTTTCTAGTAAACTCCCCAAGAGCTTGTTTGACCACAGTTCTCAAGAAATTAGCTCGCCACGTTTGGGAAGATGGAACTGTCCTATTTGTGTGCATCAATGTGCTTGAAAGCAGACATTATAAAGTTGAATTTGTGGAGTACAGCACTGATCTCTACTAAGGCAGTTCCTTGGTGTACTGAAGGCAGGTTTGAGGTTTAACATAGCCAGTCATGCTTACCAATACAGCACTGAACAGGTGACCAGTGTCCCCATGTGTCCAGAGGGCAATATGTTGCTAAGCTGAAAGCTTTTCTCAGTTTATGCAATAGGTCACTTAGTGACATTTTGGAAACAGATAGGAGTATTCCTGTTTTCATTCTAGGTCTCCATTCTAAAAGCAACATAGTAACTGTAGGAAAAACAGATGTAGTAGTTCTAGTGCATTTTAAGTTCTTGCAGTGGACTCAGATACAGTGAGGAGCAAACTTTTAAATAACTATCAAGAAGCAAGAGTAATAGGCTCATGCAGAAAGGGCATCCCTTGGGTGGCAGAAAAGCTGTGAATGCTCCCGAAAGCATCGCAAATGTTCACCCTTTTGTATAGGTCCTTAAATTAGGGTGTTGTATTGTTAGAGGTGGTTCAAGCTGATGAAAGAAACTGTGCTTTACCTTAAATCACGCAGTCTAAACTGTGCCTTATTTTATCAAAGTAAATATTGTAATATATGAATAATAATGACGTTATTACTGGAATGATAAAGATGTAATTACTGACTTAGGATTTACTTCAGTGATGTGCCTGTAACATGGAACATAATGTCATTTTAATAATGAAGACTCTTTCCTGCCTGCTTTCTTTGAGCTAGCTGGTGTACAAAGTATGTGGTAGTCAGTGAAGATAAATGCACAAGGATACCTTCTATTAATACTGGGCAAAGAATGAAATGGGTACTATAAATATTTTCAGTCCTAATAATTTCTATAGGAAGGATATAGCAATTCATGCAGTTGTTGATTAGCTTGTTTTTTTTTTAAATGTTCTCAGGGGTATTGTTACTCTCAAGAAAATTGTAATCAGGTCTTTCAGTGGCAATATTGAATTTAGAAAGTAAGTAGTTACTGGTTACAGCGCGGCTTCGTTAGTATACAGGAAAATCACTCACTCTGTGGTGATTAACATCTATTCACATCTTGGAATGCATTATGGGCTCTAAATTATCATAGAAATTAATGCAATCTTCTTAAAGGGCTTAAAATATGGTAATAGATACAGCATACTAGCACCTGCAGCTCAAGGTACCAAAGTTATTAAAGTTGGATATAATTATATTTATTTTGCAAGCATCTAAGTGAGGAGGAAAATGAGAAACAAAGTTTAATAGAAATGAAAAAGGCACTCAAATTCTTTTATTAAATAAGTCTATTGGCATTTCTGATGCATATGAAACACTTTGTCAAGTCCATTTTGCAGTTCTAAAAGGGTGGCAGAAAGATGACACTCCCTGCACTGACTTCACAGGAGGGAATGCAGATGACTGGGTTTCTCGATTTACACCAGTGAGTTGGGAGACAAGTCTGGTGCACAAGCCAAATTTTGCAAGGCTGCTTCTTACCCATTTGCTGTGCTTGTGTCTTTTTTAAGGGTCGGTCACAGACTAATTCTCTAGTAGTCTAACAGAACAGTGAGTGTGAAAAATAAACTGTGGCAGCTGTTCTCAGCTCAGTAGCAGTGCACGGTAGTGACCACAGAGAACATAAGGAGAGATGTGTTGGAGAGGTCCTAATGCACGAGATGAAAGACAGAGGACCCAGAAGTATTTCTATAGTCCTTGATCCAGAGGATTACTGCAGTGTTTGGAACTAGGTGGGAAAGGTAAATGCTGCTCTTTTGAATAGAAGATATTCACATGACACACAACAGTTATTAATACTGAATTGTGCATGGACTTACACTCTTCTTTAGAACAACATGTGAGAAACAAAGTGCAAACTTGATGAATTTATTGTGGCCATTTTCGGGTTTACACCTGTTCAAGTGGGGTTAGACCTGTGCAATTTTGGGTTTACACATGTGAAAGTGTCGTGCAGAAATAGATTACTAGAGAGGAAAGTAGCAGTACCTGCAAGTCAGAATTGGGGTGGGTTGGAGGAGACCTTTGAAGATCATCTGGTAAGCAGGTAAAATTAACTTGTAGGTGACGTTCTGCAGTACTTTGCTGATTTAGAGATGGCATGCATGGATAAACAAGTAATTGACCTAAACTTGACTTCAGCTTCCATTCTTCAAGCAAATTAATGGAGCTAGCCAAGAAATAAAAGTGCTATTTTATGAAAGGTTAAGACTATATCGCAAGTGTAAAAAAAAAAAAAAAAAAAAAAGTTGGATATCTTCGGCATTATAAATAGATATTTCCTTTTTATTGAGACTTTTTAGTGAATGAATCCCTGCCTGTCTTTACAATAACAAGAACACATGCTGACATTTGATATGAGTGTTCGTTGCGCATAAAGTGAAGCGTGTACAGCACACTAAGTGCAGAGTTGGAATGCCAGGAGAGATTTACAGATAACAGAAATTAGCAGAAAATGCTTCTTATTATCAGTACAGAAAAGATGTATTTTAAATGACAGCCAGATGCCTGTTTACTAGGATTATAATGTTAATGATAGTATTCTGTTCACAGTTCTGCATGCATAGCTACTGAGGTCACTGGGAACCACCCTGATCCCCTTCTCCCCCCCCCCTTTTTTTTTTGATTTTTAAGTAAAATGATGGCTACTGCTCACAGTGCTGAACAATATGAAGGGACATAAAAATGGTTGCTATTTCAAGTTTGTGGGTTTTTTTGTTTGTTTGTTTTTACTCTTAGACCAGGTACAGGAAAGAAGAATCTTGCAGATGAAAAGATTTTCATTTATCAGTACTTTTTTTTTTTTCAATTTTCACAACAGTTCCATTATCACTAGAGGCTTTTAAGTGTCCGCCTGTATCATATGTTGATCTTAATGAGACAGAACTAGGCTTCACTGCATAGGAATGAATTCAAAATATTTTTCTTGGAGTGAAGTTTAAATGAAAATTTCATCCCTATGTAGGTGTCCTTGTTTGCCTGCAACACTTGAGATTTACTTTAGCTTGAAGGGATAGAAGAAATAAAACACACACACACACACACAAAAGAAACAAGCATTGCACAGAAATGGAAGTCAATAAACAGTGTAATTCTTAATTCATTCAGAAATGGGAGTAATGGTTTTGTAAAGTGAAATGACCAAATCCAATAACTAACATTTTGTCAGGGCAATAATAACGGTATTTGTATCTGTTTTAATTGGCTTTAACCTTTCCCATCATGTGCGAACTATTAAAAAATTGAAGAGGAAAGTATTTAGTGAGACAGATTTATGTTAGCTCATGGTTTGCACCATTTTAATGAGGTCAAAGCAATAAAGAATCTCAGCAGATCCTGAGGTCTGGATGATGAATGACTGTCTTCTTCTGCTGATACGTGGTGTTGTGCTCAAGTTTGAGATGCTGTTGCAATATGAAATACAAATTTCTAGAGCTGGGAAGTAGTCTTAAATGATTTTTCTCAGGAATATGCATGCAAATGTATTTAAATAAAAGTGAAATAACTTTTGCTTCCTGGTAGGGGAAAGATTGAAGTTGTTGGATTAGAGAAAAAGTTTTTAAGGTGTGTTTAACATAGAAAAAATTAACACATGCACAAGTGTGTGGATGTGTGTGGGGGTTTACAGCAGTGTGTTCAGAAAATTGATCAGTTATCATAACTAGTAAAGTTATGATGATAATTTAGTAGTTAATGTGCAGTTTTCCTAATGCAAGGTTGTACGTGTGATGGATAAGAAAGTGGAATTTTTACTGGAAGAGTATGTAGCAATTATTGCCCATTGATCTTCCATTAGTGGCTTTATTGATTAAAGATTATTTTATTCGATTTAATTGAAATATATATATTGCATCAAGCTTATTTTGGGCCTTATTTTCTCCATGTATTTTTCTTGTTCATTTTATTCCCAGGAAAAATACCTGAAGTATAGGTTTGGAAGTGGACAAGCAGTGAAACCCTTGCGTCAAACTATAATATGCATTAAAGTTTATTTAGCAAGGTGCACTATCTAAAAATAGAATTGGTCAAGTTATGCATGGTTGCTGACCAGTTTCATATGGGAAACTGAATCTGCCAAAGGAAGCAGTGTAGGTCCCCTCACACTTTGGAGCGCTGCAAGATGGAACTCCCGAGCACTTGCCTTCCTTTCACTGACAATATCCTCACCTACTGCTCCCAAGGAAAACAAACAAAAAACACTATAAAAATAAAATGGGTATTACTTTCTGTGACAAAGAACTACACTGTTGGTCTAAAAGTTTTATTAACAGCTCATATTTTTATGATACTTCTAAAATAGTGGATTATGAATGATTGAAAATACCCTCCAGCTTAATTGAGAACCATTACGCCTGGTAATTGCCAGAGATTTCTGCAAACAGCCGTTGTTCTCTGGCCTATTAACATAATTTGAATTTTTTATTGCACTTCATAATTATCTGTTGGAGTTAACAAACAGGCCCATTTGCTGAAGTGTTTAAGAACAAAACCCCAAATGGACTGCATCATGATATATTATTACTATTAACTGACCTTGCTGGAACAGATTTGTACATCAGTTTTTGATGGGGTCATGACTTCCTCTGATGGAAGAGGAGTGTGGATTTCTCGTTTTCATTGCAGTAAGTGTAGGTAAAACTGGATCTTTTAAAATTGTCTTTCACTCTTTCTTGCGTATCTATTCCATTTAGATCATGGTAGCATTTTAATGCGATCCCTGTGATAGCTGGAAAGAAGCACTAATTCTGCCTTGTGTAGTGAACAGATGAAATGTGTTAAATACCTAAGTTAGCAAAGACAAGGAACTTGACTTCTGCTTAGATTTTAAGGTTTTCAGATTGACTCCTTTTCAGTTCTGATTTGTAGAGAAAACAGGTTCCCTATCTGTCATTTTTCATGTACTGCAATAAATATTAATGGTCCCTCATGAGTTCTGCATGACCTATATAAACGTATACATTTTATATTTCAATATCAGTTCATGCATTTACTAAAATCGCATATTCTAGTGTTGATTTCTTACTGCCTAAGTTGATGTTTCTGGAAGAATTGTTTTTAAATGGCACACATTTCGTTATGGCTTTTGTTTAATACTTTTCTCTGACAACACCTTTCATTTGATGTTACTGCAGAATGCTGCACCCCCTCTTAGTGCTCCTTGCTTTCCTGTAACACATCTCGTGTTGTTTGTTCTGCATGTCGTCTTTCATTGTAAAATGGAGTGACTAAGATAAACATGTTGGATGCGGTTTGCCATTCTTCTTGGTAATGATTGCGGATCAAGGCATGAAGATGAAGGCAGCTCAGCAGGCTGAGGATGTGGCCGCAGGCTGGTATGTGGCACTTGGCTGGACTTGCTGGGAAGGTTCCCTCTGGTGTCTGCTCGGCAGACTGGCAACTGGTCCTTGATCTTCTGAGTAAATACAAACAGCCCCACAAAGATTATATGAGTATCTTCAGGAAAACAGTGACATTGATTTGTCAATATTAACTATAGGCAAGGGTATGTTAGTGGTGAGGGAGTATTTTCCTGCCTCACAAATGTATCTGCAGTTTATATAATGCTTTTACGCTGGGTTGCGATTCTTCATAACTCTGGAGAAGCTCGGGAAGAGGTTGCACTGCCGCTCTAAACTAATTCGTAAAGTGCAGCGGCTGCTGCTTAATGTGCTTTTGTGCCTGTGAGGAAGATGTATATATAATGCAAACAGCAGCAGTTAGCTGTCTTTTCTGACACAGGTTTTATCCTTTCAAACTGAAATTCATTGTCTTATTACTATTATTTTTCCCAGCACATGATCACATACAGCATACTGTCATTTGTAATAGGAAAACCTCCAGTGACAGCAAAATCTCCTAGTTGTTCCTATTTCTGTCATTCTTCTTTGTAGAAATTGTTTTAAACAGGTTTTTCTTCCTCGAGCGTTTAGACCTTGAGCCTTCAGGTAATCTTCTCAATTAGTCCCTGGGGCTGTAGAGAGACAGGAAAGTGCAATTCCCTTAACAGCAGCTAAAATTACAGGTTCAGGTTAAAATTAAGGTACAGGCTTTAAACAATCTGGTATTAGGGGAAAAAAGAAAGAGGATAAAAGAAAAGAAAGAAAGAGAATAGGAAGAGATTGAAATCCTGGCCATCTGGCTTAAAGTAAGGAGAGTGAAATCTGTGATCGACTTTTCAAGGACAATTATAAGTAACTCTTCGTTTGTAACACTCCGGCAGGTGATGGCTCATGCTCTGTGTGCTGTTTCTGTGTCTGTCCCCTCTGTCTGTCTGACTTCCTCGGCACTGCCCAGGATTCCTCCCGTTACTGTGGTCAGACTTTGTAGGGCACAAAGGGGAAGTCTGAGGAGATTTGGGGGAGAGAGGACAGAACAATGGAGATGGGCAGAAAAGGAGCAGTCCTGTAAGTGTTTGCCTTGGGCCATTTGCTTATTTAATGCATTTAGCTATCAAATAATTTCACCCGTCATCTATTGCTTCTTTCTGTGGCAGAAACGTTTTACATTTCCCTTTACATTCATAATTAGAAAGCGTATACCAGAAAATTGGTACATCTATTAGGAAAAAAAAAAGTTAGTGATGAAAAGATAAGCTTTGCGATGAGCAAAGGGAAATGATTTGTAAGCAGGCGTGTTTTATTTGTTGTGTTTGTTTTAACTTTGTAGGAAACACCTTCCCGGTGAACGCGCAGAGCCAGCCGTAAGCCCACCTTCCAGGCAGGGCGAGTGCCTGGGGCAGGCTGCAGGCCCGTGGCAGCAGCAAGCTTGGCGTGTGCCACGCAGGCCTCGGCCTGCATCCGCCTTTCAGTAGGCCCAGAGCTCTCTGAGGATTAAAATGACATTTTTTTGCTTCAGGGATGTTTTAGTTATGCGAGGTGGAGTGGATGGAGAACGTCTTAATATGTAAATGTTCTGCTGTCACTGAAACTACTGAAATAAATATTATACGTGTGATTCTGTGATTCTTCATGTATGTTTGTTTGTTTGTTTTAAGGCTAGGCAAGACTTGTCATTAGTTAAACCTGAACCAGGAGTGTGGAGTTCTTGTACTGTCTGTATGATAATTTTTGTTGTGGGCTGCCAGCTATTGTCAGTGAAGCAAATATATCCTACTCACATGAATCAGGCTAACTGGTTTTGCTTTGTAGACAATACTTCTTGATACCTGTATCTTGCTTTTTTTCTTTTTTTTTTCTTCCCCTTAGATAAATCAGTATAAAGTAAAACATATTTCTTCCTCCTTGTGAGTCATTAGAAGTTTATTGGGAAAATATCTCAAAGGACAATTCTTAGGGTTAATATATCACCTGTCCTAATGTGTGGGTATGCGTGTGCCTGTATCCACGTGTGTTTATATAATGTCAACATCTATGGTATACACTTCTCTTTCAAACACTATATGGATTTTTTTTTCTATCCCTTGCAGCAGCATAAGGGAAAATCTGTAAAGTGGATCCTGCCTTAGCAGGGTTACCTGCAGTAACCCACAGGGGATGGTATGCAGCAAGGCTTCTTTTGTGTTTTGAGACTTATGTTCTGCTTGTCAGCTTGATTTCTCTCCCAAGCATTTAACATTTATTCTCTTAGAATTAAACTAGTACGTATTTTGTTGACAAGGTAGTGAAAGACAACCCATTTTAATTTTATTGTGCATTGTGCTGACCAAAAATATCGCTGAGAAGATTTTTATTTTTTTATATAATTTTATTTTTTTTATTTTAAATACCCTACAGGATAGGACCAGTGATTTAATACACCATATAATATGCATTCTATATTTTTTGGTCAGTCCTTGACTCTGTTGTAGATGTGTTATGGATCTTATCATATGTGTTATGGATTAGGAAGATACTAAGTCTCATACTAAAGTGCTAGCAAATGAGCAGGGACATTCCCATCATGAAATTTTAAGAGGTGTTAACTACAGGCACGTTTCAGATTTTTAAGTCAGTTATCTTTTAATATTCTAAGCTCTTTTTATACTTCTATGATACATGTATCTGTAAATTGTCAACCAGAGAAGAAATTCTTGTTTGTTTGTTTGTTTTCTGGTTTTGTGGTTTGTTTGTTTTTTGTCTCTTTTAGAACTCATTTGTTTTCTAATATATATGCTATTGAGTTTTGGGGAGAGAAATAATGAGGGAGGGGTGCCTGACACCCTTAAATCATTTAAAATTAAAGAGGAGGGAGGAATGGATAGTTGTTTAATCATTACATTAACATCTGAAGACTAGCTCCTTATCTCCTTGTTATTAAAGGAGTGTCCTCTGTTTTTCTTACTAGTTTTTTACTTATGGGATCTCAGGGATTGACCTGACTTGCATTTTCTTGCGTTGCGGTTGTATGTCATTAAATTTAGTGTATTTGGAAGAAATAAATAACAGATTAAACTGAATAAGTTGAGGGTGTCACTCTATATAGTTTTAGCACATAAATGCTTGCATCAGGTCTCCAGTTACTGTGCTATGTAAGAAGACTGTGGTGTTATGCTCCGTTATCATGAATGGTCTCAGGGTGAATTATGCAATTCATAGTGAACCTAAAAACTGGAATAGGATTACGCACAGCAGGAAAGTTATGCAGTTATTGTTTGCAAAACCAGGTCTTACTATGCAGAAACAAGTCAAAGGGAGCAACAGTTCTTAAAACTTTTAAAAAATATAAATCGGTGTTATATGGAATAAGTGCATGAGTTGTTTCACTTGTATTCAGCTACGCTCTATACTGCAAAGGTTCTTCCTGCCCACTTTCGCGCTCTCACCACGTATGGGTGATGCTATAGCAGTGCTGAAGGTAGGTGTGATGTGACCTGGGGTTTCCATTGTGTTGTCTGGATGTAAGTGGGAAGATGTCAGTGTATTTAACATAACATAATGCCCAATTGGTAGTTGGGAGAATTGATCTCCTTCATACATTTTTGAGATTATTTTTTTTTAATTGGGGGGAGTGAGGGAAGGAGGGGAGGCATGACTTGAAGCCAGAGTACAAAAGAAATAATCCCAAACTGCTTAAGTACCTTTTAATGTTCTCTGACTCCTTTGATAGACTGAATTTTTGACAGTGGAAGTGCATACAGTTATATTCACTTCATCTTCCCTGACTGCTTTCTCCCTAAGCCTTCAGCTGAGTTTAGTTATGACTTATAACTTCAGCATGGCATTTGGGAAAAACAGAAAAAGTAGTATAAATGTAAATGTGAAAAGCTACAGCTCATTCTGTTTTTGAAATTGTTGGTGTGAAAAGATCTCAACAGTGTTTTATTTAAACAAGGTCTGCTTCAACCTTGATTGACTTGCAGTAAATTGCCTGGTACGAGAGGCAAAAGGAAGTGGATAGAAAAATGGCAATCAGCACCAAATGTTTCACATATTGATTGACAAGCACCAGAGATGTGCTGGAGTAAGATAAATTGGCTAACAGAGCCCATCTTGACAGCTCCTGAGATGGGAAAATTGTTCCTGTTAATTTGCTGCTGGGACCTTGTCATTTATGGGGATATATATTTGAGTGCCTTCTAATGGTGTAAACAAACTTTGGATTCTGAAGTAGCATATTTCAGCTTCAGTTGCTTTAATTCTTCTCTGTCCATGTATTTCTGAGCTGTAGTTATAAAGTGCTTTAAGATCGAAAAGATGAGAGAAACTGTCATTATTTTAAAGATACAGTTCATGCTGAAATACAGAATAGCACATCCAGGCTATTCTGCAGTCTGGTTGATTTTAGTAGGACTTTTCTTTACTGATAAGTACAGAACAGAGCCTTGCATTTGTTTTGAAGGGAAGAACATGTATCCCGATTTTTATTCATTTATTTTGGCAAATTTAATTGTAACTATAATTAAAATATTTCCTACCTTTTTAATGTATCTAATTTTGTGCTTGCAAATGCCTTTTAATAAGGTTATAGGTTTTCTTAGTACTGCAGAGTAAAGCTCCCTTTCCCATGGAGTAGTCTTTCATCTCTGCGATTTCCTTTCATTAAAAGGAAATTTTATCTTTTTAATTTCCTGTACTGCTCTCCCAGTGTGCCAGTAATTGTGGCGGTACAAACCAGCGCTAAAACAGTCAATGGTCTGATAGCTGTTGTGTTGGAATCTGCCACTCTGAAAGATATTATTTGAAATTAACCTTCTCATGTACAAAATCAACGTTTTTCAGCTTTTCTGTGAGATATGTGCAGATTCCAGTGTTTATTTAAGGTGTGGCCCACAAACAGTAAATTGTGTTTTCCTTTCCTTCATAATTTATATTCCTTTTCTTTATTTGCTTCTACTTCTCAGACTCTAAACTGGAAATTAACTTTTCAGAAAGGGAAACATTTGAAACCTTATTCAATGGGGGAGGGAGGGGAAACAAATTTTTATCTGCACTTAAATTGCTCATTTGCAAGTGGCTTGGTAGTTTTGTCCATAATCCTATATTTGGACGCTTTTTGTGTTCTCTGTCTTCTTCAGGGAGTAGTCAGCTTTACTGGAACACATCAGAGAGGTTTTTAAAGGGGCTAAATAGGCCTTGCTCCATATTAGTGACGGTATTTCATTTCCCCCTTTGATTTTTAGCTGCAGTTTAGCTCCAAGCTGAATTTCCAGATCTGAGCGCAATGGACCGTTCGGAATTGACTGAACAGCAGCAGCCCAGTATTCAAGTCAGTAAAAGACTTCTGCTGGGGGAGCTTCTCTCCGTGAAAAAGTTTTCTAGGACTCTTGGGTGAAATCCTGGCTGTGCTGAAGGCAAAAATACAATTTATATTGACTTAAATGGAGCTGAGATTTCACTGAGGCTTGCTATTAAGTTGCGGTATGTTCGCTCTTGAAGCAGGATCTCTTAGAGGCTGATAGCTTCCTCTAAAGGCACGCTTGTGTTCAGTGTAAAATATCATAACATTTGTAGAATCCAGTAAATGTTTAAGAAAAAAAGATGTTAATCTGCCTGATGATACAGTAAGACACGAGGAAGGTAAATGCTTAAGCACTTTTGTGTTCTGGAAAATTCCACCCATGGCTCAGGTAGCTGTAAAGTCAAGCCTTAGTTTCCTTGTACACCCAAAACTTCCTCTAGTGTCAATATGGGCTGTGTAAGAAAGGCAAGGATCTTAAGAGAGAAGAAACCAGACAAAGCAAGAAAACAATAAGCACCAAGATAATATCATGTAAATATAAGTATCAGCATCAAGAGGAATGGAAGAATTATTCCTGTTGTAGTTATATTTCTCTTAGTGCACCTTAGTGTCTCCCAGCACTAAAATACAAACATCTCCAGAGTGTATCGCAGCAGATGTTTAGCACTAATTCAGGAGTGCTTTCCACACGAGTTTAGGAACTGAAGAGGAATGCCAGATGCAATCTGTAGGTGTAACTAAGAAAAGAAGACTTGAAAAAACAAAAGCTGAATTAGCCACAATATAGCACTGGCACTGCACTAGATGATGCAGCAGATTTAGAGCATATTGTTTATCTTCCTTAGCCTTTTCCATACTACTGATCCTATGAAGCCTTGTGTTCATTTTACATTTGTTCATTAGAAATTAAAGCTGCTTTTTCAGCAGGTTGCAAAGAGTTAACACATATTATCTGATTACTATCCCAAACCCATGTGTTAGTAGTAGCTGTATATGACTTTCACAGACTTTGAATAATTACAGGTCTGAGTTTTCTCATGTTTGTTCAAGATCGTGTTATTTTTCCCATCTAGTAGTATTTTTCCCATCCAGGCACCTGAATCACTAATTGTTGAAAGGTTCTTGGAAATTAATTTCTCTAATAGAAATAAAGCCAACATCATTCATTATATCATCATGTGTGGAGACGGCATGAGTGGATGTTCAACACTGTTTAGAATTTGAATAAAAAAGATAAAGGTAAATAGGAGTTGTTTTGATAGTTGAAACAAGTTTTTATCACATCACAGTTTAAACTCTCTGTCGCTAGAATAAAGATTGAATAAACTATTTGTACATTCATGTGAGGAGGTAGATGTCATATGGTGCCTGGTAATTACCTACCTTGGGCATAATTACAGTCCTTTCGTTAGTGGAATTCCCTGTCATGAATGCTTTGCTCCGTATGAGTTAAGAAGGATAATAGGAAAATGTATTTCTTCCTAGTTTTTAAAAGCTGCACATACTATTAAGTGGCTAAAGATGGAGAGTCAGTCTCGTGTGATGGTGGCTGTAAATCTTCAGGTCAGGTTCTTCCCAAAGCATGCCTAATTTTAGATTGTCCTTTTTGTCCCACAAAGAACAGGGAGTTGATGAGTTGTAATTTAATGTCAGTTATAGTTCATATGGTTAGTTCAGTAGAACCTTTGTTAGGGAAGTAAAGTTTAAGCAAGTTCATGTGATTTTCGTTCAAGTGGATTTGCCTGTTTCTTCTTGCTCTGATTTTCCTGGCTAAATCGGAGGTACAGTGAGATTAGAGAATATATTTTGACTTTATGAGTGATGGGAAAAAATCACTGAAACAAATTACTGTTTTCCAGCTATGAAAGTATCATTAAACATATGCCAAGTAATCAGCTTGCTAGTGTAATATGTTCAAGAAGGAAAAGAGTTTTCTAATCTTACTCACTGATGTTTTTCCCAAGACAGCAACAGCTTTTATAAAATGAGGATTATATCTTCTCATTACAGAATCTAATCTACCCAAAAGACATTGAACAGCTGCAAAACCCTGACATCTTCTAGTTGTAAATTGTTTTTATTATTTATCTTTGTTTAACTAAAAAGGAAAGAGGTATCAGATGATTTAACAAGACAAGAATTAAGTGACATTAGCTTTTGACAGCAGCAAATTATGCCTTTACATACTGAATTGGTTTAGATCGTTTTTAAGTCATGACTGTCTACTTATTTTTAATATCCAAATTCCATAAAACTGATATATTTTTTTAGATGGATTGCCTAGGAAAATTAATTTAGCTTTGACTTTATGCTAAAAGCCACAAGAGAAATGATTGATTTCCAAGTTAGTCTTACACTTCTGCATAGATTTGAGTAATGATAATAAATCATTACTAAAAGCAATCTCGCATTTATACAGTGACTTTCATATTCAAGAACTACAAATACACGGCGCTTTAGGAAATAGTAACCACATGGAGGGGAGATGGTTTAAGGAAGATAACAAAATCCACGTAAGCTTGTAGAATGCATCCATATTAAAAGGGGGGGAGAGAGAGGGAACAGCATTTGCTGAATCTTCTTTGTTCCTTTTCTAGCATCTACAATTCTTAAAATGTATTCCTGTGTGTGTGCAGTAAATGGTTCTACTTCAGAGGAGAAGGAAAACAAAACGTTCCCGTTGAATATGCTCAACATTGCACTTATTTCCTTTTTTTTTTTTTTTTTTTTATCTTTTTGTAGCACAAATTGTTGGCCATTTATTTTTATTTTTCTACCACAGACGATTTTTCTCATAAACAGTTCCTTGTCTTGTGGCAAAGTCTAACTAGAACTACAACTGTAAGCCAGAGAGATTTTATGCATTTCTTTCATAAAGAACCTAGGTTTATTTTGTTTTGTTTCAGGGCTTTTCTGACTATTCACCCTTTATGATAGGATTGCTTGGAAATGTAAAAAATATAAAATATAATGTGTACCCAAGAACAGTTAGCTTTGAGTTTTAGGATAAAACTATTCTTTTTTTTTTTCTTTTTTTTTAACGTCTAGAAAAATCCAAAGCAACATTCTACCTTCTTGACTATTAAAATGGTCTAAGTACATGGATAAAATAATGATTTCTATAGTCATGCTTTCTAAAGAAATGTGTTATTTTGCCTATTGAATATGAATTTAAGTGTCGTTTAAAACTGTTTTATGCAGTATCAGGTCCTCCTATGTCACTGTGCTTCATATTTTCAAGAGGGGGTAGAAATTTTGGCAGAGAACATGTTAATTGTGTTCAGTGGCCTTTTCTATAGGGCTTTGGCCCCCATGGAGGTGATTTTGCTTTTCATTATCTCTCACAATGGCTGTAGGAAGCCCGTGTGGGGCTGAGAGCAGAGATAGTTGCATTGCCTGCCTCAGGGAGGGTGCACATGTTGCTTGCGCTGAGCTTGGCCTCAGTATCACCTCTGGAGGTGCTGTGAAGGTAAATGCTCCCCCTCACCCTGAACACAGCAGGGGCACATGTTGGGCTGTGATGGAGCTGGGCCTCAGGAACACTGGTGCTTGGCTCCTGCTGCTCCTGGGACCTGCAGTGTGATCCTTCAGCTTCAGTGCTCCTTAAAATCGAAACCCCGCCAAATTTAATTAAAAAAGAGAGAGAGAAAGAGAAGAAGAAAGGTCTCAAGGCTTCAGGGGCATAAGCAGCAGAAGAAATGTGGCTCTAGGTAGCCCCAAGCAGGGAAGTGGGCGGTATCCAGCCCCCAACATATGCAGCCATAAGGCTGTAGTTGCAGACAGAGATATTTTTCCTTTGTTTTCACTCCATCACACTATTGCTCTGACTTCATACTTTTTTCTTTTTTTTTTCTGCATAGCAAAAGTTTAGAAGAAGGCATCTGGGGTACTGTTCAGTGGGAAATGGGAGGGATACCAAACCATAGAGCTGGCTTGTCTTTGCAGTTTCACTGTTAGATAAATGATGATGTGATGATATCTATTTCATCCTTAGTTGTCCCTACTGTCCTTTTTGATGCCAAGAAATGTCTGTAGGCATCAGTAAACAGGTCTGTGCAAGGATATGAGCCCCATGCTTTGGGAAGACCTTTTTTCTTTCTCCTTTGACTCCTGTGAAACAGACTCTGCAGACACTTTTCTTACCTTGACTGTGTTTGTTTGTTGCTTTCAGAGAGATAGGAGCTTCAGTACTTTTCTTCAGTGATAACTCTGTCATCCAAAATCTTGATTTACGTCTATCTTTTTCTGCAGTTTTTGAAGCTTGTTTGCCTTAGAGTAAAAATGCAACAGGAGTTTAGGCAAAAGGAAGCAACTTGATGCTGAAGAAAGCGCTCAAAAATTTATCAGATTTCTCTTCCAGTTTTTCATGTATACTTCACTTTGGACTACGATTTTTTTGTCTTATCAAGTTGAAGCCTGATAAAACAAGGGTTAACTGAGGTAGCTTCACAGATAAATCAGCACTGCTGCTTGCAGGGTGGGTGAACTGTTGGGCGGTGCCTGCCCTCTCCCCGAGCCTGCCGAGCTCTGAGAGCAGAGGACTTTCTCCCCTGCTTTGCCTGCTGGGTCTCCATGCTGGCCTGCAGAGCACTGAAGTACAAATTCCTTTTCAGCTACAAAAATAGATGCTGTTACTATACAGAAAATGGGCAATTTTTCCCGTTGCCAGTTAACTGTAGTCAATTCATCAAATACAAAATATTGATATTCCTTATGCCAGTTATGATGATATATATTTGATTTATTAAATGCGACTCTGCTTGAGAGTGCCCGGCCCATTGGGAAGACATGCTTTGCACAAATAGCTGAAGGACGTTTTTTTCATGCAAGAAAGCAATTATTCTGTGCAGGAACAGGAGAGTGCTGAATGCGCTATACCTCAGGAACGTTTCACCTCATCAGCTGCCTGCCTAATTTATAGTGCTTTGCACTGCAAAAACATGCTTCTTATGGTATCTAGCTGTTTCCTGACACATTTAGCAATGTTTCTCACTCTTTAAAGTGAACTAAACATTGCTGACAGTGTAAGGGCTTCAATTAGGCTGAGCTGGAAATGTAGTCAGAAATGTGGTGTGCTCTGTAGGTAGAGGGAGGTGTTTTACTCCTGGAAACAGGGTCCTGCTGAGTGCTTCTCATGGTGCTTCCACTCCGTGTTCTGGATGTCCTGTAGGAAGGGGGCTTCCTCAGAAGGAGAAGGGTCTTTGTTATGGATGTCCTAAGCCTTAAAGTGAGATTCATCTGATGGGAGAAGTTGGAGAATGTCATTGCAGATGTAGTAAACTTTGAGATCTGTATGTGGCACTTGGATTTTTTCTGATGACAAACTTTTGTATTGAAATGCCATTCCAATTAGGAGTGCGGAATGACAATATACAGATAGTGATCTTTACCCTGAGAAAATCAGTGGCAAAATGTCTATTAAACAAGTCTGAATTGGTCCTTTAGACCTCTTAGAATATTGCTCTTTTTTGGAAATTATGCATACCTCCTTAAGTGTGTGTGGGTAAAAGGATGTATGAATATATATATGTGTGTGTGTGCATATATATATATATATAATTATTGTTCCTATTATGTTGTTCTTAGGTAGTAATATTACAATTAACTGAAGGGGTTGCTTAAAGCATTTCAAGATGTGTTTTTGTAACGGGTGTTACACCATGCCCACTCATGTCAAAATTCTTAAATTTCAGTCATTTTTTGACATGTTTCCTGCCGTGCAGCGTAGTGGAATATAGAGGCCAGATTTTCACACACACATGGGTTTTATTCACCTGCAAAACTCCATGGGTCTTTTGAGAAAGGAGGAAGGAGTATGGAAAGCATATCTCAAAAATCCTTTAGAAACTGATAAGCAGTCTGGTTCTCTTCTTTGATTGTCTCATATGTATGTATAATAATGCTAGGAGTGATTGCAACCAGTCCTTTTTCCTTCCTGGTGATGAGTTGTGGTCTCTTAGGCTAACAGCAATGGCAGTATCTCTTTCCCAAATGTATCGTTGTGATTAAGATGAACAGAATTCTTCTTAACTGTCTTACAAATGTCTGGACTCCAGACAGTCTTCTCCGTAGCCCTGTTGCTGTGTTACACCACGGCCACGCATGGCAGGTTCCCACTAGTAAGCCTGTAACCCGTTCTGACCCTGTCACTTACCCAGCTACGGACTCCCTGGATGGAGATTGCCGTGCTTTTGGGTCTCATAGCTAATGATGCTGTCAGGGACATCACTTAAACAGCCTCTTTAGATGTAAGTAAAAGGAAATGTCGTTCCCTCTTAAACATGAAGTGATTGCTCGAGTCCAGAAACTTGTCGTTTAGGAAGGATGTGATCAGGACTTGGCAGCCAGTGATAGACTTCCTAGGCAATTTCCTCTGCTTCACTGCTCCAGACAAGTTACAACGGAAAAGTTCCAAAACCACAGCCTCATTTTTCCTTTTTCAGGCATACTTGAAGGTGCCAGTGAGGATTGTCTGAATTCTGAGACATCCAACAAGTCAGAGGACAAAGCCCCTCAGTGTTCTCAATTTCACTTCTGTTCCTGTTGTACAGACCAGTTACAACAGCAACTGGTGAGCTACCACTTGTAGTTACTGTTATGTAAACTACTGTCCTAGAGTTCAGAGTTGAAGCGAGTTCTTCTGGTGCTTTCCAGCAGCAATGGTCAGCCAGTGCCCCAGCACTGTGCACAACGGGTGATCAGACGGCAGCTGAGGCTGCTGCCCGTGTCCCAGTACCTGGCTCTGGTAGATCTGGGAACTGCAAAGATTTTGACTGCAACTCAAAGCATTCACTGATGCCACATATCACTTACTGGCCTCCAGACATGCCCAACATCTACTGAAGTACAATTAGATGATTTCTAGCAAAGCTTGTCACATACCCTAAAGAACTATATTTCTCGATTGGTGTAAAGGACCTCAAATTCTTCCTTTTTCTACAACACTTCATCTGTAAAACTAGTTTCTTTAGATATAGACCCTCTGTATTTTTGTCCAATTCTTTAGATACTCTTATGTTTCAGTTGCTTCATCAGCTTGGACTAAATGGAAAGTTTGACTTCCTTGCATGTATTGTTGTCAACAGGAATGATTTTTGGGTACAGATAGAGAATCCTAAGTTCCTGGTTTCATGCAGCATTCTTCCCTGCAGATTCTTGAAAGGTTAGGTGGGATGAAGCCAGAATGACGGTGATAGCTTTGAACTAAATGCTACATTGTAGGACTTCAGACAACCGAGGAGCTTACATCATTATTTTTGCCTCTGGACTTCACCAATGCAGTCTGAATGCTGATGTCCATTACATGAATTTCCGCTCCCAGTGTGATACAACTCTTGGCCTTATTCTTCTAATAAGATCTCTTGTATGCAGTCCTCTCCCTCCTAAAGCTCATCTTCAAAGAAAAAGACATTGACCTTGCTCCAGTCACTCCTTATCACTCTGGCATGTTGCTCCAAAGAATTTTCTAATTTTTACACCCCTGGATCTTTTCAAGACATTAGCAATGCCTTATCCTCATTCTTGTATGCATTTGAAACTTGGAGTTCATAGCACTGTTTCATTTGCACCTTATTCAACCACTTTCTCTCTGTGAAGCTGTCCTTAACGAGAAATCCTTCTTAAAAAGAAATCTTCACATCAGTGTCTGATCTGCATACTCAGCTTTTGTGGGCGCATTGCAGGGGATGGTTGCAGACCTGTAGCATCATTACCAGCTACAAGCATGGCCTGATTTTTGAACGCTGACTCGAAGGCAGATTTTAAGCCTCAGGGACTTAAAGTGTAGCAGTAATTGAGGTGTCATTTCCTGGATTGATGAAGAGAGATGTGAGTCTGTTAAAAAGAAAAAAAGCAGAAATAATGTCAATGTTTGTCTGCTATATAATCTTACCAGGGGCGGGGAGAGAATATTAAGTTGTAGATAAAAATAAAACAAGAAAGCCCTTGCAGAATGAGGTGCCATGAAGCACGGAAGCCCAAAGCCATCCCAAATCAGAACATCCTCCAGAAGATGACTTATCACGTTTATCATTCACTTTAAAAAATAAGATAAATGACAGGAGGTAGTAATGAGGAAAAGAAAAAAGAAAAAACAAAAAGGAAAAGGTTTGTTGTTGTTTGCTTGCTTCTTTTGAAAAGGGCTGCAGGAATACTGTATTCACTATTTTTGTGCCACACATGAGTTAATGCAGTATGAATACATATATGAACAAATATTTGAAGAACTATTTTTTTTCCTATTGAATTTGTAATGCATCAGCTTTTAGACTTTGGCTTCCCTTTTGTAGCATTTGTGTGTGTTTTTCTTTGGTTATATTACATAATCGCATTACTGCTGTCAATAGAAGTATCCATTACATAGGATTTCTGTCAATGCACAATAAGATAAAAATCTTATATATAGAAGCTTTATCATATTAGCACATTAAGAGTAGATATAAATTGTACCGATTCCTATTTTACATTACGGATTTGATTTCTGAAAGGAGCTGCGTAACAAGAGACTGATGTTCCCATATGTCACTATGTTTTATAATACTGTAGCATAATGTGTGTCCCATAGTGAAATGATGAGAAGTTAGAATCATTTTGAGAGATGGGAGGTTTCAAAATATGTTAAGGTATGTGCAGAAACACAAATATGTCAAGGAGCGTCAGGTTTACAAAATTCAATCTGTTCAATAACACATTGGACTTATTTGACCAAGATAATAATATTCAACAGTATGGAATTGAACTTATTATTTCTATCTTAAGAACATATAGTAACAAATGTTATTTATCATTTTGTCATGCTTCTTATAGCCTAACTGCATATGATCAACTCTTTTCAGTAGTTTTACAACTGATCTCTCAGCTGTGGTCCTGCAGATAGTTACCCTTTAGATTCATTTCCTAAGGAAACAAAACTTAATATGTTTTCTCTCTGCACATGTGTTTTTCTGTTCCTTTTCAGTAATTTTTCAGTTCACTTCCTATCAAATTTTACAAAAGGTTGGGTGTTTTAAGACATTCTTATGTGTTACAGGGTGTAGGGGGATGGAGAGCCAGAGAGAAGCAGCTCTACTAGAGCTCTGCTACTAGAGAGAACGGCAGTGCTGGGAGTTCAGTAGATGCCAAAATCAACCTGACAGAAAGATCATGAATGCCTCAACTACAAGAAAAGCTTTAATCACATTTGGCAGCTTATGAGAAAATCTAACCACAAGACAGATTGACAATAGGTTCCATGGCTCACAGACATTGATGTTTTTCAATTAACACGTACTTCTGGACAAACCTTCCTCAGGAGCCAACTTCCCACCAAAATAATGCAATGTTTTAACAACTTGATACCTTCTGTTTCATCTAGGCTACAAACAGAAATGTAGTAATTAGAAATGTTACCTTGTCTTCAGGGATTTGGGCTGTATTATTTCATGAAGGTAACAATGTGATTAGCTTTCCTGGCAAAAGAATAGTTGGTGCTTTTTTCATCTGTCTCAGTACATTCCAGAAAAAATGTACCAAAATTTCTTTAAAATATTGTATATGATGTGCACAGAAAGTAAATTCTTTTTTTTTGTTGTTGTTGTTTTATCTCATCACCTCACATGTACAACATTTTTATGAGTATGTATTTCCTTATGATATGATAAATGAGGATTTTGAATATGTAAAACCTCTTCATTTAATTTCACGATGTTGAAGTAGAGCCAGAATGTGAGAATTAAATGCACTGTGTGTACAGTGTCACATTCCTGTCAGAGGTGTGTCAAACCTCCAGTCTTGCTGCTTGTTTTGTACATATTGCAAAGGAGTAATTTGTTTTTTCTCAACTACATCCCTTGAATGTTTAGGTTATGTGCTGTAGTGTTTCGTAAGAATAGCACAATCATGAGTAATAACAGTAATTATTCGTGTCATCAATATTAGAATTATTCCTGGTAAATGCAAGTCTGCAATGAAAATACTCAATTCATATTGAATTTTCTCTAGCATAAAAAAGGGTAGATGAGGGTTGCTGTGGAGTTGCTTAAACACGTGATATGCCACATGATAACTTGCCCATTTGGAGTCACCATCAATTTATCCACAGTTAAAATAATAAAAAATAAGCTTAACAGTCACTTGCCTATCTCAGGGTGTTGTTGTTGTTCTTGTTTTAGTATTATTTTTTATTTTATTTATTTTAAATCTTCTGAAGATAGGAAAGCAGTTCATGCTGTTTGCTGGTAACAAGCAGTAAAAAAAAAATAATTAGTATCTATGGGTACTTTCAGTTGATTGTTCTTCCCCAAACATAATTTATATGTAGTCATTGGAATTTTTTCACCTTTTTTTTTTTATATATATATATACTTAATGAGATAAACCTTAGTGTAATTCCTATAAAGTAAGGGGTTCCGGAAATGAGGGAGATGTAATCAAGCGAAGAGCCAGCATGCATTTGCTCTGTTACTGTTTCTTTAAAAGTGATGGAAATAAGGATGCACCATTTTATATAGTTTTGCAGTGTTTTAACATTTGTAGCTAGTATGCAGCAGATCTCTCTCTGCCTTGCAGACTTTGGCAGGATTACAGAGGTCATATTTTCCTATGTATAAATTATTCATGAACAATTTCTCCAATGCACTAGATAAACTTGCAGAAGTCAGAATGCATGTTTCTCTTACTCCTCTCGTCCCTATAGCCAGTCATATTTTAATAGGCAGTGCCAAAAAAAAAAAAAAAAAGCTGGCTTCATCTGTGTGCATTTGATGGAATGGAGTGATATGAAGTTATGAGAGCAAAGTTCACAAAAGCAAAGAATATGTAAGAATTATAATTATTATTATTTCTTGGCTAACCTGATACCACTCGTTTAATTAACCAAGCACATGTTGTTACAGTGGGCTGAGGTGTATAGTGCACATTAAGGACAGGGTTTCATAGTTAAAAGTTCTCTCCCTGGATCACCATTGTAGAAAGAAATGAGAATGAAAGGACGTGAGATCCTAGTGCTTCCAATGCATATTACAGCTTAGCCCATGCCTACAAATAGAAAAATTCAGAGGTGGTTACAGATGTGTGCTGTAATTCCAGGGCTCAGCTCGTTATAGTCCTCTTTCACAATGGTCTTATTCAGCCAAAGAACTATTGCTGTGGAAATTCATTTGGTGAAAACATATAGCTGATGTGCTTGTGTTTTGCAGTGTTTGAGAACAATTTGAGAACAGCCTGGTGCTGTGGAGGGAGGGATGTCCGGAATGAGCTCACAGCCCAGCTGCTCACGGTGCTTTCAGTATGATGCAAAGGGACGAGCTCGTACTAGTGGAGAGATTTTGTAACTGAGCAGCGGTGTGTTATTTGGACAGTTACAGTAAAATTACTTGTTTGGTTGTGTTTTTTTTTTTCATTACATTCATTGCTGATCTTTGATCCCTGTGTCCTCTTTCCCAGGTCGTCCCATTCCACCTACATCCTCGTCTAGCCTTCTCCCATCTGCTCAGCTGCCCAGTTCTCATAATCCTCCACCAGTTAGCTGCCAGATGCCATTGCTAGACAGCAACACGTCCCATCAAATCATGGACACCAATCCTGATGAGGAGTTCTCTCCTAACTCATATCTGCTAAGAGCATGTTCAGGGCCACAGCAGGCTTCCAGCAGTGGTAAGAAAAATTGCAACCATATGGAGTTTGTTTGTGACATGTTTGTGCTGTTTTTATACTTTTTTGCACATGTTCTTGCATCACCTCAAAATTAAGAGCATATATGGAAATGAGGCAAAGAAAAATCTGAGTTTTATTTCATTGAAACTTTTTTGTAAGCACTACATATCGTATGTTTTTTCTCTGTTTTACTGTAGAGACCTTTTTAATTGTAAGAGTGTTATAAGCAGTGTAAAGTTATTACTGAATGCTTCATCCAAGGAATTTATTTTTCAAATAAGGTTTATTGCTTATGGATGCATCTGGTAAAAGAGGTATACACACGGTGGTCCTTTGTTCTGCGTAGGCTAGTCATCTTCTGATATTGGTGACTAGGATCTATATCTGAACACGTGTGTTGCTTCTGCAGTTGTGTGTCTGCTCTTGTTTCAGAATCTCATCCTCTAATATCAGTGTCACCTTTAACCAAGTTACTGATACTTTCAGTAAACTAAATTTTGTTTTTCAGGCCCTTGTTTTAAAACCTTTGCAGCTCTGCTATCAGTCATATATTCTGTAGTGCTTAGAGTTTTCCCTTCTCTCCCTTCTCTCCCTTTTATTATTTTTTTTTAAACAAACACCTTTTCATTTTGACAGGCAATAAATTGAGGAATGAAAATGCAATCCCTTTTTAGAATTCTAATCAAAACAAAGAAGCCTTATTTTTTTGGTTATATTTTTTGAACATAAATACCTGTTGTGGTTTCTGTCTAACTAGAAACTCTAAGTTCATATCCGTAAATGGTTATATCTTAAATGCAGTTTCTGACCTGCTCAAGGTCTCTTTCTAATGCACAATACAGGTCTGAACAGCATTGGATCCACTATGTGGTATGGAACTTTTTGCCTTTGTAGGTGCATACAGTAGATTTAAATGATGCCCTGTAAACAGTGGCTGGTGGTGGGAAGATAAGGCAATGGACAGAAGTTGAAAAATAAAAGATTCAGAGTGGATATAAGGTAAAATGTTGTCCCTAAGCATTGGATTGGAATAGGTTGCCTGGGAAGCCTGTGCAGTCTCTGTCCTTGGAGGTTTTCAAGAACATAGTTAAAACCCTGAGCTACCTAGTCTGACCTCAGAGCTGTCCTGGTTTGGCAGGAGGTTGGATTATGGGCATCCTGAACTGTCTTCCAACCTGAAGTGTCCTTTAACCCTATGATCCTTTTGCTATCTCAGGTATTTTAAAACGGACAAATAATTCAGTGACTGAGCATGTTACCTTTGTTTTGAGATTTGAGGGTGGACAATATATGGTGTTTTGCTTGCTCAGGAGCTGCAAACCTCAAAATGGGAAATTCAGTAGAAATTCCTAAAAGTCCTAAAAAAAAAAAAAAAAAAAAAAAAAGCGGCTTTGTAGATAATGTTCTATTTTTGAATCAGCATAGCTTCTGTAAAGGTTAGTACTGTCTTAGAAACCTTCATGAGTTCTTTGAAGGGGTTAGAGATTTGTGAGTAAGGGTGATCTAGTTGATGAAGTGTCTTTGTATTTTCAAAAGGCTCTCAGCAAAATCTGTCACTTAGTGCTTTTAAGGAAACTAAATTACTGTAGCGTAAGAGGGAAGATCCCTGCATGGTAAGTAGCTGTTTGAAAGGCAGTAAGCAGAGGCTGGAGTTCCCCAATGAATTTTCATGGTCCTTGAAGATACCTGGAGAAGATGGTGAGCTGTGGGAAGGAAAGGTAGACGATGACAGGGCTCTGAGAACAAGATCAGACTGTGAAGAATCACAAAAGGATGCTGTGAGACCAATTAACAGCAATAAAATGGCAGAAGAAATTCAGAGCAGAGGAAAGTGATGCTCATGGAGAATGCAGTTCTGGTTTGCAGGTTGGTGATGGACCATTACCAGTCAGGAGTAAGTTCTTGGGGATATGTGTGCTTCTTCTCAGAGCTCAGGAACAGGTGAATGTTGGCAGCTGAAAGAAAGAGAGAAAGAGAGAGAGAGAGAGAGAGAGAGAGAGAGAGAGAAAGAGCAAAAACAGCACATGGTTTGGATAAAGGATGTGGTCAGTCAAACAGATTAGAAAGGATTAAAAGGGAATGGTAAGAGCGGCTGGAAGAGAAAGACATTGAAGGTTGCTAAATAGAAGAAAATCACAGTAGAGAATATGAACTAAAAATAGAGACTGGAAGGATACTTGAACACCGAGCACTTGGTTTCCAGCAGCACCTGTAAATACCAAGGGTGAACCAGCAGGGCTTTTCTTATCAAGTCAAACAAAGGGATTTGCAGTAAAAGAACATCTGAAAATTTAATGGAGTTTTAAATACTAGTCATTGTTTATCTGAAAAGGTTTTAAAGAAAAAATTAAAGCTTTGTGTTTCACATTTGCTACTATGGACTGACACAAGGAACCTTTTTGGCATCTTCAGCTATGTTTTGATTTGCTTATATATGCCTGACTTGTTCTTTCTGCATTTTAACATTTTCCTCCAAAATATTCCATTTTCTTCTTTAATAATCTCTTGCATAATATATTATGGCTTGCATAGAAAAAAAAAAAAGCGTAGTTGATCAGCACTGAGACAGTTTTATAGCAAATGCTCTTCTAGACCAACTCATAAGTGTTTTCTATGTCATTTTTTTTATGTAGTTCTCAAAATGTTTCCTTTAGAGAGTTTATAGGAAAATACCACCACAGTGGCATACACTTCAAATTGGAAAAGCTTACCTTTTTGTCTCATCCTTCTTCTTTAAAGAGTTTCAGAGTCACTTTTACCATCTACATGATGCGGAAATGTAGACTGTGCTTTTTTATTTAATTTTTATTTTATTTTTTAAAATCCATTTTAGGGCCTTTGTAAACTTAGCAACAGAGATCCAGATATTTTGAAGAGATTAGATTAAACAAAATATTTTGTTTAAATTTGGGTTTGGATAAAAAATAAAGTTTTGAAGACATTTAGATTTAAGGCTTAGGTTCCACATAATATATGTTTATTAATAAATATTTGCTAGCACTCTCTAGGTTCTTCTTTTAAATATCTCTTTAGTGGTCTTCAAAGTGCATGCTGAAGATGAAATACTTGCAGAAGACTGATCACATTATATGGGTTTCTTGCTTGATTGTACACTTATGCTTGCTTGAGCCTCTGCAATTATAGGTTGTCTCCTCAACAAGTTTAAGATGGGTCCTCTTGGATATGAGATGATAGTCATCCATATGTACCATGCTGTGCCCTTCACAATAGCCATTCTTGATAGGTTTGGAAAATTCATTTGTTTAAAAAAAAAAAAAAACTAATCAAATTTTCCATCAAATGAGCAATCTATTGTTGATATTATGAAGGCCTTTAATCTACAATAAATCTTTGTTAGAACTCATCAGAGCTTCTAGTTTGAGAGAAATGTGATTATAGCACTCTTAAAATGACATTACATCATCGGGGTGATTGGTTTATCATTTGGAGAAGCGACATCAATCATAACTAGCATAACCACACAGTAAATGAATTCAACCTTTCTACTGCAGAACAATGACACAATAATTGCTCAAAATCAGACTTAAAATGAAATCAGAAAATGCACTTTCTTTAAATATGATGTTAACCTAATGGAATATGTTATTAAAAATCATGTTTGAGGAAATTCTATGTAATTAAAAATATGTGAAAATGTATTCCTTTTTTCCTCTCATTAAAACCTGATTTCAGTTGCAGAATCATTTTCTATGCAACAGATATTATGCTGTTTTTAATTGAACTCCCATCACTTACATTCCTCCACTTGTATTTCTTAATATAATATGCAGCACAATTATATGTGATGAAGGACAAGAGGTTTTTGAAAGCTGATGCACCTGCTGATAGTATTTTGAAAAACACAAATATTATAGAAGGAAATGAGACCTTTTCTACATGAAACGTTAGTGATTTTTTTTTCCTTTTAATAGAAGGTCAGTTCCTGTCACACCATTTTCTAGGATGGTTTCTTAGAGCTAACAGTAAGAATAGGTTTATTTCTTCTCCCTGTATACGTTTTATGTATTTTCTTTCTAGCAATGTAAGGTGACTCATCTTGCTGGAATGGCATTGTGATGGCTTCAAGCGTATTACAATAGAACAGGCTGTTTTGCAGTCTTACAGAGAAAAAAAAAAAAAAAAAAAAAAAAAGGTTGTTGTTGTTGCCAGCAGGTTTGCTTTAATATATATGTATTTTATGTAAGGTTTAGAGTTATTAAACCAAATTCTGGAATGCCAACAAATAAGAGTGCTTTTTTTTCCCCCAGCCTGAGTAAAGCGTCTAAGATATACCTGCTTGCACAATAGTTATCAGTCTAATGGAGCCATAATTGGATGCATTCATCATCTTCAACCATTCTAACAATGAGAAAGTAGATGCAGAATGGTTTGGGGAATATTTCGGATTTGGGAAAAGGATGCTTCTAATCCCTGAGAATGTGCATTAGACAGAGTTATGTGGTTCCCAGGAAGGTATTGAAGTTTAACTGGCATGGGGATCAAGCCCAGTTTTTCAGTGCAAACATATCTTTTTAGCTCAGAGAAGATAATATAAAGCGTTTGGCTCAATGTAAGAGTATTTGCCCACAGAGTAGTTTGGACATCACTTAGAAGACAGGGTTTGCTTTGATTTTTCACAAGCAGTTATTGGCAGCAAGGAGAGGGGAATGGAGGAACAGGTTGGCTTTAATTAAATAATTGTTGTTTGGTGTTGTCTGTGAGTTAGACTTGAAGTAAAATGTAATCAATTCCTTGTGTTTATGACCTCAGTTTACTGTAATTTATTATGTAAAATATCAATATTCATTATATTCAGTATAAATATTTAGAAGGCTCTCCTGCAATTGACAGATAATACCTTTTTATAGTATTTCATAATTATCGTGTAATTTAATCCACACAAACCACCTCCTTGTAGTAGGTAAATTTTATTTCTTTTCTTCCCTGAAGGAAGCCAGAACTTTCATTAATACATTGTAGCTGGAGGTCTTTTTTGAGATCCTGCACTGGGATTGCTTGGAAGTGCTCTACAGTCTGGCATATCAAATAAACATACTTCCAGTTTCTAGTGTTTAATGTAAACCCATACAAAAGAAGTAATCTTCGAGAAATTAATGAATTCTATAGAAAAATAATTTTATCTCCTTCAGATGATAAAGTATCACCCCATACTGAATGGAGAAAGTGGTTTCTGTGTTTGCCAATTTACATGATAGAAAATGAAGTAGCAGCAACAGGAATCTAGAATCATTTTTTTCTCGTAAAGGCTTGACTTCGGCTTACTTAGAGACTAAATAAAGGGGTTTGGATATCTCAGTAGGCCGCATCTTCATCTGTTTGCCAGAAAACCATGGGTTTAAGTTGCAGATAAGAGGCCTAGATGCGTAGCTATCCCAGCATGAGGCCCAGTTGCTGGATTGCTAGAGGAACTCTTCCGCAACTTCCTGGGCTCAGCACAGAGACCATTAAAAATTCTGACAGGAATCGGGAAATTCCACAGAGGGAGGTGCCAAGTCCTGCACCTGGTGAGGAATAACCCCCTGCAGCAGCATGTGCTGGGGGCTGAAGTGCGCCTGCAGGCCATAAGCCAACAACAACATGCCCTTGGGGCAGGAAAGTCAGCGGCAGCCTGGGCTGCCAGCAGGTCAAGGGATCACCCCAGTGAGATGCATCTGGAGGGCTGGGTCTGTGCTGGGTTCCCCAGTGTGCCAGAGAGGTGGACTTACTGGCTTTGGGGTGGGCCACTGAGGGGATCAAGGGCTTGAAGCAGTTAATGCACCAGGCGAGGCTGAGAGCCGGGACTGGACAGCCTGGAGAAGACCAGGGACAGGGGATCATACCGGTGTACATTAATACCCAACGGGGAAGAAGAGGGAGCCAGGCCCTACTCAGGGCAAGAGGCAATGGGCACAAGTGGAAATACAGGAATTATAGTTTGAATATAAGAAGGTGTTTTGGGTTGTCCTTGGTTGTTTTTGTTTTGTTTTGATTTTATTGTTTATGTTTGTTTTAATAGTACACCATGAAGGTGATCAAACAGGTTGCCAGAGAGGCTGCAAAGTTTGTGTCCTTCCAAATACTCAAAACCTGACTGGGCACAGCAACCTGCTCTTGCTGACCCTGCTTTGAGCACATGATCTGTTTAAAACAAGCCTGGGTTCTTTTGTTTTACTTTGTTTATTTGTGTGTTTGTTTTCTTTCAATCTCTGTGCATGGCTTCCAAGGTCATATGGGGAGGAACAGAAACTAGGAAGAAAAGTTTTGGCCTTCACCACCGTCACTTTCCTGTCATAACAACTGTATGCATTTGTGAAAAGTTCAGCATCTCTTTCTGAAACCTCTTTCAGAATCTTTCAAAATGTTTCATTTTAGACTTTGCTAAGTTATGCTTAGGTCAGCAACAGCTGAAACCAGTTAAGGTTCCATGGAGCCAGTAGTAATTACTGTTGTTATTATTTTATATAGATGCTAATCTCTACTTCCAAAAGGCAGCCTTGTATTACCTCTGTGTATACAATTATTTGGGGAACAGTCCTTCCTATTCAATATATTCACATAGAAATACCATAAGCATTTTTTTTCTGATGACATTTTACAACAGTGCAAACAAGAGTTGCAGATTGATTGTTTTAATTTCTGTTTCCAAATTAGGAGAAAATTATGTTCGTCTGTTTCTGGTTTCATTATTATTACTGAGAATTCTGGTGCTATCAGCTTTTTTCCCAGTTGGCACCCATGGTTGTTATGTGGTGTCCCAGAGGAAGAAGAAAACAAAACTAACTTGAAAAATTCTTTCCTTAGTGCTTCAGTGGGTGATGAAGTTCAATAAAGATTTCTTTATTACAATAGATAAGACTGAACAGAAACTAAAACCTGTTGTTTTCTCAGTGTTTATGCTGTGAGGAATGGCTCCTAGCTTTCAGGGTTTACACAGTAGCCTCTTTCTATGCATATTATTTTGAACTGAGTTTGTGTGTTTAGCTATAAGGTCCTTAAATTTATTTTTTTGTTTTGCCATTTGTTTTAACACCTAATTTTTCTAAATCCTGAATGGCCGCTCACATTTTAGTCGTTTGTTGAATTTCTTGAGCAGTAAGTCTAAATTTAGAGCTTTGGGCTGGAATGGAAGTGGAGGAGCAGCATGATCAGTGTTTTCATATCGAAACTGAAGGGTGTACTTTTTCTCAAGTATTAGCTCCATGTTGCTGCAACTATTACTGATATTATTGTTGGTGCTAATCTGTGTAGCATATGTTGACGATGCCAGCAGATGTCTGAATTTCAGCCAGAAGACTTAATTCTAGCTTTTAGATATTGCAGAAACATTGTATTTATTAATTTATGAATTCATAACAGATGAACAAGTCTCAAGCAGAAGGTTGTGTGGTAATAAAAAAAAAGATAATGCACTACAAAAAGCTATACAATCAAGAACAGATTCTAATTCTATTGTTTCTGCATTCTTCTTAAGCCCACCATAGTACTGAGAGCTGCAGAGATTTTCCTTAGCTCCATTTGAGTTTAATGCTGATGCTCGTGTTAAACTGGCAGCCTGTTGTAATAGCAGCAGCACAGCAAAGCAGTAAGGGTAGTAACTTTCCAGATGTTAGTCTGCTGTTTTCTGATACCTCCCATAATGGCCGGGAAATAATTCAGTTAACATGGCCAGCTTGGCCTTGGCTTTTCTCATTACTGAGCCTTATTTCGTCCCCTAGCAGCTAGTCTGAGGTCACCAATAAATGTCACACATTTGAAATTTAAACACTGGATATTGTTGTTCATGCCATTGTGCCAAGTAAATGAATGCCTAGACATGGTGCCTTGCTTGAAAACTGAAAGGTCTTGTGGATACAGTAATTTTAACTCTCTCTCTCTCCCCTTCCCTATGCTAAGCCCAGCAGTTGTTTGAGTTCAGGTGAGGTACTTTTTCCTTTGTGTGTGTAAAAAAAGAAGCACCTATAACAGTTCTTGTTAATGCTATCTGGTCTAAGTTATGTTGTATAGGAAATAATTTCTCAAGCTTTCTAATAATGTTTTGATACAGTTTTAATCTTCTGAACTACACCTCCTTTCTCATTGGCAACAACAGAGTCCTAACAACTTCCGTAGTGGATTCTGCAGCTGTTCATATGGAAGGGCAATGTTTAGAAATTATTTCACATTTTTAACTGTCACCAACACAATTTGGTGGGTGATTCAAAGTGATCTATCAAGCACATATAAGCCAGGTGCATTTCAGACTGAAGAACTGAAAACCTGAAATTTACAATATGATTTTTTTGAGAATTCTTTGCAATATTTGTACACAGGAAGTGTCATGAATTTTTTGTTTGCTCTTAGTGTAAGTTGTTGGGATTTTTCTTTGTTTGTTTATATTTAGTAATAATGAAAATGCGAATCAGTATAAATCCAAATACATGCTGTTACAAGCATCTTAAAGGCAAGGAGACACATTCCATCTGAATCAATATTCACTCTTACAGATTTCCTTTTTTCAATAAGGCAAAGCTATAGACTTCTGCTTTATTTAAATGATAAATTGTAAATTTATCTAGCACTAAATTATTATTCCTGGTTATATAGTTACTTGAATAGATTTAAAGTTATACAGTACCTATTTTTGATATGCTTATAAACTTCAGCGCTACATAAGACAAATCTGTAAATGTGGCATTGATTGGCCAGGTGTTAACATCTTTAGAAACTTGCGTTTGTCTTTATATAAAGCATGACACGATCAATAGAAATTACGATATTTTTTTTCCTGTAGGCAATGTTCAATCTTACATTAAAGACTACAAAAGATGGAGAACTTGCCACATCTCTGGAGAAACTGCTCAGTGCTCATTAATTATTCTATTATCTCTTCTTTTTTTTATTTTTCATTCACACCTAACTCCTTGCCTCGCAGTTCCCACAAGCATGTCTTTTATATCCCTTCAGCATAAAAAGAAAGGAATCTGAACTCTGTCATTTTACTCTGTTTACCTGCAGCAGCCCTACTGCCCTCTGGGCGTATTTACACTGAAAGGGTTTGCAGGTAGAGCTTTAGTGATGAAACCCTCTACTGAAAATACAGCTCACCCCAACACAGTATGTTCTGTTACTTCTTAATCCAATTCCTTAAATGGACTAAGCAATATTGTAAAAAAGGAGTCTTTTGCTTGCATCACTGCATTTTCTGCTGGGTTTTGCTAATGATCCTTTTGTACACCAGGATTTTGTCTTTCCCCCAGTCTCAAGTTCAGCAGCAACCTTGTGCAGCCACCATTACAGTATAAATGTGAAGTGTGTGGTTCGTCCATCAAACAGCTGCTTTATTTTGATGCAGATTTACCAATATTCCTTTTTAGAGGGATCGTGATGGAGATGCACACCATGGGGTTTATTTTGGGAAGCCAATTAAATATTCAGAGATTTCAGTGTGGTGTGATGTGTTCAGAGCTGAGCATGGCATTGTAGCTCTGTTCTGTCTGTGGTGAGGCTGGTAACCCGCATCACGTCTGTGTACAGCTGGCTTACACAGCTCTAAAGCTTTGAGTACAGGAGGAATTTGATCAGTGTAAATCTTGAAGTGACCAATTCCTTCTTATTGCATTCTAAAACTGGAGTTGAGGGGTTATTTTGCTCACATAAGTTGATCAACCAAAGAATGTTGGCTTCTTTTACAAATGTATGCCATTTATTTTTCTGCCAGATTCTTACACAGAAAACCTGAAGAGTTGAATGTCTGTAAGATTTGATTACTGGCCTTCTAAATGCTTACTTTGTCAGGCATCAACATCATGTCATGAGGGGAATCCTGTTCCTTTTTGCCAGCCCCCCGAATGTTTCCACAGCTCAGTCCGTGGCATTCTCACATGAATGGGGTTGCACATCTCTCTGTTCCATTTCCTTGGATTCCGGGTTTTTCTTCCAGTCTGTAGCAGCGCTGCACTTGCTCCCAGTTCCCTAGGTTGCTTTTATTGCAGTGACCTTTTCTGTCTATGTAGGGTGCTGTTTGTCATTCAGCTCTCCTTTGGTCCCTGCCTCGCCCCACCAAGGTATTGCCTCCTTTACCATAGCTCCTTTCTGTTTAATGCATTTGTGTCAGGTATCATAGGGCTGTAACAGTGTGATTTTCAGCACCTGAGCTTTTCTCTCCTTTTACTCAGGTCAGCTCTAATGATTTGTGAGATAAATAAATAGATCCACACAAGCAGAAACATGAAGGTATCTTTATAGTTATAGCGATACAGATTGTGCTCATCTTACATATCTGGAATCTGAAAAAAGTAGTAAATCAAAAGGGGAAAAAAATGCAACTTAATATGGAAGTTCTGCTGTTTTGAGAGGACCTTGTCCTTGGTGATCTGCTAATTTAAGAACAATAACTAGAACACCAGTGCAGGTATAGCAGTCTGTGTAAAGCAAAACCCCCAAAGCTAGGGACTCTTACCCTGCTCTGTCGCTTTCTCACAAATCTGCCTAAGAGGGACTTGGTTACTGTAAACTACCATGCCCCCAAATTTCCATTGCTAGTATAATGGAAAAGTTCAGTATTGTCTCAGTACTTCATAAGAAAAAGAATTCTGACCTTGTTATTTTGAAACACCTTTCTTGGTCTTAAAGCTCCAAACGCGGGGCACAGCTGTTGGTATAGGGTAGTGATGGTTCTAGGCTAAGTAGCTTTCATGATGGTAATTTAATCCTTCCTCTGAAGAACTGAGGTTACTTCATTGTTAACTAGACTATGTACTTCGGATTTATATTAAATTTCCAGGGATAAAAGAGTGGAGAGCAGCTGTGTTTTGTCGTTGTGTGTTTTTCTGTCACAGACCTTGAACTTGTTGTCAGATGAGTTTCCATCTCCTAGTTCTGCCGTACTTTGCCTAAGGTGTCTTTAACCTTGGGCATTTCATCCATTTGTGTGTCACTTGCCCATGTGTAAATCAAGTAAAATACAGTTTCACTCTTACAAAGAGCCAGTGCAGGTTACTTAAATACAAAGAAATGGAGGCAGAAAAGTAGCTCATTTATTTCTCTCACTTTTCAGAAAACTATACAAGCTTTTCCTGCTGTTCAAATTAAATAAAACGAGGAGTCCCAACTGCTAGTTTGCAATATGTAGAGAGAACTCAAAAACCTGGACTTTAGTGCTGTACACTGAATTAAATCTTTAATGTACAGGCTATGGTAATTATTTTGGGTTTAAAAACATTTTTTTTTACTGGAGTCACTGGGAGTTTTGCACACCAGACACCAAGCTAACTCCTCAGTTAATGCACTCTGTAACAAAGTGTAAAATGATCTGTCTAGCAGGCTTTGAGCCTGTTTGTTAATATTTATTCCCGCAAACAGGTAGATAATTGTTTCACTCAATACACTCTGTCAATAATAGGGAGCAGTAAATGTGAAAAGGTGTAAAATCTTCATGAGTGTGTGAGTTTCAGGTTTCTGAAAGTATAATTTACAAAACCAGGTGAAGGGAGTTTACACGGTTAGACCCCAACTGGTAAATGATGGCTTTGAATCATTCCATTATGTGGTGAGGATGAGGATTGAGACTGGGATGGTGTGGAAGTGCATATGGAAATCCTTAGTGACACTGAGAAACAAACTCCATCACCTCCTGGCACCTGTGTTTTCAACATAGCTGAAACTTTGGAGCAGCCACACTGCATTTGGACATATCTCCACCCTTAATTATGGGAACTAACTGAAACACAAGGGTCCTGCTTGAACTGTCCATGATGTGAAGTGTGCCTAATTCAGTTACTCATTGGTCGTTCCTATTTTCTTACGCTTGTGTGAGGTACATGAGCTCAATCCCATGCAGCCAGAATGAAGGTTCATCACGCCCAGTGCCTTCCTTACAGGTACTGCCTGCAGCTGCGCCCTGTGGCACATGGAGGGCTCTGCTTCCTTCAGCACATGTGCTGCCAGGTCAGCAGCCTGACCAAGCACCATCATGTAGTGAATGCCCTGAGACTGGTTGTTGATAGCTTTTGGAACATCAATAATTCCAGCCTCTGCAACATCCTGTAGCAATTGGGTCCATAGTTTGGGTGAGAAGTTGCTTTCCCTTTCTAGTTTTAACCTTTTCTCCTGATAGTTTTAGTGGATGCTCTTTAGTTCTTGAAATATGAAAAAAAATATATTATTATTCCTTACCAGAGTTCTCCATCTTTTCCGTCTGCAGTAGATTGAAGTGTCCTGATCAGATTCTTTCCTCTGATGGAAACTATTCTGTATTTAGGATTATTCTTTTGCCTTTCTCCAAAGTCGTTCTACGTCAGCAACACATTTTCTGAGATAAATCGCTTGTATTTCTAGGAGTATCACTCTATACATTTCCTGGGGTGTGTATACAGCTCTGAGAATAACAGAGTTCAGGTTAACCCCTCTCTAGATTTGAATGAGTTGACTTTAAGTGGAAAGGGTATGTATAAAAAGGGGAGTAAAGCAGAGGGGGAGAAAAAAAAAAAAAAAAGGCAATTTATAAGTCTGATGTGAAATGAAAGAAAAAAAAACCTCTGAACTGTTCAGTTTGTAAATTTGCCTAGGAAGAGGGAGATGAATAATTTCACTCTAAAGTAGACGTGCCTTTTTAGTGTCAACCTTTTTGTTTAAATCCCTTTCAGTGTGGGTTAAGGGAAAAAATAATTTAAAAAAATTCTTTAAAATGAAATACTAACTTAAAGATCTTCCACATTAAATGGTTCAATATTTTGAAAATGAAATAACTGTTGTTTTAATTAGATGTTTTTGCATTTTCCAAATCCCTTCTCCCCTCTTCCCCAATCTCTTTCAGCTAAAATTGTAGCAAAATTTAATTAGATACTTGTGAATATTTATCTCATTGCACTAGGGAGAAACCAGGTAAAGAATAGCTATGCTAAAATCCAGTTAGTAGGTAGACATGGCAAGGCCAGTCAGTTATACCTGCATGTGTTATACTTCTGTGCAGCTGGAGAGGGGGTGCAAGGCAAACCAGACTGCCTTGAAGAGGAAGAGGAATTTCCAGGACTGAATTTCTGATTTGAGGCTGTGACTCGAAGGCATGATGAGATTTTGGAGACCAGTGTGTCTGAGCAGAGAATTGGTTGCTCTGGTATGGCAGAAAGGCTGGTGAGGGATTGTACTTATAAAACTAATCTGAGGAAAAGACTGCAGAGACTGGCTAGAAACCAAATTTAAAAAGCGTACTGTCAGCAAGTAAAGCCTAATCCATCCACACAGGTAACACAGCCCTTTCCTCCAAGTCATTTATAAAGAAAAGTTGTATAGTACAAATCACTAGAAAGAGTCGTCCAGAAATACAGAGGTGCCCACAGAACTTATTTCCTCATTTTTATTTCCAACCACATACCGGTTCTTCTAAATACCTTTTTTTTTTCTTTTTCATTGTTGACAACTGGAAAGATTCCACGTTCTTCATCCTTTAATTCCTCAGAGACCATGCCAGAAAAGCAAATGCATTAGAGAATCTAGAATCTTGTGTCATTTTCTTGCCTTTTTTTTTTTTTTTTTTTTTTTAACAATTTCCATTAATATCCCACTGTCACAAAGCAACTGCTACTGTTTCACAGCTCTTTACAATGGCAATTTTGCTTTGGGGAGATGCAGGGATTGCTCATTGAGACCCAGAATCCCGACAGCACAGACAGCTCCTCTGGGGAACATGAATTTCAACTGTTCAGTCAAGTTAAGGTGATTGCAACTTCCTGAGTTTTAACATTGAAATTTCTTTGAGCCAATTAGTACAGGTGGGACTTGCTGGATCAACAGCCTTTGCATTCAATGCTTTCTTCTTAGGGTAGTGTAGGTTTGTCTATAGCGCACTACTTCCTGCATATGATGAGGAGGCTGAGTTCAAATTCCCAAAATGTCTGCAGACCAAAATTCACTTGGTTTGATGTTTGTTCTTTCAGGCTGCGGGGTGGTTGATTTTGTTGTTTGCTTGCTTGCTTTTTTAGCTACATGTTTAAATACATACATTGAATATGATGTCATCTTTTTGAGAATCTTTATCTTGAACTGTTTTTTAATAACCAGTCTGTTAGGTTGAGTTGATTAATGAACAAATACGTCGCAGCTGGTTGTTTTCAGGAATTAATGCTCTAGACTTCTATTAGTAAGACCTACAGAAATACCACCATTGGGTTTCAGTCTGCACAAAAAATCTGTGGTTTAAGTATTTTGAGTTTCCAGGATATTTTCTCAGGTTGCTTTATGAGAAAGGTTCTAAAAAGTCTGAAAATACTGTAGTGAAGTTACAACATTTCAGACCCTGGTTGTAGCATAGTAAATAACACCAGAGGAAAAAAAAAAAAAAAGCATATGGAAAAAAAGTTTTTCTTTCCATAGTTTTACACACCCAACCCACACCATGTTTCCTAAGACTAAACCTCTCAGCATCTTCCCCCTGATCCCCAGCCCGAAAAACCATGAGACTTGTGTTCCATTTTTCAGGTGAAGTTTTTATCTTCTCACTGCCAGGCAAACACAGAGCACATGTCACAAACTGGACCGCAGCCGAGCCAAGAGAGCAGGGGTCTTGCCTCGCAGGACTACTACATTCCTGTAGGAATTGCCAAGCTCTGTGTAAAGCACATATGTATTTTATAAGTTTTGATGCTTTCTCCACCTTCAGTTTATACTCTGAAATCAGCTGAAGATATGAGAGGATGTTAATTTAATAACAATATGTCAACATTGCTAAATATTCCCATGAGTAAAATTCACAGCAATGGAGAATATGTTGAGCAGTCATACAGCAAATTGCTCAAACATGGTACAACCTGTAGCACAGAGCTGCCTGCTTTAGCAGATTTCATGAAATTAGATAACATTTTCTTACTGTAGTCCCAGATGTTTTGTTTTTATTTTTTTTGATTGTTATTAGTCTGCTTTAGTAGACCATACTTAAAGACTCTCTAATGATTCTTATACAGTGCAGTCTTGTTTGTTACCCTGTTCATCAAAAATTGGGTAATGAAAGTTTCCCACTTCTATCTTGTTCTTAAACTTCATTTGAGCCATTAACTCCATCCCTAGTGCTGCTTTTAGCACTTTTTCCTGTGACAATCTCTGTTTTACAATTACAACACAAACCAACAAAAGAATCTGCTCTGTAGCTGGATTTTCATTGCTAAGCAATTTGAAGTATTAAAATTGGATATTAAAACCAATTCTGCTTTGAATGATCCATATCAGAATACAGGTAGTTATTATGCAGCCTTGATGTAAACCTTAGAATTTTTGCAGAAATGTTTATGCCATGGTTCTTTAGCTGGAAATGTTAAAAGCATTAAATAGTAGTAGTAATAATAATAATAATAATAATAATAATAATAATAATAATAATAATGAAGGTTAAGATAACAACATCATAATAATAATTTCCTGGCTGTCCACTGCAAACATTATATATTTAGGCAAGCAGGTCAAGTCCCGCCAGAACACCCAGGATCACTGGCACACAGTTGCTCCAAGACTTTGGGGACTTCTCATGTTCAGGGTGTCTGCAGCACACTCCTGCCACATCAGCACCCTTACAGCTTCTCTGACCCTTTTCTTCAAGAAACACGGCAGATACTGTATATACTTCCCTATATTTGCACTTTTGGAAGCACTCTGAATCCCTAGATATTGTTTTCCTGAGAAAATCTAAATATTTAGGAGTAGTCGATAGAACCAGGAAGGGAACAGAAGCTCTCTAAGAGCTTCTGACAAGACAGAGAGGTGGAAATTGGAAGAAGTTTTTGGATTTACAATCAGACTTCAGGTCCTGCACTTCCATTTCTCTCTGTTGAATCCTTTACATGAGACTTTTGAGATTCTGTACTGATGAAAACTAAATCACCAGGGGAAAAAACAGTTGAATCTTGATGAGACAAGTGAAAGAAATATAATGCTGTTGCTATTTTTGATAATAAAGTTAAGTTGCTTTTTTGAGTACTGGAAGAGCTCCAAAAAAGCAAGTGATACTCACTTTGGGAGTACTTAAATATCACAGGCTCAGAGCAACGTACAGCTCTGCTTTTGTCATCGTAGAGAATTGTTCAGCCTCCCACAGGCAATATTGGGCTAATCAATTAATCAGGAATTTGCATAGAATTAAAACTGCGTATTAAAGGTTGCAGGAAATAGAATTGCCTATCAATGTATAAACAAAACACATCACATTAAACAAAAATGATTGTGTAATGAAGCAAATTAAAATAGCAGTGGATTTCTAATTGAACTTGGAATATTCAAGTTTCTTCTAAAAAAGTAATGGAATACATGACTGAAATTTACTCATGCATTTTCAACTGTCATCACTGTGTTCAAATATTACATTACCAGCGTACACGACGCAGCGTACATTTTTTATCCCCTATGCGTATATTCCCCCAGGAACCTTCCATTCCGTAATGCAATGTGCTGACAGTTGCCAGTAAAATTTGCTTTATTGTCCAATGGAAAAAACGGTCGCTGGGAGGAATAGTGTAATTAACACCTATGCTTACATGCTTCGCTGCTCCAGAAAATTGATCCAATAGACATGATACACATGCAGGGGTTGGGCTAGCTGTTAAATCAGTACACATAAATATTGGTTTTATTTCATAAGTCTTCAAAATGTTACAGCCCTTTTTATGGTGATCATCACCTTAAAACTTTTATCTGTAATGAGATGAGAAAATTTTGAAAGGACTATACAGAATTATTCCATTGAAAGCAAACAAACAAAAAAAGGGTGTCCTGCAGAATGGTTATTGTTTTAGGATGCTGTTACAGTTGAATTTCAAGCTGACAATATGAGGAGTCTTTAAAGATGAGTTAAATCACAAATACGAATGACTTTTTAGCACTGACTTTAGATGTAGTCTTTAGGAAAAATGTGATTGACTTCTGAACACTTACTATTTTTTTTTAATGAGGAAAATAATTAGATCTCTGGTTTTAGACCACTAAACATCTTACTTATAACCCCATTGTTATGGTATTTCAAGTCTATTATAATATTTTGCTATTAATATTTCAGCAGATGCTATTTAATACATACTTAAATTGCTTGATGCATTTGGTTATTAGCCATATTCAGCATGCAGAGCTGTATAATATATAGGTGATTTTCATATTAAAAATGCATATATACATGCGCAAAACCACGTGGGTCACCTTTTCCCTCCTGTATGTTTGTACTTCAGTGGTGTTACCTGCAGTGGGAGAAGCATGTTCTGCTGCTCAGTTTGCTTGTCCTATATTTTGACAACACCCAGTGGATTGTGGAGACTGTACCTCTGGGTTAATGGAAACAAATTTTTCATGAAAAGTGCTATGTTCAAATAATCAAGTTACACAAGCTTTAAAACATCAATTAATACAAGCCAAGAACTGGTGGAAAGGTGGGTGATAATTGAGGTGTGAGTAGTGGCAGGATTTGAGGTGCTCTTAAAAATTATATTCTGTGTCAGATTTCTCACTTAATCACTAAATAAGTTTTTATAGTTTCAGAGGGTCAGAGGAGACAGAGTTATAGCTCATTTTGGAAATGTGCTCATTATTCAGGTTACCAAAAATAGGCCTTACTTGTTTTTGTTTGTTTTGTTTTGTTTTTAAAGTATTTCACAGTACTGAATAAGCTGAGATTTGCAATTTTCAGATTTCTGCCTGAAATAATCTTTGGAGTGGTTCTGCTTTAATCTAATCCTGTTCATTGTTGAGGGGAGCGAGGGGTCATGTAAAACTGTTTCCAGATTTTTTTTTCGTGCTGGAAATGGTGACAACTAATACATGTTTTATTTGTATTGTGTTCTGCTGGCTAAAAATGATGGCTTCCAGCTCAGTAATGTAACCTTGAAATTCATTAGGCTGGTAGCTGGGAAACGTGCAGATGGTGGGGTTTGGCAAGCCAGTGTTTTTGGTAAAAGTCTTCTCTGTTTGAAGTCAGTGATTTGATTGTTGATTTATTTATCACTGATTTATTGTAATTTAAATGAAAACTTAATTAAGCGAGCATTGATTAAAATTCAATACAAAGAATGTAAATGTTGGTAAATGATAATTACTCTCAGAACCGCTAAAGTGTTGAAAATGCCTCCTGGCCGGCTGCTTGGTTTTAGCAGCTCCTTTCTGACTCCTCTGCAGTGTCTCATGGTGTACTTCTGTGCAATACCAGGCTATAGGATGACTTAATTACAAATAAACTCTGCCAAACCCAGGAGCAAAACCCAAAGTTTAACAATGATATGTACTAGTTCCTGAGAAATTCTGCGGTCGCCATTGTGCTTTGTTGAATTCAGTATCAATAAGCAGAGAATCAGGGGTGTAAATCTGGGGGGCTTGATGTTCAGATTTCACCATGAATAGGAGAGCTAGAGGCGTCAGGGAAGAGAGTCAAAGACCTTCAGTTTATTCAGGAGGGAGGTTTAGCAGAAATAAGGAAATGTAGTTTAGGGCAAGATGGGGCTGAATTAGAAAAGCTGCAGAGTGCACTTGTAATGCATTTGAGGTTCCCTCTGAGGATTAATCTGTAGGTAAAAGCCTCACACATGCTGAGTACAACTCAGCGGTATTTACATTTATAGCCAGAATTGACTGAACCTGCATATCAGCTCTAAGTTACCTCTCGGTGTATTGATGTACACATACACGCACGCCCATGCGCCTGAATTTTATAAATATATAATGTGCAGCATACATATGCATACTATACATATAAATTAGTATATGTTTAAAAAATGAAGGTGGAGAAATCACGTAGATCTTTTTAAAGGTAGGAAGAGCCTTGGGTATCCGAGAAATTCTTCTGGACAAAAGGAAAAGGGCATTATCTGTAATTAGAAATAATAATGTATAATTGGTTCATTTGCCATATTTCTACAGTTCTGATTTAGTTGAACAATGTGATCATTATGCCACCAGTTTTCAATAGAGGTGTCACAATGAAAAATAATTGCAATATTCCACAATATTAACTGTACCCTAATTGCAAAAGTTTTGAAATATAATTACCATGAAAGCTAATGCGACAGGGAACATTAAGCATAATTAGTGTATTTAAAAAAAGCGGAAAACTGTTAGAAGCTTGTTATTGTCTCGTAAGGTAGCTTCAAATTAGCTGGATGCAGAGCACTTTCATCTAGGTTTTCTATAATTTTGGTTATTAGCACAGACTGCAATAAATTTATTTGACATAGCCCACACCTGCTAACCCTGCAGGAGAGAATTTCTAATGCACGCAGGTCCCAGGCTTCTTGCAGAATCTGTCACAATTTCCTGGGAGACAGCAGTGGGTAAGTTTTAGGTGATTTTTTTTTTTTAAACAGTCAATCATAACATACTGTTCAAATTTAACACCTCATTTTAAGAAATTTCTGCAAAAAGATGCACAAAAATGCTGTTACGAAGCACTTGCAACAACATACAAATCACAACTGTGTTCTGAAAAGCTATGTAGTATGTCAGTTTTCTATTTTCTTTACCGAACTGCTACATGCTTTCACACAGAGCATGAAAGTTCACCCTATTTGTTGTTATAATCAGGTTTGTAAATTACGTAAATGATATATCATACCACGTCTGTACTGGAAATAATCCGGGCCCATATAGCAGGGGATGGGATCCGCGCTGTAAGAAGCAGTGCTGATTTCTGTAAGGTCACAGTTATGGTAAGAAATATCTAAGATACTTCTGTATGGGGTCTTTTGGCAGTATTTTGCAGTTAGAAAGCAATACCTGTTTGGTTTGCTGTTGGAAAACTATTGAAATGTGTTTGGGAATAAGATGGATTAAAGCAGAAATATCCAGAGGAACAACAGTTGTTGTTAGTGGATGCAGTTTTAAGAAGCACTTGTTTTGCTCAGTCTTAAGGTGCTATTAGCTACTAAGGGTACATTTTTTCTGCTCTGTTGGCTGTTATTGCAGATTTCTAACAAATTCCTGTTTGGAAGGAAATGCGGTCACACCTTGGATCAGCTGGTACAATTTATATTTTCCTAGAATCATCTTTACGGGGAAAAATAGGCATGTGGTGGCAATTTTTGCAAGCGTAATTTTTGGAAAGGCACGTTTTGTTTTCAGTTTAACTCCATTAATTTTTAATTGATCTGGTGTCAGTCTATCAATGACAAATGCTCTAACATTGCTGGCTAGGCAATTTAAGCATATCTTCTGCAAACTACCAACAAAACTTCTCCTTATTCTCCCTCCCAAGTAATTGTACTGTAATTAAAGCAGAAGATGAGCTTGCTTCTGCACAATGGAAAGTTTAAAACTAAGGAAAAAAGGTTAAGATATGGAAATCCAAAGGATGTTTACATTGTGCATTATTAAAGTCAGCTAGAAAGCAAGTAGAGAGATAGGAACCCATTCTTTTATTTATTTATTTATTTTTAAAGTTCTGTTAAATTGTGGACATGAAATCCCTTTATGTGTTTATATCTATAAGCATACATATATATCCCTTTATGTATTTTTGGGTACTTTCTGGGTACTTTCACTGGGTTTTCACTCTACAAAAATTCAAAACACCTGCAGGTGTTTCTTCACAGCCTTTGCTATATGCGTTCTGCAGGATACGTACTCTTGCTAGGACACTGCCAGTTAGGAAGCAGAACTGCAGAGGTATCGAAGTACGGGTCAGGTTCAGAACAGCCTGCGGGACTGTGATGTAATGCTCTGCACTGCTGGCATACCTGCAGAAAAGTAAAGTTAGATAATATTAGGAATCATACTGTTTTCTCGCTTATATCCAGCACTTACATAGACAGGACGGATTATAGTCTGGTCAGGATTTTGTTTAAAGAAACGTATTCACCCTAAATGCATTTACCATAATATTTATGTGAATATATATATTTTTTCTTTTTTTTTCCCTTTCCCAAGACTAAGATCAGATGAAGATGACTGTGAATGTTTTCAGGAGAGCTCCAGAAAACTTTCTTCTTGTTAATGATTCACTTAAAGGCTTAGGTCTTTTGTAAATAACATTGAATAGAGGAAGAGCGGTGCATGTAACCAGTTACACATAATGTCTGGCACTGCCTTTTTCCAAGCCCCTCCACGCAGCTCGAGGACTTGCTGTGTTTGCTCGGCCAGCAGCAGGGCAGCAGCAGCATTATTTGACGCAGTGCTGGGGGAGCCTCGGGCTGCGCGTTCCTGGCACCGTCCCCACCCTGCGTCATCTCCAGTGCTCCCGAGAAAGTGCTGTCCGATGGAGTGGATGTGAAGATCACACAACCCTAGGGAAAAAGTAGTGTGCATTTCACAGGCCGGTAGGTCCCAGCACCTGACTCCCCCATGGGTGCACAAGCGTTAGGCAGGAGGGTGTCTGGGAGAGGGTGCGGTTTCGGAGCAGTCAGGATTTAACTGGCACAGCTGGCCAGGGAACCCCACTGATGACCTGTGCATTGGAGTAAATCTCCGTCATTGCTTACCACCAGGCTAGGACTCTTCATTTGCAAGAGCCACAATTAGCTTGTAATTCCCTGGGCTTCGGGTCCACTGTCAGCGTCTCCTTTGGAGCCTGATGCCCTGCGGTGCTCAGGGGTCTTTTCATGTGCAAGCCTGAACCGACTCCTCTTTGCTGAGCACTCTGGACCACATTTCACAGGGTCATCTAGGTTGGAAGAGACCTCCAAGGTCATTTAGTCCAGCCTCTGACCTAACACTAACAAGTGTCACACCTGTTGCTAGCCCTTTCTCTGGTGAAGTGCTGTAATTAGTTTGGGGTTTTCCCACTTCATCTTCTTTCCTCTAGTTGTGTTGAACTTGAGCAGGCCATTCAGTTCCTCCTTACTGCAGCAGTGTCCGAGTCGGGGCACTCTGCCAGCAGGTGCAGGAGAGGAGAGAGCGCTTTTCCTGAACAAGGTTGAGGTTCTGCTTCGTTTTTAGAGATTGTCTGATGCATCTGTTCTTTTTCTTTTGCAAATAGCTTTAAGCTCTGTATTTTGCAAGACTTGCATTGATTCATTATTTAATGAGCACTGTTAACTCCACGGCTTAATTTCCCTGTTATTTATTATATAAAAAGTTATTTCATTAACTAGATTGAAACAGATGAGTGTGGAGAACAGAGCTCTGACAGGCAAATTTAAATATGTATTCAATATCCAAAATCAAGCTTTAGATTTTCCAGAATTAATCTCCATTTAGGCTTCCATATGAAAAGGGGGTTTCTTTCTTTTTTTTTCCCCTTCTCTTTCAAACATTATGCAACTACTCATGCATACAAATAAGCACGTAAATATTCAAAAGTGTAGATTTTAAAAAATAGACTACGTAGCATAGAAATCGGACTTCTCATTGCAACCACAACAAGCTTTTGTTCTTTGTACTGTTCAGCATATCTAGCAATGCAACCTGTGCACTCTTGCCTTTTAAAATTGTTTTCAGAAGTGAACATTATTAATTGCAGTGCTAAGAACTTGGATTTGCAATATGATTGGGGAACATCAGCCCTGACAGATGCAGGGCCTCCAGAAATCCTGGCAGCACTGTTGCTGTCACCTTATACTCTGAATTCATACCATTTTTGGACAAACTGGGAGGGAGCTCAGATGTATATTTTGTTCTTGATTGTGTGTGTTTGTGTGGGTTTTGAACTCACTATGTTTAGCTTGCTGAGTGGCTTGGAACAAAAGAGCAGACTGGGGAAAAAAGCCCCAATGGATCTTTGAGGCAGTCGCCCACACCGGCTGTTCCCCAGCAGGTCACTGAAGTTATCAGCACTAAGGAGTGGGTGGGGATGTGCTTGCCTGCAGGTTCTCCATGGACTGCGTGTTGCTTCTGTTTAAGGCATACTGAAAATTATACATCTGAACCCTCTTCTGTGCCCCCCTTCTTTTGTCCCTTTACCAGCTGGCTTTCACTGAGGGAGTATGAAATTAAGATGGCAAGGCCAGCTTCTGCCTCTCCTTGTTGAGCAGGGAGGGTACCTTCATTAATTAACCTGAAAATTGGTTTTAGCTGAAGTAACACCTGTGATTCAGAGATTACTCTTAGCTTCTAAAACACACACATCTAAGGGAAATATCAGTAACTAATTTGTGGTTTGGGCTTCACAAAGTATAGAAATGCCTGTTCCTCTTCTCATTAGGACTGCTTATTTATTTTTCCTATCTATTTAAAGTCAGACATTTTCTCTTTGGGATTTACTGCCACGAATAGCTGTCCGTTTTTTATTCCCACCAGCTGTGCATTTGAGTAGCACACAGCAAAGTTTATGAATCACTTCTCCTTGACAGATCGTAACGATTGCAATATTCTGCCACATAGCCACCAGCAGCAAGTGAATGATATTAGCACCTAACTCTCCAGAAAACTCTGTTCAGTAATTAAACATTAAACCTCTGATGCCTATCATCATTCAGTGCCAAGACCCTTTACAGAACAGGTTTGCTATATTCAGGTAATGATATTAGAGATGTTAATTTATTCTAGAAATGTAGCTATCTGAGAAGAATGAATTTGCTGAAATCAGAATTCCATTTATAAGCTGGCTTTTCAGGACTTTTCTCCTAATTCTGACATTTACCATGCAGGAATATTTACTTAGTTAAAAAATCCTCTGAATGTAGGATAATTGACGAAGAGTGATGAAAAGAACAATATTTAAAACCGTGGCACCAGTAGCAGTGCATTATATAATGCATAAATCTGCTTCCATTCAGTAAGGACAAATGATCCAGCAGCACTTCAAGCGCCGGGCACAGTTTCCAAGTTAATCTGTCAGTGCTTTGGTGGCAATGTGAAATTAAGATCAACTCACTGGCTAACAAAGCAGCTCAGGAAACATCTTATAAAAATTCAAACTTATAACAAATATAGTCTGTTTTCCATCAGTATGTATGCATAGCTTATTTAATATTATTGTGATGAGAAATAATAAGGATAGCCCTCAAGGAAATTGATAGTTGTGTGTTGTTTGGTCGCAGCCACAGTTCATGCTCACTAGCTAAAGCGTTCACTGTTAGTAATTGTCTGTTTTACCCAAAAAAAAAGGGGGCAAAAAGAAGGTAAAACAGTCTTAAAATGATCTTGCAGATATCTTAAGCTCACAGTTGCAAAATCAGGCACGTAGAAGGTTGCTCATTGCCAGAAACAAGGTGGTGTGTGCAGCCTGAATTTGCCTGGTCTCGTAGGGGATGACGCAGTGCCCAGGCAGCGGGGGCATGTCCTGGGCCCCTCGTTCCCCTGGGGGTGTGGGACACTTCTCCCACCTCTCCACCGCAGTGGTTCTGCAGTGTTCAGTACACACCACTGCTCATCTGTCCAGTCCTAATGCTCATTTTCCTTGTTCATTTTCTAGCATTTCTTCCTACTTTAACTTCCAAGCTTTTTCCTTGTCTGCCTATGTGGGGGGTTGTTTATTTGTTTCCTATTCCCCCACACACACACTTCCTTTCTCAATAGTTTTCAGACTCCTTACAGTTACTGGGACTTTAAAGTCCATCTCTTCTCTCTCTACTGTTAGGTCCATCTTTCTGTCCTCTTGCTCCTTGCACCTCCGTGTTGTTCTCTGCCTCCGTCTCCCTGTCTGACAGCTTTCCACTCCCCATCTCCTCACCCCCCCCTCAGTCCTTTCTTGATCTCCTAGCCCTCGATGCTAGGCAGATGCTGGAGTAGTAGGAATGCTCTCTGACTAGCCAGTCAGAGACAAGTCCCAGCCCTTGTTCAGGCTCTTTTCAGTGTCCTGTCTCTGCAAGGTAGCATATTTTGTTGGCTTCTGCTGCAGGCCTGGTTCTCATCTCCATGTTTAAATTTGCACAGTAGGATCCTTCGTCTCTGCCTGGCATGATTTGGAGTGTGCAGCAGTGTCTTCTACAACACCAACATCAGGAGAGGTTTTGCATCATCGTCTCATGAATCTCTGTGGCAAAGGTTGATACCTGGCAAGTAGAGACCCCTCTCTCTCACTCCTGCTCTCCTCTCCATAATGCCCTGGTCCTACAGATCCCTTCTGTAGGGATAGGTGGAGCAGGGCTTGAACGCAGGCCACAACTTAGGGTCAGAATGGGAGGCGCTGATGACACCACACCAGGAGATGGGCATTGTTCATCATCACCCTGTCCAAGGCTCTGTGATTTCCGTACATTCATAGGTGCCGCGTCTGGTGCAGTTGCTTGCCGGGGAAAGGAGCAGTGCTGCTCTTGGAGCACATGGAGGCAGGAGCTTGGCCACTTGTGGACTTTCCTCTATATCCCGTCATTGCTGCAGAGACGCCTTGCTGGTAACTTCGCCACCAACCCATGTGAGCAGGCTCTAAGTCAAGTCAGTGCAGAGCAGGGTAGGGGGCTACTATCATATCCTAATCATTTTGCTAGTATCATTATCATTATGCTTTGCTTGTTGTCCTGTGCATTGAAAAAATGTGGTGCCAGTGTGGTATTGGTGTATTGTCTGTCATAAACATATGGTTTACAGCGGCCTGGAGCTCCAGGTGCCAAGGGAGAAAGAAAAAGCTCTCCTTGGATCCAGGCAGGCACCCAACTGCAGAGTCTTTGAAAACATGAAATTTTCAACGTGAAATAAAGCTTTTGTGTATATGAACACAGGGATGGCAAGAAGTGTTTTCCTGATACAGAGTCACTGCACTTCCAAGTGTCTTATCACTGCTGCAAAGCACAGGGTATTCTCGTTGTTCAAACAGAACCTTGCTCTGTTTTCTGCAATGGGGACAAAACCAAATATTCCTCCTGTCTGTCTTCCAGACAAACTGTGAGACAGTTTCCAAAGCAAGACCAGCCAATGCATTTACTGTAAAACGATGACCAGGCAGTCTGGGGATGTTTCTAAGAGGGGAAAAAAAAAACAACAACAAAAAACAAACAAACAAACAAACAAACAAAAAAAAAAAAAAAAAAAAAAAAAAAAAAAAACATGATATTCTAGAAGGCCATTCTGGAAAAGGTAAATAATTAGCAGAGGTTTTAGTGCATTGGATGTAAAGACAGATGTAAAATTGTCAGAAATGTTGACATAGAAAATTATGTATTTATTTTTTTCATTCAAATTTTTATCTATTACTTTTTGTAAAACCTGTAGTAGTAGCAGCTACACTGAAATTAATCTTTATTTACATCTTTAAGAATTAAAAGCAAATCACTATGAAGAAAATACTTGCATTATTTTTAACGTTTCGGTAAGATACAGGCAAAAACTTAAAATGCTGAAAATGTGAAGTATCAATGCTGTTGGGTTATAAACAAAAATAAATTTAAATTAATAGAAAACTTTAAAACAGACCTAGGAGCTCACATTTCTACAGGAAGAAAAAAAAAAAAGCACTGAAAGAATAATACTGCATCTTATATAATATGTGATTAAGACAGTTCATTCTTAATAACTAAAAGTGAGTTTGGCTTGCAAGATGTTAGGCAATTTAATTGCCTGATAGCCGGCTACTGTTTTGAAATACAGTTACTTACATTATTTTTAGAGATCCTTTTGAAGCACTCGAATGTAACAGCAATAATGCCCTACTACATTATTATAAAATCTCTCACCTAATATTTAGAGAACATATTTGAAGTAGGAGTTGCGTTTCAGGCATGGAGAATAAAAAACACATCTGCCTGCAAGCTCTTGTTCTTTCACACCTCCCCTTGTCCCTGCACGTTTGAAGGTAACAGTCTGAAATGTTAAACTAAGCAAGTTGAGTCAATGAAGAGCTGCAAAGAAAGTCACTTTTATCACTTGGTATTGCAGTGTGGAGCATGGTACTACCTCCAGACATGTAGAATATATGGCAGTGTAAACTCACAGTTCACCGTAGCAGCACCTCTGTTACAGTTCATCACAGGTACCTACACTGACCGAATACATTTATGTGCAGCCGTGTGTGTCTGTATAGATCTGTGTATGCATTTTGTTAAGTGGCTTTTGAGTTGTTTTTTTTGGTACACATCAAATAATTATTCATATTGACAGGTTATTATGTATCTGCTGATGCCCCCCAAATCTTTGGTCAAAATCATAAATGACCAGGGTGGTGATACTGATGAAATGTTTGTTGCAGTAGCATGTTGTAGAAACTGCTTACTCAGGTGTTGCTTCAGCTAAGGTAATTCATTCCTATTTGTGAACTTTTCTGTATTAACTTAAATTAAACTTTCTCAGATGTTGTATGTTCTCATAACAAGAAGGTTTGGGATCATTCTATGCTCTCAGGCAGAACACGGCAATATAACTGCCTAGGAGGATTGTGGTGTAGACCTCACTTGAATTTTGGATAGGTCTTTTAACAGCTGTATGTGACTGACCAGTTTTTAGGTCATTGTTTGGATGAAAGTATTTCATTTTGTCACCAATGCCAAGGCTAGAATAAGCATAAGATTATTTAAACGAGCTTTGAAACCTTAATTTATTTGGCAAACTGCTGTAGGGCACGAGAACATGTTAAGGGGAAGAGGCGAGGAAATGCTGAGATCAATTAGAGAAACCTTTTGACAGCTATTTTCAGTGGATAGAGCCAGCTTCTTGCAGGAAAGGATCTGCTGGCGCTGGTGTCAGTGTCTTGAGGACAGTTGTACCATCAAGATGCTGATGCAGAGCGGAGGGGAAGGCATGTCGGGATACTTGAGGATTACTCAAAATGAAAACAAAATTACCACAGCTGCAAATAAGATTCTTTTCTTCATATCTAGCAGTCCAACGTTTTGAAGTTGCTCAGTATTTTAACACAAAATCTAGTTGCTTGTGCAATCAGCCCTGTGATCTGAATTTTGCCATATGCATATTCATGCGTGTGTTTACATATTTGTTTGTTTATTGCATCTGGTACCTCAGTAATGTGTAATTTCTGTTTCTTCCTTTTGTCTGGAGGCCTCTCATATTACATTTAGATTGTATCCTTTATCATCCCAAATTGACATTTATGCTTTTACTGCTATTGTTTGCCTAGCTCCTCTCTGGTATGGATCAACAATTTGTTTTAATCTGTGTCACTTCCCTTATCTCCCTCTACACAGAGATGCAGTCATTTTGCACTAGCGTTACGCCTCCAGAGTTTGTGTTAGCAAGCGTGATGGTTCCCCTCCCCGTCTGAAAGGCTGGGGGAGCTTAATTGCCGTGCCAGCTCGTTTAGAGGAACGCACAGACGGCTGCGTGCGCGAGACTAGTTTTGACAAAAGCAACGGTGTGTTAGTGCCTGTGAATGAATAAATCTGATTTTCATAGAAGAATATTACGGCAATAGCTAGGAAGTGGCAGAATGGAAGCGCATTACGCTTTAGAGACGTTATTCCTTGTTCCTAGCAGGGGGCTAAGCCACGTCCAAGGAGTTCTGCAATACGGCTGGAGGGCACGCTCATGCTCTTCTCTCTGTGATACTTTGCGTTTATGGCTGTTGTTGTAAACAATTGTTTTTTCTGTAGTTTTCTTAAATGATGAAATGAGAATTAGGCCAGAAACGTGTGGATTCTAAAGGCCTCAAGAAGCTGTTGAGCTTTACATAGCTGCAAAGCTTCCCATGGATTTTTTTTTGCTTTCTAATAATCGTTTTAACTGTTTGTGTTCAATTCTTCCCCGAAACCTTTTTGGTTAAAAAGCTGGGCTGTGGAGTAGTTCTGTGTATAAGAAATACTGTCATAATGTGTGTGTACTGACAGAATTGGAGCTGTAAGCACAGGCTCGAAATGAGTGAGGTTTACGTACTGAGTAATGAATCTCTCTCTTGGAAAGAAGGAATAATGAGAGCAATCAGAGTAGCTGAGCAGAGAGCAGTCATGTAAAAAGTGTTCTGCAATACTCAATAGATCAATTTAGGTATGAAAGCTGAAAATGGGAAGCTAATGAAATAATCAGTGATACAGAAGTGTGGTAACCAGGGTACCTGCCTGGTCCTTTTTTTATGTGTCCCTCTCGACTTTGGTGACCCAGTGAGCAGCCTGCAAGGGCCTTGCTGACACTTCTGTTTAGCTTGGGGTAATTTTCATGCACCATGAGTTCACCATTTGTTACCAAATATGATGGTAGCATGCAATGCGTTCTCAGGAGGAAAGCATGCTGCAGTGTGCTGAGGAACGGGGTGGGGAAAGAAAATGGTTTTGCGTTCATATACATCCCAGAATAAATACTGACTGACTTGCAGGCAATAAGCACTGGCTCGGTAGGAAACACTGCTGATGAATATGTTTAGGGGAGGAAACCTCTGTGTCAAAATTTGGTAGAGGAATAGGAGAAATATCGCAAAGAAGTGCAATGTGCGTTTAAACTGCTTATTGAGCTACTTAGCAGCAATATATATATATTTATTTTTATTTATCTAAGTATATACATATATGTTTTATATAGATATATATATTTTATATATAAATTTATATAAAGACAAACAAAGGTAATATTCATATGCTTCACCCAATTCTGGTAGCTCTAACTTCATGAAATGTCAAAACAACTGAATACATTTTGTGTTTCCTCCAGCACAGCATCCTTGTTGGTGACAGCATTTCCTGCTTACGTTTTCTTCCCTTATTTTTTTCTTTTCACATAGCAGCTATTATTGTTTTTATTTTCAGAAAATAAATACAGTTTGGAAGAGTACATAGTGTTTAGAAGGAAGAATAAAAAGGAAATAGATTTTCCTTTTTTCAGAAGTCTCCTGTTCTGTGGTAGGGGATTGAAAGCAACCCAGCAGGATGCCCGCACAAGCCTGACAGTGATGTGCCAGATAGATAGTTCAGGGACCACAAATAAATGGTGGGCTATTTCTAGCTTTTATGAATCATGAGATTCTGTTTTGTTTTTCCACATCCCCTCTTAAAACTGAGGCAGACAGCATGTCTGTCTCTTCCAGTCTTAGCAAATGTGAATAAACAATGCCTGTAGCACTGTCATTCTTTAATTTATGACCTAGAGATGCCTTATTCTGTTTTTAGCATGCAGCATTTCCTTGACCAGCAGCTATATTTGCATTTGCACTGGGCTTCTAATTGCTTGAAGTTACAAAATCGGATGTGTCAGCTAACAACATCAGAAGAATGAATGTGTTATACTTGCATCTGAACTGGCTAGTATAAATCCTGTGAATTACAAAAAAAAAAAAAAAAAAGGAAAAAAAAGTGTTCCTCTTACAGTGAGGAATTATGAAGTGCTGTAAAAGTGAAGACGGTGTATTACTGTGTATCATTTATGATGGCAATGTAAGTACTTAAGCTGTGCCTAAGCAATAGCCTTTGGTTTTATTTCACTCTGTTGATGCAGCATTGATTTGAGAAATACACACCAATGACTGCCTTGACTCAGCAGCAAAAAGAATTATATATACTGCAAAGCAGCTGGATTGATCAGGAAGCTCCAACTCCACTTATACATGCATGTCCAGGCATAAACTGTGCTGATAAGCCATGCACAGGATTCCTCCCCTTGGATCTGGGGATATCGCAGTCCTATTGATAACTTGAGGCTCTTATGGGGTTGAGCCCAAGGTCCCCTGCACCACCAGATCTCTGCTACTCACTGCAGGGCTTGGAGGGCACCAGCCTGGCTCCTGCCATCCCCACTGGGCACTGGCTCCTCACGGGAAGGGCCCCAGCAGTGGCACAGCCAACCGTCTGAACCATCTGCAGAGGCGTTTAGTTTGGTATTACCTCACCAAGAACCTGACCTCTGCACAAAAGATGTCTGCAATCTCTCAAAACATCTCTGCACACATATGAAATAACTAAGGCTTGATCGGTGAATCTGGCTGTGCTTGTACCCTGGTAGTCGAATCCCCTGCCTACTTGGTTTCAGCAGAGAAACGTGTTGCTGGCTCTGTTTTGGCAGTGGAGGTGATCTCACAACAGAGAATCCGGGCTGTGACTAAGAGCATGCATGTTTGTCAAGGCACTTTCATTTTGAATATTAAAGTTCTTGTCTTGACGCGTCCTCTTTCCCCTGTTTGATGCCGAAAGTGTCCAGCTTGCAGTTGCAACGGCAGAGTATCTGACTGGCAGATCTAAAACTAAGTGGCTGTGCTCACAGCTTCCTACAAAGGGAAGTCCAGGGAGTCGGGCACAAGCCACCTTTTGGCTCCCCAAGCTTTTGAGAAAACTTCGTTCCTTTATTAGTCCAAGACATATCACTTCATCAAGCCAAATTCTGTGTTTGCCACCTGACGGTGATACTGCTTATTACAATGAGGGCCTGTTCTCAAGCTCTATAATCAGATACACAGACATCTCACTGAAGCAGTAGTGTAATCATTCACTGGAGGAGACTACTGCCTTTAAATATTGGCTTCACTCAGCAAAAACACGACCATCACAAAGGTGTGTCTGCATGCTTTGCAGTTTCTCCAGTTCTTAGTTTCTGGTTGAATCAGTAAGATTTCATAGCTGAGTCTACGTAACGTAAGCCAAGAATGAACTGTGAGGGCACAGTCACTGGGGAAGGGGAGGTCCTGTGGTCCCTGGTACACAGATGTGAACACAGAGCTCTACAAGATTTTGGGCGAGAACAGCAGTGCATGTGCCTGCCAGGGGCATGCAGTAAGGTCCCTGGCGGTCCTGAGTTTCTTCTGCACCCACCAAGCAGTGAATCAGTTTTGTTGGCAGCAGAGGATGTTGTACATTTCCCATTCTAAATACTAACTAAAGTTTACAGAGAACAATTGTGTTAAATAGACATTTAAAATTATCTTTTTGCTTTTTTAGCAACGCTGGGCATGGATGAGGCTGAATGTAGGCTAGCATGTAACACCTTCCCCACAATGTCAATGAATGATGCAGTATTTCATAACTTGGCATATTTACGCAGGGTACATCAGGGTATGTCGCAAGTCAGCTGTTGACTGTCTTCCACTTCAGTGATAAGGACGCAGCATGCAATCACTTGATGTTAGAACTCAGAAGATACATTGCATTTTTTTTTTCTCATCATTAAGCATGTAGAACGTTATCCTGGAGCATTTACTGCATTGTAATTATTTTCATTGGACTGTTTACAAAAATTCTCCTCTCCACACCTTTTTCTTTTGGCATTCATGTAGGTAGCTTAGTATCAGTAGTTATTGGAAGAATTTCAAGTTGCTCTTGCATTTGTCAACACTGAATTCCATCTCCTGTCCTGCCACCTGTTACGTACATGTATCTTTACTTCCTTTTGAAGGACCTTACAATATATTTTATTTTCATATATTTTATCAAAGTAAGAATTTTAGGCTTAGCAATATTTGATCCCTTTATATTTTCTCAATTCTCAGATATTCTCTGTTAAGTACTCTCTATTTGACTTCTTTCCATTTCATAAACATTTTTTAAGTAATGAAAATGGTTTATTTCCTGTCTAGTTATTACCTTTTTCTTTCAGCCATCTATTCCTATCATAAATTCCAGATCTATAAGCTTAAATCTACTTTTTAGTTGGCATTACAACTCCTGTATTGATACAGAAAAGCTTCATCTCCAAAATCTCCTTTTTCAATTTTTATACGCTAATGCATGTAATATATCTCTGCCTTCTGATATTATTGCTGATTTTAATTACAATCCATAATTCTTAATCTTTGAGCAGCTCAGGCATCTTGTTCTCCAAGTTGTTCAGCCTTCTTGGTTTGTAGTATGCATCAGCCCTTTGACATGTTTCTCAAATTATCAGTGGTTATTATCAGCTATGTTGCATGCTCCAGCTTTGTCTCTAACGGATTTTGAATTTTTGTCTTATTGAGTGCTATTTAAAGAATAAAAATTGATTAACTCTGATTCTTAGTATTTAGTAAATAATTTAGTACCAACTATTTTCTGAAGGCATTAGCATTCAGAATACATAAATGACTGCATCTAGTGTCTTTCCTGTTTCCACGTCTGTATGTGAAGGGAGAAGTAATATTTGAGCAAGTCATTAAAGTTAGCGAATGCAACTGTCACGTTACTTCATCATCGTATTGTTTTCTTGTGATTAATCCATTGGATTGCTCATGTCTGTCACGTGTATGAATTTGCAAACCTTGTATTTCTTGGCCTTCTAATACAAAACCTGATGTGGAACCTGGAGCTCCTGCTAGATTTATTTTTCATAATATTTAACCTGATTTATCTGTGATGTGGAACAATCTTGCGGTGTTGCTTGCATGTTTGACCTGTCATTTAGAACTGCTGTCTCACCAGCATGAACAAAATCTACCATTAGCTCTTAGACCATGAAATATTTCTGTTGATCCAGTCCACAATTTCTCGTCATAATGAAACAATGGCAGGGACAAACAAGAGAAGTGATTGCATTCTCAGTTTGACACCAGCAGCTGTATTAGACCCTTTGCTGAAGTTTGCATTTAGTTTAACTGTAGAAGCTCTACCTTGAAATACAGTTTGGTAAACTTAATTATTTTTGTTTGTTTCCTGTAATGCTGCAAGATATGTGGAAATGAATCGCAGTAGGGGTTATCATATGCTTTCCTAAAATTTGTAACATTTATAATGGGTGGATATTGCTTTGCTATGTTATATCGTTTGTTATTCTCTGTTTGGGCTATAATCAAGTACTTTTATTTCTTTCATTTTGACTTTAAGAGCTCTGTCTAGCTTGAATTATTTTATTTATACTGTACTTCGCAGAAATATATTTAATCTTCCTGCTTGTTGAGGAGTTTGGGTTGTAAGCAGCTCGGTGCCGCTAATTTTGGGTGATGCAGGAACATAGAGCACACTGAAATACAATCCCATTTAATGAATCTCGTTTGTTAGTGAGCGCAGCTCAGACTCACAAGGCATTAAAACTCTCTGCTAATGGCCACACATTCAACAGCACTGAATTTCACAGTAAGTTTGGCTTTACAACCAGTGCAAGAGAGGCACAGCTCTTCCTTGCTGCTTGGGCACTCCTGCTGCCGCCGGTAGCGCCCTGCAACAGCCCGAGCCCTTCCCTGCCCTGTGGGGCTGCAGGACGGCTGCAGGCTTCAGCAGGGAAGCAGGCATGGGGCAGGAGGTGCTTGAGGTCAGGGTCCATGAGGGGGGCACAGACCGCTGGTCCCACAGGATGCTGCAGTGAGCCAGGGCACGCAGCCCCCAGCGCTCACTGCAGCACACACAGCTGGAAATCTTTTTCAAATTTCTGGAAGGAAAAATGGAATATGTGCAACATACAGTGGTATATCATTTCTGGTGAGAAGGGGAGATGGAAGGAGAAGCATGTTTTACCAGAGGGAAGTTTTGTTTATGATTTCTTGGAAACAAAAGAAATGGATTGGGGTTCTCCCAATGGGGACATGGATGATCCACTGGGAGTAGTGAACCAGGTAAATGTTGTTAATCCTCATCAGAAACAAACAGTTGTGATCAAGAAAAATACCGTAGGCTTACGTGGTATTCATCATTTGTCTCATCTAGGCTTTTTTTTGCGTTCAACCCTCAAGAAAATTTCTTTTACTATCCAATTAGTTTTTATTTTATTTCTGGTGAAGACTAGTGATATTAATTACAAACATAAAAACAAAGATGCTGTACGCTGAAACAAATGGATGCATTTTTATGTTTAGATTAAAACATTATTTGTAATTGTTTACAGTGAAATCCCCTTGCTGTCACAGTGGTGTTAGCAGGGTTATAAACTTTTAAGTCTTTTAAAAGGAAACAAAAACATATATTATCTTCTAGCTCTGGTGTAATCCACCATTAGTAACCCAAATATTGCTGCCTTTACACCACATCATGTACTTATCAAACATCTACATGACTCCTTAACTATTTCCAAAACAAAAGAGTCATTATTTACCCACTGTGAAAATAGCCTTGTGTTAGTGGTATTAGAAATCATTAGCTCTATTAAGTCCGTTATCAGCTATGCTAGCAGCTGGAAACATCCTGCAGCTCAGGAGGGCTCCAAAATGTTCCCCAGTCATTATATTCTAGATCACTTTGTTTTCTTGTAGGGTGAAAACAGATGATAATCACATTCAGCCACAGGCAAAAATAGAAACTGACAACACTGGTAGAAAAAGATTTATGAAACTTTTTATTGCTCGGGGCAGTATTTTGTAACAAGATAACAGTGTTGTCCCTTGGAAAGGAGCATGAGTGAACAGTTCAGCTGTGTCTTTCTATCATCTTGGTGTGCAGTGTCTCAAAATGACACAGTTATCACACCATAAATACAGCCCAAAGCATTACAGATGTCTATAAGCAGGATCCGTATTAATTGTTAATGCGTGAAGAAGAGACAGATCCCTTCATGTTACCTTAGGAAATAGCAATCTTTTTTTTTTTTTTTTTTTTTTTTTTGAGGAGTATAGAAAATGTGGAAGCATCAATTTTGTCTTGTCGTTGCTTTCTTTGAAGGGGGTTGACTCTGAAGATGGTATCATGAAGCGTTGGGGTTAACATAATTCCTTAACGGCCTCTGCTCCAGATGAGGCTGACACTTCAAACAGGACATTTAAGCGAGAGGATTAAAACACTTTTTTTAAACATGGCTTAAGACCATAGGTCTTTTTATTTTTTTCATTAGCAGATGCTTTATTGTTTTTTTTTTTTTCTATGTGTGTGTGTTTTAAACAAAGACTGCTCTTCAAAAAGATAAATAATTTAGGTTTGAAAAAGCTTAAGTGTTGAAAAAAAAATTATGTGTATAGGAAAATGTCTTTTATAATTTACTGTACTACGTGGTTATATCTATTGGCCTACTGTTCCTCTCCTCTCCTCTTGTAATTAATTCTTAGCTTGGTATGTATATATCCCATCATTTTAGAAATCTACCTTGTCTTTGCTTCCCTTTTCTTTGATCAGCTGATGTAAATTAATATGGTACAGATTCAAACTGAATCTGTGAATTTCTCTGCTGTTCATTTGAAGAGGAGGAATCTGCATTGCTCGAGTTCCTGTCTAGAGCATCATGTGAAGTATTTATAACTATAACCCTAAAAATGTTACAAAGCTAGTGGCATGACATTTCCTTTTATGCAAAATGTACTTCAGTATGACATATCTGGAGCAGCAGGAAGGGCTAAAATGTTTGTTTTGTCAACTGACCAAACTGAACAAACAGGTACAGAAAGATCAGAGTTTTAAAAGAAATTTCATTTATTGCATTTTATTACAATCTGAATCAGGTTCTGAAACAGACTCAGGTAATGCTATGTAAGAACGTCTGAATTCCTGCCTGGTACAGAACATTTGTCTTATGCAAGAATGCAAGTAATAATTTTAAGCAGAATTATTTGTTTAGGAGAAAAAAGCTATTGCATGTTTCTGCTTCTAGCTGTAAAGACACTCCATGCACACAGGGAAATGTGGGATTAAAGGGGATGGCATTAAGGGAGGAAATGGTTTAGCAGTGTTTTACCTAACTGGGAAGTAAGATTGTACAAAATTAAGATGAAGTATGCAGTTTTGTGTTTCTGTGTCACCAAAACATTACGGCGTTTAATGATGAATTTTTCAGACGCCCCCAGGGCTCTGGCACTGTAGCCAGCCTGTTAGAGCAGGACGCTGCTGTGTTTGTGTACTATTTCCCTTCATGAAAGTCATTGTGCCAACTTGCTCCCTTCCCCTTCTCTGACCTGTTCCTTTTCTGTTTTCCACCTCTGGAAGGCTTTCCGTGCCATTCACACCGTCCTGTGCCCTTTTCTTTCCAGTGGCACTGCACCATCGCAGCCCCGAGGCGAAACGCCCGCCCCTGCCGCGAGGTGTTGGCCCTGTGCAGCTGGACGCTGCTCACGGTCAGCATTTCCAGGGGGCCTTCTCCTGAGAAGATCTCAGGCAGCTCATGAACCTTTCCTTTATCTAGAAACCCACATGTTGTGGTTGATAAACATGAGATCTGAAACAGGGCGGGGGGGCGGGGATTTAGGGCTTTCAGCTGCCACCCTCACCACTGCGTTGAGCCTGTGGTCAGCAGTGTGTGACACCTTTCCGAGGCTCCCCACCTTACCTCAGTGCAGTTGCGCACAGCAGCACGGAGCTGCCTGGTGGCTGATGAGGCCACCGTCTGATGTGGTGGCTCCAGTGTGCCATCGAATTGCGGCACCTTTGTTGCCAGAAGCCAGGGAAGTGCAGCTTGCATCAGGCGCAGTTGCACCCAGCGTACACCCACCTTACTCTTCACACGAGTCTGTCTTTGTCACTTGCTCCTAAATTTGACTCTGAGGCTGCTTTAGCAGCAGGTTCCCTCTGTTCGGGGGATATTTTGCTGCCAAAACATACTTTTAATGAGAGGACCAGCTGTTCTCCCTTAGGACCAACCTTCTACTCGCCCCTTTAGTTTGCTTCTTAATTGTCTTATCACTGATGAATAATTTAATAATGTTTTTTCTTGAGTATTTCATAAATTTAGAGCTCTGTGGAGTCTCAGTTAATAAAAAGACACTGTACAGCAAAACAGAGTTCACTTCCCCTCTCTTCATTGCACAGCTTGCCATGTTTCCCTACGTTTGCATTGAAAAACATGCAAGTAAATTGAAATAGTGAGACCACATCAAGATGTCTTTCAGTATCCTACACAGATGTGTAGTTTGGGTTTTGTTCCAGGCTGCTACTTCAGAAAATGCAGAAAATATGCATGGAACTGTCTTTAAGCTTTAACGATGATAGACTCTTGTGCCCTGCAGAGGATAGTTTTGCTCTTATGTTTTTGTTAAAATGTTCTAATTGGACATTAGCTTACAAATGTAATCCTCTTCGATGAGTAGGACTTGTGTTATAGATCATTTGCAAAACCTGTGATCAGCTACATTTTTTCTTGTGTGTTGGTTTTGTTTGTTTTGTTTTTCGAGGCAGTTGCCTAAAAGGTCCTGCAGAAGTATCTTGCATTTAGAGATATAGCCAATGTAAAAAATGGAGTTATTTCTCTTTACTGAAATATATCAGTTAAATACTCTGTGTGAGGAAAAACGGTTTGAAACAACAGCTAAATTGAAGCATGAGTTACTTTCGCTTAGCACCCACTCAAATTAGTTTTCATGTGTTTTACTTTGTTACGACCAGAGAAATGAACATATCAGACAAGGAGGGTCTGTTACAAAGGGGATAAGACCAAGATGGAACCAGGGTACTGGGGTTGGGACACACAATTCAATATTAATTCATTACTCCCTGTGTTTCATTTTATATGCCCTCAGAATTTTGCTAATATCCATACCTTATGAGGCTTCATTTAGGAAGCACTTAACAAAAAACACAGGGCAGATGTCTTAAAGAACATTAAGTATTATTATTTTTTTTATGGTGTGGTTGTAAGTAGTGATCAACCAAGTATATGTAACACTCACTACAGGCATTTTTGACAGATAAGAACAATGTTCTAGGTTTTTAACACTGAACCAGGGTTATTGGTTTCTAAGATCTCTTTCAATACCATGCTTTACTTTTCTTTTATCACTTCTTCTGACTTCCTACATTCGTGGGAAGTACTTCTGAAAGAAATACTACTTTAAAATAAGATCTTTGCTACCTGGACATCCATCTGCCTTTGTGAGTATGTCAAAGATAAACATAATATTTGAGAGTTGTATTTGATAAAAGATCATACTTATTCCTGATCTAGGTGCCATATGCATGCACCAACATCAGCGATAACCTTCTCAAGACAGTTTGATTTTTTTTGTCAGAATTAATTTCCTTGTCAGTGAAGTTGCCTGAGTTGATAAATGAGTGTAAATGAAAATCTTTCACACATGCAAATGGGAGCAAAAGTAGTAAAAATGAATGAATATCTCAATTTAAAACAATTTAAAAAAATCTTCTGCTGTTATCAGCATAGAGAGTAACAGCTATCTAATGGAAACTCTTTAGCTAGATAAGATTTACTTTTTATATTTGTTTTTGTTTGTTTCTTTATGTGTTAAGTGCGGACACATAATAAATATCTTACTACCAAAAACTGTAGATACTCCAATTTACTGCTAATAACATAATGATGATAACTTTTACTTAAATTACTGGAGATATTTAGGGAAAGAAATCCTCTTGATTTTGTAGTTTCTTAAGCTTGACTCCTCTGTTTCTGAATATTCCTTTTAAAAGTTAGTTGATAAATGGCCATGCAGAAGAGCCCAAGTGTCGAGCATAACTCTGTAGGTAGATTTGAAGATCTAATACGACAAGCGTCTTTCTTGCATGTCAGTTGAGCAACAGGAAGATTGTGCTGTCATTGTGTCATAGTTTTGTTATCAAAACAAAGTAATCTCATTGGGTTTTTCAAATACAGAATTGCAACTTAATGTCTTCTAAATTTTTAGTGTCTTGCACAACTGACAGATCCCATATGAAATTAATACTGGAGCTTATTCTTTTTAACATTTTTAGGATGTTTTCTATTTACAGACTGAAACAGCCAGTTAACCTCTTATTCATTTAAAAACAAAGATGAATCAAAACGTTAGAGTCTTTCTTGGTGAATAATAATTATTCTTCTTGTGAATTTTCCTTATGTGAAATACAGATTAACTGGTAGATTAGCCACAAATTGGAAGGCAGTGACATCTGAACAAGACTCTGAATGAGCTTGGTGGTGTCCACGTCAGTGCTTTGTGCTGGAGCAGTGCTGTAGTTCTGAAGTGACCCCTTTGGCTGCCTACCTTAGGCAGTGATGAGATGGCTTACTGGGAAATGTTGGCTTGCACAAACAATTTCTTCCAGGGAAAACCAATTAGAGGCTTTGATGCAAATGTGCATCCCCTTCTAATAGGGACATGAGAGCTGCAAACAATGACTGTCCCTTGAGATTGCTTCAGACCACATGGACAGTGGGAACTCTTGATCAAAACACCCCAAACTAAATCCAGTCCAGAATTAGAGCCTGACAGCATCCAAGCAGCACACAGTGTAGAAGAGGGGTTCTAGGATCTTCTATTCGCACCTACTGATCAGCTAATATTGTGGTAAATTACCTGCTAATATACGTATAACCTATACATATAAAATGTAATCATCAAGGAGCTTCCTTCTTATGTAGAAGACTTATCGTGCTCTTCTAAGAGCTCTTAAGAAATAATCTCTTTTTCCTTCATTCTTGCTGACTTCTGCCTTGCCCCTATGTCTCAAAGCAGCAAACTTCTTTGACTTACTGTGGAATCCTCCTTATCTCCTTTTCTTCTCTGTCATGGTTTTACAAGTCAATGTCAGCATCTAAAAGTTTTGCCCTTGGTCTGTGGGTTTTCTGAAACTCATCTCTCACATTATAGCTTTAACTGCCATGAACCTTTTCTGTCCAAGGGATTTAAGCAATCCACACATGGTTGTGAGCAGAGATTTCAAACATAGATTTTGATTACTTGTCATCCTTCAGTGAAGCTGTTAGCAATTTTTGCAGGGTGGCAGATGTTTATCCAGAGGTTTTGGCCAAACAGCAGTCTTGTTACCTAACTAGTATCTAGTATCTCCTATGACTTTAGTTGGATAAATATTATATTAATCTTTTTTTTTTTTTTTTTTTTGCTTTTTAATTCTTTTTTAGTACTGCTGCTGTCATTACTGTGAATGCAGCACTGCACCCAAGAGCTGTTTTTCTCTTTTTCTTGCCATACAAATTCAGTATTGTGGTGGCCTAAGACACTCTGAAGGAAGAAATACCACATAATTCAATTATCAACACTATACCTTAAATAGAAAATGGAATCTCCTCCCTCAAGGTTCAATTAATAACAACAGTTTCTGTGTCTCTTTACTTGAGTATTTTTATTTGCATTTCTGGTCTCCTCAGAAAAATAAACTCGTGGCCTTGAAACAAAGACAGACAAGTAAAAGATGTTGCTTTGAGTTCCCAGGGTGAAACTGTTTTTCAAGAAAGCATATGGCATATAGACAATAAGAGGGACTCCGGTATTTGCTGTCTCCTTGACACTGGGGACAGGCTTCAGCATTAGGTGCCTGCCAGTATGATTAAACGAGCTCTTCTGGTTTTAAATTCAATTGCCTCTTTCATGCTGGAGAGGTAAGAACTGTGCGCATTGTAAGTGGCAGCCAGAGCTCAGAGCTGCACTGCAGCTAGGGAATCAGAGGTGGGCTGCGTGAAATGGGCAGGGGGGACATCCTGGCGCCAGGGGGTGATGGTGACAGTGTTTTCTTTTTCTTCACTGATAGTAATTGATGAGGTATATGTATTTTATAACCCGTTAAAAGCCCCACAGCCTTGTCCCAAGCCTCCTCAAGCTGAGTGCCCCCATTCAGCCATGCCGGGGGCTGTTCTGTGGGGCCCCGCACAGCCCCGGGGCTGTAGAAGAGGGGTCTGGGGTCTCACCCTGAAAGCCAGTCACATCGGGTGTATCTTGGTAAGTTGTGTCCCAGCTGCAGCACCCAATGACAAAGACTGATTATTTTCCTAGCTGAGCTTCTCTAGTATTGATTTCTGTTTTTCCACATCTGACTTTGTGATTTTTTCCTACACACACTGAAATCTCCAATTAAAAACTTTTATACGAACTTCTAGCTTAATAAGTTTGCTCATTTAGAGTTATAAGCTGTGGGAAGGCTTTCATATACCGCCTCATGATACCTTTCATTTGTACTCATTAACTCGTTGTTTCATCTTCTGAATGACAGAACTTGTTGTCTGTGGTAGCTGAGGTTAAACTCTCCAATACCTTGAAAAGTCAGGGAACTTCTGTAGGGCTTTTTAGTCCAATGGTTTGTGACTTTCTTTTTTTGTCCCACACCAACTAATAAAGAGTTAGAGCCCCATTCCAGTGGCTTTGGAAGACACACTAGTCATGCAGTGCTTGCAGCTTGCCCTTCCCTACAAGAGGCAGAGAAGTGCTTGTTTCTAACTTCTACGCATTTGTATTTTACCTGCTTTTAAAAAGAGAAATAACCTATTGAAATCTGATTCAATGCAACATACGCATTGTATTATATTCGCTTTTGTTTACTACAGCATCATGCACCATTCTTATACTTTCCCATATAGTTTACACCATTTATTCTTACCTGCTCTGCATTTTGTGAAACAGATTGACCAGAGAGCACATAAGTCTGGCTTCCCTGGAGCTGTGAAATTGAACTGTCCTGGGGGACTTCCCCAGGAACCTTGCATGTACTGGTGTCAATGCGTCTTCATGTTTTAATGATCCACATAGATCAGTGTTTACTTCCACCATTTGATTATTAGTTAGTTCAGTCTAAAAGAAAAAGGGTATTTAATTTTTATTTTGATGCTTTTTTTTGGGCTGACGAAGTAATACTGTAAATATTTCTGAAAAAAAAACTTTAACCCAGGAAAAACAGTGCAAGAGCATTGTACAAATTTCTTATATCAGATCTTCTGTCTTACATAGTTACTTCTTGTAACTTATTTTCAGATACTTTCTTTTTTTATTATTATTATGTCAGGTGTAATAAATAATTTTCAGATTATTTTGGAAATACTATATTATTACTGCATAATATGTTCTGTGAAGTTTCTGAAATGGTCAAAATAATGTATTGTATTAAAACATCTGTGACTAGCTTTCTAGACTAGATTTCTTTTACACCCTTGGAAAACAGCTTTGTGTGCTAGCTAACTGGGTTATATAAAATCTAAAGTACTGCTGTAATAGCTTCGGGGATGACTTAATTGCACCTGACTCCAGATTTGCAATGAATTGGTAATTACGGCACAATTACTGTTATGTCACTAGGAAAATGTTCAGGCTCCCCCTTGGACCATCCAGGGAAACAGCCATTGTCAAGCTATACTCCTGTCAAGGAAGATGTCACCAAGCTTATGCTGCTGGCCAAAAGCTTCTGCTCAGAAGTTTCTGTATGTTGCTCAGAAAAATGTCTGTTTCCAGTTTCTCTTCAGTGTGATTTTTGGTATATCAAATTGAGTTTGCTTTGGAGGGTGTTTGTGTAAGACTAGATAGGGTTCAACTCCTTCCATTCTGAAGAACCAAGCATACAAAACAAACTTTAGCATTCTGGATTTCGTGTTCTATGGCAATGGTTAACTTTTTATCAGTTAGAAATATATATGTACGCTTTTCTTTGTAGTTCTTCTTACATCAGTGCCCTCTTCAGGCAGCAGTCAGGCATCTAGGCTAAAGAAGATAAATGCACCCTTGGTCTCTCTGAAATATGTTTAATATCTGTTTCATTATTGGAAAATTAAACGAGATGGGGAAATGCATGGATTTTATTTTTTATTTTTTTTTAATTGGAAAGATGACTAACTTCTCTGTGACTCATTTTTCTGATACATAAAGCGGGAAATGGCATGCCTACTCATATATGTATATATATGTATATATATGTATGTAAATACGTAAAGCTATCACGGGATACCGAATCTACGTAAGGCATTATTATTAAAGCAATGTGTTTTGCCATTGACTAGCCACTGTTTTATGTAGCAGGCTCACCTCATGTATTTAAGCAAATATACTTAGTACATCGTATCAGAGTACTACTTTATTGGACAGTGTTTTTAAAACTTTCTGTAGGTGACATTTGGTTGAGAAAACTGGCTATTCCTAGTCCATCAGGTTAGACTCTGGTGAAGGGGGTCCCTCATCGTTGTCTTCTCCCACACGAGCATGCATGCTGCTTTTTCACAGCCATCCCACCCATCTGGTGCAAAGGCCAAGTCTGCCATCCCCTTGGCTCCCGCAGCGCTGAGCACAAGCTGGTGTTCCTGCTTCTGCTGGCCGGCCGTGGCTGCGGGCCCTGGGACAACTGCTCTGAGCTTCATGGCACCTCCGATGGCAGGAGTATGATGGAGTAGCAGCCGCGCTCTGTGTACACAGCAAGGACTCTGGTCTGGCCAAGTTAATTTGGTTGCTGCTGCTTCTGCCTCCCGTGTGATGAACTTGTGCCCTGCAGGCTGGGAGCTGCAGCTACAAAGCATTTTACCGGCTCATGCTGCAGTAGTATCTGATCGCCTTGTAAGTGGTAAGGTAATTTACCTTCGACACTCCTGTGCAGGATATGGATAAAGAAGCAGATAGATAACAAGTGATTCATCCGCAATCGCTCAAGGGATGCCTCAGTCAGCATAGATATAGAAACTATGACAAAGTCTCAGACTAATACTTCATCCATTAAAACACCTCTCCCCTTTCCCGTGGTTATTTGGCTGTCGTGGGTAAGCAAAGAGGTTTGGGGGGTTTTGTTGTTTCTTTTTTTTTGCCCAGGAACATTTAATTTTTGATTCTAATATTGTGCTGAGGAGATGGCTGCAGTGCACTGGCAGACACTGATAAGTGACTCACAATTTCTAGCACGCATTTACTGAATTTTCAGTTTGAAATGTACAGTCTGGGATGACAGCCAGTCATTCAAGCTATTCTTGCCTCAAACACTGTAAAAACATGTGGACAAAAGAAGGAACGCCTGGCAAACAGTTTGGTTTTACAGCAAGCAAGAGAGTTAATGACATCTATGGTTATAAGCAAGATAGCTTGCTTCTTTCCAGCATATGTTGAAAACATTTTGAGAATATTGAGATTCTATTTAAACTTTGGCCTTGCATGAAATAATTCAGAGAATTCAAGCAAATAGAAGAACTGACTCATGCACAGCATATATCAGAGTCCACATTGCTGGTAAGGAGCCCTGGTCCTAGGCTGCAAGGCTGATGTCCTGGGTGCAAGCTGTCCACGGAGGGGCTGCTCCCTGCAATGCTGTGTTCTGCTCCTGGGCACTTCAGTGCTTCTCTTTCTCCCTGGCTGAGTAACGTGATCTGCCTTTGAAGATGAATTTAGCTTGGACGGTAGCCCTGTGGTTCTGTGAAAAACCTGTTACTCATTGTGATAGCAGATGATGTGGTTTCCTTGAGAAAACAGAGTGGTGGAGTTATTTGAATAAAGAATTAGGAATGCTAAAGACTGGGTTTCTAATGCTGGCTAACAAGGATTTTTTGTGGGTTTGGTTTATTCATTTTATCTTTCAGTGCATCAATTTCATTCTCTTTTTATGTTCAATGTTTGTAATTATTAGGTATAAGCTGCATCATCGTTCATTTCAGAAAAATAACATATATATATATATATTATTTTTTTTTAGTTCTTTTAGTTCTTTTGTGGAAAGGATTGAGGGTATGTTTGTGTGTCTCTTTAGCATTTAATCATCACATGGAGAATAATGCAGCACAGCTAAGATAGAATCTCCATTACTTTTTTGAGGTAGTATTGACAAAGAACATGGATGCAGGAAAGAGATTGCTCATATCTGATTAGGGACACTGCTCATCCTGCTCGGAGTTGGATCTCTGCACTGAGAGACTCGCTTGTTCTGCTCAGTTCCTTGTGTTGTGTGCATTTTGTGAGTGTGTTAAGTGAGTGCACCAAAGAGTTGGAAGAACTTGGAAATTAATGTGACCACGTTGAAGCAGGCTCAAAGTGTCACTTGGTGTGCTAGGCAACATCCAATCTGCAACAGAGACCGAGAAGTAATATTTAGGGGTGTGTACCCAGGAGCACACAGCCATCCCTGTTGTACCTGTAACCCTGTGACATTCAGGTGCTTTTCCTGCTCACATCTGGGGGCTTTTCCTGCTGGGTGGTGTTCCCCGGCCTGTGTCAGAACAGGCCAGTGTTGTGGCAATGCAGTGGCTCTGCCCCACACAGCACTCAAGGCCCCTCTGCCTTCCCAGTATTGTTTTATTGCTTTTATGTTAAGGATACAAGTGCCGTTCTGCATCTCTCTTAGCTGAATGTTGCCTCTGTGCTACCTAGCTTGATTTGTTTAATTGTTTTCTTGAATGAAAGAACAGAACAGAGCATTTTTTTTCCTACACTTTTAGCATTTTGGTTCTGATTAAACCCAAATAACTTGTGCTTACTTCAAAGATATTTAAATCAGACTTTGTATTCTCAGATTACTTAATCAGAAAATAACTTATCTTCAGTTAGCTTCCAACTTGCATATGTTAAATGAAAAGCTGGTATTCTTGACTACAGCAAGATCTCTGAAGAATCATGCTAATTGTATGGTCATCAGGCCCTGATTTTTCAAAAGCAATCATTTAATATGTACTAAAATTCATTAGAATTAGGTATGTTTGTCTATTTGTGGATTAAAACCTCAATTAAAAAAAAAAAAAAAAAGCAGAAACCAAAACATGGAGGGTACTGATGTTTCAGATTTCCAGTTCTGTGATTTTCATTGTGTTTTTAAGAGACTTCTTAAGCCCTAAATGGTGGAGAACAGATAGTGTATTCTGGTGAAACCTCTAGTTACTGTAATAATTCAGAAACAGCATAATTTCCTCAGCATTTTTCCCCAAGCAAATATTGGCAGCTGCTATATTAAAAAATAAAATCTCTTCCATGTAGTGAAAACCTAGATGTGCTCCATCAGGTCACTTACTGTCTTTAAGCTCCCAAATACCAAAGCAATCAGCAAGAGGCCGCAGAGCATGTCATATGGCAAGATACGTCGTGCCAGCCCTTCATGCTGCTGAACTTTTATTACAGGACAAGTGATTTACTCCTCTGAACTTCTGAGCTTAACAGATTTCCAGGTACTGCTACTGAAGTTTTATTCTAGGCAAAGGTGTTCACAAAGAAGCACTCAGATAGTCAGATGTGAATCCAGTTTTATATCCCTGGCAAGTTCAGTGATGTCCAATTTCTGCTTTTTATTTATTTAAACAAATTTACAAAGAAGCAGCATAATAAGATTTTAACTCTTGTATATACATAGGAGTGTGTCTGCATTATTCCTTGTTAGTATTTATATAGATATTAGCTTTTATGTGTTTTAATATGTATATAAGCTATGTAATAGCTATATAACTTTGACTTTGGTATTTGATTCTTATTCTCTGTTAGTTGCTACATTCATCTTATGCCAGATGTTCTGAGGTTTTGCAGCTGTGGTATATGTTCAGTTACTTCTAGAAAGCTTATTTTGTACAGTACGCTTTATATACTGTGTGGACATGAGTCTTGTAGCACATTAATTCATGGTAGCTTGAATTCCATTCTTTTTTCTTTAGTTTTACAGAAATTGTACATTAATAGAGTGCACAGAGTTGTCTTGCTTCTAAGAGCCTCTATGATTTTGTAGTTGTAAGATTCAGAGTCTTTGTATAGCTAGCGTTACCGTGCCTCTCAGTGCAAAACTTTTTTGTTCAACGTTTCCCTATTTATCCTCCACAAGGAGAAGCTGAATCAAAAGTGAGCTGAGAAGATATGGAACACACATCTTTTAAGATAGTTTTTCACACAAGGGCACACGTCTGTATTTTATCACTCATAAAGATCCATTTATTGAAATCCAAATCGACATGCTTTGTTTAAAGCCAGAACACAGACTTTAGGAGCGTAATTCCACTTAAGCTTCTATGCGTGTGGATATTGTCCAAACACATTTTCTTCCTGCTGTGTCTTACTCCACATGCTGTTCGGAAATGGCACAGGACCTAGCATAGATTAGACATTTGATGTTTTAGGAGGTCCAAACGGGGCTTTTAAATGTTAACTTTGCTGGGCCAAACAGTCTCTTCCAAGTTTGTGGAAGAAATAGCCAAAGCAAGGACAGCCAGGCCATGTGATGGCCCAAAACTTTAGGTTGTGTTCACGACTGGCTTCTTTGTGTTTAAAACAGGTCGAATACCACAGGATAAGCATTCAGGCAAAATGACATTCAAAAAAGGTAGAGAAGCTTCCATGCAGATCGAAAACAGTATCCGAAGTATCCAGAATTTATTGTCATTCCCCTCCTAAAGCATCTTGTCACAGGCTGACTTCACAGACAAGTCCCAGTGAAACCTGTGTCGTTTCTTCTCCCCGGTCTTCTCCAGCCTGTGCCTTTCCAGGCCCACAGAGACATTTGAGAAGATGGGAGATCTCTCTTGGCAAAGCCTCGTGCAGAGGAGCCCAGCAGGCACAGGCCAGGGGCCCCCGCTGCTGTGGGGCAGGCGATGGGTGCGTGGCTGTGCTGGGCCGTAGCGAGGTGGCTGGGGCCTTGCCGGGGCCTCCTCCCCTCTCAGGCACCTCTCCTGATCCTGGAGGGGGGGTTTGGTCCTAACTTCAGGAATCGGAGCCTGAAATTTGGCATCTATTTCAGTTCCTGGCTGTGTGGCCTGCATATCGCATGGGGTTAGCTCCACTCTTGAACAATAATTTTCCATGTTTTATTTTTTAAATATTGGCTTTAATTAATGTACAGTTAATTGAACATTTTAACAGTTTTTCTATACTTCATTGTTTCAAATGAAAATAGATCAGTCTAGCTGCAAGTGTTTTCTCCTCATGATGCTTTCTTTTATTGTTTGATTCATTATGTACAGAATGTGCTTCAGTTTCTAAAAACAAACATACATCATTATAATTTCGCTGATATTACTTTTTCTGATTATAGTTCACTAGAAAACTACAACTTGATATAATGACTAAAGCATGCGGTTCATAATGCATTTAGTATTTGTTTTTAATCATCTTTTGTGTATTTTTATTAAAATTAAATTATTGCAACATATGGAATTACATTTAAATGTATTTACCATTCTGTGTTTATTTAGAAAAGTGACTATGCTGAGAAAGATACCTCCTTATTCTATTTTCTACACGTTCTTTTCAATTTAATCCACTTGCCTTATTAATTAGCAGAATTTATTTTCATTATCCATGCAAACTCAAAGAATGAGAAAAGTGCATATCCTTCCTTATCTCCCCAAAACATCTCCTGTCATTTTTCAATGAAAGTGGTTGAGTGACTAGCATAATTTTCAGATCTTGAAGCGTGTTTGTGGCATTGCTAAATACAAAAGAACAGGCCAAATCCTGATCACATGTAAGAACATGAAAGATACCATCATTGTATTGTGCTGTCTGTTCAAATTTTGAGCTTAATCTTCTTTCACTGGCATGAATACTGTTCCTTTGAAGCTGATGGGTAAACTAACAGTGAGTGAAAGCAGTTTGAGATCTCTGATTAAGTTTTATAGAAGCATAAAGACCATATTCTCAAAAGCTATTTTTAATGCATTAAGATTCACCTTCTTCAACTTCATAATAAAAACAGGGAGGAAAACACTCCTCCAGGTTGATTCACAGAACGGTTGAGCTTGACCACTGTCCTGTTTCCTCCACCAAGAAGCCTTTTTCCAGAGAAAGATGAGTCTTTGAGAACACTGCAACTATACAGCCTCTAAATGCTGTTTGTATCTCTAATTGCTAATAATCTGTGATCTAATTTAACTTTGTTCTAGCAGCTACACATCCAAAAGGCACACAGGCGTAGTTTCCTGGTTGCAGGTGGTTTCTTCTTGTTCTGTGGTGCTTTTTTTCTAGTCAATCGTCTCTTGGAAATGCTGAAGAGAATAATACCACCAACACAGTTGTGATTTATTTTTCTTTCTCCATTTCAGGCCCCTCAAACCACCACAGCCAGTCAACACTGAGGCCACCTCTCCCTCCTCCTCACAACCACTCGCTGTCCCACCATCACTCGTCCGCCAACTCCCTCAACAGGAACTCGCTCACAAACCGCCGCAACCAGATCCACGCGCCTGCTCCTGCACCCAACGACCTGGCCACCACTCCTGAGTCCGTGCAGCTCCAGGACAGCTGGGTGCTCAACAGCAACGTGCCACTTGAGACCAGGTGGGTCACGGGGCTGGGAGCCCTGGGGTGCCGACATCCTGCAGCACACAGAGAAAACCACTTGACTACTGAGGAGAGGGGTTTTAATCTGCCTTGGGTCAGCAATGTGTTTGGCTGATGCAACAGGGAGTGTTCCTGACATGAGAATATGTACAATACGCATCCTCTGATTTGCTTTGCATTGGAAGACAGAGAGGTGGACATCTTCTGCCATTTCTCTGTCCTATTTTAAAGCATTTATTATTCATTTGGACAGTTCTTGTCTACGCAGCTAATGCTGCTAGAGTAGTATATCTTGCACACAGGCTCAGGGGGAACTTGCTTGTAAGTCATATTGACTGTGTTGCTGGAAAATTATGCATTTTGCCCTTCCTGAGGTCACAAACAGAGTCTCATTTGCAATTATGCATTTTGGGAGACTTGAGAAACAATCCCAGATTCAAGACTGACAGTACCGTAATTTTCATTTATATTTCATCCAGGACACAAGCTCATTTTAATCTCTTCTGTACGTGTTAACAGCTTGATGCCCATGGGGCAAACAGTTGCATATAAATTAAAAGGTGCAGCACTTCAGTCAGTCAAATGAATAAGTGCATGCCTGGCAGGCTGTGGTTCTCTGTATTCTCGTTTGTGGTCATCTGGGGTGGGGGATGTCAAATGTATTTAACTTGCTCTTTGAATAGGAGAGCTGATCTCCCAGAATTTAAAATCAGCCATTGTGGGGCTGTTTGCAGGAACATGTGTTTGTGTCCTTGTTCACAGACATGAAGCAGAGTCCTTCTGTGATTGTCAGAGCAGGAGGGGCATTCACATTTGTATGTCTGAGGCTGCCCCTCTTGCTAATATGCTAGAAAGTTACCGAATTCTAGCAAATTCAGTTCAAAAAAAAAAAAAAAAAAAAAAAAGAATGTGAAAAATAAGATTGCAAAAAAAAAAGAATGTGAAAAATAAGATTGCAGTAGGAGTCTGTTCCTGCTTGCCTGGGGAGATAGATGGATATAAAAACATGGAACACAGGTAGAGCAGCTGGACTGCATGTAACACTGGCTCCTGCAATGGTTGTAGCTGTTTGTTGTCACAGTTTCTCAGTTGTTATGTTTCAGCTGCAGCCTTCGGGGAATTTAAGGCTGCTCTACCAGATAACACACGCAGTAGCCCAGCATGGTGTAGTTACCTCTCTGAGCGGTCTCAGCCCAGTCCTTTGAGTCTGATTACTGACTGACTTTTGGTTTGGAGCTGGGGAGAAGCTGGTGCAGCTGTACTGAAACTGACAGCACCAGCGGGTGCAGTGCCATGGGGAGACAATGAGGCTGAAACATGCAGGGAGTTTGTGCTACTACACCCAGCCCTGGGCTGCCCACAAGAGGCTTTGTTCACATCATTCAATCACATTTATTCACTTTGCTAAAATAGCAAAACACATGCTATGAAGAAGAGGTGGGTGTGAAAAGTAAATACAAGTTAGTTGAAGCATGAGATGTCCGGAACCAAAAAGGAAGGGGATTCCTTCTTACTGAAGGTTTAGGAGCTAACTCTGGCCAAAAGGTTCAATGTTCTGAATTTGTTATTTATCACTAAGAACCACAGGATGAAGTTGTTGCAGCTATTCAGCCTGGGCCAGGTGGTGCTGTGTTCATTGCCCAATATTAGAACAATGCTTTTAATTCTGGCTTCATATGAAGTCATTCTCAGGTACAACAGTAGCTGTAATATAATTTCTGATGTCTTAACATTGTCGCAATTTTCATTTATAGGAAGGGAATTTCTCAGGTTATTTGCAAGGTGATTCTTTGTCATAATACTGGCATCCCCAAGAACCAGACCTGGGCTGTCTGAGTTTCCTTCTTCCACATTCTGGTTTTGTGCCTTTTCACTGTCAGTGTAGTCTTATCAGTTCCGGTAGTAACTTCGGACCTCCTCCTTTTCTATTTTATATCAAAAACTCTCAGAGAATACATGTGTATTCATGTTGCTGACCAAAGCAATGCTGTTAGTTTTGGAGGCTGCAAGATACCTGGCTGCTAATTGGAGTTTTCCGTAGTTGCGTTTGTCAGAGGCAAACATTGAGATGTCAGAGAGCCTCCTGACAGGACCGCCGCCTTCTAAGACTCTACCAGAGGTGCTTCAGGATCGATTTTCTTCTTTTCTGAAATTGCACACCTGACAGGACTTGATGACAAGTTTCATCACAAGAATATTAACTCAGAAGATGATGACTTTTTTCTGTTTTGCAGTGTGTTTTGCTGAAATTGATGCCTGCAGAATCACTGGAGACTTTCCAAATTAGCCCGTAACTCTTTCTCTTTACTCTAAATTCATACCAATAGCCACAAAAACCAATGACACCTTTTTGCTAGGTTGTTAGTTCAGCCTTTATTTTTTGGTTCTGCTTTGATGTGAGTGCTGATCCCACTTAACAGTGCCTCTTCCCAGAGCACTGCACTTGAATGTTTTTCCCTGTTGGCAGTTTGTTAATCTCAGCAGCAGAGTGCTCTGGAGACAAAGCCACCGCTGACAGCGGCTGCTTTGTCAGGACAGACTTTCTCAACTTTGTTTTCACCTTTTGGTAACCTTCAGCAGATTCTGCTCTCAGCTGAAAACAATATGCGAATGGTTACATTACTATGAAACGGAAAGTGGTACCTGAGCTGTCTGAAGGGAATGCTTTATGTCAGCACTACAAAAATCAGATCACAATTCAGATTCCAGACGTCTCTTTATCTAACAGTGCCAAGCACTGAAATCATTGAACATGGCAACGTGTGTCTGCATATTGTTATTTTTTTCTGCTAAGAATGTTTTTCCCTTCTTTCCTTTGCCGTCTTAGGCAGTCTGGGCTGAATACACAGACTGCGTGGAGACAGCACATTTTCCAAATGCATCCTTTCTCCATCTCTTGTTTCAGTATTGATTCTGGAGGAGTTAATCACATTTGTTTTATTTTCTGTGATGTAAATTAAAATTGGTGTGGTGTTTTTTTTTGTTTTTTAAATGAGGCTCTTGATTCAATACAAACATAAACATGAAATATGTTCATGAAATACTCAATTTTTAATTACTTTTCAGATGACAAAGTAAGTAAATTTAAAGTAAATATGAAGCTCCCAGGTCTCTATTCTTGTGTACTACAGCATGCATGTGATACTCAGACCAGGTATAAGTATATGCGTAAATAAATAAATTAGGAAATTAGAAACCATGGTGCTAATAGTGTTTGAAAGACTGCACCAGGAGCAGGCAGAGCCAAGACAGGTTAAAGGGTCCAGAGAAGGTACAAGAGGTGTCCTGGGGCCAGGATCCACCCAGGGAGCCCAAGCAGGAGCAGAAAGAGCTGGGGCCAGAGACAGAGCTGGAGCTGAGGCTGCAATATTGCGCTGAAGGGTCCATGCAGGAGGCAGGTGACTCACAGTGCCAAGCTGGGACCCATGAGGAGCTCCTGGGGCTGTGAGGGGCTGGGTGATCTCCCAGGTAAGGCTGTTTGGGGCCAGGGAGGAGGATCATCCCCCAAAGGCTGATAAATCAGGCCAACTTCCAACTTGAAAACAACACGTTAGAAAATTGATCTTCACCAGTGGTACGTGTCATCAGCTATTAGTTCCTATCACTGTCCATAATTATCCCTGCATCTACAAACAGTTGGTCCTTGGGAAGATTATCCTGAACTAGCTGTGAGGGCACATACCCAGGAGCTGGTGGGCTGATGGCTGCAGACCTTGGTGGTCATCGAGGTGGAGATGAAGGTAAAAGTCTCCATTCACCCTTTGTGTCTCTCTATTTTTAACATGATTATGCTTAGCTGTCCTGCAGTAGCTGGATGCTTTTGGTGGAATTAAAATATTGTCAAATGCTTATACAGAGTTCTTAGTTGTGCTATTTTGGTGTGTTTAGGTCTGGTTCAAGGCAAGCAAATATGGATTGTATCTTACCTGGTCTGCTGCTGCTGCTTTATGGCTGCAACAGGGCCTTGCATTGGCTACATAATTGTTCCGTTTTCTTTTTAGGGTCCATAATGGAAGGGTTGAAATATCTTTAACTAAGGATGCAGGAATGTATCACTGTAGCATATCATGATGCTATTTTTATGGTTCATTTCTGCAGTACTTAACTGCTTTACCTTTAGGCTCAAAGCTGCTGTTTAATGCTCTTTAACTTTTATTGTCCTCTTGCAGTCTGTTTCAAACCATCTCCTCCTCCTCCTTTCCAAAGTGCTGGTTTCTACATTTTGCAGTTAAGAGGTGTTCCTTTATTGCTTCTTTAATCATTGCTTTCAATGAGGATGAATGATGAAAGTACTACCTTTGAACATCCCAGTGTGGGTCTCATTACCTCCAGACAGCTGGAGAGGCAGCACTCTGCTTTACAGGTTGAAATGCTTTGAGGGCTTCTTTATCACAGAGCATGGGGAGAAAAGTATGGCTTTGCAGGAAAGGTTTGCATCACTCTTTGCACTGTAAGGTTCATCTCTGGGATGGGAACCTCGCACAGGGCCATCTGCAGATGCCAGTCAAAATGAAATGACTCATAAATGAGGATAACAGAAGAGCTTTCACGGATGGATATTTGCCTAAGATTGCCTAATGTACTAATGTCTGTTCCTGTGCCTCATATTGATGTTAATTAATTTAGTTGGTACCATTATAATTAATAATACTTAATCCAAGAGGAAAAAAGATGAAATTAAATAGAAATTAGTCTTATTATTTAATCTCATAATTAGTCTCATACTTAAAATATTTTCAATCAAAATCTTTTAGCTGTAAAGATAATTTCATATGTATGCTTCTAGTTTCTTTGAGCTAGCTCATAAGTATTTTTTACTAGGCTTCAGTGAAGAATATAACATACCAACATTTCTCCTGTATTTCAGGAGAAACAATAACGGCCACTCTTCTGGTGATTATGAAATCCCTGTTTCCCTCTTGTGGGCTGTTGAACAAAAGCAGTGGTCTAAATTTGGGGTCATTTAAGCAAAGTTCAATTTAAAGATTGAACGGTCTGTAAAAATTAGCCCTAAAAAAGTCACGTTGCTGTTTCAAATATTTGTCTGTTCCTGGGGTTCAAGCTATCTTTCTTTTCAAGTCTGATTCCAACATCATCACCCTGTGGGTGAGCCTGAGAGGGGAAAGTAAAGACAGAAATGGGAGAAAAATGGATGAAGTACCAACAATAGCTGTATCCCAGTTTGCACCACCAATGAAGTGCATGAACCCAAAATCACAGAGCAACACAGCAGTGAAACATCTGTGCCCAGTGTTTTTGTAGCTGCAACCTTTGAGGCAGTGAAGAAGTAAACACAGTGGTGGCTATGCACAAGCTAGAGCAGGCATTGCAAAAAAGCCAAGGACAGAGTAGGGGAAGAGTAGGATTTAGTGCTGAGAAATGTATTTTAGAAAAATTAAATATGTGAAATGTTGTTAATACTGAAGTCAGATGCTGTACCAAGATGATGTCAAGATCAGCCACAGAACTTCTGAACGGAATATGTAAACTTGAAATTTCTGACTGTGTACAAACTGCAAGTTGCAGCTGCTCTTGACAATTGCCTATTTTGAATAATGTCTCAATATTTTGATATTTTTACACATGATGTAAAATGTTCTGGAACAAATCAGTGAAAAATCTCTTTTCCTTTTGTTAATGCAAATTTCTAGAATGTATCAGGTACAGCAAACAACTGCTTGAATCAGTGAAATATCTCCTCCCTCTGATTTTGCTTTGTCTTAGGTGGCCTTCTTTCACCAGTTACTTAAGCTGTGAGGCTACAGGCACGTATGCTACAGCACTTCGGTCCTCCTGAGTTTGAGGGCTGGGGCAAGAACCAAAACCTTTGTTTGCTTGTTCCTGCTTCAGAAGGTTGCAGGAAAGTTGTGTAGACTTTCCACGTAAATGGGATCTGTGTAGAGAGATTCTGGACTTATCTGAAAATCAAAAGCATTTTGAAGAGGCAGTAAAGCACAGTCAAAAGCATCCACAGAGACTTCATGTACATTTGGGCCATGTACTTGGAGGAATTCCAAAAACATTGTTGAAAGGTCATTTTTAGCAGGCTGCTCTAGTGCTGTTTTCATAACAACTGTAAACTCTGATAAGAGATGAAAAAAAGGTGGAGGGAAACACTGCAAAAGCAAGATATTTACTGATGGTTCTGAAAATCCATGTAACATACTCCTACTGACATACACATAAACTGAAAGTTTTTATAGATTGCAGTTAATTGCATGTTGTCATGATCTTGTTGGTTTGCATTTAAAAGTTTTGAGTTGTGTAGAATGAACAGGCAGCATGAATGGCTGCACAGGAAGAAACAGGTATATTTAGGATGTTGCTTTTTGTTACTGTTTTTGGTGGCTTTTTAATCCCAAATGATGTGATTTAGGATTCTATTTTCTACATTTATATGTAGACTGATAACAAAATTATTTTAGAGACTTGAGTTTCTTATTATAAGATTTTATTATTTATAGACTTGAACAGCTTATTAATTTAGCCCTGTTGCTAGTGCTTTTTCTTTATTTCTAGTTAAGTGAGTAGTTGAATTAAGAGATAGTGAAGAGCTTACATGTGTGCCTTTTAAAACAGAAGTGCTTTGAAAATTAGTTCATTAATTGATGCAGAAAGCTAAAAATTAACAGACCTATTGAAATGCAAAATGCTGTTGTCATTATTATCATTAGTGGAATAACAAATGTAGGCATTATTGGATTTCATCACTTTGTACTTTGCAGCACATTTCTCAGAACTTTAGGACAGAAATGATACAACTTTTTCCACTTAAGAATTTAAAGGTGCTATAGTTTAAGCTGAATCAGCATTGCCGAAATATTTCCAAATCTGCATTATTGATCTTACTCTCTCTCCCTTTTAATGTAAGTACATATGTGGAGTGACTGATTTTCTGTGTTTATATCTGTAGCTATTTCTCGTATTTTTTCCCAGGTTTTAGTTAGTAGTTTTATTTTTGCATACCAGGAGAATAAAAAACAGTGCAGATTTTAATAGTTGCATTATGCAACAAGGAAGGTGTCAGCTTGGCTTAAGTAAAGATTCATCTGATAGGTAAGTAGAAAAAACTGTTAGCACCTTGCTTCTTGGTCGGTCTGTCAGTCTTCAACTGGGCTTAAAGAGACTCTGCAGGAAAGATACTCATAAATTTCAAAGTTAAAATAATTATTTATTGGCTAGCTCAGGCAAAAGTTAACTAGGATTTCTAGCTGGCAGGCTAAGTGCCAGCATGCCCACCAGCTGTTGTAGGGCACCCTCAGTTGTTTTTGGACAGGAACCAGTCAGGAAGGTGAGGGGTAGCCCCTGCGGCTCCATGGTTCTGCTGAACTCTGTGTGCCACCAGCTCCACCACACCAACACTTCAACCCAGTTATCCTTACTGGCCTTGCTGTTCTTTTCCCTTAATATTTTATGCCTTCCCATGTTGTTGTTCTCCCTCTCACATTCTTGAGCTCCTAGTGATCCCCATCACAACAACCCTTCTTCTTTCCATAGTTTACAGCTTCTCTTCCTACAGGCTGTCTCAGCTTTTTGTCACATCCTGTTGGCTTTCTGAGCAGCCCAAGCCCCAGTGATGCTGCTGGGCTGTATCATGCTTTGTGCTTCCGAGACCAGCAGCGAGAGCCCCAGGAGGGTGTTGTCAGGGGCAGCTCCAGCAGGGTCATGAGTTGGAGTGCTCACCCAACAAAATCTTAATTAACATCCTTAAGATCAAATGCAGGCTGTCTTGTAAAAAGGTATCCAGTACAAAGCTAATGCTGTAGCTGTGATACAATACAAATGTTTTGCCTTTTTTAGCTACTCTATTTTGGATTGCAGCTTTGTGAACGTTGCCTGTTTGTTTTGATTTAATAACATGACAGATCAGGGTGCCTAAAGGCTGGCACCTGCCTTTTTGTACAACATGCCACCTTCCTGCAAGGCAGCTTTCAATTACTGTGCTTTTGTGTGTCCAACTGTGTCTTTGTTAAGAGTGCAGAGACAACAGTGACAAGCTGGTCTGGTACTTATGGCAACACATGACACTCTGCATTTTTAGAAGATGTAGTCTCAGGATGTGAAGAACCTAGCCTTCAAGGAATCACAACCCCTTCCAAAGCTGGAAGCCAGTCATAGAGTTTGGCTGGAGGCTGGGCAGCTGCTGCCATGTTCAGAGTTGCATGGCAGTGGCTAGAAGTGAAAGAAGTGTTACCCTGGTGTTGATGTGTCTGTTCTGAATTACTGCAGAACTGTTTTATTATTGAATTATTGGCACGCTTCTATGAAATGTCCATTTCATTGACACATATGTCTGTTTTAAATAGCTCTCCATTGAAAATATATCTATAATCATAGAGTATCCCTTAGTTGGAAGGGTCCCCCAAAGATCATCAAGTCCAACTCCTGGCTCCACACAGCACCACACAAAAAAACAGACCGTGTGTCTGAGAGCATTGTCCAAACACTTCATGACCTCCAGCAGGCTCAGGGCCATGACCACTGCCCTGGGCAGCCTGTCCCAGTGCCCGACCACCTCTGGGTGCAGAACCTTTCCCTCACACCCAGCCTGACACTCCCCTGTCCCAGCTCCATGCCGTTCCCTCGGGTCCTGTCGCTGTCCCCAGAGAGCAGAGCTCAGCGCCTGCCCCTCCGCTCCCCTCATGAGGGAGCTGCAGGCCGCCATGAGGCCTCCCCTCAGCCTGCTCTGCTCTGGGCTGAACAAACCAAGGGACCTCAGACACTCCTCATACATCTTGCCCTCCAGACCCTTCACCGTCTTCATAGCCCTCCTTTGGACACTCTCTAATAGTTTTATGTCCTTCTAATACTTTGGTGCCCAAAACCACACACAGTACTGGAGGTGAGACAGTACCAGAGCAGAACAGGACAGTCCCTTCCCTTGACCGTCCAACAGTGCCGTGCCTGATGCACCCCAGGACAAAGTTGGCTCTCCTGGCTGCCAGGACCAACTGCTAGCTCATGTTCAACTTGCCATCAACCAGAACCCCCAAACCCATTTCTGCAGGGCTGATCTCCCAACTCCTACAGTCACCTCCCACTCAGAAATCACTCAAACTTCATTTGGGGAAGGATTGAGAGACCTTTAAGCAAGCAACCAGGTCTTGTTAGCACAAAAGACATCAGAACAGTTTATACTTTTCTTCAGTATTGGTTTCTTTTTGTATGAAAGTAAGAAAACTGACGTTAAACTTTGCTGTCTGAATTAGGCAGGTGCTTTGAGGCTTTCATTGACACAAAATGTCCTGTGGCTACTCTTTTGGAGGAGGGCTTAGAGGAGTAGATTTTTTTTCCCCAGTAAAAGCCAGAATGTTATGCTCCACATTTCATTACATTTATTTTCTCTAATTAAAAAATGTCACAAAATTGTCACACAAAATTATAGATGGATGTGATTTTTATCACAGCTTAAAGATCATTTCTAAGTCCTTGAACCAATAAATTGAGCTGTTAACTATTCTTGTGTTATGTATCTTTTCTATTTATTAATTGCTTTTAAAAACCTTAGAATGAAAAAGACAATTTAAGCATTACAGCTCTCTGTATTTCTTTTTTTTTCATAAAGAATGAGCTTAGGATGGTATGAGGAGTGAAGGAAGCAATTTCTGTTAAAGTATCTTGTTCTTCCTTTCTATTACAGTTTTTCATCACAAAAAAAAATGATATTTTTTCTTTTTCTCAACTGATTCTTGCAGCGTGCTGCCATGACAATCTGGCCAGAAAAGGGGGGGGGGAGAGATTGTTCTCTCAAAGAATATGGAAGTTAATACAGTCTCTGTCAGACCACTATTCCCTGAACACCAGAGGTCCTTTTGACCTGTGGGAAAATAAATGCTATAGAGAGCTCTGAATTAATGAAGAAAGCAAAATATAGCTTTTTCCATTTACCAGTAGTCCACAGAACCATGGTCGAATGTCCCCTTGCAAGCTCCGCTTTCACAGATGTCACCTCTCTGCTGGCGCCGTGCCACATGTAAGGAAGCGCTCCCTGCTCTGCCGGGGCCCCTGCATGGGAGCAGAGCAGCCGCAGCACACAGCTTGGTGCAAGGGCCCCCAGGGAGCTGCAGGGTGCTTAGGAAGAGCTCTGAGCAAGCTATGGTATCAGCTTATTTTCTGTGAGCAGCATGCAAACTCCATCCATACCTTTTGTGGATGTTTACGTTACTGAATCATTGCATGCTCATGGTGGTGTTTTGCAGTTTTCTAGTGTAGGGATGTCTCTATAATGCAAAGAAATTAAACTGTCCTAAGATTAGCAAATTGATTCCCATGCTTTCAAAATTTAAGTTCGGCCCTTATTTAAATCAAAGTATTAATGCTAAGTGAGGTGGTAAATGTGTTTTTCCTTACAGTACTTGATAGGTGAACAGTTAAGACACAGAACATAGATTTTATTTATTTAATTCTAATATGGAATCTATTTGAAATTAAGTGAGTGGGTGCAACTAAGATAATATCTTTCCATAAGCAGTCATTGCACAATACCTCGTGGTCTTACCTCTGAGGGACCATAATTAATGTTGATAAATGCTCATGTTCTTTCTTTGCAGCTTTGGTCCACAGACAATTGGTTGTACCAGAGCATGTCAAATCCCACATAAAAATATAGCTATAGATCATTGGTTTTAGGGATAAAGTTGAGACAAGTCAATTTATTTCCATTAGAAGCTGAATCTAGACTTAAAACTCTGGGGGGTTGTAAGTACTTTGTCCGTTACATTCTCAGCTATTCTGGTGCATGTTGCTGTAACTTTGGGTCTTTCTGCTAATCTGGTCTCCAGCTTCTGAACGCAGTGCCAGTTTTCCAAAATGGCTTGGTGTGTGGTATTTAACATATCTTAAAATATTTGTCTTTTTTAATATCTTCTGAAGATACTATAGTTTAGTAATGCATGGCTATCTTCTAATCTTTGCAACTTTGTAAGAGACCCTCATACAGACATAGTAAACTTTCAGCTTTTACATGGATAAGGAGTTGCAGCTGTGACAAAACTGTTTATTCAATTATTTTTATTCTTTCTTGCTTTGGGAATATAATATTTCCACAGATCCATTTCTCTCAGCCTTTTTTGCTTCTATCAAGTTCTGAGCAGTTTTAACAATATAATAGAAGTCATACTTGCATGTATAAATATTTTGGTTTTCTTTATATACTTTATCTCAAAATGGACCACAGTGGAACTATTTTCTTCTACTTTTTTTTTTCTTCTCACATGAAATAGTACATGATTGGCATGTCCTATTAAAACATATCTAGATATTCATTAATTCATTTTTGGTGGGAGCGGAGTTTCATTATATATCTGAGTTTACTTTAACTTTATATTAAAATTTCTGTTGGTACTGCAGCTGCCTTCTTGGCTGAAGAGCACGTAAAATTCCTGGGTTAAAAACCTTGACATTTCAGATAAAGGCAGTGCCAAGGACTGCCATTTCCACTTTGATTCTGTGATTTCCTGCTTTGGGGCAGGGAAAAGAAAGAACTGTAAGAACTGCCTGTTGTGGGACCGTGAGGTCCAAACCTGAAAGGGCCACTTGTAGCATGGGGGCCTGGGTTGAGGCAGATGCAGTTGGCGTGAAGGAGAGGTGAGCCTGCCTGCTTGCAACCCGCATCTGATCAGCATCACCACGGCTCTCCCTTCTGTCCACCCACCCCTCCTCACGCTCTGTGCCACCTCAGTCCTTGGGTCCTGTCACGGAGGGGCACTGTGCTCCCAGCACCATGGAGCCAGCACAATGGCCTAAAACTGCTTCTGCTAACGGGTGTCAGCCAGGCTTTAATTGATCTGCTTGAGTTACTTAGACTTTAAAAGCCACTTCTGATTGTGTGCCTGCATCTGAATGGTTTTCTGTGGTGTCTCCAGAGCACATAGAAAAATTTATGAAAGTGAATACTGCTGCTACTACCATAGGTGGCTGAAATGTTTTCTGAAGTAAACTAGAATTTTATTGATTGTTGTGTGGGATATACAAGGTCATTTAGGGTCTCTAAGAGAAAGGGAAAACCAAAACAAACAAACAAACAAAAAAAAAACTAAATGATTTATAATATTCATGAAAGGACTTTATAAACGACTACCCTAAAAAAACGGCGTATTCTCAGTGGCCTTCTTGAAGACCACAGCCTTTATTCTCTGCTTCTCTTCTTATCATTTACTAGGAACATGCTGGTAGTCAGCTCTTCCTGACTAGGAAAAGAAAAGTTAATCTGGAGTAGCCAGGCTCCTGAATGGCTTTCTCTATTTTCTGCCTTTTTTTTTTTTTTTTTCTGCTGAATTGTAATTCTGATGAGAGTTTTAGCTGTTCAAAAAGAAAAGTCCATAGCATTATTTTAAAAAGATAGCTAGTTCTAATTCTGGTAAAATACCTTCCTGCAAGACTATTGTGCTTCTTTTTTTTTTTTTTTTTCTGGCAGCTTCTTCCAAGGCTGTTAATGAAACTCATTTTTATTTATTTCTTTATTTATAGGTTTTAGAATATTTGCTGGGTATTACTATCCTACAGGGAAATTATCTAAATATGTGAATTCAGAAAGGATGTTTTCTTGTAAAGTGAAATGTTCTGTTGAACTAACAAACTTACAGGTATTTAGTAAAGGAACTAGTTGTTTAGTCCTAATCAAACCCAGGCAAAAAGGAATCGACAGTGATGTCACATCTGAATATGACTCCGTTACCAGACTGCTCCCACTTCTTCCAGACACAATCTCAACATACTCAAAGACATTAATTCATCATGTTGATGTTTTAGCTAGTATCTGGTCAAACTGCATCTCATCATGGAAAGGATAAGAAGATAACCTGACAGCAGACATCCTGACAGCAGACATCCCAACACAGTGTTTTAGTGATAGTTGTTACGTTTTGGTGTCAAAAAGATTGTGAGAGTCTTCATTCTCCTTACTTCTTCAGACAAAATCATTTTACTATTTTTGTTGAATTTAATGCACTATGGCAGCTGGGAAAGAATGAGGTATTATTTCTTAACTACAAGACTTTGTGTTTTAAACTATCATTCAATTTTTTGTTTTTCAGGCATTTCTTGTTTAAGACATCTTCTGGAACGACTCCACTATTCAGTAGCTCTTCTCCTGGCTACCCACTGACCTCAGGAACAGTTTATACTCCACCTCCCAGGCTGTTACCTAGAAATACATTCTCCAGGAATGCGTTCAAGCTTAAAAAACCCTCCAAATATTGTAGCTGGAAATGTGCTGCTTTATCTGCAATTGCTGCTGCAGTCCTGCTTGCCATCCTGCTAGCATATTTCATAGGTAAGACTGTGTTTTCTCTGTCAAATCACATAGCTATGTCAGCAAATGAGGCTTCAGCAGATGAAAGGTTGGTTTAATCTGTTTCACAAATCTGTGTAGTTACTAAGCAAAGAAAATTGTTATTCTTCATACTGATTAATGAGAAAAATACGATTCTCAAGTCCTGTTCACTGTGATAACCGGAGTGAGAGCAAGAAGACAATTCAGGATCCTCAGTGTGCAGTGTTAATTTTAGGTGTCATGGGTACGCAAAAGAGGATGATAAAATTTGGAATTTTTGGATGTACTACCCTTTGTTTAAAATATTTGGAAAAAAAATGTGCTCGGTAGTAAATCCGTAAGAGTAACAGAAGCTACTGGTGTTTGAATTCAAGTATTACTATAGTGTGCTGCATTTAGAGAAAAAAGACAAAATCATTTTTGATAAGTCTCACTCTATATCTGTTGGCATGCCTGAATTCCTGTAGGTCTTAGGCCTGACTAATAGATAAAGCTATTTGGTGTGCTGTTGTTTTCAATATTCCATCCATCCTTAGTGTTTTATAAGAGAATTCAAAATTTTGTGCTTATTTTCTTTGATTAGCATAATAATAACCACACTAGGTTGTGTTCTTTTACGGTCTTTTCAGATTTCTTTTTAAACATGCAACATGCTCCCGTTTTTTTTGTTGTTTTTTTTTTTTTTTTCCCCAATATCCTTTGCATTGTTGCTTTGGAGGTTTTTCAAAGGGTCTACAGCAGTTAGATGTATATTTTGTACCTTTTACAGTGCCTTAACAATACATTGATGGTAAGGACATGCCGTGCAAACCCACTAGCTTCCATGAGTAAATGGCAAAAATATGGTAGCTTGTCAGTGTTTTCTGCAAATACTTTCCAGACCTGTTTAGATTGTTGATTGTTGTTGTTGTTCATTTTTTTTTAACTTTATGCTGATATTAATATGTTGCTACCATGAAGAGTGAAGTTCATACATAATGAGCAAAAGCCCTGTGAAGGTGCACTGAATTTTCTCTCTATTCCCTCCATTTGAGGAGAAAGGTTATATGGTCAAAACCAAAATGCATCAAACTCAACAGGGTAGATGCTGCTTTCTAAGGAAACCTCACTGTTCATGTTAATGATCTTCCATAGGTAATTAATACATCCGGGAGTGAAAGAGAGCTGATTAGCTACTTTGTTGCTGCCATTTCCGTGGGCCAGGCATGCATCTAAGCATACTCAATACTACAGAACTAAACATCTTTCTCTGTTTTTTCAGTAGAAAACCTCAGAAGAATAACAGGCTTAGTTTGATATATAAATAAAAAGATTGGAAAGCACATGATTTATTGAACTTGACAGTTATCATACAACAGCTATCTGTTTGAGTGATTATGCACATGGGAAATGATATACTGCAAGCTGAATATTTTAATCATGTGCATAACTTTGAAGTGATGGATTATGAAATGCATTTTTCCTTGGTATTTAGGTTACTGTAATCTAAAGCAAAGCTTTACAACATGGTTATTGCTTTATACAGTTTCCTACAACATTTAAGACAAGAGCTAATGTAAAGCAATGCATTGACCCTTAATAACTGATGAATGATCTATCACTTCAAGTCATGACATAAGTGATCCGTTTTGACAGAAGTTTTTGAGGTCTTTTTTCCTGACTAAAGAATGATGAGCACAATGGAGTTGACTAGTGAGTATGAGAAAGCAGGTTTTAGAAAGTGTGTTGGCTCAAGGATTAAATAATGAGAAGTTACCTGACAAGCTTCATGCCATGCACAGTAAAGAATAAGTGAATTGAAGAGTAGTTGTCAAAACCAGAAAATAGCTGTAATTAATCCTCTGAATAAATTTGGTAGATTGTCTGTGATGATAATCTAAAGTGATGGAAAAAAGATAAAAGAAAAGACAGAGAACTAAAAGGAAGCTGCATTGTCTTAAGTGTGTTGAGAAAAGCAATAAGGCAGAAGGGATGTGCTTAAGACCACCAATTATAAGCTGACCCACCCATGAAATAGTTGGGACTGCTGTTCTCCAATGGTATGACTTGAGGCACCAAATCATCTCCTCACTGTAAGAAATTTCAAAAACTCTAACTGCTCTGCTGCAGCTCACTTTGGAGCTCCTGACCTACTAAGCCCTGAACTGCTGTGAAGACAAAATAACTCTGTCTTGCTCCAGTCAGTCTGTCGGGAGAAAAAAATGTTTTTCTGTATTCAAGATGAATAACGTACCAAAATCACAGTTCTGTCCTAATCTTTTGGACAGTGGGAAGATGAGAGCTGTTAATCTACCAAGAGAGGTGGAAGTTGTAGGATGTTAAGTTCACCCAAGATAGGCAGGAGGCAACACTCCATGTTGCATTAACTCCCCCTGTGTATTTTGCTGTCAGAACTTCAAACCTAGGAGAGTCTTTCAAGACGCTGATAACGTTCTTCTGTTGGATATGTCCACAAAGGAAATTTCTTGCTGTCCACCATAGCAGAGGTCATATTACTGGGGATGCATCTGCTAAAAGTAACAGTTACAGAAAATCATCAAAATTTGCAGTGAATGTTTCTGCTTTCTAGGTTTGTCGGTAATTCTGGGCTCTGTGAAGAGGATTTTATCAATGCTAGTGAAGACTATTGTGGGACTAAATGAAAAATGCAATGCTGGCAAATAAGTAAATTATATTGAAAGAATACTTTGAAGTTCACATAGACTTCAGGATTTCTAAATGGATTGTCCTTTTATAAAAGAGAATTGCAAATTGAAGCACTTCATTGAAAACATGCTGTCTGCAGATTTAAACCTGATTTTCAGGCAACTGCTAAAGATTAAGGGTGTCATGAAAAAAATTCTAATCAGGGGTGATTTAAAATGACAAGCAAAAAAAAAGTATCACAGCAGATAGAAAAGAATATTAAAAGTGATTTAGGCATTCCAATTGCTTTTCTGATAATAGACAAAAATAGAATGAATTAAATGACAAAACTTTACAAATGAATTCACAGGGCATAATGACCTTTGGAACTTTTTGCAGCACAACATAATTAGTGTTAAATAACGATGATCCTGCTATTTTTAAAAGTTAAACATTTGTCAAAATAGTGACAATATATCTTGTTAAAAGGGATATGTTTTTTTCTTTTCTTCTGGAAGATGCATGCAGATTCATCTTTTAGATCATAAAATGCCATCCAAGTGTGGCTATTTAGATAGACTCCTCCTTTATAGGGCAGTCAGGCCTTCATTATCAACTGTAATTTTTCCAAAATCTTCCTGTGGAACTTATCCTGACTGATTTTTGGGACAAATATCTGCAGGTCCATGTGGCACCAGTCTACTATGATGTGGCATGTGCCTGCGAAAAGTACGCTTGGTGCTGTGTGTGCGGTTTGTTTTCATGGACGTAGTCTTCTATCTACATTCCATTACAACGAAAGAGTTTCTGCAGAAACTTTGACACGTATCAGATTCACCAGCTTGAAAATGAAACAAGCCTTTTTTTTGCTGTTGTTACAGGAATACACACAGGCAAAAAACTTTCAGATTATTTCTATGAAAAAGAGCATTTTAAGCTGTCTCTGTGGCTGTGTGCTGTACTACTTTCAAGAGAGAATCCAAAAAAATCAGTTTTTCACTTAACTTATTCCTTACGTAGTATACAAAATGTTATCTGCTTATTTAAAGCCAGTATTGTCACCTCTCCGTTTCTTCGGTAGTCTGATATTACTGAAATACTTAGCATAATTTGGTAATATTTCACATCATTTTGGTAAATTCCAGCATCCAAGAACTAGATATAGTAGTCTCCCATCCTCTTTGAGACGTGTTGTTTCACGATGCCTGGGAGTTGTTCCCATTGTCCTGGGGTGACATTTGAGGAACATAGACTCAGCCACTCAGATGAGGACATCCTGAAGGTACTGGACTGGTGGTGAAGCCCAGTTACAGGGAAGTAATTTATAAAGTATCAGAAGGAAAGCATATGCTCCACACGTTGTCTTTGTCAAGAGTGTTCACTTCAGAGGTTAAAAGAGTGATGAAAGCATTTGTCATGTTAAATTAGGTTTTAGATTCATGGCAAACTTGGAGAGAAAAATCAACAACAAAAAAGCAGAAAGGGAAAAACAAACAAACAAACAAAAAAAGTGGAGGGGAAAAACAATTTTTGAAAAAGGGGTAAGGAGGGAAAAAAGCGTCTGCTGTGTTTTCCACAGTAGTAATTCCTGCCAAACATTAAATACCATATTTTTGTAAGCCCATACACTGTTCTAATTTCTGCCAATCTTACTTGGAGCATGAAAGACCATCTGACCATCAACATGTTCGTATGTTAAAAATGACATAATTTTCAAGTATTTACAATTGTGGGGGGGCAACTAACAGAATTACTTTTTCCTGTGGAAATGAAAAACTACAGTGGGTTCAGAGATGCTCCACATCAAAATAGTATCTCCACACTCATTCTGATAATTTTAATGTTGATACTATTTTATCTACTCCTATCCTATGCAAGATAATACAGGAAAATAAAAGGAAAATGAAAAACAGAGAACAGTATGTTTGCACTGCATCTGTAGTACATATGCTGCACGTTTATTCCTCGGTGTTATTTGGCCTTAAAGATGCACAAGGCTTCAGAAAAACTTCAGTTTTCTCCCTTAACTCGAAATAGTATATTCCCGTCTGTGCTATAGTAAAGGCTATATTGCCAAAGATTCTCTGGCAGTTATTCAAGCAAATAAAAACTTATTTTTTTATTTCCTATATATGTATATATTTAAAATTAAAGCCTGAAAATAGTGGTGCATAGAACAAATATTTTGGTAAATTTTTTGCTATTAGAAAGCATCATAGTAGGTAGTTTGTGGACATAATACATCTGGGCAAATAAATGGTTAATTTATTTTGTTATCTTCCTCACAATAGTATTCATTTGTTTCTGTGACAGTCAGACAATAAAATTTATGGGGTTTCTGATGAAATTAGGCTTGGAAGCAGAAGTCTCATCTTTACTCTGCATGAAATATGTGTGTGTACCACAGCTTTTATAAAAATGTATTCTTTAGGTGTTGATATCAACTTGAATTTTTGTCTTCTCCAAAATGAGTAAGATATTTGCTAATGCAAGTGGTTGCGTGAAGTTTCTATTTCATTTGTATTTCTAATTTCTTCCATTCACAAATGCAGTACTCAAACTGTACCTGCAAACTCATCCAGAGCACTGCCAATACCACTGCTCCCACAGCACAGATATGTAACTGACTGCTTTTAATTTGACTGGCTACCACTTTTGCCATTCACGTGAAGAATATTTTGAATGTAGATGACATTGATGGTGATAGAGGTCCAATCGTCTTTTTGACCCTGATTCTACAGATCAGGGTTCATCAAAATATTTCCTACAAGTGGTTACTTTATGTATCGGCTGATTTATTTTGATTTTTTTTTTCTGGCATATGGCAACCTATGCTTCATTTGATTTCTTATGCTGCATTTGTTGTATTTCACTTGTAAAGTCAGAAAACCACTGACTTTGTCATGTCCAAGCTTCACTGAAATCAAATATGCTCAACATTCTGGAAACCAGAACTGAAAAAAGGGAAAATCACGCAAAGATGGAACCTCTGAGAGGCAGAGGGCATCTGGTTGCCAATCACTGCTATCAAGTTTCACTTGAGTCTTGCATCTTGTGAGATTAGATGGTGACAGAGGGTTCTGTTCTTACATTTGCATTGAAAATAGGTGTCAGTTAGGGGGCAGTAATTGACTTTTAGGGTATGCCTGTAACACGTTCAGAAATTCTTGCTGACTGATAGCAGTAAACCTGGGAAAGAGAAAGGAGTGGTTGTAGCACTGCGAGCCTGCCTGCTGCTAGCTCTGAGCAGGGAGGCTTTGAGCCCTGCAAGGACAAACCACTGGCCCCTTCCCCTAACAAAACTCAGCCCTCATGCTGGGAATGGAGGGGCCTGACTCCAGGAGCGTTAGATGCGGTGTTCCAGCCTAGCAAGCATCCTGTTCCACAGCCCAAAGGTGTGGGAGAGCCATTAAGCAAAGGAGATGATTTTCCTAAAACAAGCAATGTGCTCCCGCTGTCTGCATAATGCCATAAAGAACAGGAGGATTTTTACAGGAGGTTACTTGGGTATAGCTTGCCTGTGCTTTTCCTGGGTTAAAAATAAAAGCTCGATGTTGAGATCTGTTCCAAGAAAAGCAATGCACATATTGTTTTGCCTAGCTGAGATCTCAGAGATAATGGAAGCAGCTGCCTTGCAGCGTGCAGGGGCAGTTTTATCTGCTTGTTCAATTCTCCTTTTGTCTTTGCTGAGGATTTTCATACAGTAAACCTGAGCACTTGAAGCTAGAGTGAGCCTAATGTTTCTATAACTCACAAAGTGCCATCAGGTGCTTAGCACTTGAAATTGAAAACCCTTTCTGCTTAGCTACCAAGACAAACAAGCCTGCTTGGAAACCTCGGCAAGAGACAAGAGACCAAGATGATGTTTTGTGTTGGGTGTCAGAGGGGTTTTGCATGGGTGTCTGTGTGTGTTTTTAATGCATATTGCACAACACGATCCAGATGAGTCCCTAAAAATACTTTCCATGGGTTTCATGGATTCTGGTATTTAGAAGAGTTAAAAGATCTTGCTGTGAACTTGAGCAAAGCAATGCATCAGTCTAGCTGCTGCATGCTGTGGCAGAGGTTAGTACCATTAAAACAAGTGATGTAACAGGATAACAGTGGCTAACCTGGAAATTTTAGAGAACATGTCTAAAATTGCTGTTGTTTTGATTTCCTTTTTCTATTTAAAGCTGCAAAAATGGCTTCATCGGGGGTGCTTTTTCCCAGACTTGTAGCAGCGCTGCTGTTCTGGATGCTCTGATGCTGTGCTTCACATGCACTGCTGTTGCCCTACCTCTCCAAAATGAGGAAATGTCCTGGGTTTCATAACGGGCCGTTCTTACTTCGATCAGAAATACTGATTTTTTTAGTAGCGTAGGATTTAATCCCAGAATCATAGGTGTGAAGGCAAAAGATCATCAGGGCAAAGAGATAGCAAAGATAAGCAGATGCAGAACAAGTCCTGTAGGAAAGGACATCGGGGGGAAAAATGATGAAAAAGCTTTGAGACAGTTTACTGAGACATGCTTTATAACCTGGCCCAACATACTGAAATGAGCCCATCTTTCAGAGGAAGGGTGAGCATAAGTGATATTGAAGATTAAATTTTGCTAATATAATGCTAAGTCAGATGTACCTATCAAATAAATCTGCGGTCATTTTCTCTGAAAAGTCAACGTTTAATATCAGTGTAAAATGTCTCAGTTCTCCCTAGGGAAACATTGCTCTGTGAGCTGCTATTTATGCTGAGATCACCAGTTGATCACTTATGGACTCATTTATATTGGTTATTTGGTGCTGTGCTTCTTTGTTAGCTGATTGTGTTGGTTTGCACTTAGCGTGCTTACATATTTTATTAGTTTAAGTGTAGAAGTACATGATTGCTTTAGGATTGTAACTATTGCTCAATGGGTAATAGCAGATCAGATGTGACATGGATTCTGTAAGTGTAGTTAACATAGCTGTTACAACACTATTATGAAAGCCATAAAAAAAAAAAAGGCACAAATAAAAGATTTAAGTGTACTAAAGAGATAAGAATATTTGAGGAACTTGCAGGAAGAAGAAATATCAAAGTAGGAATTAAATTCAGGTTGTGAAAATGATAGGGTAACAAACTACAGAAATTATGGTGTAAAAAGTTGAACAGTGGGAAGAGGAATGACACGTCACTATAAAATGACAGAACTTAATTTCAACACATTAAGTGGTGAATAACCTCCTTTCAGTAATCTAAAAAACTGTTTAAGAAACAATTTTCAAGTTCATTTCAGCTTTTGCTTATTCAGGCTTTCGTTCTATGCAGTCTTGCTGCATTTGTGAGCTGCCAGCTCACTTCAATACTCAGGTACCAAAAACCAAAACAAACAAACAAACTCAGTTATTTTATGTAGTCTGTATGTCCAGTAATAACGTTGTTGACTTGCAAAGGTCATGAGTCTGAATGCCTAGCACACCGTGTTCGTGTTATGTTGTGCCTTGTTATTTATGCTCTGTGTGATACCCTTGTAGTTATAATCAGAAAAACACTATTTTCCATGACAATCTATCTGATCCCCGAGACAAATTTTGCACTCTAGATTTAGGTTTCTCAATTACAGGATAATTCAGGTTGGAAGGAGTCTCTGGAGCTCTTCAGTCCCACCTCCTCCTCAAACCTGGGTCATTGGTAAAGTCCAGTCTGGTCTCGAAGACCTCCAAGGGCACAGGCGGTGCTGCCTTGGTGGGCAGCCTGTTCCATGGCTTGTGCTTGATATTTCCTTATCTGCAGCATGAATCGTTACACCCTTTGTATCCCGTCCTCCTGCCAGTGTGTGCAGCCTGGCTCCATCTTCCCAATGGCCTGCAGGGACCGCCCGGCTGCCGTTTGGCCCTGCAGCCTTTGTTTCTCCAGGCTGGACAAAGCCAGCTCACCAGCCTCTCCTCGCAGGGCAAGTGCTGCAGCCCCTGGCCACCCTGGTGGCCCCCGCTGGGCGTGCTTTGGTTAACTGATGCCCTTTTCCTACTTGGCGGGCCCAAACTGGCTCCACTTATCGCAGAAGCTGAGTAATGAGCGCTGAGCAGATGGGGATAATGGTCTCCTGGCCGTGCTTCTGTTCCTGCAGCCCAGGATGCTGCTGCCCTTCTCTGCTGCCAGGGCGTGCTGCTGGCTCACGGGCAGCTCTCCGGCCAGCGGCACCTCGGGCCTGTCCTGCAGAGCTGCCCCCCAGCCAGTCCCCAGCTTGTGTCACCGCAAGGAGTTAGGGCTGCCTTTAGTGATGAGGGGCATCTCCGCCTGAACAATGACGAGTGCTGAACTCTAAGACGTGGGCATTGCACTGAGTATGAGTGAATGTTTCTTTTCCACAGCAGAATTTGACCATGACGGGTATAGGATAGCCAAAGCCTGTTTTATTTAACAGCATATAGGTAATATTTTTAACATTCAGGAAATTCTCTTCTACTTTATTTCTCATAATCACTTCTGACATCAGAAGCTTGAATTTAAACACCAAAATAAAGAATGCAGGTGGTTAGAAAAATCATGTATTGAATTGTATGGTGAGCAGATTTGATAATGAGAGAATCACTATTGAGATCAGCCATGTGCTTATTAGACATTCTTAATGTCTTGATCTTGGCTATTACTAAATAAACAGTAAACAAGCATTTGTATTTATATAGCTCCTGAATGGCAAAAGAATTTCGTTCTCATACATTGATGTTACAGAACCTTGCTTAAAACTTCCAGTGTGCTCTGTGTTTATTGGTTTGTTTTCTTCTTCTGGGGTGTCCAGATTTATCCTGCTCTGTTGCATTTAATTTTTAAGAAGTAATATACATTATGCATAACAGTGCTGCAGTTAATTTAATTTTAAGCTTTTTTTAATTTACTGGTTGGTTGATCAGCTGATTTCTTCCCACATTTTTCTTGCTAAATACTTTCTGAGGAAAGACAGAGAATAGAAGTATTCATGTACAAATGCCAGTGGAGTGGAATAGGTTCCCCCTTTGCCAGCTGAGAACAGATTATCTGTTCTTGTGGTACTTTGTCTTGCAGGAATTGACCTGGCTCAGACAAAGACTCTGAAAGGGCAGTCAGGCTATTGCGTACCTGCTGCCTCTTCCTGTATTGCTAATAGCTGTTTTGTTTAAACCTGAGCATACTCTGCGAGCAAAAAGGGTTGCTGGAGGATTTTGGTATTGATATGCTGAGAAAATTAATAGATGTTGGAATAATCTCAGGAGGACATAGCAAGTGTCCCAATGTGAACTGAGAGTATCTCAGCTGGTCTGTGGTAAATGCAAAATACTTTAAATAGTAGTTAGGCCTTCAGTCAATGAGGTGCCATGAATTTCATAGCCTGTGTACCAGAGCAAGTCGATGCACTGCCATAGTCCCACTTATCTTGCCGTATTGCATTAGCATGCTTGTATCATGCAAGGGCTTCTCCAAGGAGAGAACTGCACTGTCAGAATGCAGGGCAGAGCTGAGACCTACAAATGCAGAGAATCACGTTAAAACTGTCCACAAGGCAGCAGCGATCTTAAGGAGAAGAGAGATGCAATTTAGGCCCCTAAGATTTATTGAGGCAAAAGTTTATTTCACCTGTTGTTTCTTTCTTCATGTGACTGTGTGTATAGATATCTCCTTCAACATCTTGAGACTCCATTAATCATTGAAATGCAAGCCTCCAGCCACATGAGAAAAGAGAAAGAAAAACCCATAATGGAGACTGCTTGTTAAGGAAAAGCTTAGGATTATGATTATTCTTACTTTTGCATGCAGACTTTCGAACTTTTTTTGACTCTTTTCTGTCATTTTAACTCTTGAAGTAATATTACTGCCTTTATAGCCTGAATTATTTTGAACCTTAAAAACATCAAAGTTCTTTAACATGGGCCAGGGATTTGGGGCTTGGTTCATTAAGAGTGTTAGGGTCTTTTTCACAAGATGAATTTTTCTGCACCTCTGGAGGCTTCCTGAAAATCCTAAAATAAATAATAGAAAAATAGTGATTTAAAACCTAATTTCTAATACAAACCAGACCTGGCTGTCTAGATGAAGAATAAGCTTCAATAAATGGAAGACAGACGCAAGCCTCTTCAGTATGAAGAGTAGCGAGGATGCAGAAATAGAAATAGGTTTTTCATTACATGAGGGATTATGCTTGGGCCAGAAGTGCCAAATATTCTGTGGACCGCAGCTGCACTTTCTGTCTGCTGTTGTATTAGCTGGTAATAGTAAAACAATGATGTGATGGTAGAGACAGCTATTTGTTCTCAGAAATACAGAAAAGTTGTTTTCCTTTTCTTTGCTCAGATTGCCATATTGTTCTCCGTGGCATACCTTAAAACTTCTATCCTTTTTGCAACAAATGGGCTACGAATTAATATACACATCGTCCTCAAGCACCACCTGAAGATGCGCATCCAGCTGCTGATGTGCTCCCTTAGCCAAGTTCTCCCATCGTCCATCGTCCGTCCTGACACTCCGTATTCAGTTCAGGGGCACGGTACTTGCTTGCACAACCTGGGTCATTGCAACTGGCAAAGTAGCCATGGGCAAATGCTGCCAGTTAGGCCTGCAGCTAAGGAAGTGTGCAACTGTTACTGAAAGCAGGGAATTTACAGACACGCAGGAAAATGGCAAGATGCATCTTGCCCCTTGACTGATTTTCTATCATTTGATCAGCATAACCCACCGTCATATTAACACAAGCTGGGAATAGTATTGGCTTCAGGATGCATTTTAGTGCAGGGTTTCACTCAATCTCATCTTAGAATATTTGTGAAGGGAAATACTGAGGTTGAATAGCTGTGATTTTCATCACTTCTTTTACATTTTATATGGATCTCTGCAGAACAAGTTTTATCTTTTGCTTTAGCACAAATAAAGGTTTAACAGCATTTAATACAAACAGTTTTCTTCATCTGTAGGTTTTTTTCCTGTCAAAACTCTCTGCGTGTTGTTTCTATAAAACCACTGTGAAAACCATCTGCTTAACTCTATTTCACTGTGCTATGAAGTATTGCTTTAATATGTTGTTTGACTTTTTAAAGTGAGCATTCATAAATCACTCATCTTTTCCTCCCATATTTACCAGAAGAAAACTGTAAACAGCCAGAACAGGAAAAAGCTTTTAAACACAGCGCAATTTGTTTGACATTTGCTTGAAACTCCTGGAATAGGAGATACACGACAGGTAAATTGAAATAGAATTGAAACGGGAATTTGCTTTGCTGTGACTCTGTATGCATTTGAAAACATGCAGTTTGGAAGCCGGTGTCCTTGATTTCGGGAATGGAACATTTCCCAGTTCCTGAATACCAGCTTCAAGGCTGTCTGCGTACGAGCCTAGGTCTAAGGTAGGACACGTCACATTTCAGCTACTTTGGGTAGAGCAGCGTTTTGCTGATGAGTTATGGGGAAAAACTGCTGGAAATACTCAGATACTCTAAGCACTTCTAAAGCTTTAAAGCAAAATTTTGTTTTGCTGGTTGAAGGTTGGATTCAATCTTCTGCAAGCATGTGGTGAGGGGAGGAGGCAACACAGATTTTTCACCTCCTCTTCTCTTAAAGTTAGTTCACCTGGATTTGATGATCCATTTCTTCCCTGCCCTTGGCAGTGGAGCACACACCACTTCATGGGGTCTCTCTGGCACCATCAATCTGTTGTATGAGCTTGCAAGTCAAAAATTGGGTGGGATGCCATGCTAGGAAAACAAATAGTACCAGTGTCCTAGCCAAGGAGCAACAGATGGGGCTAAATTCTGCTATTGCTTTAGTAAATGTAGCTAGAAAATCTATAACCAGCTTTTTCTTTACTTAAACTGAAATAAACTGAGTTCCAAATCTACAAAAGGAATTCTACATATGATCTCATAGCATTTTATAATTTTAGCTCTATAGTTTATGTTGGGGTTGGTAGATTTCTTTTAATCATCTCTTTTTCTTTATTTTTTCTAATTGTTTTTCCATATTGGCAATTTAATACTTGACTGTCTGGACATCTAGCTGACCCAGATATTGCTGGTGTCTTCCAACAAAATGCAGTTTTAATTACACACTTGGATTTTAAGGGAAAACATATTCTATGGTACTCTCATAATCAAACAAAAGTTCACATAACCACCATTATTCTAAATTTTATTTTCCTTAAGAAAAAGTGAGCATCTTATTTAGGAACAATAAAAAATTTGTAAGTTTTATTTATTTGCAAAGCGATAGCTGCTGTGATTGAAATTAAACATGGAATCATGCTGCTTCTGATTAATTCTAGTGCAGAGGAGCCAAAAAAAAAAAAAGAAAAAAAGAACTTGATTTTACTTTAAATAGGCTAAATTAGCTTTTGGTAAATAATGCTAGTTGAAAGAATCAAAAAGAGAAATTGAAAGACAGAAGTTTTATTCCTGGCTCCATAAATTCCTGGCATATACAAATTCAGCGAGACTTTTTTTTTTTTTTTTTTTTTTTAAGTGATTCAAGTTAAGGCTATGATTCACTGTTTTTTAGAATGCAGACCACTGGTATTTAATTGTAATTTAGCTTCTAAGCACTTACTTTACTGTGGGGAAAGTAAATGTTGTTATTCCTACATCCCAGATGACTACGTTGAGTTTCAGTAATGTATGTATTTTACACTGCTGTGAAAAAAGGATCTTGGGGCTGCCGGTTTTGAGTGTCCCTTTTTAGAGTAGTATCGGGCTCTATGGTATTTAAATAGACTGTAATAACTAGAACAAAAGGAATAGCACCAGGTTTCAGGAAGAAAGCACGGTGCTAGTCAGTAAAGTATGATAGACAATTCATGCCTGTTTTTAGGCAGTTTGGGAGGAGAGATCTGTGTGTGTCAACATTTGTGTCTGCAGGTAATGTAACTAACTAGCTCTTCACCAAGTGCTGGAATAACACAAAATTGAGTACACTTCTTTTCCAAAGAATCCTAAATGTTCACATCACGTTTAGAGTATATTTCCAGAATAGACACTGATAAGGAGCAGTTCCTTCAGAGCAGGAGTAAAGCTGGACCATTTGGGAAATCTTTCAGTGCTGCTTCTATGGTGAGAGTAAATGGCAAATATTAGGTTCTGGGCTATCAGTCTAGTCTCTGCTATTAGCAGGATGTTCCTTTAAACAATAAAATTAGTTCAAGTACAGTCTAATGTGATGGAAACTATAGCGATAATTAAGTATTTTATACTAGTGCTCTTTTCTGAGGGAAAGAAAACAAGTTTTATTCAATTTCCAGTAAAGCTTGATGAATATAAGTTTATGGAACAAAGGAAAAGAGCAGTGTGTTACTGCTGCATTTGGATTGATTTTCTTTTGGAGGGAGAAGATCCTAAACACTAGTGAAGCTTTCAAAAGTAGTCTGCTTTCACAGCAATCTGTCCTTTCCCACCTCAGGTTTACTCATCCATTTTCTAAAGCTGATACTTCACACCTTTCAGTGCTATCACGTGTAGAACTATTCTGTTTTGTATGTGTTACTGTTAGCAGTGGAAATGTGTTTTCTCATTTAAGAATCTGCAGGAATCTTGCACCTGATTCCAAGGGAAATAATTTGTAAATTACTACTGAAAGAAATAGAAGACTTTAGACAAGAAAGATAAAATACAAGGATAAGTGAATATTAACAATACCTTTTTCTTTTTACTGTTGACAACTCCGTTTGCTACCATTCTCAAGTTACTTTAAAATTTTAATTTATTTTTTTTGAAAAGACAGTCAATAACTGGATCTTGACAGCGAGATCGTGATGCCGTCCATACAACCTGATATAGATTAATTGGGAGTGGTGTTGCAAAGCTGCATGAAGTCACTCATGTTTCCACCGTACAGATTTATAAAACTAGATTGATTTTTTTTTTCCCCCTTGACCATTAAAGTTTTACTCCTCAGATTTTTTTTTCACTTTCTTTGGATAGCTTTGTATTGGTTATCTGCATAATTAGTATAGAAATGTACAAGATCTCTTGTTGGTGTGCATGAATTGAAACAGCTGGGTTTGTCTTTACTGCTTTCAAGATTGCTCATCAAGTGCTTGCAGTCTGGCACCACAGCCCTGGTATGCATTGTACCGTGCTACTAACTAATTCAGTATGCCTTCAGTCCACAGAATTCGTGTGCCACCTCCGCAATGTCTGCAGCGTTCACACAACTCCCGAGCCTTTCTTCCTCCCTTCCTCCTGTCCTGGCCTCCTCTTCCTGGGCCCCACGTCTTTTGTCATTTTTTGTCACAGAAAGTATCTTTTGTCAGCTGGACACCAAAATATGTGAATGAAGGAACACATCATTTATATAATTGTATAGAAACTTTACCAAAGGGGAAATAATAATAATAAAAAAGGCAATTAATTTACAAGGTAGACAATGAAGATGGAAATCTCTCTCACTCCCACCTTATCAGTAGGCAACCACCAAATCTCCAGCCCACACGAAGGCTGCCATCAGAACACAGTTCTAGCAACAAGAAACTCATCTTTGTCTTTTTTGGGGGAAGGAAGGGACGAAAAACAGCCATTAGGCTCTGTCTTCGGACTTTTTTGTCAACTCAGTCCCCGTAACGTCAGTGTCTTAGGTACACCTGAGTGATGATGCTGTGTCTGACTGGGAACTGCTCAGGTTGTAGTTTTAACTTTTTTTTTTTTTTAACTCTGTTCTTCTTTACTTTTCTGCCTATGACAGTATTTCTGACAAATCCTCAGGCTGGCTCCATGGGGCCATGTGGCAGGGCCTGGCGCTGGGCCCAGCCGAGGTGTGCGGTGCGGCGGGGTGGCTGGCAGCACCCCGGTGCTGGAAGGAAGTGAATTCACATCAGTTCCCAGCTCACAGTACATTTATTTTGCCCACAACTGATAAACAGCCCCAGAAAGTCCAGCAGAGAGCATCTCACCCTGTTTGTCACTGGGTGAAGAGCCAGGCTTTCCTGGACAATTTTTATATTCAAAATCAGGAGTTCAGGGTTCAATGCTTTAAATTAACTCCAGGTTATGCAGAAGGTGCTGATGAAAAGCTACAGAGGGAATGATCCTGAGTTAAGACTGCCTGGTTTATCCCGATTTCTTCCTTTGGTCTCACTGCCAGACACAGTCCTGTTGGCTCAGAGGTACCCCACAGGTCACATAGCTGACGGGACCCATCCTAAGCAGAGAGTAAAAGTTGTTTCTTGGTTCTTACACAGGAAAGCTGCAGGGGTCACACTAGTATACATCAGTTTTCCTTGCAGATACTAAGGACTTACTGCCATCTTATCTAGATACAACTAAAGCTTGTGTGGGTGAGGTCCCAAGGCTTTCATACAATCCCACTGCATTTTTCCCTGAGGCAATAAATGTCATTCCCCTGCTCTGCATGCAGTTACTGAGCTCCAGTTAGCCTGAATTGTTCTTAGTTTTCTTCCAGTTGATTCATGTTAAGCAGTAGTGTGTTTGTGGACTTCACTGACCCTAGTTGGTCACAGAGAATAGAAGCGGTGCAGTGAGGGATGTCGGGCCCAGGATGCAGGGCCGTGGGGCACGTTGTTCCCTGCCGGTCATGTTGGGTGCTGCTACTGGCACCCTGACACACGGGAGCACTCGTCTCGGAACACTTAAATTATTCAGGGTTACTTTTGTTTCAATAACTTCTGTAATAAAACCATAATATCCTTGTCATTGAATTTACATGACAGACCTAGTGAATATTCTAGAAAATTATACAGCTAATTAGGAAACACCTAAAGGACTGGTTGCAGCTACAGGTGAGATGTGTGCAGCATGGCCCTATTTTGCAAAATTTATTCTCACAATTATGGCTATCAAGGCTGGTGCAGCTGCTATTCTAAAAATTCAAACCTCCCATTGTGGATAAGGTTTTATAGGCTTTTTCCCTATGTTCTGATATTTTAAGGGTTGCTAAGTTGCTAAGATACAGGCAGGAGAGTAAGTTTACTTAATATATTTTGTTGAATACGTTCTATAAAATATTACATGTGGTTCACTATGTTATATCTGAGGATTTGCTGAAGATGGATTGTCATAAAGAATTGTATGAACTTGATTTGTGATTGCATTATTCCTTTTTCACATTGATATCACTACATCGAAAATAATTGGCTTACACGAACGAGATGAATTTGGCTCTTTATCTTGAAATGAAATATGTGCACTTTTCTGTTTGGCATTTCCTGTACCTTAAGAAAAATCAAAAGACCAATTACATCAAATTGCACTATTAAAAGAAACATTTTTGGTCTGTACAGTAGAATTGATCTGAAACATTTATGTGCTCAGAATTTTCTCAAAAGCATACTTTTTTCTTGCCCTGTATTTAAAAATTGATAACCAAGGGGAAAAGACCGTTGAGTTATAAAGAGTATTTTTTTTACTTGTAATTGTGTCATCCACTGGTAAAACATAATTGAACTCAAGGTTTGCATTTGCAAATGACCTTGACTCAAGTTTTACAACTCAAAGAACTTGTGTAATGGCCTAGACTATTTAGAAGGCCAGAATCACTTAACAGGGCAAGAACTGTGCAGCTCCCACTGAGGACCAGACAGTGACTTCCTGCCCCTTCTGGGCTGATGTTGGGCTTGGTTTACAAAGAAATTCAGTATGAGGTAGCAGTTCAGACCAAAGCTGGATAATCTTAGGAGTCTTATTCTTGCCCGTGGCTCCAAGAACGAGGTTGTGAACTCTCAGGGGTACCTGGTTCAGCAACCTCTGGGAACCTGTAGCCTTTTATTGGCCCTGGCTTTGGGAATAATCTTTGCTCCTTTGCTTTCTGCATGTGAAGGCTTTTTTATGTCACTGGGATGACATTGCTTTGTTGCATGTGCTGTGTGAAGACTGAAATAGTTCCTACAAGGGCAAAGATGGCTCTAGCAGGACTGCTTGGTGCACACAATTCCCAGGCTAACACCACTCGTAGTGCAGAAGGTCTATTGGTTATGGAAATAATAATGTATTTCTGTCAGTCCCCTTTGCTCCTTCCTCTCTTCTCCCTCTGCAAAGGGAGGCTGCAACCCCACCTCCTCCCTTTTTTTTTTTTCCTTTGATGCAAGTTTTTAAACTTTATTGGATTTTTTTCTGAGTGGAAAAGGAAGGAAAAGAACAGAAGAATGATTACGTTCCATTAAGTGCCTGAAGATGAACATCCTCAGTCTTAATTTCTCACCTTTAAGTCACTACTCATTTTTTCTTGAGTAAATTCTTTCCTAGAAGAGTTAGTGACAAAAGCAGTTGTCTGCATGGATGTCTCCTTTGTAAGCATGCCTTGGGTTTTGTCCCAGGGGTGTTTAGCCACATTTGTGTCACATGCTGAGTATAGCATAAAGCACTTTGGGGAGTGAATGTTCATCGCAGATTTGAAGTATGGCACTTCTGTACATTCACGAGTTGATTGGAATATATGTTGTTCTTTCTAGTAAGTTCTTTAGGGATTTTTTAAAAGGCATAAGTCACTGCCTTTGTGCTTGCTGAACAGATAGAGTAAGCTGCCTGGCTGTGTCTGGCAGTTCTCTTCCCCAGCTTCCTCCTTGCAGCCTCTACCTCCCGTCTCCCAGCTGTATTTTCCCATAGGTGTGTTCAGGTAGGATGAGGGGGGAAGAAATGATGCAAATAATTTCTCCTGGTAAGAACACTGATCCCAAATATACTAGTCACCCTTACAACTAATATGGGCGCTGTTAAACCCCCAAGATGAGAAGTAGCTGCTGGTTACCTGCCATATCATTACCCTGGGCAGAGCTGTGCCTGCAGACACGGGCACCCAAACAACAGAAACCTTTGTCCAGCGCTCAGACTCGGCTCGGAGCAGTGCGAGGCACCCAGCTGGGAGCGCAGCCACCCCGACACGGCTGCTGCGAGGGACTTGGCTGCCACGCTCGGCTTCCTCTGGCAGGGGCTGCGGCTCCTGGTCTGACAGCCGGCCAGGTGTATGTCCCAGGAGTCTGTAAGCTTGTACCTGTCAGTCAGGCCATCCTAATTGGGCTGTGGGCGTGGGGAATTTCACCTTCTGCCTCGGCTTGCTGGATAAGGAATTGTGTGGCGTTATGAATGGGGAAACATTAGCGGTTTCCTAGCTGGCAGGTCAGGGTTATGCTGGCAGTGGAGAATCCATAGGAGACACGGTGTAGCTACATCTGTCGTGTGTCCCTGGGCACCAAGTTTTTTGTTTTGTTTTGTTTGTATTCTGTCCTTTCTGGCTATTTGTGGTTCTGCTGGTTTGTAGAAGCAGAATTCTAAACCAGGGTCACAACGTGATAGCTCTTTACTGTATTCTTGCAGTCTTACTGTAGTCCTTGCGTCCCTGCAGGACTAAGATGATGTTGTGTATACATACATTTCGGTATCTGCTGGGATGTTAAGGATATCGAATACGATAAAGAAATGGATATTATTTAAAATACCACTTGAAGGGGAAGGGTGGTATAAGCAGTCATGCCTTGAGATGTTCTCCTTTGGGGCAACCTGTGTTTTAATGACCTCATGGGAATTTCACCGACTTGAAGGAGGCTTCAACCTGCTAGGTTTTGGTTTCTGGATTTCTTAATTCATCTGCTTGTTAACAGCTCATGTTCATTGTATTCTGCTCTTTGTCTTCACTCCTGTAGATGCTCTAAAATAGAGGAAACTCAGTGATCAAATAAATGCTTCCTTTTAACTTGGAAAAATATACATGATTAAAAAATAATTCAGAATGGAACTTCCCATTATTGCCGGTGCTATTGTGAGAACTGGGCTGGCAGCCACGCAGTTACCTCCTCGCCAGAATGGGGCATAACCAAGTTTGTTTAGCAGGCTTTTCAGAAGTGTCAGTCCTTACATTGAAAGCTCCTATTCTGTCACCTGCTTTTAAATGCTTCAAATTTAGGAAGCCTGCTGCAGATGGTATCGGTAGTTTCACTGTTCTGAGGCCTTGGGCGAATTCATTTGAATTGCTTTGAAACGGCATATTCAAAATTCAATAAAATAAGAGGGTCTGATGGTGCAGCTGCAGCAGATCCCCTCCAGCTGGGTAAGCTGAGATGGTTTCAAGGCCCTGGACTAGCAAAGCCTGGGTGTGATACGCAGATTATACAGCTAGCTGCCAGGGAAGAGGTTTTGGCAGGCTGGGTGCAGCGATACCCCCTGCCAGGAGACTTGGGAGTAACAGTGGCTTTCATGCTACGTGGCATCTTTTGCTGGCTTCCCGAGACAGAAATTTGTTGGTGCAACAGTGGCTGCAGGCCAGTGGGAGGGGATTGCCTCAAGGGTAAAGGGATGGAATGTAGGAAAAACAATAAAATCAAAATGCTCCAGTTGTTTTCAAAGTGATTGGCTATCCCCAATGCCTTGGTGTGGATCCAAAATGATCTGCTCCGTGGGCGGGTTTTGTTAAATTGCATTCAGAAATCATATTTGCCCTTGGGCAAATACCCTTGCTTTTATGCATGCTAGGCAAGTCACGTGCACTCAAATGGAATTCACATGGTGCTTTAGTCAAAAAGCTAATGTCAGTCATCATACCTTTTATGCATATCCAGTCCCTTGGTTCTTTATGCCCATTTAAATATGCAGAAATGCTTTTTATTATTACCTTGCCTGTAAAGCATTGATATATATATGCAGGGTAATTTATTGCACTATAGACCCTTCTCTGCATATCTGTTTAGCACTCACAAATTTAAATTAAAATCGTGAGGCATAAAATATTTTGGTTGTTGGGTTCTGGTTTTCTGAGATTTCTGCTGTTAAACTGTGAAAGCAATTCCTTTATGCGCTGTGCGTCCGTGCTTTCCAAATAACTACCAGTGTAGCAGTACATGCCTTATCTCTGTAGCATTGTAGTGCCGGTGTCCTTGTGAGCTCCACGGTTCTGGCACAACCAGCACAGTGCCTAAAGGTGAGATAATCAGAGAATGCATGCAGGGACGTTACTTGAGCACCATATCGTTGGACTGCACAGTACATCCCTAGTTACTGAAAGGGCTACCATGAAATTTAATTTGGAATTTTACAGACACATTTTGAATTGGAAATCTCTGTAATAACTTTCCCTTTGCTCAGCCTTTTAACTGTGAAATTCAGTTGGGGAGTTTTGAAGCAGCAGGTAGTGTCGGAGCACTCTAGAGGGATTTTGCCAGAATTCAGCTAAAGTGCTTGCAAGTGTCATTTCCATATTTAACTAATTTTGGGTTTTAATTAGCTCCATGTGAAAAATGAGAGTTCACGCTGAGCTAAGCTGTCAGCATAGAGTCTTGTTTCCTTTCTAGCCTCTCAGGACAATTATTGCAGCATCCTCTGTTTTTTTTCAATGAGAGTGCCTAGCTGCTGCTCTTTCAGTCCCTCCCATTGTTCCCGACGGGAGCGAGCAAGTGTGTTGTGTCTGCCGTGCTAAAATGGGGGAGATAAGTTCTGAAAATATTTCAAATACAAAATTGGTTTAGTACAGGTTCAAAGAACCTCGTAGGTCTGGCTCAGAAATATGCAGCAGAACATAATGCGTTCCTTCCCGGACCTCGCCGGTACGGTGCAGCCGGCGGTATTGTTCCCAACAATATCTGATCATTTCGGCTTCATTACTTACTGCACCGGGTAATACCACGTTTCAGAAAGCGCAGTGTGAAAGCTGTTTTTTCATGGTGCTTTCTGTAACCTGAGCGCTAACAATGCTGTACTCCAGAGACTGTTTCATCCCAGAGGCCTGTGGTCCTCTACAAAGGTGAGCTGCTTTTGCATAAAATTCTGTAATGCGGTGTAGGGATGGAAATCTGTTAATCCCTGTGTATGAATGGAAAATTTACCTCTGAGGACTTGAATGCAAATGCTAAAATACTTACTTTTCAAGAATGGATTGAGAGCTGCAGTTTATGTAAATGCTGCAAAAAACATAGGATGTCAACAGTTTTTCTGAAATAATTTTATGAACCTATGACAACCGTGAGTTGCATTAAATGACACTAATATAATACCATTGTTTATTTTTAAAAGGATGCAGTCACTAAAATGTCAAAATCACACTTAACTTGAAAATCGGTGAAATAACTCTGTGTTACCACAGATTTCTTTAAAGCTGTTTTAGAAGGTGAGATTTGTAGAGATTTGTGGACAAGTTTGGTAGTGTCCTGATTTTAATTTCTGTTCATATCCTTACAAAATAAAGGTCATGTGTATTTGATTTCTCACTAATTAGTATGGATAGCCACTTGCAGTAGACAGAAGCAGATCTTCTCTATTAGACCATAAAATCAAATGCATCTTCCTAAAATTGAAACTAATAGGGAAAAAATCTCTGCTGTAGCAATTTCTGGGTACTTAAATATTAGAAATATTGTGAAAGAAAGTAAATAGGCTGCAAAAACGTGTCAGGTACAGTGACATGGTGGAGTTTCTTGTCATTTTTTGTATAAGTCATTGAGGAGCAGTTTTGATACCTGCTTCTGAGATGAAGGAAATTCTGAAAAATAAAAGGAAAATAAATTTAACAGTGAAAAGTATGGTTGAAGTGCTAAGTGGATTTTGAAGATAGGGTGGTGGTTTGTTTTTGTTTGTTTGCTTGCTTGATTTAATATATAATTTACTGTTCCTTCAGTCAAGGAAAAAAGATAGGTAATCCTGGTTTGGCTGCTGGCCATCCTGGTGTTACAGACCAAAAGAAAAGTAGAACTTGCGTGCTAGCTGCTAATTGCTAGTGGGTAGTTCTAGCTACTACATACTGCGTTTTGCCCTTTGCATCAGAAGTAAGCTTGTTTTTGAAGGATAAGCCCTGGTTACTTAATTGGTACTGTTAAGTAATATTGTCACTTAGATTAAAATTTATTTTATTACTCATTTAACATAATTCAGTTATGCCTTATAAAGTATATGTAATTGAGTTTATCATTGGGGTCAGATGTCTTTGCGGGTGTTTAATCTAGCTCATATTTTATTCTCTGATTCATTAATTGTATACAGCGGGTGCATTTGCTAACACCTTACCTCTTGTTTCCAATTCACCATGCACTTTAAGCTGTTGACTTTGGAGGGTAAAGTTTTTTATGGGCTGCGTTGCTGTTGCCTGTAGAAAATGCCATTTTTTCAGCCATGGTTACGATATTTGCAGTCTGAGATACTTAAACAAAGAGTTTTGAAGTAAAGCTCCCTCGCCTGAAATCAGTGACAGTTTTGACCTTGATTACAATGGGCCTTGATTTTAAACAGCTCTAAACTGGCTGGCGATGAGCCTTCTGCATTGCTGACCTCGGGCTGTGGAACTGGCTTCTTCGCCTCTTTGTATGCAAGGCGCAAAGCTTCATTAAGATGATCATGTATCGGATGCTCTGCACAATAAGCTGGCTCCATTTTGCTGTTGTGGACAGCAGCTCCATCTGTAACAGAGATTTTTATCGTCTCCTCTGTGGATTTTGTTGTATTGAGAAGAGGATCAAATTGAGCTAGTCTCTTAAAAATTCATAAATTCAATTTCACGTGTAAAAGATAAAAGTAGTAAAAATCACTAATATGTAATTAAGTATATAAACATATATTAGGGTGTTCCCTAGATGAATCAGAGCTTAGGTGGCCAAATTACCTTTAATTATCTGCCATTATGCACAGTGCTTGACATGGACCAATGTGGACTGTTGCCCTCTCGTGTTTGTTTCTCTGGACTGAAATGGATACGCAAGCTTCTCCTCGGTGCTGTATTGGCCCCTGAAATTGTGAAATGGGATGTTTTGGTGATGCAGCAGCTAATCCTGTATTAACACTCACCCACACGGTGATTGTAAGATGTATATTGCTGCAGCTCAAAGTGATCTAAAACTAAAATCCCAGCACCATATAAATTTGTCATTGATTTCTTTTTTTTTTCTTTTTTTTTCCTTTTTTTTTTTTTTAATGTACTTCCATATTGGTATGATCTCTCTACAGTCATGTCCTCATTTGCAGCTTGCATTTTCTTGCCTGCTCTAGACTTCCAGATTGCAGCTGAGAAGGTGTGGGGGGGCAGGCAGCCAGTCCTGCATTGCTGGGTGCTGCAAAGAAGTGAGAAGGCCTCATGTGTGGAAATCTGCTAAGAATAAGACAGGTGTAAGATTAAAAATACAATATAATCTCAGTTATAGTAAACCCATTATGGGAAACGGTTAATAGAAGTCACATAAGGGGGATGGAAAACAAGCTTTCTCAAAAATTGTTCTGGGCTTCCATGGCGAGGTTGTGGTAGTGGAGGTGGGGGGGCTGTAGGGGTGCCCCTTCGAGGAGAGTCCAGAGGCTGCTCTAACTAAAATTCGATTTTCAAATTGCTTCTTTATAAAATGTTTCTAGATTTAAAATAAATAAATAAATAAATAAAGGAATAGTAGTTAAAGCCCATCTGGTTGTATAAGACATATGATAAATACTGTATATTTAATTTTCATACATGATTCTATTCTGAATCAGTAGGACTTGTAATTCAGAATACCGTAATAATGTCAGCTTTGCAAGGCACATACAAAGTCTAATTCTGCCTAGATGCTAAATATAATCTATAACCTTTATCTTAATATCAAGATACAAGTTGGGCAATGTTTATATATTCCTTTTGAATCATATCATGAAAGAAGTGTAAACAGTTTATAATGTTGAAAATGAGTGAGAAGCTTTGGGGAAAGAAATCATGTTTGCTTTCTGTCTTCTGATTTTTTTCTTCTTTGTAATAAACTTCTAAATCCAAGAACTATTTTGTGTAGAGACTAAAACCTTAAGTTTTATCATTCATGCCATGTTTTACAGTCATGTAAACAGTCTGTTCTGTATTATTTCTACTGAGGGAAGAATATAGTCTGTGATGGGATGTGGTATTTGTACTAAGGACAGAAATCTGGCTGCTCATAATTACACGTTTCAATTTCATTTAATGCATGCAAAAGAATAATAAACTTAAATACTATTTTCTTATCAATACAGATAACAATCAGAGGTTGAGTCAAGGTCTGAGTGCTTTGGACAAGTTCGATTATGAGAGCCTTGTTCAACATGTTTGTAGAGATTAGGGTGGTTGCAGTTTTGAAAGATGAAAGTAGTCTAATAAATGTTTGACACGATATGCCTTGCAGTTACAGTTAGTATTAAAGGTAAAGCAGTTATTCAAGATGTATATTATAATTCTTGTAAGTGCGTGCATCAGTGATTTGAGAGAGTATATGTAGGTCTGTGTTCCTTGAAATGGCAGTTTCGATTCTCAGCCGGGTTCTTCCTTCTCTTGGAAAAAGAATAGAGATGAGCTGAGTACCTTATTCATGATAGCAGTGTCTTTTAGGTGTGAAATTAGAATTGGATTCAAGTTGCTTTGTAACAACATTAAATGTTCACAATTGCTCTGAAAAATGAGGGTTTCCATTGTGTTTTTTGTCACGAGCACCCCTTCCTGTTATTTTAAGCCCTTTTTAACAGTGGCAGTGTTTTGGCAATGCTGGTGAAGTGGATATTCTGTAATGTGAGCTGGAACCTTCCAGGTTGAAAGATGCTATATTAGGTAAATGAAAATAAACACTCCTCTTACTAGTTACAAGCATCTAGATCAGATGCAAGACGAAAAAGATTGCAGCCTCGGCTCTTAAAATTGCCGTAAGATGCAAGTTCATTTTATACAGTCTTGGGAACTGATTAATCTTTTGCCAGTTTTCTATGCTCTTTACAATCTAAGGCCTGTCACGAGAATAAATGAATAGTGCCCTGTACCCTGCTTTTCTTTTAAGGTCTGTGTTGTGAGATTCCAGATTCTGAAGGTAGCATGCAATGCTGCTATCCTTTTTGTGATAAAAAAGTTCTCTTGGAAAGTGGCACAAAATCTAAACATTTCAGTAAAGAGGGTTGAAAAGGGAAAAGTCAGTGTGAAGGAAGTTCTTTCTCAGCCCCAGTCAGAGCGGTGAGCGGGCAGCTAAGAAGCAGCCAAGGTACAAGTGCTGTCCTGCAGTCTGGAGCTCTGCTTGCCTCTCGCCACTCTTGGAGCTGGGAGCCAGGTCTTCATCCTCTCCTGTTCCTCGCCACCACCCGCAAAAGCAATCACAAGCGTGTGTAAGCTTTTCAAGTGTTTGCAAGCAGAAGGGCTGAAGTTGGACATAGAGGAGTGAACTTTCAAAGCACTGCATGGCAGATAAGCAGACAAATCATATTACCACTAATGGGATTTGTGGGCATATCTTTCATGCTGTGCTTTGAAAATTCATTCCTTTCAATTTACTGACGTACATGAGGAAAGAAATGAGTTAGCTTGGAGGGGGTGTGTGGCCAATTTAAAAAAAAAAAAAAAAGTGTTTTTTGGGTCCCCCTATTTCTTCCTTATGAACACAGTGACAAGCATCTTACAGCCCTTCTTCCATTTCCTTTTTCATCTTCAATAACATTTATTCAAAAGAAAGCAATTAATAAATCCCAGCAGTCGTTTTGCTGCTGATTATAACAATGAACTCATTCATAGCTCCTTTACGGTATTTTTATAAAATGCTTCTGGGGCTAGAAATGCTTCATAAAGCAAAAACCCCATCCTAAACAATTTATTGTCTAAGAGGGTTTACATGCTGAGGGTGAAATTCTGCCTGAGGATTGCTTTCTTATGTGTAGGATTGTTGAAGTCAACTTTGCTCTCCATTGTGATTGCAGAACGGCGCCGTACCTGCCGCGTCTCCCTGGTGAGCAGAGCGAGCGCGCCTGGCGTTTCGGCACGGAGGGAGGCACCGCACCTTCCCCTCGAACACAGCGAGCACCGTCCTTGCAAAGAGCACAGAAGCAGAAGTAGCAGTCTGGCTCCATTGCCTTCTGCTTATGTCACAGAGGGAGGCACCAAATTTTCAGGTTTTACTGAGATGGTGTTTGTAAGATCACTTTGGGTAGAGGAGGATGGAGTTGTGCTCTCTTGGCAGCTCATGGAACCAGTAGCCTGATACTTACTGCATTCGTTGATTAGTAAGCCTATAGGGCAATCACACCTCAAGATACTCATGCATGCAGTAACATTTAATTATTTTATTAATTTTTTGGGGAATGCATTTATTCTTGTCAAGTTATCTGGGTAACCCATCTGTAAGTGCCAAGAAGTGTAAAATGCTAAGTGTATTTCACTTTGTGCAATTACATGGCCCATATATGGTTTTACTGCTCTATAACGTGTGTACAAATATCTATCTGCACATCCATTTTTATTCTATATAATCTGTATTTTAATGCACTGTAATATAATAAAAAACGGATGTGCAGATAGTTCTTTAAACATATACACTATAAAATTACATGCTGCTAAGAATGATTAGGAACCTTTTGTTTCATCGTGTCTGTGATTCATTAGGCCTGATTTGGAAATCACACTGATGTCGCTCAAGACTAATTAAGTATACTGGAATAACGAGTTACCTCATTGTTCATCTCCTAACTGGTGAGAAAAGAAGCTTCTAGTGTTTTCACTCCCCTCTGATAGAATAACCTACATAAAGCAAATGTGCTTTCGGTGCTCATTTTCTAACGTTGCTCATGATGTAGACCAATTTCTTTCTCACATGAGAAGAGGCTGCAGGTACCAAAATATCGTGCCCAGGTGTGTATGCTGATGGAGTGCCACACAGGTTGATGGGCTCGTTTTGGAAGGCAGCAGTTCAGGGTGAGGTGCTTGAGGGTGTTCAGTAAGCACGGCAAGTTGGAAAGTTAATGCGTGGAAACACTCTGCTTTCTGGCCGCTTTTGTAATCTTCCCAACTTGTGGAGTCCCTGGGGGAATACTGGATTTCCTAACAAAGGCCGTGGTGCCCGCCTCCCAGTCCTTGTCTGGGAAGATGCAGGGGGAAGGGAAGCACAGTGACCTGGTCTCTGCACTGAGTCTCTGACTCCAGGAGCCCCACCGAGTGAAGGTCCAAGTGCAGAACCTGATGGTGTCCTGCCTACTGGCAGATGCTCAGTCTCTCATTTCAGCAACACGTGGTCTGGGATAGTCAGGAGAGCACGGAGGGAGGACAGCGAGCTTTCTGAGCTTGGAGAACGCCCATCAGGCTGACCTCTGGCTGCAGTGAATATTGGTGCATGGCCAGAAAGAGAGAGAGGATTGAACAAAAGATGAAATTGAGCCACTGCTGAGTCTTAGAGAACATTCAAGAAAGTTTTTCATGCAAATTTTGACATTTTTCTGTGGATTTGTGTACCTTTTGGGATTTCTTAAAATAATGTGTGATTCACTCTGGTAACCTCTATCTTATGTAAGTCTTAGATTGGTGCTTGACAGCTCCACCACCTCTAGTGATAAAGTAGTTCTCTGCTTTTGTTCTCGATGGGCATGCAGGGTGAGCTGCCAGTTCGAGGTGCTTTCACTGTAGGTGCCTGTGTTGCTGTGGTGAGGTTGATTTTCTTTTCTTTTTGTTTTTTACCTTAAATCTCAATGGTTTAATTTCATGTGTTGCTATCGTCTCATTGTTGGAGAATATAAATGCACAATTCGATCTCCTGAGTTACTTGTGTTAGTGCTAAATGAACCAGATAAACTGAGACAAATTCCGTGGTTAAAAATCAGGTATTCAAAGTAAGAAATTGGAACATGTGCTTAAACATCGAGGGGAAAAACAAACAGCTAGAGATATATACCTACTAAACATACATGAGTGCTCTTTGAAATATATTTTATAAATGTATAGTATGCACAACATCAAGTGGCACTTGTGTTTTAAATTTGGAGGGATGTGTTTGTCCCTGACAGGTTAATCTGTAAGCCAAACATGGGGCTCCTGTAGTAGGTTTAAGTGGGCTGTCTGGGAGACTCAGTGCTCATCTTGATGATCTGCTGGGCATTTGGGAGCCGCACCGACTGTCAGCCCGCCAGACCTCGGGGTGTTTCTCAGCACGTGGACCCAGCCGAGTGTCCCGACACACCGGGCTGGGGAGCGTGTGTAGCAAAAAGTGGGTCAGGGCCTGGCAAGGAGCAGAGCCAGGGACGAGGGCCAAGTCACAGCATCACAGATTACTTAGCTATAGTCTGAAACAGCAAGCAAACATACAAAACCACAATAGGAAATGGAAACAAAATTCACAAGCCCATTTTTTCCTTCTGATACACATGCACTCGGCTTCTGAGTGGATCCCAGTCTTTCTAATTAAATGGGCTTCCACTTATTCCTTTGCTGGAGGCGGTTTTGTTTGATTAACAGAACAGAAGGTTAATCATAGAAATTCACCATCTCACGCCATTCTGCAGCGGGAGAGAGTAGGTAGCTCCTTGTTGTAGCTACTTGGCTGCTGCCAGGGCTGGCTGTATGGGGTATGAACCGGCCCCTGGGGCGTGCTTTCCGTGCTCTGGTTTTAGGGGAAGCCCGTGGCTCCAGTGATGGGTAGGTGAGCTGTGTGCTGGGTCCTCGGTGTTTCTTGGGCTCTGCAGGGTACTGCAGCAGACGTGCAAATCCCTGCCCCGTGAGGAAGGAGCTGTAATTGCGCCTGCCTAACGTGTGCCTATGATTAAGACACAGAGCAGCAGAGTTCCTAATGAGATCGTGGCATACTTGGAAGCAGATGGATCAAAGTTTGTCTTAATACCATGTTAATAAGATCTTTCTTAATTCCTTGTATAAATTTACCTGGTAATTATAAGTTAGCAACTATAATTCGCTTGGACAGACTGTTGGTTATGTTGTCCTTATCTCCGTGTTGTAAGGAATGGTTCGTACCTGAAGCAACAGAACTTCATCTCTGCAAATGGCCCACAGTTACAGTTATACTTGCAATAAAAAAAATGCAACTTTGAATAGACATGCTCAGAGTATAAAACACAGAAGTCTCTTTCTCTATGACTTGTTTTCACTGGGGGGCTCTGAAATTCACGTTGCTTAAGAGAGTGGCCCAGCTGACCTGTGCTGCGGGGAGCTGCTGCAGCGTGCAGGTGCCGCGCTCCTCGCCTCCGCTGCACCAGTGCCGTCGCTCTCTCGCCAGGCAGAGCCTGCAGAAGCATGGGACCTGCCTGTTGTTTCAGCTTTGCCATGCTGAAAAGACTATTAATTGCTTGAGATTAGACTGAAAACCCTTTAAAATGTTTGTTTTGGCAAAGCAAAAAAGTTGTAATTGAGTAAAAGATTTGATCCCACTTAACTTTTTGTCTATTTTCCAAGAGTTCGGAAACATTCCCTAGAAGTAAATTCAGAGTAGTTACTCAGCTAAGCATTCTTTACCGGTTCATACTTTTGGTTGGTTGGTTGGTTTTGGTTTTTTGAAAGTCAGATGCTTTGTTTTCCATTTTTTCTCCTAATAGAAAAAATACTGCAAATTCAGCATGAATACTTAATCTGGCAACTGCCCTCTTCACACACATTGTCTCCTCATTTTAGTTACTGTTCTTGGATAGCTGCTTGGTCTGTAGGTACGTCTGTAAGGGCAGGTGATGTTAGGAAAGCTGTCTTGTGTCTCAGCTGCTTCTGCCAAAAATGTGAAGGTTGAACTCAGCATAGATTGTGTGTTGAGGGGGTTCTCCTATTGGGCTGGATGGATTGTGTGGTAAGGGCACTTTCTTTTTATTTTCTTCGTTTTTAAGAGTATCTATGTAAACTTAAATGCATGATGTCTCCAGCATTGTGAATTGCAATTCCTGCAGTAACGTTTTTTTTACCTATCCCTGATGCTGAATGTCTGATCAGTTGGCCATTGCCACTGACAATCTGTTTGTGCCCACACCAGCTCTTCCTCAATTGCTTGTAGGGAGATGCAAGGTACCTGCTGATCCGCGCATCTGACACTGCAGAAGTGAACAGTTTTAAGGGTCCCCATAATTACGTTGTTGGTAACAAAACTGACAGTGTGCCCCTCTTACACCACTGTACTGCATCCCTGAAAATGCCATGTCCTGTGGTAGGGGCAGGCTGTGTAAGCAGAACAAGTGCTGGTGGTGGCCATAAAGTGAATAAAAACAGCACTGTGATCTCTCCAGGCCTCCCTTCCCCGTTCCTCTCTGCTGGGAGGATGCCACAGCGATAATACGATGAAAGTATGGAGATGTATTCAGGTAGCTTGTTTATACAAAGTGAAGATGCACATAAATCCGCCAGCTGAGTGATTCAGACCTGTCAAGTCTCATGCATTATGCACAGGACTTACTCAATTAGCCCCTGCCACTGTGCCTATAACTCATGCCCTTGGCGAGGTGGTGCCAGGGCCCCTCTCCCACTCGGTGATCTCGAGCGGCTCCGTGGCCGTACCTGGGGTCTGCTGGTGGGCAGCGGGAGGCTGCAGCGCTGTGCGGCCCAGGGGAAGCCCCCAGCTTGGAGTTTCATGCACTGGATTCGAGCCAATCGCGATGGCAAAGGACTGGCGGAGACCTGGATTTGTCAGAGAAGTGTAATCTGCAAAACTAAGACCAAAGCTATTGAATCTGTTGGTTTAAATACATTGTAATAAACATGAAATAATGGCATGCCATTAGTACATGCAGGGCTGAGGCTTATTATACAATCAATATATAACTTACCACACGTTATTTAAGCTCGGGTTAGTATTTGCAGGCCTGCTTTGTTTCAAGGAGCATATCCCAAGCTCGCGGATCAGAGAGGTGGGAGCACAATGCTCACCTCTGTGGTGCCTGGGGCTGTGAGCAGCTTTCCTCCTGCGTTTCGGTGATTTGGAAGCTCTGGTAACCAGGGCAGGGGGGTGGGGAACAGAACAGATTTCTGTAAATTTGGGGTTGGCTTTTGTGCTTGGATTTTTATTGTCTTTCCCCGGTGTGTTAGCATCCCTCGGGGCCCGGCAGCTCCACGGCGGTTTCCCAACGCAGCGCGCAGGAACCCGCCGCAGCCTCCCCCTGCCCCTAACCCCCTGCCCCGTCCGTGCGCCCTGCCCTCACCGCTCCTCCTTTGTGTCTCCGGCAGCGATGCACCTGCTCGGGCTCAACTGGCAGCTCCAGCCCGCCGACGGGCACACCTTCAACAACGGCATGAGGCCGGGCCTGCCGGGCGCGGAGGATGCAGCGACGATGCCATCTGGAGGCAGAGGTGAGCGGGCGGCGGCAGCTCCTGCGGCCGGTTTTTAGGATGCGTTCTCCCCCCGAGGTGCGTGCGAAGACTTTTTAGGGCCGTGCTTAGCGCTGCTGGCAGATTGCTGCCCGGCACGGCTGCTCTTTCTTTGTCCCTCCGGGCACGAGCGTATAAAATCCCGAGGCCGAGAGCCTCGTCTGCTAACGGGGTGCCGCTCCCTAAGACGCCAATGAAGAAGGGCTCAGTCAAAAGTCCAGGTACACGTTACTGGGTATGGTATGTCCTGTTGCCAGGTGTAGCTTGCAGATATCCAAAGAATGAAAAAAAGCATGACTTGGTGGGAGAAGTACCTTGTACTGCTTGGGAGAGGTGAGAACCTCCAGCCAGGACAAAACCCCTCTTCTGTATTTTTTTATTTTTTTTTCTTTCTCAGCTGTAATTGTAAAGAAAGGTCATCAAGGAATCAAGGACAGCAGAACTTGACCCACAGTAAATAACCTGTCCTGTGATTTTAGTATGAGCAAAGTAGGCAACAAATTTTATTTATTTTTTTTTTTTTCTGAAGAAAAACTATGTGCTAGTAGAGAATTAAGAAACAGGGCAATGAGAAGAATGAGGAAGAATCTGGGAACAAGTACTTTCTTAAACCACAAAAGTATACATTAAAAACCAAGAAAATACGTTTTCATGAAAAAAGATTTTAATCATGTAAACTGAATGCTTTTTAATGGTGAAGCTGAAGTCTTTTCTTCGCTACACAGCAATAACACTTCCCCTGGTTACTACTGGGACAGCAGCAGTGACAGGACAGAACGGAACCTCTCAAAGCCTTGGTGCGCTGTGCGGGTGGGATGGGGTGGCTGAAGCAGAAGAAAAGTAAGAGCACTTGGTGTTGGTCAGCAGAAGAGTTTTGTTTAGAGCTGAGCATTGTCTTGTTTTCAGGACCTGTGGCTTGTGTTTTGCTTGCTGGTTGCTGAATCAAGTGTCAAGTTGCTGAACAAGTGCTGAAACAGGATAGTTGCATCGGGTGCATTGGAAGAATTTCAGTTAAGGTAGTGTTGGGAGGAAAGCCAAGTTCAGTTCTTTGGTGTACCTGGTCCTTTTACATATTATTGATTTGCTTTCATTTTCAATAAATAATGCTGCTGCACCTCTACATCATTGTGTTTTTTGTGGAGGGCCTAATTTTGGCTTCCTCCTTTTGTTGAAATTCAACATGCTATTCATGGCAAAACACAGGATTTTCAGGCAGTGGCTTGTTGGCTTGGCTTCCCTCTCTGACTGACCACAGGTCACACAGTGGATGAACAGCACATCCCTAGGTACAAGGGAGAATATTTATATTACTGCAGAACCTCTTCCAGATTGTGCACAGGTGAGAGACCCTATGGTTTTAGGCAGGAACCTGAAGTGCTCAGGACTTCAATTATGGTCACTTAGCAGACAACTGCAGTGTTTAGCACATTTCCAAATTCCCTCCCCTGCAGCTTTTTGTTGCTATCTCTGTGCAAATATAGGGCAGCAGAACTGTTGAATTGGAATGTGCTCATCTGCCTGGGGCACTTCAGTGCAAATTCTGGCAGTGTATCCCAACCCGGCTCTAATTAGCTTTGCACATGAGACGAGGTTGCAGTGCTGGCTGTTTGGGGAGCGGTAACCTCCTGTAGAGGAGACAAGGAGACGGAACCACTGGTTATGTCTTAAATTGCCACAGTTAGGTTTCAGCAGAGCGTGTTGGAAAAGTGTTCTTCTGACATTTTGTAGAAGGTTGCTGAAAAGTTGATAATTTTGGAGAAGAAGGAGAGCAATATTTAGGCAAATAATATTCCACAATGGAATAATATGAATGACAAGCTTGGGTGAACACAAGGAATGTCTAAAACAGAAATTCTCATAGCAGCTGATTTTTGTATTTTTTTTAACCTCACCATTCCCTTTATTACATTCAAGTTAATATTGCTATCCCAGCAGTTTTTAGGAAAGCCTCTGACAGCTTTTAACACAACAACCATTTTCAGGGCTCTGGCTGTGGAGAGTGACCTTTTTATAATTGACACAGCTCAGGATGAAGCCAGTCTTTTCAAAACATGGGTCTCCCAAAGAAACCTTTAACCCCTCGACTGAAAACGGCCACTTAAACGCAAGCTGTGCCTACTCAGCAAGTAAGGCATTTTAAAGTAGAGCAATTTAGAAGGAAAAAAAAAAAAAGACATATTTCAATTTCTTCTGCTTGTTCCTTATTAAAAGACTGAATTCCGATAAGAAATAATAAAAATGCAATACAAGGAAACGTAAAATATTTTATTACTACGTTTTCCTATCTGAATAAAAACAAAATTCACTATTAACACAATTGCAGGTTTTTTTGTAATTCCATGCCACATCTTGCTGATACTGGGGATGTCTGAAAGGAACAGGCAAGTTGCAATGGGCAGAAAAATCCTCAGTTCTGCTGTAAAACTGCAAGTGAAGTCCACCATGCTCTGACTGTAAACAAAGCACAAGTTACCTTTTTTTGCCTTTAGCCTCTCAAAGTTGTGCTGAACTAGAGATTTATATTAATTGGCAAGAGTAAATAAAATTTCATTTCTTAATAAAAGTGGCAAGGTAGGATTCCTTCATAGTGCATTATAAAAACAAAAGTTGGCATTGCCGTGGAATTGCTACAGGGATGAGATAAATAATGATATTAAAAAAAATAATATCCCAGATTGAAGCCCATTTGTCTGATACAGTTACATAAGGATAGTATTAGAATTTTGGCGTAATAAATCTAGATGAGGAAAAAGAATAAGAGCATGTTTGGGAATAACTGTTTGTTCACAAACAAGTGAACTAGATGACCTTACGGAGTTTTTAGATGCCTAATTTATGTTAGTGTATGCCAAGACTGTATTCTAAATTTAAAGTTATGTAGTAGGGTAGACACACATTTCCATAAAATATGTGACTAGCTATGTGCAGTTTCCTTTCTAATTGACAGAATATACTATAAAAGTCAACTTTAATCATTTCAGAGGACACCTAAGATAAAGTGCTATTCACGTGAAAATATCCAAACTAGCTCCAGCTGCAAACCTGAGTAAAGAATACTTCAGTGTAGAGATTTTTCTTTTTTGTTTGACATATTTTCCTTGGTGTTTTCACAAATTCAGCAGATTTTCTGCTACTTTAAAAAAAAAAAAATATTGATTTGCTATTTTTAAACTTAATGATTCATTAAATGAAGGTTTCACAAAGCTGAAAAGCACAGTAAATATTGTGGTCTTTGATCCCAGAAACTAGCGTTTGAAAAGACACCAAAGACAATTATGGGCACGGATTGTGGATCTGAAAGATCATTCTGGTTACTATAAATACACTGATTAATTGGAAAAGGTAGATTTGAATGCGTGTTCTGATACTCACATAATCCAGTGCTTGTGTCTCTTTGGACCAGCCAGCTTGATCCAGGTTCGTGCTCAGCTTATGAGATCTTTACAAAGTCTATCACAGCATGTGGATTTCAAAAATACAATTACAGTTAATGAAAAATACTAGTTTCCAGTTATCTAATTCAGCATATGTAATGGCAATAATAAAATGAAGAAATTTAAATTTGCAGTTAAATTTTACACTATTTGCTGAGAATGGTGTAAAATTACTTGCTTGAGATGAATGCCTAAAATCCATTCGATTTAGGGAGGGGAAATATGGAATTCTACTAATGTGGCAGAAATTTGCTTTGCATAGATATGGAAAGCTGAACTCTGCAGTCATTGTGAAGCTGTAAAGATTGTCTTCAGTGCTGTCCAAATTACGTTGAGGAAGGGGTGTCTTTCCCTCTTCCTGTTGCTGCAGTTCCTAGTCACACTTCAGTTTGCACACAGCAATGTTTTTCTAATGGTTCAGATACTTTATTATCAAAGCAGTAGACAGGCAGCATTAAAGGAATAAGAAATACATTAAATGGGAATAGTTGCTACTCTTACATATTGATGAGCTGGGGTTCCGGTGCAGATAGATCAGGCTCTGACTTGAATGCCAGGAACACTGATGCTGAAACCTAGAAACCAAGTCATTCTCATCAGGTGGTGTAAGGACTCAGGACCAAATGGAGGGACTTCAGTGGTGTGTTGATAAAAACATTACAAAAAAAAAAAAAAAAAAGAAGTCATGAAACCTCATTAATAATGTAAGCAACGCGACTCTTTTGGTTTCAACTATTTCCTTTCAGACGCCTTGAAACAGATGATCAAAATGTAATAACAATCAATGTATTTTAAATGTCACTTCTGTTATGTTCATTCAATTTAATCAAGACATGCCATCATTTTCCAGGTGGATTAATCTTATTAAGTAGTTATGTGGCTAATGTAATGTAGCTCTTAATTAACATGTTAGCAAGCAGAAATAGAAATATGGACCCTATGAAGGGTGGCAGCTGTGGTCTTCTGACAATACACCAGGGTCCTTCAAGGCTGTCTTAGCAGGAGCCAAGTATTTGTCTAAGTTCATTAGAACAGAGGAGGAGGTATTTTAACTTACTGTGACTGTGTTGATAGCGATAGTATGAATTGCTGTGTTCAAAGCTACTTAGTGAACTGCATATAGCATCAGAGATGATGCAGAAATCCATGCTGGTATGTATTTGTTCTTTGTTAAATGCTGTGAACTAACAGTTCTCAATTTCATTTCAATTCTCATTCACTTTTGGTTCTGAAAACAGCGAATCCTGTGAAGCCATATCCACAGGAATGTGAAAATGTGCCTACATTTTTAGGTGTGTCCAGGTCATAAAGAAACATGTATTTTAATTCCACTTGCAGGGTCAGATTGTTTGACTGCAGCTGAGCCAGAGCAGTGGTCTTAAGCTGATGGTCCCTTTGCAGAATTTCTTTCTTTTCACCACAATAGAAATACGGAATATTGGCTGACAAACCTGAGACATGGATTTTGTTTCAGAAGCTGTTTTGCTGGACCTGTGAAAGCTCATACAAATTCAGAAGCTTCCTTTCTCCTCACTTCACTAAATAGAGCTCATTATTACCTCAGCATCCTCAGCATAACTGAAGTTCAAGATGTGTCATAGCAGCTTCTACAGACCCTCATTTCCTGGCTTTTTACTTTATTATAGCTCTGGGAATTTGTTTTGCATCAGCAGTCAATCTACTTTACACATTTCAAAAAAGTACCTGTGTTTCACTTTGGTAGTAGGGCACTTAGGTATTAGTAGTAGATATTTTGAAGTCCATGGAGGGATTGATAAGTGAGATAATAGTGCATAACACTGAATTTTCCACTGGAGAAATGTGTACAGAAAAGACATTTTCTACTTTTTTTTTAATTATTTATTTTTAATTATTTTCCTTTCTGAAACAACAAGAAATGCCTGATTATATAAATGAGCATTTACCCAAGAAAAAAATTTACCCAAGAATATTTACCCAAGAAAAAAAAAATAATCAGTCATTGAAAACAATAGTAATTATTGTGCTTTGGTTGTTGTTGGTTTTTTGTTTGTTTTGTTTCCAAAAGTCAGTGGATTGTTTTTTTTTTTTTCTATTCAATGGCTTTCTTTACACAGCTATGTCATAAATTTCTTTGGAATTCTCAGTCAATTGTGAAAATTCATAACTATATAACAACAGACTGTTACGTTAGATCAAAAGATAAGGAAAGCCATGTCTGCAGCACAGATCTATAAGAAACTGAGAGGTACAGGAAAAAAAGTGAAGGAGAATGATCTTTAACCAATAATTGTGATATTTATGCCTTGTATTTAATTTGTGGTTGTCCAGCTGGTCTTGGTAGTTCATTATGGGTCCACTCCATTGGGATGGCTCTTCAGGTAGGTATTTTTCCAGCATGGTATCAAGACACTTTACAGTCAGCAATGCTAGGCGCATCATCAAAGTGCTGAAGTTAATTACTGTTTCAGTGGAATGTCTGTAGTGTAACACTGGTGGTAGCCAGATTTAATTCTTATTTTTTAATTTTGACTATTTTATGGGAGAGGAGTCTCTAATACCAAGTGTATCTGGTTTCAGTGTAGATACAGTTCTGCCAGCATAGCTGACACTGCTAGATGTTATTTAAATGAAAGGCTGAGTGGGCATGTTGGACCAGCTGCCACCTTGAAGCTGACCTCCAGCTCCAAGATGAGGCCAGCTGACAAGTGGGGGAGTTTGCCTTGCTGTTGTCATGTATTGCCTGCTTGATAGCTTCAAAGGCAAATATACTCGAGGGCTAAAACAGTCTTTTCAAATGTATATGCCAAAATAGTAATTCAACTGGGTAAATAACACAGCAGTTTAAATGAGTAAGTGTTATTTAGTTGATAAATATATGTTTGACTGAGAGATTGAAATGGCTCCCCTGGGTAAAAAGAAGAAGTATGCTTTTAAAACTCTCTTTTGCAGATGTTTATAGAGAGGAAATCATGGGGGGGAATCAAGTATCCATAGGGTTATGAGATAAACAAACAAAACTCAAAGACAGCCACCCACAGCAGAAGTAATGGTTTTGTGTTTTATTTGCTCACGGTAGTATGAGTTCTTTGGATTAGTCTTTCTTCCCAGATTTGTCAGTTTGTCACATCTGTAACTTCACTTAACTGCAGTTTATGTTCTTTGAATGTGATCTGCAGTGGTCCATCAAAATGGAAAAGGTTCCAAAAATACCTGGAGGGAGTGAATCAGGTGGAAAGATGCATTCGCTGCATTAAGAGGTGAAGACAGAAGGAAGCTATAAGAGAAGTTTACTTTAGGAGTCTCTAGAGACAAAGTATAAGTGAAGCTGTTAGTGGAGAAAAAACAACAACAACAAAACAACAAACAAACAAAAAAACCTATTGAAAGTATAAAGCTAGGTGTTCTGCTTTTTAAGTTAAAGTAAATTTAAGCCTGTTGTCTGAGAATTGATTCAGTTTTCACACATGTACATACTTTGCATTTCATTTCTGTATTTCTAACTTGTGGAGGAAGGAACACTGAAGAGGTCAGTGTCAAGACCCTTCCTGTAGTATTTTTTATGTGACTGCAGTGCATTTCTCTTCAAGGTGAGAGCTTTTAATAAATCATTATTAATATTTCTGTTTTACAAATAATCACCTGAGAACATAGAGATCATGAGCAACTCAGGTACATTGGCTGTGACAAAGCAAGGAGCAGTACCAAGATGCTCTTCCAGGTTCTGTGTTTCATCATAATGGGAGAGTAATTCAGCATGAAGTTATGAGAATATAATTCAGTAATGCATAGTCTTTAGAGCTCTTCTGGCTTCCTGGACTTAAACCTTTACAAGAAGTTAGTCGAAAACATAAAACTCCTATTTTAGCAGGACTTAAAGCATTTCTAAGTCATGTTACTTCAGCATTATAACTTAGAGCCATAGAAACAAGATGTGTTACATTCTGGAAACTAAAAATAAGGGACCCTTTCACATGCCAGAGACAAGGCAGCAGCCAAGTTTCTCATACACATGGCATGGGTGCAGAGCAGAGATATGCCATACTAGAAAAAATAAAGACTTAAAGATAAGGGGTCATTTATGTTAAGTATGTCTTGATCACACATCTATCACTTGATGCTCATCTAACTCACTCTTAAAATCCTCTACTGCATTGAACTTCTCTAGCTGTCACAATTCTTTTCCTAAGCAGAGTTTCCTGAGCCATATTCTAGGAGTGGTTTGGAGAACTGGAAAATAGGTCATTTATGTACTACAGCAAGAAAAGTACGTCTATGGGGAGATGCTTCCTAAAATAATTCCAAATTGAACTGGGTTATTTCAGTGTTAGTAACCTGAATCATGTTTTTAGGTTGATTAAATAAATTCATGTGCCTTATCTGCTGTTCTCACCAAATTTTAAGACAGTAATTTCATAATTTCAATGAGAAAATACAAAAATGGTTCCCCTAATGGTTTTAGGGGAAAGTTTGATATTTGGTAGGTTGTTTACCTATGAGGTGTGCACTGAAGTAGTAGGACTGTAATGCTGGTTCTCTGGATGGTTGGAATATTCTGTTTTTAGCTTGATGTATTAAGGGTTACATATTACTACAGACACCTTTCTCAGCTTTACGAAACAGAATTTTGGAAAAACAAAGGAGACTAAGGCTATGTTCATCCAGAAGTACTAAAGCTTGAGCCTCTGTTGAAGATTTGCCTTTTAATAGGGGTAGGAAATGAATTTATTTGCCAAGTAACTCTAGGGAATATATATTCAGTTGACTTCAAAGCAATATTGTTAGCAAAAGTTAATGGTGGTGTTTTGGGGCTGCTTTAACAGCCAGTGAAGCCATAAACTCCAGCAGAGACAATGGTGGTATTACTGGTGCATGCTCGGAGAGCTTTTTGCACTTGGATAAAAGTGAGGTCTAATGGCTGAAGCAATATGCAGTATTAATCTCTATTTGATGTAGAAAAAAAAAATAAGGCTTGAGTCAAAAATCTGTAAATCAGATATATGCACAAGGTCATTCAATACCATGTCAATTTTGAGGTGGTGTAATTAGCATTCATTTTACTAAAATTTGCACTTAGAAGGCATGGCTACTACTGTGGAACAGATCTGGGCTACAGATTCACATCCATTTTACATGGTGCTTTGAGAAGTAGATTACATCTGCTGATTTCAGTATTCTGCTTCTCAAAGGTTTGCACCAGCTTTGGTGGACTGAGGCAGCTTTGTTGTAGTCATGAAATTGAGCAAATTGAAAAATATATAATTCAGATAATTCATTGGTGAGTGGACAGAGAATACTGGAAGAGGCACTAGTGTACTAATCTTCTCACCTTTATTCCTTATACAGCTTTTATAATAATAATAATGCCTACTGTAATACTCCTGGAAATAGCTTTTTCTTTGAATGTTTCTCTTTCGCTGTGAATTTATGGCTCCTGAAGAACAAAATTCTTTAGAATGAGTCAAGGAGTCTGTTCACAGATTACATACAGCTGATGTTCATTTAAGTATGTACAGTCTGCTTCCAAAGAAATAATTTACAGAACACATTTCAAGAGCATGGGAAAAAAAAATATTGCTATGACTTAGAAACGTGATGTGTAGTAGAGTGATGTACTGAAAGGAGAAGAAGGAGCTTCAACTTTCAGTTTGACTTCCCGTTCCGTAAGTGATCCCAGTGCAGCCTTCAGCAGGTGCTTTCGTGTGTTCTGCATCTGTTTTCCTACCCACATAGGTATGGAGTAACTTAAATTCTCGTGTGATGGTGCCTGACTTCACAGAGGTAGGGACTTTGAAATATCCTCTGTTGCAGTAATCAATTAGAAATAAAATCATGTAGTTTTCATGAAACATTACCTGCTTGACTCTGGTTGATGTGTCTGCAGTTCTTGTGCAGCTCTAAGGGCATGTTGCTTGACATTCTCAACCATTTCTCCTTTCTTTGCAGCCTGTCTTTGCAGCTTCTTCATTTTTGTCAGTGCTGTAATGTTTTTGTAGAACCATTAGCAAAAAAAAAGAAAAAAAAAATATAACCAAAACCTGTACAGCAGTTGGTATTCAGAGCACTCTTTTACCATTTCAAGACACTGCCAACGTAATATCTGTTTCATTATGTACAAGTGTAAGTGCTGCTAATGCAGATAATTTGGAATCTAAAATTGAAACCATGCTATTGCAGCTCTCAATTAAAGATAGTCAAGACAGAAAAGTTATTGTGTATTTACCTGCTGGAATTATGTGTCATTCTGAGCCATCCTGTTACATTCATACAGTGCTGGAAAACATTTCAGCAGTAATTCATCACTGATTGAAAATAACATTGCACCATAACAAAAATACGAAGGAAACAGTTGAGCTTTTAACAAATACTGTCAAGTTGTATTATAGGTATCAGTACCATCCAGTGTGTGTTAACATACACACCGTGAGATTGTCATGATAGCTTCAGACTTCTGTGATGGTAGCAGAAATTTCTATGTTTTTCTGAACATAATCAGAAGACATAATCAAACATTACTCTATACTGTAGCTTGAAAATATTCCATATGTAAATTATGTGTAGCCTAAGAACCATCCTGTTCAGCTGCCAAACAGAAGAGATTTGCACTGTGTTTGAAAGGCTATTTCATGGGCTGGAAGCCAGAGTGCTCAGCCAGAAGGGCCTCGTGTCTTGACTTCTATAATGTATTCTGAAGAACCACCAAATGATGGATTTTAACCAACCCAGCAAATCTGCATGGGAAGAGGGAGACGTGTAGACAGTCTCTCTGTTTCAGGCAGAGAGAACTTTAAGGGAGCAACTTGAGATATGCTAACTTTCTTAAAAGAGTGAGAAGGTGCATTTTGGAGTACAGACACTGTCCTCTAAATCCTTTTCTGTGCATTTCATTTCTTCAGTAAACTCTCGTCTATGACTCAGAGCTTATTGGACTACTTTATTATATAGAGCAGTAGTAATGAATATTTGCAATCAGTTCATTCAGATTGAAATTATAACTTCAGTTCACCTTTTTGGTATTTATATATGCATGTGTGTGTTGCACAGAAGGTTCAGCTGAAAAGAGCACAAGAAAATTTGTATGTGCTTGTTTGACTCAACTGTTACTGTATTTGATCAGTAAAGAGTAGTCATGGAATTCAAAGCTTGGAGGGATTGGAAGATTTCAGGTGCTCCACAGAAAAAGGGTCAAAGCTACCTTTCTTTATATATATGGGACAAATTCTTACATACTGTTTGAAACAGCAAACAAATTGCATCAGAATAAGCAAGTCACAGTTTTATATAAACAGCATCATTGCTACAGATATTCATCTTGAATATCACTGCTAAAAATGCCTGTATTAAGAGCAGTTATCTCACTTGTTTGTTTTTCATTTTATAGGACCATGGGTAACTAGGAATAGCAGCATAGATAGTGGAGAAACAGAAGTTGGCCGCAAGGTCACCCAGGAAGTGCCCCCTGGAGTCTTTTGGCGGTCTCAGATCCATATCAGCCAGCCACAGTTCCTGAAGTTCAACATATCCTTAGGGAAGGATGCTCTTTTTGGTGTTTATATAAGAAGAGGACTCCCACCATCTCATGCCCAGGTACTTTATCAATGTATTTCTTAGCTTTAAATGTGAAAATGCAGAAGTTTGGAGAATCTATATTACACTTATGTTTGAGCTTATGGAGCTTAAGTTTAGGGATTCTGTGCAGTATGCTGGGAATTACTTAATTTGTGATATTTGCCCTGGTATTAAGATTTCTAGATTATTACATACCCTAACAGAACATCGATGAGAGAAATAACCAAGGATGATGTTCTTGCTGGTTAGGCTTTTAAAATAACTTTCAGTTTGGCACTCAAAGTTTTAAATCTCTGAGGAATTTGTGGCAACAGTTGCAGTGGACTTATCCAGTTATGCACCAGTCAACAATGATGAATGGAGATGGTCAAATTCACAGCATCGAAGCATGGTATACAGCTGGAATGAATGTACAGCTAGATACGATAACACATAATTTTCTGGGTTTACTTCATAGAACTTTCAAACTCCACATCCTGGTGAAATGGCATTTGGTGGGCATGCAAAAAATTTGGCATCACTGCTACCCAGCCATATTAGAGGACAAAATGCAGTGGTCATGTCTGGAAGGCTTTTAATTTACTACTCTTCCCTCAAAGGTGGTATTAAGGTATAATGTGTCATTTAGACATTGAGCAAGTCTTTCTGTTGGGAACCACAGTTCTTTATTTCTAACCAGCTACAGAATTGAAAGCTCAGCAACAGCACTTTTTTTTTTTTTTTTTTTTTTCTCCAGTAACCCTGCAGTACTGAGCTAAGGGCTGTAGGTAAAGATAGTTTTAAATTTAGTAGGGCCAAATTTATGTATTGTTTTCTTATAGGTTGTTCAGTGGTGTCTGGAGTTTTGTTGTAAGAATATGTAGACATTTTATTTTACAGAGAGAAAAAATAATGTATTGGAAGTTTTTAATGTGAGTGGGAAGAATCTTGTTTACTTAGATTAGAAGTGTAATGAGAAATAATATTTTGCAGTTACACATACTAAAAGGAAAGAGCCTCCATTCTTTAGAGAGCAAGGGAAGGAGAAATAGGAACCAGCTTTTGGAAAGGAACCCTTCCTTTACACATATCCTTGCTGCTGAAAATCAGTACTTCGTTCAAAATTTGCCACCTAAACTTACATGCTTTATTTAGGATATGAATTCCAAAGATCAAATGTAGAACTCCAGGCTCCCTTTTGGGAGAGCCTTGTTTAACATTGATAGATAGATGCCTTGCCCTGATTTGCAAAGAACTGATGCTATGTTTTCGTTTGGGAAGCAGACTGCAATTACATAAAAGGTTAAGCTAAAAGCAGAGAGGCTTCAACACAATTGTGTTGCCATACAGAGAAAGTATGTTCATAGTGCCTACAAGAGACACTAGCCCTGAGTGAACTGTGTCCATGTGCAGGCACAAACTCATGGTACAAAGAGTGAAGCAATGAACTTTCTGTGGAAAGTACACGTATGTAACTGAGTTTTGGATCTGTTTCCCGGTGTGAAGTAAATTTGTGGAACTAGTGTGCATTGGATTATGTTCTTTGGTTCAGCCTATAGGCAAGAATAACAAAATATTTAGGCTGACTTGGGTAAAATGAGAGAAGAGATTTACAAGGGTTTGTGACATCTACTTTTAAGAATTTGTGAACAGGTACCTTTATGATTATCCAAAATCCATTGACTTCTTGTACACTGTTATGAAGTGTTCTTTGAGTTACTGAGTATCTTTATATATCTGATACCCAAATATATCTGACTGGAAAGAAATAAAGACCAGCAGACCACAAATCAAGGACGAATGACAAGAGGTTATTTTTCTGTATAGCTAGGGGCTAGCATACAACATCCAGAAGTTCTGTACAATAATTAGGTAGATTGGGAAAATTGTAATGGATTGTTGAATAATTTTAAGTCATTTTCAGATATCCATGCATTGTAGAAGATATCCAAAGAGAATATGTTCCAAGGCTGGGGCCTTTCTTGAGAGTGTTTTGATTTTGGCACTTGCATTTCAATATCTTGTCTTGGGGGTGAGGTTCTGTCTATAGATCTTTGGCTGTACCAGTGAGGTTAACAGCATAATTCACTGAGCATTAATTCATTTAATTCAGAATTTTTGCACTCTCTTTCCGTATTATTCCACCGTGGAAGAAAAAAAAAAAAAGGAATTTAGTTGAGGAAAACAAACAAAAGTATAAATTATGAAGTGAAAATGGCTCAACCAAAACTCCAAAATGATTGTCCAGATTTTCTGTAATTGCAAGTTAATTATAATTGTCTGACTTTCATATGATGGAGGTATGCCTGTATTGCCTATAAGAAATCCACTTGGAAGTAACTGGTAGTACAAGATATTTTTTGAAATTGAAAATGAACTTTAATTTCTGTTGCACTGTGATCAGCTGTATTGGTTCTAGGTTTCATTATGATGTTCTCATCTGAGAGGCTATGATCAAGCAGAGTTCTTCCTTCACTAGACATTGCGTGCATTGGATATAGATTTAAAAACCTTTCTGTTAAATTAAATAATTAGAAATATCAACTCTGTTTCCTACTGTTTCCTCCTTGGAGAACCTCTTCTCCAGTCTTTATTTAGTGGAAGCAATTCCATCCCTCATCCCTAGCTGGAGCTAATGAAATCCATCAGTATAATCTGCAGAATTACTTCCCCCTATTCGTGCAGGGTCTTGACATTTTTCAATGGGGTAATGCAGCATAAGATTGCTGTATCAAAATCCAACCAAACTGCTGCCAAGAGAAATAATTTTAGGAAAAAGCAATGCAAGCAGTTACACACTGGAGTTGGGGGAAAGAAGCTGGTTCTGACAGAAAGAAGCAGAGTGGGTTTGTGTGAATGAAAATAGTCTGAAGTTGACACCAGACAATATTCTAAACCTGAAGTTTGAAATCCTTGGTTTTGCAAGTTAGGGACATGAGCTGTATTGCAGTGAACAACTTCACTTGACAGTTCATCACTGATCAGAGCTGATATGTCAAGCCAAGCAAAATCCTTTGTGGGAACAAGTCAATAATCAGCAAATTAGGTACATGATTAACCTGAGACAACAAGATGCGGTTCCTGTCTGTGGGCCCTGCTGAGATTTAACCTTCTCTGTATTATTGCTTAGCAAATATTCCAAATGCCTGGCTTAGTCAGTCAAACTGATGTAGCTGTAAACTTCTCTAGAAGCAGAGTTGTGTGCCATGTGTATAGGGAATGGAGCTCTAGAGGAGAAGTAAAAATGCACTTTTGAGTGGCAGGCAAACTAGAAACAGAAGTACATTGCTTTCAAGTAAAATTCCTCCAATCTGTGCAGCATGAAGTGACTCTGCAGAGATTACAGCAAATATGATGTTACTGCACATTGTTTGAATATTCCAAATGATGTCTGAATTAAAGTAACCATATAGAAGCATCCCTATAATACCTGGAGAAGGCAATGCCTGGAGTTGTTTTGCCTTAATTTCCAGCAGAGTCTTTTATATTTATAAACTTTTCATATCAAAATGAAAACCATTTCTGTGTAGGACTGTCTTTGCTTGAAACAGCTTGAATATCTGGGGAAGCTCAGTGTTTTCTGGCTTTTTGGCTGCTGCAGAAGCACATTCCTCAGTGCTCTGGTCACCTCAAAGCTCTGTGACGGTGCTGTTACAGTGAACGCTGTGCTTCATTGTGCTGCTTCTGCTGTGTCACGTTCAAGACGCACATTTAGACATTAAAACAAATTGCTTGGCTGTCACAGTGGGTATCAGATGTTTCAGGGGGGTATTTTAATGAATAATTACCAACTGGACTTTAGGAAGAACTGATTTTAAAACACTTTGAAAACAAGTTTTCCTGATGTATGTTTTATTGCTGCCCTCTTAGCTCTTAAAAGGCTTTGGTATAAACGTGAGTGCTAGCCACGGTGCCAAACTGGCTTTTTTTTTTTTTTTTTTTTCTCCATTTGAAGACACATCCATTATTAAGACAAGAGCTCTCAGAAATCTTTCTTTTCAGTTTCTAATTTCAAAGACTGTTAGAGATTTTGTGGCGGCATGCAAGTAGTTTCAAATGTAAGAAAAAAAATAAAGGTCACATAGATTGTGTTCCCACTCTTGACCCCTGCGATCTCTGTTTGCTTCACGGTGCTTTCACAACTAATTCACTTCCTGTAGGCAGCAGTTCTCAGTAGACCTGTGCTATATGGATGTCGTTTTGCAGTGTAGTCACTAGCATATACATGTAAAGTTCCCAAACTGTTTTTCTGACTCCCCATGGTTACTGGAAAAAGAAAATCCTTATTAGATTGTGAATAAAATGCATCAGAGGAAGATAGGAAGCACTGAAGGGAGAAATTATAAAAACAAATTGGCCAGAGAAAATTTAGCATGAAATTTAAGTTTGTAAGTAAAAGTATGTTTTGGTATGCTGTGTAGTAAAATAAATAAAGTAATGGAAAATGGGAATTTGGAATTTGGAGAAGTAAACTGGCAGGTCAGCTCTTTCTGTGGAACTTCAATCATGTAAGTACTGCCCCCTGCAAAACTGAACTCTGAAAATGCAGTCGTTTGTGAGTTTTGTGAGTTTTGTTTATGGGAAGATTTTGTCATTTTTGTGTGACTTTCTGTATGAAGCCACAAAATATAAAGGATAGTAAAATAAATAAATAAAAATGTCAATGAATCTTCCAAATTATTTCAGAGACATAGTTTGATTGCTGACTAGATTCATTCCCTGATACATGTGATCTAGTTTGCTCTTCCTTAGCAGTTGTTTTGTTAGATTAAGAAGCCACTATGCAGTTTTTTTAAAGATCATGAAAGTACTTACATTCGTTTCTTAGATGGGTCTTCTTGTCTGTACATGTTTGTGAATGAGTAGCTTTAAAGCAAGAATGGTGTTTCTGGCACAGCGTTATACAACAGTAATTAATCATGCAAGTGGGGTAAATCAGAAAACCAGTGGGACAGCAAGGAGCAAAATGATGAACCAGCCAACTGTGTGAAGAAATCTAATCCAGTTATGAAGTCACAGTACCTCCTCAGTAACCAATTGGTCAGGGATTTCAGATTTTTGGGTACATGTACCCAGTATTTGCTGACACATTAAGGTTTGTACACCCAGGGAACCACTGCATTATTTTCCTTCTTTTTGTCCTTCAGCACTGAGTAATCCAAAGAGGGATAAGCATTTATTGTTATATTCTATATCAGCTTGCACTGGTAATTCACAAGTCGTAAGCTTACTGATGTTTAGTCATTACACTTTTGCCTGAACATGAAATAGTTCTTCACGGTTTAATTAAGGATGGGTAATACCAGCCTCTATAGAGTGTAGTTAAAAGTGTAGCCTTATGGGGAGCCATGCCAAGGGACCTGTTTTCCCTGGGTCATACCTGTCATTGTGAAAAGAGATTCTGTAGCTAAAACTACTTCAGGCAGTTTCAGCCTGAGTACTTACTATTCCCCTTCGATCTTGCCAACTGCTGAGCCTTCTCTACTATATGAGGCAGAATCAGCATCAAACAGAGGGGAGGCAGAGGAACCTGCCAGCACAAGCAGAGATGAACAGCATGTTGCCAGTGAGAAATGTCAGCTTTTATTGCTGCTTCCTTAGCTGACCCTTTGTGAACGATTGTTCTGAAGAGCAAGATTTCTTTTTCCCAAGATGTTGCCCAAGTAATAACGTTTCCCAAGGAGGTGATGAGTCTGTCCTTAACCTCTGACTGTTAGACAGTAGGTTTTAGTAATATTTCCAAATGTCATTGATTTAAGAGAGAGATACATGTGTGTTTGGCACCTCTGATGCTCTGAGAGTTACTGACAAGCCAGAATTCTCTAAGTCTCTGGTGTGCATTGGCTTAAATGCACTAATTACCTAAATTACCTTCTTTTGTGGAAATCCTTTGTGCAAAAAGGGCTTGATGAATGGCAATTAGATATTTAAAATTTGGTGAAACTTTTCGTTTCACTTCTTACCTTTCCCCATGATTAAAGGAATAATGCACTTACTGTGGCAATATCCTTCAACATCAGTACTCATGGGCTGAAATTCCTACTCTGTCTTGGATTTCCTTTGTGGGTGCTTATTGGTGTCATAGCACCACGTATTTAAAAGGAAGCCAGTAGTACCTCCATCCTTTTCCCTATGATGTGCCAAGTGTATCATGGGCTCTATGGCTCATATTATAACTGCTACAAAATTTCAAACAGGAAGGTCAGCTTTAGTAACCCAGTTAGAAAAAGCTGTGTAGTAAGTCACTAACACATTAAATCAGTCCATCTGTCTGTCTCTGCTAGCAAAAGGGAAAATCTTCATTATTTTATTGCGTATCGTGTATTATTTGCTAGGACTCGCTGCTGAGGAGTGGAATTCAGTTTACAAGACAGCCTTTTCAGATGTTTGGTCTCTGTAAGATGCAAAATGATGGTTTGTTTTTTACACTGAAATTGAGGGAAGGTGTAGGATTTCTTAAAGCTGTCAGAAATGTGGGGCTAGCAAATATGTGCTAGTGATAACGGGAATGCAATGAAACCACTGGCCAGCAAGCACATACTGTTAGAGTATTTAATTGAACACATACATCTTTCTTTAGGCATCTGTCTGCTCCTTGATAGATAAATACGTCTAAAGTAAGATGTATTTTCACAGGGGACTTGTTATACAGCTATCAAAAAATTAGATATATTGTTTTTGTTGTTTCTTAAGGACTGCCCTTAGATAGGGGCTATGAGAGCTGTAAGTTGAGCATAACATCAGCTTGAGAGCTCTAGAATCAAAGACATTAAAGGCAGAAGGGAAAAAAGCCTGCTAGGACATCTAGTCCAGCTGCTTTGCTATGCAGAGTTATTCCCTATTGTAGATTAACCAATATTTCTTCCAGCCTTGTTTAATTGTGTGATGCAGTGGCATCTCCACTGGGAGGCTATTACTGAGCTTAATAGATGGGAAGCTTATCTGACATTCATCTTAAATTTCTTTCTTTCTTTTTTTAGTTTCATGCCATTAATGGTGCCATCCCTCTTATACTCTAAATAATCACTTGCTCTGTTTGATCCCTTTTCCAAAGATTAATGTAATGTTCTACCTTACTTGGAAAGCATCCAAACAGAAATTCTCCATTTTCCTTAATAGAAGTTCAATTCCTTCAGCCACCTGATTTGTGTTATTCCTTTCCATGCTCCCTCTGGTTTTTGTATCCTACTTGCCTCCTGACCGTTCTACATACCAATTCAGGTAAGCAAGCTGCTCTGTGATGTACCATTTCTACAGTGTCTTTTTATTGAGTACGAAGTTACTTTATGTTAGACAAATGCGTTCCTTGTTTGTGCTGTTCCTGTTTGGTTTTGCGTTCTGCGGATGTCCAATCAATTATATGTCTCGAGGTACATCTGAGATGTCTGTACCGCATGCAACAGTAATTTATTGTAGGTGATTGCTTAGGAGAGGATGTCTCTCTCCTAAGTTGAAGGTTTCCAGCTTTGAAAGCTATGCAGGAACCTAAAATTTTGTGATGGGTCAAAGCAATGATTTCATCTGATCTCTCAAAACTCAGCCTGTCAAGAAATACTGCTTGTACAGTTTTGATCACCTATGCAGAGAAAAGATACATAATTCTGTGTCACTGTTTAAAAAAGGATAAGTCACAGAATATATATGCTCAATGGAAATTCAGTAAATAGTAGTTTTACTTTGTTACATCTTTCAGAAATTCCATTTTATGACTTTTTTTTTTTTTAATACAGCACATGGTGTTAGATTTTGAGCTGAAATATCATTCTGTATTCAGGTCTCTTTGGGGTTTTGTTTGTTTTCTTTTTTTTTTTCTTTTTTTTCTACTTTGCAGTATGATTTCATGGAACGCTTGGATGGGAAAGAGAAATGGAGTGTGGTGGAGTCCCCACGGGAACGTCGAAGTATTCAGACCCTCGTTCAGAATGAGGCTGTGTTTGTTCAGTACTTGGATGTGGGTTTGTGGCACCTGGCATTTTACAATGATGGCAAGGACAAAGAAGTGGTCTCTTTCAGTACAGTTATTTTGGGTAGGTATCACCACAAGCTGAATGTTTTTCCTCTTATTGATACCTTTCCGTGATTGAAGTCAAAATACAGTCTTTAGCATTCAGTCTTTTTGTCCATATGTTGTTACACAATTGTTTCTTAATACTACTCTCAAAAAGTCTGTTAAAGGGGTTTTGATTTTAGTTTCCTGATTTCTCTTCTAAGATTTTAGCATTCCTATAGTTCTTGAGGTTAGTTCTGGGAAACAAGATGGTCAGATAAGTTCAGCCTGGACTGAAGCATTCCCCAGTTAATATTCCTCCCCCTTATCTCTGTCATGTTTATACCTATTTGCTTCTCCAGAGAACCTGCTTTACACCTGGGGGGAATAGTATCCAACAGGAGAGGTGCTTAGTCTTTGTGGAAAGACAGTACAAGAAAAGGACACCTGTGCATGGGGTTGCTTGCAGTCACCCCAGAGATGACTTCATTCTGTTAATTAGCTATAAGCAGTCTTCCAGCTTGCTACTCACCTAATGGTGGGCCGTCATCTCAACATGATGGAACAAGAGCAGAAGAGCATCCAGCCTGTGTTCTGAGAAGCCTGCAGTTTTGTTAGAATAGGGTTCCATTTAGTTGAAAGCCACGCTGAGCATGTTCTCCAATCTTAATCAGAAGATTTGTTAAAGTACTTGATGAGCTTTGGTGATTGTCTTGTCACAGTGGCATCAAAAACTACTAGATGGGCTACATGCTATTCCATCCTGGCTGCTTGGATTAAATGGCATGGCATTTTGTAAATCTGTAATTTCCATTAGTATAGAAAAAGAGAAATTCAAAAAATTCAAACTGAGTTTGTAAGTCTGATAAATAATTGGAGGTCTTTTCCAGCCTTGCATGATTAATGTTTTAAAGCTTAATTCTTCTTTTACATCACTACAAAGTTTGTAGGCTTAAGTCCTAAAGGGTGTAAGAGGATAGCCAATACTGTGTCACTAAGTATGGATATAATTGTTTCCATTAACCTCAATTAAGGTGAGACACTGTTTTTTGTTTCCCTAGCTCATACCTGGTTTTGAGAGTTACTAGGCGCTGTGCCTATTTATGTATAGATTTGTGAATTAGTCCATAGAAGGCATTTTCTGCCTCTCCAAAAACATCAACATTTGAGCTTTTATCTTGGTATTCCCCTACTGTGCTTCTTAGAAAATCATCAGGTATGATAAGGTGTCCTTAAAAGGGCTGCCCTGTCTACAGCTTTCAGGAGTTTCAAAGGTCTAATAGTCAGGTAGACTATATGATAGTGCAATAGTAGTAATTGGACTGAAATATAGAGAAAAATAGTGTTTTATCCAGTTAAGAGGTTCTTCTACACACACCCAGTATCAGATATTTCCTAATCAAAGGATCTGAGAGAGCTGAAAGTTTTTCTGATGTGGGAGAGGAGAAAGAATAACACAAATGATGTTAACTCACAGGCAATAGTTTTAATTTACCATGGTTTGAATACAACGAAAATCCTTTTGTGGGCCGTGAAGCAAAATAATGAATAAATCTATAGACACATTTCTTCATGAGATAAGTCGATATTTTTGACCATTTCACATCACAGTTTTTCTTTCCATTATTTACGTGAATCATTTCAAGAGGCCAAGTGAATGGCATCTTTTAAAATTTTTCTGTAGGTTTTTTATTATTATTTACTTAGTGTTTGCAACTGTAAAATTAGATATGAAGTTGGGCTTGACTCCTTTTCCTCTTTTCAGTTTAATTGGACAGAAAAATACTCTGTATGGTGCTACTAGTTCCAAATCCAAAATTTATCTTCCATCGTCTGTAGATGCTATTTGTTGGTGTCTGGGACTGACAGAGTCATTTAGTTTAGCACCATAGGTCCTACAACAACAGGGAGTAACAGTGAGAAATTACAACATTACAATTATCTTTTTCTTCCAATAATTCAGTGTTGAAAATATGTTCCTCTCAAATCCAACAGCCTTCAAATAGAATAGAATTCTAAGCATTAATTTCAGAATTGGTGTTTCATTTCCACTTTATATTATGCAAAATAGTACACTGTGTCAGCCAGATAATAACAGAAATTAGGGAAAAAAGCAAATAGCTTGGTACAGCTGAAATTTTATCATCAGGCTGGTGTGCTTATACTTCACAGACTATGGAAGTCTTCAGCACTTCAGTCAGTTACTTTAACTTCAGAGTTAAATGTTGCTCTCTGGTTTTACAGGCCTCTTCATCCTTTTTTTTTTTTTTAAAACTGGGGGGAGGGAGGACAGGGGGATAAATACTATTTGCCATAGCAAAAGAGCTACTCTTTGTCAGGTACAGCAGATGTTTCTGTCAACTTTCTTAATGAAGCTTTCAGTGTCTGTAGAAGAAAAAGTTACACTCCTTGGGATAATCAGTTCCACGTGGAAAAGTCGTTGTGCAAGATCAAAGTCAAATTGCAAGAGGAAGATTGTCGACTTCCCTGTCGAAGCATTATGTTTTATACATAACATGAGTTCAAATATAGTTATAAAGGTCATAAGAAACCGTTTTGTCTACCTGTTTGAACGAAGGGTTTGGGTGTTATCAGTAGATTTGAGTGCTAATGTTGTTAGAAGGTTTGGTATACGACTTGTAGGCTATCACTACATCTCTACAGTTACTCGTGCTGCTAGAGCTCTTGGAAACTTTCCACTTCACCTGAACTCTGTGGCGTTAATAATATTAGCTGTTGTTCTTACAAATATTGAAGACAAAATTAAAGAAAAACTAGGCAAATAACTTGCAACCTAGGAGCCAACTAATGTACCCGTGATGCTTGTATTTCAGACTCAGTGCAAGACTGTCCGCGCAATTGTCATGGGAATGGTGAATGTGTATCTGGTGTCTGCCACTGTTTTCCAGGATTTCACGGAGCAGATTGTGCTAAAGGTATTGTTTTCTTTGTGTTTACAAATAACCACAGCGTGTGTTTGAGATGTATGGATCTACAGCACCTGCTAGTTAGCATGGGTCCAAGCTAGGTTCAAGTAGATCAATAAGCTTTTTTTTCTTAGTTAAATATGATCAGGTGGAAATATTGCCACATTGCTGATGTGCTTGCCTAGCTACAACTTTTTTGTCAAATGTAGAAGGCAGAAGTGGCAGAAAAGATTTATTTTCTGTAAAAGTGGATGAATTATCAATGCTTTCTGATAAGCATGAATTGGTCTGTAATAAAAGACTGATTATCTCGTTAATAGAGTGTAATATATATTCTGTCTTGGCTAAGCCACGCTTCTAGTTCATAGTAGGTTTCTTGCATATGCAATTGCTCCTCACCAAAGGAAGTTCACCTTTTATTTAGGCAAGTAAGTAGGACTTGGCAGAGACTTAAAATATACCTTATATTGAGTTTTGATTGTAAATTTTAACTACTAAAACTCAGAGATTTGTGATTATCAAGGATTTAACAGAACTTCAAAAGACGTCTGTGGATTGGCAGTATGTGTTTACAATTTTTTTCAGAGAGTTTGGGATAGCTGTCATAGAGGGAAGATTCATAAAGGAAGACCTTTTTAGTTTATACAGCTAGTAGTACATATGGTGTCTAAAATCAATGACTTGCTTGAATTCCCAGATGTTCCTGAGCACAGTTATAACATTTTGCAATTTGTTTCCTTAGTTTATGTGAGGTTTAGGCCCCTTATAGTTATTACTTGTTTACAGTTGTTTTCCACAGGGATAGAGTTGTTAGTGTTCCAAGAGTATGGCATTTGAAAGCTGTTAAAATGCCTTGAAGGGCCTTAGAAAGGTACTCATTTTTTCTTAGATCATGATCCAGTTCTGAGGACAGTTCATTGTGGCCCCACCTCTTTCATTGGTGTAGCAGGGTGGGACCCACCATACCTGTGCCTGGCTACCAAGTGCTCCTTGAATAGCTGCTAGACCCATACTGGAGAGTCATTCTATTTTGTATCTCTGTATTTGGCTCCTAGAAGTGTCCCAGTAGGGGAAAAAATAAAGAGATTCCAAGGGCCATGGGAAGGTAATGTTATCTCAGCACTAGCCCTACTCAATTGAAAGACTGCTTCAAATAAAGAGTGCATGTTGTTCGATTACATGAGAAATTATGATGGTTGGCAAGTATATAGAGAAGACATCTGTATATCACAAAGGAAACGGTGTGATAATGTGTGCTATAAATACACCCTGACAGCTATATGCATTTCTGTGGTGTTAACCTGTGAAAGTATGCATGTAATGACTGTGTGCTTCACTGCCACTTTTTACACATACATGGCCATTAAATCAGCTCATTTGCATTTTGAGTTGTGGAGCAATCCTGCATTGTGTACTGAACCTCTGTGTAACGCTGTATTCTGTCTTTGTGCTAGGAAATAGTCTGTTCAGGCTACATCAGATACCTTTTAATAGGGTACTTGTCAAACTCTGTCAGGCTTCTAACGGCCCCTGAGAAATTTCCCTCTGCTTCCTGCCTTGTCCTTTGTATGTTGTCTCTCTACCCTCAAAAGTAGGTTTTGTGGAAGCTTCTTTCACCTGTCTTACCGTTTCTTTGTCAAACATCATAGTATTTCTAAAGAACAAAGAAGCTTGAAAAACTACATAAAATGATAAAATGGGTATATTGGCAGAATTCTCATGTATATATACAAGCACAGAGCTGCACATCTTAAGACACTGTAAGACATACCCAGAAGCATGGGGCTGAGTTAGTGTGTAAAGGCAGTGTGCCTCACCAATGTCATGGGCACTGTTACCCATGGCCACAGGTTTTTCAGCTTACTTGAATGCTGATTACATGTGAGAGCAGTTTCAGGAGATAGCAATCAAAATTGGGGATTGAAAGAATGATAAAACACAATAAAATGAGATAGAAATTAAATCTATTCCAGCATATTAGATGTTTGGACTCATTTACTATATATTTACTGTAATGTTAAGTTTCTATTTAAACTGTCACATGCATGGAAAGATAATTATTTTTCTTTCCATCTGATTTTTTTATTATTATTATTATTTCCCTAGCAACACATCTTTCAATACCTCAGTTCTCCACTGTAAAATAATGCAAGGCAAGATTCAAATAGGGAAATGCGGAGAAGAAGTGAGCAAGCTCCTCACATATCTCACAGAACTTGATTCATGCAATAACAGAGTAGCCTGAGAACTTCATGCTGGGTGAAACCCAAGCTTGAGAGATGTGAGGTGTGATCCTTTGTACTATTAAATCACTGTTTGCAAGGATGATTTTGAGGGTATCAGAGGCAGTGAATCTTGAGGGGAATCATATGCTCACTTCACAGACAGTGCACAGGTACTCCAGTGCACGGGTACTCCTTCTGTTACTTTACTTGATCCATGTAGTTCTGAAAGCTTAAAATGAAGGAAATATATGAGAGAGCACAGATTGGGCTTGAGATCCATTAGCTCCAGGAAAGTACCATGAAAATGATTAGAAAGAGCTGAACTTTTGGCCCAACGCATGGGCTAAAATACACTTTCATGCCTTGATTGAACTAGAGGACATTTCACCCTGCCAAATGCTCCCGCCAAATACTTGGAGCTTTAATTCTCACCCTTATCTGTGGAAATAAGTTATTCTCAGGTAGCCAGTCTCAACAGATTTACTTCATTCTTGCTCAGACAGGATTCACTTTGAAATCATGTGGAGTTTAACCTAATTAAGAATTTCATCTAACACACAAGAAAGGTAATACGTTTTAATCTCATGTGGTTAAAATATGGCATTTAAAGAAAAGGAAAATCTCATAATCAAAAGATAACTCTATGGGTAGAGATGTATCCTGATAAAGAAAGAGTGCATGGTTAAAGTCAGTGGAAAATTTGCTTGGAATTGAACTGCACTGTGAGTAACCTCCTGTGCAGAAATAGCTATAGAAGTCATTGATAAGAAGGGATGCTAAGACCGAGGATTGATTAAAGAATTGGGCTTGCAGCTATGATTGTTAGTTTTGTGTTGCCACTTTTTTATATACATCTCTGTTTTTCTGTGACTTCCATGACATACCCACACAAGTATATCAAGATGTCCTTCTTAGTGTTCCCAGTGTTTATGTCTGGTAATATTTTGGTCTTGTAATTGCGCAGTCTTGTGGTAAATCTGCAGGCAGGAATCCTTCATCATGTCCTGCTTTTCACCATTTGTAGAGTTCAGTGTTGCAAGGAGTTGGGTTCCCAGAAGTGACTCTGATTTGGCTGTAATTTGATTTCATCTCATGGTATTTTGGAGGGCATGTAACTCTTCCCTTCCATTAACAAAAATACTTCCAAAGACACTAGCATATACTGTTTTGAAAATGTGCTCAGAGCCACTTTTGATTTTGTATTTTAAAATACTAGTTTTGCATCATAACCATATTTAGCAAAACTGAAAAGGTGAAACGATGTACCATGGCATGGGATTTCTCCGTTGATACAATGAGCATAGCCTGTTAAGAAATGGTGTCTGATTTGTAAAAGAAGGAAAAATATGAGTTAAGTAGCTTGTCAGTTGCCATTTAGCAGATACTGTTAGTTAATTATATGATGCAAAAAGAAACATGTTTAATATTTTAATCTAAATAGATTCAAGGCTTTTAGATTTTTGAAACCTTGTTTGATCAGTTGACTCTTTAATCTTCTTTTAACTCTAATGATTCAGATTTATGTTATACTCAGTTTCTTTTCCTGTTCTCCTTGTGTGGGTTTTTCATTATTTTATTTTCATTCTGTTTGTTTTTGGCTTACTGGCAAAGGACGGCGCCACTTTAATAAGTATAAAAAGAAGGGTAGGTTTTTAAAATTTCTTTTTATTTCTTTTGCAACATCTATTTAGTTTGAAATAGTTGCTAAGCTGTAAAGTGTAGTCTTTTTTAAAATTTATTTTAATGGATTTGCTGTTTCTGATGATTGCCCACACCATGATAAGAGTTCCCACTATTGTCATCTTCTTTGTTATGTGTGTACTGTTAATCTCTGTATAAAAATATTAAAAGCCTTCAATTATTAGGTAAGTAAGGTATAATTGTTAGAAAAAGCAATGTTTTCTTCCTCTCAGCTGCTACAGCAGAATTTTCTCATGCAAATTTCAGTTGTTTGGAACTGTTTTTGCTCTGAGGTTATTCAGAGCCTTACTGCTTGGGCGATAAAATCCTTAAGTGCATAAAGGATTTTTATTTTTTTTTAGTGGATACGCTGCTTGAAACTATTCTTAGTACCATGTCCAGAATGACTGTCCGATGGCATGAGGTTCTGGAAGAGCTCACAATGGGGAAAACATGAACTGCAGAGTGCATTTTTCTGAATAATTCCATACTCGGATCATTGTTGCAGAGCACGCAGCAGACACATGCTGATAATGTGTAGCAGACAGTATTTTCTCTCTGTGTGTTTAAGGGAAACAGTATTTGTCTTCATCACTTGGCTAGAAATTATAGGAGCTGAAAGTAGTGCAAGAAAGCAGAAGGTCACTGGACTTTGAAGGGAAAGGTGAGAGCTTGTCTTGCATAGCCCCTCTGGTTTGCCTGTCCTGCACGTGGCCTGACAGAAAACGTGGGACCCCTGGTCAGGCAGCACTTCGGGCCCTCAGGGCGAATGGGGGTGCATTATTCAAGGGAACCACTGCAAAGTTTTGGAATAAAAGATCATAGAGAAGAAAGGTAGGTTGGATTAAATGTGATGGTACCCATAAGGTTTGGTTTGTCAGAGAAAAGAGGGAGAGGAACAATCATGTATGAAGAATGCCATTTTGCTTCACAGAAGTGTTTATGCGTAGATTGTGCTACTCCTTCAAACTAATCCATCGTGGTTAGTGTTATAAAAGCAATAGATTAAAGTAGTGTCTACCTCCAAGAATTTACCACGTCAATGCAAGTTAAAAGGGAATAAATGGGAACTAATTGACATATGTGGAGATACAAGGAAACAAATGGTGTAGGTGGTGTTATAAACATAAGAGCATTGTAACTGTTGTTAGTTCGGGGGAATGCTGTGGTAAAAAAGGGAGTTTTAAAGGGTGGTAACGGGTCAAGTACCTAATATCATGAGGTAATCCAGGGAAGATGGTGCCTCCAAAGGAGGCAGAGCATAGGAAAGAGCTGTTTTGAGCTTTAGCTTTCAAAACGAGCGGTGGCAGCATTGTAGGTCCCAAAGAGGTGGAAGTCAGATTCTAGCAGCAAGCAATCTGGGGCAAAAGAAACCTACAGACAAAGCTGGGACATGGCATTTCTGTTCCTTGTGATAAGAGGAGAAACCTGGAACAGGACTGGGAAAGAGGAGTCACAGGGCTAAAGGCTAAATTAATGGGGTTTATGCAGCAGTGTTAAACACAGACGTGAGTGTAGAAGACTGAATTTATCCATGATGGAGAAAAAGGTTTTTGTTTGATGTGGATTTTATTTGCTGAAAGCTAAGGCCAAAATTCTGACAAACAGATATGATGCAGATGAAATCTGTAGGGCTTTGTCAAAATTTGGCTGAGAGGCAAGGGAACCGATGAATCAAAAATAACACCCAGATTATGAACCTGAGTGGCAGGGAGAATCGAATGATGGTACTGTCCGCTGTGACAGACTGAGTGCAGGGGAGGGCAGAGAAGTAGTCGGTTAGAGAGAAAACAGAAATTAGAGAAATAACTTTATTGGCAAACATTCCTTGTGTTCATAATCCTAGCGTGTCTCTTCACTTGCGTTGCACAAGTAAAAAATAAATAAACAATTAATTGTTCTTTTCTTTGGAAATAATGCCTGCATGACTTGTCACCCACACATACCTCACATCCTTTCTTGCGGCTGACAAAATCCAAATTGTTCAGCTTCTTTCTCAGTATCTGTTTCTGGGTGGGTTAGTTTTTGTTTTCTCTGTGTGTGTCTGTGTGTGCCAACTTACGGATGTGCTGCTGCTGCAGCAGCTCTGGCCTGTCACTCACATCTCCCCCTCGCAGTGGGTGGAGGCATCATTTTGATGCTGAGACAAGGCTGTCTTTGGCAGTGTTCCTCTCCAGCAATTCCCACCTCTTTGGCTCAGTACCTTAAAATGCCTTTGTTATAAATTTCCTTATCCTTTTCCCAGTCTCACCTTTTATTAGCAGACATTTTTCATTTCAGGCATACTGATTATATTCTTGGTTGCCTTCCAATGAGTTCTGTGTAGAGGGCAGTGCTTGTCCTGTATGCCCTCAGTTTCATAGTTTTACATAACCACAATATGCTCTGAGAAGAGGTGTGTGCAGTTAACTGTGCCTAAAAGAATTACAGAGTAAATAAATGGACACAACCTTTTTTGACAATGATTGACAGTCATTGCCATCTATCAGCTGCTAGCTTGCCTGCATGAAATAGTATGGTAGCTCCGATCCAGGTTCAGGCAGACAAGTGGAGTCAGCACAAAATCCACCACTCTGACACTTTCTAATTGGCAATTTAAACAGGAGCAACAAATAGAAGGGGTCCCAGGCTGAATCCTTTGTGATGGTGATGGTTGTGACTCCAAAAGGGGTTTGAGGTATTTCATTAGTTTTTAAGAACGTGTATCTGTCCCTCCTATAGTACTTGTAGTTTAAATGTGAGTCTTAGCAAATGTTTGCTAGACATTTGATATACAGTAGCAGAATGGCTACAGAAGTACACAGATTGCTCCCTGTGTAGGGCTAGGAAGTGCTGCGTTGTATCCTTTGCATCCTTTGTGAGGGAATGTTAAGAAAGTGGAAATAGGACTCAGAAGATACTTTTATCTTAGGAATATTACAGAAATCAGAGTTTTCAAAAAAAAATACTTTTTTTTAACATGCGAAATACTAACTTCTCATTGTTCTGAAAGCTCTTATGGCTTCTGCTGAATCCAGCCTTGAATTTTGTGTTACTAAGATTTTATCTGGAGAAGAACTGGTCCCAAATCATTTCAAGTTGAGATGCTCTAGGTGTTTAGAAGTGCATTCTTTTTCTGTTTGTTATAGCTTTGCAGGGCAGTCAACATGCTTTAAAAATTGTTAAGATACTTATTTAATGTTGTTTAATATACCCAGTACCTGCATCTAATATAGAGAATTTATTAGCGTTTATATTCCATATTAAACTGCCAGTATTTATATCACCAAATTTGTGCTGGTGTACTGTATTGCCCTTTTATATCTTTGTAAATTCACATTGCAATAAATGAACTTCACATTTTATATGGGCCTGCTTTCCAATGAAGTTGCAGGATGGTGTCACAGTTAAGATGGTAGACCAACTTCCATAGGAGAAAAAAACAGAGAGCAAGGTAAAAGGATGAAAAAAAGAATAAGGAACGCTGAGGAATTCAGTAGTGAAAAAGGTAGGAAATAACTCAGGTTGCTAATGTCACTTCTGGATAAAATACGATAGGAAAATAGTTTAAAAGCGTGCATCCAAGTAATTATGACTCTGATTTCAGTGAGTGCTAATGCTTCTTTATATGATCACTCATTACCCAACTTGTAGAAATTCAGAGACCAAAGACAGAGCTACAAGCGATATTGTAGCCAAGGCCTAAAATCTGGAACAAAGTTTTATTGGCTTAGTATGATAATGAAGTTTGTATTGCCCATGTCCACTATTGAAACTGTATGGGAACACAGTAAAATCCTGTTAATGAATTTTCTTTCAGAAGCGTTATAATAATATTTTCGTATTTATTAAAAGATAGGTATGTTCATTTGATCTCTCACTGGCTTTCAAAACCCACTCTATTATCGGCTGCTTCACTTTATCTTTCTTGCTTTCTTATACATGTGCAGCAACAGCACATCTATTTGCGCAAATATTTTCTGTTTCAATCATATTCCAATAAATAGAATATTTCAAAAGGCTCCCAGAGCAGCAAGGAGGTGCACAAGCATACAAATACATGCAGAACACATACCATTGTGAAGCTTAGTTTCCAGCAAGCCAAAAATCTTTCTTCCAATCCTGTACTACTTCCATTAGAGGCTAAGAATCTCTCTGCTCTGACCATGCCTGGCTGAGCTGAGCTGTGCTCATGAAGATGTATGCTTTGTAATTTGTTTTTGTGTTTAATTGGTTAGCTTATTTGATTGTGTTGCAGTCTACCTTTTGTTTTAAGATCGTTTTGTCTCCATGGACTTGTATTGATATTTGTTTATTTCATTAAGTTTGAAGAGTTTGTCTTTGCACTTGTGTTGGCATCATCTTGGAGTCCTTTTGATAATGGTAAATGTCATTGAAGCAGCTACAATCAAGTAGTATTGCAAATCATATTATGGAAATACAGCTGTTAGGAGATGCTTATGTACTCTCTGTCCCTGAAGAACAGACATGGCCCTGAGTCACAGCTTCCAATTCCAGCTTGCATGACTTTGGGGTATGTTCATATCTGTATTGTATCCAGACTTGAACCTGTAATTTAGATCTTTTCCTATATTTAGACCCTGTTGGGGTGAGATGGAGTTCAGTTAGCTGTCATCCCCATTTGCTTTCTCAAATAAATGAATAAAGTTTCTAACTCAGATGTAGCAAAATACTTAAATATCTGCAGCCAATATAGAGCTATGTAATTAATCATGTTATGATTTAAATCCTTTCTGGTCAATTTAATAATGCAAATAGTAGTAACTAAAATGGGACCAAAGCAGTCTGGATTTTAAACATGCTGATTATCTCAACCTCTGGGTGCAATCCTACCTTTACTGAACTGCTATTTAGTCATAACAAAACCACAGAAATATGAAAAGGACAGATTATTTCACTGTTGATGTTGTAAACTCTAATCAAAAATACTGCAAGAAATATTTCACGTCTCTTTCTGTATGTATAAATGACTTCATGCTGTTAGTGCTTCCTCTGTTAGGAATGACAACATATATGTTTGGAAGGATGATTTTGGTACTCAGTGGTTGTCCTTGCTGCTGCCTTTTGAAAGCTTGAAACATCATCTTTTTCATTCCTCACTGACTCTTTCCGCTGTGATAGCTACTGAAACATCTGAGATAATTTAGTTTTCCCTTCTCCTCAGTTTTTCCATTGACAAAGTTATCAAAACATACAAATGAAGATCTACATGCTAGTCTATGACAGTAGTCTATTTCAGCATCTGTTTATTTCCATCTGTTGGTAGAAAGTAGCATTTATCTCTATGTATTATTGTAGTTCTGTGAAGCTCATTGCTTATATCTAAAGCAGGATGTTCACAGCTCTGATTCTGTGTTACTAGTTTCCAAAGAATGAGATTTTTAGATTGCAGGGCAGTATTTTCAGGACATTCCATTTACATTCAGGACATTCCATCTTTCTTTCTCTCTCTCTCTCTCTCTCCAATTTGTAGTTTGTTCTTTGACTTTTCTAGTGAGAGCACACAGTTCTCTTATTCTCTTCCCCCTCAGGACTCCAGTGTCTTTAGAGAACTAAGAATTAGATCTTTGTTTATGGGTAGGTAGGTTGACTAAGCTCATCTTCATGCTAGCAGTAATGGAGCTTCAGTCCTTTCAGCCCACCGGTGAATTACATCAAATATATCTGACGCCTGCTTAATTTTTATTTTTGCCATTCTTACAGACTACATTGTTATTAAAAATATCATGCTATTTGTAAAGAAAAAATATCCTGTACCAAGTGGCTAGTCCCAATTTGATAATGCCAAAATTTGCTGTGATTGTGGAAATTGCTAGTCAGAACATAAAAGTTCATATTATCAGTATTCTGCTAGATAATGTGGTAAGATACATTCATATTTCTTACACAGATTTTTTAATAATAATTGTAAACAAAGCAGTTATCTAATGGAAATAGATACTGTGTGGAATGGTACAGGATGGTACAGCAAATGTTATCTTTGACATATAAGGTCACACACTGAAGGTAGTGAGAAAAACTGAACTTTTTGATAAATTTTAGCAAAAAGTTTGCTGATTGTTCAGAAGAATGTAAATATTCATTGTACAATTAATACTGTTCAGTCACTTCTGTAAAAATCCTGCCATTTTTTTTTTGTAGAACAGCTTAAGTACTTATCGATTGAGAACTTCTATAACTCTCAAAATGGAGGCATCCCCATATCTCTACAGGTATTTGAAATGAATTGAATTAATCATAGGCTTAAAAGTCTCTAGCGATCTTCGTTAACTTTCCTGGGTTTAATTAAAACATCTGTGCACTTTTAATTTATCGATTCATCCAACTCATATGTCATGTTTTTAACACACCCCAGCATGCTCTGCATCATTTTTAACCCGATTTCCACTTAACTAAAGCAATTAAATTCACCCCGGATTAATTAAAGCATCCATACTTTAGTGCTTAAGTCAGCGTGTGCTGCTTTCCCCAAATGGTTTCTGAATGTCAGAGATTTGACACACCTGATGGGTTTTTTGTCCTTCTGGAAATTCTTCTGTGAATCTCGTTCTTGCTTGCTAATGTGCAGTTTGACAGAGCTAGACAAGGGAGCATGGTAAGGCTCAGGTTTGGGCAACTGAGGTAAGGATTGCAGGGCATGACTGCTATGAAAAGCTGTGCATTTCTTCCTAACTCTGACCAGCAAGCATAGAGTAATAATACAATTAAATAATCTCAGTTTTGTTTGTGTGTTCTGTAGTCAAACAGGCTTGTGAAGTAGCTAATAAAGCATATATAACGTCATTAATAGTTGTGTGTTCATTCTTCTCCTCCTGGGTGAATTTGTACAAACTGACTTCCAACCAGCTTCTACTTGTAAGAGCAGAAATTCCTAGAGTAACCTAAAAGTTGTTCTAGACCTTGCTTATTCCCACTGTTCTTAAGACCATTTCAGCATGACTGAAGTTCACAATAATGAAATAATTGAAAAAATAATGAACTGCTCTTCATTCTGTGGCCTTATGTATATATCCCTTCTTTTGTAATTTGTATCTGCAAATGCACTCACTTTTAAGTGAACCTTAAAGAAGAAACAGTCTTTTGAATTTTTCATAGTTTCCTGAAGTATCACAACACAAGCATTCAAAACAAGGTTTGTAAAGTATAATAATAAACACATGATCTTTAGCAGAAACTCACTTCTTCCTCCTAAACAGGATCATCTACATATACTAACAAGCCTTATTTCACTTAGGTCTAACAAAGCTCTGTACAGTTCAACAAGGGTGTATAAGCTTATCTTACATAAGACTCTACAAAGTGTCTTCAGAATGCTGTTTGTGGTTGGCTGGTTTGTTTGTTTTTTCCTGAGTGTGTTTGTTAGTATCGCATTTATATTACAGAAATAAAGTTGCAATGGCTCAGGACAAGATCCCTTTTACCTAGGACTCTAGTTCAGATGGTGGCATACAATATATAATCAAGAGTAAAAACTGTACCTGTTTTTGATGCTTCTCCAGTAAATTCATTTGATTCTACAGCTAATGGGTGGTAGGACTTCCTACAGCAGATGGTTGTCTCTTTGTGGATAGTAGACTCTTTAGATTTTCCTTTCATGAGTTTGTCTAAATATGTATTGAATCAGGGAATATTCTTCCATGAGTTTCATCTTTTCGGATAACCTTGCTCAAACTGATTGATGAAACAGTTATTCATGCTTAAGATGTAAGGGGATTTTAGACTGTGGCTAAGTGTTCTGTTACTATAGCCTTAAACTTGCACTTCAACACTCTGTCCCAATTCTCCTTACTGCTTACATTGTAAATACACAGTCAAGCTCATCTTTTATGTATATGAGCTTATGGTAGGAAGAATCTGGTTTGTATGTAAGATCAGGGCTTACAAGCATTATGGACACAACCATTCTAATCCTTACTCGAACAATACCCCATTAGGCTTGATGTAATCATTTGTCCATTGATACCAGTGACTCTCCTCACCAACCTGCCATGAGCATCTCACCACAAATTTCTGTGGTACATATGTTGAAAAGTTTTGACTTGATATGGGGTGATTCCTGACAGCTTGTCGGCTTTGAATAAGCCTGTAGGTGGCACAAAAGAAGCTGACTTTCTTAACGCCCTGCTTGAAAAAATACTTTTGGATGTAAATCTGAGCTGCTTGCAAAATATGAGCATTATAAGAGCTTATAACCTAATCCAGGACAGAGAAGCAGTTCAGATACAAGTTCTAAAACCTTTCAAGTCTGCGTGTTTGTGTGCCCAGAAACTCAAATAATTTCAAGAAAAGTATACTGATTTGTCTATTTTATGAGGAGGAACTGAAAGAAAGCTGCAGTAGAAGAACTGACACCCTAGGTCCTAGTGGTACAGAACTCTCTCTGCACTAGGGTAATGTTTGCTCTCCAGCAAGAGGAACCAAGCCAGAACTCTGCCTTCAAACCTGTTTGGAGCTTCAAGTATCAGGGGAAGGCCTCTCAACCAAGCAGCTGTGTAACTAAACCAAGTTCTGCAACTGCCTCCAAGAGTTTGACTCCTCAGATATCCTTTACTGGTCTTGTCATGCTCTAGAAGAACAGCTTTGGTGAGTATGTATGTGTGAATAACATAAGGGTGGGTGAAAGGAGTGTGTACACAGACTGCAGCTGGGATACTTGTAGTAAGTGTCACCGGAGAAAATGGTGCCTTTTGATGCCAGACCATTTGGGCATTATCACTCACCATCTCCCCCCCTAATCCATGTGTAACAGGCTGTTATCAAACCATCTTTTCTCATCCATCAGGGAATATTAACAAAATAAGTCCAAAATAACTTGCCAGAGAAAACTGAGAGAGAAAACTTTTAGGGAGATGTTTGGCTGACTGTCCCTGTCCAATCCGTGCTCTTCAAAGTGTGCAACCCACAGGACTCGAAGATCTGTAGTATCTGCTATCTGTAATCTGATCAGCTGAGACCCATGTAAAGAACCCAGTCTGCTTTTGTTCAAGTACTGGTAAAGAGCAGAATCACATCACTGAAGCCACATTCAGGTTTAATAGCTGTTGCGCTTATTTGAACTTCACTCAGTAGATATACCTGAGTGCGTAACTTACTTGAATGCTGCTGTAAGTATTCCCTAACACCTCTACCCACTTTTAGAAAGTGCTGGTGTGTAATATGTGGTTTTCTTTATGCAAATGATTTGCCCACAGAGATGAGATTGTTCCATTACGCAAACCTACGTTCCTTCAGCAGGCTGTGAACAGACAGGCCTGTGCTGGAATAGGGCCCATCTCCTACATGTAGGGGAAATAAGCACTGCTAGAAAGCATGAACTCCAGATGACTCCTGAAGTGTTTGGACGTTGACTGAGGCAAACTGAATGTAAAATTAGTCTTGACTGTTCTGAAGTCTCATCTTGCAGCAACATGGCCTAGCAAAGGCCTAGCAAGCCTCATTTTAGCCTGCCTGCCTGGGTTTTCTACAGAAGAGTAGCTTGATTCTCTCTCTCTCTCTTTTCCTCACTTAGGTCAACCTATAAACCCAGAGCAGAAAAATTAATGACGAGCTATTTATTACAGCAATGACAAAGCAGCTTCTTATAATCTAGTCATGCTGACATTCTTATTTACATCTTTCTCCTGCTATCTTGGTGATGTGGCAGTCTTGAAAGTGCCAAAATCTGACCAAGGACATCTTGTCACTTTTCTTAATCTTAACTGTAATAATTTTCATCCCTAAGGTTAAATGACAGATTCTTTCATTTGTCCAGAGTCAGTTCTTGTGTCACTAACATCTTGGAAATGCATCCCTCAACTGCAGATCACTGCAGACAGATTATTTTTGAAGTAATAGAGAAGTTTCACAGGGTCTAAATGGTCTTATGGACCACAGCAAGACCTCTGACCTGATAGAAGCACAAAGAGAGAAATGAAAAGCAGTGACATGGCTTTCAGCTTCACTTCAATTCCTAAAGGACCAGAACAACCCAAGGGAACACTTTAAAAAAATAAATAAATATTTCTGTGGGAGCTCTTTAGCCCACAACCTGGCACCATCTGTTAATCTTTGTTCTGCTCTACCAGATATCCAATTTCTGGTGTCCCAGAAGCTGAACCCTGCAAATTTAGATCAAAAGTGGGAGCTGAAAATGGCTCTCCAATAAACGTCTTCCAAATAACAAATATACATTTCTCTGACTGGACCACAGTTGCCAATTGATTATTTAGTCTTAGGTGCAAGGCAAGGAGAGAAACAGTCTTATGGCAGTTGACTGACATGTCCTTGTATAGCTAGGTCTAGAGTGGTCCCATCTAGGCTGCTTGATGGTTCTGTTTTTTTGTTTTTAATAATGTAATTATTTCTCCTCAGTCCCTCTTGCAGGGAACTGTGTTGCTCAAATAGATTTATTGCCTTTATTTGAGTTTTGACTCCAGAGGAGAGGTTTGCAGAACAGAAATCCTTTCTTGGCGATGAGTGCCATGTTGACCTCTAAAATAACAAACCAAAAAAAGCTGCTCCTCATTTGTATCCAGCTTGAAAGTCAACTCTGACTTTTTGTCTTTATACAATGACAAAATCTTTCTTGGCGATGAGTGCCATGTTGACCTCTAAAATAACAAACCAAAAAAAGCTGCTCCTCATTTGTATCCAGCTTGAAAGTCAACTCTGACTTTTTGTCTTTATACCTACTTGAATAAATGTGATTTATGTGAAGAAACTGTTTACTGTCTTCTGATTAGCTTAGCACTCCCAGGACCTTTTCCTTCCATGCAGTTTTATCACAGCATGGTGAAGGAGGCTGAGAGGCAAACACAAGCCATATGCTGGCATGTCCCAGTACAACTGGAGGAGCCCCCCTGAGCAACTGTTAATAACAATACCATTACGTCTGTTCAGTGGCTTGGAAGCATGTAGAGAATACACATCTTACAGTAGTACTTCATTCTGTGTTGGACTCGAACAATGGGGCTGCAATCTTCACCACCACATACAGGAACTGAGAGCTTCCTAGATCTAGGGAGAAATGTTTTTGCCATAAGATAAGGTCCAAAAAAAGGAACAGTGTCTCTACAGTGTGTCAGAGTGTGGAAGGTTTCAACAAAACTTGGCACTCATTATGATTACTCTAGGTCTTCAGGACAAACTGCCTTCTGACCACTCACCTCCAGATCTTCTATGTCATGGCAAGTAAAGAGAATAGAACTGAAGTGGTTATTTACTTACACTGATTTGGGAAAAGGTGTCAGCATCTGCACAAGTAACTTTTTTAATTGTGGTGAAATGGAGGGTTATGGTCAATGGAATTGTTTGGGTCCCCAGGTCTTCATACCTGAGGAGTGGAAGCAGTCTTAGTGGGATCCCTTCCTTTATGGCTCACCTGTATGACTTTGCAGTAGCGGCAGTTAGCATTTCTAGGCAGTGAAAAGCAGTGCATGCTGAAGAGCTGAGATAGACTCCATGATGTAATATACACAGACAGAATGAGCAGTTAGTGAAATGGCATCCAAGGTGCTACTGGTTCTGTGTGTGGTGTATCATGGAAGGGTGTTACATGACGACATGTAAAAACATTTAAAGCGGGCTGACCTACAATGCAGTTTGGACGTAATGGATATTTGTCTGCATTGAAATTCAGTCCAGCTGGTTCAGTAAGCTTAATTCTGAAACCAACTGCAAAACGCATAAGTTAGAAGTTTAGCATAAACTTTTGCATATAATGAAGTAATGTGACTTGTGAGCATATATCATGTCCAAAATCAGAAAGCTGCTGCTGAAAATTATATTTTATTCATATCTGTATTCATTTGTGGAGTGAAGAAAAAAGTTAAGCAAGATTACAAAGACTCATGGTAAGAGAGAATACCAGTAATGAAAATGCTACTTCCAAAGGACTGTACTCAGACAGTGAAGGGGTAGCAAAAAATAAAATAAAATAAAATAAAATAAAATAATTCTCAGACCTCGACATGTAACTCTGTTGTACAAAAAATCAGTTAAAAAGGATTATACAAGTGACATATGACCAACTTGTGGTCTTAAAGGAAATAATTCTCAGTACTCCGAATTTTAGCTAACATCTAAGGTTACAAGTCTGTATATATGTTTATCTGATCAATTTGTTTCCACTGCACAAAAGAAAATTCTTGAAAAAATCCATCATGAAATGTGTTTTTGCAGCAGATCAATGGGACAGCTAAGATTAATAAGAGTTGCAGGACCGAACAGTGGAGGAGTTGTGCAACAGGACAATTACACATTTCTTTGTAGTAAATCAATTACTTGGGTTCTCCTTGATCATTCAGGTTAAAAGGATAATAGAAGCAAGACGGACAGTAAGACCTTTTAATGATTAATAGTTGCTTTGGAGTATATTTTTGGTACTGTAGAAGTAGCTATTAGTTTCTAATTACTTTGAAGGGTGAAAAGACAGGAAAATACTTTTTAGTCTTTATCAAACTGCATCAAAGAAGAGTGTAAAAGTGCACCTCTAATCAAAGATTCACTTCATTAGTTCCATTTTCTGTGATTCCTTGGTTATTTTTCCCATTTCTCTGGTGGGTGACCATACATTAAGCCTTTGGCAGGCACGTAAATTCACAAATTGCCATGTTTGCATGGGAGATGTGGGCATATAGGAGTGTGGATATGCCTTGGAGTAACATTCATTTGTGACTGGCTTTAGTAAGCCACTTGTTTCTTTCCATTGTTCTGCATATGTACAACTTCTGATTCCCAGCATGCAGAACCTGCTGGCTACCTTAATTAGTTGTAGGCTTCATTTGAATAAATGAATTCTGTATATTTGCTCAAAAATTGTCTTTATAATAATACAAGAGAGATGGATATGGGTTAATGGTGCTTTCTTGTCAGTACACCTAAGGTAGAAACAGTCTCTCTGGGATATGGGTAAAGAAGATTTGGCAGGGATATTGGTGGCAAGGTGCATTTGTATTGATGCATTTGCATTGATGAAAGCTTGCGTTATTTCTGTGTTCATGATCTGTATATGGGAAAAACAAGTCAAAGGGTCTAATAAATTTTTGGGACACTACGCTAAAAAACGCTCTGCTATATACTAACATGCTGTGGGGACTGTTCTGCTATCTGAGAAGAGTGGATGTTACCTAATGGAACAAAGCAGAGTAGTGTCAGAATCAAATCTGTTTACATTGCCTCATCAGTTATCCCAGACATCACCAATAGGTTATAAAGAACAGTAGTTGTATTCTCAGAATGCCTGACACATGCATGCTTTATTATATAGTAATGAAATGGTTTCTTTGGGAAATGAAGAACTGAACTGCTACAAATTGGCTTTGATTTTTTTTTCCAGTAAATTAAGATACTCATATATATGTCTAAGTATTTGGAAGTGGATTTTTAGTGCACTTTAGAGGAATTTTAGATTTTTTTCCTGACCCTGTATGCTGTTTTTCTTCCGTTCAATTTCCCAGCTGCCTGCCCGGTACTGTGCAGTGGCAATGGTCAGTACTCTAAAGGAACCTGCTTATGCTACAGTGGCTGGAAAGGTCCAGAATGTGATGTACCCATCAGCCAGTGTATTGATCCCTCGTGTGGAGGTCACGGTTCCTGCATCGAAGGGAACTGTGTCTGTTCTGTTGGCTATAAAGGAGAAAACTGTGAAGAAGGTAATACTGTAGTACATTTTCTTTCTATGTTGTGAGTTTCTTTTGAAATGCTTAGGAAAAAATAAAATAAAATTTTAAATGCAGACCTACACTAACAGATGATTGTAAAAGAGAAGTAAAAATGTAGTCCATCACAATTTTACTGATCTATGAAAGTTTAAACTAAACTTCTGATTTTTATATACATTGTTTTGCGGTACTAAGAGTACCACAAGTAAACCTGAATAATTCCTTTGCTGAAGAGTGAAAATAAATCTTTTCTTATGGATTACATTTATTGAACAATTTAGAAGTAAAATGCAGAGGAAAAAGTGGTAGTAGTAGAGAAAATAGTAGAACTGCAGCTCCACACAAAGCAAACAGATAAGTCACTTTTAAGACAGAAATTGGTGAGACAGATTTGGAAGACTTGGGTGTTACAGACTTCACCTTGTGCAAATTAGTCCTGTTAGACATGGAATTTAAGAAAGGAAGATGGCATACACTAGCAACAACTGTCTTAAATGTGGAAAAGTTCTTCATGTTGTAAGCGTCCAATTCTTTGTATGCAGAATGAGCAAATTTAACAATATGGCCCATTCAAAATGTGGTCATAGCTGGAGCTGATACTGGTTTTATGCACAGTGGTTTTTGTTAGAATGCACAGCTTAAATTGAACTCCTTTTCTTTTTAAAATGAAAGTATGGTTTTAGGAGAGAATTTAACTCTCCAGAGGAATGCTAGATAGACAGTTCTGCATACCTTGGCACATCCTTAGAGCAGTGATATTTCAAGGTAGTTTATGATGACTTCCCAGAGTTTATTAATCCTCCAAAAGGAGGAGCAGTTTGAAGATTAAGGTGACAGAAGAGGAGCTGTATGGTTTCAGGACTAGAAGGTCTCTATGGAGTATTCTGAGTGGGATGCAGAGCTGTACATCACATATATATCAATTTTTATCTTACCCTGTAGTAAGCAACTATTTCTCCTACAAATAAATAAATAAATAAATAAATTTTTAAAAAGATGGGGGCAGGAGGGAAGAAAATCATGGGGACCTATGTCACAGGAGGATTTAATCTTTGCATGTGGGCTGCAATTATTGCCTTCAGGACAAGATTGGCATTAGTCTGAATGAGCTTATTTTGCTGAAAGCAAATCTAAGTTAGGATCCTCAATAGTGGGACTGCCAACACTGCAACAATTTGTTCAGGTCATTCCTGTCATCTCTTTCTAGGAATGCTTCACAACACTGTAGTCACTAGAGCTCTAATCCAGAACTCAGCTGAAGTCGTTAGTTTTTCCATTTTTCCATGAATTACAGTTTAAGTTCTATTCAGAAAATTCTGTAAGGTCCCTTTTGGTTGCTACAAATGACAGTTCTCAGGTCACCCTGAGTGTATGATTATGGGAAAAATTAAAAAATTATTTGAAATGCCCTGCTATAGCTCACATTCTTATGGAAATTGAAGGTGGAAAAGACTGTAGCATGCAACATCCTACAACATCCATTCTATTCCCTAGGAATGCAGAAGCTCTCTTTCTGTTACAACCTGCAATTGTTTGCTCAATCTAAATAAGTTACATGAATTTCATCATGTTCTGTGTTTCTTTATAATTTTTAAAATTATTAGAGAGACTATGGTAAATGGCCCAAAATTGAACAATTTTTCATTTAATTCTGTAAATTCTACTTTGTAAGCAATTCCTCATCCACTGTGATGATAATTTCCAGGGACTTACATGGAGTTCTCTCGTTACTTTCAATTGTCTGCAACGTTTGTGCTATATCTGGGGTAGACATCTTTGAATCCCCTAACACTCCTACAAGAGAAATAGGCTCTTGTAGTGCTTAATTTAGCTTATCCTGATATGAATGTTTGAAATAGGTGAAGCAAATACCTCACTCACTCCAGATAAGTTTATAGAACAAGCTAGTGCATGTACTGTTGCAAAGGCATTAATGTTAACACCTTTCAAACCTGGAAACACCGCAAAACATTCAGTCAACAAAGTTTGGGGGAGTTAAATTAATATGTGAGGGGAAAGGATATAGATTATTTAGCCACCAGTGCTTGAAAGGATGAAGAGTTTAAGAGGTAAATGAATTGCAAAGGCAGAAGGTATTAACTGCAAGCTTGGAAGGGGCCGATAACATGATAGAAAAGGTTAATATAACCTTTTGCATACCTCATTGGGCAATAAATAACTCAATAAATTAATTTACAAATAAATAAGGAGCAACCAGCATATTTCTACTGTAAAATTCCATTTCTTCTGTACATATTTGTCACATTAATTCAAGAGCTCTGGGGAAAAGGGTATGATATGAAGTCTTGTCTTTCCAGTTGCAAGTAATCATCTGATCATATTTAAACTTTATGCATGAATTAATGGTAGAATGATGCAAATAAATATATTTATATTTATGTTAGGATATGGAATTTCCTCTTTTGATTTGAGCTTCCAAGAAGAATACTGAAATTTGGTTCATTTGCCATTTTCCAACTAGGATATTGAATTAGAACAAGTGGGTCAGCATTTTTCTTCTTCCCGTTAGCTTTTTATTTCTTTTATTCGTCATGGTCATATTGTTCAAACAATTTACCTGAAATGAAAGTGGCACTAGAATCAATATCTGTGATGCACGATTTTTGCAGCATAAACACGGTTGTTCTATTAACAAATTTGCACACAGAATGAAGTGGCATATTTGCCAGATTTCATTCAATCTGGTTTGGGGGGAGACAAGTGAAATTGACAAATTAGGTTAAGTTAACAGTGTTTTTCTTGTCAGTTTCATGGTCGAGTCATTTTTCAATGACATTTAACTTCATAAGTGTAATTCATGGCTCTTTGGGGGTTTACGGTACATATTGTTCAGAAAACTCCTTGACCTCCTTTTTTGTCCTTAGGGATATAAATTGCTTTCAGTACCCTTTTTGTCAAATCTACAGAGGGCCCAATACTAAATGAGCTCTAATGATCTGAGCTGCCAAGGGGCTGTGAGTAAGTCTAACAGACTCACTTGCTAAAGTGTGTTGTCCTTTGTTTAAACACCAAAGAAGCTCCATTTATAATTCTTTATTAAGTACCATTGTAAACCCTTCTAAAGAGTTGGGGGCAGAACCTTTGTAGCGTAAACCAGTGTAGTTTTATTACAGATAATCAAGTTATGCTAATTTTAGCAGCTGAGGATCTGGCTTGGAGATGATAACCCAAAGAGTATGTGTTAAAATAGAGCAAGGGTCGAGTTCAGAGTACAAGGTCTCTTCAGTTTAAACTTTGAAAGCTATTACTTAATCATACAAAACAAAACAAAGAAAAAAGTATATTTGTCTAGAACAATGGACAAAGAGGGTTCGTGTGAGTTGTTATTCTATAAAACAAAGGTATTTGGGGCTTAGGGGAATTGATAGGCTTATTCTGTGTGAATAAATCTCAGCTGCATGCATCAGTAATTCAGCAATAGGAAATGGTTCATATAGGTAGAAGGAGGTGGTTTTGTTCTACATCGCTTTCATGAGCACTTCCATTTGAGAAGGAAGGTGGTGTGTTTCTGAAATGTGGAATACATTAGGACTACTCAGTATTTTCTAAAGTTAACTGTCCTGCAACGTACGACAGAAAGTTACACACATTACCCATTTGAATTTCCCATTAAAATTAAACCTTAAAAGAAAAAAACAAGTTTAGGGGAGAGAGTATCATTCATCCTTAAGGTAAATTGACATAAATCTTTCTTTTTGTTCTTTATTTCTTTATTAAATCAGGTTATTTTGTCACAACTGTCTGTGTTGGGTATAACAGACATAGCATGAATGATATAATCTAAATTTTGGAGTTTCTGATTTTGTTGAGCACGGAGGTGACTAACAGGAAGAAGGTTCTAGATGATTTTAGAACAATTTATGAATTTATGATTTTTTTTTTGTGAACTGAACCACAAAATAATCATGGTTTATGGGTATATACTAAGTTGCACTATAGTATTTCCATGTCCAATTAATTGAGCACTGAATCTTAAAAAAAATAATAAGAAGAAATTGCCAGGGTCATTATTACAGTGAAAATCTTATAAGAAGATTTTTTGTTACCGTAATTTCTGTGCTACTGTAATCTGAATTAAAATCAAATATGAGTTATTCTGATAACTCATGTTATTGTATCTCTAAATGGGCCTGCTTCAATCCTCTGAGTTGTATCTAATCTATATACTTACTTTAAATGCTCTGTAACTTCATAAAATAATTTGACAAGACTGTTTATAGAAAAGTTGAGATTTGAAAGATCAAGTATTGTTCATATAAGGCAGAGTGAAAATGTCTCTGCCTTAATTTAGAAGGATCAATTTGGAAAAGATGAGAGATAAATCACTTTCATTATAAACTCAGATCTTCCTAGAGCTGCAAGAGAGAATGCCAATCATTTTTGGTTCTTCTCTTGTGAGCTGATATATACCAGTCATGAGATGAATTCATTTTATTTAGGACATAATTTTGACCTTGACCCTCAATTCCACAGCAAAAGGCAGTTGGTGAAGCCTCAATGTTGGTGTTCACGGTAGAGCATAGTGCACTTACACAAATTAATGATACAAGATAAAAATTTGGAAAACCATAATGTTACTGATAGAACTTACTTGAAAGACACCACATAACATTCCTTTATTTGTCAGGACTGAAATGGCAGAAGAGGTTTTATGGATGATTTTCCATCATAGCTGTTTTCACTTTCTTATGCTGTTGTTTTCAGATAAAGATGAAATCTGTATGTACATCTGTTTTTCTTTATTTCTTAAAAGAATTACCTGCTGGGTAGAACATGGATTGAAATAACAGGGACTCTCAGTTTCACTGCTTAGCTACTAATGGACTAGGAATAAAATGTTCAAAAGTGCCTGAATAATTTAAAAGTCTAAAAGAAGCTAAAAGCCATGGATAATTTGACTTCTAGGTATTTAAAGTAGATACCACAATCTTATGTTCACAATGGTCTAGCAAGTATATAGTAATAATAGTAGTATTGATAAAGATACTCCCAAGTAAAAAAAAAATATTATTTGAAAAGTGCAATTCGTTTGATGTTTTTATTTTTTTTAAAGCGAGGAGAGGGGGCCAATACATTATTCCACACAGTGTTTAACTCAGCAGAACTTGTGTGTTTCAGAATGCCCCCAGACTAAGGCTTATGTGCGGAGCTCTTACTATGTATATTTAACTTTTATTTTTAAGTCTGTGTAGTTCTTCACTCCAGAATTTCTGCAGTAAACTTTTGTTTTTCAGACACACCCTGTTTTATATTCTGCTAATGTAATTACTTGACGCTTTCCAGTTCTCAGACCAGATAGTTACATGACTTAAACAACCACATGAATTTACTTTATTTTGTCCCAGTGATATGAACTTTTCAAGGTACCACTACTACATATTTTCCAGACATTATGTTGTGGGAACTGACCTTTCTCTACATCGTTTTTGTTTTCTTCTTTAGTTGATTGCTTAGATCCAACGTGCTCCAATCATGGAGTCTGTGTGAATGGCGAATGTCTCTGCAGCCCAGGCTGGGGTGGAATAAACTGTGAGCTTCCCAGAGCCCAGTGTCCAGACCAGTGTAGTGGGCACGGTACATACCTGTCTGACACTGGTCTTTGTAGCTGTGATCCCAACTGGATGGGTCCCGACTGCTCTGTTGGTAAGAAGAATATTTCTTCTGATTTTGCAATAATGCACCTATTTCATTACAACGTGAATGTCAGAGGCAAATTTGAAATACAAATAAATTAGAAAATTTTATTTGGAACAAATTTGGTCCTGTTCTGGATTATGCTGGAAAGAAGCATTATATGTGTGTATATATTTTAAATACTATTTAAATACTACTTTTTAATACATTCCTAATTTGGGACTGACAGCTGGGGTGGGGGTGTGGGTCAGGAGTCTGTATTTCATTCTGCAACTGACTCTCTTGTGGACTGAGAAAGTTCAATAACTGCTTTATAGCCGTTTGGCAACTTCAGCTGAAAAACTCCACAGCAGTGATTTATAAATATGTTCATAACATTTGGGGAATGCAAAACACTCCAACTGAGTATATTTTCAGGGTTTGCTTCATTGTGCATCAAAATGCTACCCATTTTATGAAAAAAAAAAAAAAAATTACAAAACAGAAAACTCTCGCATATAGGGTATTTTTTGATTCTTAGTTGTATATGGAATATTTAAAGAATTAATTTTAGGGCAGAAGACACAATAAAAACCAAGCACCAAAGTCTAAACTAAAAAATTTCATCCTTTCCAAAGCTGCAGTTGACTTGAATATTATAAAACTTGTTTATTCTAACAGAAGGAGCTAAGGAGAAAAAAAGCAGTTTTGACAAGACAGCAAATGTTCTATTTGTGGGGGAAAAAATACTTGAAATTTTGCATTTATATTGCAAGCTGAATCTTGAGATGGAATAGTAGGCCATAAGCAAGACTCTCAAAGTAATTTTTACAGCTTTCACATGTATTCAGTTATTTCTTAAGATTAATGACTCAGAATACCCCACCAGTGAAATGAGTATCAAGATATGTTTTTTTCTGCTTCATGCATCAGCAGCAGCTAGAAAAATACATGAATGAGAATTTAAACTGTCATTTTCTTTGATGCATGAGGCAAAAGACTCCTCTGCTTTTCCACAACTTCTGCTGGCAGAGAGCTGTAAGAGAACTTGGGAGCAAGATGCTGGATATCTCACCATTATTAGTAGTAGGATTCCAAATACTTTCACTTGCAAGTATTTCTTCCAGTCACTCCTAGAGTCTTAAGTGACCCTGAATTGTCACCATTCTCTGCTGAATGTGTCTTAGGTGAGTTTTGTTCTCGTTCTTAACAAATAAATGTCTGTATTAAAATCAACACAGGTTCAGGTTTGAGTAAAACAGAACTACATGAACTACAGAACTACTTCTGCAGTGCTGACAGACATCGAGGAAGCTACCTGTGAAAATTGCTTGTATCAGAATAGAGAACACAGCTCTACAGCGATCTGCCCAGCATATAGGAACAGAATTTTGTAATGACTCTTTCATGTAATTTACCATGTTCTTCAGCAAAAGCTGACTGCTGGGTTTGATCCGGATACGAACAGGCCAGTTTTTGAGAGCATGTAGTTTTCAGCAAAAGCGTATTTCTTCTACCCAATTTTACTTAATGACTTGGGTTGCTACTTCTGCCCTATTGCCACTGGCATAAGCTAGCTGTAATCTTTCTTCTTTTTTCCTCCTAGAAGTGTGCTCTGTAGACTGTGGCACTCACGGGGTGTGCATTGGCGGAGCATGTCGCTGCGAAGAAGGGTGGACAGGAATGGCGTGTGACCAGCGAGTGTGTCATCCCCGTTGTACAGAGCACGGAACTTGTAAAGATGGGAAATGTGAATGCAGAGAGGGCTGGAATGGGGAGCACTGCACCATTGGTAGGCAAACGACAGGCACCGAAACAGGCACATATTGCTTTCTTTTCATAAATCGTAGAAACATAGTTATTGTTGTGTATTGTAATAGGCTGTTCCTTTAAGGACCCTAATGCTTTCAAAAATTAGCTCAGACTCCAAATGTTTGGGCTGAAATGCAGATGAGCTCTTGGAATGATTTAAAATCGATAACAAACTGATTTGGGGGGAAAAAATCCACAGCAAATGAACGTTAGTAAGTAAAGATGTAACAAATGGTCCATCACGGTACCATTTCAGCCAAGCTTTTCAAACTTAACTAAACATTCCTTTGTGTGAATGGCATCCTTTTTAATTTCCTGGTCTGATGCATCAGTGCTTTCCTGCTATTATACATCGCATCTGAAACACACCACCACCATCTCCACACAGAGCAGGGGTCAAGTTGTGGAGGAATAAGTGCTCCTGGTGTTACAGAAATAGCTCCCTAGCATTTTCCTGTGTTGTGCTGTGACAGTGGGCATGGTGTTTGCATATAGACAATCACAGCATGGGAGGGCCTTGTCAGTAGTGCAGCATGCTGCTGTACCCTTTCCTAATAGCGTGCTGCTCAGTACAGCATTGGCATCATGCAGCGTGCCGTGACTAACACGATTGCATCTCAGCTGTGATGTGTCAGCCTGGGAAGTTCAAAAAGGTTATACTTACACAAAGTAATGATGCTCTATCCTCTCAATTACAGCACTTGAAATCTTATTTTGAAGAAGAATTAATTGTTTCTAAATGAAGTTCTTTATTTTGTCACTACAAGCAGTTAGGTTGTGTGTTTGGACTACCTTGCAAAGTTACTAGGAAAAAAAAAAAGTTATTTTCCCTGTACTGTAGTCAAAAATGGGAAAATCTAAATGGTCACATCTCTTCTGAGAAGCATGAGCAAGATAATCTGGAGTAAGAGTATCCAACTGCAAGCTGAGACTATGTAAGTTTCAGGCAAGTGTATTTTCCCCTGAAAAAAATTTGGAGGACTTACCGTAAAAGAAACCTACAGAGTTCAAATCCAAGATCATCTTTAAGTGGTGAATTTACCAAAGAAAATAAGTAGGTCAATTGAGATTTTCTTGGCAATCAGGGACCCTAATGGGACAGTCCTATTACAAGTGAATTGTTATTTCTTTAATTAAAAGTATGGTGAGATTATTGCATCCCTCAAGCTGTTTTTCTTTTTTCATTCCCCTCTGACTTCTTCCTGAATATTCAATCCATTTCAGATGCACACATGAGTTGGAAACTAAAAGACTGTGTTTATTGGGAAGAAAAAAAAAAAAAAAGATTCCTATTTTTAGGGCATATCCATAAATGTTGTGGTGCTGCATGCTTCTACCACACTATGCTAATATGATTTAAATCAAAGCTTTTATGACTGAACACTTTGTCACCAGCAAAGATGCAGAGTGTTTTTTCACAACTGCTTTCTGACTTCCATCATATCAACCTCTCTCTACTGGATTAATCTAGGCATTTTGTTTTAATATTAAGTAATTACCAGATCTTTACAAAATGCCTAGTTTATAAATATTTTTGCATTAAGTTGTCTAATAATTGCTTATTTTAAAAGTTGCTTCTTTGTCCTTTTTTTTTTTTTTTTGCTTTATAGTCCTCTAGAAATATGCCTGTTTAGAGGTAATTAATGTATTTTAAGTCTTCATTACTGTGCACACAAAAAGATGCCTTACACCAATGCTGTGAAAGAATTCTGAAATTTACAAGTTCGACTAGTGAACCCTGAAGTAAGAGTTTTAGTTTAATTTTCAGAACTATGAAATAAATATTTTCGCTATTGCAGAAGTATATAAACAATTCTTCTTTTGAGAGAAAGGGCAGTGCTGTTGAAATGATTAAGTAAATAAGTGTAAGCTTTTTTTGCTTGTTTGGTATGTATTAGAAAGATTTCTTTTAAATTTAATATGGTTCTGCCTGCAGCAAAGATTAGACTACAGGGAAAAAAAATAGGTTTGCCCTTGTAATTATCATACATTTAAATTTGTTCAACCATTATTTTTGTATTGTATATACACAGATATTTTTATGACTGGGCTGTATTAGTAAGAAATCTGATACGTTCATATCATCAGGCCTGATTGTGAGGCTATTTACAAAAGCACAAAACATGAGGCCAGAAATGGAATTCCGTTCAGAGGAAAATCACAGCTTGATTCCATGGGTTTGTTTTTTCTGGCTTGGTTTTAACACAAAGGCTCATGTTGTATGGGGCTGAAGGGGAGAAAGAGTTTGAGCAATAAGGACCATAAAACTAATTTTTGCCACTACTTGTACAAAAAATGCTAGAAGTTAACACTGGGAAATTGGTCCTTAAACAGTGGATTGGTACTTGGATCAAAGATGAGGCGCTCAAGGTATTTTCAACAGCAGTGTGGAGATCTAAAATGTACTTAAATTTTTCAGAAAATCATTTTAACTTAGTGTATTTCCTTCATGGGTTTAGCTTTCAACTAAAAGGTTGGCAGACCATTTTGTGTCAGAATTAGTCACTAAGGAATGTTTACCATAATAATATTCAAGAATGCAAATTTGATGTATTTGAACCTTGACATAGTTCTGTTCAGAAGGCACCTGGCAAACCCCACAGTCTGTCCAAAGACAGAGCAAGGCCAGACCAGAGTAAAAAAGCATATGAGCAGAGGCTGAATTTCTCCCTTCCCAGAACACAGTTTGAATTCTTAAATACCTGTGTGAGGTCCTCATTAGCCTCACAATACATTTGAGAATTTCTTTACTTCAAGCAGAAAAATGGGATTCTCATAGGAGAATTTATTTACTCTGAGTATCCATTTATTGCTAGAACTAGCCTGAAATCCTTTCAAGTCAGCAGAAAGACTTGCTTTGATTTGAGTGACTTAGGCCAAGCCCACTTAGGACAAATTGATCCATTTTGTGAAGAAAGACAGGTTTCTACACATAGACCACCATTTATTTTATTTTCTTTGTGTTTCCTCAGCAGTTTCTTGTGCTATATTCTCATCATAGTGGAAAAGAAATCATTATAGCAACCTGCAGGTATCCAAGTTTGTTCAGGTTATTTTATTCTATTTAATATAAAATTAGTCCTTTATAGACAGCAGACGAAACGCGCACTCTTTTTGGCTTTTCCATGTTGTGTACCTAAGCTCACAATCCCCTCTCATGAAATTTAACAAAAATGTGGTTTCTCTCTGTTCTGCCTGTATTGTAGGAAAATAACTCTGAAAAGTCGCCAGGAATGCCACTATTAGCTCACTATTAACGAGCTGTGCAAAGCAGCTTTTACCTATGTGCATCAATAGAATTATATATAAAAGTCGGTGAACACAAATTCCTCGCTACACGGGTTTTGAAGAATCCACATCCAAAGAATAAAAAGTGAAAGTATTGGTGCCTGGTCTTACTGAAATGCTGTATGTATCAGAGCAGAACTGTGCACCAGACACTACATTTCATTTTGCTACTTCAGGTAGGGAGAAAAATTGCTTACTGGAGTGATGATAAAGAAAATGAATCTTCTCCCAGTGCAAAAATAGACCTGTCAGGATATATTTATTAAGTGATTACTATTCAGTGATTGCAATTATGGAGGAAGTTCTAACTAAATAATAGAGGGTAATCTAGATGAGGAAAAGATTATTGGAAAACTAATAACAAAGCAAAAGAATAAGATACAGCAGTTGCTAAATCTTGAACCAATTTCATGCCAGAATTTTAAAATGGAGGATTTATCTTTTCCTTGAAGCATCTGAGTGTTGTTAAAGCATGCTGTTATGAAACAGGTCTGTTACTTTCACTGAAAATAATATTTGGATGTGTAAGACTATTGTTTTTAATCTATTGTTGGGGATGTTCTCCACATAAACTGCCAGAGTTGTACAATAGGAACAGTGTGATATATAAGGAGATCTTAAGGAACAGACACAAATATAATTTTAAAAGCGAAGGACCATCTGTAATCCATATCCCTGTAGTACGAAATACAATTGTTATTAAGTCATTGGTAAAAATCTTGTTGTGAGACCAGAGAAATCAGGATTTCATTCTAAATATTTATGAGTAAACTTTAAAACACTGCAAACATATTTTATATTGTGAGCTCTCTCAACAGAAGTGTATACAGAAGATTGTCTTCATGCCAACCTGTCATATTCCCAAACCCTTGCTCTTTTCTGCTCACATCCTACAATAACGTAGGTTAAACACTCCTGCTTTCAGATCGAAAGTGGTGTAAGATTGCAGTAAAGGCTGCTCGATGGTATGGATACTGTGCTGCAGATTAAGATCAGAACAGTTCTTACCTTTTCTGCTCGTTTTCTGTTTTTAATGCAAACAAGCTGTAGCCCCTTTGACAGCCACAGAAGCTGAACTTCCTAATATCTACCTGCTAGGCAAAACAGAAGCAGCGGTAATGTGAGCATCTCCGCAGACTGCTTCCTGCCCTTGTGATTGTTTTTCAGAATCTAACTCCAGAGGCGAGGATCTGCCACTCTCTTTCCCCCACTGAGTCCTTAGCCTTTATACTGAAAATGTCAAATGGTAGGAAATGTTCCTTAGCAAATAAGGGATTCAGAGATCTGTATTAGTCCTGTACCTTGTCTTCTGGGTTGTCAGGGCCTTGAATAATGAAGAAGGATTTGAGGGAACTGGAATCCTGTACCCTACATAGTGGGAAGTAACCTAAAATCCTTAGCTTTATGAAAATGTGCAGAAAAGGAAAAAGGACTTTCTGTCTGGGATGATTAAGATAAGAGGTTTGAGTTTAAGTTACAGGATGGGAGATTTGGGTTAGGTGGTAGGAAAAAATTTGCAGCAGTAAATGAAAAACTGAATGAGATTGTCTGAACGAGTCGTGATACCCTCATTGATGGAGCTTTTAACAATAGTTTAGACAGATGTCTGTCAGGAATACCATAGAATAATTCATCCTGCCATGGGTCAGAAAGCTGACCAGAAAATCATTGAACTATGCAAGCTCTCTTCCAGTCTGATTTTAAATGATAGTATAAAGTGGTCCCTTGGAGGTTAAAAGGAAATATTCATTCTAAATAACTTATTTGATAATGTTCCAAGTTAAAATTTGTACTTTTATCCCTGTTAATAATTGGATGCCACTCTTAAAAGTAGAATTTTATCATTTATCCAGCCAAAGAAGTCTAATCTGTGAGTTTATGTATTTGCAGAATTATAGGTTGTAGACCTATTCTATATTCTATGATTCTATGACCTGATGATCTTTTGAGGTCCCTTGCAATTGTTCTATGAATTCCATGTTCCTGGTCTGTGATTCCATACATAGAGCCACTCTGAAACATCCAGACAAAGAGCAAATATTACACCCAGTAGGTAAATACTTAAAACACCTTCCCTTTGAGATATGAGGACTTGCCCAGCTGAATACTAGACAGATAACATCCCACTTTCTGATGTTCTTACTGAGGGGAAAAAAAAATTACTAAAAACTTTTTTCCTTGGGTGTTTTGGGATGACCATGCCCTTTACAGCTTTTAGACATGTTTACATTTTTTGCAGGCACAAGGGAGTGCCACATATAAAGTGAAAGGATTTAGATTTAGATTTTTACTTCATCATGAAGTCAATAATCGATAGAAACATTAATAATGGAGCATTGTGTTATCTTTGGATCCAGCAGGATATTTTTGTCCCATGATAATGCTCTTTATGTCAAAGATTTTTTCTTCTTCTACTGATTTTTCTTGTTGTAATTACAATGGTAATGATTCAAAGATGAAGCAATTTTCAGGAGAGATGGAAAGTGTGTGGGAGGAGACAGTGGAAAGCCATCGTATCTGACAAAGAGCAATTTAAGAGTTAGATATATTAGACTTCAATGCATTTCTTACTTAAAATTTATCTATACCATTTTATAACTTACCAAGGTATAAAAAAAAAAAGCTAAACAAAGACAAAAGAGATTTAGTTTGTGCTCTGTAGAGTGAGGGACACGCATTATTTTTAACTTCATTTGAAAAATACATAGCATATTTGGGTCATGACTGCTTTTCATTACTGATGATACAGAAATTTGTTGGTGACATGACCAGAAATGTTGGAGGCAGTGGCTGTTTCTATATCTCCGGATTCGGGTTTATCACCTGTATAATACAGACGTCCTACTGTCTTCACACCTGGAAGCAGGTTTCTTAATAACTAGAAGTCTTTCAGGTATGTGGTGTCAAGCTTTCAATTGGAGTATCATAGGATGGCTTCCTCCCCATGCATCTTTCAGCAAAACAACAGTAGCAGATACTGCATGAATTAAGCTGAGGGGTTCTCAGTGATTTCTGTCATTCTTTGCACATAATTTGCATTTTAATTTGTCATGCAAGCACAGAGAAACTCTATGTGAGAGGTAGAAATCCCACTTAGGAAGCAACATTTTCGGACTTCAACCTGAAAACAGTAATTTTGCCATAGGTGGCATGGTGGTATTTGATGCTGGTAGTCTGGTAAAATTCATATATGTACTTTCACACCTCACAGTTATTCCTCCAGAGGAATGATCCTCTTCAGAAAAAGTTTACAGCAGAGAGGCTCATAAGAGGTTAAAAACAGGAAGAGTCAAAGTTGTGACAGATCCAATTTTAGCCCGGAGTAAATATTTGAGTGGATTTTGGTGGTTTGACTGTAAGGTGACATAACTTGATTTAATTTTCTTGTACTAATAAAAATATCTTTTACTATTTCAAACTAGTTTCACAGCTGTAGCTCTAGCTGATGCTCCTGATCCGTAGAGAACCATTTATGATCATAAATGTAATGTAGTCCTACATAGATTTATCAGTCAGACTTGTGATACCTAGAGAATTGTGTTCATGTGTCATATCACTTTGCATTATATAGCCAAAATGAATGAGTTAGTCAGTTAGACGGGTGGTAATGCAGTCCAACATCGCTGTATTTCAATAAAGATGCATTGCCCTATAAATAATCAAATAGAAACTTCTTCCTGGAAAGATGGTGCTACTTGTAATTTCCAACTACATTTGCTATTGAGGTGCTTTGCTGATTTTATAAATATCCTCTTTTATCACACCTGCAAAACTTCTGAATAAAATCTTGTCCCCTGGTTTCATGCTGTGTAAATAACAGCTCTTTTTTTCAGAGCTCATAATATTTTTTTTTCCCCTGGTTTGTAACTTTCTAAATTCCTACTCCAATAACTAAATTGTTATTTGCTACTTTTGTGTATCAGGTCCGATTAAGCTTTCTAAGCATTTTTTGTATTACTAAAGTATTGAGAACTGCCATCTGTATCCTTTTACCTCTTCATGGCTGAGCGCAATACAGTATTTCCTTCCAGATATATATTGTATATAGAGATATATATCGTATGTAGAGATTTGCATAGAGAAAGAGTGGTTTCACTTTTGGAGAGTTGAGAAATGAAATTCCTTTTCATTTCCAGAATTTACACAGGGCAGCTGGGGATCCTTTTAAAGTAAAAGTTAATCTTACTCTCCAGGAAAAAATTTCTTGTTTGCATTCTTTGCTGAGAGCTCCCTATAAATGATTGAAATATATCACAGTGCAGTGACAGAACATTTGAGTGGCTTTTCTCTTTCCCTTTATATAAGATATATGCAGAATACGACCTTACTAGTAGCCCCCAAAATTTAATGAGTGTGTTTTCGGCAAGGCTTCCTGCATTTTGTCTGGTACTTCAAATATGCACCCAGCAGATACTAGTGAATAGTTTCCCAAACTAAAATCACATTTCATTTCTCCTTTTGGAGGGGCTTCTACATGAGTTACACTGATTTTCTGGCCAATTCTTGAACTCTTGAAAGACTACAAAAAGCAGGGGAGGGCAATCAATCAAGTTGCTGATCTAACTTTTGAAAGGGCAAAGCTGATTTTGCTCTTCGTAGAAGTATTCACAGCACCAGGCAATCTTTTCTTGTTCCAGATATAATGTTTTCTGTGTTATTTTGTACCCTGTGGTGTCAAGCACAGCTTCAGCAAGTGAGTGAATAACGTGGTATTGCTGGATACAAAACAACAAAGACACAGGAATGCTTATGAGAGGTTAGGGAGATAGAGACAGAAAAGCAGTACAAGATCTTGAGAAATATGCATGTATATACGTGTGTATAGTATTGATACTTACTAAGAAATGAATACAAAAGAGAACAGTATCTTCCCATCCTTTTGAGGACTGCTGTTAATGTCCCTGTTAAAGATGTATTTTTTTTAAAGGAATGCATTTTTACTTGTACATTCTCAAGATGTAATTCTTGTACCTTTAACATCAATCTCACATAACCTTTCATGCTTGAAGATGCAGATGAGGCCAAATATGTTTTACCCGCCTGCTGCAACCTCTATGGAATAACAATTCAGACCTAAGGTTTTACCTTTTCAGCTTCTTGTGATTTTGTCTCTGATTTCTACAGAGCATCAAATTAACAGCAGGATGCCATAGAAGTTAGTTTTTGGCCTTCCTAAGACATCTGATGCTTTCAAAGTTCTCCACAATATTTTTTTGCTTAATATTATATTAAAAATACTAGTGTCAGAATGGAAAAGGAAAAAGCAGTCTCTGTAACATCTCTGAAGTGTCAGTTCAGGATTTTGCTGTGTGATCTGTTTAGGGCTTTGGGGAAAAAATGGAACTATTGAAAGCATTTTCTTTAAACTCACAGTTATCTGTTGTGCAGTAACTACTCACTGAGGATGAAATACACGTTGAATACTGATACATCTTTCTTGCAGTGCACTCAATTTATTTTTTTTTTAGATCTGAAAGACTGAATATGGGGACATATTCAGGATGCTAGTTATAAGGTAGACTATATCCTGAGCAATTGATACTCAACTAAGTTTAAGTAACTCAGCTCTTTTCTCTTGTTCCTTCTCTCAGTTGCTATTCTGACCTGCTTAAGAAATGCTTCTCAGGATAACCTCACCTTCTGGAAATATTTCCTGCAGGTAGCCTCGGTCTATTTTATTTTAGTTATATTTTTTCCATACACATAAACAGAAGCAAAGTTTTCTGTCAAATTGAAATCGTATAATGTAGTATATCGCATCTGCCCATGAAAACACAATTCTTTATGTGACTGAAATCTAAGACAGAAATCCAAACCTAAGCATTCTTGCAGGTGTTCAGGTCTGAGGTAATGGTTGGTGTTCATCTCTGTATGTTGAAAGTGCAGATAGCTGGGGTAATGCTAGGGTAATTATTACTTGATTTCTACCTGCTGTGAAATTGTAAGAGTTTAGATTTCTACAATTTCTAGAGCATGTTTCTGTGATGTTTTCAGTGATACAGTATTGATTGACATACAACTGTCCATCTCACTCTGTCAGTAGTATTCAAAACACATCCATGCTTGGATAGACAGAGACAAAACAATGCTGGCGTCTAATTAGCCCTTACTCTACTTGCAGTTCACTGTCATATTACTGAAACCCAAGGAAAAGTGAAACACAAGAAATTAAAGTTACTGTATTCATCCTTATTCTCTCTTCAGTCAATAACAGGATTAGAGAAGAAAGGATTCATTGTCCAGCTGTCTCCTTGAAGATTTTCAAATACCAGAGCTGAGCCTTAGCAATGGGTGCTACACTCTTGATTTCAATAATTCAGTCCAAATACTTTTCTTAAACAGTTAAGCATTTCTCTTGGAAAAGTAGTTAACTTTTGCTTTCACAAATACTTCAACATAATGCGGAGTGTAACGTTATCCCTTAAAAAAGTTTATTCAGTGAGACATACCACTATGTCTAACATCTATGTCTAACATAAAATTTAGGCTTGACATCAGGAGGGGGTTCTTCACAGAGAGGGTGGTTGCACACTGGAACAGGCTCCCCAGGGAAGTGGTCACTGCACTGAGCCTGACTGAATTTAAGAAGAGATTGGACTGTGCACTTAGTCACATGGTCTGAACTTTTGGGTAGACCTGTGCGGTGTCAAGAGTTGGACTTGATGATCCTTAAGGGTCCCTTCCAACTCAGGATATTCTATGATTCTATGATTCTATGATCTGAGATTTGGTGACTTCTCCTGTGCTGTCTCAGTGGATATTGGAAGGCACTCAGAGAGTCCTGGGTGTTAAAGTGTAAAACAGTTTCTGCATTTCCCAAACTGCGTTTACATGATGGCACCTAAGTCCTACCACACTATTTGCATTTGACCTGGTACAGGTTGTGTACAGGTTGTGTATCTGTTACAGGTTGTGTATCTGTTACACACCCTTTAAAAGGCTGTGGTTTCCTGAGTTCTGTAAATAAGGAGCCATAATTTGGAAAAGCTGCCAATCAATGTCAGGCTCTACTGCTTTTTCTTAATCCCATTGTATTTTTAGTTTCTATTCAGTTTTTAACAGTCCAGTGCAGAGTAGGTGGATCAACTCAGCATCAATAGGCTGTGACAAGCTTTCAAAAAGTTGTAAAGATACCGTGAAAAATAGCTGGAAGGAAAGGTTTAAATATTTCTTCCTAAATGTTTTTGGGTGACTAGTGTAGACTGAGCTACATGAGCTGACAGTTTATCTTTCACATAATTCAAAATCATATACATTTTTATTTATTTGTTTTTTACCATAACCCATGTGAAGTAAAGGTGGATATCTTCTGTATTCATTCCAGCTAATTATAAAGTTACAGATCAGATTTTTTAAGGGAGATGTTGAAAGAATGAAATTATTCACAAGTGTGACAAGTAAGATTCACAATGCACCTAGCCAACATGTGTTTTAATTTGCCTTTAAACAGTTTTTCAGAGGATAGAACAACTGAGCTAAAGATGCACAGTGCTTCAAGATGCAGTCCCTGTTCTGTAGACAGCTGGTGTAAGAGATTTATTATTTAAAAAATAAATACAGTGTTGTAATCATAATTAAATAGCATTCTTTCTAATTAAAAACTAAACCATTTTATAGCAAAAAATATTACCAAGTTTCTATTTAAAATCAGAAACAATGCTGATGACAATTATCCAAAAGGCCAAATTAATACGAGTGATAATTTTAGGGATTACAATTTTCACTACAACTTGGTGACTTACTGGTCATAAGAATAAGTCCCACTTCAAATACTGTGATTTTCCAATTGTTAAGAATCAAAAGTGATTGCTGAGCTGTTGGTGGAATGAGTCCCTCAAGAACAGCACTGAAGTTATTTTTGTAAGTTCAGCATGCACAAACACAAAAACCTAAATGTCACAGGAAGATGCTGATTCTCCTAAAGCCAAAAACACACTAGTATAGATGAGAGAACTGACTTTTTGTTTTAACCGCTGGGAATAACAGACAGGAGAACTCTATTCCTAATGCAGCATGTTGCCATCAATTTTTCAGCACGTTTTAATTTATTTAAATATAAACATTTTAAATATAAATATAATTAAATTTATAATTTAAATATAAATGTTTTAAATATAAATCTAACTTCTGCTACTTTCCATTTAATAAAGTAAAGCCAAATGTGTATATGATGAGTTACAGATCTCTTCTCACTGAAATTAACAGAATTAGCATTATATCCTATAGTTTTAAAATGGAAGATTCCCTAGAATTAAGTAGTTATAGAAAAAGCAATTGGGTGTCTATAATCTGTAGTCTGATACAATCTAATCTGATAACAATACAGGAAAAATAATGGTAATATGCCTTGTCTTGTTTCAAAAAAAAATAGAAAAGATGCTTGAGACAGAATATCACTGCATAGGAGTTAGAAATATGAAATGGAGGTAGGCATTGCTCACTATGCAACATTGTTAATGGGTAGCTTAATTGGGGGAGGGGGGAGGGAATATGGGGGCACATGTTTTTAGTTCCAACGCATCTTTTTGTTGGCTTATTTGAAAGCTACGGATAAAATTGCATTTTGTTGCTGCTTGTCTTTGATCATTTTAATTGATTCTTTATCATATAGCCAATCCATGTGCATCTTAATTGAGTCCTGTGCATGTTTGAACTTCTTTTTTTTTCCAAAATAAGTCAGAAATATGGATTTAGACTGAGAAAGCCTTCCATATTTAGTGAATAGATGATCAGTCAAGGTCACTCTTTGGAGGTTGAGATGGCAATGTTTGTGTGAAGGAAATCCTATGTGAGTTCTGTACCATAGAAAATACAAAGTTCATTTAACCAGGTGTGCATTCATCGTTTCTGCATAGTGCTTCTACAGAGATGGTTAAGAGCCAGAAGCCTGAAGGATGTATATATGTGCTGTTGTACTATTGCACGTGTAGCTAGAAGGGTGAAGGGGAAATGAGAACCCCATATACTGATATACCCTATACGGATGACTAACCGTTAGACTGGAGCACTTCGGATAAAGATGTCTTAAAACGTGAGGAAAGATTTCATTCCAATGTGAACAAATAACAGTGAATCAAAAAGGGTGATGTTTGCTCTTTTTGGACTTGCTCCTATTTTTGTAGTCCTATGACTAAACATTACAGGGTTATTACAGACAATGTTTCATAGGGCTACTGCTACTGGTTCCTTACTTGAATTAAGTAACTTCATTCCAGGTTAGGAAAAAAAAAAAAAAAGAGAAATTAAAAAGTTTATTTGTTCAGAATGAAAAGCACGTATGCACACTGCAAAATGCACTTAAATGTCTTCATCTTACTGATTTGGACAGTGGTGAGAAAGGCAGTCCGATGTCATTAAGCTGTAGGACAGTGCTCCTCTCTAGTCAGTGAAACCCAGATTAAGAAGGATTTTTGGGAAAGGTTCCTGACCACTTACGGCAGTTATTACAGTAAATTGGATAGGCACTATGCCTGATTAAACGCATTCCCATACATGTATTTGCTTTGAAGCCTAAAGCTGTTCCAAAGTTCACTTTGCTTGATTAGGACATGTAGAGGTCTCCTGAAGTCACCAGAGTCAAACTGCATCCATCCTCAGGTGTGAGAGGCTCCTTCCGCTGATGTTTTGATGCTGCAAGGTGTTCTTGTGCTAGAAAGTCATGAATTAAATAGTTGAGTATTATGTTATAAAAGTCCTCTGCCGTTTGAGTGAGGACAGTGCTTCTCACTTTCTGCTCTAAACTGTTGAAATCTTTCTGTGCAGTGTGAAAAAGCTGTCTTGTACTGCTTGGTTTCACAGCTCTGAACACATCGTTGTGTACAGCCTGACTGTTAGGTGTTTCTGATGTTCTGCAACCCTCAGAACGGGTAACATTTCAACTATTTGTAAATAGTGAGGAAAAGATGTACTATACCCAATTGGAATTACTGGAAACAGGCAGACAACAGTGACAAAACTTCTGATTTTATTTGTACTTTGAGGGTAAATAGTGCTAGTCTTTGTAACAAATGCACATTCTGGTAATTTTCTCTTCAACATTTCTAAGATAATTAATAACCTCAATAGAAAACAGAAAAGTATAATTCCCTTGACATCTATTTGATATATGCTGAGGTGCTATTCACATGAGCTGTTAGGACACACAGTATTTTCAGTGTTGCAAAGAAAGAGCAAATTGCACAAAACTGTAGCAAATTGTCCTTTAGATTTCACAGGATCTCTATCCAAGACTGTTTGTTTGTTTGTTTGTCTTGTTATTGGAAATTCTTTCTGCCTGATCTTTGTTTTTAATACTGTTATGTCTGCTTTTCCCTGGTTTTCTTTGTTTTGTTGTTAACTGAAGCAAAAAGCATGACAATACATAGTTTTGCACCTTTTCACCCAACACGAACCAGTGACTAAAGTGGATTCATCCAATGTATCGATCATACACTTCTAGTGCAGCAGATGGGGAGTGATTTCTGGATTTCTTGGCTGCGTCTCCAGCTCAGTTAGTTACTGTGTTTCACTTCCCCAGAGAAATGGTCCTAGCAAACAGCCCCATTACAACTAACAGCATCCTGCCTATCGCAGCGTGCTTTAAGAACTGTGTCAAATACAGATGCAGGGCAACGAAGTTAAAAGCTTTGTTGGTGCTACTGATGGCTTTGACAGAGAAATGGAAAAGAAATACTCTTTCTGTAAGCAGAGGCTTAAGTATTTATTTAGAGAGTTGAGGTTATTCCTAGCAAGGCTAGGGGAGGAGCAGAGCTATTAGTTACCTGATAGCAAATATTTTTTGTATAAAGCGAGCATTGTATTAAGAGTCCCCCCACTTTAACATTCCTTCCAAGTACGGGCTAAATACTCCAGCTTTTCTGGGAGGTGAAATGGTGAAGACTTCCCTACTAGATCAAAATCAGTTTATAAGATGTATTTAAATATCACGGGAACTGGCTGTGTGCTTAGGGGGGGGTAGGATTTTTTTTTCTTCACTACTTAGGAAGATAAAGAAGTAACAGAAAAAGTTGTGAATCAACATTTTTACCTCTGTAGCTCTTATTAGTTCTTTGTACATTTGGAACACTTAAAAACTGGGAAATCGGATGATATTAATAATGAGGCTTGTGTAAAGGATGCAGAATGGATATCTAGTTCTTTAGGATTAGATATGTTTACAAAATACGTTTTATGTAGTGAAATATATATCTTCTATTCTGAATCTGCCCAAATGACACAGCATGTGCAAATACTCACAATGTATCGTTTATTTATTTTAATTTATTTTACATGTGTTCTCGATATGGCAGAATATTGCTTTTGTGTTCTAGACAACTTTTTCATCCTTTACATTTCAAGTACGCCCTTAAACTCCATAAATAATAAAATGTGAGATGCATTTGTTTTAATATTCAAATATCCTTTTTTGTTGTTGTTGTTACTAATTCTAAATTATACTCGACTGTCATGAAGATTTAGGATTCCTGCAAGCCAGAAGGGGTATGAGAAGCATAGAGCGCATGTTATCAAAGCTTTTTCCATTCCATACTACCCCAGAATACTTCTTGTAAACTTCATTTTAATTCATCACTTTCATTTGAATTTCCTTTTGGATAGCTGAGGTGTTTGGACTCTGTAGTCTGAAACCATGCAGTATGAGGCCATTTATGGGAATCCATGCAAAGAAGACTTTAGGAAAATCAGCTGCAAAATATAATACATCTGTCTATAGAGTTCTTTTTGTGCTGAAGGGATTCCAAAGTTCCGTACCAAGTTAAGGAGTAGATACTTATAGAGCTAACAAATCTGTTATGCACTAATGGAGGAAAATGTGTATTTACATTAAGGCTCATATTTATTCTTCTGAGAGAGACGGTCTGCACACTTACACAGGAACTGCATTTGCATACCTGATAGTTAATTGCTAAATTATAAATTCTATACAGACATCAATATCTGATGAACAGCAAGTAATTATATTGTAATAATGCCTGAGAAAACTGGTATACGCTGCCCTAAGAATCATGAATTACAAAGCTCTAAAATTGAAAAGTTCGTCAATAATTCAGGTTGGTAGGGGTTTGAGGTGGTCACCTAGTCCAACTTCTTCCTCAGATGGGGTTATGAGGACTAGTTTTGATGTCAGACATCACTCGGTCCATAGTTTTTAAGGCAGATATCCTGTGGCCCCCTCTAATGTGCATTAGGTGGGCTGTTACTCACCACTCAGCACCATAGCTAAGCCTCTGTAGCATACTGAGCATCACAAGCAGTATCCAATACCTGCTTTTCCTCAGTACAGTGCCTTTTTTGTGTCTGCATGTGTGTATGCACACATCCCATTCCCTCATGCTGAATTCAAGTACGATTAGAAATACCCATGTAACCTACTGTTAAATAGTACTGGGATGAGGGAAACAGTTCTGTTTGGTCACTGCAAATGCTGTCTTAGCTCACTAGTGCACTTCAGTTCACGTCTAATCCTCTGCTGAATAATAGCAAAGCTATTTTAGGAGTTTACTAGAACTCCTTTAATATACAGAAATTGAATTTGTATCTGGAGCAGAAAGTGGATCTGTGATTTTTTTAATATGTAAGTTCTTATTTATAGAGTGACAGAATTTATTCCATAGTTTTGAGTTGGCAGCTTAAGATCTCCAGCTCCTACAAAGATATTAGCTTTTGTCAGCTTAGCAGGGCTCTCAACCCCGGTTTTCATCCCTGTACCATAGGCATCTTAAATATCTTGAGCCTATCAGATAAAAGTAAGGCCTTGAACATGATTTTGAATTTCTTTAGGAAGCCATTGATGAGAGAATTAAAATAAGGTTTGATACACCTGTTCATGTGAAGAAGTGCTTCAGTATTTTCTTAGTTGAATTGGGTGTAAGCCCCTATATATTGTGTTGCTATAGTCAAGGCGAATATGAGGGAGGTCAAATTATCATCTTGGTTTGAAATGGAGTGGTACAGTCTCTCAGAAGTGATTGATAGCACATCCCCTATGTGCCCTGTGTGGGGAATTTCTGAAGTGAGTCAAAGTATTCTGAAGTTAATGACTGAACTGAGAACTGAGAGTGTCTTCCCTGAGAATCCCAAAGTGCATTAGGTCTAGAATACTGGGTTAGTTTTAGTAGGTCTTTGTAAAAATGTTTGGAAATGGAAAATCTGATACCAGTGGTACTTGGCTGGAATGGATACATCCAAGTTTGCTGTCTTGTTGAATGTTTAGGCTAATGGCAGGCTAATGGAAGGAAATCACAGTGTCTAAGTGGTTTGTTAAAGCACTGGTTATCAATGCAGAAAGGTCTGTAAAACCACCAGCAGCAGTTTATAATCTAAGTTATTACAACCACCTGATGTTTTCACCATGCTTGGTACACACAGAAACAAACAAACAAACAAAATCTTATCTGAAGAACAATCAATATGGTAATTTAAGTATTACATAAAGGGTCCAGGTACAGTAAACTGCTATGAACCTCGAGGCTGTGCACTACCTGACTGAAATCCACGTAATTCTGTTGAATTTGGCAGGGTTTTGCCAACGTGAAACAATTATGTCCTGGCCATCAGCTTATGATGGCGAAGGATGAAGGGTGAACCCTGTCAGTGAAGAAGGATTCAGTCCCAAGAAATCTAGCCACTTCAGATTTAATGGCTATTTTTGTCACATTACAGTCTGACAGCTTTTCTCAGGCAGATAAACTTCACCATAGTTGCACTATTCCCTGCATTCAACATTGCTAATGCTAAGGCCTGCCTAGTAGCAGCTTTCATGTTCCTCCCAGCTTACCTGTTGATGGGTTTGTTCTCCCTGATTCTTTCTAAGCATTTCTTCTGAAGACATTGGAGTCTGAAATCTTGCGTTATTACCATTTTGTGTGAGGCTCTTGTTGTTTGCAGAATGCAAGAAATAATTTTATTGTTACTGAAAGTGACTCAGAGACCTAGAATCGGCTGTAAATGTGTGAGCACAGCGGAGGAGAGTATTTTGTGCTTAATTACAAACAGCCTGGAGTTTTAGGACTACAAAAGGCCTAAAGAATCCCTATATGTAGTTACTGGTAATGTATCTTAACAGAAATTGTCTGATTTAACCTAGGTTGGCAATTGAATTCCCTGCCTCTGCACTGAGATTTTGTTGCAACAGAAGAACAATGTTGCTTAAAATATTTTCTGAGCAGTAAAGTGCCGTGACTGCGAGTCTCCTTTAGGAGAAATGCTGGATGGCATTTGTGTCTGGAGACAAGCTAACCAATGACAGTGCAATCTCCCCTGCTGACCCATCAAGGCACTCGTAGAGAAAAATTGGATCTGCATCACTGGAGGGTTTTCAATCAAATGAGAGAGCTGGGAGTACAGAGCTTTGGTAGTAACAAGCAATCCTGCCCTTTTCAGGGCTGATCTTGCACTTCTTTATATAAGCAGTGTCTTAGATTTTAAATATTTTAAATAAGGGCCTACCTTTGTAGCCTCCCAATGTCTACTGGGATTTTAGAAGTTGCTGTCTGAGCAGGTGAAGGGTAGGACTTACCTCTAGTTTTCTACAGGCTGCATTCACAACTTCATTAAATCACGTTCAAATTTGGGTAAGCCTGGCACTGTGCCATCCCACTGGAAAGCTTAGTCTGGCTGGGAGTACAGAATGGAGTAACAGCATCCTTTGTTGTTTTCTGGTCTATGTATGAAAACTGCATAAAGGCAAATGAAACTGGAAAATCCCTGAGAACCACGACTTGCTTTTCTTCAGGGTTCAAACCCTAAAGATACTGCAGTAAGATGAGTATGATTCTGAGTTCATATGGTGTTTTAGCTGTTAAAAATAGCAAAATTACTGATTTCTGTTGTTTCCTGCCTGAAGCAAGTAAAAAATAGGTCATTCATGTTGAATTTTATAAATTTCAGTTAGCCAAATGAAACAGACCTTTTGAAATGTAATACCTGGCATTTGGTGGCACAGTATCAAAGATCCTTTTGCTAAGTACAGTTATAACTTAAGAATCACGTTGCATTTTTTTCTCTTTATTTATTCCTATGGCACAGAGAGGACAGTGCAGGTAAAGACAATATAACTGTAACACAACTTTGTGTGTTGGTGTGTATGTTGTTTTCAATGCTTTGTAGTTAATAAGTATGTGTAAATGCTTGCCAACACTTTACCGAAACATTTTTCATAGAAGTTTGATTACATGCTCTGTACAAATACATTGTTGACACATATTTCAAAAAAAAAAATCTTAAACATTAAGCAATTGAGATTTATAAAAACTGTACAAATACATGGCAGCCACATATTTCTAATAAAAAGCAAATTACAGCATGTGTGAGGACGTTGAGTAGCAATTACTCTGTGAATCCTAACTTTCATGAATGAATGACTCAAAATCCTTGCCATAGCACTGAGATTAATGTAGGGATTTTAACTGTTACATTTTAATTAGGTTATCTGCTCTTTTAAATATGAGGTCAATGTTTTCCTTGTTACTCTTCAATTGACTGAATTTACACATCCCGTCTGTTAGGTCAATTTATCATTATGCTGCCAATAAACTATATAGATGTTAGTTTAGGGATAAACCTAACTTGAGAAGACTTCTTTCTCTAGAAATGATACTACATTTTACAAAGGGTGATACCAAACCCTTGTACCCCGTATCAGAAACATTAATGCAATAAAAAATTATGGTTATGGTACTGGTTTTATGAATACAATTTCATCCAGTATTATATTCCAAATGGACTTTGTTATGGTAAGATTAATTCAAAAGGCCCAGTTATCTTAAGTACAAATTTTACTGCATTTTTATGTATCTTTTTGTTGGATATATGAATATGAGCTGAATGTGAATCTTGTTTGAAAAGAGTACATTGTATAATTAGAATATGCTGCTAGGGTCATGTTTTAGCTCTTGTTCAAAATCATGCAAACAATATTCTCAGGCGATAGACAAATCCACGCAGCTCTTCTGTAGCTTTTGGGCTGCAGCAGTGTCATTCAGTGCACCATGTGTTTTGTTCAACTACCTTGCTTGTGCTGGTTCACATCTGAGATTATTTTCACATGATCATCTGTTAAGTAACCATAAGCAGAGTTAGTTTCTGAGATAAATATGATGCAACTTCTGTGTTACAGGTATTAGTTAGCAGGACATGCAGACAGCACGCTGCTGGCTCACTGCGCTGGTGCCATCCACCCTTTTTTTGTCTCTTCAGAAAGATGCAACTGACTTCACTTTAGACTTGCTTTTTAGTACCAGTGGTTCCCCTTTGTGAGAAGTTTACTTACCTTCTTCTAAAATCACACGTCTTTTTTTTTTTTTTTTTCATGTTTTCTTGTTGGTTTTTTTTGGAAACCTAGATGTTCTCCCAGTCCCTGTCTTTAAATGTGAAAGAAGTTGCATGGGTGTACAATAAATGGGTGTACAATGCATGGGTGTACAAAAGAGGAAAATTCTGTTATGGTATACATATCCCAGGCAACTTAAGGAACCTTACTTAACATAATAATTCTCTGCACTGTAAGTATTAGTGTGGAAGAAATCAAGATTGAGGATTCTTGAAATTTACTTGTTGACCTCTGCATTTTTTTTCAGTTTCTTCAATAAATAAAATTGTAGCTAGCCTATTCTTCATTAGTTTTAACTCAGCTGAGCAGTGAAATCAGACTTGTTATTACCCGTAAAAGGCTGGATTAGTTCTGGGTTAGAGTTAGAGCACTCTCACAGTTTGTCAGTCTCTGCAGCTGTCCTGCTTTGAAGACAGAGCTAGTACTTCTGTAGGTTCCTTAGCCTGTAGTGCCCAAATTCACTCAGAGGAGCCTCATGTCTCACTCAAACAATAATATATTGCATTGGCAAGTGTTTAGGGTTTGAGTTTATTTTTGTTTAAATATAATGATGTAGAAAATAACTTTTTTGTTCCTACCATAATGTTGTGTGTCATTTTTTTCCCTTTTCTTTGGCTTAAACTAAGCCCTGTGGGCTTTGGAATTGAAGGATTAAAAATAACAATAGCAAATAAAAAGCTGTTTTTTTTCCCCTCGATATTGCTAGATACCTCATCCTATGTACCTCATTTATTATTTGCTAGATAGCCATAGGCATAGCAGCAACTCACAGAAGGAATGAACAGAAAAATATGAAAACAGTGATTATTCTCTAAAGTACAAATTAAACAGGCTTATTAGCATTATTGCTTTTATGTAATTTCTCTATATTCCATAGGTAAAATCATATCTGAGACTACTTTCATTTATTACAGGTCTTTATTTAACAGCTGTAATGAGGAAGAGGAGGATTTAAATTTCTCATGTTCCCCTTGAAACTGATGTATCGTGTGTACGCTGTGCTGTACACCAGTGTTTACTGCAGGGCATCTCCACCCACAGGGTACCTGCTCCATCATCCATTCAAGTCAGTGGAAAGACTGCCTTGACTGCCACTGGACTTTGGATCAGGATGTGGAAAATGGATTTAGACAAAGATAAACAAGAGATATTCTATTTCAGACTAACATCTGTACTGTATGTGTACTAAATGGGGAAAAGTACAGGGAATCCATTCGATCCACTTAAGTTATTGTTTGGAGGAGGCAGCCATGGCTGATAGCTTTAGATCAGAAGGACTCAGAAGATGCAGCCTCTTGATTAACATTTAATTTTCCATGTACAGACTGAGTTGAGACTAAAATCATTGTCCTCTTCCATAACTGGTTATTAGATACACTTGGAGAAGAGAACAGTTAACCTCTTTCCTCTCTCTCTCCTGTTCCCCTTTTTCCTATCCATGCTGCCCTTCTTTTCCTTCTTTTCAAGTGATTGGCCCCACTGTGAGTTCTGATGATTATAAAGAGAATTAAGATTTAGACTGCAAACACAAATTAATTGGACAGCATGCCTTTGTACTTTGATTTGCTTAAAATGTTTGTTTTGGAGTTTTTAAGTAGTTTATGCAAAAGAAAACCTATATGTGCCTGAGTAGCTGTGTATGTGTGTAATTGTGTACCTGGAGTTTGTTAGTATCAGTGGAATGAAAAGGAACTCTCTGTGGAATTTATCCAAAACTGGATTAAAATTTTTCATGTATTGTGTAGATACTGGAAATTAATTTGCCGAGTTCAAAAATGAATTAATCACCTTACCATTTAGTCCCTGGATAGTTTCATAGTAGATAAAACTATGAGTACTCTCTCATAAATACATCCAGCATTATCACTTTCTGACAAACAAGCACTGTCCATATTGATTTTGTTTACTATTCATAATGATTCTGCTGAGTTTCTTGTTAAATTCAGCTTTTCATAAATCTCATATAAATCTTGAAAATATGAAACTATGGCAATAGATAGAGCTTACATAGGCCTGCTGGAAGCAGTAGACTTAATTTTGCTCACAGTGAACTCAGTAGCAGCAATGTTTGTTATTTTCTAGGCTCACTATATTTTTCTCACTCTTCAGTTATTGATATGAAAAACAGTAACATTTTAATTTCTATTTTTATAGCATCTTCTAGGCCCCATCATGGACTGTGGCTATGTGGAGCTCTACAGATAGCAGAATCTAGTGTTTTAAGTACTCTTGGGCTTTGGAATTGCAAAGACTTTCAGATGGGAGCTTGCTTTTCCTGTTATGTCTAATGAGAGGTCTTGAACTTTTTTGACCCTTTTCTGTAGTGGATACTAAGAAATACTAAGATACTAAGAAATTAGATGAATGAAATAATTGTATATATATATAGTTGGCTGCAGAGTTTGAAGTTGAGAAAACAGAAACAAAAAGTCCTTTTCACATTGAGGTGTTCTCGTTTCTCACAGGGTTCTGTGTAATAGTGTCATCTGCTACTATATTATTTACTTATTAGCATCCATGGTAAATCCTCTTCCTGTTAGTAACAGACACATTCAAGAGACACAAATCTAATTTATGACAAAAAACTCAACTATTTTCTGGCAAAGAATCACTCCCCCCCCCCCCCCCCCCCCAAGCTACAGTCCTCTCATGTTGTTCTCATTACCGAATATTTGTTTGTGCTACGTATCAACAAAGTTCCTTCTGTTGTAATGTGCTGTCCTCATATATGCATTGTAATGGATAGCCTGTGGAATTATAAGTGAAGGGTTTTAACCTTTGGAAAATGGTGTATGTAGTGGACAAGGGTCCCTGAGGACTAGCATATACATGTATTTGCTGAATCTTTGCTTATGAAATTTTATAGTTTCAAAGTTGTCTTTGGGCCCTTGTAATTGAAGAGTCAGCATCCTTATGCTACTTACCATCATAGATGCGGTATATTAACTTCCAAAGAAATGCGTTTGTTGTTTTTTTTTGAACTATAATCAAGTTATATAACAACCTCTTCAACCAAAGAGAAGCACTGGGAAATCCACTGAGTTTGTTGTGTTATTCCAGTTTAGTTGGCTAGTTGGGCAGGAAAAGAAAAGAAAAAAAAAAAAAAAAACAGAAAAGAAAACAGAGAGGTAGTAAATTCAGGCATTGAACACTAGCCCTGGTGTTCAGGAAGATTATGGAGATTGTTTTGTGCAGTGAGGATGCTAAAAAGGATCTCATATGTAAAAAAAAAAACAAACACCACACCAGTTTACATCATTCTCTATTAGATCCAGAGATATTATGCCTTTAATTTCTCCTTTTCCTTACCCACTTCACATGAATGCTGGGCATTTTGTGTCCATGGCGTGGACAGGAATGGATTGGAGTGTTTTGATTTTTGAAATCCTCTGTTACCCTGATACTCCCTCACAATGCTAGTCACATATTCCTGACAGTGCGTTGGAAAAAGCACTGGATTTTATCTTGCCATTTTAATTCCAAATGCATATGTTCGTGTATGTACACTGACCAGTCCCACGGGCAGGTGGGGACTGAAGGGGAAGGGAGAGTGTGTTAGTGCTTCGCCTCCAGCCGCAGCAGCCTGTGCAGAGACACTGCTAGGAAAGTGAGACACTTGAACTGCTGTTGCCTGTACAGTGCCTGTGCTGTGAATAAATAGGCTGTCAATCTAACACTTTAAACAAGCACTTTCTTCTTTTTTTAAGCTAGCATTTTGACATTTTCCATTAAGCATACTGTAATAGAAAAGATGAGTAGAATTTTTCTACACACTAGGAATAGCAACCTGTCTGCTTAGCATGGAGGACCCCTTTCTGTGCTGTGACTGAGAGTGTTATACCGCGGTGAATTGCTTCTCAAGGTTAGATTTCGATAGTGCTTCCCTCTGTGACTGCCTTACTCTCTCTTCGCCTGCCTTACTCTGTGAGTAAATTCATAAGACAAGTGGGAGGTAAGACACTGCTCAGTGTGAATGAAAGCAGGCTTTAACAAAGCACTTAGTGTTAGCATACACTTAGTGCATCGTGTGTTTCCAGCAAAGGTCGTGTACCCAGCAGTGAGCACTGAGCATTTGTTGAGACTCCCGAGGCTCTTGGTTAGGTGCTTTGTTAGCTTGTCTGCTGTCAAAATGCACTGCAGTGCACAAAGGCCTGTTAGCCACATGCAATGCCCTGTGTGCTGAGGGTACTCGTCTGTACTAACTGCTGTGCACATGGGCATGCAGGAGCTTCTACACAGAGACATGCAGACTTCAAATGGAAGTGTACTGCCTAAATATAAACTTTTAAAAAAATAGTATTTGTTTAGTAGATTATAATGGAAATCTGTTGTCTATTTAGTTGACAGGTCATTAGGACATATTCGGGTCTAATGGAAAAATTTGGGTCTAATGGATCATAATACTTAAGTAAATATTTGCTTGAAAACAAGCATATACAGACATGCACAGCACATGTATACAAACACACCTTAATTGTTTTCCCTTACTGTTTTATACAAAATACCTCAATTATTCCCTCTTACTTAGAGCTGTTTTTAAAGTCAACACATCCATTAACTTAATAATTTTGTAAGGAAGAAATTATTGTCAGAATACTTGGATCATACTGTAGTTTGCTGCTGCCTTTTTTTTTTCCTTCCTTCTGATATTTACGTTACTGAAACACAAAGTCTGTCTTTGAAAGCCAGTTAAATAAACGACAGAGGTAGCATAGTGTTTCCTAGCAACACCATGTCTATACCAGTGATGCTTGCTTCCCTCTTTAAGCTAAAAGCAAAGTCATGTCCATTAATCCCCAGCTGAACATAAACTTCTCAGAGATTTTGCTCGCTCCCTACTGTTCATGTTTTCATCTTGCTCATATGATGCAAAGTAAACTGCTTCTGTGATTTAATTCTCTTCAGTGCTCTGGTATAAAGCCAACCTTGTGTGTATATTCACAATTACTGTTTGTTTTTCATTTAAAAGGAAAAATTTGTTCTACAGTATGATGCCTCCCCTCAGACGTTATCATTTTGGTCATTCAAACAACCTAACAAACCAAAGATATAAAATAAATGACTTGAAAATGTATTTCCTTTGTTGCAAAATACGTACATTGTTTATAGCTAAGATATGTAATGCCAAAATAGCCTTTCTTTTAAGTGAAAGGGGCACCGTGTTTTTTAATACACAATAGCAGCACTGGAATAAAACTTCTAGGATTTGTTTCTGTCTGCTGATAGCTTTCTCTGTAAAATGAACTAACTGGCTTTGGCCCTGCTCAAAGAGATCTCATGTCTTACTTGGCAGAGATTGGGAGATGTAGCTGCTGTGCCAGCACTATCAGTGGTACAGACTCAGGCACCTGGTAGGCCAATGTGCAGAGATTTGGTTGCTGTTGCCTATGGAGAACCTTTTCTGTGCGACAGCTGAGGTCTCTGTCTGACACCTTCCACCAGCCCAGCAAAAAAAAAAAAAAAAAAAAGTAAAGGAGACTTTCAGAATTCTACTGAAAAGTCCATGTGGCCATGGGCTATTTAATCATATTAAAGTTTAATTATTCATTATGAATTTGTCAGGTAGTAAGCCAGCTAGGTAAAGTAAGAGTGAATATTTACCTTTTGTGATACCAGTTGTGAATAGCAGGGGTATGAGGCAGCTCGCTTTCCCACAAGGGAGCCTCCTGTGGCACTGTGGAAACCAGTACGGGGTCAGAGGGACTTCTCTCTAACATCACCTGGTTATGGCCAAGGCTGCTAGGAGGAGCAGGAAGAGACCAAACTCAAAGCTCTGGCTTTCTGAACAGGTTTATAGAAATGCTCTTACAGGCAGCCAAAATTAGCAATTTCTGGAAGGCTGCTCAATCTTTCAGCACCAGGTGTGTTAGTTTGACACTTGGTCCTATTCCTGGTCACCTGCAGAGACCAAGGGGCAGAGAGGTGACTTCCTGTCATCTTGGTCTTTCTTCAGTACTGCACATCTGCAGCTGTGCTGCTCAGACAAACAGAACATATTTATTTGCTTTCTGGATATTTCCCACTGCTGCCTTCCTTGCTCATACCTGATGAAAAGATTATCCACACTCCGGTAGGGTGCCCATTAGTTCCTCAGTGCTTTTAAAATGCCTGGGGAAGGGAATGGAGTACTTAATTAATAGTCACAGCTTGAGGTCACAGAGGCAAATGCAAAGGACTAATCCAGCCAGTTGGTGACACCTGAGTGGGCTGCACAGGTCCCTTCACATCTCGATGCTGGCTGTGACCCATCGCTGGTACTAGAGGGGAGAATGGGAAAGCATGAAGCCTTGTGAGCTGTTTTGGATGACATTTTCTGCCCAAGACCAATAGCGTGAGATTAATGATTCCACGTTCTGTGATGGTAGTGTAGATACCTGACAGGATTAGACTGTGTCTCCAAACCAGATGAAAGAGCTGGAGTGGTTGGGTTCCAACATATTACAACAGTATGGCAACAGAGCCTTGTCCTCCTTATAAGAAGGTGATCTGAGAGGCCCGTTGCAGGACTCCCAAATCTTCTTTGACATCTATAGACAAATGAGAGATGTTTGCATGGATTGGATGTGGTCGGAAGGTTACCAAGGCTTCATGTACCTTACAGGGTGGAATTGGTTTTTTTTTTGCTCTTTATTCATAGTGAGTATTCAGGAAGACATAGTAGCATGTCCTGAGACTCATTCAGTTGTAGGAAAAATAAAAAGCAATCAAGTTGTTCTCTTGCCTATGGACATTCCGCTAGTGTGTATAAGCACCTTAGCAAGTGAATATTTTTGTTTCCAGTTCAGTTTTTGCTATACAGTAAGTCACATCGCATCCATAGTCAATACAAAACATGCTTTTTTGTGGGCTACCTCTTCTAGATTTGCTCTTTCCAAAAGTGTGAAAGGTTACATTGTGAACTTAGTGTTAAATAAGAAGGGCTTTTAAAGTGAATGTTAAAGAAGGAAAATATTTTCAGAACAATTTACTTAAACTTTGTGTTAGAGAAGCTCTGGAGAATTTTTCAATGCATGATATAAAAGGCACGCGGAACATTGACGGGCTTGTATAAGAAGATTTTCTCCCTCACGTATGGATACAAACACATAGTGGGAAAAACCTGACCTTGTCAGCAGACTGCCTTTAACTGAAGATCTGAACATTTACAGGGTTCATAAAACATTTATCATGGCTGGTGGTAGGCCTCAGCTTCTCTTTAGGCCTGAGTTGAGTCCCCTCTTCCCCGGGGTTCCTCCTTCTCCACACACGCCAGGGCTGTGGCTCTGGGGCTGGCAGAGTGTTTGCCCCACCAGCAAGAGCCGGGCTTTTTGTTTGCACAGTAATATTGTCAGACGTGTGAGCGTTAGTGGGAATAAGCATGTCTTGTACTTACCTTCCTCATTTCTTCAACCAGATGGCTGCCCCGATCTGTGCAACGGCAATGGGAGATGCACGCTCGGCCAGAACAGCTGGCAGTGTGTCTGCCAGACCGGCTGGAGAGGGCCTGGATGCAACGTTGCCATGGAAACTTCCTGTGCCGATAACAAGGATAACGAGGGAGGTGAGCGAAAGTCTTCCAATTCCCAGTCCCTAAAGAGCAGAGGGTTGTCCATGCTTTCTTCCTGAGTCATTTCACTTCACAAGGAGTATGGCTGTCGTTATCACCGAGCGTTGTTGTTCCATTTCTTTTGAAACAAATGAGATTGGGAGTGCTGGGGCCTTGTGGAGAGACGTGGTGACCCACAGCGCCTGTGTGTGAAGCTTGCAGGCAGGCTCATTCCCAGCCTGCATTCCACAGGAGCCCATGGCATTTCATGGGTGCCGAGTACAGCCTGCAGATGAGAACTTTTTCCTGTAGGCTTTCGACATGTGTGAAGTGAAAGGTAAATGACTGTGCCTGTGTGCACAAGCATAGCAGCTGATTTAGCAGGATATTTAGCAACATTTTTTCAGCTCTGTGCTTGAGGCCAGGGTCGTGCTCTCATGTGCACAACCTGTGTAAGTCATTGGAGCTCGCTGTTGTATTTCACAGTTTGTACACCAGACTTGAGAGGGCTGAGTGTGTTGTGCTAAACAGTCATATATGGTAAGGTTCTGAGATCCCCCTTCAATTTTCTTTCTCCTTTATCAGGCACAAACCTATTAAATATAGAATTTGTTCTGTGTTTACCTTCAAAGATGACTTTAGTTTCTCTTTTTGTAGAGCCTTCCATGGTGTATTAAGTTATACTGGCCTGAAAGCAGTTCTAAGAAGTTGTGCCATCTGTATAGGATTGCTTGGTAAACTATCCCTTTCATCTGAAGTAGCTCTCATACCTCTCATTACAATGTCTTTAGTAAGTCACCTGGATTCTTTTTCATCTCCTTCTGCTCATTATTAGAAATCAAACACTAGACACAGCTTTTTGCTTTCAGGCTCCTTCACTTTTCTTTGGCCAATAACTAAAGAGTACATCAGTTGTTTGCTGATTAATAAATGGTTTACTTGTGATATTCTGCAAACTGCAGAGAAACAGAGAACTTTGGCTTATTGGAATGATTCTTCTAGGATAAAATTGTCATTAGGATGAGTAATTTTATATAAAATTTCAGGGTGGGGAAGTTGTTTTGGATTACATGATTTAACCACATTTGAATATCATCTGCTAGGTCCAATCTGTAAATTCTCTGTTAGTTCCTTGGCTTCACATGATCACCGTGAACAGAAATATTTTGGAAGAACTAGGACTGATTCGGTTTCAGAGAACTGGAATTTACTTTATAGGTGTCACCGAATCTGTTTCTGCTTTGTAAAGAGCAGAATCCAACTGCCAAGTTACATCATTTAGAGTGTTTTGACTTTTTTTTTTATTATTATTTTTTACACTTCGGTCATTTAACTAAACAACAAAACCCACTAAACTGGCGTGAGTCTGCAGTATAAGAAACTAAAAGCTGAACTGCTTAGACTTGCAGTTTTACTAGTTTTGAAGATTATAAAGGAAATTTTGAAAATGGGTGTGTATCATCAGATACACAAAACAAGGAGTGAATTTGGAAAACATTATTAGAAATACTGAAATCAGATGTCTAAAAATGTACAAAAACACTTACATACAGGGGTCAGCTCGTTTACTTATCCAAGACAATATTCTTCACCTGTAAAACAGAAAGGCACTCCAGGAAAAAAAAAATGATTTGACTAGTGAGGCTATTCAGCTATTCCTCTCAATCTAAAAGCGCAGAATTCTAAAACTTCCCTTATGGAAGGCAAATCAAAGGACATATAATATACATAGGCCATACAACAGACACATTGCATTAATCAGTGCTGCTATACCAGATGAATGGTTTCTAGTTCACTATAGTCATACCTGAAAGAAAACTGTTTGGTCTAGCTAGAAAATTTAAGGGGAGAACTCAAGTTCTCAGCACTTGCAGGCTGAAGTCAGATATTTGTAGAGGCCGGATAGATTACTGCTCACTGCTTCCTGTGGGAGTGTGGGTAGTTTGAAAATCCAATGCTGTTCCAAGGTGCAAATAATCTGAAAAGTCCAATTGACCCCCAACACATTTTCACATGGGGATTTTATGATAAAGCCAGAAGTGAAATCTTTATCTCCTGACCCTTAGCTTAGTACTTTAATCCAAAGATCATTATTGGTCTCTAATAGTATCATCCTTATTAAATTTGTGTAGAGTTTTTCTGTAAGGGAGCTTAGGATATGTTCAACACCTGTTCAGTTAGCTGTTTCTCCGCACACCTGCAAGGTATTTGTAAGGAAAGCAAACAGATTAGCCCTTTGATTCAATCACACTGTGTTGTACGTGCAGCGCGGGTGGTACAAACTGAGCTGCGCTGCAGCTGGGTTGCACTCAGTACGCATTTGTCTCTCAGATGCCTTTGTGATTTTTGCTGTTTCAGTTTGATTATATTTGGGGTTTTGGATTTCTTTAAGATGGCATGGAGTCCACTGCAATATTCCCTGTGAGGACAGTCATTGTCACTCCTATCAGTTTGTCAAATTGTCAGTCTCAGGTAAGAGCTGCAACAAAACTCAAGGCTGGCTATAACTTTAATCCCTTAATACTTAGTATCTCAAAGCCTTTACGTTAAGCCACACTACTCTTCAGCTGTCTGGTTCACTACACATCTGGCCAGGAACACACCCAGTGACCTGTATTTAATTGATGTTTATTAATGATAACGCAGGGAAGACCACAGGAGTGTGCAGGAATGCAGAGGGAGGAAGGAATGTGTGCTTTCCTTTTTAAGATGCACATTTATTTAATTATGACTGTGTCTGAAAAGGAAGAGATTAGATTGTTTTCTCATGAGATGAAGCTGGAAACTGTACAATGGGAATCAATTTGAAAGATTCAGCTAGTTTGCAGAACACCCAGTTTCACATGAAAATGCAAGTTTATTGAAAGTTAAAGAAATCACCTCTCCTCCCACTAACTCTTTTCACTTGAAACTCAACAGTTTATTTGCAGCCAAGTGTTGAACTCATTTGCTGCTCTGTTAACATAAGCAAATAGTTCTGGAGTAGTAGTGAACACACAAACTACTCTTCCAAGAGAAAGTAGTCTAAATTTTTTTTTGTCTAAATGAGGACCTTATCTGCAGAAGTAAACACCCTTCCTTTTCCATCCATCTATTTATATTAAAATGTAGTCACTTCAGCATGTCACTGAAATGCAACAATAATTTTCTGTCAACTATTCTTTCCCATGTGTCAATAATTTAACATATTTTGGTGTTTTTTCTCTGTTCAGCCATTCTTATTGTATCTTACAATCAGATTCAAAGGCCTTGGGCTAAGTCTTCATTTCATGGATGTCAAGATGAGCATTGCCACTGACTCCAAAGGGATTCAGATTTGTCCTGTTCTGTCTTATTGTCTGCCACAACATGAATTACATACCATAGTTCAGAAAGAGAAAAATGAAAGATTATGCTTAATATTTTCTTTCAATTTTAGATTAATGCCCCTTAGTTGGTTTATTCCTAGAAGTGGCAGATGTGTCCCTGTCTTGTTGAGACTTACAAATCTTCATTTTATATGAGATGTCAGTGCATATTACTCACATAAATAAAACGGGATTCCAGAGGAGAGTATTTGGAGATGTTTTCTCCTCTTAGAGCTGTTCAGGTAAAGCTGTGCATGATCCAAGCTAGCTCTGGAAAAATTTACCTTTATTTGTACTTTATCAGCACATCGGTTCTAGATAAGTGCTTAATTGGGTATTCATTATGAACCAATATAGGGTCACTGTGATGTATAGGCTACTTTGCTGAAAAAGATTTGAAGGCATTTCTTTCTTTTTAAGGAGCAAGCCTAACCAGAAGGTAAGGGTTTTTGGTTGTTTTTGTTTTGGCAGACTCACTTTTAATATCTTTTTTTTTAATACGAAATTGCTTCTATTTTTTCAAAATGTGTTTGAGTAATGTAATTTACTCACTGTGGCCACTTCTAAATCTAATCCCTTTTCTTAATCAGTCCCTCAGTAGTGTAATAGTTATTAAGCATCTTTTGGAGGGATTAGAAATGGCTTTTTTTGAAGACCTATAATTGTGATTACAATGTATAATCCCCCCCAATAGACATGTATAGCCCACTTAATTCACTGTAGACTTACTTTAGGAAATTAAGAGATTAAAAATGGTATTTTGAGGAATGGGAGAAAGTATATTACTTGTTAAGTATGTATTTCTTTTAACTTACTGCATAAGGAAATCTCTGTAGGAGGGTATTTATACCATCTTTTTACAATAACTGTTTTATAATAATTTGGCTGTTCCTAAATTACATAATGGTTTTGCCTCTTGGAACACTCTTATTAAATTGTTTGTATTTAACTAGATTTCACCTTAGACCTTTAAGTGCGCCCAAATAAAAAGGACAATGTAATGTAAGCATATTTGTTTTCTACAGGACAGTTTTACTAGATGATGGATGCAGTTCCTGCAGAGACCTCATGTTTGAAGAGCCCTTTGTCTTGAGCTCGATGGGATAACCCCAAAGAGGTGTTTGAGAAAGAACTCTGCAGAAGCAACCTTATCAGAAGTCCCATATCACCCACTTGAGTTGCACTTTCTAGGCTTTTCTTTTCCTGCTAACACTTCACCTATCTTTTTCACCCTTTCAGAATTATTCTCCTCGTGTTTATATATATATATATATATATATATATATATACACACATATATTATATTGACAACTCATTTAAATAATGCTATCTCAGGGAAGGAAAAGCAGAAGACAACCAAAACTTTGCTAACTTGGTTTGTTTCTGATTTGACCGTGATGGAGAGAACAGGTGCAGGAACATTAGAAAAATAAAAATAAAAAGCTTAAATACTACTATTGCTTGTATCACTTCACAGCTCATAATTCTCCCCAAAATGTAATCATCTGTGCTACAGTTGAGTTGGGAAGGAAGGGAAACAGCCATAACAATATAGAATACTAAGTTAAATAGAATGAGAAATTGCTTGTTTGTTTGTTTTGTTTTGTTTTGTATTTGTTGGGTGTTTTTGTATGCAAAGTGAGACATTCTTCTATTTAAAATACATTTTAACTTATTTCTACTTGGCTTTGTAAAGAGAGTTGTGCATATCTCAGAAGACAAATTTTGCCCTTCAGTTCATTACTATATAGCTGTAACAACTCCAAGAAATGCAGTTGGCAGTAATTCTGTTTGGCACAATACATTAAAGATAATGAATGAGAGAAAGCCAGCTATCTGCTACAGTATGAATTCTCTTCAATTCAAGAGCAAAATACATTTCTAGTGAAGTTCACTGTCAGGACAGTGCACTTGACTGATTGAAAGGCTGTTTATTTAAGTTGTCTTAGAAAACTCATCTCTGAAATTAGACAGAAAGAAAATAGAAAGAAAAGAGAAGTGTCTTCCTGCAATAAACATTTAGAAAAAAATTGCTTTTAGAGAATTACAAATCCTGTGACTTGATACTGCATCAGGCTCGTGACATTTAAGATAATACAAGTATTTCACAGCACAAAAGCAAATCATGTAATTTAGCTTGCCTCAACAAGCATTGCCTCAGCAGGGGTCTCTAAATCAGCACAGACAAAAGATTTTATGAAGTTCTCAATATAAATACCCAGAATACTCTTGGCGCAGAAAGTACCTTCCCAGAGCCTGTACAATAGTCACTTTTAGAACATTAACTGTAATGAGTAGTTGAAATCTGTTGTGGATGAGGGCCAGAGTGAGTCATGTAGGCTCAAATATAAAATCTGTATTGAAACTAGACATTATATAAGTTTGACGAGAGCTAATGAGTGTACTTGTATGTGGTTTTGTTAAAACTTCATGTCAGCCTCTAATCGTCTTTACACACATTAGCCAGCTTATCCTCACAGTGTCCCCCATGGGTTACGTTACTACAGTAACATGCTCTTATAACCCATGGAGAAGGGAAAGCAAGAAATTCAGTGACTGCAAATCCCATGGTTTAAAAAGCCCCAGTGGCTCCACAGGCATGGTACCAACGTGCCCACTGAGCTGAATGAATTTTTCCAAATATTGTTTTTATCTTGGAGCCCTCTCAGTCATCTCTGCTGGTGATGTGTTATTTGGAGATGGAGCATCAATAGTCTGCCAGCATTCCCAGGGTCTGAGGGGTGACCGAGTGCCCAGTGTATAGCTGTGGCTATGTTTCCTTGATTGCAAGGGCTCTGGGCAGCACAGGAGTCCTGAGTGGGCAAGGAAAGTGGAGCTGTTGCTCTGCCGATGTCCTATTCCAGGGCACTTAAAAACCTCATTAGGGAGTTATTTGGCGTTCAGAGGCATGCACACCTTACAGAAGCCCAGGTTTATTCTACCTTATCACAATTTTGGATTTACAGCCTGGTTTATAACAATTATCCTGACAATTTACAGAGAGCCTTTCCAGTTATGCTAAGCCATTTGAGGAGTAGGGCTGGAACAGGATTAAAAGCATTTCCTTTCTTATTAGCACCAGGAACTTCTGAGGAGTCATTTTGAGTGATGTATGCCAACATAACAGCAATTAGATCAAGATATCAAAGTGTAAATTTGGGTTAAATATTAGATAAACTTAATTAGATAAACTTACTCATATTAAGATGTATTGGGCAGTGGAATAGTCTGTCCATGGAAACAGTTCTGCATGCAGCATTAGAGCTCGATTAAAATATTTCTGTATTGGCAGAGAGAAGACATACTCTTTTGATAATCTGATAGAGCATCTCTAATTCTTTCACCTTGGGTATATTAATACTACACATAATTAAAATCGGATCATGATAAATTAACTAATTTGCCCTTAGAGTGATCAAAGGCCCTTTCGCCCTCAGGGCTTATAGGAGCTGCTGCTCCCCGCTTCCCCCCACCTCCATTTTAATCATCAGTCTGAAATGTTTATTGGAAAAAGAAAATTTTCCAGGATTTACACTGAAAGTTGCTGGCTCCTGAAACCAGTGAAGTGTAAGGATGCCCTCTACTGAGCATGTGCTCAGAAGTTTTGTTTTGGAAGCAGAATTGTCCCCTGCTGCGTAGAGAAAGCATTCTGTCAAGCAGCTGGATGTCAGGTCAGAGGTGGCTCATTCCAACATGCATCATGCACTGAACCTGGAGCACAACCTGTATTTGGTGAAGAGTGGGGACTAAAAATAATTTACTTGTTGGAGATGGAAAACAAAACAAACAAAAAGCCAGAAACTCAATGTCAACTTTCCAAAGAAAGCTATAGCATGATTTTGGAATCCAAGCACCTGAACGTGATCAGGAAAATGGATGATGAGAGCTCCTAGATGCATTAGCAATAATATCTGTCTCACTGTTTCTGCTGTGTGCTTTTTAGCCCTTGTAATGGTGTTCAAAATTCATCTTAAAATATAGGTGTGCACAAGCAAGTAGATGACTTTTCTTACATGTGATACTTTAATTTTATTTTATTTTTTGCCTTGGGTTAAGTCTGCCAAAAAGTTTATGTAACAGTTCACAGAAGGTCAAGAAATGTGCATCTCTGTTAGCAGATGTGAAGTCTTCAGGAGGAATCCCATGACACTAACCTTGTTTCTGAAAAGATTTGGGAATAACTGAGAACAGCAATGGAGAGCTCATCTTGTACTACCAGTTTAAATTAAATCCAGGTTTCCCATTTCTTTCTTCTCAGTTAAAGCCAAGTCAGGGCTTCTTTTGGTCTCAAATTGTTGGAAGAGGTTTAGCACCATCTTAACTCCCTCTGCACTGCCTTTCCTGTAGCATACAGAGTCTCAGAGTGCTGCTGACTTTAAACTCAGATGTGTATGCTCTGAAAAGCAAAAATATCTTGATGAGGCCGATGGTGAAGTTTTTGTCATTGAATTAACCATATAAATAATTCAGCGTGCCTGAGGAAATCTGGAAGATGACAACCTCTGAAATATATATTAAAAACAAAGTCCTGAATGCCAATTAAAATTCATGCTTATGGCAGTTTTCTCTAACGGAAGGTACATTTTTTTCTAGCCGTTGTTTTAATCAACTGAGTCTAATGCAGCTAAGTGTTTGTGCAAGTTTGCTAAATTTCATATTTAATGGTACAATATGGCTGGAGAAATGGACTGACAGAAACCTCACACAGTTCAGCAAGGTAAGTGCAAAGTCCTGCACCTGGGGAGGAACAAGCCCATGCACCAGTACATGCTGGGGGTCACCCAGTCGGAAAGCAGCTTTGCAGAAAATGACTTGGGGTGCTGGTGGTCGCCAGGCTGAATGTGAGCCAGCACTGTGCCCCTGCAGCAATGAAGGTCAGTGGTATCCTGGGCTGCAGCAGGAGGAGACCATGCATGTTTTCTGTGACTGTATAACAAAGGCATTACTGAAGGTTTTTCAGGGTAAGAAGAAGATTACTCTGAGACTCTTCATGAGAAAGCTTGTTGCAATGCATTTAAAAAGCGATAAAGTTCAAAACAAGTAAATCATGAGTATATTTGTTATTGTATATGCTTGTCTCTCCTAAATATTCCTCTAAGCATATGAAAGTGTGCAAGTATGAGTTCCCATAATTGCATAAAAACCTTCCTACATGAAATGACTTATACGCAGGTTTCTCCCCGATATTGAATGGAAATGTTTCTAGCCTCCTGGGTCCTTAGCTGGCAGTTCAGAGCAGTTTGATTGCCTGCTTGATTGTTTGTGAGATAACAGTAAGATTGGCAGTGACAGGGTAATTTACTGAAGATTGCAATGTCAGACTATATCCAAGGGGGCTTGGTAGCATAAAGATGTGATTCTCGTGACTGACAGGACACTGAGAGATTGATATGCCAATTGAAAGTTCACGGTGTCGTCAGAAGTGTTTGGTCACAGCAGCCCATAATCTGCTGCATGATGAGGTCATTACAGCCATAACATATGCTCACCTATAATAACAGGTATAGTAAAAAAAACGAGGCAGCTGTAACAGCTAAATGTAAATTTGTCAAAGGGAATAATTTATATCCTGTGTTTTGATCTTGCTATTACTAATATGTTGATAGGATCCTCTTGACTGACAGTTGTCTGAATAAAAGAACTGAGTGGACTAAACAGTGGGCAGCTTTAAGTTCAGGGTTGTAGAGGTATCGCAGACCAAGGAAAGAGCAGAATGCTGAGAAAAAGTTCTCAGCACTTGATGGGGAAACTGGCTTGAGTTATAATCTGAAGCTGATGGTGTCTTCGCGATGATTATATAAAATAGTTGGAAAATGTACTGTAGCCAAAAAAAAACCAAAAAACAACCAACAACAACAAAAAACCTCTGTGTTGGAAAGGATTTCAAGATGAATGGAGCTCTTAATGTGAATAGGCGACTGACCTTAAAGAAATGTATAGCTCTCACAACAAGGTAGTTTGTCTAACTTAAATGTCCATAGTGAGCTGAATGAAACATCGTCACTATAGCATGGCAATTTAGTTCTTAAATCAGAAGCAGTTATTTCAGACATACACAATCCATTGGAAATTCAGGTTAATTGTAAAATGAGAAAGCTTCTTAGACGGTGGTTTGCTGGTTTTTTTGTTTGTTTGTTTGTTTTTTCCTTACAATTATCACTCTGTAACATAGTGTCAGTCTGTTGTGTATTTGAAAAACTTGAAAATAGATGAGTCGTAATCTCAATCTAATGTACTTCTGTCAGCTAACCTACTGGAATGTTCTTTCTCATGTATGGTGTCCAGTATGTGCCTAGGTCAACCTATATTCAGCAAATCAGACTTGTATGCCTTGGAGAGTCTCTGAAAGTTTACAGACTAAGAAGAGATTGCAGATTGGATGCCTCATTTTTGTGATTTCTTGATAGTGGATGAATGCATGTTTCTAAATTCTTAGAACATTCTCTGAATGTTCTTAAATTCTTAGATCATAATATTTTAAAGTAAATGGTTATGAATTTCTAAATTAGAGTAGAATTCCATAAAGAGAATGCTAGTAAGTTGAATGATGATACCAAAGGAAAGGGTGGTGCTAGATATTGTCTTCATATGGGTTAAAAGTAGATTTGATTCATCTAACTAGGCAGATTGGTCTCCCTATTGAGGATTCCATTTTAATTTCTTAATTAATGATATTTAACAAGTTTACTTTCAGAATGTCTTATCTTTGCTGTATTGTTGGTTCAATTATCAAGTGGTTTTGTGGTGTAGAAACGTTACGAAGAGAAATCATTCACATTTTTTCCCGGTGCCTTAAGACGTCCATTAGATATTTTTGCTTGATAGCACTGTGCAGCTGGCTGAATCTTGATGTTTCTTACCTTTCAGATGGCTTGGTTGACTGCCTAGACCCAGATTGCTGCCTCCAGTCTACTTGTCAAAATAGCCTGCTGTGCCGGGGTTCCCGTGATCCTCTTGACATCATACAACAGAGCCATTCTGGTTCACCAGCTGTGAAGTCATTCTATGATCGAATCAAGCTCTTAGTGGGGAAGGACAGCACTCATATAATTCCAGGAGAAAATCCCTTCAACAGCAGGTAGCAGCTATAAATTTGACATTGCATTTGTGCAGTTGCATTGTAAGGGAAATTTTCTCCCAGAGCTTTTACTCATGTTTTAACATGAGATTCTGCTTTCAGGTGCTTCACGTGTTTCCATTTCAGGGCACTCTAAGGGAAATTTATAATGTTGCCTTTGTTTTACAACACTGAGTTTTATTAGCATTTTAACATACTGGCAACACCTAGAAGGTTTCTTCCACTGAGCAAAAGCTTCTGAGCTTTATCATTTATGAAGACTGCAGTCTACAACAATGGAAAATGCCCACTAGTTAATAGTTAGAAGGGTACATGTAAATAATGTTGTAATACACTTCTTAATAGTCAGTGCTTTAAAAAAAAAAATCAGCTGCTGAAAACCACCCATCTTACTTTCAAGCAGTTTGCTCAGAAATAATCTAACTGTGTGTGTGGATATGGGTTGGAGTCTTCAAGACAGTCTAAGAATTACAAATCTAGACTGAGCAGGAGCTGGGTGCTTCAGAGCTAAAGCTCTTTTGGAAAATTGCAATTTAAAATTTTAGATTTATTAAAAATTAAGTTTTATAGAGTTCTTGGTGATGGTTTTCATAGTTCTGTTTTATTCATCTCAAGTACCTCACACGTTTTAACATGTCATTTTGAATGGCCTATTAATCACATTTTAAAATTAGCCTTAGCCTTTTAAGTTGTGAAGGTTCAGTGTATCTGACTTCTAGTCAGATAGTACTTTATATTAATCTGGATTTTAGCTACAAATTTTAGTCTCCATTGCTTTCAGTATTTCTTCATTTTAGAAATAAAAAGGTTTATTGCTGAGAATTTTCTTATTCAAGTTATTTCCTGAACTAGTGAACTTGAAGGTAGAAAAAGTTGTCATGAACCTTACTAGTTGCCTTCTTCCATAGGATGATTTATTTCTAAATCTGTTTTCTGCACTGTTCCCCTATAGGAACTTGTGTAATTATCTCCCTACGACTATTTGTGGGTTTTGTTTTGTTTCGTTTTAAAACATAAAATAATTCAAGGAAAATTAATAATGCCAAGACAATCATCTTGGTCGGATATACATGTATTTCCAAATAGACTTTCTCAAAAAGGTAGGAATTTCTATTAAATTCCATGTTGTGTTACAAAATGGTGATTTCAGAAAAATCAAGTTTGGCCTGAAGGGTCAAGAAATCATTGAAAGTTACATTACAGAAAAGTAATATTTTGGTTATTCAAATGACTCATTTTCATGAATAAGTTTATTTTTTATGAAACTCATTTGTTCACATAAATGGGTTCTCCCATGTTTGGAATAAAAATATGAGGAAATAATTGTTAAACAGCCAGTATAATACAGTTAGAAATGCACATCACAGCATCTTGAACATTTCAGAAATAACAGAAATGTCCTAAAAACAATCCCTGATATTACTAATGAAAATTAATATCCTCCGATAAGTAAATAGCTTTAGAAATGCATGTATAGGGGATAAATAAGCTGTCCCAGAATTCAACTAAATATTGTGAGTTTTCTGCAAAACACAGGCAGGTTTAATCCCCTCATCCAACAGCTTGGACTGGGTCCAGAAATCAGGGTTCAGTATCTATCTTGTCAGGTTTCTGTGTGTGTCGATGTGCCTGAAGCATCCTAAGGTTCATGGGCAGCTCCAGTCCTGCAGTGCAAAGGCAGTTCAGAAATGCAGCTTTTGATTTTCAGACTCACTCTGTAGCAACACATGAGAGTTGGTGGACCGTGCTAGAAGCACTTAGCGCTGAAATAGAAATCGTTTTACCTAGGGCTACAGCAAAACTAAATGTAGTGGTCCCTGAGATTAGGGGTTACAGTGAGGTTTAACTTTCCCCATGTTTCAGGATCATGTTCCCTTTTCTTCATGCTTCCACTGAAGATGGCAACCTATCTACACAGAGCTTCTCCTTTTCATCTCCCTTTTACTGTGCAGCTTCCCTTTCTCACCATTTTCCCTCAGGATACAGGGAAGGTGGAAAGGAAAGGAGCCAGGAGATGGAGAGCCCTCTCCAGCTGGGAGAGCAGAGGAAAGAGGCAGGAACAGGCTGACCACACCAGAGAGCAGCAGAGCGGGGAGAAGTGGGGCTTGCTCCTTCCAGTGCCAAGGAGGCTGCGAATGCAGTTGGGTGGCTGTTTCTGCCTGCTGTGCACTCACCAGCAGCAAAGCACTCTCAAAAGAGAAGACGACTGAATATGCCTTACTGTAGAGGAATAACTAGTCTTAATCTCCTTTAGTTTGAGCAAAGTAGGTAACCTGTTGGCTAAGAAATTTGCTTATTTTGCCTGTGAATCAATCTGGCCTTGAATCAAATTCTCACTTCTGCTGACGAAGTGAAAAGCAAGGATTATGAATCAGGACCCAGTGCAGCGTACAAATGTCTGGTGCTCCCTAAGATAAAGGTACATGCACCTTAATTTGGAAAATAAGTTGCATAAAACAGGTATGGCATAACACCATGTTTTTGAAGTATACTAGGCATCCTGAAACATCATATTGTACCCAGCCAGGTTTTTTTGTTTTTTGAGAAGTGACTAGTCATCATTTCAGTGGGACCTCAGGGTCAGAGTTGTGGCTTGGCTGAACATGATGTAACTTTCTGTTCCAATTTCTCCTCTGCAAAGCCTCATTAGGCAATCACATTTGCGTTCCAGCCCAAGGGAAGGTGCTACCTCCCGTTCCATATATACAGACCATATTGCATAGACAGCATTTTCTTGATTTAAGTATATACAGAGAGCTGGGCAATATCATGGTATCTTCAGTATTCTAATAAACCTTGCAGTAAATCGGATTTAGAGTAAATGAGGCACAAATGTTCCACCACTCAGTTTATAAACACTGTAACTGTTTTCATAACTAACTTCAATACCTTTAATTATCTTTCTTCTTCAGTCTTGTGTCTCTTATAAGAGGCCAAGTGGTGACGACAGATGGAACGCCTCTAGTTGGGGTCAATGTGTCATTTGTCAAGTATCCAAAGTATGGCTATACCATCACTCGTCAGGATGGCACGTGAGTTTGCTTGTTTCATTGAGTACCCATTTTTTATGTAATATCTTTGCTGATTAACAGATGGTGCAATCTAATGGAACCATGTGGTACCATGCATTGCATTCCTCCCAGGGCAAAGAGCTATTAAGTAAACACAAAAGTATTTTTTCACATGGCATTTTGAATACTAAATGAAAGTAAATATGAAAAGGCTGACTTCTGATAATAATGCGTTAGCAGTCAGACTCCCTTCAAATAAATTGCTCTGTATCTATAAAAACATTTGTGGTGTACAGAAATACCCAGCTGAGAACAGCAATATTTTAGTTTAAAATGCAAGGCAGGCTAATGCTGCTAGAAAAAAAAAAAAAAAGTATCGTTTTTAGAATAGCATATTTTGTTAAAAGTTCCCTTCTGTCTCTCCTTCCTTTTGAAGATCCACTATATTTTGTGTTTCTTCAGGGTAGAATATATTCAAAAGATTATAATTGAATATATTTAGACATTTTCCTGCTGTGCAAAGAAGAGCTTTTTCCCCCCTTGTATTATCTGATTTGAAATGTGCACGAATTCAGAAACCCAAAATTAATGTGTCATGGTTTATGTAGTTTACTGGCTGTGGTAACTAAAACAGCATATCTATGACACATATATTGTAAACATTTGCCATTTTTTCTTGATCTTTCATGCAAACTATTGAATTGAAATACTTAATATGAGTAAATTGAACTAGAGTATTTCATGTCCACATATCTGCTGTTGTAATAAAAGTATAACATTGTTGATTTCAGTGGTTTCGGCTCATATATTGCTGTACTATTAACTCTAGATCTAAATGAAATCATTGAGTAATTTGTTACATTGCCAGTATTTACATGAAACACCTGATAACTAGTTCTGTTGTCAGTACAACCTAGAAGTATTTTTTGCCTTCAGGACAGATTTCAAAATGCCTGCAGAGCTATGCAGTGCTATGGTGATTATACAGGGATTTGGGAGTAAATATCTAATCTCTCTGAAAAATGATAGATCAATTATCCTGGAGACAGGAATTCTTATCTTATTTGTAGAACAGGAACAGCAAAACTTTTCATTACTATTCTTACTGCCACCTGTCCCATTCTGTTTCATGATGGACAGCATCTATTAGGAAAGGGATAATTCAGTGTCCAGCTCAGTATGAATTTGGTTTCTCTGCTGTTTCTATGTATAAAGGTGGCTAGTGATAATAAATGTGGCTGTTTGTTCTTTTATTGAAAATTGTTTTAATGTAGGTTTTATAACATATAGGAACAATGTTTGTCCAGATGACTACAAATTGCTGCTTGTCTTGACTGTATTTCAGTCAGTTGTTTAGTTGCCAGAGGTTCACATCCCATTACCAATAATTTGAGGCATGACACTTAAAATACACATATTGCGATGATACTCCATTAGCCAGGAATGTTATTACTGGAATTATTCGGTCTCATCACCTATAAATCCCATGTTTTTCTAGGTTTGACTTGGTTGCAAATGGTGGAGCATCCCTAACTTTGCACTTTGAACGGGCCCCATTTATGAGTCAGGAAAGGACAGTATGGTTGCCGTGGAATAGCTTCTATGCCATGGACACACTCGTGATGAAGACAGAGGAGAACTCCATTCCCAGCTGTGATCTAAGTGGCTTTGTCCGTCCTGATCCAGTCATCATTTCATCACCGCTTTCCACTTTCTTCAGTGATGCTCCTGGCCGAAATCCCATTGTACCAGAAACCCAGGTAAGAATAGCGTGAGTGAAAAGGATATAAAAATCAGTGGTCAGATGCTACTGCTGACCGAAGCACTTGTCACAATCACCATTTGTCCCCTGGAATTGTTATAACAAATACCTCTGTAGGGTTGCATTATTTCTGACAGATATTGAGCTTTCTAATGAAGTCTGTAGGAGATACCGTAAGTTTATCTCACCCAGACACATTTATGTTTGACTACCTTGCACCTTCTCATTATCATACAACTTATCAAGTACATCTGTGTATTTCAGTTGGCAGCTTAGGCGTTTCAAGAGAATTTTGCAGAGGCTTGGTGTATGCAACTGGTCACAGTCTGCTTTCTTACATGTTATTTAGGACAAAGGAAAAGTTCACTTGTTTTCACTACTTTACTCAGTATTTACTTCATACAAATTGTTAGTGGAAATTGCAGGTTCTTAGGTGTCTTCTTGTATTCCTCTTGCATATAACTTGCAATAAAACTCTTGTTCTTATTTATGCTTTTGCAGTGGACTCCCTTTAAAATAGAGAGAGACCAAATAACTTTTTGTCCAGAAACAGGAGCTGAGCTCTATCACTGCACTGATTTGAGGATAGCCATTACCACTAGCAGAAAATCATTTGTTCATAAAAAATATGCAGAGATACTATTCTAAAAAATAAAAAAGCAGTAATGTAAAATGTTTGATCTTTTTCCTATTCAGGTTCTTCATGAAGAAATTGAGATCCCTGGCTCGAGTATAAAGCTCAACTACCTGAGTTCCCGTACTGCTGGATATAAATCCTTACTTAAGATCATCATGACTCAGTCACTTGTGCCACTGAATCTGATCAAAGTTCATTTGATGGTAGCAGTAGAAGGGCATCTATTTCAAAAATCATTTCAGGCATCTCCCAACTTGGCTTATACATTTATCTGGGACAAAACAGATGCATATGGTCAGAAGGTTTATGGGTTGTCAGATGCTGTAGGTAAGTCAGCATATGCAAGCTCAAAAACTTTTCAAACACTAGCAATTTTTAGTAAAAAAAAAAAACTGCAAAGATTTTCTATGGAGAAGCAAATGTACTAAACAGTTCTTTCTTCCACACATAGATTATGCTACAATCTATGCAGCATGCTTCTTTTACATATTTAAAAGATCGCTTTCAGAGGGTCTACCAGCCGTGTTTCCTGATCAGTAGCTGACTTAGAAATTTTAGACCTGCCAACTGGAAAATCTGGCCATAGGGGCTTAGGCAAAACATGGTACATCACTGTCTTTATATTCTTTCAGTTAACAAATAAACCTCATATCCAAACTGACTGACATTCTTTGGTGCATGTGGAGTCTCATGCATGCTGTTATTCCAGCCTTTTGCAGTGTAATACATTTGAAATAAAGCAGTGTTTTTGTAATGCTGTTCAGTCTAGCAGTTTTACGGATATTTTTAGTTCCCTTGTTTATAGCTTTTCATTCTAGTGGCTAGGAAAGTGGGTGATCATCACAATATTTTTAAGTTTTCAATTTAATTTGAATATCAGAAAATTTTTGATACAACAGTGCTAAAGACTGTGCGTTAGAGATGTGCCAATGTGGAAATAAAAACTTACTTGAATCATAGTTCTTTTCCATATTTTTCTAAAATCTTTGCTACAGCTTTTCTTTCTTACATTATTGCATAGGATATTGCTTTCCTGAGTAATGCTAACTGTGTGTGTGCTTAAAAACACACAAAATTTTCTCTGCTTCTTGAAATATGGCATGTAAAATGAACACAATAAGTGCTGTGAACATCTGGCAAATTAAGAGTTTGATCTTGTCCTGTTATCTGATAGGAGAATTTTATTATCTTTTTTTAATTATATTTCTCACTCTTCTCTCACCAAACCAGTCACTTCCCAAAGCCAGCTATTCAAAGAAAAGTGATCAGATCCCTGCAGAGTACATATGAATGAAGTTTCAAATTTGTGTCTAGTCAAAGATCTGAATTTAATATTGTAGATGAAAAGAGAGGAATATAATCACTTCATCTTTTTGAGGGGGCAGGGGAACTGGAATGCTGATCCATTTGAATGTGTCCTGGACATTTAATTTAGTGTTTGTTCAGCAAGTATATTAGATTTTATTTTTATTTTTTTTTCAGTTTCTGTGGGTTTTGAATATGAGACTTGCCCCAGTCTGATTTTATGGGAGAAGAGGACAGCACTGCTGCAAGGATTTGAACTAGATCCTTCCAATCTAGGAGGATGGTCTTTGGATAAGCATCATGTACTTAATGTCAAGAGTGGTGAGTTAGTTCCACATGTTCACATGTTTTCTGTGCTATATGGAGTTTTGTATGGGAACACTTTTTATTTACATTATATTTACCCTTTGAAAAACAAAATTTCTTCACTCTTTTTGTTTCTTCTTTAGTTTCGTAAGGAATGGGACATGTTTCAGTTGTCAGAAAATTTCTGTAGATTTTCAACAGATTTTTTACCCTCCTACAAAACATCAATTTATAAAAGTCTAAATCTTTATCCTCTGTTCTGTTGTTCATTTATCTGCTTGCAATTAGTTCCTGTCTTCCTTCCCTGTTCATCTGATCTTAACCACATCCATTCCTGGTTCCTTTTGTTTGACTTTTTCCTTTCTTATTTGAGATAGGGTTTAAAAGGAGTATGTGACTGTGACAAGATACCGATTCTTGTTTGTTTTTTCCTTGTGTTACCTGCTTGGTTTTTCCTCACTTCTATTTAAGTACCCTAAACTGAATATTCTTGGTCTTCACATTTTATCCAGAGACTCCCAAGGAATTGAATATTTAACATATATTTCATTTGATTCCTGTTTTCTATAGCCTTCCCGCTCTTTCTTGCATTAACAGTTGCAGAATATACTGTCACTCAAGAAATCAAAAGCTTCAGAATAGGCAAGATTAAGCGATTTGAACACACTTCAAGTGCTGTGCAGAAAATCAAACACTGCTGAGATGGCCATTTGGATAGAGCATGATATTTGTTGCTGTCATCAGTGATGGCAACAGTACTTGTCCCTGGGGAGCCAGTTGCTTTACATTAGAATCATGCAACTGTATTTCCAAGAGAGAATGTGGCTAACAGTTTCTGACCAGATTTCTGCAACCTTTGATGGTGTTGAAATTGGTCACTCTGTCAGAGAATCCACTCCTTTCTTAGAACAGGTATCTACTTTTAGAACAAGTATGTTTAGAAGAGAGAACCTGTCTTAAATGCATTTTTCTTGAAATCTAATAAAGGTCCTTAATACTAGTTCCCCTTTTGTCTTTCATCAGCAATCCAGAGCAGCCCTTTTAGGAGTTCCATCTTTCTTTCTCCTGTCTTTTCCTTTTCTGCACTGTCCCCTTTTTTTGGCATCTCCATTTGTGTCATGAAGAAAATGAGAAAGACTGGGAGGGGGAAAGAGGAAAGTGAGGTTGGAAGAAAATTCCAAACAAAATGTAACATAAGAAATTGGATTCAATGGATGTGGGTGGACTAACAAGGAACACTTCCTCTCTGCTCTTTCCTTCCTCACTTCCCAGTTATTAAGACAATCTAATAATTGTGCTAGGCTGGAAGGATGTCTGATGGTATTTTTGAATACCAAAGCACCATGGGTTTAAGCTTGGGTTTGTGTTTGTAGCTGTTTATGTGTGTGTGCTTTAACAGAGAACCCTCATTATACCTTTATTGTTTTCTATGGCAAACCTATTTCACTGTTTTTGCACTGTTAGAGAACCAGTGCTGAAGTCATTTCACTGTTTAGTCCTTAACAGCAGCTGTTGAAAGAAGAACTACCTGAAGTCACCTGTAACAAATGACTGTAATAACCACCTCTCTTCCTGTCTGTTATTAGGTATATTGCACAAAGGCAATGGAGAAAATCAGTTTCTAACTCAACAGCCAGCTGTGATAACCAGCATTATGGGGAATGGGCGCCGAAGAAGCATATCCTGTCCTAGCTGCAATGGTCTTGCAGAAGGAAATAAGCTTTTGGCCCCTGTAGCACTGGCAGTGGGAATTGATGGAAGTCTCTTTGTTGGAGATTTTAACTATATTCGGCGTATCTTCCCATCCAAGAATGTTACTAGTATATTGGAGCTGAGGTAAGAAGTTAGTCTTAGCACTTCAAATCTGCAGCCTGTGCTTAAATCAGCCTTTACCATTATTTTTATAATTTTGTAAAACATTGTCACTTTCAACCTATTTCAATTCCAGTGGAGAAATGGGGCACAGAAATGCATAGTTCAAAGTTTGTAGCTAATCAGACTAGAGTTAGAGCTAATGAATATAGAGAAGGAATAAAGAGTACAAACTAACTTTAAAAAAAGTACAGTAGTGCACACCATCTTGTTCTTTCCTGGTGGTTATCATTTGATACGATCTCCCTTCATTGCTGTACATCATTTAGTTTTGTCTGATAACTACAGAACTGACTGCCCTAAGGTATTGAGCCACAGTGATAAACAAAGAAATCTTGGGAAATTAGAAGGAAGGTTTTCATATCAGTGATGTAGAAAGGCACTTCCCCACTTCCTTCCCATTCTTGTAAGCTTATTTCTGTAGGTTGGCAAGTGCAGTAAGGATTGACATACAGAGTCACTTCGTAACATCAGAACTCTTTCCAAGATCATACCTCTATTCCCCCACAAAATACTAAGATTTGGTCACTTAATAGGGAGGGCATGAGTGTAGAGTGTACCACTTCACCCATTTCTGTTTCATCGCCTTTTTTCATTCCTCTAGGAGAGGCAAGAGCTATTGCTTCGAACCATAACTCATGTAACTGTTTTTTATTGTTACTACACTATTGATTATTTGGCAGAAAAATAAGGAAAAACATCTTGCACTGGCTGTCTTCTGATACTTCTGCAGCCCACTCAGGCAAAAGAATAGTGTTCTTGTAAACTGGATGTAGCTGCAAAACATGCTGAGTGAATTTAGGTCATTAGTCTTTTTTTTTTTTTAATGATATGACCAGTAACCAATTCCTCTGCTTCTTCTGTACGGTTAGTTTTTAATTAGCGGGGGGAAATGCAAAATGATTGGGCTGTTAAAGAATGGGAGGCCTAGCTCTATTTCACACCTCTCTTCCATTCATGTCATTCTGTTGATGTCACTGTTGTGAATTCCAATTTATATTAAGAGAAAAGAGATCAGATTCGGGCCAGTTCTACTCGGAGATCCCTCTCTGGCACCTATCCATCAGTCTGCCTCATTATCCAGAGGTTTAAAAAAAAAAAAAAAAAAGTCAAAATTATCCAGTGTTTTCTGCTGGCAGCTCAGTATATACCACAGAAGCTAGCTGGTACAGCTGTATGACTTGCTATAAACATTTATTATCAGTATACACTACAACTCTGCTTTACATAGAATATGCCAATGTGTTTTTTTCCCAACTAATTCAGATCTGTCTAGCTTTCTAGTAAATAGGACTACAGATATATAGGTGAAGAGAAACATTTTTGAACTAGGATAATTAAAAGGCATTTACATGTACATGTATATCCATCTCACTTCCAAATGCCAGTCACTGACAAAGTTTTGTAGTACATCAGATACTTGAAAATGTTATCTCCAGCTTTATGACGTTACTAGTCTGAGAATTTTGCTTTCTGCCTATGCTAGAAACAACTCGGACTTTTCAGAGTGGGTGAGCAGAAAGGACAGCAGTAAAGATTAAGAAGCCTATCTTCTGTTTCTGCTCTTGTCCATGTTCTCTTTTCTTTTATGAAAGTCTGTTTTCCATAGAGTAGTTTCTTTAGCTTCTGCTATGACTGTTAGCAATGAGCAATGAAGTTATTGTGTTTTGAGTACTGTTGGACAGCTGCAAATGACTTTACACACTGTTTATTAGGATTCCCAATGATCTTTTCCATATTCTGTTCTCCAAAGGGAATTAGGGCTCATTGTAGCAAACATCACTTATAGAAGTAATTGTGATTCAGTGGACACTTCAAAATACCTATGACTTAAATGATTTAAATCTTCAAACTCTTAACCATTTAAGTATGAATTAGAATGAGTCTTCAGCTACTATCAAATAGCTCATATAATATGCAAATGGAGTTTCCATAACTATTACAGACTAAATGTATCACTTTGTTTAGATTTAACAATGGGTATAATTTGGGTTTTACGTAAGCCAATATAAATCTTCATAAGTCAGAATAAGCCAGCGTGCATATTTCCTTTGCACTGTCCTTTCTGAAGGTACTTGATCTGAATGGCTAATAGAAATTCTGGCTCAGAAGTACTGCATGTCACACTTAACGTTGGTATTGGAAGTTTGGGGCTGTGCACTGAGTTCTGCAGCTCAGGAGTCATGCACCTCACTGTTTTATTCAATTTATATTCCTTCAAAGAAAAACACAGTGAAGCCCTGTAGTGTGGAGAATGTATTAATTTACTTCTGGGAAGCAGAGGATGCTTTTCTTTTGGCTTGTGTCTAGACAGAAAACTAGGTATCAATTAATGCTACACATCTCCCATTGCACAGTATCTTACTGCACATTTAAAAGGTATTTTTTTCTTTACCCTAACATTTGTTTTGATTGGCTTAACTAGACTCTACAAAAAATGCTACCAAGTAGCAGCCAAACTTGCCTTAAGCAGTTATTTTAGTGTCTGGGGGAGAAGAAAATAAACTGCGTAATAGAAATTTGTTTAGAAATAGCCTGTTGGAAAACTATTTTGATTAAAGAGGTTTCAACGAGCTGTCTGAGAATATCCTAATCCCAGTGCTTCCCCACTCTCACTTCTGTATTCAGAAAACTGCCAGTTTTTCTCCCTCCTAGCCCAGAAGCTACGTATATTTCCATGTGAAAAGTCTCTCAGTGGTCCAGAAAGCTTCCTGCCGCATACAGGGGGGTGGGGGATGAGGGAAGGGGTGTCATACTAGGGAACTAGATGCAAGTGGATCACTCTCAGTCGTTCTTCATCCATAAACCAAGTTAAGGCTAGTGCTGAAAAGAGGTATCTTCTCCTGTGTCCTTTTGTAAAATAAAACAAATACTATGTTTGCTTTACCATCTATTCTTCAGCTAACTGTTTGTTCTTTTTCCTTCTGTTCCCCTTCTATAAAGAAATAAAGAGTTTAAACATAGGTAAGACACGAGCTCTTTCCCATATAATTTGATATGGTTTGTTTGCTTCATTGTGTTTGCTTTTTGTGTTGTGCTTCTTGTGTACCGTTATGTTCTTCATGTACCATATATAGAAACATTTTATGTGCTAATTGTGTGTTATGAATATGATAAGCGTTAGCAATTATGAAATGTAGTCAAAAAGCAACCAAATAAGTTCTGACAGTAATTAGAATTTTCTAGTAGAATGCAAATATAATGAACCCCAAGCTAACTTCTATATAAACAGTTCTCACTGCTGTCTGTAATTGGTCTAAGTGGTTGAGGTAAACTACAACAGCAGTTTTACGAATGCCAGAGAGGTTCACAAAAACACTAACAACTGGAAATAGGTCAAAAATGCATTTTCCGGTCATTAGAGATTTTTCTGAACCCTCTGTCCTATTTTTTATAAGATAGTTTCTATTTTCTTTCATTGAATGCATTTCACAGTCAGCCTATGGGGCTGGTTGTGTGCAACCATTAGATGGATTAGAATCACTGTAAGGTTCATAAGAGAGGTGTAACCTTTCTGGATGTTAGGAGAAAAGGGTTTTCCTCTTAGTACTGGGCTTTCTGGATGTGAGCAGCATAGGAAACACTTGTACCTTCCTCCATGTCATACCCTGCCAGGTGGAAAGGGTTGTTCAACCTGCAGAAGATCAAGTGCAAGAAGAAGGAGAGCTGCTATAAGCTCTTCCATACTGTTCTGTCCATGACCTCTTTCATTTCTGCCATATAAGTTAGATGCAAAAGCCTGTCTGGAGTAAACAGTATAATTTCCTGTTCATAATATATTTTGGTATATGAAGTGTAACTCCACTGGATTTTCTTATCTATATGAATTCATTCACAATTTGCTAATGGTTACTGGTGATGCTGGAGGCTCCTCATTTGCAATTATAAGCATAGTTAATTTTTCAGGTGCTTAGAGATTTGCTCTGGGCAGCTTCTCTTTTTTGGTTATATTTCAAGAAAAGCTATTGTTACCACTGTTGATGCATGTATGAGAAGAATAGCAAGCACAAGCTGGTGCTGCCTGCACTTGCAGTCAGGCACCAGGCTTCCTAGCGGACCAGGGTAAGGTTGCAGGTGGTAGCTGCTGCCCTCACCAGGGAGGTTAGAGGAAGAGGCATTATTGGCAGAGGCCTCTGAGCAGTATCAGTGTTACGGAGCATCTTTTAAAGCAAGGTACATTCCTTTATTTTCTGTAATTCAAATAAAGGATTACCATGGCACAGAGAAAAGAGAAGATCTTTAGTTTTTCAGTTGCCAGTTGGGGAACTATTTACTATTCATTTATAAAACACATCTCACTATTTGAGGTAAGAAACTCCTAGATGGTTTTGGAGGCAGTGAATGCACGTTGCCTTCCACTAGTTGTCCTTGTGCCAAAGTCCCTCAGATATTTTTTGTGGAGAGTCTTCCTCCATCTGTTCCCTTACAGAGCTCAAGAGCAGAAGTATAACAGGTCAGCAGCTCCAGCGAGGTACTCCCCTGATGGGGAACAGAAGCTAATGACCCACACCCTGGCAAGACTGCCCTGAGTTAGACTGCAGGGAGAAAGACAGGGTGAGCTCCATGGACACATGTAGGACTGCATGAGAGAACAGGGAGCTAAGTGCATGTTCTACTGTTGTTCTTTACCCTGATTCATACCTTGTTCCATGCCGCAACAGTGGGACTTAGCTGAGGCTAGCTGCAGGCTGAAGGGAAGTAGGGGCACGCTCACTTAGGAAGGCAGGCACAGGCTGGCAAACCACATCTGAAAACCCCAGAGACCTTTCCAGTCTCGCAGGGTGGCTGCTGCCCTGTGTGAGGCTGTGCTGGACCTGCAGCAGCAGTGGGGCAGCTCCCACAGGCTCAGTTCAGAGCAGCTCAGACCACCGAGCCAGCAGTACATCTGTGCTCCAGCTTGTACCTGCCTCAATTTGTCCTGATCCCCCAACGTGGGGCTCCACATGTTCCAGAAGAGCCAGGTTAAAAGCATTCAGCGAGGCAACAGAGAAGAGACACGGCAAGCAGCAGCATGTAGGTGTGTTGGCTGGTCTGCTGCTGTTGGAAAGCCCTGATGTAAATCTGGGTGTGTTTGCAAAGTGGAGCATGGCACAGCACTACTGTCACGGTGAAGTTGTGTTCTCAAGTGTTAAGGGCAAAGCGTAGTGGAAAGAGAGCAGAAATTCAATACAATGAGTAATGTGCAGGTGTTTGTATGGCTCAGAGACTTGAGAGACTGAAGAAGTGGAAAAAATATTTTTTATATATGGCAGAGAAGATTAAGCTTTGTTTTGGTAGGATGAGAAGGAATGTGAAAAGAGTAGTCTCAGTCTGCTGCTGAGGGTGAGGAGAGGAACTTGGGGAATAAAGAAATTGTGCTCTGATCTCAAGAATGTCACTAGTCTCCCTGTATAACCTTGTCTACACCACTTAACCTCTCTGTGCCTCAGTTTCCTCCTCTGTAAAATGGGTATAATACCCATCTTTATAAAGTACTCGAGATTCATGCATGAAATAAAACTGCCAAGTATTTTTTTTGTTTATTGTATTTTTTCATCTCTAATTTCTACACTCCTAGACTTCAGCAGATGGTGTTACCTCTGCCTATTTAATTTTGATCAAACAGATCTCCTTCCTACTTTCTACAATTGTAGAACAAATTCTTATTGACCTAAAAATCATGGTATGCCAAAGACTGGCATAGAGGAAGATAACTGTAGAAAGTGATATTTTTGCACCTCCTCATTCCTCCAAATCTGGTCTTGACCACATAAATGCAGTTGTCTTTGTGCTGCCAATAATCCATCTGCCGAAAGTGCCCTTACTGTACTTCCAGTGAATCTGATCAAGAAATGGCTTATGTCCATCATAACTTATCTCTGCGTATCCTCACTCTTGGAGATGGGCACTTTTGCCACTTGAAACTAGGAGTGTGGATATTTGGAGGCAAATCTCTCTGGTTACTGGTAAGTAACCTTCATTTTTTTTCTTCCTGTCTTCATTTGTCTTCTATGTTTTGAAACCACCATTGACCTTATTTATGCTCACCCATAGGCTCCAAAGGCTGGAAAATTCAGATCATGCTTAAATTCCAACTAAATTGAGTTAAACTAGCCAGGCAAGATTTTGAAAATATTTCTGCACTGCAGTTCTGTGTATGTGAATGTATATATATCGCCAAGATTGACATTTCTCAATTTGCAGATGATTTGCTAAAGTAGTTCCAAAATGTGACAAGCTGTCAAAAAACATATATTTCATAAGAGAAGTAGCTTTCCATATAAGCACACGTCATAATCTCAAACTGAAGACCAGTTTGTCAGTAACAGAAGGTTTGGAGTTAAAGTCAGACACTTGGGGTCTCTCTGGTTGTAGTTACATAACCATCTTCATCTACCGTAAATGAGATTCTTGATAAGAATGAATAAGAATGAATTTGCTTTAGGAATAAATTTGTTATGCTTCTGCCTTCTATTTATGCAAGACCTCACAAATCTTGTGGCATAATATAAGTAACTCAGAAGCTGATTGTTTGATCTTATTTCTATGACTTCTCCTTTCAAGGGAAGTAATTTAAAAAACAAACAAACAAACAAACATGGGGTGGGGATGGTAACAGTTAGAAGTAAGCCAAAGAGAATTGACCTGGCGTGCATCTAAAGGGCTAAAAGAGCTGAAGAGGAAAGTCTGCTGTGTGGCTTTGGCTTATTGGGACCTATTATGCAATGTTTGGTGTAGCAAAGAGAATGAGATTTGGAATGACAATCCTGCTGAAACACTGACCAGTTCCTAATCAGATTAAATCCTCAAACAGTAGTTATTCAGATCCCACCTCTGTATGGAAGGTGTCAGACTTTCTTTCCAGATCTCTGTGTGTCTGATGAATATCTAAGCTCTGAAAGCCCGTGAAGTTTTTAGACTGCTCAGCTGGTTCTGTTCTATGCTTTCTTTTTCCCTAAAGCAACAATCCCGCTCATAAATACTATCTGGCCGTGGACCCCGTTTCGGGCTCACTCTATGTATCCGACACCAACAGTCGACGGATATACAGAGTCAAATCCCTCACTGGCACAAAAGACCTAGCTGGTAATTCCGAAGTGGTAGCAGGGACCGGAGAGCAATGCCTGCCCTTTGATGAAGCCAGATGTGGAGATGGAGGGAAAGCAGTGGACGCAACCCTAATGAGCCCTCGAGGTAACGTAGTAAAAGAAGCCAGAGAAAATGACTGTGTGAGGCTAGGCTGGATGTGGAAATAATTATCTGGCAATTAAATCACTACTTGCTTGGTAATTTTTATTCCGTGCTTTAATTACAGTGGATTGGCAAGTGTTCGTGCTTTGTTTAGTTAAAGCAAACTTTATTACCCCAACACTGAATGCTGCAAAAAGAGAACAGAACACAAATTAGCAGGGTAACGCTCACTCCAAGAAGCAAACATGTAAACTGGGAATGAAAATACAGTTTGTAATATAGCATTTTGGAAGAAAATCTTCCTACTGTGGCATTTTTCTTAGCTTTTATTTTATGTGTTTGCTTTTTCTTCCTATAGGGAAGGAAAAAAAAAAAAAAAGAATTTTTGCCCTTTTGAATTCCTAATTTTTAATAACAACAACAACAAAAAAAGTTATGTAGAGATCTGGGAATGTATTGCTTTTTAAGATTATTTTTTTTTCATCTTAATTGTAAATATGAATTACTCAGGTGTATTGCCAGATGTTTGAAACATCTTTGTGTTTTCTTACACTGGTTGAAGGTAACTAGATAACAGTAAAAGTGAATAAAAATGAGAGGTTCTGTTTCTTTGTATAGGTAATAGTTTCAGTTTATACAAGTACAAAATATGTTTGTGGGACAGCACAGCTTGCATGCTTTAAGATAAGCCTCGTCATTGAAGTTAAGAAGATAAAACTGTAGCTTTGACTGAGCAATGCGATGAATACTGCAACCACTTTCATGCAAAATTTTTAGATGAATATTTTATTTTAACCCAAGAAATGGACAGACAACACAGTGCACCAAATTAAAGCAGGCAAGTCAAGTGAGAAAAAGCCTCCCCTTCTTCATAACAGACAGCAGCATCCTTCTGTTCCTCCTTTTGTTTTCTATGTCTTTCCTCTCTGAGGATGTGCAAAGTGAAAGGCATTGAACCTTTTCTTTTGTGTTTTTTTTTTCCCTACTAGGTTTGAAACCCTGGATATTTAAAAACACCAGATATTCTGCCCATATTCATTGTAGCAGGTCTAAGAATTTTAAAACATCCTGGAAGAATGTAATGTCTTACTAATTTTTCAAAACTTTTGAACCAATTCTTAAAGAATTCTAACAGTACCTCACATTTCCAAGATTAAAAATTAGTGTTTTTGTTTTGTTTTGTTTTGTTTTTTAATGCATCTATGTGATATTTCATACAGAGTTTAAATTTAGAAATAAGTTGATGCATTCTGCTGACAACTTGGTATGTTTTGGGGATTTGTTTGGTTTTTATTTCCTTAAAGCCCCAAAGGATAAACCTGCCTTGTGCCATTTCTTCAGCAGAAGTACAGCTACTTGGAGGGTTCCAGAACCAGGCTCAGAAGCCAAAGGTACAAGTTGGAAGGCAGGAGAAGTGAACAAACTTTACCATCTTGTACACTTGTTAATGAGATTAAGCTACCTTGACGCTAGGAGCTTTGCTGAGGACTGTTTTTCATACTTGCAGGAATAGCAGTGGATAAGTATGGACTCATGTATTTTGTTGATGCCACAATGATTCGAAAAGTGGATCAGAATGGAATTATATCAACTCTGCTGGGCTCCAATGACCTAACTGCTGTTCGACCTCTAAGCTGTGATTCCAGCATGGATGTCAGCCAGGTAGACTCTTGCTGCTTTTTTTCCTGTCAGCATTAGAAGAGATGGGCATCTATTTTGGATGACTGCTTGGCCACTTAAGAAATACATTAGGCATCACAAGATGATAGCATATTTGATTCATTACTGAAATGAGTGAACCATCCTTTTACTGTGGTTAACACAGGTTATTTATGCAACTGTAGAGAAATAAGGTTGAGATAATGGGAGTTATTGTCTTAATTGCCTGTTTTTCTGTAATTATTGTAGAGCTTTCACAATGTAGCATTCATTCTTTGCACAGAAACACAATTAGCGGAAGTTACCACTGCACATAGCTTTAATATTTCCGAAAAAGAAAATAATTGTTTGAAGTAGCTGCAGTTCATGACTTAGTTTCATGATTTACGCTGATAAACCCCTCACTAATTTGCTGTTGTTACACATGGAATTTTAAACACTAGAAGTGTACTTTTCAGTTACGAGTTTTACAGTAATAATTTGTGCAACTCATAGGTACGGCTGGAGTGGCCTACTGATCTCGCTGTCAATCCCATGGACAACTCACTTTATGTCCTAGAGAACAATGTTATTTTACGGATCACAGAAAACCATCAAGTTAGCATTATTGCTGGACGCCCCATGCACTGCCAGGTTCCTGGTATAGACTACTCTCTTAGCAAACTGGCTATTCATTCTGCACTTGAATCAGCCAGTGCCATTGCCATCTCACACACAGGAGTTCTTTACATCAGTGAGACAGATGAAAAAAAAATTAATCGGCTACGCCAGGTAACTACCAATGGAGAAATATGCCTTCTTGCAGGGGCAGCTTCAGACTGTGATTGCAAAAATGATGTCAACTGTAATTGCTATTCTGGGGATGATGGGTATGCCACTGATGCCATCTTAAATTCACCATCTTCCTTAGCTGTGGCCCCAGATGGTACCATCTACATAGCTGATCTTGGAAATATCCGCATTAGGGCTGTCAGTAAAAACAGGCCCATTCTTAATTCTTTTAACCAATATGAAGCTGCATCTCCAGGAGAACAGGAGCTGTATGTCTTCAATGCTGACGGGATTCACCAGTACACTCTCAGCCTTGTTACCGGGGAGTACTTGTACAATTTCACCTATAGCAGCGATAACGATGTCACGGAGGTGATGGACAGCAATGGCAACTCCTTGAAGGTCCGTCGGGATGCCAGTGGAATGCCCCGCCACTTACTGATGCCAGATAATCAGATTGTCACGCTGGCTGTTGGCACTAATGGTGGACTCAAGCTAGTTTCAACGCAGACCCTGGAGCTTGGATTAATGACTTATAACGGGAACAGTGGTCTCTTAGCAACGAAGAGTGATGAAACAGGATGGACAACATTTTATGAGTAAGAATGTTTTTGGATATATTAAGCGTACATTTATTTTTCAAATGGTAGTGATTAGGCCCTGAAGTGATCCTACTGAAATTTGTTGTAGGCTTTTCACTGATGCTGAATAAGGCCTTTGCCTCTCAGTCTAGTACGATGCTAGACGTGATTAAGTGGCTGCTTGATCTCATCAGTTTTGCCATGTTCTTTAGGTGGGTATGGAACCACCTAAATTCCTGCCCATAGTTTGAGGCCAGTGAGGAATTTCGCTCACCTCCAACACGAAGGACTGTGTGTGACATTCAGAAACATGTTTTTGTTTCACCAGCTTGGGCCCCTGTTCTTAGTCACCAGCAAGACCGCAGATAATTCAAATCCAAACCAGCCCCCAGCAATCTATTGCTCCTACTGAGTTGCCCATTTCTATAAACCTAAATACAGCGGTTTCCTTTGGAGCTGAAATTATCTTTCTGTTCAGACTCATATATTACTCATGGTTGATAAAATGTTGATTAACTTTACTGATTGTTCATTCTTGAGACAAGTGAGGAAATTACATCCCCAGCTATCTGTCAGACCCCTGTGTAACTTGCATAATTTGTAGATAACCCAAAAGCACATTGGTGTTCATGAGCATATAGATTAAAAAGACAGAATTTCCTCTTTAAATGAAATTCATCAGATGAAGTTCAAAACTATATTAAAAATATAGAAACACTAGTCTGGTTTTCTTTAATAGTTAGCTTATTCTTAATAGTCTTATTGCCATTTACTGACCGACCATTTTTTAAAATAGAATCTAAATGGAACATTCAAAATGCATGTATGACATTTAAGTATAATAAGTCTGGTGCTTTTTTTTTTCAGATAGTTAATTAATAATTGCTAAATATCATTTCTCAGGTTACTAGCTAGAAAGGGTAAACAGGGTTTTATATCTAACCTGTATAGGTTTATCTGTAGACTTATCTTTAAGGTTACAGAATAGCGATGATGCACACCTTTTTTAGTTTATTACTGTATTCATCTCGGCCACCACATTCTTATTTTTTAGAGAAAATATAAGTAATGCAGGATTATAAGAAACTGTATTCAGTCTGCTGAATACATCTAAATTAGCATTGCACATCAGTGTTTTCTCCACGATGCCTTTCTTTCCCTTAAAAAGGAAAGCATTGCCCTCTCGTGGCCGTCTTCAGATGTGGCCCTGGGAATGGAACCACTGTTTTTTCATATGGACTGTTGGTAGATGTGTGGTTTTATTTCCTCTTTAATGTTTTAGTAAGAGTATTTCTTTAACACACACTAGTTACAAAAATAATCCAGTTCTGTTATTCCTCTAGTTTATGTGAAACTGCACCCTGAAAATGCTCACGGAATTTAATTTGTACAGAACATCGATGTATGCATGTGTATATGCAGACCAACACGTACACTATTTTAATATATGTGTGTGAAGTTATATAGTGCATGTGTGTATGCATGCAGCGATGCACAGCAGGAACAGACAAGACTCTTAAATAGTGTAACAGCTAACAGCAGGCTCATATGGGGAAGATTTAGGGTTGGTCTGGGGCATGAAGCACACATCTTTGAAGTGGTCCTCAGTGGTATTCCACTTGGCCTTAGGAGCATCCTAAGAGAATGCTGTGTTTTTTTCTTGAATCAGCTTGTATTATTATTTTTTTTTAAGAGAGGGAGAATAAGTGTGCATGCACATATATGTGGCTCAGCACCTTGCCCTGCTCTGTGGTAGGTCCAAAGCTGCTCTTGCTCCTTTCTGCAATACCGTGGATGAAACTGTCCTGGCTTCTCCCACCTACAAGCCATTGAGCTTGTGTAGTCCACGTTTCAAACCTCAAAGACCAGAATGTTAGCAATAAAAAGGTGACAAGGGTGCCATAATACTGGACACGGGAAAACGAGTGTTACCACGAGCCTGATGAAGGGATGCAGTCCAGATGTTTGTAGCTCTCTGTGAGCTTTACACATGCTGAAATGCATCTCATGACTGAACTATGATGCCCATCACATCCCTGTGTGCCTGTTCGCTGATGCAGAACGTCTGAGCTGGTTGTGGCCGGCTCAGAGGTGCTGGGCTGTCCAGCACTGTCCGCATATCGCAGGCAGCATCGTCCAGCAGCTCACACACCTGCAGGGCCCCGGTGGCTGCTGCTGCGTGCGGGCAGCGTGAGGCGGCTGCTGGCACAGGGACCTGAACCCGCTCTGCCGGGTCTGGGCATGGCAAAGCGCTGTGCTAGGGAGATGGTAGTGGGCACAGGGAGATAGTGGGTTTTTTAAAGTGCTAGGATTTTAAAAGGACCCATTCACTCCCTAGAATTTTGTTAATAGAAAAAGCTTGCAGTGAAACTGTGCTCTAGCTGGGGTAACAAAAGCTCCATCATCTCAGTGCATCCATCAGATCTGACTCATCTCGCCTGATGCTGTGTCACACTGTGATAGGTAGTGCTAGGTGCTTCTAAAGGAGATACGAGATGTCCCAGACTGATCCATATATTTTTCTGTTGCCACATTTTCTTTTTTGATTTGTTTAGAATTGGGTTCCTGTTATGAAGAAGAAAGGTATATAAGCATATAATTCCTGTAAAACATTAATATTATTCAGATAAATGACTGTTTTTTGAAGTCTACTGAGCACTTGGTCTCAAGAATACATAAATTCAAAAAAAAACCCTCAATAATGTCACTTCTAAATTACAGAGTACATAAAAGTTTTGTTTTGTTTTATTTTATTTTTTTCTTTATTTTTTTTAAATAGGATTTTATTGATGCAATGCATAAAAAAAAAGCAACACCTTCCTTATACACTGGTATTGCAATCTATATATATAATCATTAAGTAATGATTTTTTATGTCTAGCCTATAAACTAAATGGTCTGCAGATCATCATAGAGAGTACTGTTGTTGTCTTATAAACCCTTTTAATCTCTGTCATTTCTCTTTTAAAATAGTGTGACCAGCACTGGGAAAAATGCCCCATGACAGGGGTGGCAAAACACTGGTTTCTAGAAATAGCACTGGAATATTTTCATTTTTCTGTTTCAGTCTCTGTACATACTCATCCATATTTACTCTTAGACAGTCCTTGCACTTTGAACAGAGATTTTCAGTGACTAGCCCACAGCAATCCCCAGGAATTTTTCCTGAGTTAATTAAAAACCCAGCAATGTGAATGAGGAGTTTAAATTAATCTGTCTCGTTTGCATTACCTGAATATATTTGCTGATGGGGAGTTTCACCAGCCATTTTTCTGGATGTTCACCAGGCTCTACATAGTCACTCTGAAACCACTCATTGACTTTTCTAGTTTTGTCCTAAATAACAACATCCCTTCTGTAGTATTTGACACCAAAGTATTCTCTTCATACCTCTGCTAATCACTAGGCGTGCCATAGTAGCCCATATACAGACAGGGGGTATCCCATTATTGACCTTTTAGGTTTCTGAAAATCCATTTTTTGTGCTGCTTGTTTTTCCTTGCTAGGTGGATGTTTGGCTGGATCGAGTTCTCCCCTCATCTATGCCTTATGCATACTTTGCAGTACCTTTTTTATGGATCCTTTTACGTAGACTTAACCAAAAAGCCTTTCATAGATTATCTAAATGTATTATCTTTTATCCAGTATCTTGTTGATATGGTAAAACATATGTATGTGTATATATATATACATGTATTTATATTCTAATGGGTAGAAGCTTGTGATTTTTATTAAGAAAAATCATGCTGCTTAATCTTTATTTGATCCTGAACTGCTTAAATGAACACACTATATTATTGGTTCCTTCTAGGTCGCATGATGCTTTGTTTTATTGATTTACTTCTTTGCCTAATGCTTCCGTTGGTTCTGGTAAGACTTGTTGCTCCACAGGTGATTTTTTTCCTTCCTCCTCCATAGTCAGTTGAATGGGTGCAGCCATTTGCAATGGATTTGAAAAGCATATTTTATATTTGTGTTAACTCAGGAGCCTATTTTGTATGTTAATTTTGGAGATATGCTGTACAGTTCAGGTGGCCTGCTTTGAGGTTTCTGAATGATTTAATTGTAAAAAATCATGTTGAAAGCACTCGCATTTTTTTTCTTTTTTACAGCTAAACACAGACCTACAAAGAAATCATCTAGCTTCATAATACTAAATGTATCACTCTTCTCTTCTGTTACTCTCAGGCAATGCAAAGGATTTACCAGTTCTCTTCCAGGCTTCTCAATCATTGGATTACTACACTGGAAGGATGACCAGTTGGTTTCAGTCTCTACCTAAACTTTTCCCTTTATCTACACAGGACATTTTTTCCTTGTCTTTCTGCTGTGTGCTTTGGTAGCGGCTGGGTGAGAGACTCTTGTGCAAGTAGAGTATTGCAGCAACTAGAGGAATACTGATTTTGTGTTTCAGGTCCCCTTTTCTTGCCCTTAAATCCAAAGGATTGCTTCTTTAGCATATGTATGCACAGAAATATAGCATATGAAAGGAAAGGGAAAAACGGTATGATTTGATTCCAGGGAGCATTCTTACTTTGCCCCCTCCCCAGGCGTTATAACTCTAAATAAATCTAGTGGCTGCTCTAAGGTTCAATAAACTCATGGAGAGCCCTCTTACTTTTTATTATTATTATTATTATTATTTATTTTTATGCTTTTGGAGCACTTAATTAATCTTATAAGGCATATTTTGACTGCTGCCCTTTGTGCAGCTCCAACCTGTCCTGTCCTTTAACTTCTCATTCTTCATTTTTATGAGCAAAAGATTCACCCAAAAATGCAGTGCAAGTGCCACAGATAAGATCTAAATGAAATGATTATGTTCTCAAGCTGATGTCTCTTATGGCAAATTTATTCCTTGATATGTCATTTAAAATCCTACTTAGTAGTTTTCACTAAGTATTCAGTTGCAAATGTGCAGTGTACGCAGTTGTATATAGTAGTATCTGTAACAATGCTACTTCTGTAGAGTGAGATGCAACAAATAAGCTATAGATGAATTTACTAACTGTAATTGAGCCACATATCACTCTGTATATCCATAATAATCAATTTTAAAAGAGACTAGCCTGAATTTACACTCATGTAGCTGAGATCAGTATCTCTAAAATTAATATTTCATCATCATAGATTCTTTCAACAACAGAGAAATAGTTATGGCCAAAATGTTCTTGAAAATCTGTTTCATTCTGTATTTTTGCAAAAATTTGGTGCATTATTAATACATTGGGTATTGAAATGAACATATATCCTCATGCTTTTTTGCTCTTACTAACTTTTCTATTAGCTATGATCATGAAGGGCGCCTGACCAATGTAACACGTCCCACTGGAGTGGTAACTAGCCTTCATCGAGAAATGGAAAAGTCTATTACCATCGACATTGAGAATTCTAATCGGGATGATGATGTCACGGTCATCACAAATCTCTCCTCTGTGGAGGCTTCCTATACAGTTGTTCAAGGTACCAAAGTGCACTTCTCAGCACATCTCCTAACCACACACACAATTTGAGAAAGCAATTCTCAAAAGATTTGTGTCATAAGTACAGTCATGAGCAGGGGAAAAAGTATAAGGTTTGCAAGACAAACTCTCATAAAGCTCATTCCTAAAATGACAGGTCTTCAGGACAGGTAAGAGACATTTCACAATCATACTTTGCTTCAAATATGTGTGGTCATTATCTGCTGATGAAAGTTAGTCCTGCTGTTACCTCTTGTATCAGGTTCACTTTACCCACTCACATATTTCTCTGTACTTCACTGCAAAATTGGTTCTGACTTCACTGCCACAAAGATGCGGTCTGACTGATGAATGTTGGCTATCTGTGTAAAAGCCCTTGTGGGAAAACAGGCTCAGGTACTTTTTATTATTAGACATAAATCTTCCAAATTTTTAGACTACCATAAAGTAAAATGTAAAACAGCACCAGCGGATGATCTTGTGCCATAATTAGCACATCAGAGAACAGCGTGACAGCCCGATCATGTCAGAAGAGATTATCAACAAAATGGTTAAATGTTTATGTAGAGCTTTCCAGCACCCACCCATTGTTTCTGATGAAGCAAAAGCAATCACAGTTATCACAGATAGACCAAAAGAAGTTTGGTGAATGATGAGGATTTTTTAATTAAGATATAATGTCACTGGAATAAGAATATCATCACTGAACAATAGTGTCTTCCTGACATAAATGTCAACATTTATACATTATTATACCGTGACATGCATGGTTACAAAGACTTTATTTCTCTTATACCGGTTGATTAATTATGTAGGTGCTGTACTATTGTCAGACAAATATTGATGCTTTGGTGACAGCTGCACACTATAACACTCATCCTGACTGTCTTAGAATAGACATCACCGTGTCAGAGTTGAGAGAACAGCACTGCTGTAAAAATACTGGATTATTTTTATAACTTTTCTCAGAAAGCAAAAAGGCCAGGTGTGTGATTGGCTAGGACAGTTCTTGTGTGGCAGAATGAAGAATGACAAATAGGGGACTGTGGCTGCCAGCCTGTATTGTTGGAGCCTCATACCTTGAGGATTTAAAGCTAAACTAATTCTGTTCAAAGCACCTCCTTGGAGACAGTTTCTAAACAGAGACAGAAAAAGAAGAGGAGCTTACTTGTTCACACCCATAAAGAGTCCAACAGTTGTGTGGAGTCTTTTGTTTGTTTGTTTTCTTTTCTTTGTATCCTAGAATTTAATGTTTTGTTGTTTATCCAGCAGTTCAGTTTTCAGGACTTTTTGTTCATATTAGAAATAAATTACATGGTTGAAATATATCACTGTGCATCTTGATTCATAATTAAGACTAAAGGAAAAACATAATGAAATAAACATAGTATCTCTCTGCAGGCTCACTGTTACACTACTGTTCTTTACATGAATCAGTAACATCTGTAATTTCCACCATAGTACCACGTAAGTGGTAATTGCAGGCTGACTTCATTTAACATCAACAGGAGTGCAATAAAAAAACAATCAAATTAAGCTATGTGTTTTCTTTATGACTGGAGTAGCTAAATTATTTTCTTTTCATTATTGCTGTAGATCAAGTGAGGAACAGCTACCAGCTCTGTAATAATGGTACTTTGAGAGTGATGTATGCCAATGGCATGAGCATTAGCTTTCACAGCGAACCTCATGTCCTGGCCGGGACTGTAACTCCCACCATAGGACGATGTAACATTTCTCTACCAATGGAAAATGGTTTGAACTCAATTGAATGGCGTCTGAGGAAAGAACAGATTAAAGGCAAAGTGACTGTGTTTGGAAGGAAGCTCAGGGTAAGTAGAATTATTGTAGTGGCAGCATTACAATAATGGTCTTTTCTTCTGTGGGCAGACAACTTTCCATTTAGAAGAACATGTCTTTTCTATTTTTATTTCTTGAAAATGTGCAGCTCTCAGATTGTCTGTGGTGTGAGAACCATTTCTTTGTTTGAGAGGCCAGTTAAGTACATGGGATCACCTTCTGTAATAAACTGTAGAATTTTCATTACTAAAAGCATTCCAAAAGAGGTTGGTAAAAATACCCGGAATATTGCTGCAAGTGAGGAAAAAAAATCTAGCCAGTCATTTGTAAAAATTCTAGGGCACACTTTACACAGTTAGTCTGTGAAGCCAGCACTGTTACTGTAGGAGCGGTTACATTCTGCTTCCCTAAAATCCCCCTACAGTTTCGTTAAGACAGGCATATTGTGTTGATTCCCTTTCCTAAATGGCATGATTGGAAAGTAATTGCCAGAATTACAACGTCATAAGCATAGGCAATGAAAGACACTCTGGTCATGTAATCCATCCCCTGCCAAATGCAAGATCTGCTGCATCCAGATTAATCCCATACTCTGCTCGTCTAGTTTGTATTTCACCCCTTAAATACCCAAACTTTCTCTGGTTTCTTCAGCATATATAGTTTTGAAAGGGTTTTGAGATACTGGGCAGAAAGAAAAAAATGTAGCGCTGATCCAAATCCGGGTTCTTCTAAATAATTCTTTAATGTCATTGGTCATGAGATACAGTTCTGTGTGTTCAAGATGACCACATTAAACACAATACATGTATATGTAGCCAACTACTCAGTAATTTACAAAAATTAATTAGACTAGGATGTTAAATTTTGGTATTTCCTATTGCTTAACATCCAGTTCACAGTCTTGAACTAACAAGTCTTTCCTTATTTTCACAAATCCTCAGAATGTGCACGTATTTGTGAGAGAGGGAAGATTAGACGAAAAATGGAATAAGATTAGCAGCTAATCCTTAATGGCTAAATTTCATGGCTGTGTAATTGATTTTTGATGTGTTGACCTGCAGAAATTGACTGTAAGTAGAAAATAGATCAGCTCTGCATTTTGACTAGGTGTTCAAAATAAAAATAAATAGGACCTTAAAATGAAACTGCTGTAATCCTAACTCTCAATACTAAAATTTTAATAGAGGTACTTGTGGTAATTAGCTGAAGTTAAACACGTCTTAGAGCTGAAACCTCGCTTGAGATGGATTTTCTTGCATCATGTTTATGCAAATCAAAACACCGCTTTATCTAGCAACACCTCAACATTTAATTGTCTGGTGTTAGTTCCTGTAACAATAATCACATATCCATTTAGCTCTTTTAAATGAAAATCACTATGAGATTATAACAGGTTGAGTGGACTGAAAATGAAATTTGAAAATGAGGGAGAAAGCACAGAATTTATTTGCATCTCATTTTTATTCTAATTCTTCTTTATAAATTGTTTAGTGAATGAAATAGAGCAACTGTGCTGGAAAATCGGGGGGAGCAGGGTGTAGGCAGGGCAGCCGTGGCACCTATCGTACAGACAGGGAAGGGCTGCTGCAGAACACACACAGTGTCAGGAAGACCAAAGGGAGGGCGTGTGGAGCCATCGCCTGAATCCCAAATTCAGAATGAACTGTTAGTGAAAGTTGTTATTATGTGGGACTCATCAGAGAACTTAGTGTTAATTTTCATTCTTGGATTTATTCGTATGTATTGGCAGAGCTGAATGTGAAGTACAGGTGGAAGTAAAGACTCTTCAACTGGGTTGAAGATGACAGAGCAGTCGTTCCTTCATATTTTGGTCCCATTTCTTATAAGTATCAGACACACAAACGGAAGGGGGAACAAACATGGACCTCCTCCAGCCATGTGCATCAGGCACAAAGTCACACAAGCTTAACAAACGCAATGTGTTTGAATAGGGGCAGAACATGAAAGTGGTTGTACCAAGTAACTTGCACAACGACTGCATGTCCCTGAAGGCTTTGAACCCTTTTTGCTCCGAGACCCTTCTCTCCAGGTAGTGCTGTCACCTGTGCTTCCCCAGATACACGCACCTGGAGGCGGTCGGGCTGTACCTGCAGGGCTCTGTGGACATGCCTGGGTGGGCTTGGGTAGCCTGGAAGGGGAGAGCTGTACCTCCCCTTTACATCACCCAACTCACTGCCCCCTAATATTTCATGTGCCCCGCATCTAATGTCTTGCTAGTATTTTCAGATAAAGTCTAGATAATTTCATTCAGAAAGGTTTTGATACACTGCAACTTCAGGGATTTTTGTTGCAAGACCTCTTACCGACACACAGAAGGGCTCTTCCCTATTGTGACTTGTTCAGCGGCAGTGAAAGGAAGAATCAGATGTGCATGTAGGTAGCAGAACAAAAGAGAAATGGCTTGTTAGATAATCTTCAGTCATGATATTTGCCATAGTGTTATTAGTGTTCCCAAGAAGAGTGGGAGTTTGTCATTTTGTTTGGGTTTCTATATAATTAATATGACACTACAATTACACTCTGTGGTTTTACTTATTTTACAAATGAAAATGAAGTTACTGAGTTACCCGGGTAGGTGCTTCTTTATTCTTTAAGTGATGTTTATCTATGTGCATAGCTCTTCTTCTATGTAATCATTTCAAAAACTAATACTTTAGTTATCTAAGGGGGAAAAAAATAACCTTTATAACGTCTTTGGGAAGAGGGAGGATACCTGGAATCAGAGTTTCCTACATGCAGATTACAGTTATACCTTCTGTGCTGGAGGGAAGAAAGGGAGGAATCCACAGAAAACCCAACTGCTTTATGAAGCTTCAGAAATTTAAAATAAAAGGCTAGAATTTGATTCTCAATGTTTCTGAAAGACTGGAGAAAAAAAAATACCTCTGCCTATCCGTAGAAGATCAGGATCTTTCCATCATAGGCTAGTCTTTTATTTTAATGTGACAGCTAAGTGTTTTTGCGAAGCTTTCTCCTGCTTCCCCAAGACCTCTGTGAAGGAAAGAATTTGCCTTGTCTCTGTCATAAGGATCGATCTTTCATTTACAAAGGTAAATGGTTGAGAAATTATTGTTGTTGAGTTGCCTTCCATAGCTTTGTTTCCATTAAAATGGGAGAGCAGAATATGATTTATTTTGCCAAGATGTTTTTTAAAAAAATACCCTGTCTTTGCTTTGACTCACAGGAGAAGTTGGTGCTGGAAAAACCTTTGGGAAAACCTACAGAAAAAAAGCTTTTCCTAATGATTGCCGCTGAGGAAATGCAAACTGCTAAAGAGCTAAATTTTATTAATGGAAAAAATGAGGATAATGAGCGATAATTTGAAATAATTACTTCTTTACAAACACAAAATTGTATTAATTTTAAATTTGCTTTCAGTATAACTGAATTACTACAGAGTAGGTTGGGATGGGAATTGGGTTTACCCCTGCCAGTGAAAATATCTCAGAATAACTTTTATGTCCTCGAGAAAGGCTCAGGGTTAATTTACATATTGTTTGATGTGCAGTTTAATTTTGGATAACAGAAAACGTTGCTTAATCAAAGCTACTGTAAAACATAAGCTGAAGAACAAATTCCCAGAAACCGATGAATACTTTTTAAGTAGTCATTGCTGTCAAATGATATCTAATTTAAAGACTTCTACTTTATTAATGACGCATCTACAATTAAATTACTTAAGAAGCTTTATCAGATTACAGCATTAGCCTGAATTCTGTGGTTTAGCCTCCAGTGAATATATTTTTATATCTCTCATTATAGCACTTTCAGTAGAAACCTCACCATTTGGCATTCTTATACTCCTTTGTTTCTGCTTTGCTCTTTTGTTAAAAAAAAAAAAAAGTAAAAAATCAGAGACTGAAACACTTCATGCTGTGCTTTAATTTGAAAATTGTAACTGAAAAATCTGGATAAAATGAAAAATATTTAACCTAATTACTTAGAACATTTGTTTCACACAATCAGAACTCCATCCCAGCCTGTATTACCGGGATTTTTGATCAGAAGAAATGAAACACAACCCAACTGATGGGGTTGCTTGAGAGAGCTCTTGAATGTTTGGAAAGTAAATGAAGAAAGCATTAATGGAATCAATTAGTAAGCAGGGTGTTCCAGCTACAAAACCTAAGTGGCTAAACCTCCAAGAAGATTATAAAATTGCTTTTTTTTTTCTATTGTCCTTGGAGTCATTGTAGGGAAAAAGGCTCAGAACCACTGATAGCAGAAGAAGAATGCAGAATCAGAAGTAGCAACAGCAGAAGTAGAGAAGTTACTTTCATGCAGAATCACTCATTTTGCTGTTAAGTGTTAACTGTTTGCAATTTAAGACACATGTATGCGGTGTGTCTGTCCACTCTGACAAGAGGGAAGTCTTTGTAAGACTTCAGCTCCCATGGTGTGGGGAGATGGGAGATATCCCAGTAAAACACTTAAAGCAGCATATTTGAAAATACCTGGAAATGGAACATAAAAGCCTGTTAATTAGAAAGCGTTCTACACTTTTCAAAAATTGGGGGAAATTTCATGCTTATGCATGCTACTTTTCATCCTTATGCATGCTACTTTCACTATGGAAGTTCATACAAGCATAGTGCCCACTGGTCACTGAATACAGCCTTCTTTCATTTCAATAGGTTCATGGAAGGAATTTACTGTCCATTGATTACGACCGGAATATACGCACAGAAAAGATCTATGACGATCACCGGAAATTTACACTGAGGATAATTTACGATCAACTAGGACGGCCTTTTCTTTGGCTGCCTAGCAGTGGTCTGGCTGCTGTCAACGTGTCCTATTTCTTCAATGGACGCCTGGCTGGGCTTCAGCGTGGTGCCATGAGTGAAAGAACAGATATAGATAAGCAAGGCAGGATCATATCACGCATGTTTGCGGATGGGAAGGTTTGGAGCTACACCTACCTAGAAAAAGTAGGTGATGTAGTCTTATGTTCTGAAAATAGCTACAAAGAGACAGTACTACTCCACTTCATTTTTAAGTGCTGTATTTAACATATTAACACATTATCTAAATATCTAAAATCTGACATGCAGTTACATATGATGTAAGCTGTTAATAATCCCTTTGTACTTGATCTCAAAAGTTCTTAGTTTTCAATTAGTCAACTGAATTTGACTTATTTTTAATATTAAGTACTTTGTTCATGGTTTTTATCTTTTGATAAAGATAAAAAGCAAGTAGGCCACCACATAGTGGCATAAACTAATATAATGAGTTGTGCTTAATTAAGACCAAAACCACATGACTAAACCTGACCAAAAGTTCAAGTAGAAACAGGTAATTCATCTCTAATCATTATGTATTAAAATAAAATATTATAATGCATTTTTATTTATCCTAATTAAGATTCTTTAATCATTAAAGTCTTAAATACTTCAAAACTGCATATTATTTTCCCTCTACCTTCTTTGTTGTTTTAAGCAAGCCAGAGCTGATGTTTTCTTAGTTTCTCTTGTGTTTCATGGCAATAGCTGTGAATTGCTATTGCTTGCAGAAAGATAAATCAAGTAATTTACCTAACTCCTCTGCATCCTAAAAAAAAAATTAAAAAATCCTACTAAAGGGAGAGTAGCTAATAGGTTGCTAACCTACACTTTCTCTGGAGTGTCAGAATATTGATTTCCAAGCAGCAGATCCTCTCATCCGGCAATCTGACAATACTCCAGAGCAGCTTTGTACCCCTAACTAATGTATATATGTCTCTTTTTATTAATTTGATGTTACTGCCTCCTCAGTAAACTTTTCTTTTTTTAAATGCCCTCTCAGAGGTCAGAAGATGAAAGACAGTAACTGTGGGTGTGTTGTTTTTTTCTTCTCTATAGTCGATGGTACTACTGCTTCAGAGCCAACGGCAGTACATCTTCGAGTACGATTCTTCAGACCGGCTCCACGCTGTTACCATGCCTAGTGTTGCTCGGCACAGCATGTCAACTCACACGTCTGTTGGCTACATTAGGAATATTTATAATCCTCCTGAAAGCAACGCATCAGTGATTTTTGATTATAGCGATGATGGGAGGATTTTGAAAACATCATTTTTAGGTACTGGTCGACAAGTCTTTTACAAGTATGGGAAGCTATCCAAATTATCTGAGATTGTTTATGACAGTACTGCAGTTACTTTTGGATACGATGAAACTACAGGTGTCCTAAAAATGGTGAATTTGCAAAGTGGAGGATTTTCTTGTACAATCCGCTATCGTAAAATTGGTCCTCTTGTTGACAAACAAATCTATAGATTCTCTGAGGAGGGTATGGTCAATGCAAGGTTTGATTATACATATCATGATAATAGTTTTCGAATTGCGAGCATCAAACCTATAATAAGCGAGACACCCCTTCCAGTTGATCTTTACCGTTATGATGAGATTTCTGGCAAAGTAGAACATTTTGGCAAATTTGGAGTTATTTATTATGATATAAATCAAATTATTACTACAGCAGTAATGACACTGAGTAAACACTTTGATACCCATGGGCGCATTAAAGAAGTTCAATACGAAATGTTCAGATCTCTGATGTACTGGATGACTGTACAATATGACAGTATGGGAAGGGTAACTAAGCGAGAACTGAAACTTGGTCCGTATGCCAACACAACCAAGTACACCTACGATTATGATGGAGATGGACAACTGCAAAGTGTAGCAGTAAACGATAGGCCAACTTGGCGTTATAGTTACGATCTGAATGGAAATCTTCACCTTCTGAATCCTGGAAACAGCGTCCGGCTGATGCCACTGCGCTATGATCTAAGAGACAGGATTACGCGCTTAGGTGACATACCCTACAAAATCGATGATGATGGATTCCTGTGTCAACGAGGCTCAGATGTTTTTGAGTACAACTCCAAAGGACTCTTAACAAGAGCTTACAACAAAGCGAATGGGTGGAGCGTTCAGTACCGTTACGACGGACTTGGCCGAAGGGCTTCTTGTAAGACTAACCTAGGGCATCATCTACAGTACTTTTATGCTGATCTTCACAACCCAACAAGAGTAACTCATGTCTACAATCATTCCAATTCAGAAATTACCTCTTTGTATTACGATTTGCAAGGCCACCTGTTTGCAATGGAGAGTAGCAGCGGGGAAGAATATTATGTTGCCTCTGATAACACAGGCACTCCGTTAGCTGTATTCAGCATCAACGGCCTCATGATCAAACAGCTTCAGTACACGGCGTATGGGGAGATTTATTATGACTCTAACCCCGATTTCCAGTTGGTTATTGGGTTCCATGGAGGGCTGTATGATCCTTTAACCAAACTCGTCCATTTTACCCAAAGGGACTATGATGTCCTTGCTGGACGCTGGACATCTCCTGATTACACAATGTGGAAAAACATTGGTAAAGAACCTGCCCCTTTCAACCTGTACATGTTCAAGAGTAACAACCCCCTCAGCAATGAACTGGATCTAAAGAATTATGTAACAGGTGAGACTTCATTGCGTGTTTTTTTTTTTTATAAATAACAGTAATAATAAGTTTGTGTGTTCTTTTGGGGAGGAAATCAGGCTTCCCCTTACTAGCCAGCTTGCTGGTGTGGGAGCATCCAGGTCAGGCCATTTTCCATTTTGTGCTGTTGGGCCATTTTCCTTTTTGTGTCTGGCTGCTTTTGTTCTTTGATAACCACTCCTCTGGTGCTAAAAGAGAAGCTGCAAGGAATAACAGGAAGGGAAAAAATAAAATACTTTGACCTAAATATTCAATTTCATCTAGCTATTCGTATTGAACTCAGTACTGTATGGAGATGTGTCCATGAAATATTTAAAGAAAAGAGACATCTCCTACAAGAAACACTGGCAGGTTGGTTGGAGAATCAGGAACCAGAACTTCTCAGTATCTCTTCCCTTCAGGGCTGCTTTCAAAATTAACTCCTGAGTTAGCCCATGGGCACATTATGAATTAGCACCAAGAATGGATTTAATTAAAACTCACTGTCCCATTTGGCTTTTAATATGCAAACTGTCTTTAGTCTTTAAAACAAAAACCTTGATTTTTTCACAATCATTTCCTCCTGTAAGGGTTAGGAAATGTTATGGAATGTATACAGCTCAGAAAGAGAAACAATAAAATAGTTTTGATCATGTATGCTAGAATTGGGTAAAACTTGTAACCTCTTCTTAAGTAGTAATAAATTTTCACTTAGTAAGATCACACAGTACTTGCAGTAGCTGCCAGCAATTTTTAAAAGGAAAGGTAATTAACATGTCTTCAGGAAAGGCATTTTTCAAAGTTGAATCTGTAGTATACAATAATTACAGCAATGATATTTTAAAAAATGAGCCATCTTAATTTTAGCAGTAATTTGAATTTCAAGAAAAGTGTGCATTTCCTTCAAAGAAAATCATAGCAGGTTTCATTAGTTCTTTGGGACCTAGTTGTATGTGTAACACACTAGTGGCTCTACTGTAGCTGCTTTGCAATTTGAAGATAGTGGGATTTGTGCCTGATAAGGTCAAAATATTGACTTAAACTACCTTGGGATCAAACTCTGTTGTCCTAAATTCAACAAAATTCTATTTGCATCCACAGCTGTTTGGTTGCAATCTTCAATGTCATCTTCTGATATTTTGCTATAGTCAGAAGTTGCATTTATTTCATTTATCCATCCATTGGCTGAAATCCTGGAAAATATATTGAAATATATTGCACATTGGTACAACACATACCTTGTAGTCTGTAAAAAAAAAAAAAATCAAAATTCCATTGATGATGTAAATATTTGTTGTTCTAATCAAATTGTTACTCTATGCAGATTGCTCGTAAGCAAGTTGTCTTGCACAAGTGGTTGTGTTGGCACCCTGGTTTTCATACTGAAAAAAAAAACAAACCTCTCTCTCATGTGTAACCGGAGATGCATGTACATATCTTCACAGAAGCAGAGCATTTTACTACTCACTTCACTGTAGGGACGGCTAAGAAAAGGAGATGGTTGCTGTCAGATATCCACAACCAATAAGTATTACCCTTTCTGTGATGCAACATTACCACAGCTAAAACTTTTGGGGAAACAGGTGCTGGGTCGGGGCTGAGCACGCCCCGAGGTTTGCAGCTTCAGGCAGGTGCTCCGCAGGCGCTCTGCACGCCGTGTGCCTGCCTGCTGCAAGCACCGCGCGCAGGGATAGTGCCGGGAGCTGCTGGAGGCCTGCGAGGAGAGAAGGCCTCTGGGAATGGCAGAGGTTTTAAAAACTGGTTGTGATGAAATGAACACAGCCCTGGTGAAACGAGAAGTGCCTGTGCCCCCACACCGTCTCTTAGCCTGTGACAGCCAGATAAATGATGCACAGTAAATCATTAGTTCTCTGTACCTGCCAAATGAGAATTACTGCTGTTGCCTTAGCAGAAGTTACTTGCTCTTTTTCAGCCAGAAATGAAGGCAGGGCTTGTCAGGTCACACCGCGCCCTGGGTCTCCCCGAGGCACGTCCCAGCGCGGAGCCATGACCCTGCCGGGCAGCCCCTCACCTGCCAGCTGTGCTTGGTGTGTGGGGAGGCTGCCTGTGGTCCCGAAATGTCTGAATTTCCAGCCTGGCTTCTGACTGCCCTTACTTAGTGGAGCCTCCTGAGACCAGACAACACCTAATGGGCGTAGGACATAGAAGAGAAGCCGTGCATTTCCCAGAGGACTTCTCAGTGTTCTCGGGGGTGCTAACCTAATAAAGCACCGTTTCACAATCTCGTTTATGGGTTACATTAACCCTGTCAGAAGGTGTCAGAGATGGGACAAGTATTGCCTACAGTAAAGGGTTTTTCCATGTGCTATCGTGGAAAAAGAATGAGAGGTGGTGTATCGCTGATCAACTATTCAGGATACATTTGAAGCAACAGTACCTGTGTTTGTTTGCTGTGGAATACTCGGTTCTGTAAAGTGCAATATAAATTATAAATTCAACTTGGATTTATACTTGCTACTTGAAACTAAGGGGGTCAAAGGTAGATTTCCTGCATTTATGGATTTCTTGTACTTATGCACATTTATTTCTCACTTGCCTGCTTACTTTTGATTTTTAGATGTCAAAAGCTGGTTGGTGATGTTTGGATTTCAGCTCAGCAACATTATTCCTGGTTTCCCTAGAGCAAAAATGTACTTTGTGTCACCGCCATATGAGTTGTCTGAGAGCCAAGCATGTGAAAATGGCCAGGTAGGCAGAAAAGTGAAGTTCTTTTTTTTGGTACATTTGCCCCACTCTATGAACAGAACTGCTGGCTCCTCGGTAGTTACAATGCAAGGCCACGCATTTATTTCATCAGTGTAAAATGGAAGTGAGTATAGCTAGATTTTATACTAATGAACAGATGCCTTTCTTGCCAGCCTTCGTTGTTATCATAATGATGGTGTCATTAGTTTGTCTTTTATTGAGTTCTTCCTTGATTAATGAGTTGTAACTTGATTAACTTGATTAACAGTGACAAAAGGGAACTCTGCATGGTAAATTATCATCTGTTGTACCTTTGGTAAAATTACCCTAATAACCTGTGTGTTACAATGAACTTAGGTTGGTACTTTGCTGTACTGCTAAGAAATGGTTTTACTCCCCGCCCTGTAATAGGATTTGTCATCGTTTTTTGTTTGAAGCTTTTCTCACAGAGGCTTTGGTTTGCTACTGCTGTTACAGTGTTTGTTCTTGTCAGGTTAAGGGTGGGAAATGGTATTAAGCATTCTGCCTTTACAATAAATTCCAGCCAGTTTAATATACTTAAAAGGAGTAGTAGACCAGTTGCAAACTTAGTCTGTGCTAGATTTACTTCACGTTTATGGAAGTACAACTGATATGACTGTGTAAACCAAAACATAACACTTCTACTTGCTTCTAAGTCATTTGAGAATCTAAATCCTCTCTCAGGAATTACTTCGATATTTTGGAGCCCAAATCTCATTTCCAAAAAGTTTACATTCATAAGCATTTTAGTCCTATACACCAATTGAAATCTCTGGGCAAAAGTATCCGGAAGTTAAGCGCCATCTTTTAACAAATTGATTCTGTTCTAAGATCTGATTAAACTTGTGTTAGACTTGGGTTTTAGTTATTCTTGTAATTGCCATCATGTAACTATAAATAGCCCAGAGATTCGCGGTATGTATTTGCTATGAAAGGTGATTTGTGAGAAACCTTTTATTTGGCGTTATTGATTGTAAAATAATTTTAAAAAGGTAACCGAGGGTGGTCTTTCTACAGCCTAGATTTTTTTGCTGTGTACCTTTTCCTTAGAAAAGCAAAACCAAAGATTAGCACTGTTCTCTGACATCGGTATTTTCAGGTCTTTATCTTTTTTGCTGTTTTGTTTTGTTTTCCCAGCTAATTACAGGAGTTCAGCAGACAACAGAAAGACACAATCAAGCTTTCATGGCTCTTGAGGGACAGGTCATATCTAAAAGATTACATGCCAATATTAGAGACAAAGCAGGTCACTGGTTTGCAACAAGCACTCCTATTATTGGGAAAGGAATCATGTTTGCTGTAAAGGAAGGCCGTGTAACCACTGGCATTTCCAGCATAGCCACAGACGATAGCAGAAAAATTGCCTCTGTCCTTAACAGTGCTCACTACCTGGAGAAAATGCACTACAGCATCGAGGGGAAGGATACTCATTACTTTGTCAAGATAGGCTCAGCTGATAGCGACCTCGTAACCCTCGCGATGACCAGTGGGCGGAAGGTCCTGGACAGCGGAGTAAACGTGACCGTTTCCCAGCCAGCTCTCCTAATCAACGGAAGGACTCGACGGTTCACGAATATTGAATTTCAGTACTCCACCCTGCTGATCAACATCCGCTACGGGCTAACCGCCGACACGCTGGACGAGGAGAAGGCGAGAGTGCTAGACCAGGCTCGGCAGCGAGCCCTGGGGTCAGCGTGGGCCAAGGAGCAGCAGAAGGCACGGGACGGCCGCGAGGGCAGCCGCGTATGGACAGACGGAGAGAAGCAACAGCTTCTGAACACGGGAAGGGTTCAAGGTTACGAGGGATATTATGTCCTGCCTGTGGAGCAGTACCCAGAGCTAGCAGACAGTAGCAGCAACATCCAGTTTTTAAGACAGAATGAAATGGGAAAGAGGTAACAAATTAACCTGCTGTCATCCTTTGCTGGATGAATCAGTAGTCGTAACTGTTATCTCCTCTCCTAAGGAGATGAAGACCTACATGGGGGCACTAGGCTGAGCTACTTTGGGATAGTAAGTGGCAAAAAAAGCTCATTTTTTGAGTTAAATGCTACTGTTCAAGTGATTAAAAACCACATCCTGAAGTGGACTAAAGCCTGACTGAAAACTCTAACCATACAAATTAAACAGTACCCCTGAAATATTACCCACTTGTTCTGGGTCTAACGAAAAATAAAAAGAAGGCCTCGTATTGTATTACCTCACTCCATTCACACGTGAGCAAACTAAGAAATCCAAGTGGGCCACTTTCACTAACCAGCTGATGAAACACAAATGATTCAGACTGCTTGTTTGATAAATATCCAAGAGGTTTTCATTTAAAGCAAAATACAGGTGCATTTAAAACATGACTTTGGGGTGATTTGTGTGTAGCAACTGGAGGAAAATGAGAATGCAAGTGAGAGCACACTGGAAATAGTAAAGGAAAATATATTTAAGAATAACAAAACCGCACTTGCACTCTGACCCTCCATTTGTCTGGCCTGAAGCTTAACTTATTCAAAGAGGGCAGAGTGTAAAGTTACATTCAAAATGGTGGCTATAAATCACTACAAATAAATTTCATACTCTGTTTGTCTTTGAAGATTTCCATTGTGGACAGTATAACACAGTTACAGGGTGTAGTCTGTTTAGATTCAGTAGTTTGTTGGTATCAGTTCCAGTAGAGCTGTGGGCATTGTGTTACACTATTGCAAATGGGCACCACGTCAGATCACCCTGTACATACATCAGCCAGAAGGCACAATCACTGTTTCAGATTTAAAAATTATTAGTGTGTTTGTTTGGTCGAGAAACTGAGACAATCACATTACAGTCACCACAAAAAAAATAAAAAAATAAAATTAAAAAAAAAAAAGTCTAATAAGAACTTTGGTACAAGAACTTTTTTGTAATATACATGTATGAATTGTTCATTGAGTTTTTATATTAATTTTAATTTGCTGCTAAGCAAAGACTAGAGACAGGCAAAGATAATTTATGGCAAAGTGTTTAAATTGTTTATACATAAATAAAGTCTCTAAAACTCCTGTGAATTATTTGTCTTCCATTGTGAAATCTGTTAAAAATTAAAAATTATTAGTGTGTCACTGTCATCTCATACATGCAGCATCTTCTATGTAGCAGTGATCGTTGTAGCATGGATTCCACAGAGGGATGTTCTTTTGACCTCTGGGTAAGCAAAAACTACATACACACAACCTGAAATTCTGTTTAGGACAGCAAAAAAATTGGTAAATGCTCTTAGAAATTCCCTCTCCACGCCTGGTGACTAGTAACCGTCAGACTGCCAGGTTACAATCCTGGAATTAGTTTAATTGCTCCAAAGTAGTTTCAAACAGATTGAAAATTCAGTAACACTGTATTAAATGGAACATGGAAGGACTTGCTGTGAGCACAGAAACCGCCACAAAATCTATCTTCTTTGTGACACTGCTTGCTTCTACCACATTTAAAAATCGGAGGTAAGATCAAAGACCGTCTAAGCAGTCACTCCTGATGATGTTAAAAGGGAGCCATCCATCAGCAGGAGCCCTGCTGCTTTTATCTCATTTAAGTATGTACTCAGAGAGCTCTATTTAATTTTGAGAACAGTTTTGCTTTTGGGGTTGCAGATGAGATTTTTAATGATTCATGATATCAGCAGAGATGCTTGAATTGATTATGGGCATTAATTCATTCCAGGGCATTAATTCACTCCAGGGCATTTTTAAAGCAGAACAGCTCAGTGGCTGTGCTGTTAACACCTGTAGTACTCCAAGACTGCATCTGATTTTTGCTGAGCAAACAAACCCCATCCTGTCCTGTGCTCGCCCTATGCGGTGCATGCACTAGAAGCCCAAGCACTCTTCCCTCAGAAGGACAAGTCAGGGTGTTTTCAGATAAGTCCTGGATGTCCATCACTGCAGAGGCTGTTCTGTGCTGATGGGCTTGAAGTGCCGTTACATTATCAGACTTGTAAACAAGTGAAACTTCTTCAAGAAGGGAAGTATTAGGTGGGTAGTCATAAAAATTACTTTTGTCATCAGTTGCTTTTGGTTCATAAAACATGGAATCACAAGGTGGAAACACTTTCACTGTCACCATTTTCTTGAATTCCTTGGTCCATGCTGGTAAGCTTCTTAGGTTATTCTTTGGAATAGAAATTTTCTTGTAGTTGAGAGACTGGAAGTGATAACCCACTGCACAGTCCTCTATGTCCTTTGTTCTGTCACCAACCTCGTAAAGCTGAAACTGGTCAGAATTGGAGATTCTGCTACTTTATCCTTCTGCAAAAAGAAACTTAAACTAAAAACAGTGTACCATTTTTAATATTAATTATTTTGGGATAGATTTGCAGGGGATGCACTTTAGAAAGAAAAGGCTCCCTACCCAGCTCCTTTGCAAACAATACGTGCATCATCACGGTATTCTTAAACAACTTTTGAAAGTGGACCAGTCATGTAGCTAAATACTCAACAGGGACAATTTATCCAGGTCTGTTGATGGTTTCCAGAGCGTATGTGTGACAGCACAGGTTCCGCGGAAAGCCCCTGCAATATACTTAGCTCCTAGATCCAACTGCCCTGTGCCGGACTCCACTGAGGCTATTCCCTGCCCTACTTCTGCGTGCAGCCTGCAGCTCATAACCCGGGGCCAGCTCCAGCACCCGGGGACACCGCTGCCACCAGCCCTGCCCAGCTTCCCCGCGCCGCCAGCAGAAGTGAGTGAGCGGGGAGCCCCAGGGGGTCACCCGCTGGGGACAGTCCAGTTTCCATCAGTCCTTTTCTAGAAGTTCTGCAGCAGCTCTTCAAAGCACATACTGAATGGAATCGATCAGGGTTTTCCTTATTTTCTTCTTGGTTAAAATAAGGGCAGTGTCTTAGCCTCTGCTGAGGATTTAATTGTTCTGGGGCTAAAGTCAGGCTTCTGCTGCAGAACGTCTGAGCCGAGAACTCAAAAAGCAGTATTGAAGTGGTAAAAGCACCATAGGAGAGAGGTGTGAGCCAGCTTTCAGAGTGAGACAAGTAAATGCAGCCAATTTATAAATCCTTGACAAATAGGATTTACAATGGAAGTGGCAGTTAAGCCATCATGAGTACAGAAGGTGGCAGATAGTATGCAGTAATGCTGTTTGTGCTGTGTTACAGCAGCTCAACAGCGTTGCTACTGGAGAAACTATATTTACAGAAGTTTTACATCTTTAGATGACAGCTTCTGGCAGGTTTTAGTCTAATTTTGTAATTGCATATAAAAAGAAAATCTGCTAGGAGAATTGTGCTGGCTGTACTGTTGCATATTCTGCTACAGCCCAGCTCTCATAATTGTTGCAAATAGCTTCCCCCCTGCCAACTTCATTAAGTGAAGAAATCATGTAAATGAAAGTAAAATATTAACAAGCATTACTTAATGCTATAAATCAGTATTATCAGATAAATCACATTTTCACCTGTCAAAAAATGGTAGTACAGGTAGAAAGCAGATACCTGTTTGCTTCTGTGGGCTGTAAGGTTTTGTTTTTTTAAGCCATTCCCATCTTAACGGTTGGTCTCTGCCTGTGTGGGGAAGGCAGGCCACTAAAAAGCTGGTGACACGGCTCCTGGGAGGAGGTTTTCCACCTGTCACAACACTGGGTTTCTCAGTGGGCCAGCAGGTGCTGTGCTTGGAGGAGGCCGGAGACATCACTGTGAGACCCGCAGGGAGCTGGTGCCCCGCTGGCTCGCCGGGTTGAGCCTCCCCAGCAGTCCAGTCCATGGGGGCAGCCGTGTAGATCTGGTCTGCAGTAATTAGAGGCTGAATTACCCTCACTGACCCACAACAACACAAAGGCACCCGTGTTTCTGGGGACATCCTGCAGCGACTGTTCTGTCCCCAGAGCACCTGCTGCCTCCCATGGCCCTGAGCAGCGCCGGGGTCCGGCTGGGTGCAGGCAGGTTGTGTCTTCCAGGCTGTGAGAGCGCTCTGTGGGCAATGCAGGTCTGAGAGGGAGGGACACGGTGTGGCCACACACTCCCCTCTGCAGTGGGTGTCACAGCTGCCCTGGCCTGCACCCCGGCTCCAGCAGCCGAGGATCGCAGTGCCACATCTCCATAAATTCCTTTCCACGCAAGGAGGTGTGTTAGCAGGGGGGCACGGGGTCCAGGCAGGGATCTCTGTCCCAGTGATGAGCTTGCTCGTCTCCGGCCCCCACACGGCACCACACGGCCCTGCCCATGCTAGCCAGTGCCCCATGTTTGGGCCCAGCATCGCCCCTATGGGGGGTGGCCAGCCCCTGCTGTGCCCCAGCTGCTGCCTGCTCCGTGCACCCGCAGGGCGCAACAGGCAGCGGGGCTCCCTCCTCGAGTGCCTCGAGGAGCTGAGTAGGGCTGCTCCTGGGGCCACAGAGCTCACCCCGCTGGAGAGCAAAGTGCTGGGAGCCCTCGAGACGTAGGTGGGTGGGTGGCCATGCTACTGGCAAAGTTGGGGACTGCACGGCCACTTGGGTGAGGGCGAGCAGCAGCCATAGAGTGGCTACTGGATACTAAAGCATGAAGTGATCCCCAACGTCCCAGCCAATTGTTGAGTATTTTCCCAGTGAAACTAAGCCACTTCAAATGGACTTTTGTTTCTCGATTGTCTCTGATTTGTGCTGTAAAGTAACTAGGTGGGGTTCGTTGCACTTTATTTAATTTTTTTTTCTGCTGCAGCAGTGAGGCTGCTCCAGGCACTGCCTGACCCCAGAGGGCTGTGCCCCCAAGCTCATCCAGCACCACCACTGCTGCTGCACAGCGGTCAGCCTCTTGCTCCCACCACTGTAGGGGGGTTCAGATCCTCCCTACGTGCAGGAAATGGCACCATTCCACCAGCCAAGGTCAAGTCTGTGTCTGGATGAAGCTGAGTGCTTCTGCAAGCCAACTGTAGATGTGTGGTGAGGAGGAACCCTGGAGAACTTTGTCCATCGCTGGTACAAGTGGCTTCTCCCCTTGGGGAACCTGTGGTGGGCACGTCCCTGCTCTGCTCCTGCAGAACTGCTGCTGGACAGACGGGCGGGCCCTGCCCTGCTGCTGCTTGCACAGACACGCACAATGGCTTGGGGCCCTTGCCCATGTTGTGCCCTGTGCCAGCACCGAGAAGGGTTTGGCTCCATCATCGGGAGACCTGTAGAATCATAGAGAATGGGTTGGGTTGGAAGGGACCTTAAAGGCTATCCAGTTCCAACCCCCTTCCATGGGCAGGGACAACTCCCACCACACCGGGTTGCTCAAAGCCCCATCCAGTCTGGTTTTCATAGACTCATTAAGGTTGGGAAGGCCCCTCATGATATCTGGTCCAACCATCCCCCTACCACCAATGTCACCCACTACACCACGTCCCTAAGCACCAGGTCCAACCTAAAACCTTAAACACCCCCAGGGATGGTGATGCCATCACCTTCCAGGGCAACCCGTTCCAGTGCCTGGCTAGTCTTTCTGAGAAGAAATGTCTCCTCATTTCCAACCTGAACCTCCTCTGGCACAACTTGAGGCCATTCCCTCTAGTCCTATCACTAGTTACCTGTGAAAAGAGGCCGACCCCCAGCTCCCCACATCTTGCTTTCAGTTAGTAGTAGAAAGCAATAAGGTGTCCCTTGAGCCTCCTCTTCTCCAGCCTAAACAACCCCAGCTCCCTCAGCCACTCCACATAGATAGGACTTGTGTTCCAGGCCCTTCAACAGCTTCCTAGCCCTGCTCTGGACATGCTCCAGGGCCTCGATGTCCTTCTCACGGTGAAGGACCCCAAAACTGAACACAGTACTCAAGGTGTGGCCTCAACAGAGCCAAGTACAGAGTACAAATCATCAATAAAGTTATTAAAGAGGATGGGCCCTGACACCAAGCCCTGGGGAACACCACTCATGACCAGTTGCCAGCTGGATTTCTCTCCATTCACCACTGCTCTCTGGACCTGGCCATCCAGTCAGGTTTTACTTTAAACACCTCCAGGGATAGGGTATCCTCAGCTTCTCTGGGCAGCCTGTGACAGGGCCTCTTCACCTGTGTAGAGTTTCTTCCTAATATCTAGTCTAAATCTACCCTCTTCCAGTTTAAAGCCATTACCCCTTGTCCTATCTCTGTACCCCCTGACAAAGAGTCCCTCCTCAGCTTTCCTGTAGGCCCCCTTCAGGTACTGGCAGGCCACTGTAAGGTCTCCATGGGGCCTTCTCTTCCCTATGCCGAACAACTCCAACTCCCTCGGATCACTTCACAGAAGAGTAGTCCCAGTAGGTAGGACAGGCTTACAGCTACTGCAGTGCCTCAAGCCCTGCTATGAGCACGCAGTAGACCAGAGCTAACCCAGTGTCCCTCACCCGGCCACTTGCCAAGGCACTGGCACCTGTCCCTTCACAGTTCTCCACCAGCTGATGTCCCCAGCCCCGTTGCTGGAGCTGCTGGCTGCCGCCAGTGGGGCCGTTTTATTCCCCTGGCCCTGGGCTGGGCGCACACTGCCACTCTGGGAGTGCCTGTGTAGTGTCTGCAGCAGGGTTTGGCAAGCCCGTTGTGGCCTAAGTGTCACACAGGTGTTTTACAGCCCCGGAACTGACACCTGGGAAGGTTTCGCTTTCCAAGGCCATGCACGGTGGCTGTTCCCTGCCTGTACAGACCATGGGCTGCTTGCCAGGCGGAATAAGGCCCGGCCGCCCCAGCAAGCCCAACAGAAGGTTGCAGTGCCATGGGGGCATGTGGCTCTATGGCACGTGGCTCTCCTGCACAGACGGGGGCACGTGTTTTGGAAAATAAATAAATAAATAAATCAGGTCCTGATTTGGCTTAGGTGAAAAAAATGTTGCAGAACATGGAGGTCACCGATAGGGATTTATTCTCTCACTGCAAGCTTGTTTGCTGAAAGATAAAGCTCTCAGTGCGGGCACACAAAGTGCTGGTGATGGTGCATGCAGTGCACCAGTGGCCCCCCAAGGCCTTGCCCCAGTGCAGCCAACCCGCACTGGTCCCACAGCCCCGAGGCGAGGTGCAGGCTGGCCAGGCAGTGCTGGCTGCTTGGGGGCAGCCTCCCCGCTTGCAGTCACACATGGGTTTCCTGCTGTTTTCTACCTTGTCTTACTGTGCTTTCTTAATTTTTCCCTTACATACACAATTTTATCCCATGAACTCATAAAAACTAGTAATATTGCTTAATAAGCTAATGGCAGGATTTGACTCTCTTTTTTCAGTGCTTAGGGTAGCACGAAGAACGTGTTATGTTTACTAATGCTGTTGCTAATGAATAGTATGGCAAAGGTAGCTTGAAATTTAACATCTGACTCAAATCCAGAATCACCTGCACGAGGTTTTGACAGAAGGTGGCTGAATTTAACTTTCTTCTATGTCAGAAACCTTTATTCAGTGTGACTACTGAAGATCCCTGACATCCGATCAGTGCCACAGCTCCCAGCCTTGTTCCTCAGGAATGTAGGGTGGGAAACAGGAGAAAAATAAAAACTTTGTGGTACTGCAAGAGTGAAACAGTCCATTCTTCCAAACTCAATTTCAACATTTTTTTTTAAAATCTGTTCTTTGGAAACCAATAAAAGCTGATGTATAGTATTGGGTGTGGCAAGAGGCAAGTGCTTTTTTTTCTGGAAGGATACAGTAACCCTTCACAGAAACATGGTTCCTTCAGGTTGAACAGCGCCTGAGTTTTTAACCAAAATGACGTATTTCAGGAAAAATGCATTTATTTTCTGTCAATTAAATTCAAATGCATTTTGCCTCCTGTTTCAGTTCAGACACCTGAAAAAACCTGTTGGGGGCTGACAGACGGGCACTATGTTATCGCAGCTTTTGACATTGACGTTTCGGTGTTTGGTAGCCCACCGACACTGGCGTGTTGAGCGCTCGGTACCAGCACACAGACTTTGGGCGACATTCCTCATATTCCTCAGCAAGAGCCGAGCCGCCTCCACCCCTCAGAAGATGGCCGCCCTCGCTGCGAGTGGCTCCGCGTGGCCACCGCGAGGCTGCGGCTTGGGGCGAGGAAGGGCCGAGATCCCGCAGCCCCCCGCAGCCCCCCTCACGCCTCCCCTTCGCGCCGACCCAACCCCAACCCCGCCTCGCACCGCCCGCGGGGACCGAGGCCGCCCCTCGAGGCCGCCCCCGGCGCTGCCCCGCCGGCAGGGGGCGCTGCGGCCGCCCTCCGCCCGCCTCCGGGGCGGTGCAGGAAGCGGCGGGGCGAGGGGCCGGGCCGGGCGCCCCCCGCCTCCGCCTCGCCTCGCCCCGGCCCGCCCCTGCCGCGGGGCCGGCGTGCGAGCGCCCGCGGCGCCTCCCTGCGCGGCTGGGCCGGCCGCGGCCCCGCTCCGCTCCGCACCGCCCCGCACCACGTCCAGCAGCGGCGCCCCCGGAGCGCTGCGTGCATGGGGCGGCGCGGCCCGCGCTGGGGACGATGCCGCGGAAGGAGCTGCCGCTGCCCGCGGGCTGGGAGGAGGCGCGGGACTACGACGGGAAGGTGTACTACATCGACCACGGCAGCCGCACCACCAGCTGGGTCGACCCCCGCGACAGGTGGGGCTACGGGGCTCCGCGCCGGGGGGAGGGGGGTGCCCCGCTCCTCGGCCTCGGGGCGCTGCGTGCGGCCCCCCCGGGGGCTCCCCCGGTGCCGCTGGGTGCGGGGGGCGCTGCCCGGGGCTGGGCGGCGTTATCGGGGGCTGCGGGCTCCTCGCTGCCCCGCGCCGGGCGGGATTCCCGGCAGCGCTTTGTGGCGCCGCGTCCCGGCTGCGGGCTGGAGGCAGCCGCAGGGAGGAGGCGCGCAGGTGGCTCAGCCCCGCTGCCGGCTCAGCCCCGCTGCCGGCTCCCAGCTCCCCGCCGAGGCCGGGGGCTCCCCAAGCTGCCGGCTGCAGGTCCCGCTGCCGTCCCGGGCACACCGCGGAGAGGTGGAAGTGTCAGGCTGAGCCCCCAGCGCCGTGTGGGTGAATGTGAGAGAGTTCCCCCACCTGACAGCCGGTGTTGTGCTCGGTACGGGGCGTTCAGCCTGGTTTCTGCGTTGTTTTTGCTCTCTTCCCCCTGCCTCGACACTTGGCTCTTTGGGGGTTTCCATGGTTTGGGGGTGTCCAACTCTTTGGGACGCCAGTCCTTTGCCTTCTCTCTGGTCCTACGTAGGAAGGCTCTTTGTTGGGCCAGGTGGCGAATGATTGTCCGAATTTACAGGATTTTAAGGAGTGTTCTGCATTCCAGGAATAATCCTTGTGTGTCTTGTACACAAATGTAACCTGTTGGGCTGCTGGAGGTTTGGAACGCGTTTTAACCTGGTGTTTCAGTGCTGTGGTTGAAAGCTGAGAACACGTTTCAAGGTGTGTTTTTTAACCTTGATAAAAGTCAATACAAGCTTAAATTAGGAATGCTTTCTTCACATCTTCCTTCTGTTACAGAGCATGAAGACGAGAGAAATTTATCAGGGCTAATGGTGGCGTATAAAAATTCTGCTGTGTCCTTGGTTAGTGAGTCAAAGCTGGCAGGATCAGCTGAATGGATGCCTTCTGCATGTGTGTGCTGAGCTATCGCAGATACGTTGGCTGCTCACCACCGTTAAAGGAGAATATTCAAGCATACCTTGATAAGTGCTATCACATGACATATTTGTTGTGCACATAGTAATACACCTGAATACACACGGCCCTGACGAGCTTTGCATCTGAGTCATCTTCCAGTAGTGCTACCGAGAACGCAGGTTGAGTTACACTCCCCAGCCTCTCTGAAATCCTCATGGTTTGAAGAGTTTGTTGGTCCAGCACTGGAAGAACTAAGCATCAGAGCTTTCCCCCATCACCTGCGGGACCGTGGCCTTGTACAAGTTACAGAGATGCTCTGCTCTGCTTGCAGGAAAAAAAAAGTTTCTCTTTAACTAATTAGTGCTGTCAGTGAAAGTCAGGTGGTAGGAATTTCTGAGCAGCTTGAGTCGTAGCTGCAGTACTGAACGTGGGTTTATGTACTGATCGCCCAAGAGTGCGTTGTGAGTTTTGGTATTCTGAAGCCTGGAAGAATCTGTAAAGTTGCTGCAGCGGAGAGGTTGTTCTGTGTGTTTGCTGTGCTATATACGCTGTCTTTGTCCCAGCACAAAGCAATAGATACCAGGAAACACAGTTGTAAATCTGCAGGCTTCAGGGATGTGGAGGAAGATTTATGGTTTTGGACTTGTTCTGCACCCCATTGCTTCTCAGTGGCAAGGTTTCAGTGTGAGTGTACCTTTATGACACCTGACGGGTTTATTCAGCGAGCAACAAGGGTAGCTAAAGACAGGGCATGCAGGTTTTCAACCTTCCCCAAATCTTTCATTCTAGCTTAATTCAGTGGGGGGGGGGGGGGAGGGGAAGAAAAAAAAAAAAAAAAAAACACAAGCAGGGATACCACCTAGCTAGAGGGCATAGGCTTGCCCACTATTTTTGCGACAACAGCTGGTGTCTGTAGGTGGAGTTGGGTTTGCAGGTGGAGTGGCCGGGTACTGCAGCAGCGGCCTGGACGTGGCCGTGCTCATGGGTGTCACAGTGGGGCTGCATGAGGTGATGGGTTGGGGGTTTTCCAGCTCTCCTGTAGCTCGTTTCACCACCTGGGTGGATGGGCTGTTGTTAAAAGGGGCTGTTAGACTTGGCTGGGGATGAAGTGGCTGCCACCCGGGAGCACCTTGCTGTCTCCCAGCACTGAGCTGAGTGATGCTCGTGCTCCTGAAAGCCTGGCTGAAGCCACTGCCTGCGGGAGCACTTGTTCCTTCTGCCACCTCAGGGTATGCCAGACTTGCAGGCAGACCTGGGAAGCATGTGGATTTTACAGCGTTTTTGGAAACCATCTAAAGATGAAGCATAAGAAGAATTTTGTAACTGAAGCAGTACTGTACCTGTGTTACGGGGTAACAGAAGAATCAAGGAGGTGTCCTGTAAGGAAGGATTTGGGATTATAAGGTGTAAGGTAGTTCTAGTGACCAGGTGGGAAAAAACTCTGATTTTTCTTCATGTCAAAGGAAGCTGAAGTAGATTTATTTTTTTTTTTCCTGAGTTTGTTTTAAATTAGATAATTCAGGACTTGGATACATTGCAATAGGGGGCCAAGCCTCACCGAGCTAGGAGAAGAAATTCATTGTTCCTAGTTCTAAAGGCAAGCCTGATCTTTCAGGCATTCACCAGCACGTGCTGTTTGGTGACACGCAGCAGAGCACTGTACCAGCTGCTGCCTTGTCCCTGGGGATGTGCCGGTGTCATAGGGTGCTGCGCTGGTTACCATATAGAAAGTAAGGATGGCACCTCAGAAACACGAGCAGCAGCTGCTGGCGGTGCTCAGACATGGCTGTGAATCAGGAATTGCACCAGCAGAGTGCCCCCAGTGAGGTTTCTGCTTTCATCAGACGTCGGGGTTAGAGATGGGTATCTGGATGCCTGTGGGTGCTCTGTGTTTGGGTTCTTTACACTGTTTAAGGGAATGTGATCTGCCCCAAGCTGTCTTGGAAGAGGATTGCCTTTTCTCTCTTCTCCTCGCCTTTATACCCTCAGGCTTCCTGAAGATGCCTGATAACCCACCCCATTCTCCACTTTTTGTGTTCTCAGGCTCTTCCTCCTGGCATGGTGGTGTAAGCAAGTTGTCCTGGGTTTTAGATGGAGCTGGTTGAACTCCTTTTACCCCAATCACTGGACTCCTGCTGAGGGTGAGAGGTAGCAAAATAAGAGCACTGTCAGTGAAGCCTGATGAAGCGACTAAGCAGCCACAGGTGTTTTCAGTTTGGGGAGGCAGCAGTGCCTCAGTTCGTGTCCCTTCATTTTTTTTTTCAAAGGCTCTTGTTGATAAAGGGCTGGAGCTATTTGTTAAATGAAATCCCAGATTCTGCAGTTGCTCCCTGAGACATCTTCCTACTCCATATGGAGTTTTTTTCTCACTCTGAACCCACAAAGCAGAACTTCGGTAAGGAGGAGAAGGGGGGAGAGATTTGCCAGGGTTTGGGGCCAGTATGTGTCAATGTATGCGTTGTCACACGTAGAATACTTCGTGCTCCTATAAAAGTTAGGGCCACCTGTTTGCTCATGAATATACAAGCTTGTTGAGCCTGAGGATCTGACTGAAGAAAAGCTGGGCCTGTTATATATAGAGAGAGCAAAATCATCTAGCTGTGCCCTGCTAAGCCTGCCTTCCAGGCTTGATGGGAAATGTGCAGCATGGTTTGTCTCTTCTGCATGATTCTGGTGTTGAAGCTTTCCATGCCCAGTCTGCTCTGTGCACTTGGTCTCCGAGCTTCCTGTATTAAGGAATTAAAAATGTGAGCATCATGCTAAAATTTCCTATGTAGATGTCTGCTGCTTGGATTATTTCCCTATAGCATAACTACAGCCATTAGAATAAAGCTAAATTTAGCCAAGTAAAGTGTGGGAGTTCTCGAGAATAAAAGGACGTGAAGGGAGAGCACTGAAAAGCATCGAGAATAAAAGGAGCCGTACTTTTCTGCAGGTGGAAATCAGTAAGTGTAAGGAGAGGAAGGAAAAAAAATCTCGAAGCATTCTGTGGGTTTCTTTCATCACTGGCAGCAGCGTGGGTCACGCAGCTGAAGGCTGCTGCCGTGCCTGCTGTTACCTTTCTGTACTGATAGCTAGCCCAACGCCCTGTCAGGTGTGTGTCATCCCGCATCGTTCTCATGTTTACCTTCCCCAGAATAGCAGATCCTTTTATTATAAGGAACAGGCCGTTAGGTGTATAGCCAAAAGCCAGCGGTACCATTTTCCCTGAGCACAGCCCCGAGTGACAGAAATGCAGCCTTTGTAGGCAGCTGAATGCCACCTCTGGGAGCGGGTGTCTTGATGTGTGGGACTGGTGCTGTTCTTAGGATGCTTTTCCACAATAAGTGGAAATTAATGGGTTTATGTAAGTGCTAATATGTAGGGAGACGAAGAAAGGAAGGAAGGTTATTGTGACCATTTGGTTTAACTCACTGGTTCCACAAGTCTTCCAAGGTGGATCAATGCTGGCTGCACCTGTAACTGGTAAAAGCAGTTTGCAGACAAAATCATTCAGACATCTTCAGTTACGAGAAATACCTTGGATTTTCCTGTAAGACTTACAAGAGACAGCGTGCGGTAGAATTCAGCTTAGCATGGGGCGTGAGCAGCTCCTCGTGCTGATGCCTGGGGAGGCTGCAGGGGCCAGAGGCGCTGCGTGTCCTCTCCTCGTGGCCTGAACTCGTGTCAGGCTCTGCGTGGTGGCTGGGGGCAGCAGGAATGATGCTGCTCAATCAGAGCAGCACTGCTGAAGGTGTGGTGTGCGCTGCTGAAGGTGTGGTGTACACACAGGTATGTTGTGCGAGAGGATGTCGGCAGTGACTTCAGAACTACCGAAAGACCCATTTCACTGTACTTCCCTATGGAATGTGAACCAAATGAAAAATGGATATTTTTGTTCAGCTCAGCAGCTTTTCAGTGTATCTTGGGGAATTCTGAGTTTTAAAAGACTGGATTTGGTTTTGAAGAAATCTCTGTAAATCACACTGCTTAGAAATTTGTAGGTTGAGCTTCATCTTCTACTCTGGCAAGGTCATTCTGCTCACAAGAGGAGTCTTCAACAAGCTGTCAGCCTTTCTGATGCAAAATTAAAGTTAGCGATGCTGCCTCAGATTGGAAACTTCCTTGACAAGGGGATCAACGTTTTCATCTCCATGTAGGTCATCTATTTTCATGCCAAAGTAGTCATCTGTATGGAAATGGCAGAGAATTGGTTGTTGCTGTGTTGTCCACCTGGGGCTGGGGCTCAGCAGCAGCACTGATGGGGACTGCTTGAGCTGCTGCTGTTGGAGTAAAATCCTGTGTCTGCGAGGGGATAAACTCTGGCTGGAAAATGTTGTGTTACTTTCTGGATTTGTTTTATAGAAACAGCTGGTGGTGCAGAAGGCTTGCTGGCGGGGCAGGAGGTAACGGTGGCTGTGGCTGTCACCTGGGGTTGCTGCTGAGGATGCGCGTGTGCAGTGGCTCCACGTTTGTCACCTGGCCAGACTGTGTCCCCCAGCTGAGGTAAACACCTGGGGAGGTATTCTCAGCACTGGAGGTGCTTGGCTTCGCTGTGGTTTCTGGCCAGGTCCTACAGGCAGGGTGCCCCTTCGCCTGCTGCAGCCCCGCAGGGTGTCCTCATGTTGTCGTTCGTGGTGGTTTCTTCACAGTTAGTGCAGCTGTGGAAAGATGAGTTTGCTACAAACTTCGTGGTACCCAAATCTGGTTTTAATTTTTCTAGCTTGTGCTGGAAATTGTACTGGAAGACATGGAAAGACTTGTCAGGGAAAAGAAAACAACAACACACAAGCTGTTTAATGAAGTAACTTGTACGTGGGGAAGTGACCGGTGCTGGGGGCAGTCCTGTCAGTGACCTGCCGCAGGGCTTCTTACCTCGCTGCCCGAGGAGCCCATCAGTAAGTGCTGGCTGTGCAGCCTGTGCTCCTGGGGGTGCACGGTGTGCTTTCTGCATGCGTGGTGAGACGCAGCCCATGTCCCTGCCATGATCGGCACCTCCTGGGCTTGATGCAGCACGTGGCCGTGTCCAGCACGGGAGAGCATCACACCTTTTAGAAAGAGGGTGAGAGATCCTAAAGATGGTTTGCGAGTATTGCTGGTGCTCGCCTGTGCCGTGGCTGGCGGCCTCAGCCTGGTGGCCTGCACCGTGCCACCAGCAGGCCGAGTTGGCTGAACAGTAAATGAGCAGAGGCTCGTTCGGTGGGTGACAGCAGCCAGGCAGAGCCAGGTGAAGGTGTGTAAGTGCTGCCACGCACAGATCTGAAAGCTGTGCAGATCAGCCGCTTGCTTAGAGAGGAATACCTTTTCTGCTGGCTGGCTGCCATTCAGGAGACCTGCTCAGTAAGGTTACGTGCTTTGCTGGTGGTAACGAGGACTCGGCTTTAACTGCTCAAATAAAACCCCGAGTCCTTGCTCACAGAGCCTAAGGTTACTGCTCCCCCCACTTCTGAGCTGCATGCATAGATAATTGGCTGAACAAACAACAGACAAAACTGCTCCCAATAGAATAATAACTGCTTTTCACTGCCACTCATCCAGTCAAGTGACATCTGGAAGACTCTGTGGGTATTCACAGGAGGTTTGGTGTGTAACAGGAAGATGTAAAGAAGCCAAATCCTGCAGCTGTCAGTGTTCTCTGGCTTTTTCATGCTTTTGGATGTGTTCTGCTGGCTTGGGTTGTTCTGTTTGTTCTAGTACTTATGGCTTCCACCCCAGCCTCTACGTTCGGTAACATAAATACCCAACACATTTAAAAAAGGCAGATGAATTGCGCTCTCAATCTTACAGAGATGCTGTGGGGATTAATTAGTTCTGATGAAGTGCTTTCTGGCTGAGATGTCAAACTGATGTTTTGGGACTAATGGTATTGTTTGGTGCAACTGCTTAGTTCTCCTCAAATGTCTAATCACTGCTGTGGAAGCATTTACTCTGCGGAGGAAAGCGATTGATTTAAAGCAGGCAATAACCAGTATTGATTTGCACGGCGCAGCCATTCATACCAGCTCTACGCAGGGCTGAGGCGGGCAGCGGTCACACGACAGTTTTGAACTCAAGTCGAAGTGGAACTGTTGCTTAACCAGCCCCGTGGCTGCTGGCAGATCTCTGCTGTGTGACTGCTAACTGCTGTGACGCTTCTGTGCTCGGCCCGGGGCCGGCCCTGCTGGGGAAGGGGCTGTCAGCTGCCTGCCCCTCGCGCAGCCCGTGGGGCCAGCAGTAGCGGCCGTGGTGATCTGGGCCAGGCGAGCAGCGTGGGACAGCTTTGGTAGCCCCTGAGCCGCCCTACGGAGCGGTGCTGATGGGCAGATATCCATGGCTCGCTTTGCTCCTGTGGGGTGCATGATTCCACGTGGCAGCGGGCGTGCTGCTGGCCTGGCGTGGGCCTGTCCTGCACCCCTGGGTGCTCGAAGCCCTGGCGGTGGGACTGCTCGGGGCACTGGTGTAATTCCCTCCGTGGGAGGCAGAGCCCGTGGCACTTGGCCAGCTGCGGTCGGCACCACACAAGGGAGGAGATGTGCGGGTGTGGGCAGGGCTGGGGACTGGCACCAGCAGCGAGCTGCCCGGTGTGGCAGGGGGCTCCTGGCTGCCCCTGTCCCAGCAGTGCACGTGAGTGAAGCTGAAACAGCTGCTTGCCTTGCTGCTGCTCCTACGCAGGGGAAATCATCAGCCAATTCCACGTGTATGGCTCCGAGGGTTCTCTTCAAGTCAATGAGGATGCCTAAGGCCACACGCGTGTTGTGCTTCTGCAGTTTGTCATTGATCTAGAAGAGGGTCTGAGCGCTCCTGTAACTGCGCACACAGGGTAAGGTCCATGTGGTGATGCTGCTCTAGCTTTTAACAGCTACGGGATGGTCGCAGTGCTCTTCAGATGGGCTTTGGCTGTTCCAGTCCAACCTTTGTTCACGGTGGTGCTGTTTCACTTCTTCAACATCTGGTATCTCCACCTTTAGGTTATTATGTAGGACGTCTGTTTTGGTGGGAATGCCGTGCTTCAGCTTGCCGTGGTGCTCCCACAGCAGTGGCATCGGTATTCTTTAGGACTTCTCCCAGTGCTCTCTGGGTCTGGTGCACTGTGCTGGAGGTAGCGATGCAGCTCCACGGGATGCTGTTGCTCTGACCAAATTCCTGCATAGCGGAGAGGGAAACTTCCCAAGGGAGAACTTGGCATGAAAAATAAGCCTTTTAAAGGCAAAGTTATAAGGCGTACCTAATTTAGGATGACCTGTCCTGTATATAGCATTCCAGATGAGGCTGTCATAATGAAGTGTGGTTTTTAAATAAAAACAGTATTTAAAAAAAACCACCCTTAACATGAATAACACTTTTGCATTGCAGAGTTTGGCAAGGTTAAACTTCAAATCAAATGAGCACTTTGAACAAAGCTTTTTTGTGGGAGCTGTGTGGTGATGCTCAGGTGTATTTGGTTAGCAGCGTGTGTTAACCCTGCGGAGGATGCGGAGACTCAATGCTTCTGTTCAGTGTGATGGGCACCATTATTCAAGATCCAGTCTCTCTCTGGTCCAGCTGTCATTTCAGCCACTTGTTTAGATTTTTCTGAAATTCTGTGAAGTTGTCTCTACATCCAGGTACCCTAAATATCTTCTCAGTCAGCAAGGCAGTAAGCCAGGCTTGCAGTTTGTCCTTTCCTATGTCATTGGCATTTCACACTATGCAAGATCTAAGCATCAAAGGTAGATGATCTGTTGCCTTGACAGGACCTTGACTATTTAGGTTTTATATGGAAACTTAAGTAGCAGGCTTTAGGCTGCTTAATAGGCAGTTCTGCAGAATGAATTTTCCCGGTTTTATAGAAGAGTGCAAATTGATCTGCTAAAGAGATCACCTTGCTGTCCTGAATCTTCTCCATGAGCGTTATCCTGTCTTTATCTTAACCTACATATGCAGGAAGAAGCAGCATCCTGGCTGTTCCTATATCCTTGCTTCTTGTGGCACTGAGGTTCTGCAAGATACCTTAAACTTCTGAACTTTATCTTTTTTTTTATTTTTATTTTTTTTGCTTTTAAACGATGAATATAAGAGATTCTGAATTTATCCGAACCTACTGGGTAAGATACCGGTGTGATATCCTTTTGTCTGCTGTGGTTGTCATTCCCCTGTTTTAGTTCACGCTTGAGCTCAAGCTGCTGCTGTGGTACAGTGTGATTTCTGTGATCGATGTCTCCTCAACGCTTGTTAGCTTTCCTCTAATGTGCTACGCTGAGTGTTGGAACATCCTTCCTTTCATGCTGTTTTGAAGTGGTGCCTATCCCCCTTGTTCCTGCTGTCTTTCTCCAAAGTCTCCCTGAAAGCCTAATAACTGCAATTCCTTGTGGAAGTTCAACCTATGAAGCTGGGCCAGAATATAATGCTGGAAAGACTGGAGTGATAACAAAGCTGGCATTAGAGCTGTAAACCTCCCTGACCTTCTCAGAAGAAAATTTCAGACTCGGTACTCTCCTGCATCTTTGTCGCTGCTGCTCTGCCATACTGAGCAGTCTTCGTCTGCTCCTCCCCTCCTCTGTCCCCCTGTCTTTGATAGCAACTTTGATAGCAACAGCTGCGACTGCCGGTGACACCTCTTGCAAGCTGTTGGTTGCATGAAGAAGCTCCTTTACTGTCAGTGAGAGGCAGTACTGGATCCGAGGAGCTGTCCAAGTAGGTGGTTTGTGGTGAAACACTAAAGGGTGGGAAGTCTGCTCCTCAATGCCCTGTTCAGCGTGCTCCACCTTGTAAAGAAACGTCTGTCCTCTTCTGCCTTAACGTTTTGCTCCTGGATTTGGGCATCTGCTTTTACTGAAGAGCAGCTGCAGCTGGTGTGCCCTGCAATAAACTGCAGCTCTCAGCTTGGTCAGCGTGGTGAGGGCTTGCTCTGCAGGCAGTCGGGGTGGTCTGTAATGCTGCACGAAGGCAGGTGTCCTGTCACATGCCATCTGGTAATTCTTCAGAGGAGATCTGATAGCACTGCTAGTTCCTCGTGCAACTGGCTCGCTAATGACTAAATGTAGAAGGTTTCTGGTCTTTCATTGCTTGATGCTAAGCAAAGCATAACCTGAATCTAAATACTTTCTTAAGGCACAGAAACTGTCTTGCTTGCTGGTTTGATCTTTTATAGTCCTTGGGCATAACTTCCCACTTCTTAAGCTTTCCTTCTCTCTTAGGAGAAGAACCTGTGGGAGGACAGGGAGGAGTGTGTGGCCTAGGAACCTGGCTCGGCTGCTTGCAGGAGGGCTGTGTATATATATATATGTATATATATAACAGTCTCAGTTTGCCAAGACAGATTTTCAGCTGAACAGATCGCGCACAGTTACGTCCTCCACTCAAGCTTGCTTTCACACATCTTTGTAAATGCCACTCTTATCCCTAGAGCAAATGTTCTGTGTTGGATTTTCTCATCTTGATTTCTCTATTTGCCCAGTAGTCTGTAGCTAATACCCCAACGGCACCATCTTTTATTTTCCATTTGCCTCCCAGACGCAGGCTCCTGCTTTGGGTGGTAGTTCTGATGACCTTGGTGGCTTCATCAGCAACTTCGATGGGACCAGCGACAGGACCCGCGGGAACGGAGTTAAGCTGAGGCAGGGGAAGTTTAGGCTGGACATCAGGAAGGGGTTCTTCACAGAGAGAGTGGTTGCACACTGGAACAGGCTCCCCAGGGAAGTGGTCACTGCACCGAGCCTGACTGAATTTAAGAAGAGATTGGACTGTGCACTTAGTCACATGGTCTGAACTTGGGTAGACCTGTGCGGTGTCAAGAGTTGGACTTGATGATCCTTAAGGGTCCCTTCCAACTCAGGATATTCTATGATTCTATGATTCTATGATGATCCTTGCTAGGCACGGTCACTAGGGTTTTTGATTCAGGGATTAGTCATGGTTCTTCCTTCCCAAGGATCTTCCCCCTGATCTTACTACCAGAGGAGGACGTGACAGCAGCCAAGCGTGCTGCAGCTTACAGCCTGGTTTAGGCGTGCGAACAGGCAGTGATTATTTGGGGCAGGAGGAATTTCTCCTATCAGACCATGTTCTGGCGTGTTCCTGCAGGAGCCCTTGTGCTCCCTGCCGCGACTCGGCGGCTGCTCGCGTTTTCCAGGCAGAGCCAAGTGACACCAAATCCTTGTAAGAGGAAGGCAGCTGGTGCTCTTAACTCCTCAGTGGGAAGAGGTTTGCTGTGTAGTAACGGGAATGAAAAGAGTGCAAGTGGTTGGTAATGCACACCTGTAATCATTCTGCGTGGAAGTCTGCTCGTGACGCCTGCTTCTGATGGAGCACTGTGTGTTGGTAAGTGCTTCTTTGCCATCAGGTTTATTGCCGAATAGATTTGCAATGAAATAACCTAAATTAAACCATTTTAACAAAGATCTTTAAAGGCGTTGTTTTAATTACTTCCCTAAAGTAGTCAGGCAGATGTGTGGCAACACCTCCTGAATGACAGTCGTGCACCTTACCGGACACGTTGAGGACAGGCGGATGGGCTGTCCCGATCCTGCTGCTTCATGGCCAGCCCAGACACCTGACAGGTACAGAAATAAGGGAGTTACATCAGCGCTAAGGGTTGTGCAATAGCAGGTTTATTATTTGTGTTGCTTCCTAGATGCTTATGGAGGGTTTACTTCCCCTTAGCCAGTAGTTTTGCATTCAGAGGCAGGAGAGTAACCTGTCACATCATGCCTCTGCTCACCACTCCAATGCATGCTGCTTACTGCACCCATCCCTGGTGTTCCTGACGGCTGTTTTGGAATTGTTCCTCCTTGTAGGTGTTTGAGCTCTTTCTCTTTCACCCTTCAGTTTTTCCTTGGGAAGAACACATAAATAAAATACATCCATGGTGGCTGGAAAAAGCCAGCAGAGCTGCACTGTCCCTTCCTCCCCACTTAATACTTTTTTTCTCCACAGTGGTTGCCATTCCTGTTTTCTCTCTCACAAGTTGTGTAATGCTGTTGATTAGTTCTCTTATGGCCGTGCTTAAAGCCTTTCATAAAGTATGCATTCTGCATTATGGGAGCAGGAGATTTACAGAGTTTTTTAAAAAGCAAGAAGTACATTGTAGATAATAGATTCCAAAAATGCAAATTTGTTCAAGCACCTCCTTAAGAAGGGAGGGAGGAAGGGAAGATTAAAACCTGTGTTTATATACATATAGATGCTAGAGGCACAGCAATCCATTCATAAATATACAATGGGATTTATGTCGTGGTGAGAAGTGCTGCATGCATATTCATGTGTAATTTGCAAATCCTTTAGCGATTAAATACTTTACTGCAAACTCTCTAGAACGAAACCTTCTTGTTGAAATGATGTCCAAAGGCTCTAACGCTTCTCTAGTGGAGGGGAAAGGCCGGGTGGTGTAATAGATCTGATGCTCAAATTTTCATTCTATTAATAGGGGTTTTTTTAGTGTGCTTTTGGGTGTTATTTTATTAGAATAATCAGTAAGCCATGAACAAAACATGTGAAGCAGAGACCTGCAAGAAGCATTGTGAACCTTAACATGGTAAGAAAACCATGGAAACTTGGTAAGATGCTTTTCTCAACTGATTTTTCATGTCAAATATCATTGTCTAAACTTTCATGTCCTCTAGGGTCGGAGGCAGATGAGTAATATAGCTTGGGGAGTGCTGATATTGGAAAGAAGTAGCCTTTGTGAAGTGAATCACCTTTAAAGGATGGAGCCTTGGCTCTTCACGTAACAAACAAAAAAAGCTTTCTGTTGCTGATGCTGTTGCTTACTGCACCCATCCCTGGTGGTCCCGATGGCTCATTCTGGAAATGCTCCTCCCTGGAGGTGTTTGAGCTTGTTCTCTTTCACTCTTCAGTTTTTAATTGGGAGGCACATATAAATAAGACATGTCCATGGTGGCTGGAAAAAGCCAGCAAAGTTCCAGTGCTCTTTCCTCCCCACTGAGGTTAGTCCCTTGAAAGTCAGCTCTGATTTAGCCTTGCTGCTTGTGTTTTGTTACAGCCTGCTTCTGGCATGCCGTGATTCGGCGGAATGGAAAGCAGGGCAGTGCACTCAATTCACTAAGGACTACATAAGCATTTTTCTAGCTTGCACAGGTGTGAGCAGGTGCCCTTTCTGTCTGTCTGCTTGTTTTCTCAGTCGGTCCTAGGCAGGTTCTGCTCCTTGGTGAGGAGAGCCAAGCCCCGGGTTCGCATTGCTGTCTCGCATAGTGAGCAGGGAGGCCGCCAGCAGAGGTGATGTCCCGTTGGTGCCTGGGGGCTCTGCTCTACAAAGCTGTACTGGAGTTGATTTGCAGGAGCATTTCTAGGTAACTGGGAAGTTGTTGCTTTTGCAATGAGCACTGAGAATTCCTTGCCGTCTGCTGTGTCAGAGCATCGTAACGTCTGTGTCGGTGACTAGTCGTGTAAGGAGGCCAAAATGCAGCACTCGGTACTTGAAGGGTGTAAATTACCTCTTTAGTGTCATAGAAAGGACAAAATTGGGGTAAAGGAAGCCAGTCCTTTAACAGGACCCTGAGCAGGTGAGTTTTTGACTTCCCAAAGTGGATGCAGACAGGGACATGGCTGATGTGTGAAACATGCTGCTGCTCATTACGGTGAGGCTGCAGTTGTTGGGACTATTTCTATTGTATGTAAGTGAGGAAGAATAAAGGGCCTAATTTATCAAGAAGTCTCACTATTTTTGTAGTGAGCACTGCTGCTTGTTTTATTCCTGACATTGCTTGCTAGGCTCACTGCATAATTCTGTTGAGCAAGACTGGATGGGATGTGTTTTTTATTATTTGAATAACCATAAGTGGCTGCCTCTGGATCTACCTGCAGAGCACAGCAGACCCTGCATGCGATATTGTAGCCACTTGTCCGTGTGCTGGCAGAAGAGCTTGCTCCTGGCTGTGGGGCACCGCTTGCCCTGGCAGGTGAGCTCCTCGCAGCGAGCAGGGTTTGTCGGGGCAGCGGTGCCGCTCCTGGCTTGTCTTTCAGAGCAGACAGCTTAAATATCAGACTGATGCGTTCCCGGGGCTGTGGGCTGTAATTCCATCTGCTCCCACGCTGTGAAGGTGACACCTGACGGGGCGTTTGCTGCTTGCTGGATGTCCTTCCTGGATCTGCTGTGTGGAGATCTGGAGGGCGCCGTTTTGCCGACGTGTTGGCCTTGCTCAGTGTGGGGCTGCCAAGGAACCCAGCAAAGCACTCAGTGTGTCAGGAAAACCAAGTTGTTGGGATTTCAGTGTGATTTCATTCATCCCGGGCTCTGCAGTCTCTGCAGTATCACTGCCCTCCGTGTTCGCTGGTCTGGAACAGTGGAAGCTTGTGTTTGTGCCATTGATTTGGCAATTATTAGAAGGACGTGGAATAAAGGACACGATTAATGGAAGAAGGGAGGAGTGTTCAAAGACCTCTGCCGGTAAGGTCTGTGTTTTTTATAGTTCTGCGCATCCATCACTGACTTGGGAACTTGATAGCGAGCCGGTTCTCTGGGTCAGGCTGCAGGTTCGCTTAGAGAGACTAGACAAGGTCAAGAGGAATACTTGGTTTGCCCGAGGATTTCAGCTTGGGCTTTGCAGACTATTTGAACTATGAATGATGATTTATTTAGGTAATTGATCAGTAAATTAATAGACATACTGAGAATTATGTTTATGTAGGTCAGTGTTTGGGTGACAGTTACAACGATTTACTGAAATAATTTCTGGTACAGGAGATGCACGTCAGTCTGGTGCTGTGGTGAGGTACTGGGCTGAGCAGCTCGCAGGGTGCCTTTGCACGCCCAGATCTGGGTGTTGTAAGTGCCGTGTAGGACCCGTTAAACACAGCTTGGATTTATAAAGCAAGGTGGAGACAAATAGCTGGGATGCGTTAGGTCACGGGCCTCGAGGAGGGCGAGGGCTGTGTTCCCCAGCCCTGGTGGGGCAGGACACGGCTGTGTGGTGCCAGGGCTGAGAAGAGCGAGCGCTGGGAGCCCTGTCTGTGGCTCGGGGCTGCGTTCATCCCTTTCCTCCTGGGACTGTGCATGCTGCTTGGGGAGACGCTGGTGGTGTCCTGGGGCATCACACCCTGAGGGAGGGAAGGGAGACGCCCGGTGCCTCAGAACAGCGCTGGGCTCGTGGCTTCTGTGCCAGCAGGGCTCACGCTGGGGGAGAGCGTGGGGTTATCAGCACCCGTGTCTCCTGGCTACATCCCCGGGGTTAACTGAGGAAGCTGACGGGAAGGAAGTACATCTGTTGTAGACAAGCAGGTGCTGCGGCTCAATGTGGCTTAAAGGAAGATCCTGCCTGCTATAGCCCGCTGGGTTTATGGGGTCTTGGCTACGTTCTAGGAGCTTGTCTTGACCAGCTCATATCTTCCATAAGAAACTTGAAATTCTTTAAGATTTGGTGTCTTCTGCTGCTTCCCCTGACTTGTGGGGAAGGGAAACTTGTGGGAATAGATGTGGTTTAGCTTGGCTATTGCGAAGCCCCTGGGCAGTGTTTTATGCCTTGTGCACCAAATGCTTCAAGTCCTGATTTGGAATTCACTTTAAATGATAATCAGGCTAAATTGCAAAGCATAGGAGGTAAAAACAGAGAAGTCCAGTGCTCCTTACATCCCTTTGGAAGTGTGATGTCAAGGTACAGGTATATGATCCCTTAGGAAAGGGGTTGCCATAGGATAGAGCGATGCTGTGGGGATGAAGCCAGTCGGATTAGGGGGATAGAGCTCGCTGCAGGTAGTATCAGACACTGGGAGATCTGAGAGGCTCAAGTGAAATCCTCAGCATAAGAAATTCTTAAAAAATATGAGAAATGCCAGAAACACCATAGAATCCACAGACAACATAGCTATTGCTGTCAGTTTTCGTATAAAAACCACCCAGGTGCTTGAGCCCTCTAAAACGACACCCGAGCTGAGTGCTGAGCACCGGTGGGCTCCTCTCTGCGGCTGGGGGCTTTGTGCCTTCCTCATGAACCTCAGCCATCGCTGTGGGATCGGGCACCTGCACAGCGCTGCTGGAGACAGCTCCGGCCCTACAGAAGCCTGCGGGAGCAGGGCCGGGTGCTGGCAAGGGAAGACAAAATGGCCCAAGGGGAGACACGGCCCCTCGGGAGGCCGCCGTGCCGCGGTGTCCATCTGGCAAGCGCCGGGCGAGGCCTGGCCTGTGCCGCTGCTGCCATAGGAACGGGGACCCCGCGGGGGGGCCTTGGGTGGGATTAAACCCTTGGGAAGCTGCGCCGAGGCAGGCAGAGCTGCTGGCTCGGGTGTCGAGCTCTTTGTCTTCGGGATCACCTGCACCGCCTGTTTCTCCCCCTCGCTGAAGTTGTTTTTATAACACACGGCTGGAACCCCGCGCTCACCCTGTGCCCAGATGCTGGCAGCGGGGCGAGGAAGGGGAGAAGGGGTTTGGGGCAGGGTTGGGAAAGCTCCATGTGCAGCCGGGGTCACACGCAGCCGGTCAGGCTCGCGAGCGGCCCAGCTTTGTATTCAGATAGGCTGGGCAGCGAGCTGCAGACATTCCAGATACTTGTGCTCGTTTCGGCTGTATCTAGGCACACGGTCACAAAGAGCAAGATGCGTGCAGTGAAGGATAAATCCCGTGCTCTAACGGCTCCGAGCGCCGCGGTGCGCGCATGCACACCGAGCAGATGGTGTAATGAGCTGCCTGGTACGCAGGCACTGCGTGCAATTCTCCAGGAGGTGCCCAGAAATGCAGGGTGAGGAGGAGCACCTGCAGGTCCCGGCCTTGCTGGGCGAGGGCAGAGCCCTGTCCAGGGCAGCCTCCAGACGGCAGCGCCGAAAATGGGCCCGCTGGCAGGGCAGCCCTTGTCTCGGTCCCTCGAGCTTGGCTGGGTTTTGGCCCAACTGTGGCCTTGCTCCCAGGAGTTTCTGCACCTGGGGAGCTGGGGCTTGGCTGCTGTGGAGGAAGGTGACAGGTTGTGCTGGTATCCAGCAGGCGTGCGGGGTGGGAACATGTGCCAGAGCCCTGGGCTGCGTGCTTGGGATTTCACCGGGGCCAGGGAGGAGCTGGGAGGGATGGGAACGTGACCTGGAAAATCGCTATTGAGATGACAAGGAGCAGTTGGTGAGTGTGTTCTTGGCTGGCTGTGCGCAGTCACAGGCTGCTCCTGGTCATCCTGCAGGAGGTGGCTGCAGGGTGCCCGGCTCTCCCCGCAGCGCAGCGAGACACTGCTGTTGTGTGGAAGGCTGGGAGGCCTGCTTCTGAAGCTGGCCACTGCTGTGCTCCTCGTTTATAAGTCATAACGAGCCCAGAGGCATTAGCAAGGCCAAGCCTGGCAGCTGGAGGAGCTGGGCCACTTGAGAAGACCAGCTCTGATCAGGTGCTGTGCAGATGAAGCACATCCAGGAGCTGGGTGCCCAGGAACCGGGGGAGCAGTCAGACAGCTCAGCACGGCCAGCAAGGGGGCTGCACTTTCCTCCCCAGTGCTTTTGCTGTTCCTGACCCTCCCCTTGTTTCTGGTGGCTATTGAGTGCTGACAGTCCTGGTAACACGGCTGTGAATTAGCTCCCATTAAAGTCTGGGTACTCCTCCGCTTTACTGAGCGGGAGAGATCTGGGGGGTGTGACAGGAGAGAGGAGCTGCAGGGAGAGGAGCAAGGGCAGGCTGTGTAGGGTGGAAGGTGGGAGAGCTGCTTCTTATGGGAGCAAGAAGCTATTCCCCTGGCCCAGCTGCCAATGTGCTGGTGCTGTAGGGCTGACACAGCTCTCCCTCCCCGGTACCAGCACGTGTTCTGGTGCAGTCACACGGGGGCTCAGGTTAAGGCATTGCCCTCCCTGCAAACAGATCCCTTTTACTAAAACCTTTTTTTTTTTTTTGCATTTAATCCTGAAGCACGTCCCAGAAAAGCATATAGCTTCAGAGTACAGATAAAACGAGCCTTGTAGTACGGAAAAGAAATCAGCACTTACTACTACTGTGAATATGTGCTGTGAAGTGATAAATGCTGCGTTCTCGAGGCAGCGAGCGTCGTGACAGCCTGACTGTGACTGTGGCACTTCAGAGCTAAGACTGCCCTACATTTTTGGGAACAGATACTTAAAATTCAGTTTGTTTTCTCTACAGGGACAGAATAGCAATCTCTCTGTGGCTGTGTGAGCTTCTGTGGTATCTTTTGTTAAGGGAGTTGAGATGTTTGCTAGTGGTTTTGCTAGATGGCTTCCTTGTAAGTGCTTCCCTTACAGCACCCGGGTGGAAATGTCTTCTCATGTATCAGATTTAGCAGTTTTGGAGGCTTGAGATGTGTGCTAGGAATTTGGACACGTGCTAATGATCTTTGGAAGGCTGCTTTCAGCTGGTACTGAATAGTGTGGCCTCTGCTCAAGGAGATGGAGATGGGCTTGCTCCTGCTGGTTAGCCACCAGTTACCAAGCAGGAGCTTGGTAATTACGATGGGAAGCCAGCCAACACTAGGCAGAAATACTACCTTTTAGTGGAAAAAAAGCATGTAATAAGGTGTCAGCCCTATTCAGTGTTTGCGGTATTGCCTTCTTTTACGAGGTCAGCTGAAACAGATAGAAAGAAATGGAAATAGCACCAAGTTGTGTGTGATCCCACAAATACCTTCAATACAGCAAGGCAGCTGGGTGGCAGGGGAAAATATTGCTGGATGGCAGCTGCACTGCATCTGAACTGTGGTGTGTCTCAGTTTCTGGTAATGTCCTGGCCTGGCCTCGTAGCTTGCAGTCACACCCTGGGGCACCAGCACTGCTGTTTGCTGCGGTGTGCAGGAAGCAAGGAGCCTGTGGGGAGATGTGGATGTGCTCGCAGCGCAGAGCTAGAACTGAGACGTGAGCAGCGGTAATGAAGCTTTTATGCTGAGTCTACACTTACTGGCAAGAAATGCTGTGCACTACTGAGGAATAGCTAAAAAGCCTTTGATACCTGGTAGCTTTGTAGGGTCCTACAGGAGATCAGGCACTGCAAAAAATAAAAATGTATATGCTTCATTAGGTAGCAACTTGGTTAACTGCCTTGGGCCAAAGCATGCAGCAGTCTCCTCTGCACAAAGCCTCTACAAGAAAATAACTGTGTCAGTTCCTCCATTTGGAACAGATGACGATTTAACACCCACATGCACACACACTTAAAGATGCACCTTGCTTTTTTGGCAGCCAGTTACAATTTGTGATCAGGGTATGGTTCATCGTTCATACTTAGCTACTGGACCTTTTTATTCCCATCTTCTTGGAACAGTTGATACTGATTGAATCCATCAGCTTGTGCTCATATTGAGCCTTGGGTAGTGCTCCTCACAACAATATTTGGATTGGGAATGGTTTGGGGAAATTAATTTTCATAAGGAGTCTTCCCTCAAATTCTGAAAAATGGCAAGTGTTGCTTCTGTGATTTGTCTTAAAATGTTTTAAATACTGAGAGTGACTGCTCATCCTGGGTCAGGAGGCAAAGTAAACTCAAACTGCGGTGTGACTTGCAGTAAATTCAGGAATATTATCCCCTTTCTCAGTCTTTGTGAAAGCTGTGGCAGTGTTGCAGTCTTGAACGTATGCTGAACCAACCCCATATCCCTGCTCCTTCTCGGTCTGAGCTGTGGTCCCTGGGTGTCTGTCCCATGCTTCTGTGCACCAGGACCCTGTTCTTTCTCCCTATGCTGGGTACTCAGGTCTACAGCAGGCTGCCTGTGCCTCTTTGGACCCAGCAGAAGGACAGTAAGTGGATTTGAAGCTGGGTGAGGTGGGCAGGCAAGGGCAGTGCAAAGGGATCTACAGCTTCCACTTGAACACAGATTTACTCTGTTGGCAAAATATATTGATTGTGGATCATTCAAAATAAATTAGATGATGCTTCTAAGAGCAAATCAATTAAACTCATCTGGTAATGTGAATCCCACTCTTGCTGCCCTCAAATGAGCAAGCAAACTTCAACAGCTGTTGGTTTGTATCGACTCGGGTTGTTACGCACTGGAATGGGCTGCCCAGGGAGGTGGTGGAGTCACCATCCCTGGAAGTCTTCAAAAGACGTTTAGATGTAGAGCTTAGGGATATGGTTTAGTGGGGACTGTTAGTGTTAGGTCAGAGGTTGGACTCGATGATCTTGAGGTCTCTTCCAACCTAGAGATTCTGTGATTCTGTGACTCTGTGCCGCGGGTGGAGCAGGGCTGTTCGGGGCTCTGTGCGCTTCTGTCTGCGGGTGCAGCCTGGAGCTGCTGCTCTGCACGGCCTTACTGCCGAGTAAATCGAGGCTTTGTTCCTCGGGATGACAGAGGTGATAAACCCCTTCTTAGCCTCGTGCTTTTATCTTATGCTTCTTATTTATCCCCTAAAGCTTTACTCTCCCGCAGTAGTGTTAGATAGCTGCTCTTGCTCTGACATTTCTGTTTATTATTTAAATCCAGTGTGGCTTTTCAGGAATCAAGAAGGAATTGCATCAACACTAGTACCGACGGCAGCAGATAGGAAAGCTGACACTGCGAATTCCAGCCGCTTATGTGCTCCAGCGGTCGTTGCATGCGTCGGCCAGGTGCTGTGAACTGCTGCTCTGCTCCTTGGTGCAAAAGCCGGCTGCGTGCATTTGCTTCAAGAGGGTGGGTGTGCTGGGTGAGAGATTGTGGAAGCTGAGACGGAGTGCTTCATCTGTGGTATGGGAGGCAACGCTGAAAGGGTGGTTTTCCCTGGAAGTTTCTTCCACTCCTGATCTAGCCGTATCGTGCATTTCCGTTATGCTGACACAATTAATTGTGTTAATGGTAACTTCCTTAACTTAAAAATGAACTTCTTGGAAAACATACGCCACAAAACTATGTGGTGATGCTCTTAGTTGTTTATATGGGCTTGAGATAATTTTGATTTGCCCCTCTTGAAAGGTGTAGTTTGCAGGGCAATGCTTAGTTGTTGTGTTCTTTATCTTTCCTTCTGATTGGAAAGCCATCATGAATTATTTTTGTTCTTCTGTATTCTCTGCTGCTCCAAGATCATCCTCACCTGGTGTCTCTGATTCCTAGAGGCAGATGGAAATATTCCTGCTCATACCTGGCAGTGCTGAGTTCACGTAAGCATTAAAGGAGCCCCTGTCCGCCTCCAAATGTGCCTGGCCTCTTTGGGGTTCCCTTGACTGTCGGTGTTCTCTGTGTAGCTGGACTCAGTCCTGGACAAGGTTTCAGAGCTAACAAGCTGCTATTGAGTGAGGGAGCAGAGAAGTAATGTTTCCAGAACTGCTTTCACACAATGCCTAGAACAAAGTGGCTGTGGCAGAGCTGTCTGTGGGCGAAGAACAGACGAGGCTGTGGTGATGCCCTGCTGCCTGCCTGGGCTGCCTTTCGTGGGTGATACAGAACAAAGAGCCTGCTGGCATTGCTGTTGGGATGGGGAATGTGAAGGAGCTATATAAGTCAATAAGGAAGTTTATACTGCTACAAAAAAAAAAAAGGCAGACATTCCTACAAAAGCTGCTGTACTGAGGCAGCAATTAGCCTGGTGCTGGTAGGAGGAAAACCAGGGAGCAGCGTACAACCTATGTGCATGGGAAAACAGCTTCCTGTGCTTCCCTGCCCCTCTCCAAGCATGCTTCTGTCCTAGTAGTGCTTGGATTGTGCATTGGGTGCACTGGGTAGTCTAGGTGCGTCCTGTGATGCCATCCTGCAGTTACCTTTTGTTTTTTCCCCCTGCAAACAGCATGTGAGTAAAGGGAGCAGGAGCTGGCAGTGCTGCTCAGGCTATTTTGGTCATTGTGGGTTTTTTTTTCCACAGTAGGGATAGAACGTGCTGGTAGAAATATGTCAGCATGCTTCACTGCTTCTTGAAGACTTTTAATCACCATCTAGACCTCATATGAAGTGAAAATTCACAATGCCTGCTGAGCCCAGATTGTGGGGTGAACCCACAAACTGCTTCCAGATGGGCAGCCCTGTGCCTGCTCTGCTGCTGAACTCTGAGTGCTTGCTGCCATCCGTGGGTAATGTGTTCCTGAATGTTGAGGTAGAGCAATTGTTCAATACTTCCATGTTGTCAAAATCTCAAATATTTATCTTTTTCTGTCAGTAGCTATTGGTTCCCTAGTATAGGAGCAGTACTGGGGGAAAAAGGCTGTCCTATACACCTCTTTATCTTGAGGCATCTTGCCAATGTAAACTGTTGCCACCCGCACTGTATAGGCAGCCTTTCAGAGAAGTAGGAGTGGAGGCTGGGAGAACAGAGACAAACCTTCCAGTTCCTAATCTCCAAAATATGTCAAGAAACTAGTCTAACTACTTGGTCTGGATGTTTGGTAGCCAATTTACCCCTTGCTGTGAAGTGAAGGGTTCCCTTCTTCCAGAGCAGTCGAACTTTGGAGCAAAAGAGAAACCTGACTTGATTTTAATTAATCTATTCAGGCTGTGCAGGTGGCAAGACTGCTTCTGATTGTGGAAGAACTGAAGGCAGACTTCAATAAAAAAAAAAAAAGGCTTCAGCTGCTTAAAGCCAGAGGCATTTGAATGACTTGCATGGTTAAATTCCAACTCTTGCATGCTTTTAGTTCGGTAGTGCTGCACTGTTCTCAAGTTGTACCTTACTCTTTTATATCTTTTTCTGCTTAATCAGTTCTGGAAAGCATGCAGGATATACAGGCTGGCAGGCAAATTAATGTTGTGAGAAGCCTTAACTCCCATTTCCTGACTTTTAACCTTGAACTATCTCAGGAATTTTGCATTTGAGTGATTAAGAGGGTATGACTGACCTCCTGCCTCTCTCCTGCTAGCAGAGCCAGTTTGCTAATCTCCAGGAATGATCTAAAATCTGTAAGTGGTTTTTGATAGTCTTCTCTGCGCAAATAACTTAGTAGTTCTTTGCTTCCAAAGGTAAATGATCTGTACAGAAAAGAAATGCCTGGGCAAATAGGCTGTCACTGTGTGCAGAGCAGAGCTTGTAAACATGCAAGCCTTTTTCAAAAGTGGGTAGAACAAGAAAGCAGATGCTCAACAGCAGGCTGATACATACTAGATAGCTTATTGTGGCTGGTGGGGTGTTAAATTGTGTACTGTACAGCTCGATGCTTCCATGAATCTGTTTGAGTAATGTAAATCTATTATTGCTATTAAATGCATAAGCGTATTTGTATTTCAAGTGCTTGAAGCACAGGCTATTGCCTGATTCCTAGAGTCCTTGCTAAGTCCTAAATTTTTTGTTAGCATCTACCTTGGCGGTGTGTGCTTAAGTTCTGCAGAGAAAGAAGAATTTGGAAGTTAGCTGCTTGTCCAAAAGAGAAGTAGAGGGTCAAAACTGACACACAACATACAGTTCAAGATAAACCTTAATGAGCTGCTTGGGTTATTCTCATGTCTTGGTGTAAAGAGGAAGATACCATCAGTGAGTTCCTGGGTTGTCAATAAACCACTTGAAGTGGTGACAGTTTGGAAAAGAAGATTTGAAGGATGGCTTTGGGGCCTGCTTCTCCCAGAGATGGCCTCATATGTGGAGCCTCTGGGGCCAGAGGAGGAAAAATTTTTGTGAGGCTGAGAAGATGCTCGATAACCATGGCAACAAAGGAAACCACTGCTGAGAAGAACAGAGCTCGGCAGTCTGAGTTGCGTGAGGTGTTGTGTTGTCTGGTTCGTAACTTCTTGTGTGTGTTGTGTTATTGTTGGTATTTAGGTTGTGGCTTGAGCAAATTTGTTTGGTTTAGAGCAACAACTTTATAATAGGACGCTCTTCTCAGGTGACTCTGGTTTTACTGCGAGCACACTTCCACTTGTAATTCCTGGGAGCTCGTGGTGGCTCTGCGTTGCTCCTTCCCGCTCCCCTGGGCAGGGAGGACTCCCCTTCTCCAACATTGCAGCTGCCGAGGCCTCAGCACTGTTGTGGGTACCGCACCCCGGCCCTCCACAGGTAATTGTCTGCAGTGAGAAAAGATGCTCCGAGGGAACAAAGTTACTATAGTGACAGATCGCCCGGTGCGCTTGGGGCTGGATCGCGGAGTTGAGTAATAAACGTGTGGGAGTCTATTTTTAAAAGCTCTTGAGGAGTAGGCTGCTCTAGTCCTAGAAAACTTGTCTGAAATGTGACTATTTTTTTTTTTATGCTGGAGTTTAAAAATAATCGTCTGTCTTGAGGATGGGATGACCTCATTAAAAACAAAGGCGCCTGTATGTCACTGTGGCCAGGCTCCTGGCAGCGGCAGCCTCCTGGGTTACAGCAGCGTTTCCCCCTCGGCAGGTTCCTCAGAGCCCAGGCGTGTCAGGCCTGTGAGGGTCTCCCTCAGCTGCCCTGGCATCCGTGCTGGAGCCTTGAGGTGCTTTTGGCCCCTTCTGCCCTGCTGACACACCGAAATGCTGCGTGCAGAGCTTGGCGCAGTGCGAAGCACTGACAGCCCAACTGCGAGCTGCTCCTCCAAAATGCTGGGCTCAGAAACTCTGTGATTCCCTGAGAGAAACACTATGAGCAGAGACACCTGCCAGAACCTGTGATTTTCTTCTCTTGCTTGACTTGTTGCCCATGAAACCCGTGGGCCTTGCAGTCGCCGTGTGGGTGCAGGAGGAAGGAGAAACATGGCGGGGGTGGTGGAGCCCCTGGTGCTGTGGCTGTGGCACAGGACCCGCAGCACCTGCACCATCCAGGTGTTGCCCTTGCCCCTTCTGCAGTGAGCTGTGGAAATCCCCTCGTTTGTGGTTCCACCTGTGCAGAGTGATGAAGGGTTTTTCTATAAGGCCATGTGATCTGCACTGACCTGATGAAAATAAGGCTCCACTGTTTGCATGGCTTCGCTTTGTCGTGGTGGTGTGAGGAGCCCTGCAAATACGGGGATTAAGTGGGTTTAAGTAATGCACAGAAACTTGCCAGTCCATTGGTGTTTGGTGAATGCTCAACATCTTTGTGACCTAAGCACGTATATGTGTGTATATAGGATATATATATATATATATATACACACACACATACATACACGTCTGTAGACACAGCCATGAGCCTATCTGGAAAGCTGTGTGTTTCTGTTAGATTGCTTTAGGCCACCAGTTGGCAGCGAAATCCACTAATTAAAACTAACATAACATAACATTATTTTTCTAAGAAATTCAGAATGGATTTGTTACCTTGGTAGTAGTATTAAGTTCAAATATGTAAGCGGCACAGTTCACCCGTTTACAGCTTCAGTCAGAAGCCTTTGTGATGTTACGGCCGTGTTTAACAAACCTGCCAATCAAAAACTTGTCATACAAGAATTATTTGCCTTCAGTTTCCTGCATAATGAGGTTTTCTGATTGACAACAGTAGAGTTAAAGACTATAGAAAGGCTTTCTGAATCTGAGACGAGCAAGTTTTGATTTAATAGTGTTTGTGCGTGATAACGTTGGCTTCCAGTTTGATCCGTGCAAGAAGCTGAAGGTGATGGATCAAAAACCATAAGAAATATAGAAACCTCTCATTAAAAATGGCATGACTTATTAAATTAGAGCTAGGAAACTGTCTGCTGCTGTGGAAGAAGGATTTGAAAAGCATTTGATGTAGAAATAGTTGAGCTATTTGGGCCAGATGTTTCACAGAGCTGGAGGCGTCTCGGTGCTTTTATGGGGTGCTGGGTGCGGGCATGGACTATGGCTTTCCCTCTCCTGCCTCTGCCTCAAGGCCTGAAGATACTCCTCGGGTCAGCGTGCCACGTGAGGCTGTTATCTCCTAGCTCTGTTATCAGGATTCATTCTGAAGCTGTGCCCTTGGCTCGCTGGGTGATGGTTGCTAAGGGTACCTGGTTTCCAGGGATCTTAATGATTGATTACACTTGCCTCAAGTAAATCTGAATTTTTTGAACGAAATCGCATGGAAAAATAACATATTGAAAACCAAGAGAAGTTAACATGAGGTGTGGTAAGGCCAAGTTGATGTGCTGTGTTTCAGGACACTACGTTTTCCTAAAACATAAGACACAGAGGAGTTAGTGTGCGAGAGGAATGGCTGGGTTACATTTTCATGAGCTTGAAGCCAGAGTGAGGCTAGGATTTGTGAATCTGCTCTAACTCAAGCTGGTTTCTCCTAAAGGAATTCCACACACCATTTACTTTTCCAGCATTAAAGCTCCTGAATCGTTTCAGTGGTAGTTCTGGTCAAACTTCTGCTCTAAAGGCTGTCAGGGCATGCCTAGTATGGCTGGAAGATGCAGGCAGTTTCATGTGCCTACAAGAGCGTCATCTCTTACCTACAGTAGCTGGGCTTTCATAAATATCGATCTACCTACCAACTTGTTCGCCCCCCCCCCCCACGCACTTGGTCCACTCTTTGCAGACAGAAGTCATACCCAGTCCGGATTTTCTGGACATCCAGGTGTGCTGATTTCTCTTCAAAGCTTGGATGAATGCATCTGGAGGATTCCTTGTCCGAGGAGGGTAAGGGGTGCGTAAATGGCCTAGTGGGCTCCTTTCCTTAGAGTGCACGCACAGTGGGCGAGAGGAGCCCCTTCTTCCAGGCAGTTGCAGCTTTGAGTCTTGGTGCAGTGAAGGCCAATTAAAGGATAACATGATCAGGCTGAGTTGATGAGACTTTTCCAAGGCTGCAAGGAAGCTTTGTGAATTGCAAATGAGATCTTTCAAAAGAAGGAATTCTGCAGATGTGTCCTGGCTTTAACTTCCCAAATGCAGAAACTCCGTGGTGTTACACAGAAGTGATGCACTAACTGAATCGTGACTTGCTGTGAAAAAATCCTTTACCTCTTACTCCTTTAATCTGTTGTGCTACGTCGTGAATGTGCTCAGGGAGATGCTTGATTTTCGGACCCCTTCTAGAAAATCATTTTATTTCCATCTTCATAACAAAAGCATAAGTCACTCTATCTTGAAAAAGGGAGGGTAATGTCTCCTTTTTCTTGTTATGGTTTATTCATTATTCTGGCTACACAACATATTGCATGTCTTTAATCTGTCACTGTAGCACTGCCTCTGATTTGTGCCAGTTTCCTGCAGCAGCAAGGGAAAGGAGTTCAGAAGAGTGCTTTGGTTATGAAGCTGCAGTTATTTGGGGAAATAGCTACATGACATATGTTGTCTGTAATAAATGGAATTACTTCGTTAATTCTGAAAACTAATTACTTTTCTGTTTGCTGGTTGAATGACAGGTTTCTCCTTTAATGAGTACTTTGTCCGTACAAATGGGATAGCTGCAGGCTCGCAGTCAGCTGGGGAGGACAGCAGAAATCAGGGGTGCTTGGTGGTGGGTGCTCCTTAAAGATGTTCTGAATGCCTCAGCCTTAAAGGTGGTGCTCTGTTTCTGAGCCCTAGGAACGGCTGGCAAGCCTCCCAGCAGAAATGAGTTGACTTCTGTCACACTGCTCCTACCTTTCTGCCCTTCTCCAAAACGCCAGCTGACAGAACTGAGCGGCTGGAGTTCACGCACTGTGTTCGGTAGGAAAAGATCCCGACGCTGCTTGGGCCCGGCTCCCTGCTGAGCCTGGCAGCTCCTGGGCATGCCTCGAAGCAATTCAGCCGCCTCTAGGAAAAGCGGTCTGGGCAAAAGCCAGGCTGAAACTTTGTGGGCTCAGTATTGAACTTGGGAGCTCTTAAGTTGGCATTGTGGTGCTGCTCCCTGATTAAAGCAGTCCCAGATTCTGGCTCTGGGGCAGGGGGCTGGGAGTTTGACTGTAATCCTAGGCCTGATTCTTGAGCAGAGTTCTGCTCGGCACGTGGTACGAATTGAGCTACCAAGGTATGTTTTATACCTGCAGCATGCCTTCACCAGTGAGCTTGGTGCAGTTGTGTTGATTTGATTACTGCCGAGAGCTGCTCGGATCGCTCCCTGCAGGCACTCCCTGTCTCCGGCCTCGGTGTCCCGGTGTGCCCTTAGCTGCCTGGGTGCAGGTCCCCCAGGGCTCAGAGCTGCTGCTTCCCCTGCCAGCACCTGTGGTGCTTCTGCTTGAACTGCTGAGGTTAAATAAAAGCGATGCGTTTTCAGAGAGGTGAAAGCGGTAACCTTAATGTTCAAATGGAAATTGCCAACATGTTTTGCCACAGCACTTTCTTCTGTTATCTCCTGGGATCCTTGCTCACATCTGACCTTGCTTTGCATTTTTATCCCTGTGCATCTTTGACTTGGTCAGCTCAGAGCAGCACATAGCTTGATCTTCAGGCAGAGACTGGGGATAGCAAACCCCCCAAAGATAAGGGCTGGCAATCAATAATACTGAGATTCTGCTTTATTTCTTGAGTAATCTCTGTTTTCTGTACAAACATCTTGTTGGTACAGTCTAGATTAAAAAGGGTAAAAATAATAAACCTTTCAGTGCAAATTCATTGATAAAGGAACTTTTTTTTTCTTAAGCAGTTGTGTGCTGGGAAGTTCTGAATCTGTTGTGTGTGCTGCAGAGCTGTAAATTTACAGCTCGAGAGATTCAGTTAGTGCTTTAGATGGCAAAGGCAATGGGTTTAAAGAGGAGTGCAATAGCAGGTAAATTTAGAGATTACTGGCTTGCTCCCACCTCCCTCTTTCTGGGTTACAGCTGGGGGAATCCCTTAGGCTTTCTAAACATTGACTTCATATTGAGCCTGCTGCGAGTATCTTGTAAGATACCCGTGTGGGTCTCCCAGCTCAGTGCCTCCAGATAAGGTGTGCCCAAAACTTCATAAGACATTTTATCGAGCTCTCAGCCCTGCTGAGTTATCTTTGGATCCAAAGGATTTCTGCAGACCTGTTTGGTGTCTTACTGTGGGTTGGAAACTTGCTCTTTCAGCCCTCTTATGCTGCTCGCAGGCAGCTCCGTGGCTGCTTTCTGGCAGCATGGCTTGTAGTACGTGCAGCGTAACAGGTAGAGGTGCTGGGGGGCTCTGTGCCCACCACTTGCTGCTCAGAGGGCCCCTCCGGCCAGCCTGGCTACTGGCCCCAGCACCAAGCCCTGGCCCTAATGCCAGGGGCACCGCGTGTCATGCACTGGGCTTGTGCGTGGCTGCGTGGGCCTGTGGCATCTTTTGGCAGCTGGGTGCTCTGAGATCTCTGCCAGCTTCATTCCTCCTTGTGCCTCCCAGCAGTAACACGGTCGGTTGGGGCAGGCTGAACCTGGTGAGCTGCTGAGAGTCCCGGGGAGGAGAGGAGCATGGCCTCGGTAAGTGGCAGCTGCAGGACGCGCTCAAGGAGCTGGCTTTGTAGCCACACAAGCCTTCAGAGTGTTGCTGGACGTGGTCTCTACTAGAAAAACTCATCAGAGCAATTCCATGAAAATACTTCCTCGTTTGGACTGAGTGGATTGCACGTTTTTATGGTGCTGAGAAACCAGTCTAGTTTGCCGTTAATGAAACGGAACGTATTGCCCTGCAGATGACTGGGGCTGCATGACAAGTGGTCCCACAGTCCTCATCACTTGCTATTGATTGTGTCGCCTTAATTATTCATGCTATGCAAATTGCATTTCTCATGTTGTCTACATATTTTTGATACAGGATCTGCCTGCAAACAGTCTTGTTCTTTCAGTGGAGAGACTAGGGTTGTTCCTGGCAAAGTTCTTAAAGTGCCTTTGTTGAACAAGTACTGGCTGAGTTACACCAGGCTTGGGAGCTCTGTCACAAGGAATTCATCCTGCTGCAACTGTAGCTGAAGAAGGGGAAGAGTTTGCAGGGTATTATTCAATCAGAGCAAAAGCTTTAACATAGTTTCCAAGTTTCTCAGTGTTTTATAGGGACTCCCTTGTGCTACTTGTTTTCTGCTCTGTTACTTGGAATGGACATGCGGGAGTGTTCTTTTATTAATCCTTTATTATTTTGCATTTCAGGTATACTAAACCACTCACCTTTGCAGACTGCATTAGCGATGAATTGCCATTAGGATGGGAAGAAGCTTATGATCCTCAGGTTGGAGTTTATTACATAGACCACAACACCAGTAAGTAACATGTTAGAGTGTTTTGCAGAGTGCTTGTTTTGTACCCATGTTAAAATGTACTGAACACTAAATTGCTGAGCAGCATGTCTTGGAGCAGGTGCAGTTCAAATCCTGTCCTGCATCACAGGAGTTCATTCCCTCTCTCAAACAGGGATATGAGACCTTTTTGTCTGCAGTCATGTTGAAGCTGATACTGTGGGCACACCTCTCTAAGATTTGGCTCTGCTGAAGAGTCCGACTAGGCAGCAGTGATTTGGAGTTTGTTCTTAGCCTGGAATTTGTCCTTGTGGCAAGACCATCAGAAACAGTACAAAGGTCTTGTGTTGATTTCCCTGGCAGGGATAAGCTGAATGACTGCTTGCATGGTTAATGGAGCTCCCTGAGCTGCAAGAGTTCACATTCTCTTTACTAGAGAGGAAACTCTAAATTAAGCTTGGGGTATCCTGAAAAAAGTAAGAAAAGTGTTAAATGTGTGGGATTTTTATGCTGTATGCTCAAACTAAGCCATTGCTTACTGCATTTGCTTGATAGAACAGAAGTGTTGTGCTTTACAAGCTCATTTGAATGATATGCAAGAAAATTCATAACTGGATATGTCAGTACAGATGTTGTTAGGAAATAAGTTGTGCTAGAGCAAATTCCCTGAAAAACAAGGCATAAACTAAATAAATCAGTGACTTTTGTTCTCTAGAGAACCACAGTGATTGCAGTCCAGAAGTTCACAGCAGACGCATGTCCAGGTCCTTTCAGAGCTAGCTTTTTGTAGCTAATGCAAAGAGGAAGAAATTCTGAAGGACAAAAATACCTTGACAATTTAAAAAATGAAAAACAAAACTGCTTTAGTGACTTCAACTGAGAACTTTAGCAATTTTTTTCAGCAAGTTACAAGATTTTTAAACTGTAGCTATGGAAGTCAACTCTATATGTCTTAGCTATCTTCATATTGCTTCCCTTGCTTTCAGAGAGGCCACATTTGAACTGGCCTCAGATTGCATGTTCCCAGCTTTCCCAACTTCTGAGTATTAAAATGGGAGAATAAAAAAAGATTCTCAAAAAGCACTAACTGCCCTCTACAATATAAAGATTGTGCCTGCAGATCTGCAGATGACACCAGTATTTGTATTTAGGTATTGTCTTCCCAATACCGTAGTATTTACACACTTTTAAATTCTTGTTGGACCTCTTGAGTGTTGCCGCTAGCAGAAGTTTCAGCACTTAGTTGGGACAAACAAAATAAGACCTTAACTGTGCATTTGAGTTGACCCCTCTGTGAATGCATAAAGATCTGGTTTTAGGCCTGAGATGTGTGTGGTACAGGGCAGTTTTCCCTGGTCCATGCCACTCAAAAGCACCACAGGCTTCAAGGGAGTGCAGTTGCTGTTTCAAACTGTGCTGACACCTCCTTAACAGCAGTTGCTTTTCAGGCTTATCTTCTGTAAGATGCCAGAGGCTACAGTACTTCAGCTAGAATTTCAATTAAGGGGTTAAAAAGAAGAGAAACTAAATCATGACGCTATTTCTTAAGCCAGCTCTAACACAAATCATGATAAAGCAAACCATATCCACTTACCATCAGCTAATCGAGAGGCTCATCTTTGTGGTTCGTGTGAAGTGTTCTCTGGAGACTGTCCAAACCCACCTCCTCTCCAAGGTCTTCTGCAGATCCCTGTGCAGGAAGGAGCCGTCAGCAGGAGGGATGGAGGCACGTTGGTTCTTGCTGCAGACTTGAAGTATTTGAGCCTAGTTATCAGAAATGACAGACCTAAATTTCAGTCTAAGGCCAGGAGCCATTTAAAAACAAGTGAGATGGAGAATACTTCTAACCTTCTCTCTGAGGCAAAATAAATAAAATTGAATTGAATTAAGTACTGAGAATATTTCTAATACAGCATTCATGTGTAGCCCTGAGTGTCTCAGACTCTGGTGGAACCTCTTTGGAATGTGATTTGCACCAAGAAACCGTGATTTTCTTTCTAGGTGCTGATGCAGGCATGGTAAGGCTGCATTCTTCAGATATGAAGATTAATGACAAGCTCAGCATTAAAAAAAAAAAAAAAGTACAGAACAACAAATGATATAATAACCCGTAGCCCTTGCATCTGACTTAAGAATGTATTTTGCATTTCTTAGTAGCTGTGGGCAAGTTGAGAGCCCTTGGCCAACATTTTCCTAGATTATGATTGCATGTTTGAAAAGCAAAGCCTGATGCTGCAAAGGGGATGCAGTTAGTGATTACTAAGAAGGAAGAGGTGAATGCTTTGTTCCCCTTTAAGTAGTTTCAGGGTATAACTGATTCCATCCTGTCTGTGAGCTGGCTGCTGCCAAGCGTTTGCTTTGTAAGGTGGTGTGTGTGTTTGGGGCAGTGTTTTCCCTTGAACTAGAGGTTTTTGAGGTGCCCCCCCCCCTCACTGCACACAGGAGTGTGGTGGTGGGAACGGTGGGCTGCCAGTGCCCTCCTCTAAGAGATATACATGATCTGCAGGTAGAGCCGAACAGGAGATTTAATCACAGAATCACAGAATTTCTAGGTTGGAAGAGACCTCAAGATCATCGAGTCCAACCTCTAACCTAACACTAACAGTCCCCACTAAACCATATCCCTAAGCTCTACATCTAAACGTCTTTTGAAGACTTCCAGGGATGGTGACTCCACCACCTCCCTGGGCAGCCCGTTCCAGTGCCTAACAACCCTTTCAGTAAAGAAATTCTTCCTAACATCTAACCTAAAACTCCCCTGGCGTAACTTTAGCCCATTCCCCCTCGTCCTGTCACCAGGCACATGGGAGAACAGGCCAACCCCCACCTCTCTACAGCCTCCTTTAATGTACTTATACAGAGCAATAAGGTCACCCCTGAGCCTCCTCTTCTCTAGGCTGAACAAGCCCAGCTCCTTCAGCCGCTCCTCATAGGACTTGTTCTCCAGGCCCCTCACCAGCTTCGTCGCCCTTCTTTGGACCCGCTCAAGCACCTCGATGTCCTTCTTGTAGCGAGGGGCCCAAAACTGAACACAGTACTCGAGGTGCGGCCTCACCAGAGCCGAGTACAGGGGGACGATCACCTCCCTAGCCCTGCTGGTCACAGTGTTTCTGATACAAGCCAGGATGCCGTTGGCCTTCTTGGCCACCTGAGCACACTGCTGGCTCATATTCAGCCGACTGTCCACCATCACTCCCAGGTCCTTCTCTGCCTGGCAGCTCTCCAACCATTCCTCTCCCAGCCTGTAGCTCTGCTTGGGGTTATTGTGCCCCAGGTGCAGGACCCGGCACTTGGCCTTGTTGAATTTCATACAGTTGACCTCAGCCCATCGGTGCAGCCTATCCAGATCCTCCTGCAGAGCCTTCCTACCCTCGAGCAGATCGACACACGCACCTAGCTTGGTGTCATCTGCAAACTTACTGAGGGTGCACTCAGTGCCGTCATCCAGATCATTGATGAAGATGTTAAAGAGGACCGGCCCCAGCACCGAGCCCTGGGGGACGCCACTAGTGACTGGCCTCCAACTGGACTTGGCTCCATTTACCACAACTCTTTGGGCCCGGCTATCCAGCCAGTTTCTAACCCAACGAAGCGTGCGCCAGTCCAAGCCACAAGCAGCCAGTTTCTTGAGGAGAATGCTGTGGGAGACGGTGTCAAAAGCCTTGCTGAAGTCAAGGTAGACCACATCCACAGCCTTTCCTTCGTCCACCCAGCGCGTCACTTTGTCGTAGAAGGAGATCAGGTTCGTCAAGCAGGACCTGCCTTCCATAAACCCATGCTGACTGGGCCTGATCGCCTGCTTGCCCTTTTTTTTGGGAAACACCATTCCATCCCTCCTTACTCTACCAATTGCCAAGAGTCAAGGGGGACCCAGAAGAATGAATTCCCAAATAGCAAGGGCGAAAAACGCCTGACAGTCTGTGAAAGTACTTTAGATCTTAGTGTGGGCTTCCCTTACCACAGAAGGTGACGACTTATTCCCCTCGCCATCTCCTCAGACACACTCAGCTTGTGGTCTGTGGGTCAGTGTGCGGCACGTTTGCTCAGGGGTGAAGAACTCCCTCGGCCCTGGTTTTGTAGCGTTGATGCAAGGAGCTGTGGTGGATGAACGGTACAGCATTTATTGCTCTGTGCTGTGCGTGCTTGTATCAGATAAGCTGCGCCATAGCCTGAATTAAATGCCAGGTAAGCTGCTGGATCTCTGAGAGACGAAGAAACACACTCTGGGGGGAACGGAGGTAAGACGGTTTTAATTGGGGCAGGTCTTTGAGAATAAACATCTCCTTGGATTTGCTGTTGACACACACAATACTGAATTACTAGGATTATATTATATTACAATACTGAATTATTAAAACTTGTGTTTTTTCCGCACGAGTATTTGGTTGTATGTTTAAAAACGTAGAAGCTGCTGGCTTAAAAAACTTCACTCAGTTGTTCTGGGTGTGTTTGTGTTACTGATTTTTCAAAAAGCTGTTTAAGGTTTTCTCTTGCATTGGTTTAATGTTACCTGGGCTGTGTCTCAGCTCCTGTAACAGAGGTGTTCAGGATGATGAAGCAGACTTTTTATAGTCTTCCTCCTGGTGGTTTATAACAGAGAGATGTCCCTGTAACAGCCTCCACTGCCTTTCTTGCAGTCACAGTACAAATGGGCTGCTAGTTGATGGGAAAAAATGGGAGCTTGAAGAAGCTACAGGTATCAGGAGCATCTCTCTGGGGAATTCGCAGCAGAATTCCCTCTCTGGCTCAACTGTGGAGTAAAGAGTTGCGTGCCTTGGATGTAGATAGTGGTTATCTGAAAAATGGGATTTAGGGGGCAAAAATAGAGATGGGAGCCTGGGATTTTCAGACCTGGAGTTGATGTGCTGCTCTGTCTTGCTGAGTTTTCCTTTGCTCCCTGTAAGCAAGACCACAGTGTTTGTCTTGGGAGTGCACCAACTCCTACAACTGACACAAGTGGCTGTTTCTGCCCTTCCAGTTATTTTGGGACAGTTTTTCAGGGTTAACTTCAGTATTCACAGCAGCTGAACTCCTGTTTCTGCTAGCAGGATCTACAAAAACCTGCTGCGGAAGCAGTGCTGCGAGCTACACTGTTAGTCTCTCAAAAGTTTTTTCTCTCATCATCTTACTTGTGCAGCTTTGTTCGGGTGTGCTGTGCAAGTTCAAGTGCCTGGTGTTCTTTTGGGTCTTGAGATACTGTTGAAACAAGTTATTGCTGGAGTCTCCTGTTAATTTTCTCCTCAGCATGAGCACGGGCAGCTTGTGAAAATGTGGCTGAGTGTCCATCCCGTGGGTAAAATTATTTATTTTGACTTTGGCTCCTAGGATTGTTAGTGCTCTTTCCCAGATGCTGCATGTTGCAGTGTTCGTCTTATTCCTGACTCAGAGAGCTGCTCTTACCTTCCTCCATGGCAGCTCTTCCTAAATATTTAAAGAGGCTCTTAAGATATGCAGATTAGATTCCTACTGATAGTTTCAAGCAGCTCCTTTTAGTAATTATTCATGATGTGGTGACTAGGCGTGCTTATTCAGGCATGGTAGTTGGGACAGTTCAGAGCACTTAGTCAACTGAATGTTGGAACCTGTTCCAAGCAAGAACATGAAATAACCGTGAAAGAGAAAAGTATTTTGGACACTTCATCACAAAATAGACAAATACAAATCTGCATAATTAGCATTAGGACCATCTGCATGTTTGTACCCCTATGGCTTTTCCTTGATTAGCAATCCCCAAAGCCACGTATCGGTTGTGTTGGGGTAACGGAGCTGAAGGTGATGTAGCTGCTCATGACTGCGTTGCCTACGTTACCAAAAAATATTTTCCTTTAACTCCGCCTCCTGTATTCTGCAGTGATTTACTGCTGAGTTTTCTTTCAGCGAGGGAAATGTTTACTCCCCTCCAGAGATGCTGTTTATATAATGCAATTGAAGGCACTTTCACAGATGCGTTCTGTGATTGAGCAATTCTTTGTATTTACCTATGGACTCTGAATGAGTTAATTTTCTTCCCCTTGCTAATAACAGATGCTTTGCAGCCAAAGAGGACAGGCAGAGTTGTAATTGCTTTCATATTTTTGAATGCAGTCATGTGGCAATGAAGTTTTCTGAAAGTTGTTTTATCAGTGAAATAGCAGAGCTATTTTATTAGAAATGTTATAAACCAGGTACAATAAAGATAAGCCTGACACTCGGTGTCACTTTTCCAGCGCTTATGTGTGCATACGCTTATGGGGATGTTTTAAGAGGCAGAACCACATTGGCTTCAGCATCAGAGAAACTGGAGAGCTGTACATTGATTTGGGCACGTATTCTCTCGAACGAGTCAGAATATCAGAGCTTGGTGGAGTTCGTTGCAGATCAATGATAACTTCCTAAGGAGGCAGGAAAAAAAAAGGGACGTGTCCTTATTCCACTTGTTAATGGGAGAAGGGGCACAGGGCAAATTCAAAATATTATCATAAATGGTGGAGCTTCTCCAGGCAGTGATACAAGCCTGCATTTTATTGATCTTTCCTCCTTTTGTTTTCTCTTTAAGAAACTACACAGATAGAAGATCCTCGTGTGCAATGGCGACGGGAGCAGGAACATATGCTGAAAGACTATCTTGTCCTAGCCCAAGAGGCAATTGCTGCACAGAAGGAGATCTATCAAGTGAAACAGCAGAGGCTTGAATTGGCCCAGCAAGAATATCGGCAGCTTCATGATGTGTGGGAGCACAAACTGGGCTCTCAGACCAGCTGTGAGTATTATGAAGTGACTTTCTCAGTCATGATCCCTCTAGGACAGTAAAACGCTTGAAGCTGGTCCTCTGACAGAGCACCGGGGTATGTAATGCCACGTCAAATACTCTGCACATTTCATTTACTTTTGAGGCAAAATGAGCAGTCATTGTTTAACGCCTATTTTCTAAAGGTTAGCTGTTATGAGCATTATTACTATTTTTCTCGGTCGCTGGAGTCGGTGTGCAGATTTTCAGCATGGGCTTCAAGAAATGTTTGGGGGAGGCAAGGGGAGGTTCTGTGTTGTGTTCCTGGATTCACCTGTCCAAAGTACAGAAACAAGGCAAGAAGGTTAATCCTAAGCAGCATTCCCAGACCTCTTGCCAGTGAAGATGTCCAGAGGAGAATGTATTTCCTGCAAGTCTTCCAGAAGTTTTTTTTATATAATCCTTAAAAATGTAAACTTTGTTCTTGACAGCAACATCAAAGGGCTGACGCGCCTGCATAGCTGTCTTTTTACTCTTTCTGGGTTTTATCTGGTAGTAGTGAACTCAAGTGGCTCATTCTGTTTCCGACATCAAGAAGTATTTAATAGTTCTGTCATCAAAGGGTTCTTAAAAATTTGAACAGGGTCCCATCCCTAATCTCTGAAGCAAGTAAGCAGTGCTCTAGTTAAGTACAGGTATAATAAAACAATATGTTATGAATGCAAATTGCATTGGTGTGATGCTGTCTATTCGTTAAAAAAAGAAAAAAAAACAACCAAACAGAAAGAGAAATATTTTCCCGTGTTTTATAGGGCATAAACTGATGGCTGCAAGGATCAAAACAACTCCCTTGCCTACAGCTACCTCTAACAATATTGCACGTTGGGGAGCTTCTGTACCTTCTGAAGCATAAGAGTTTTAACTGCTGCTGAGAAAAGAGTTCTGCTGTTAATGGGACATTGATTGAATACGATGTGACACATCGGATGATCGGTCATGTCCTCAAGGCTGTGAGAAGGCTTGCATCATGCTTTTTAGTTTCTTATTCTTTGCTTTGTTTCTAAACGTTCAGTGGACTGTTTACACAATAACCATGTCTAAAAAATAAAGTAAACCTTTATGCAGTGTTTTTCCTTCAGTTGTGCTAAATGCTTTTGGAGATGTAGGAGTGAGAAGAGATCCTGGCAAATGGGTAAAAAGCCCATGGCAGCCATGTGTGGAGGGAGTGATGGCAGGCCTTCATTCCTGGGGGGGCTGGTAGAGGAGATGGGGTGGGTGGTAAAGCCGCTAAATGCAGTGTTTGTTTTGTTCTAGTGCTGTCTGGCTCATCGTCAAGCTCCAAGTATGACCCGGAGATTCTCAAAGCAGAGATTGCTACTACAAAGTCAAGGGTAAGAAGTATGACTGGACTTTTACTTGTGGCAAGCAGTCCTCAGATATTTTCCAAGCTTCATGATAAATATTTAAGAGATGTCAAAGCAGTCAAGAGTTAATGTTGCCAATCTTTATTTGCGAGATAAAATAGAACTCTCAAATGCTATGGTCTTAGTTTGAAACAATTGTTTTCCTAATAGTCCTTAGACTCTTGAATGCTGATAGTATGTTTCGCTCCACAGTGGGATATTTAACTGTGTGCTGGCTCCCTGGTGCACTGCAGCACCAGGGAGCTGCGAGCTCTCTCCAGAGACTGGCAGCTGTTTTGTCGTGAGCTCAGTGCACGCTGCTAGCAGCGGCAGTGTGCGCTCTCATGCAGAGCTCACTTTGGGAAGAAGAAAGGACTGAAGTAAAGTAGGTCAGCCTGGCCTCTGCAGAGGAATATAAAGCAGCGAGCTGTAGGGTCAGTGGATTTACAATATGTATCATCATCCTGCTGTGTTACTCGTGCAGTGGGGCTGTTTAATTTGGTATGTTGGAGGATGGCTTGTATCACTGCGGTCTAACTCCAGTCCTCATACCTAACATTTTTTAATGACTGGAAGGATTTTAAACGTCAGTGAGTAAAAGCAGCATGTGCTTTCATCGCTGTCCTTTGAATTTTTCTCATCTTTCCTGCTTATGAGGTTGGAACTTCCCTTGAGCCCCTGATTAAACCATGTGACAGAGTACTAGATAAATTTCTAGCCATTGATAATGTGCTGATGAAGATGCAGTCAGGGCTGGTAGCTGCTGTTGAGATGGAGTGAATATTTGGAAACTTTGTCTAGAGAGTACTGTCTACACTGAGTAAGTTCTGAATTGAATGGGTAGTTCTGTACCTAAATACTCATGTAAAATATTGCTCCAAAAATGTAACACCTTCCTACAGGTCAATAAACTCAAGAGAGAGGTAGCTCACATGAAGCAAGAACTCCAGTACAAAGAGCACGGATTTCAGACACTGAAGAAGTAAGTCTGTTCTGAAGATTTTATTGTCAGTGCAGAACATCTCTGGCTTGTAATGCTACCCCCTCTACATTTATCAATGGCTGCCTAAAGAGCATTAAGCTGAAATACATTGCTGCTGAGATCTTTGGGCATGTGCAAGTCAAAGCCACGGGGGTTAGTTTGCTCAAATGTTTGCCTGTACACAATTGGCTACATCAGAACTGACTTCATGGCGAAAAGATTTTGAACCAAGTTCTATCATTTAAATGGTATTCTGTTTTGCTCAGTATTGCCCAATACCGATGACACAATATACCCAGTGCCTTAATTATAAGAGTCCTTGTTTTAGGCCACTGAGGAAAAAAGTAGGGTGGAAGGGGAGAAAAAATGTTGGGTACTAAGCGTTTGTATGGATATGCAACTGGCATGTTTTCAGTAATGTCACTGATAAATATCCTACCAATTTTTTGTGAGAACTTCAGTAAGTAGTCATTTGAGAAGAAGGAAGGATGAGGTGGCTTCTAATTAGGTTGTGCGTGCAGATACGTTCATGTGTGAGAGATCTGCCAGGTTTTCAAAATCCTTACTTAAACTAACAAGACATACGCGGCTAACTTGATGATCTCTGGGTTAGAAACAAGGTAATTAGCATCAGTCTGTCTAAACACTTTCTCTACCTTTCATCTTCTCCCTTCCCAAGGTGTCAAAACAATTGTACGGCTAAAATCAGAGTTTCTAAGTTTAATATTCTTCTAACAGAGAGAACAAAGAACCCCAGTCATCACTGCTTTTCTTTATTATACTTAGTGTGATTTCTTATCAATGAATGTCAAGATGTGTGCACCTAGGATGATATGATTAGTTGCATTACATAAAGAGTTTGTTTACTGTATGCTTTTTTTTAATTTCCATACAGAATTGACATGAAAATGTCTGATACTCAAGGTGGCTACAAACTTGACGAGGCACAAGCCATTTTAAGTGAAATGAAAGCTCTCAAGAAGGCCATCACATCAGGGGAGAAAGAAAAGCAAGACCTCATTCAGGTATTGAAGCGTGACTATAGTATTTTGTCTCTATTCATATAAAGTTGAACTTGAGAAGTAATTTAAGTATTTCATTTTTCAGTTGTGATTTATTTTTTACTAAAGTAGTTCCATATTGTGGTTGAACTGTAGCCTGTTTATTCATCAGTTTTGGAAATAATTAGAAAATATCATAACGAGCAGCAGTAAGCACTTGGTTAGAGATGGACATATGTCTCTTGGTTTAATGGTCAAGAATGAACCAGTGTGACTGTCTGTTCTGCTGTCAAATAGCAAATCTGCAGAAGCTGTGAAAAAAATGGCCCATTTGGCGTGCCTCCTCCTTCAGGCTCCAGCAGAGAGCCTGTCTGTGTGTGGGCACGAGAGTGTGCTCATGCCTTGTGTGCTCAGACAGGCGGGCTGCTTCGTGCTGCGGGAGGCACAGACCAGCCTTGCCTGCCCTCACATTGGCAGGCTCTGAGGGCACACGTGGAACGGCTGGACCTTAATCATGTCCTTTTGGCTACAGCTGCGTAGCTGCCGAGGTATTTTGTGTGAAAGTGAGCTCATATGATGAATTTTTGTGGTTTCAGAGTTTAGCCAGGTTAAAAGACAGCTTCGTGAATGACAGAGGATCACAGTCAGACCTGTGGGCCAGCAGCGTGTCCTTGGAAAGCTCCAGCCCTTCCTTACCAAGGCAGTACCTGGATGTCAGCTCCCAGACAGATGTTACAGGAAACGTAAGTAAAGTGTGGGAAACCAATTGCATCTGGAAACATTCCTCTGAAACTAGAACAGCACTGCCTTCTTACAAGGTTTCAGGCGTGGGCAAGTATCTATGAAACGATACCATCTCCTGTTTTAAACTTGGGTGACCTTCATTTTTGTTTAATGCAAAAGTTAATGCATCTCTGAAATCAGCCTGCTGTTACCCCATGCTCTGTGTCTATCAGAGCGACCCAGGTGGGAACAAAAAGAAAGGAAGTTTCACTTTGCATGTAGGTGTAGCTTCTTGAGCCATGAATATTCCCATAGCTCTTTATAAAGCTGTTGTGCTACTAGACCAGAAACAATCAGCAGCTACATATGGGCTGAGCTCTAATGAGGCCTCTTCCCTTAAGAGTGCATTTTGCTTTCGGCTTGTGAATGTTAAGGAGTGAGAATGATAGCATATGTGCGGATATTTTGATGCAATTAAACATGTGTGGTGCTCCGTAAGTCCTTAGTCCCACTTGTGCAGCAAAATCATAATTGCCAGGCTTGTACCAGCCTCAGCAAGGAACTGAGCAGTGCTGTGGGTACCTCGCGTGCCTCTCAGGACATCACAGAAGCCTCTCCTTTGAACCTTTACTTAAGTGTACCTGGCCATTTGCAGTCAGGGCCATAAATGTGATTAAAGATCTGCAGGTTTGGCCTTGATAGGATGTCCCTTGTCCTTAAGACTTGACAGCCAAAGCAAGATGTAACGCAAACCAAAACATGATTGCAATCAGCAGTTAAGAAATATTGCAAAACTACCTGTTTTGCATGAAAATAAAAGCCTGACGTATATGTGGTAGGTTCTCCTGTGTGGTGAGCGTGGCCAAAGAGTTTCTGAATCCTGTGAATTTTTAAGCATTTGAAACAATCATGAAAAAATTAATCAAGGGAAATACTTCCCATTATGTGACTGGTTTAACTAGGTAATGTAGTTTGTCAAGAGCAAGTGTAACTTGTAACACCATCAGTTTCATGAAGGAATGTCAAAATAGGAGCAGTTACTAAGTTGCTGACTTCATATTTTGTCTCAGTTTATTACCAGCAGCAATAACCAGTTGGCTGAGAAAGTGAGATTACGCCTTCGATATGAAGAAGCAAAAAGAAGGTAATTCTTTGGTCTGTTTTACCTTTTGGCTGTCATACAGCTTATTCTGAAGATGTAACTCAGATTGAAATCCAGAGCTACTGCTACATGAACATGCTAATTTCTGAGGTAGTGAGGCAACAAGCTTTCTGGGCCAACGTTATCATCTAAGAAATAAATAACCATCCTAGAAATTGCTAAGGAGTGACTAACACATCAAGAACTCAATCTAGCCACACCTTCAGGAACATAAGTGCTTTTCCTGGCTGTTGCCAATGCTTCCCCATTCCAAATAAGAAGACTGTACCGAAAGGCATGTCCTTACCTTACTCTAAATGCAGTAAATGTTTGCATGGCTTCAAGTCAGATAAGGAGAAATGTATATTGCGTTAACACCTAGCATACTGAGACACGGTCAAAAGGCTGCAGTTTTAGTGCCTGTCTGCTTACCTGTAAGAGTGTAAGCTTTTACATTTGCCCTCTGATATGAGATGAATGAAGAATACATTCTTTAAAAAAATCACATCTATTTAGAGAACTTTTGCTTAAATTAGATTGGGAGATGTATTTTTAATAGATAATCGCTAACTCACTTGTTGAGGAGGTCCCTATATTTGTATGGATTGATACTACAGTTAAATGAAAAACCATGAAGCAATGTTCTTTCCGTGTACTTTGGTGGCCCTAGTCCTTGTTCAGAGGTGTGGCCATCAGTGGTGGTGATTTTGTTTTTAACTATTCTAAAGGGACTTGCCTATTCCAGAAAAGCAAACTTGAGATGTATGGTACAACCTGTACCTGGAATGCATGCAAGGAAGGAAGGATTGTCTCTGGTTGGAAATAAGGCTTCAGGCTGCGGTTACTCAGTGTTCTCATTTGAGTATACTGGTATGGTCAGCAGGCCATGTTTTTCTGTGGCATGAATTTTTATCAGCATCTGTGGCAACTGTCACAGCTACACACAAAGAATGTGTGTGCCCAGCTACTTTTGACAGGAGCTTGCACATTTCTAGGTAGAGAAAGTTTATCAGAACTGTCTTGGCAATCCAAGATTAATAGCTACAGCAATACTTAGATTTTTTTTTCTTAAAAAGTATATTTGTTGTTAATCCCTTAGATGCAGTGGTTAATGTTTCAGTGTTAAAATTGTTCTGTTAAGTTTTGCTCAGGGCTGCAATTTAATTTACCCTGACTTTACATTTTCAGTTTGAGATGAAGCACTCTTACTTTAGCCAGTATCTTTTCCAAGGGGCAAGCGAATAAAGATAAACCTGAAGAGAAAATATATACTCTTAAAAAAAAAAGAGAGAGAGACAGAACTTTATAAAGGCAGGCTAATACTTCATTTGAAGTGATGAAATGCATACAACACAGTCTTGCAGTTAAGATTTGATACCTCATGTCAGTCTTAAATAATTTATGGATTTTCTCATAGTTTAAAAAACATTGAGAAAAGGTGGATCTGAATGGGCATGAATAATTGATAATGAAATGAAAAGATCTCCAGCTATCAGAGAGCTGTGGTTTTGGCATAGCCTTCAGTAGGAGCTGCAGAAACAAATACATTAACTGGACTTAAGCTGGAACAATGCTATGGATTTGGTGACTCACAAGGAACCTTATGTTGCTGTGAAAATTCCTCCTGGTGTTGTGTGTTAGAAGTGTTTTCTGTCCCCACAGTAGGATATTAAAATGCTCCAAGAACAATAGGTAAGTGAGTACTTTGCTCATGCACATATTATAGAGTCAAATGGTAGGGATGCATCTGTCCTATTAGCTCAGTGTTGTCAGGAAAGGTAAAACTCGAGACTTCGAAATCAAGGTGATTTCCTGTCAGGTAGATTTACAAGGAATGTAAAATACATTTTTACAAAGACTACTAGTTTTACAAAGAATGATGATTTTGAAAGTGGACAGTAGCAGACACAGTTACATTACTGTTGTGGGCCAGACTAAAGCCACCAGTGTAGGTAAATATCTTGCGGAACTTTTTCAGGTCAGAAATAGGGGACAGTTTCATGTGTTCCCTCATCTAACAGTAAGTCCTTTTGTTTTGTGTCTCAGTGAAACAATAGGAGCCCTAGAGCAGAGTTCTTTCATGTCAAATCTATACCAAAAGAGGATGACTGCAGTGACAAATTTTAGGTTAATTGGTTTGGAAACTGATGATAGGTATCTTGTAAAAAAGAGATAGCACTGCTGCGTCTCTACAAGGAGAGCACTACTGCAGCAGAGCCTGAAACATGAATGTTGTCTGGTGCAACTAACTGTGCTGTACAACTTCAGACAAAGTAGTAACTCAGTTGTGTAGCAGCTGTGCTCCATGCTCTGCTTTACTTCCTTCAGCAGCTGATCTTTCAGCTGGGATTTTGTATGACTGGATAACTCTGGGCTTGTAAAGGTAGGCTTCAGAATCTTCTGAGCTGGAATATTTTAGTGCCACTTAGCAGCTGTTGAACAATGGTGGGTATTTGGTAAATTGTTAGAGAACACCTTCCTTTTTGATTTTTCTGACAAACAGGCTGATCTGTTAGTATCACCCACTGGTGACTGGTTGTGGAGGTAGATATTGAAGTACGCTTCTCTGGAGGTGCATGTACTTTGCATTAGCTCCAAAAAGACTAAACATTTTTACAAGTTGGCCTATATCACAAAAAATAACAGCTTTTCCAGCTGGGGGGGGGAAGACAGTAAGTCATATAATTACCTTTTCTAGTTAAAAATACAGTTAAATAAAACGTAAGCTTCCTGTTCCAATTTTTGTTTGGTCTTGCAAGCTAGTAGTCATTCAGGAAGGGTCTGTGTGACTTGAGCCCAGTATTGCTGATGGTTTTTGCAATGCAAACCTAGCATGGCACTTCAGTGATGTGGCTTAAACTCAGTTGGTGAATGCTGAAGGGTGGATTTTTCAGCCACGTGTCAGTCTGCAAACCATTTCTGTTGTAGTGATATCGTTTCATTGGACTGGGAGAAACAGAATACGTAAACCTACTTTTAACTGAAAAGGGGAAAAATAATGATCACTTCCAGAGCAAGGCAAAAGCTGGAGTTGCTTTAAAAAAAGCTATTAGACTTGGAAATACATAGAGAAAAAAATTCCGTTGGAAAAGCCATATCCATGCAAATGTATGCCAGAAGTGATCAGATTAATGCCAACCAATCCTCTTAAACTCATAGCCCTTCAAAATACACAGAGGAATTCTTGGATTTTGAATTAATGCCATTGTTAATTCTTTGTTGGAGCACAGTGTTGCACTTGATCAGGCACTCAGAAACAAAATAGCTCAGAAGAAAACCTAAAAATAGTTGAGTTGAATATCTAACAATTATGGAACTAGAATTAAAGTAAGCAACCTGCTGTGAGGAATCGGTTTACAGAAGAAATGAGGCTTGACTTCAAACAGGTGATCTAGTCTGTGTCCTGTGATGGAGGAGGCCAGTCGGTGTGTGTAAGCCTCATGTTGCACCTCTGTTTCCCAGGCTCTCTTGGGGCTTCAGTTATTCTTGGCATGTGGAGCTTGGAAGACAAAGATTTATTCTTCGAGGCCATTCAGCAGTTGTGTGGCTGCTGCTACTCAGATCTGCATTTTATTTCTGTAGTCACTTCACGATGGGTTGGTTGGGTAATGGACACCGTCCTTTGCACTTCTGTGGCATAAACCAGGTTCTGGAAGAATCCAGATTAGTAGCCACGACTCTTCATTGTGCACAACTGAACTCTGGTAACTCCATCAGATCCCCAAAACCCTTTTTAAAAGGGGGGGTGACCGCTGGGCTTTGATTTCACAGACAGCAAATTACTTTGTTTTCTCATGTGTTTACTAAAACCTGAATGAGATGAGTAGTTGATCACATGAAGGGGCGTGCATGCCTCAGCTGTCTGGCATTCAGTCAGGTGAATTATTTCCTACAACACACCTTGCCTTTCTCATTGTTTGAATTCTAAGCTTTCATAATTTCTCCTCCCCAGCCCACTCAGCCTTCTCCATTCTATGTTCCCCACTTCTAAATGTGCAAGTTCCAGAAATGCAAGTCAGTCGCAACTCTTACTCAGCTCTATTTTTACTGTTTCTCACTGAACTCCAGTAATTATCCCTGCAGGTCATGAAGAGTTGTAGGTCAATGATTATTACGAAGGAGACTGCTTCCCCTGGGCTGACTGACATTTCTGCCCTCACTTCTGTACTGTGACCCACCACAGGTTTTTGGCTCGCCTCTCTATGTTGTAGTGTGAAGCAGATCATTTTTGGAGCTGACACAGCAGCTCCAACACTTGGGAAATAGGAAATGGGCAGATAGGTGGTGTGAGCAGCCTCCTTCATAGCCACAAGCTGTGTTATCCTCTTCTGTCTGTCAGAGCTCTTGTGAAGTGCTAAGTCTGTATTGCTGTTGACTTCTTCATAATCTTCGTGCTTGAGATAAGGTGGTATGGTGCTGAAGGATTAGTGATGCTGCCTTTAAAGTGCAGTCTGGGATGATACCTCAAATCACCATAGACTTGACATTCATGCAAACAAGTGACTCTGGATTTAGGTAGGATTGTAATCCCTCTACCTTCTCATGTCCTCAGGTCCCTGCTGTGCCAGAAGTAGCCTAACTCTTTAATACGGCCAGAAAGCTCAGCCTATGGTTGGATTCTTCTAGTAGTAGCATGCATGTGGTGAACTTCCTCATTGTAAAGACAGAATTAGTTTCTGATTTTTTGAGTAACCAGTGGTCTTTCTCAGCTTATCTGAATTCTGTGCAGGGAGTGTAAAATTCTCTTCCATAAACCTGATTAAAGATCAGATACATACCACGTGATACTCTCCACAATAAGTAGTATGAGGTCATTAAGGCATATGAAACATCTCTTTAGTGTGTCTGACAGATTTTTTTTTTAGATCCAGCATTTCTGTTTCGCTATTCCTTGACTGCTAGAAACTGCAGGTTAACTAGGGACTTGGCTTTCCATTGGCAGCAAACCTGAGTTAAAATCCCATTTTTTCATGTCAGCCTCCTGGCAGTGCCATGCTTGACTGTGCCCTCATAAAGATGACATAAAGGGTGAGATTAGTTGTCCTTGAGCTGAAGATTCTTCTTCAGGGCTGTGGAAGGTGTGGTTGGTCATGGTACATCTTCATGTGTGTGTTGAGTAGTAGCTAGGACACTCCTCGTGAAATAACTGCTTGCCTTTTTTTCCTTCTTGCTGCAGAATAGCAAACCTGAAAATACAACTGGCTAAGCTTGACAGTGAGGCCTGGCCTGGAGTGCTGGATTCTGAGCGGGATCGTCTAATATTAATTAATGAGAAGGAGGAGCTCTTGAAAGAAATGCGATTTATTAGCCCCAGGAAATGGACTCGAGGAGAGGTGGAGAGATTGGAGACAGAGAGAAGACGCTTAGAGGAAGACCTTCAAGCTGCTAGAGACACTCAAAGCAAAGCACTAACTGAGAGGTAGGTTACTGGGTGTAGGACTGAGCTTTCATTATTGGGTAAGCAGCAGCATCTCTTGCCTGAACGCTAATAGCAGTGCACTCTGACTTCTGTGAGGCTGGTTCTGTAACCATCTCTCAAAAGAAACTGACTGCAGTCAGAAAGCCCCAGGAGGGGAAGGGTTGTTGGGGCAAATGGATCCTGTGTGAAAATAAGAAATGCTCAAAATAGCTCAGGTTACTATGCTGTTCCTCTATTCAGTCAGCTCCTCACAGCAGCTTCTATGGTTGCTTTGCAGTCTGGAGCTTGGTAAATGTTAACAGATGGAATTTTAAATTAAAAAAAAAAATGTTGTTTGTTCTAAGCATCCTTGTATGTGACTCCTGTAGGAACTGATATTTGACAGGCCTGTGGGTGTTGCGTGGACTATCCTGTAAATCTGAACTAGCCGAAAGAAATGCAACTATTCTCCCTAATTTTGCTTGTTGCAGTAGGAGGTCTCCTGGGAACATACACTGAGGTTGAATACTGTATTGGGCATTGTCTGCTGCTGCTTTACAATCTGTGTGTGTTAATGTTGGTGGCTATGGCAATGCTACTTTTAGCTGGAGGCTCTTCAATTTATATGGGATAAGTGTGTTGCATTTGTTTTCTGTGTCTCTGTATTCCTTTATTCTACGTGCTCAGTATCCAAACTACATGTTTCCTATGTGGATTTTTCATGGTTTTATCATACTGGAAAAATTCTAGGTGTCTCAGAAGTCTCAACTACAAGATTTTTACCAGCCTGAAAAATCTATGCTTCAAAAAATGTTTTTTTACATTGCTGTATGATGAACACTATCATTTGATTTTTAGGAATATGGTCTTGTACAAGTGTACCCAAGAAACAGGTTGTTTCTGTGGAAGGATTTCTTGCCTGAAGGCCTGGTTAGAGAGCCAGCACTTAACTGCAAATGTTTTGTCTTAAACCAGCCCAGGTGTGAAATAAAACTGAGATGTTGTTGAAGTCCTTCAATTTACATAAAGCCATAATGAGATGGTTATAAACTAAATCATACAAACCTTAGTCATTTATGGACCTCACTGTAAGCAAACAAGAGCATTTACGCCTTTATTAGCAGAGTAAATATAAGAACACAGTAGTACACATCAAGCAGCATCTTCTAGTGAGGCCTGATCCTAGAAACATCAACCTCCATAGCAGTACCCATAATTTTCTTTCTTTGTTGGGAATGTTTTCGGGATTGAGTTACACGACTCGGTAAACACCTGTGCATCTTGTCTGAATTCTGTTCCACTTTGTACTGTGTTCTCATTGACTTTAGTAGGATTTCATGGAAGGAATAGTACTTGTCTATGCTCTTCATTTTAAGTTGTAAATGGTACTTCAGATCTCTTCTTTTCTTTCCTCTTAGATTGAAGTTGAATAGCAAAAGAAATCAGCTAGTCCAAGAACTGGAAGAAACAACGCGGTTAGTTGCAATGTTACACACCCAGCTGAAAAGGTACATGACCTCCTACAAAGTTATGGGCTCTTTAACCGCACGTAATGTAACTGCCATTGCTCTAACAGCTTCATCTCCCAGATGACTGATGTAAAAGGCCTTTTGTTTATAGTAGTCACCTAAGATTCACAGGTGTAGTTAGTAGAAAGGGAAACCTTGAGGGTAATATGTCCCACCCCATTTAGATAGGTTGTTTAGAATGGGATAAGGAACTTTGTGCCTCTGACAACAGAATGAGTTTCAGCAATCCCTTTTGTTTTGGACATGTAACAGTTCAGTGGCTAAGGTGTGATATTTTGTTTTCTGAATGTTTGAAGTACTGTAGTATTTTATTAATAAAGTATGTTAAAGACAGCTTAGTACTCATACTGCAAATGAAATGAATCTTAGTAATACGTGTTAATACGTCACAATATTTCTCGGAATTAATTCTGAGTATACTGGTGCTTGCCGTGTAGAAAATGTATTGTGATATCCGTGAACCTTTTGTGATTCACATGGTATTTAGAAATATTTCTGTAGTCATAACGTGGTCTGATTATTCAGGCTGTAGTTTTTGGAAGAGCATAGAGTTGCTGTTTTTAAAGATGAATACCTAACTGTAAACACCATCGCCAAACTTTCTTCAGCTGCAGTCATATCTTCAGCCTTTAGATTAGGAAGTATTTGGTGTGGTTTTTGTTTGGTTGAGGTTTTTCCTATCTGTACTGAACTTATTTTGTTTATAGCTTCTGTTCCACTTGGACTGTTTCGTTTTATGAAGATGATACCGAAAAGATTGGGAAAAAAATCATAGTGCAAGACTGATATGTAAATAAGCCACCATGGAGAACAGCTATCTGTGATGTTCTTGTGCAGTAGAACTGCATCATACTTTGGTGTCTTCTAGCTGATCAGGGATCTTCTGAGGTGACCGAGAAGCATGTGAAACTAATTTTTTTCCTAACTATGTGCCCAGCATTCTTGGCATGCACCTTCATAAAATAAGCCTTTGCTATTAACCCCATAATGCCAAATGTCTGCCATTCAAAGGTATGCACAAAATGAAGTTGAGCCCAGTTGCTTGGGGAAAAGGTTATGTTAGAAACAAAACAACAACAAAACCCACCCTTTCAGTAGTGAAGCATTCAAGAGTTTTATGTTTTTGGTCCTGGACAGATTTATGTATATTGCCAAGATGCAAAAACGTTTGTGTTTCAATTGTCACGTTTCACCCAAAGCTTTTTTTTAATAAATGTGATGTGCTACACATCTGTCACACAAATGAAGGCATTTTGTGCCAAAATTGTACTTAATTCTTGTAAGGCTGTAAGCATAATTTTTTATAAAGCTTCTAGCTTTTTCCTATAAATAATGTATTATTAGGCTTATTAAAATCCTCACTGTTTTTAAGTGAGGCAACTTAAACCATTTGTACATAAGCAGAATTGTTTTAATAGCTAATCTATACATGAAGGGAGCATTAAGGATCTTTAACCAGTCAATGAGCAAAATATTTAATATCTGGAGCAATAGATTTGGTTTGAATGGAATTTCTTAGGATGATATATGTAGTCAGTGCTAGAGGACTAAGCACTTGCTTAAAACTAATTTCACTGTCAGATCTGTAAACCAGATCACTAGGGATAAATAATTTCTGAGAACTGATTTCATAGGCCAGCCCAAACTTGTTCCCTTGTTCTTGTGGCTCTAAATGCCAAGAAGCCACCTCCTCACATGGGCAAATCCTTCGAATTTTCTTGTAACTGCTGTCTGTTGTGAAGGCTAGTTCCAAGCAGTTGTGACATTACCCTTTTGAATTGGGGTCTGAGATATAGATAAATATAAGCTTTCTTCTGTACAGACAGAGTTGCAATAACTCGATCTGCTTGCATGAACCTCCCTGTTTTTTTGTGGTCTGCTTTGAGATTAACGGCAACCACTGATTTTTCCAGACAGAAGTGGGAGGAGAATGTTGTCACTAATTTTTGATTGCTTTAAAACTGTTTTAGTGTTGCTTTTGCTAAACAAAGGTTCTTGGGAGATTGATAATGGTGAGCTGAAAAATGTGGATAAACTCTGTTTTTATTAAAAACTGGCCTAACTCTTCCACTGGATAGAATGTGAGTCTGGACTGTTATGGGGACTAACACACATAGCCTGAGCTGACAAAGCACAATGTATTGTGTGGGCTTGGAGACTTGGTGATACTGCAGTGTCTTAAATATTAAGAGAGAGGTGTAACTGTTTTTTGACTTGTCTCCTTCAGTCTCTCCACCAGCATGCTTTCCCTCTCCTCAAGTAGCAGCCCTGGTTCCCTTGCATCTAGCAGAGGATCTCTTGCGACTTCCAGCCAGGATTCATCCACTTCTGCCAGTTTCACTGACCTCTACTATGAGCACCTGGAGCAGTTGGAGCAACTGGACTCAGACTATCAAAACAAGATTGATTTGCTCTTGGAAGGAGCCACTGGATTTAGGCCATCGGGCTGTATCACCACTATTCATGAAAATGAAGTAGCAAAAACTCATAAAGCAGATGCCACCAGCCGCATACAGGCTCTGAGGTCGTTGTCTGGTACTCCAAAATCCATGACATCACTATCTCCAAGGTCATCCCTCTCTTCTCCATCTCCACCTTGCTCTCCGCTGGTGATAGACCCACTCCTTACTGGCGATGCCTTTTCAAGCCATATGGATTTTAATGATACAGAGATAAGTACAAACCTTTCAGAACTCACCCTACACAGTGGGAGTGGCAACTGTAGACTGGAAGAGCCTAGAGCAGGAGATAAACATCTAGGTCAAGGTATGATACCAAAATATTTGCATGTACAATTTATTTTTAATATAGCTTATAAAGCATTAAGAAGCAAGTATTGCTAAAGCTGACTCATTTTGGTATGTGTTATAAAGTGTATTCAATTGTACATCCTACCCCACCTGGGAGGAAGGGTTGGTATTTTAACTTGCACACAAAGTACTGCCAATCTGATGAGTTATTCAGAAGACCATGTTGTTTTTGGTGTACTTGTGTATGCAATTTACAGGGTTTTCATGTGAAAATATAAGTGGTTGTAGTGGGAAGTGTATATTAATTAGGCACTTAACTACTCAGAATGTCGTGTGGTGTCTTAGGTCTGCAGTTGAGATGCACATAATGCCATATTGACAAAAACTTTTGGGCCAAAGCTCTGAGCAAGACCGTGAAAACCATTCAGCTTAACAGTTACCAAAAGCGAATAAAAATCCTTCCTTGCCACCTCAGCATACATGACATCTCACTCCGGTTCCCAGTAAATCAGTGGCAATGAATTCATTAACTTCAGATGAGCAGACATGTCAAGGCTGTGTTGAATTTCTGCTGGTTTGAGGGGGATGGTCTCTTAGCAACAAAAGCGTGTTTAGATTGTAAGCGTGATAAAATAAGACATTTAGAGTGGATGTTCTGATGCATGCATATGGCTTATTGGTGGGTGGGAAATGTTTACCCAGTTTTAGTGTGATGGCCCCGCTGAAGTGGATGGAAAGCAGGAGAAGGCAGGTGGTGCCATCATGCCAGGGCCCATCAGAAGCCTGTGTGACTGTGGTTAAGTTAAACCCAACGGAGGCGACTGAAATGGCTCGAGTTGTAACTAGTGAAGGAGTGGGGAACGTGAACTTGCATGCTGCAGAAGTATGAGGTGGCAGTTCAGTTTTTTCATTTTTTCAGGGGGTTATAAAATAGCCCATGTGAATAAAGGGAACTAGCACCATGTTATCACTCCCTTCTGCAAGGGCTGTTAGAAAAGCTGATGCTATTTAAACTACAATGAAATACATGACTGCAGAGCTTCCCCCTTAAGTTACCATTTTCCTACAAGCAAGAGATACTACAGATAGGAGCAGGAAACAGTAATCATTCCTATTAGAACTGGATGCTGATTAGTTTTAACCTTTTTAGCTCTTCAAGATTTGTCAAGGCTGTTAGAGTGAAAGCTAAGGTGTTAAGCAGATTAAGTGATTATTACTGTTACCCAGTCAGCAGACAAAATAATCACCATAAGTGGTTTATTTCAGGGCAATAATGAGATGAGATTTTACTTCTCAGGCATTTTGTACGCAGCTCAGCAGTGTAACACCCGAAATGAGGTGGCTGGATCTGGTGTGGTTAGTCATTGGCCTCATGGCAAAAGCATGCTCACATGTTCTTGTAAGTAGAGCTGAACAGTATAGATCTGAAGGACGTGCTTTTTGTTAAAAAAAAAAAAATCCTGCTACTTCTGAGGCTAAAGTAAGGTTTACTCTCTTACTTGAGTGATATAGGTGAAGCTACTAGCAAAATCAGGAGTCTGGTGATATCTGCTATTCTTTGAGGAAACGGCACAGATATCAGGACAGTCCACAGCGTGTATTTTCAAGTCCACATCATGGTATATCAGGGAGAGTTCATGGTAGGGAAGGAAATCTTGAAATCCTTCATATGAATGAAAAAAAAAAAGTGTAGCAAGAATTGCCACCCTGCTTGGGAATATAGAAGAGAGTTAAATCAGTTCGGAACTCTTCCATAAATGTGCTTTTTAGCGTGACAATTGTTAGAGACATAAGGCTTAATGCAGGAAACCCACATTTTTGCATTTATTAGCCACACAAAATAGTTCCAGGTTTAGTGTGTATGTGTAAGCCTTCCAGTGCTGAGCTTCAAGTCCCTTGCAAAAAATGTAAGGAGGAAAAAAGGTGGATGCGTGTTGAGTCATTTTTGGGGAACCCATTAATCTTTTTTCAGGTTACTCTTTGACATTGTGATGTGTATATCCCCATGGTATTTCTGCTGTTCTGTGCATCCCTGGTATTTCCAGTTTTTGGCTGAGGTGAGGATGTGTCAAAACACTGCCAGCAGCTTTCTCAGCGTGTCTGGCCAAACCAGAAGCAGCAGGTTCCAGTTGTCCTCTGGAGCCTTTTCCTGCAGGGTTTCCCAAATCTCAGAGCTGAGGGCTGGAGCTGAACCTCCACAGAACGAAGCTCTCTGCTTCTGTGATGCCCAGCAGACATCTCCGTACCCGTCAGCTTCCTTCTGCTGTTCGTTACCATTTCAGCACCTGCATAAAACAGCCGGCCCTTCCGCTGTGAGGCTTCCTGCTCTGCTTCTGGTGCCTCCCGGGGTGTCACCAGTATGGCCTGGGCAGAGCAGGCGGATCGGTGCCTGCAGGCGGTGCTTTCCCCTCCCCACCTCTCCCCCTTCTCCTTTGAAGACGTGTCCTGCCTGTGCCCACCCCCGAGCTCCCAGCCTGTGGAAGCTGACAGGGCCGGGCTGGGGGTGCTGGGCAGGGAGCGGGCCTGCGCTGGGGGCTCCCGCTGCCCGGGCCAAGCTGTCACTGCAAAGGTAACAGGAAACAGCCAGAAACGAAAAGGGAGCCCTCTGGTAGCCTTACACTTAGCTCCTTTAATTGCAAAGCTATTAAGGAAGAAAGAGGCTGGAAAAGGAGTGATGGTGACCCCGTTACAGATGTGAAGCTTGTCCAAGGAGCTGCAGCCTAAACCGGGGAGCTGAGAGGATTCATTTGCTCCCCGTGGCCACAAGGTACTTGGTGAAGTGACCAAAAATGAAGGCTTTCTGGGTTGAAGTGATTAAACAGCATTGGTAATCGAAGGAGAAAAAGAGCTTAAGTGTACGGAGACCGATTTGCAGCGTTCTCCTTAATAAAGGAGCTTAATATGAAAAGATTCCTGGACCGGCGTTTCTGGGAGCAGTACATAAACCTCAGCCGGCCGGCAGGGAAGAAATGCTTTTCATGTTGGAACCAGGGAATAAGGGGTACAAAGCAGTGCTGATGAAAGAAGAAGTGTTCAGAGCCTGCTCATGTGCCTCCAGCATGGTCCTGCGTGTGGGGAGTGTGGGCTCGGCCCTTGCACACCAGCACAGGAAGAACAGATTAATTGGAGTGCCAGCATGAAATATGTCCATTACTGTCAATTAATGACTGATCTATCGTGTTACAAATGCTAAGTTTTATTCATTGTGGGTTGACCTATGGGGAGAAGGTCTGGGTATTGATTTCTGTCCAGCAGCTCCGTGGGCATTCGGAGGGACAAACATCCTTCAGTGGGGCTGCCCACAGAGAAGGGCCAACAGCCCCACACTGCTTGCACACGTGAGCAGCGTGTCGGTGTTACATGCAGCTCCCCCTGCTGCTAACTGGAGAACAAGTCCTTGTGTCATTCTCCGGTCCTGTATGGAGCTTGCACGCTTCTTGCATCAATGCTTTTCAAATCTGTTCTTAATTCTGGGGCTGAATGTAACTGTGTGCAAAAAGAAAATCTGCTTTGTGATAAAACGTAGGATGGAAACCATATATCAACTCAGGGGCACGTGGTTCCCTAAGGCTACAGAGAAAAGGGACCTCTTTTAAAAAGGTGAAAAACCCTTGGAAAGGAGTGCATTGCTACATTTCTGCTGTGGGGTTAGGGTCACTCCCAGTGTGATAGCACGACACGTCCTCTCCTGCAGAGCAAAGCCCTGCTGGTGAGGGCAAGGAAAGAGCTGGGTATGCCCCAGTGCCTGCTTGGCACTCTTGAGTCCTCCAGGCTTATGGCTGAAGTGTCTATCCACAGAAATATGATGGTTCAAGTGATAAGATGCAAAATTTGCAAAAGTTCCTGGTGCACATCTTTCCCTATTTTGTCTCACAAGACATAAAATGGAATAGTTCCGTTGCAAGAGACCTTCCAGGATCATCTAGTCCAACTGCCTGCCCTCTCCAGGGCTAAGCAAAAGGTAAAACATATGAGGGTATTGTCCAAATGTCTCCTGAACACTGATGGACATGGGGCATCAACCACCACTCTAGGAAGCCTGTTGCAGTGTTTGACCATGCTCACAGTAAAGTTCTTCCTAATGTCCAGTCTGAACCTCCCCTGGTACAGCTCTGTGCCATTCCTGTGTCCCCTGGCCTCAGCTAACAGGGAGAACAGACAGGTCCCTCCTTTATGTCCCTGTGCAAAACTCTTCTTCAGCTGCTTCCATTTCTCTTTCCTGTCTCCTTCCCCATACATTTCTTTGTGGCTGCTACTTCGAATCCTGTGATCTTTCTCCCCACGTTTATGCAGTTAACCCGGTCTTTCCAGCCCTACGTTCTGGCCTTTGTATGCTAACCTTTTTGGCTCATGGGTAGAGGGGCGTATTTCTTCCTTGTTCCCCTCCTTGAGGCTGACCTTGGTGTAAGCTCTCCAGGTGGGTTATACCCCTCACATAATCCCTTTCTGGCCAGGGCTGTCGCTACTATTTGCCTTCCTTGCTTTTGTCTGTGGTGGTATGACCAGAAGAACTAGTACCTGCTTAAGGCTGGCTTGCAATAGAAGCTGTTTTATTGGTTAATAATTTATAACTTTATTGGAGCTCAGAAGCTCTGTTTCTTCTACACCTTGCCCTTCGTGTCCTGGGCACCTCCCTGCCCTTTGACTGCTTTGCAGCCTCTCCTGCAAGGCCCTGGAGAGGGACCTGGGGCAGCGCAGCCAGCACAGCCTGGCTTCCATCCTGGGCACTCTGCTGCATGACCCAGGTACTAAATGGGCATTGGCTGTGCGGTGAAACCCTGCTCCCCCCGCTGCCACGTGCACTGCTCCTCCCGTTGTCTCCGAGCTGTGTCCTGCAGGCAGCCCGGCCTTGTCCTGCTGCCTGATGAGCACGGTTCATCGTGCCTTTGTCCGCTCTGCGTTCAGCAATGTGCTGCTGCTTAACAAGACTGGGGCGGGGAAAGAAGTGCAATGGAAGGGGAGGATGAGAAAAAAGCTGCTGCTGATCCATGCTGTTCATTTTCATTAACACCTGTTTTTTTTGGTTTTCCTCTGTGCTTTTCTGATAGGTGTAAATACAGCTGGAGGGACGGCACTGAAGGTGGCGTGTGTGTCAGCTGCAGTGTCTGATGAATCTGTTGCTGGAGATAGCGGGGTGTATGAGGCATCTGTGCAAAGGTAGACATCAGATCTTTCTCTAGAAAGAAGCTAATTCAGCTTTGCACATGGGAGTCAGCTGGAATAATGCTGGATTTGTTTTTTTCTTTTTTTGGGGGGGAGGGATTGGTGGCTAAGGTTTTCAATCTCAGACTTCGTAATATTAAAAAACTATAAACAGGTTGAATTTGATGATGAAAATGACCCATTTGTGCCATTGTACAAGGAGCTGAGAACAAGGTTGTCACTCCTCTCTTCACGGGGAGCTGTTCGAACAGTCAGTCAGTTTGTGAAGGTGCTGGTAAGCTGTGACTGCGTTAGCAGAGAGCCATCTGGCAGGTGTAACGTTCCCCTCCTGCCAGCCAGCCGTGCTGCTGTCAGTGGCAGCCTTCAGTCAGCATAACAGGATTCTGGGATGTTAAGAAGCAGAAGCACCTTGAACCACCTCACAGCTGCGCCTGTACCACGATGCTTGGATCCAATACATGATTTCTGTAGGGTTTTCTCTCTCGGTGCCTAGCTTAAGAATGATCCGTGCATTATTGCTCCTCCTGGGGCTCTGGATCCCCTTACTGCTTGCTAAAGCTTTCCAGAGTGTTTTGACAAAAATCTAACTGAAAAGTGCTGTTCTTATTAATACCTGTTTTGACTGCATCTGCAGTTTGTTTTCCTACTGTTTTTATTGGCATTGAGGTAAATTATGGGTCCTTTTATTGCACGACGTGACTGTAGAGGTGAAAACCCGGTCATCTTATCCCCCCTGCCCATTATCTTTGTGAATTCTCCAGAGAGATGAGTAATGTTTTATATCTACAGGACCGTTCCCTTTGACAAGAATGTGCAGCTCTTTGTAAATCAGACCTCATGGCCTCAAGTCAGACAGTCGCACAATGAGGTGTCCTAGGGCCCTTGTGTCCCCTCGATGGGACAGGGAGCTCTGCGGCAGGGGGAGGGAGGGATAATGTGCGACACAAGGGGAGAATGCATCCCATGCACCCTCACGTCTTGCGTTACTTAATGTTTGGGTTGTTGACTTGGCAACCTTTGTAAAGGGCTGTAGTATCATTTTGATGCCTATGATAAATAGCGAGGGTAGGATGAGCAACACGTTTGTCCTCTATAGATGTAAGGTAATGAAATGCAGAAGAGTGCCAAGTAATATGGGAAATACTTAGAAAGAAATGCTAATCCTGTTTTAACATGCTACAGCATAGTCTGAGTCAATTAGATGATGAATGTAGTTGTTGGGACTTTCAGTGCGTAAACCTTTGGAGGAGGAATTGGGAGGAAAAATTAGGGCTGTTGTAAAGACAAGCGATCAGTGTATTCTGTTGCTCTCCATGTGCTTAGGGAAGTTTGATTTGTTAAAGAAACAAAGGAATGACTTAAATCTAATCAAAGCTGAGAATTTTTGCTGTCACAGTGCAAGATGGGATTGTAGCTGTTAAGTCTTATTTTTGTTTCTGGGCAGTCAGCTGTCTTAACTAAAATCCAGTCAAGGGAACCCTTGAAAAGTCCTCCCTACCTTATTCTGCATAACCTGTCATGTGGCTTTTTTTGGCAGTGAAAGGGGAAGGCATATGACTTTCTGCTGATAAGGACTGCAATACATACCTCTAAGGATGATTGAACTTATTAAATGGGCTTTCTTTTAGCTGCTAATTTTACAAAATCTGTATGCCTGAATCCTGAATGGAAGGGAAAAGATCTTGTATTGCCTAAATGCTAGCGCTTCAATCAAGTCCTTAATTGTCTTTCTTTTCTTTCAGACCGTCTGTGTCAGAAGTGGTGGTGTTTGACAGTGATGATACAGAAGGAGTTGGGACAGCTAAAGTGCAAATTGCAATGAGGTAAACACTACACATTTTTATTGTATTTTCCTTACAATGGAAAGAATGATTTAAGAGTGCTTTATTCTGTTTTCTTAGCCTATTTATCATATCCCATTGGTATTTACTGACTGATTCCCCCTTTACACTGCAATAGGGAATTGTGCTCATCTCTGGGAGGTCTTTGGCCCCATTATCCTCTTACATGTCAGTGGAAATCAATTGGTGATAGTGTGTTATGACGCTGCAAACCAGCAATTGCAGTGCTGGCACTGCTAGGCTGGAGAAAGCATTTTTCTGGCTTTGACTCTTGAGCGTGCAGCTTGTGGGGGAAAAGCTGGTGGTGGTAACTGGTACTCCTTGACACACCTGAATCCCACAAGTAGCCCGTAAGGCATAGGAAGGTAGGCACGGAGATATTGTTCTGAAATGACTCAATAGGAGATGTATGAATTGAGAAAAACTGTAGAACTCTAGAATGAATGGGGTTGGAAGGGACCCTTAAGGATCACCCAGTTCCAACCCCCTGCCATGGGCAGGGACACCTCCCATCAGCCCAGGCTGCCCAAGGCCCCATCCAGTCTGGCCTCGAACTCCTCAAGGGATGGAGCATCCACAGCTTCTCTGGGCAACTTCTTCCAGTGCCTCACCACCCTCTGAAGAATTTCTTCCTTATATCTAATCTAAATTTACCCTCTTATAGTTTAAAACCATTACTCTGTCCTAGTGCTCTACTCCCTAATCAAGTCCCTCCCTGGCTTTTCCATAGCCCCCTTCAGGCACTGGCAAGCTGCTGTAAGGTCTTCCTGGAGCCTTCTCTTCTTTGGGCTCAACAACCCCAAATCTTTTCGTGTGACTTCACAGGAAAGGTGCTCCAGCCTTCTGATCATCTTGATGGCCTCCTCTGGACTTGATCTAATAATGCCCTCATCCTTGTGCTGGGCCCCAGAGCTGAGTGCAGGCTGCAGCTGGGGTCCCACGAGAGCAGAGCAGAGGGGCACGATCCCCTCCCTCACCTGCTGCCCACACTGCTGCTGGTGCAGCCCAGGGTACGGGTGGCTTTCAGAGATGCTCTCAAAAAATTAGTGCAAAAGTGTTTTGTCATGGCCATCAATGGTAAAACAGTGCTTACCAGTAACATCTTTGCTGTACTTCAAGTATTTGTACGTGCAACTTTTTTTTATATTACAGTCATTATATAAGGCCTTTGGAAGGGTTTTAGCTAACAATTTAACTAGATTCCAGAAAAAGCCTTCTGTATTAGGTCAAATCTGTAGTCCATTGTTGATGTAAATTCCTAAGTTCTTCTGTATGCTCTGGTAGCAAAATGCCATGTAGTATGAAACTGCTTTTGTTTTAAGCAATAGGTGAGCTATATTTCCACTATAGCTTTGTTTGAATATACTTAATACTATTTACCTGGACTAATGAAATAAGTGGAATACTCATCCATGGAGTCTGTGACAGATCTCTCTAATACTAATGCTTTTTTGTCTTTTCAATTCAGATATGATGATAAAAATAAACAATTTGCAATACTGGTCATCCAGCTGAGTAATGTTCAAGCGCTGCTGTCGCAACAGGATCAAAAAGTGTAAGTGGGTGAAATAAATGTGCTTGAAACATTTATTAGATTCTTGTGGGGGCTAAACAGATGTTGATTTTTTTCACACACTAAAAAAAAAAAACTTCTGAAAAGCTTCTAAATTTTATTATGTGACATTTCATTTATGAGCTCATACATTCAAACTGAAATAAGATGGGTGTTTTTCCTCCAAGGCATGTATTTCTGAATTGGAAGTTAGGCTTGTTGGAATTAGCACCAACCAGCAAGATTCTTAGCTCCAGCAGTGTCCAAAGCAACTGTGTCAGGTGGAGAGAGGGCACTCGTTCTGCTGCAGAACTCATCCTTGGACATGGGCACAAACACACGCACGTGTAGGCAAATGCATAGTACAACTTCTACTAAACTAATTCCAGGCAGAGTTTTTAAATTCAGCTGTGTGCTGAATAAACTGACGTAAGGTTGATGGATTTTTGCATTGTTGTCTTTACCTGCGAAAAGGTATTGTTAGCATGTAAGTTGCTTGTTAGTGACAAGTGATGCAGATGTAAGCAACTATGCAAAACAATCCCATGATGTTCCATTACAAGATTAGAGAGATGAAGCCTACAGCAACTGATACCTCCATACGTCTCTGATTTTGTGAGGAGATGCACCTTTTTCCTCAGTTGACTGATATTCCAAAGAGTAGGATAGGACAGTCATGTTCACAGTGCTTAGGATGATGTCTTGGTTCCGCTCGAGTGGGCAGCCGAGCTCCACCACAGCCGCTCTCTCACTCCCCCTCCTCAAAGAGGAATGGGGAGAAAATATGTGAAAAGGGCTCAAAGGTTGAGATAAGGACGAGAAAATCACGCAATAATTATTGTAACGGGCAAAACAGACTCAGCATAAGGAGATAAGATTTATTGCTCATTACTAACAAGCGAGAGCAGTGAGAAACAAAGGAAAGAAACCAAAAGCACCTTCCCCCCCGCCCCATCCACCCTCTTCCACCTCTTCCCCCCAAGTGGCACGGGGGAATGGAGGAATGGGGGTTATGGTCAGTCTACAGCACTTCTTCTCTGCCTCCCCTTCTCGGTCCCTCTCGTCCCCTGTGCTGTGGGGTCCCACCCACAGGATGCAGTCCTTGATGAACTGATCCGGCGTGGGCTTCCCACAGGCAGCAGCTCTTCCAGAACTGCTCCAGATATGGGTCCGTACCACGGGGTCCATCCCTCAGGAGAAAACTGCTCCAACCTGGCTCCCCCATGGGCAGCAGCTCCTGCCAGGTCACCTGCTCCTGCGTGGTCTCCTCTCCATGGGCTACAGGTCTGGCCCGGGATCTGCTCCGGCAGGGGTCTTCCACAGGCGGCAGCCTCCATCGGTGCAGGGCCACCTGCTCCACTGTGGTCTCCTCCACGGGCTGCAGCGTGGAACCCTGCTCCACCGTGGTACTCCATGGGCTGCAGGGGGACATCCTGCTTCACCATGGGCCTCACCACAGGCCGCAGGGGACTTCTGCTCCGGCGCCTGGAGCACCTCTCCCCCTCCTTCTACACTGACCTTGGCACCTGCAAGGCTGTTCCTCACTCCTCTCACTCTCCCAGCTGCTGTGTGGCACAGCGTTTTTTCCCTGTCTTAAATATGCTCTCACAGAGGCGCAACACAGCATCGCTTATTGGCTCAGCTCTGGAAAACAATGGGGCCCTTCCCAAACATGGGGCAGCTTCTAGATCCTTCTCACAGAAACCACCCCTATGGCCCCCTGCTACCAAAACCTTGCCACGTAAACCCACTACAGATGAATTTCCCTTTCAGATGTATGGAGCTCTTGCAGTGGAGGTAACAGCGGACTCGTACGGTAATACTGACTGCAGTATATTGGTTTTTCCGTAGGAACATTCGCGTGGCTGTCCTGCCCTGTTCAGAAAGCACAAGCTGCTTGTTTCGCACAAGACCAGTGGAAGCTTCAGACAATCTTACGTACAATGAAGCGTTCTGGGTTTCTATCTCTTACCCGGCTTTACGCCAGAAGACTTTAAGAGTCGACGTTTGCACTGTAGATAAGTCTCACCTCGAAGAATGTTTGGTTAGTATTAATCTCTATCTTAGTATCTTTGGTCCATTTGTTTTCTCTTTTGAATTGGACAACATTTTAAACTACAAAGTGTGCCAATTTTTCTGAATTTTTCCTTGATAATCCTTAGCTGTATGATCTATCCCTAGACAGGTTTTTTCTACTAAAATCATTATTGCAAAGAATATTCATTAGATACATATTCTGTTACAGAACTCGGTAACTTTGTCACTGGCTACTAGATTTTCCTTCTCTCATGATATAATGTGAAACCATTGCCTATTTTTCCTCCTTTTGAGAATATTTTTGTACTGTAATTGAGAATGGACTTCTTATAGGATTTTTGAAGCCATTGTAGAATATAAATTTAAATATCTATATCTCTATATATAGATATTTAAATATTATATTAAATATTATAGATATATAATACAATATGATGTCTATATTTATATATAGATAATATCTATAATATATAATATAGATATCTAATATTATATTAAATACTATAGATATCTTTATCTCTATATATAGAGAGATATTTAAAGCTGCACTATTAAAACCACAGAAGTGCCAGTATTTCCATAGACACCTGAACCACCTATTGTTAGAACAGCTTTTTTGTTCAGTGCTAGCTGGAGAACTTAATATAAATGGATTTGTTTCTTTAGTAATGTACTCCAGAACATGAGTTGGGTCTGTTGAACTGGGGTATAAGAAAACCTCAAGCTTTTCTGTAAAAGTTCATGTTTTCTCCTGCATGTGTTCTGTAGCATCTCCCTTGGCTGGAGGAGGTATATGCTTTATGATGCTTCTGTATTTCTTCCTTCACCTACCCTGCAAAGCACATCTGGGTTCAAGGAAGCACCTGTTCTCCAAATGGGGCTTCCCTGTCTGGCAGCCTGTACTGCCCCACAGTACCTGAGCTCCCAAAAGGAGTGCTCAGCATGCTGTCCACCAGACCGATGCTGGTGAGATGGAGTCTGCTCAAGACATTGATTAAACAAATCGCAAAACAGCTTTATTTATGTTATCTGTCAGAATGCATATAGTAAATGTAAGGCAGTAAAAGCTGAGAAGGCAGATGAAGAGGAATCAATATAAAAAGCTAAAGCAGCTCAGTCTGAAACAGTCATTTCTTTTTGTCAACATTTCAGGTTTCTTGAAAGGGAGTCTCTTTCTGTTCTTTTCTCTTTTTTCCTTTAAGCTGTGGCTGTAAGTTGTCCCAGCTGCAGCAGGACTTTTCATACTTCTTCATACTTGAACACAGGACCTGCAATGAATCACTTGATGCTTGGGTTGGAAGCCCTAGACAATGTTAAAAATAATGATGCGTAAAGCTTTACTAGCGTAACTTCTCACATGCTGTTGTTATGGGGATAAACAGGGCAACTTTTCTTTTGATGAACTTGCCAAACTCAGGTAGTCCTGGCTTTTTGTTCTCATCTCTTATTACTGGTGTGGTACTGGTTCATTTTAATATTGTACTAAAATTCTTTTTTCCCCTCTCAACAGGGTGGAGCACAAATTAGCCTTGCTGAAATATGTAGATCCGGAGAGAAATCAACTCGTTGGTATAACCTCCTTAGTTATAAGTATCTGCAGAAGCAAAATAGGAAAAGTAAACAAGGAAACATTCATTCTGAAATACTCTGCACTGACAAAACAGTAAGAACAACTGCTTAAACCTGAGAAATCTCTTACAAACCCTCTCATTAGTACTGTTTAGGTGGGTGAAGGACTGATGCAGTAGTCAAGAAGTGAAGTCTGTTTAGTTTATAACTGTGAGGATGTTGAGTGCAGCAAAATAATATATTGATTACAGATATGTCCTTGTCCTGGGCTAAATACGTATTGAAATCTGCTCCTCATCGAAGCTGAGGGATATGGTATGTGGTCTGCTCTAAGTGATGTGGGAGCTCTTGCCTTTCTTCCCACTAGATAGTTCACTTTGCTGCAGTAAACTTGCTGAACAAGTCAAAATACAGACTTCACTTGTGTATGTGCATGGCATGCAGTATTCTCAGGCTAGTATCTGCATGCATGCTGTACTGCCAGCATAACTGGGGGGAGCTGGATTCACGCAGGCTTGACTATGCACTGTACATGTAATAAGCTGCTTGAGCAATGTGGGTGTAGAGATTACAGCTCTGCCACCAGAAGAAGGCTGGTGGGGGCTGTTGTGACCAGGAGGGCTGGGTATTTTGCCGTTTGAGTGAGTGGTATCTTTAAAAGAAGCCTCTTGTTCTCCTCAGGACTCCGTATCAGCACTCTTAGAGCAGACAGCTGTCGAACTGGAAGCTGTGGAGAAGAAACTAGAGGAAAGCAGAAGCACTTTAACTAGCGGAGAGAACTGGTAGGTAGTGCTCCACTGCCTTAGTGTCATGGGATTATCCGAGCATTTGGGGATTCAAGACTTGACAGTTGATGTGTGGAGAAAGAAGTAGATGATAGAGCTATGGGAATCTGCTTCTTTCTGCTTCAATTAAGTTTCTGTGTCTTCTTTTCTGAAGGTTGTACTTGGGAAATGGGACCAAAGCTGATAAATTCTAAAAGAAGAGACAATAGCGCTATACTCATTCTGTTATTTTTACAATGTTCTGTGGACCTTGTGAAAGTTCCAGTGTATGGTGCAAGGCTTTGCTTCACTGTTAGTTTTGGTTCTTGTTGAGGTGGGTCAGATTCAGATTTTAGTAATGGAGCCTAACATTTGAAATGAAAAGCAATCCTGACTGATGGATTTGATGGAGAAGCGAGCAGTGAGTTCAGAGGAGCTGGAAAGGATTTTATAACAATGTGTCAGTTTTGTCCAGTATCACTTTTTAGTCTAATATTAATTGTATCCTGAGAGGTGTACCCATCTTATGCTCAGACTGCGTGGCTGAACCCTGAACTTCCTTCATTTAAAGCAAGATTCTCTATGAAGGTTTTGGCTGCGATGGTTGTCTTCTGGTGCAGTTCCCCTCCAGTTTTCTTTATTTCCATCTAAACCTGTGTGTGTACAATCTCAGTGGCTACAGGACCTGTTGGGTACAACTGGCTGCCTTGGGGATGAGTTTCTGTTCAGCAGCTTACAGGAAGTAACTCCCTGCTGGAACACCTGAGTTTTGTACAAAACAGGCCAGTTCAGTAACAGAAGCTGTTCTTAACAGGCAAGATGAAGAGGTTCCTGAGCAGGAAGAGCAGGATGAGATCAGTGATAATGAAGCAGAAGAAGAAGAAGAATTCTCTGCTGGAAAATTGCAGTGGGAAACAGAAGAAAGTCTGAATTCCCAGCTGCATATGGAAATAGCAGTAAAGGTAAAATCAAGGGCCTTTTGAACAGAAAGCTGAGTTAAACTTCCTATTGCTTGCTGCAGTATTCCAGGCAGCCTCTGTTTAATTGCACCATCCAAAGATTCCAGGATGAAATCTTCCTTTTGCCTTTCTCATAAGCAGTTTTATGCGCAGTGTTCACTCTTCACTCTAGTATTAAAGTTTCAAAAGGAATACGCCCTCAAAGGGGAAAAAAAAAAAAAGAAAAAAACAAGCCTTGGTGAGGCAGTAATTGAGAACTGACTGTGAAAACTGAAGAGACAGACCACTGCAGTAAGGAAGTACTTGCACCTACTTGATTTTTATTCTGTTCATGGCCAAATCTCAAAGCATATTGGAAAACTGACTCTGTCTTCGCAGGTATGAGTTCATGGGACTACAGCTTGACGGTGCAGACTTTCTCTTGCCAAAAGCTCTCACGGATTGGTATAAGAAAATAATTGCTCTCATGTTTCTCTGGGCACTGACCTTGATTTGCTTATGCAACCACAAGGCATTGCTAGCATAACTGGTTCATGCCTTTGCACCAGACACTTCTTTGAAGGGGAAAGCGCAATGCCACCCCCAAGTCCTTTGTTGTGCTGAACCAATATTGTCTAGTCCTGTGATGCTCTACATCAGGCTTTGTGTATTTTGTTGGCTGTGCTTTTTTTCCTCCTCCTAAAAAGATTTTCTGATTTTTTAGAAAGTCAGAAAAACTCATTTTTGTTTTCATTAAAATATTTCCTGTTGTCTGATGTCGACGTTTTTCTTCTTTTATTTTCTGCTTTTAGTTCATCTCCTGCTAAGGGAGCTCTTGCTTTAAGGTTTTAGTTTAAAGGGAGAAGTTGTTGCTTAGACTGGGTTGCTGTTGAGCTAAGCAGGGCTACAGCAGTAATTTGAAAGCTCATAATTGATTTTTAAATGTTTGCCTACCTGAAATTTTTTATGTAACTCTACGTGACCATGTTTTTTCCCCATGGCTAATACAGCATCGTTTTGTGCCTCCTTTTGTTACTCATGGAAATTGTGGCTATGGCTTTTACCTTGCATAATTCTGAATGTAGTTGTATTCTGACAAACATAATTAATGTGCTCTCTGTGCATGTGCGTATGGTGATTTGCCTCTCTGTTTGCTGTAGATGCACAACAAGTAAGGGAAGGGTCTTTAAAATCCTACCTCTGTCTCTGCGTGTGAGATTGCAGGTCGCACTGATGTACTGGATCACCAGGCAGCGCTCATTGGATTCAGTCATTGCACAGCAATCAATGGACATGGAGCCTTTAGGGAGCGGTGCAGTTAACGTAGCAGCTCCTGAGTTCAGAGTCGAGTGTCAGGACACCCTGAATAAAAAGGGCTAAAGAGTATCTCGTTTTGAATGCAAAGCCTCTGGAACTGAAAGCGGAGATGTGTCACGGGTGGCTGCCAGGCAGCCCTGGGTGTGTGTCATTGGTGCGACAGCAAGCTGGCGTTTACACTGCAGTATCTGTCTTTCAGGTGGATAAAGAGACAAACACAGACAGCCTTGCACAGTCTTCTACTGTGGTTCGTCCAAAAGACAAAAGAGCAGCAAATCCACCCCAAGCTCAGTTTGTCAGAGGCAGCACCATCATCCGCTCTAAAACTTTTTCACCGGGACCACAAAGTCAGTACGTGTGTCGGGTAAGGAAAAATGCGATCTTGGGTTTATAAGTGCTGTTCTTCATTAATGAAAGCGTGGTATCAGTGTTCACTCAGTGTCAGGTCACACTGAAAAATTCAGACTGCTTTCTTCCCATTTGACTTCAGAAGATTTTCCCTTCTCTGGCAGTGCGACTGGCTTCTCAGGAAGCGTCCGCTGCAGTCTTTCACAAAGCTTAATAATTCTGCTTACATCACTGACCATACTTACGTACACAACCCTGTGATCTTACTACTAATGTAAGAATGTACTTTTTGTATGTTTCACAAAATATTTGGTGTTTGCTTCCATTTTCAGCTGAATCGCAGTGATAGCGACAGCTCAACGCTATCCAAAAAGCCCCCCTTCGTTCGAAATGCCATGGAGCGGCGCAGCGTCAGAGTGAAACGGGTAAAAACATCACTGCTTGCTTTTTGTCTAGCACAGACATTGATAAAAAAAAAAAATGAAAACTGTTTTAAAGGAAGAATTTTCAGATGGAAATCAGTTGCCAAGTGCTTTCATTCACAATCTTTTTTGTGGGAGCTATTAAGGCTATTTGATACATCAGAATATGACAAGAATATTTAACTTAGAGCTCACTCAGAAAAATAACTTCGGGAAGATGGTTCCTGGTATCTTCTAGCATATCAGAGTAGGAGTAGCATGAATGTTTCCGTATTTATTGTTGTAAGAGTCTTTAGTGTTTACACTGATGAATTGCGGAAGAGAGTTAGGAGAGTGCTTCTTTAGATGCTCAGGTGACCTTGTGCTGATCAGTCAGTGGCACACAGGGAACCCCTGTGCCTGTTGTGATGGTAATCACTGAAATTCCCCTGGGATACTGGTGCTGAGATCTGTCTGCCTTCCTAAGGAGATGGTTTTCTTCAGAATGCCTGTGTTTGAAACTGACAGAAGACAACAGAATGTATGTTGGCCAAAAAAAATAAAGTTTTTTGTGTTGCATTGTTGATTATTCTGAAGATGAAAGGCTGGGAAACTTACAAGCAAAGTGTGTAAGCAAGCCCTCTTTTATTTGGAGAAGTTGTCAAGGAAATCTAGTGGAAACATAAGAATCAAAAGGCCCATTTGTAAGACTTGCTTGAGTTTGTGCTTTCTGTCTTGAGACAGAAAAACAGGAGAGAGATGCTTTGCACTCAGAAGTGTTGGAAGAATGGGTCACATGAAGTACTAGGCCTTTGATGAGGGGAGTGCTCTGGGCAGTTCTCACCGTTGTGTCCATAAATCCTTTTCTTTTTCAGCCTTCAGTTAAGTCCTTTGGTACAGAGCGTCTAATTCGCACTTCGCTAGACCTGGAGCTGGACCTGCAAGCTTCCAAAACCTGGCACGATCGCTTAGTTCAGGAGATCTCTGTGCTGAGAGAACTCAAGGAACAGTTAGAACAAGCTCAAAGTCAGGGTGAAAAAGAGTTACCACAGTGGGTGAAGGATGATGAGAGATTTCGACTGCTGCTGAGGCTGGTGGAAAAACGAGTAAGTAATACCAATAATACCAGCCTTTGGATTTTATTTAACATTTGAACAATGTGGTTTGAGAAACAAGACTTAAGATGGTCTGGAAATGAAACTTTAGCACTACAGTCATGTGTCTTCCACTTATGGCTACATCGAGCAAGCTACTGGTGATGGAAGTTGAGTCCTTGAGTGTCTTGCTGCTCCCAGATAGGCACAGACTCTGCAGCCTGCAAATAGCACACCTTCCCGCAGATACAAAGACTAGGAAGATAGCATTTAAGTCTTTCTCTTAAGAGAAATAATGGCTCAATGAAACTTTTCTAGTTAGTGTATGTGGTGTAGTTGCAGATGTCTGATTTTCCCTGGACTGAGTTTCTCCCTGAACTTGCTGGAGTTTGTTGCCTCTTCCTGTAGTCCTGATCCCATGCACAGCAGTTTGCCTTAGCACAAGCATGGGAAGTCACAAACAGCATCTGTTTTGTGAAGTTCAGCCTCCCAGTCCATAGCAGGTGTGGTGTGGAACACCTCAGGGGCACATGTGCTGTCATCAGACAAACGTTTAAATTCTGATGGCAGAAAAGTGTAGGAGTGAGTTGGTACAAGATGCCTGTTGGGGTAGAGCTTGAAAATGGATCGCAATGTCTAGCCACATAGCCCAAGCCCCAGAGGGCCAAAGCAGGGTCTGGGAGAATGATCAACCACCCACTGTAGGAGAGGACCAGCTAAGGAACCTAAAGGTGCGTGAGTCCATGGGACCTGATCAGATGCATCCATGGGTCCTGAGGGGACTGGTGGATGAACTGGCCATGATCCATCATGTGTGAGAGCTCATGGCAGTCCAGTGAGGTTCCCAATGACTGGAAGAGGGGAAACATAACGCCCGTATTTAAAAAGGGAAAAAAGGAAAACCTGGGGAACTGCAGGACAGTCAGTCTCACCTCTGTGCCTGGCAAGATCATGGAGCAGATCCTCCTGGAAACTGTGTTAAGGCACATGGAAAATAAGGAGGTGATTGGTGACAGGCAACATGGCCTCATTAGGGGGGAAACATGCCTGACAAATCTCATAGCCTTCTATGATGAGGTTCTAGCATTGGTGGATAGAACAACTGACATCATCAGACTTCTCCAAAGAATTTGACACTGTCCCCTATGATAACCTTGTCTCTAAACTGGTGAGACATGGATTTGATGGATAGACTGCCAACCAAAATGTGGTGAACACTTACACTCAAGGAGTTGTGGTCAACAGCTCAATGTCTAGATGGAGATCAGTAATGAGTGGTGTTCCTCAGGGGTCAGTATTGGGACTGGTGCTGTTTAACATGGTTGACACATTTCCTAATGGCACTGAGCTGTGCAGTGCGCTCAGCACACAGGAGGGAAGGGATGGCATCCAGAGGGGCCTGGGCAGGCCTGAGAGGTGGGGCTGTGCAAACCTCATGGGGTTCAGCAAGGCCAAGTGCAAGGTCCTGCAGCTGGGCCAGGGCAATCCCAAGCACAGACACAGGCTGGCCTAAGAATGGATTGAGAGAGCAGCCCTGAGGAAAAGGAGCTGGGGGTGTTGGCTGACAAGAAGCTTGATATGAGCCAGCAGTGTGGGCTTGCAGCCCAGAAGGCCATACAAGTGTGATAGGAGGAAGAGTAATTGCTTTAAACTTTTTTTTTTAAAGTAGCTCTAAGGAAGAAATTGTTCACTCAGATGGTGGTGAGGCCCTGGCCCAAAGAAGCTGTGGGAGCCCCATCCCTGGCAGTGCTCAAAGCCAGGCTGGATGTGGCTTTGGGCAACCTGGTGTGATGGGAAGTGTCCCTGCCCATGGCAGGGGGTTGGAACTAGGTCATCTTTAATGTCCCTTCCAACTCAAACCCTTCTATGATTCCATGTTCTTCAATGAGCTGATCAACTGGCTTAAAAATAAAGATGACAGATAACACAAAAAAAAACAAGACAGATATCAGCCATAATTCATACCAAAGGGCTGGAAGAAGACCTTACGAAAAGCTCTCTTGATTACAGTGGTTAGCTGACAAACCTTCAGCTTTTAGCTTCTGCGGTTTCTGATTCCAGAGTTAGCAGTTTCCAAACGCTGCAGGTCTGCAGCTAAAATGCTACTGTATTGAGAGATTTGGTTGGATAAACCGATTCCTCCTGGAAGCATGGAAGCAAAAACAGATTTTTTTCATTATTTTTGAGGTGGAAAAAACAGAACACAAGTGTGAGCTCAAAGCCGATAAAATGATGAGAGCTGCTGCCAAGGACGTTCACAGGCTACGAGGGCAGAGTCGGAAGGAGCCTTTGGAAGTACAGTCATTCAGGTATTAGCATATCAATAATAAAGGGAGGAAAATTTTACTACCTTGACTTTTTTTGTGGAGTCCTAAGGTACTGATAAAATTCATCTTTGTAGTAGTTAACGGTTCTGCTTCAACAAATTTCTGTATTTTCATATCAAAGTCTAAGGTCTGAGAGTCAGAAATTAGCTGCAGCACTGCAAGCGATCACAAGGCACCCAGAACTACTCCAAACCATTCCTCACCTGGCACCAAATTTGCAAATCCTCTGCTTAATGCAGAAGCAGCCCTTTGCTTCTGTAAGTAACATGCTCATAACGGTAAAAAACGAGCCTTTCTGAAATGGCTCTTTTGATAAGGTCAGTGCCATGAGCTTAACTGTAACAGTACCTCATGTATGCTCTGTAAATAAAAGGTGTAGCTTGTGCGAGGGCGTGCTGCTGCTCTTCGTGGTGACAGCTGGTGGGATAAATTCTCATGTAGATGATAGACATTGCTGGCAGGACTTCTGTTGCACTAACTAACACCTGGTTATCTCTTTCTAGAGAGAAAATGGCATTTTTCACACGGCCGAGGATCAACATCCCAACGCTCTCTGCGGACGACGTGTGATCACCATAAAGTATTTGCTTTCTGGACAGTTCTACAAATGCAGTTTGGTTTTTGAAGTTATTTATGTGGTATTATGAAGGCACCGAGGCATTTGTACATTAGAGCTTTCGTCAGTATGTGGATGTTTTAAAGACTTCTAGCTTGAGTTGCGTCATCACAAAAACCAGCATTAAAGTGACAAGATTGTATAGTTTGTATATTTAGGAATGTATTTTTTGGGAAATAGAATTTTAAATGAGAACAAATCCAGCATCAGGTGCTGTTATTCTTCAATAACCCTCTTTAGACTTTTTGTACAGCTCCTCCTGTTCCAGGCTGGACTGCACTGAGCTGACCCCTGGCAGGGCCTCCCCGCGCCGCTGTGACCGAGGCCCCGTGTGCGGGGTGACGGAGGCCCCGTGAGCTCTGCTGTGTATGGGGGGGCCCTGGGGGTCTTGGGGGGCCCTGGGGCCGGGGTTTGGGCGCCTGTTGATGCCCTGCCGCGGGTGGAGGGCCGCAGCCTCGCTGCCCGCCTGTCCCAATAAAGCAGCCTTCCTGCACCACCAGCCGCCTCCTGCTTTGCTGCGCCGTGACAGCCCGGGGGGCACCGCCTCAGGCTGTGCCGGGCAGGGGGGGTGGAGCTGAGGGGACAGCGCTGCTCGGCAGAAATGGGGTGCACAGGGAGGGGGGGGTCATTGCTGGGCGTGCTGCCTGGGGACACTGCGGGAGGGTGGCGGCACCGGGTGCTCCCGGGCTCGGTCCTGGGGACCTTGCGCTCATCCCAGCCCTCAGCGGAGCCTCCGCCACACCAGGCGGCGCTGCGGCAGGGCCCGGCCCCCCCCGCCCGCCTCCTCCCATCCCCTCCCTTCCCCTTCCCCTTCCGCAGCCCGGGATGGAGCCGCGCGTGGCGGAGGCTGTGGCACGGCTGGGCCGGCAGGTGCGGGGGGCGCCGGGGGCTGACGGGGGCACAGCCGGGGCCGGGCGGGTGCCCCGGGTGCGGCTGCTGGGGGCGCGGGGCTGCCCCGAGGGGCGAGGCGGGGGCCAGGCGGGGCTGAGGGGAGCTGCCCCGGCCCCGGTCAGCCCCGGGGCTCGGCCATTCCTCAGAGCCCACGGTTGGGGGTTGAGGCCGTGCAGGTGGAGGAGCCTCTTCTCGCCCTCTCTTGTAGCGTTAACACAGGGAAGAAAGCTGTGGTAAGATTCTGGGCGTTTCGTCTCCTGCAAGCCTTGCCTTGGGTGGCTGGAAGCAGTTTTGGTTGTGGAGGACGACCAGAAATGAATTCTGTTCTGAAAGGCTCGCCAGGGGTGCTGAAAGATCTCAGGGGCTGCAGCCTGGGGGTATTTCTGTAACGCAGGAAGAGGACGTGAGAGCTGCTCAGGGGCTGGGACGTGTAGGGATGCCCATTTATTTCTAAAGCAGAAAACAAAAAAGCTTTCTGGGTCTGTGCAGCATTTGTCCTCAGTGCAAAACTCTCCCAAGGGTCTGACTTGCTGGCCTGTCTTGCAGCTGGTGGCTTTGCTGGACTGCAGGTGGTCCTGTGTGGGCACAGCTTGCGGGTGGTGTGGTTCTAGAGTAGGACAGAAAGTTTGTGCTTTTGTAAAGCACACAACTGTGGTGGTTTTTACAGACAGAGGGGGGAATTAGGTGAGTTTAAACTTCAATTATTTGTGTTGCTGCTCCGTTGTTGTCTTAAGTCAGTTTGCTGCAATAGTGCTTACTATTAAGGAAAAAGCTGCAAAAGGAACAGCTCAAATGGGGTATTTGAAGTGAGTTATTTTTAAGATACAGCATTGCTTTTAGATGATTTGGGTTTGATAAGTGCCAAAACAGAGGTTTTGATTGATTTTTTTAATCCCAAAGCCTTGTTTCTTCATGCTTGAACCTGCAGGAAGCATCCTGTTCTCCTGTAGCGGAGACCTTGAGGTAATAAAAGAAGTGCACTGGAAATGCTGAAGTCCAAGCACAAATGAAGAATGACCTCAAAAGTATTGATTTTCTGCTTGCTCTGTAAATAGGGCAGTCTTAAGATGGTTTTGGCCCAGCTCAGGAATTTTGAGCATCTGCAGTCGGTTCTGCTGGCACCTGTGGGAGCTGCTGTTCAGTGGTAACACTGGGCCAGGGGATTTGATGACCCCAATTTTTTCCTTAATGAAATATTCTGGTTCTTTCAAGTAAGCAAGCCCTTTTGATAAGGTTTTGGTGGCTTATTTGCCTCTCATGCTAGCCAGGGCTGCTCCCTGCTGTGAGAACCCCCGACGAGTGCATCAGGGGCATGAGCACTGCTGGGACAGTTCCTGCAGCCTCTGGGCGTGTTTGTGGACCAGGTTTGTGGCTGATGGGCCAGGGGAGGAAAAGAGGTGGACTTCAGAGAAGAAGTTTCAGATCCCTGGTTTCACGGGGGGGCTGCGTGAGGGGACGTCCTGCTCCTCACAGCAGCTTCTCCCTCGTTATGAAAGTGCCCGTGGGTGAGGGGAGGCTCTGGGTCAGCACCCACAGCTCTGCTGTGCCACCACTCCCGCCTTCACCTGGAGAGGGCAGAGGGCACACGCCTGCAAGACAGCTGAAAGCTGAAGCTTGTTTATTTGGAGAATAAAAATGAATTTCCCGTTTTCTCCTAAACACCTTAACCCCAAGGTAAGGCAGGATTGAGTGGAGAGGTGGGAGCACACGCTGCCAACACGGCTGTGAGGCAGCACGCCGACTCCTGGGCACCTCTGTCACGGCGGCATTGGAGCTTGCTGGGGTTGTGTGAGGGGTTGTGGTTTCACCCTCTGAAGGAGAAAACGTGGCCTAGCTAGCGAGAGTGGAACTGGCTGAAGCTTGCAGGAGGCTGCAGGGAGTTTGGAATCAAAACTTTGGCATCTTTATTAGATTAAAAAGCTGGAGAAAATGCCTTTTTTTGAGCCTAAATTTCATTAGCCTGACCTGTTGTCTTTCTTGTGCTTCTGTCTTGAGATCAGTAAGATTATTACTGCACTGGCTGCTTTTAAGAATGTGTCAGAATCCATGTTTTCGGCACAAATAGAAACCATCTTTAAACAAGGATCATTTGGAAATATTCTACTTACACGTCATTGTTGTTACCTTTACGAGACACAACCAGAAGTGTATCAAGATCCTGCTGCTCCTCATCTTCTGTTCCCCTTCTCCAGGAATGACAGTGTGTCCATTTAATTTGCTTTTCAGGAAAACGAGATTAAGTTGCTAACTGCAGAAATCGAGCGCCTGAAGAATTTTGGATGCTTGGGAATCTCCCCGAGTTTGGAAGGGTTGCGAGACGAAAACGCAAAACTTAAATATCGGTTAAATTTCCTTCGGAAGGTAAGGGAATGAGGAATTAACGCTGTGTTACGTGCTTTTGTTGTCATTAGGACAAGATAAATAAATTACGTCCATTTGTTACAGCTAGTAAGATGTGACAGCATGCTCTCTCTGCATTCTCGTGTCCTAAGTGTCGGTGGCACTTGAAATGTTTCCTGAGTCTTTGCTTTATGCAAAATGCCAGTGGGTTAATAAGCCCACGCTGCTCTGTGTTGAGTGGTCGTGTAACAGGCAGCCCAGCGGAGGTCTCTGCCAGGGTCACTGACAGAAGAGTGAGAAGCAGAGCAGGATGTGACTGCTCCTCACACGCCTTTTGTGTTTTGCTCTTTCAGAGCCTTCAAGAGGAAAGAAGTAAAACAGCGAAAAGCATGATTAATATCAACAGCTGTCTTCAGGAGGTCTTCGGAGCTGCTATCCAGGCTGCATACCCAGATTTAGAAAACCCTCCACTAGTGGTGACCCCAAGCCAGCAGCCCAAATTTGGGGATTATCAGTGCAACAGCGCCATGGGCATAACACAGGTAAATCTGAACGACCTTCCAGAGGGAAGCAAAGTGGGAATGTTGCCTACTGGAAGCAAAGTGGTAGACTGCACCCTGAGAGCTGCAATATTGGAACTGTTTTAGGTTCGTTGCCTCTGGGCTGAGAACTTACTGAATATTTAACAGTATTTTAGGAGACACTGGCCCTCACAGGGCAGGTCTTCCAGTCTCATGTTTAGATGTCATGTTTAGATGACGATTGTGAGGCAGGAGGGTGTCTGAGTTACCCATGTGAGCATCTGTGGTCAGTGGGCATCTGTATTTGCTGTTAACCGATCAAAGCTCAGGACGTGTGTTTGTGTTGTTACGATGCTCTGGCCTTGGAGTTTTTCAGGCAGCTGTAACAACAGCTCTGCTTTGCAGAACACTTCTGATGTATGTGCAAAGGAAGGAGCGTGTGTTTTTTAATCCTGGCAAGTATCAACCTCAAAAATTATGGCATTGCTGCTTTGTAGGAGATACTTGGCCAGAGAGAGCCCGGACAGAACAGGAGACATTTCAGGCATTGCTCAGTGGGGTGGGTCTGTGATGGGGTACAAGCAGGAGGTGAGGGACAAAGGTGCTGTGTTCTGTCTGAGGTGTTGGCTGCCCCTGCTTCCAACGCATTGATGCCTTGGAGCGAATAGACAGACTCTTTGTAATCACAGGTCTTTTATTTTACAGTGTACGTTCCCAACAGAAGCGACTTTTATTTTTGTGTTCTGTTATTAATTCACCTTTCTTGATGTTAGACTAATCTTGAACTTGCCCTGACACGGGTGTAATTCCGCTGGCCCAGGTTGTCACCTGCGGTCTCCACGTCTGTCGTGCCCCAGTGAGTTTAGCTTGCGGGCAGCCCCGGTACGTGCCAGCCAGCAGGCTCTTGGCCTGAGTGCCAGGGCGGAAGCAGCCCGCACAGACCCAACTCGTCTTCCTCGGTCTCGTTAGCGCTGCTCGCATGCTGTGGCTGGGCTCTGGCCAGAGGAGCGCGCTGGGTGACTGCACTGCCACACGCATTCAGGGCTTTGCCATTTTTCTGACCGCTGCTTTACCCCAATTAAGTCTCTGTTAGGATTCTTGAGCAGTCCTGGCTTCCCAGTGTCAGCGTTGTTCACATAACTTCGTGTCTGAACAGTCCTCGTCAAGCCACGGCTTCAAGTTCACGGTTGTCAGCAGAGCCAAGCTCCTCGTGCTGGGCTTGGCTGTGGAGTTCGTTCCTTGGAGAGGCACACAGGGTATGCGGGGCCTCAGCCTGGGGACACTCACACATCACAGCATAATCAGCACAGCAGAGGCAGGGGGTGCAGCACTCCTTTCTCTGAGAGCAGCAGGTTACGTCCTTCCCATCAGCTGAAGTTGTGGGGACGTGGTGCATCTCCCCGCGGCACCCTACTCCCGCAGGGTGTCCCCTGGGAGGAGCAGGACGCCTCCTGACCGGGCAACACCCCTACGTGCCAGGCAGCCACCTCTCCCTCCGGTGTGCTGGTGTGGAAACAGCCCTCACAAATGTGTTCTGTGTGCTGGGAGCTCGTTAGTGTATTAATGCCTGGGGCTGGAGCCAGGAGCTCTGCTCGCTCCTCCTCGGAGTAACAGGAGTGCAGGGACTGTTCCTGGAATGATTCAGAGGACATGCAGTAAGCTGGTACAGCATGCTTATTATCTGGTTTTGCATGTTGTTTTTTTTCCCCTGTAGTTTGGGTAGCATTGAAGTTGATCCCTACAGAAGGTTTCTTTTCTTGCCCTTTCCAAGCCTTTACTGTTTTGCAAAGATGCTGTAACGATCAGCAGTGTGGCAGGTATGCACAGCAGGGTCTGTGCTTTCTGTTTCTTTTGTGGAATGATTTGGAGGATTGAATTTTACTGGATCTTGTTGTATTTCAGATCCTGCTCAAAACCAAGGAACAGAAGGTTAGTCCGAGAGAAATTGCTGAGAAAATAACAAAAAATATTCCTGCGAACGAATGCATTGAGAAGGTTGAAATTGCTGGGCCTGGTACGGTACTTTCATGCTCTACCCCTTGTTTTAAAGCTGTTAGGGCAATTTTATACAGGATGGGGATCAGAGAAGCTGAGCTGAGCTCAGCTGTTGTGTTATTTAAAACTGGTATTATGGGATGAGTGAGCTGCTTCTGTCTTGGTGAGCTCTGTAGCCCCCAGAGGTGTGCAGCAGCAGCAATCTGCCTCTGTTTTAACTTGGCTGTTGCAGTCCTCAGCCCTTTGTTTAGATTTTTTTCCACTGATCCTTGAGGGATCAGCCTTGCACCTTTGAATATTAGCGATGGGCGTGGGGTCACAGTCATACAAAACCACTGGAGAAATACATGTAGGTGTGCCATTCTCAGCTGAGACCGGGAGTGCTGGCTGTTGGGTGGGTGGCGAGGGGGCCTTGCCCTCTCAGCACGGAGGCTGTTGACTGCTGCCTCTGCCTCGGCCCTGTACCCAGGCAGAAATACGAGGGCTCCTGTTCCTTAGGGCTGCAGTGTAAAGGCAAGGATCATGGCCCAGGCCTTCAAGGTGCTTGGGCACTTCATTCACTAGCTCTAAGAAGGAGAAGTAAAAGAAGGCTAAAAAGCAGAATTTGGTTTTGTATCCTGCAAACCCTGGCAAGATTATTTACTTTCTCATAAAGAATGGTTTTATAGATTCAGCTTTGAGTGACAGCATGCAAAAAGGGAGTTGTCAGTGGTCTTGCTTGCAGAATCTGACTGCTGCGGTTGTGTGAAACACAAATAGAAGGCTCTGTTAATGTGGGAGCAGAAATTGTCTTCTAGTGACGGCTTTGTTGTCCTGTTGCTGAAAACATTTCATTTAGTCAAGCTAACTTCATAAGCTTGATGCGAGGAAACAGAAATTGAAAAAGTGCCTTAAAGCAGTTCTGCAGCCCCAACACTCATCGCTGGCTTTCTCCTCCAAAGGTTTTATCAATGTCCACTTGAGAAAGGATTTTGTGTCGAAGCAGCTGAGCAGTTTATTGATGAACGGAGTTCAACCACCGGCTGTTGGCAAAAGGAAAAAGGTATGGCAGTAAGGAGGGGGGCATCTTGCACACATGCAGCTGAAGTGTGTGCTGGACAGCTTCAAAATCCCCCTCCAGAGAGATTTGTTGAGTAGATGGCCGTGTCAGCTGGTTGTCGGGGTGGCATTTTTGTGACTTGGGGCCTGGGGGCCGTTAGTTGGCCCACGTGTACCGGCTGTGGTTGCTGGGGGGTGGGGGACAGGGGTATCCCAGGGCTCCCAACACCCCCCATGAAACACATGGGATACGGTGATGGCTGTTGCCTTTATTCATGTATTTCTTTTGTACTGTGTCTAAGGTGGTGGTGGACTTTTCTTCCCCCAACATTGCCAAGGAGATGCATGTTGGTCACCTGCGGTCCACCATCATTGGGGAAAGCATGTGCCGCCTGTTCGAGTTCGCAGGTTATGATGTTCTGAGGTGAGAGCTGATTTTGGGACGGGATGGGCTGCTTTGGCTAAATGTCTGCAGTACCTCTGTACGCTTCGGTCAGTTTTGGTCTTGTTGATTAGCACTTCATAAATAATCCTCTCTGCAGTAAGCTCCTAAACTGAGCAAGTGTAGCAGGGTTAGGGATCCAGATGGGCAACAGCTTCGTTGCGTTGAAACTGGGGGGGGGGCAGCTTGCCTATTTTTGGCTTCTTGTATTATGTATGTTTGGTTTTTAGAATATACATATTTAAAATGTGCAATTTTAAAATATATGTTTGAGAAATCATCTTTACTGTTCTCTTTAATTGCTTCAAGGTTAAACCATTTAGGAGATTGGGGCACCCAGTTTGGAATGCTCATTGCTCACCTCCAAGATAAATTTCCAGATTACTTAACTGTTTCTCCTCCCATTGGGGATCTCCAAGCTTTTTACAAGGTATTTGTAGCAAATAAACGTGATATTTATGTCAACACCTAAAAAGCAGGTTTAGGAGGTTTACAAACTTGCAGCACAGTTTTAGAGAAACAAAGGGAATCATGTTAATAGATTATTGCAATTACCTGCCAATAGGTAATGAATCTGGTCTCGAGTTGTCCACGTGGGGCGTGATTAAAGGGCTTGTCTTTTGAGACAAGTGTGCTTTGAGAGCCTGTTATGAAAGTCCCGCCCCGTTGTTTCGGGGGAAAACAGGTGCTTCGTTCATGTAGTGTGTTTTACCATAGGAATCCAAGAGGAGATTTGACACAGAGGAGGAGTTTAAGAAACGAGCCTACCAATGTGTGGTGCTGCTGCAGAGCAAAAACCCAGACTTCATTAAAGCGTGGGAACTGATCTGTGACGTGTCGCGGAAAGGTGACTTTGCCAGGTTCAGAAACATGTCTCAGCAGTTGAACAGTGTGGTTTTCCTCACCTTTATGTCTGAGTCCATCCTCTCGTTTTCTTAAAGAAATCACTGCCGCCCTGCTATAAGAAACTTAAAGTAAAAGGATGATAGAGCCAAAGTACTGGGCTGCCTGTGGAGGGTTTCAGCTAAAGCTGTTGTCTCCTCAGTCTAGTCTGAGTCCTAGTCTGATAGCTTGACCCAGAGACAGAAAACATTTAGGGATTTGCTGTACCAATTGGTAAACATATGCCACTGAATTCCCACTGTGTACATTTAATGGAAGTACTTTCATCCGTTTCCCTCCTCAAGAGTTCCAGAAAATCTACAACTGCCTGGACATCACACTCATCGAGAGAGGGGAGTCATTCTACCAAGAGATGATGAAAGATATTGTGAAAGAATTTGAAGATAAAGGTGAGGCTTTTGGTCTTGGAATCAGAAATTCTGCAGATGTCAGCATGAGCGAGGTAACCCCACTCCTATCCAATGAGGTGTAGGACTCATTTTTTGCAAAGCTGCGTTTTCCACACCCTTGCTCTTTTTCTCAGCAACATTTCCTGAGTGGGTCTTTGGTGGAATTTCCTCCCAAAGAAGCATTAGCAGAACCGAGTCTTATGTGTATCATTCCAGAAAGTGTGAATCTGCTGACACCAAGAGCAGTTTGTGTGTGATGTTTGTTGGAAATAGTGTGAGGTACTACTGGAATTCACTGCATCTTCAGCAGATACTCAAGGAGCAGTGTATGAGAGACTTCTCAGTCTTGGTGTTGGGAGTAGAGGAGAACTTGAATCTGAGAAGTCTCTCTGAAGACAGCGGCATGTTTGGATCATGTTGACTTTGAGACTCACAAGAAGCCAAATGGACCATAACGAGTCTCTGGTTTTATGTGGTCCTGTTTAGATTTAGAAACTCTAGGTCCTTTTTAGAAAGGCCAGATCTGACCAGATCTGCTTTCTTGTGCGTGCTGTTTTGTTCTAGAAGTGCAATACAAAATATGACACGGCTGGTGAGGGAATTCTCTTTTTATTTTTATTTTAGACATCACTTTTTAATGTGAGTGCATGGTGCTTTCTGTCTGGTAGCATCTGGAATGGGACGTGTCCCTGTCCTGCCCCCCGAGCCTCCCCCCGTGATGTGACACACGATGTGTTCCGTTGCTTTCCTAGGATTTGTCCAGGTGGATGACGGGCGGAAGATTGTCTTTGTGCCAGGTTTCCCCGTCCCGCTGACGATCATGAAATCAGATGGAGGTTACACATATGACACATCTGACTTAGCCGCCCTTAGACACAGGCTGCGTGAAGAGAAGGCTGATATCCTCATTTATGTTGTGGACAGTGGCCAGGTGAGTACGTCAGCCCCTTCTGTCACTGCTGCTACAGATCAGAAAGTATTTAAATGACAGATACAGCAGTGTTGTAGGTAAAATGGCGTGGTATATTGCCTTTTGTCCTCATCAGTGTAATGGTGGATCTAATTTGGTGAGTGGTGATCTCCGTGGAGAGCCCTGGAGATCCCAAATGATTATGGATACCCAGTCACCACTGGAGGTTGGTTAAACCTAAATCTCAGTAGAATAGTCTGAAATGAGATTTGTGCTGCTTACACATTGGCCTCTTCTTATCTGAGGAAACACAAGGTTGTCAGCAGCGTGTCTGAGCAGTGATGTGAATTTGCTGGTTGCTGCTTCTGTAAGCCAGGCAAACCCTCTGAAAGGTTAAACTTTCTGAGGTGGAGCTCTTCTGTGGAGCTAGAAACATTTACAGTCTCATTGTGAAGGCAATGAAGCTGTCAGGAAAACCCTACCTGGAAGCGTGGGTTGAGACCTGGCTGTTGGTGTTTGTTCCTTGCAGTCGGTGCATTTGCAGACAGTGTTTGCAGCTGGACAGATGATTGGCTGGTACGATCCCAAAGTGACCAGAGTGACCCACGCTGCATTCGGAGTGGTGCTGGGAGAAGACAAGTAAGTCTCTGGAGGTAGTTTTTCCTCTGTGTGTGCTCTGGCTGCTTGAGTGACTTGCCCATTCCTCACCAAGTAGGCACGCGGCATGCCAAGCAAAACACATCACGTGCTGCGCAGTTACTTGTACCTGCGTGGCTGTACTACGTGTCAGGGCCCTCTGAGGCACATGGTTTTGGTGCTGCAGTCTGTTTCCTTCTGGGGCCTGGCCTCTGCTGCCTGCTGTTTGGGGAGAGGACCAGGAATCAGCCTGGGGACCAGCTGGTGGCAGTGCTGAGGAAGGTGGTGTGAATATTGAGCGGCCATGGTAAAGGCTGTACTTCCCTTGTTCCCTGCCTGCCCTGTGGTAGATGGAATGAAAGTTGGGAAAAGAACCTCTGGGGTCTGGTCTGCAGGCTCCCTTGTGCTCCGGAGGTGTTTGTGTGAAGTGACACAACCAGTGTGCTCCTACAGCCTTGTAGCACTGCAGAGCGAGAGGTTTTGCTGTAGGTTTGTTACAAAAGTAAAGGTGCCTTGCTGGACTGGAGTCATGTGCTGGAGTTGTGTCCTTCCTAACGCCTGGGACAGCTCTGAGTGGCGGAGCCTTTCTGCCCCTCCCAGGTCCCCACCTGTGTTCTGGCAGGTTCCTGTACTTCCTGCTAGGTGTAGCTGCCTGGTGTCAATTTCTTCAATACAGAGCAATTTGAGGGCATGTGCTTCTTTATCAGCCAAGGGTTCGAGCAGGGGAAATTCCTGCGAGCAGTTCAGGTGCATGTCCTGGATCTGTCTGGGCACACGCTAGGCAGAGGGTGGGAGTGTTTTGCCTCTTACACAGGTGGTCATTTTGGCTGTGTGTTTTCAGGAAGAAGTTCAAAACTCGTTCAGGGGACACAGTGCGCCTCATAGATCTGCTGGAAGAAGGGCTGAAACGAGCCATGGACAAGCTGAAAGACAAGGAACGGGACAAGGTAGCTCATCTTTCCTGAGAACTTCCCAGATTTGTTCACAAACTTACAAATTCCACATTCTGAGTGTGAGCTGAGAATATGGATGCAGCCAAACTACCCGGGAGGTGCTGTGGGATGTGTGCAGAATCAGGGGTGTTATCTGGGAGCAGCTGGGGCAGGAGGGTGCTGCCGTGGGGAAAGGAGAACCCCTGGGTACGTAGCTGTGAGGAGATGGAAGCTGCAGGCAGCGAGCTGGCTTTTTGGGGAGCTGGGAGGGGAGCTGGGCCTGGCGGGATGTGAAATTGCAGCCTCAGCCTGCTGGGCTGGTGGTGGGTGGCTGGGGGTGTGCGGGGCACTTTGGGGTCAGGCTTCACCCTCTCCCTTGGGCACTGCGGCTGAGTTGGCCGGACGGCCTTTGCTTAAAGAGGTTCTGCTGTGGGTGCTGATCGCCTGGAGAGCTGCACAGCATGGGCCACAGAATGGCGCAGGAGCAGGCTGCCCGAGCACCGTGGGAGGCAGTGGAACTGGGAGGTGGAGCTCCTGGGTGCTGCGCAGCACAGGCTGAAAGCTCCTATTTTCAATGGGAATAGCAGGAAGCTTGGGGGAAAAAAATACACCATAAAGATCTCCCAAGGACACACATGATTCAGACACGGAGTGCTTTGCCCTGCCGACAGGGCGTTGCTATACCAGAGAGGTGTTTTATGAGAGTCTGGATTATCCAAAATGCTCTGTAGGGGTTGCAGGGGCAAGTGTGTGTTTGTGAGAAGCAAGAGCACAGGGTGAATGTCAAACGCGTGTGGTAGCGAGAACGTGATGGGTCCTTGGGCCTTCAGGAGCAGGGGCAGTGCAGTCAGCATTAGCCTGAGCAGGGCGGCCACGCTGTCTGAACGCAAGAGAAGCCAGGGGCAGAGATGGGGTCTGGTCCCTGGGGGTGGGTGGGACATGGGCCTGTGCCACGTACCCTGTGGGTGAGCTCCTCTCAGCTGCCTGCGCTCTGCTCCTGAGCTGCGCTGTGCCCCCAAGGCTGCGTGCTGTGGCTCCTGAGGGTGTTCCTCCTCCTGACTGTCACCTGTTCTGAAATCGTAACAGGTCCTCACGGCAGAAGAGCTGAGAGCTGCCCAGACGTCAGTCGCGTTTGGATGTATCAAATACGCAGATCTCTCCCACAACAGACTAAATGACTACGTGTTCTCCTTCGACAAGATGCTGGATGACCGAGGAAATACAGCTGCTTATTTGCTGTATGCCTTCACGCGGATCAGGTGGGTTCAGCACGCTGGGAGTCACTCGGAGCTAGCCTCTGATGCTCTCCTTTGTGCAAAGGAGATGTGGGGGAAGGAGTGACATAGCTGCATCAGTGCTGGTAGGGTTAGTTGGTTTGAGAAGCGAGCTCTGTAGGCAAGTTTGTATTTGTCTTTGAAGACTGTGTCCTGTGTTACCTGACACAGGGCCCTGCTGTGTGCCATGCACCAAAGGCATCCCGGGCCCTTTAGCTAGCAGGGAGGGAGCTGTGAGGTTCTAGGTAATTCCTTTTGAGGATTTGGGTGGCCAGAGAGGGGTGAGTCTGTGTTCCAGCAGCTGCTCACCGTTGCCATACCCCACAGAGCGTTTCTGGCACCCTGAGCCCTGCTTGGCTTGGCAGCACGGGCAGTCGCGCCGACCCCTACACAGAGCACGGCCCGGCCGAGTCCCCTGCAGTGCCCCGAGGGCTCGCTGCGAGGCCTGGGGCTGGGTTGGTGGTGGGACCTTACACACGGTTTTGGAACACTGCAGGGCTATCGCTCGCCTGGCCAACATCGATGAGGAGATGCTGCGGAAGGCAGCCAGGGAGGAGGTGCTCGTCCTGGACCACGAGAAGGAGTGGAAGCTGGGCAAGTGCATCCTGAGGTTCCCCGAGATCCTGCAGAAGATCCTGGAGGATCTGTTGCTGCACACGCTCTGTGACTACCTGTATGAGCTGGCCACCACCTTCACTGAGTTCTACGACAACTGTTACTGCGTTGAGAAGGACAGGCAGAGTGGTGAGTGTTGGCCTGTGGGGCTGCACGTGCCTTGGCACAAGCCAGAGCACAGGCGATGCACAGGGTGTTTCCTGGTCCCGGGAGGGCTGGTGTTGTGTTACCAGCTGCTGCAGAGCAAGTGCTGCCAGGTGGGAGGATGGAAGGCGGCTGGCACAGCTGTGCCATCTTCTGTCCGTGAGCAGGAAGGTTGAGCAGGAGCTGTGAGCAGCCAGGTGGCTGAAACTCAGTGGCTGGTCAGTCAGCCTGGCTCGGGGAGTAGGGGAGGGAGCTCGCCGTGCCCAGCCCCAGGGCAGGTGGTGGGTGGATGGGTCCCCCAGAGGAAGGGCGGTGTTGGTTCTGAGCAGCTGCTCCATCTCCTACCTTGATGTTTTTGCAGGCCAGATCGTGAAGGTGAACATGTGGAGGCTGCTGCTGTGCGAGGCCACTGCCATGATCATGGCCAAGGGCTTTGACATCCTGGGCATTAAGCCCGTGCAGAGGATGTAGCTGTTCCCTGTGGGGTGACAATAAAAGGACTGAACATCTGGAGGTGTCTGTGTCTGTTGGGGTGGGGTTCTGGTATGGGAAGGTGCTCTAGGGGAGCAGCACCCTGAGGGAGGAAGGGAAGTAAGAACGGGAGGGGACACGGGAGCATGACTTCAGAAGCTGCAGGTACAGAGGCAGATGACAGGCTGTGGACACAGCTCAGAGCATTTCTGTGTGCAGGAACTGAACCCCACAGGCCCATGTGGGGTTCAGCAGCCCCCCAGGGCTGCTCTGCTGTAGCCTACAGCTTGTTGGAGGGCTGAGAGCTATGAGAACACCCAAGTGTCCTTCTGGGAAACCACCCAACCACCGTATGGTCACTCACAATCCCAGAGCTGACCTTGTTCTGATTATATCCAGCATCACCTTTACCTCATTTGCCAAGTCCACATGCGAGCAGGTCCCCCAGCTTTTGACGTTAGCTCTGGCATCCCTCAGCTAAGCACGGAGCTCTCATGGGAGCTGAGCAGTTTCACCCAGGCCAGCAGTGCAAGGCAATGGTGCTGCTCATTTCATGGACGTCCTCAGTGAGCTGATGGAGGCAGCAGGCAGGTACCTGCAGGAGAGATCAAACACTGCACTCAGGGACTGAACTTCAGTGTAAAACACCAGGGGAATATGAAACAACACAGCCTGTGCTCTGCTGTCCTGCTGGGGGGTGTACCACCTGCAAGAACCCACATTCCCATTGCTGCGTGTGCAGGGGGGGCAGCAGCATGTAGGAGGCAGAGGAAGGACAGGGAGCCACAGCTGCCCTCCAGCACCATGTGCTGTCAGTGCCAGCCTGCTCCCAGCTGCCACCCAGCAGCGCTGCCAGGAGCTGGCACAGCCGGAGCTCCCAGCACTGCTGCGGGATGGCAGGCAGGCGGCAGCTCTCCCCGGAGGAGCAGGAACCCCAGGGGAAGAGCAGACCGATGACTGCGCTCCCTCAAGAGGATGGCACAGGGGAAATGTCTCTCCCTGCAGCAGCAGCGCTCTAAATCCCTACAGAGCCACCGAGCCTCTCTGCTCATCTATCCCAAGCTGTGCACCGGGCTGCTAACAGTTGGCCGTGGCTGCCGAAAGCTGCCTTTGCTGTGGGATTTGCTGGGAGCTCTGCTGCACCAGGGGAAGCAGCGCAGAGCTGAGGCTGTGCGACTGTCAGAGGCAGTGCTGGGCTTGATAGAGTTGCTTGCTGCGTGTGTGTGCATGTCTTTGTGCATGTACACACACGGCAATGTAGGTACAGAGATGTAACTAACTCAGCCACACGTGTGTGAGAGACACGTGGCCCACAGCCTCCCCATACATTAGCCATGGGGCTCACCTCCACGCTACCTGAGCAGTGCAGGGCACGCAGGGGCAGCCTGGCACCGGGGTCCAGCTGTCGGGTGCGTCCACTGGTAACGAGGCCAAGCCAGGCAGGGGCAGGGCTGGCGACAGCAGCCGGGGTCCAGCGATGGCCGGGAGCAGCTGCAGTGATGGGGCCGGGTGCGTGGGGCCGAGCATGGCCATGGCTGTCCCTGAGTCCTGGCACCAGACCCCTCCCTGGTGGGCTGGGGGGGCACAGTTGTGGCCCCTCGCAGTGCCCTGGTGGCAGCAGGAGGGTGCAGGATGCCTGCGGGCCTACGGCCAGCCCAGGTGGTGCACGGGTGACTGCGGGGGCAGGCAGCAGGTGCCAGGGCACCCCAGGGGAGGGGTGAGGGCTGGGCGGGGGGGTTCAGGCTACCACGGAGGAAATTGGGACCTGTGGTGAGGCTGGGATAAACGGGGTCACTGGCCAGTTCGGGGACCTGGGGGCAGGGGGTGGCAGGTGTCACTCAGGAGCATGGGGCTGGCTGGGTCAGTGCTGGTGGGAGCCGTGGGGCAGGGGAGTTCTCAGCCCGGGGGGGGGGTAAGAGGAGGCAGACCCCTGCTGCTCGGGGCAGTGTGAGGCCTGAGCTGAGGGCTGGGGGGCACCAAGGGCTGTGGCTCCCTGAGGGAAGGGACGGGGAGCTGGGTGTGACAGCAGGGCCGCAGGACAGCGCCCGGACCCACACCACCTGCACCGGGCAAGCTGGGCTACTGGGGTGGCAGCCAGGGCCAGCTGGGCCCCGATCGTCAGACACACAGCTGGGGTGAGGAGGGCCGAGGTCGAGCCAGGAGGGGGGGGTCAGCAGCAAGCCAGGTCAGGATCGGGTCCGGTGACAGCAACCAGGGTGAGCCACAGTCCAGTGCTGGCCAGGAATGTCCACAGAGACGGGGAAGGGCTGAGGTCAAGCCGGGAAGTCAGTCTGCGGGTCAAGGGCCAGGAGCAGATTAATGGGGTGCATGGCCAGGCACAGGCAGGGCTGGCAGCACTCCAGCCAGGCCCCGGCAGCCAAACCTCACCTTGTGCCCCCACCCCCAGCACAGGAGGCTCAGCCCCAGCTGGGGCTCCCCACAGAGCATTATGGCAGCCCCTGCCCCACGGCACCACCACGGGAGGGGGCAGCTCTGGGCAGCCGTAGTGCTGAGCTGGCCCCAAGCCTAGGGTGGCAACCCCCATCCCCTGCCCCACACGATGCTCTGTGACAGCAGTTGGCGTACCTGGAAGAGCCGATTGCACTCCATGATCATGTGGGCCAAGCCCTGCGTCGCTGCCAGGTTTTCGCTCAGCTCCCTCTGATCCGGCTTCCCCAGGCTGTACTTCCTCTGGCTCAATCTGTGGATGGGGAAGGCAAAAGGCAGGCTGTGAACAAGAGGCTGTCCAGGCACAACATGGGGCTGGAAACCAGCAGCTTCAGCAGGAGGTGCTGCATGAGACACGTGTTGCCTCACATAGCGAGATCCCGCACGGCCATCACGTGCTCCCAGCACACCCTGAATGTGCCCGGCGCAGAACTGACCAGGAGCAAGGGCTGCCCTTGCAACACATCATCACACCTGGCCAAAGATAGCAATCACCCCAAATTGCTTTGTGTGCCACCTTCAAATATCAGGCTCCACGCGAAGCCCACGCAGAACCTTTTGGCTCAAACCACACTGAACAGATTTCAAAAGCAGTCCCCTCTTTTAATTCATAATCATTACATGACATCATTAATCCTGGCTTCTGATGCTTCTATCTACGTGCATTCCTGCCAAACAGCTTGAAAATGCGTCAGGAGATAAGAGGCGTCCTCAGCTGTGCGCCTCGAGCCAGACCTGTCAGCCTCCCCTTTGAAGTCTGAAACCTGCACTGCAGCTCAATGCCCGGTTACAAAAAAGCAGGAGGTTCAAAGCAACGACAGCAGAGACAAACCTCAGCTTCCCTGTGTGATCCCAGCAGTGCCACGCTGCACTGACCCCAGGCTCCCAAAGCCCGCTCCCCAGGCGCTCTGTGGGCTGCAGGTGGGTCCGGGTCTGGGACAGAGCAGCTGCCCCAAGCCCCGTGGCGCTGCAGCGGCCCTGGCACCGACCTTGCGGCTCCTCTGCCCTGCACTGCCTCAGCCCAGGGGCACCTGGGCAGCCCCAGGCTCCAACCGCACTCAGGCTGAGGTCCTTTGTGCTTTCTCTGCCCTCTCTGTGCTCTCCAGGGCCTGTGTTATTGCGCTGCCGGGTGCCAACAGCACATCTGACAGCTTCTGCAGCCCCCTGGAAGCAGTCCTCAGCTTCAGAGCGCCATCTGAGCTGATGAATTGGCTCCGCTGATGGGTGCACGGCGCTGCCATCAAAGCCAGCTGTCCTTTTCTGCTCTGATACGTGTCTGCCCGTACGCAGGAGCACGGCGTGAAGCAAACAAACAGCACTGCCTCGGGAGACCAGATAAGGCACGAATGCTCTCCGAGATACTGCTTGTCTGCTTTGGCCCAAGGGCACCTTCCTCCCTGCACGTACAAGCCGGCGATGTTATGCAACCCAGATACTTTTAGTTATTGAGATAAATGTACAGCATCCCCGTGGCTCGCTTTGGCAGGCACAAGCCCCTTATCACCCAGCAGCACGAGTGCCAGCAGCTGCCGCAATCTGCCAGGTATCTGCAGGGCCTTCGGGCTGCGCCAGGCTCAGGTCCCTGGTGCAGGAGCTGCACGTCCCGCGGCAGCACCACCTTCATGCAGGCGGTGGGCTCAGGCGGGGCGCTGGACCTGTGGGCAGCCATAAAGAGCCCAAGAGGCAGGCTGGCTGCATGGGAAGTCGTCAGGAGCAGGACACGAGGGCCTTCCCCCAGCTGCCAGAGCTCTGCGTGTGCTGTGGTCAGCTCCTGCTGGACCTCAACTACTGTACTGGAGACAAACCCCGTGACACACACACTTTGTCCCCATTCAAAGCAGACACTTGTCCTCAGCCAGCTACAGAAAGCATTGATCTAGCAGAGAAGAACACTCCTGACAGCAGCGATGCCAGCACCAGGATGACAATACCGAGTGGAGGAGGAGCTATCCCGCCTCAGGGTGTTGAGGTGAAACAAAGACGGCGCGAGACAGACAGCAATGTTGGTTGGGGTCATCTGGTTTTCTTCAACGAAAGCAACCACATCTCGTAGAAAGAACAGGAGGATTTTCAGAGCTTCTCGGTTTTCCTTTGGGAGAAGGAGAATGGCAGCCTGGACAGCCTGAAGCTGCTGCTCCTTCGGCACGTCTGAAAACAGAAAAGCGATGGAAATCACATGTGATTTGCAAGGAAGTATCTATCTGTCAAAGGAGTGCCAGGCAAGGCTTTGAAACCACAAGAACTGAAGCTTTAGCTCACAACACAAAGACCGTTATCACCTTCACACCACGCAAGTACACTTGTGGTTTTTTTTTGTTTTTGTTTTTTTTTTTCTTGAATGCCCTACTAACAAACTTATGCTGATCTGGCTCTGATTACAATCCAAAAAGGGGCTTTTCTCCCCACAAAATGTTACTCTGCCTGATAGTTGGAGCGGATACCTACAGTACTGTCTTCTCCTTTCAGCCTCAGGCATGCAGAGAATAGATGCTCTCACTGAAGCCCAGTGAGACCCTGTGGCCAGCAGCTCCTGCAGGAGGGTGGGTGAGGCTCACCCTGCCCGGAATCCCCATCAGGAGAAGGGTTTCTCCAGTTTTTGACCATGGCAAAGGATTTGCTGCTCTTTCCTTCAGCAGATGCACACACGCAGGAAACACAAAATGTGCTTCTTGGCGAAAGCACCACCGTCCCTATCTATCTCCAAAATATAGCAATCTGGGCACCTGCGCAAGTCACAGGAATGCGGAGCAGAGCTCTTGCTGTTTCTGTCAAAAGACAAGAGGAGACCAGCGGCCAGGTGTAAAACAAATGGAAGGAAATGGTTCCACATCCTTTGGACAGAGCAACTGTACCACTCCTCACAAATGTTTGTAGATGCAAAAAAGAAAACTAGCTTCAAACAAACCTCTTGCAAGATGCAGATCTCAAGTATTTAAATCCAGATCCACACTGAGGTCATCTTTTCAGACAGGTCCTGCCTGACTTGTGTCCTCTGATTAATAAGGGACACAGCACCAGTCCCAGTCTGGAAACTGCCTTGTACAGACGAATATTGAGGTATCGTAAGATATTCAAGGATCTGGAAAACTATAGCTTTTGTTACCTACATTGGTAGATGTGGAGGAAGGATTCACAAAGCCTGCTAGTAAATATAGGCTCGGGAAGGTCTCGGAAATACTGCTTCACCATATCTGCCACGTCAAATGCTGACTGCCCTTCGTAACATACGTTGTTTGGGCTGGCTTCATTCATTTCTCTTAAAGACAAGATCCTGGATTTAACACCAGATTTTCGGAACAGGCCAACCTACAAGTAACAATGAAAATATTAAAGACACAGAGGAGTTACCAGGACTCAAATATCTGACAAATAATAAAATTGATCCTTCACTTCCCTTTTGACAGTGAAGACCCTGTGCTAGCAGGACACACTGCTGATGTATTTTTGTATCAATAGCAGCAGCAAGGGTATTCCTCCCCGGCAGACCACGAGTGAGTGTGTTTTATCTCTGCTTAGTGGCACATTTCAGCTGAAGCAAGGCTCATCACATTGGCTCTGGCACTACCAGCAACCACGGAACAGAGGGAACCACAACACTGTGTGACCTCCGGGGGGAGCAGAGACGTGCCACCTTACCAGGAAAAGGCACCAGGAGAACTGACTGCAGATGAGTTCAGCAAGGCAGGGCAAAGAACATGACGCAGGACTAAGGCTATTCCCAGAAGGCAGCAGCACTGTATTCCCCTGCAGGCCACCTGCTCAGAGACTGGTTCTGGAGCGGATCCCTTTTGGGAACAGAGCTGCTCTGGGCTGCTTCGAGTTCATACCTGGTCAAGAAAGTGGTTTCTTAAATAGTCCAGTGCTTGCAGGATGCTGTTGGGCAGTGGGTGGCTTGTTCGCTGGACATTCAGAAGCAAGGGGACCCCAAACACATTTTTGCCCTTGTAGTCGGAGGCTTTTATTTTTTTAATGAACTTCGGTATAGTCCTGAAAACAAAAAGCAGTACATCCACCTTATTAGCCCTCCAGCACAGTTCTGCTTGCTACTTTAGTTACACGTGTGGAAAAGGACTTAGTTTGTACGTGGCACATCCCCAAATTCTGCCTCACGCCTGTACACGCAGCATCATAGGATAGAGAGAATATCATAAAAGCCCATGGTAGGAGTGACCTCCTCATGTCAAAACTGAAATTAGCTTGAAAAAAACTCTCACGAGAAATCCGTTCCCTCCCTTTGGGACAATACACTCTTTTTTCACTTCCTTCCAGACTTTCTTCACTTCCTTCAAGCACCAGACCCTACCCCGAGATGCTAACTGGCATTGCCAAGTCTCACGAGTGACTGACTGGATCATTGCTTTAGTTGAAGCTGGGTCTTGATGCTGCAGATGGACTCTCCACCTGGTCAGCTCCCTCCTCAGGGCCTGTGAAGAACCTCTGCCAAAGCCCTGCAAATTCAGAGAGAAACTACAAAGTGCTTCCAAACCAGTAACAATCTGTGACCACCGGCGAGGAGCAGAAGTGCCGTCTGTAACAGGAAACCCTGGAGCCACTGAAACAATCACGGAACTGCCAAAGATTTAATAGGATGGAATTCCTCACCATGGACACGTGTAAGCGAGACAGGCAGGGTTACTGCTTACATCAAATTCTTACATCAGGGTCACCTGCTTACATCAAATTCTCTCTTTCCAACCCGGTTTGCTTCAATGTTAGGCAACTTACCAGTTCCAGCCCTGCTTACTGGACGGGGAGTATCTGTCCATTAGAGCAGTGAGTTTCAACAAAGCCAGCTTTTGTGTCCGGGCTAGCTGCGCAGCTGCCTGGCTGTCACCCTGGATGGAGAGGCTGTCCAGGTTCTCACTTTCTTCCACAGACCAGTGTTGCTTCCTGTGCCTACGGGAAAAACGTTGTTCAAACTGAAGGACTGTTCCCATTGTCCCTGTTAATTTTCTGGCTGCATCTGCAAAACCCCTAAGACTCGACACAACCCGCAGTTCCCTGGAGAGCCCATTAGCTGCATTTAAACAAGCTGCTTCTCTTGCCATACCAAAAGTTTCAATAAGAAACACAGCAAGCGAGCTAGCTGATCCCAAATGCCTACCAGTGCTGATAGGATCCTGAGAGCCCTCCTTTTAGCAGAGATCAGAGCAGATGTGGATATTGCACTGCCTACGGAACAGCAGTGCCTGGCACTACCAGTGCAGACTCTGCTACCCAGAACAGACTCAGTTGGGGATATTTTGATCTGGAATAGCTATTACAGTTTGTTTGTTTTTTCAGTGGAGAGAATCAATGGGGAATGCTACCAGAGGGGCAGTCTGCTAGGGAAACCCAAGGATGGCTGACCTGTTGGTCTTTTTAGGGTCTGTTATGTACGGCAGCTCTGTAGAACTGAGCTCCTTGTCCAGTTCACAGCTGCTCTCTCCCTCAGTGGTTGGGACATCTGCTGTCTTATCTTCCGAGTGCTCTGTGTCAAGACGGATTTCTTTAGGCGAGGATGGACACGGAGAGGTCAAGTCACTGGCAAAGTCCAAATCCCCATCATCTGAGAACTTCTGTGTCCACTGATCGACCAGCTTTTTGAGACCATTGACATCTTCTATAACAGTGTTCAGTTCTGAAAAAACATCATCATCACCAACATCTGTTGCCTCCAACTTGTCAAACTGAAAATCGGGCAGGTTGTCGTACACACTCAGCCTGATGTCTGTGCACGAAAGGGGGCTGCTGGGGGCTTGGGAGTCCTTGGAACTGCTTCTGCTCCGGCTCCTTCTGCACCCATGAAAACTCCCAGTTCTCCAGTTGACAGAAGAGTTGTCCACTGAAGACAGGGAACTGGTTGTAAGTGCTGTAGGGAAAGTACCAGGCTTATGGCCTGGTGGTACGTGAAACATCTGGTTCATCTGTAACTTGACTTCGTTTTTGAGGTTTTGCTGAGTTACATTGTTCCACAGGAAGAGTTTGCCAGACTCCAAGTCCTCTGCATACATCCCCTTTCTTTCACAGTGTCTTTGTGGTTTTGTAAGAGGACCCGGAGTGCTCACTGTGCTGCTGATTTCAGAATGATCGCCGCTACTGCAGCTCTCAGGAGAACAGGAGGAATTGTTCTTTGTTTGGATGCCAGAGAGGTCAGCAATATTTACACAGTTAAGCATCTTCATTTTTTCTTCATTAAATCCTTCCAGAAGAACAGGCTCGCTTATTATGGGTTTGGCCTTTGACTGACCACTCCTTAAGTTGCAGCTCCTTAAGTGCAACTTCTCCATTTTCTTTAGAAGGCTCGTCCTCTTTTTGAATGGTGCCCTATCCAAAAGCTTCTCTTCACTGGTGATACTCAAAAATTCACTAGGGGGAGGTGAACAACTAAAAGCAGAGTCCAGTGAAGCAACTTTACTGAAGAAACTCGTGCTGGTTTCCACATCTTCAAAAGCTTTGGGGAAGCTAACAACGTCACTGTCACCACTGCTAGTGCTGTGGATTGAGGACACATCGTGTTTCTCACTATGAACCAAAAGGATTGTGTCTTCACTGCTGATGCTCTTCAGTATTGGACTGCCTGGGACCGATGCACCAGCGCCTTCTTGTCCTGAGAAACTTTCCAGGCTGTCAAGACGAGACCACTTCTGACTGCACCGCTCATAAGCCCATTTGTTGCTTATTGCACAAGGTTCATCATCATCAGAGTCATCACTCTTAGAAAAAGAAAAAAAAGGTATAGTTCAAGGGCAAAGTTTTGAAACTTTAAGTTATCAAAAATTTAACAAAAATGAAACTGCCTTCAAAGCCCCCAGGACCCACATACGGAAATATAAACGTTCAGTTACTGAAGGTCTGCCCTGGGGTCTGTTCTGTTAGATGAAAATTTGTCACCTAATTTGTTAGGTGACACATTACAGCGCAGCATGCCGACCAACCTGGTAAGTTTACCACAGGAAAAGATGACAGATTTGATCTGAGGATGAAAACTTCAGTTTTGTGGCAAATCCAGAGCTTTGAAAAAATATTTTTTTTTCCTAAAGACAAAGAAATCAAACACTTCATGCTTCTACAACTAAAACTCATCCATTTGCAGGTAGAGAAGCACTTGGCTGTTAGACTATGGCAGAATCAGCATCTGGCACACCCTCTTGAAGACCTCAGCCAGGTGTTCCATGTGCTGTGCTGCTCCCACACCAAGTGAGCACCAGGCAACAAGCAATCTGTACACCTTCAGGTGTTTTTTTCTTCTTTATTTTTTTGATGTAGCAATTAATCACATTTTTTACTGAGAAAATTAACTATATTTCATACCTGTTTCCTTTGATGGCTTATTTCCACTTTCATTGATGCACACTTGTTCAGTGTGTTCAGTCGTCTAGGGTGTAAGAACAAAGATAAAAGTTTTAAATTTAGACTATTTTTTGTCTTGAAAACACACTTGTTCCAAAGTAGTAGAGAACTGAGCCTGCAGAACTGAGCCTTACTGGTGTCAAAGACTGGCATACTGTTAGATGTTCTCCATGCGTTTTACCATAACCAATGCCCACTAACAACCCCATAACATTCACAGTTCCAGTCCTGCCATCTTAGAGCTAAGGAAGACTGCACCTAATCAGTTACTGTCACATTAAAATCATATAAAGAGCTTTAATGCTTGATTCTGAAAAATTGGGTGGAGAGGAACCTCATGAAGTTCAACAAAGGCAAGTGCAGGGTCCTGCTCCTGGGAACCCATGCACCATCACAGGCTGGGGGCTGAGCTGCTGGACTGCAGCTCTGTGGAGAAGGTCAGTCTCTGATGAAAACTAAGTTATGAAAAGATGAAACACCTTCTGGAGCCTATTAAAGGTGAAACACCTTCTGGAGCCTATTAAAGGTGATTCATAATTAACATTTACCTGAACAGTGATTCAATTGCATCTGCATCTAAGAAGTCGTGATCTTTCCTCACAGTTTTTACGTCAATAGGAAACTGCATATCTGTGAACAGAAGAGTTGAATCTGAAGTCTGAGTCATGATGGCAAAAACTCTGAATTTTCCACAGGTTTAGCAAAGGTTAAATAAATCAAAAACCTACTTCGATAGCTATATATTCACACAAATGTCCTTTAAGCAAGTGAGACATCAAGGTTCATGGCTTTCAAATTTAGCTCTAGCATTCAACTTCCAATTTCTAATTTTGCACTGAAGAGGGAAGGTGGATATTAAAGCAGGCAGAAGTTTCTGTCAATTTCTTGAACTGTAGACCTTTGATAAAATCCCTCTTAAAGATACATTAGCATTTGTTAACATTCAGTGACGTTTATAACAATAAATATATTTAAAAGAAGAAGTTTTTTTAAGGTATAAACACAAAAATTGTAGAAAATTATACAAGTTCACAACGAATCCATATTTCCCCCACAAATAATAAGCACTCTTTGCAGCTTCAGCAACATGAAAACATGCAGAAATCGTGCTGTTTGAATGTGTTTGGCTGCTTCTGAGTGGCTGTTTGAAAAAGTTATGATTGCAAGACAATTTTTCCAACATCCTTTTTAAAAAATGCCACTGAAACTGTATCTTGCTCAGGACCACAGGCTACACAGCTTTGGATGAGTTTTGGCTGCAGTCAGTGTGTCATTATACTCTGATAGACATAATACTCTAAGGAAAAGAGATCAGGTAAAGTATAAGCAACTAAAAATCACAAAAGCAGTAATTTGACTGAGTCGCAGACTAACAATAACCAGGAATGATCTAGTCCTTTGTGGCATTCTCTGGTGTCCACGCCAGCTTCATTAAGGTGTCACTTCTGCAACAACACACACCGTGTTGCATACTATCTATAGGTCCGCATGGAGGTATTGCAGAATTTGGAAGTGCTCCAGTAAAAACTGCCAGGTTCTGAAAGCTGATTTATGCAAGCAGTTCTACTTAAAGTCAGTGTCAGCTGCTGGACAACGCTCTGGGATCCTACCTTCAAATAACTGAGCATACTGGGGAAAGCCGGCAGCCCTCAGCCAGTCGCAGGCTTCTCTGGCTTCAATTTCTGCAACGAGAACACAAAATTGCTCACTCACAGGCTCACAAGAGCAGCGCCTTTCAATATGTGCACGTCAGTTTTAGCTGGTGGATTCTCAAAGGATCTGGAGTGTTCTGTCAGTGTGTTACTGAAAGGAAAGGACTTGTCATATCCAACCCCTTCCCTGCACACACCCCTGGAGCAGGCGTTGTGGCACAGCACAATCGTGAAACTCGTGAGCGCCCAGGTATGCAGCTGGAGGTGAGATGCCGTACATCAGTGTGCAGCAGCTGCCCCGAAGCCTGGGCAGAGAAGCATCTCTTACATCTTGAAAGGAGCCATCAGGGCCGGGTGTGTGATACGTGTGCCCATTCATGCACTCCAGTTCTGAGACGATGATAAGATACAAACAAACCCTATAAATAGCCTTTAAATGCTATCACCACGCTCATTACACGGACACTGCCCGAGCATTCCCAGCACAAGGGTTCTCAGCAGTACCTGTTGCTAGGCTCTATCAATATTTATTTCCTTGCCAACTACCAGCTCGGCTTGGCAGCCAGCTCAGCACAGCAGATGTCAAGCCCTCGCTGCTCACTTGGTGACAGTTCACAAAGCCCCGTGGCCAACGCCGCAGCGTTCCCACAGGAGCAGAAGCCGAATACGAGTTCACAGAATCACACAACACTCACCAGATGCCTCAAAAGCATAAACATGTTTAGCATTAGAACATGCCAGCAGGCTGTAGGGTCTAGGTGTGCCGAGGAGGAGAGGGATCCCACGCGGCATGCTTTCACATCTGAGCGTCATCCAGTACACACCACAACAGGCACTGACCAAAAGGCAACGACTGCTTGGAAAGAAATGCTGGGAAGCACCTGATCACCCAGCACGCTCATTACAGAGCGAGGTTTCTAAGCACCGTAACATTTAGCACGCTGGGCTGGAGGAACATGCCTGCTTCTTGAGTCTGTTTTCTTTGCACTTTCACTCCATTAGATTAAGACTCCGAGACATTTCCTCCACGTGCTGAAATTCCCCGCCTGCTTTGTTGAGACCTCTTAGTTGTAAGTCACCAGGGTGTCAGCCTAAAGAGACTTACCAGGTACTGCCAGACCTTCCCTGTTGTTATTACCCTACTGCTAAGCTCAGCGTTACTCCCAGTAGCCCTTGATTTTTTCGGACAATGGCACCCTTAACAAAGGCTTCCCCGCACAGAGCTGCGGCTTCTCCCTCCGAGCGCACAGCGATACCCCAGCACAATAAGGATGCACGCCTCCTTTTTTCAAACTGCAGAACAGAAATTAATTATTTCTTCCACAATAGCCGATAGCCACTGTGCTTACAGTCATTACTACACTCAGCACCACAATTTATCACAATCCTTACCCTAACACAGCATTTCCTGAGCACTGAGGCAGGGGACTGATAAAACACCAGCACCGTACTCACAGAGCAGAACAGAGAGGAGAACAGATCTGCAGGGCAGGGCCACGAGGAGGACCAGTCTGACACTCGGAGCCTTCACAACAGCAGAGCACGCTGAGGTTTGCATTGGGGTCAGCCCACGAAGGAAAAACCCAGCGGTCTTCTGCCGGGGGAAACCCTGGGGGTGCTCATCTGGGCGCCCACGCCTGGGCACAGCGCTCCCGAGCTCGGGCAGGAGCGTGGTCGGCTCAGTGTCGACACTGCCCCGGCTCCCAGCACACAGAAAATCCAGCTCTATTTTTAGAGAGAACCACACCGTGGACAGTGATGCAAATAAGAAGAGGTTGGACGACGTTTCACAGCTCGCAATGACCTCGGGCATGAAGATGACAGAAAATACGATGACATTCCTACACGTAGAGGTGGCCCCTTCCATAGAAGGTTTCTCTGCTAATGCAGATCCTTAAATCCCCAGGCCCTTTCAGGTGCCTTTGCACTGTGCCATGTTGCAGTGGCACAGCGGTGATAGCAGCCTGACAAACCAGGCACACAGCCTGTATCTCTACAGCTTTTCAGACTTCCTACAATTCCTTCACTGCCGAAACACCTACCCAAGGGGACCTGCTGCCACCGCTGCACTCTGGGGACATCTGGTGCCTCCTCCCAGTCCCGCTGGAAACTGAAACCATAACCAGAGAGTGGATGCTGAGGAATTGTGCTCTGATCAAAGGAAATTCCCAGACCAGCCTTGCAGGCTCTTTGGGGCTATTAAAGGGCTCTCACACTGTGGGATTTTTTGAAAAATAAATCAAGTAGATGAACCATTTGTACAGAAGACCCTTCCCCACCTTCTGACTGTAGCTTGGCTTCACAGCCTGGCTGCACCTTCCCTGGCTGGGCAGTGTCTCCCTTCCACTCCTGTGTCTGCACGCTCACTACAAAAGAAGCTTTCAGGTTCACTGACCAGCTTTTAAAATAGATGTGCTAATTAACACAGGCTGATAGCAATTGCTTAGTTCTTCTTGGAGCTACAGTAGAACTCAACAAACTCAGGTGCTTGTTAGCAAGATGTTAGATCTTCCTGAACAGAAACTGGAAATGGGGGAGCCTTCAGAAAGCCGGCAAGGACAGCACCCCAAATACGGTCACAGCATCCCTGCCTGCAAGCTAGATGTCATACAAGAGGATGACATTTTTGTACCGATCTTTCTGGTGCTCCCTGCACACAGGCAACAGCATCAACAGCACAACAACCCCAGCATGGCACCTCTTTCTCAAGCAATAACTTCGTAATTAGGCAGATGGAAAAAAAATGTTTCCTGCAACCCCAATCCCCTGTTGTAGCTCAGGGGCCGCCAGCAACATTCCCAAGCCAAGCCAGCCGCCCCCCATGGGTAAGGGGTTACCAGCAGCTGCTGATGAGAAGCAGCACACAAACGCGTGCCCCGTGTGATCCTTGGGCTGTGCTGTTTCAGGCAGGTCAGCTTTGTGCTGGAGCTGGCTCCCTGCAGTCCCAGTGACACCAGCAGGCAAGCTGATGTACCAGACTGAGCACGGCTGCTGCCTGTGCTCCTCCGCCCTCCTCTCTGCAGCCCCAGCACCCACCTCAGCCTGTCCGGTGCCTCCTCTCCTGCACCCACGTGTGCTCCAGGCCCACCACGCGGCGTTCCCCCAGCTGAGCACCATCCTGCTGGCAAACTGGAGAGCAAACAGGGACTCATGGCGCACTTAGAAACCAGATGCTATGCCAGCTATTAAATCCCTCACTGAATGACCACAGGTGACACGGTGTGCTGCTTGCACACGCAGCTCAGGCAGCAGGGAAGACACATCAGTGCTGAGGCTTGGATGCTCTCTCACAAGAAGCCCTCTCCTGGCAGCACCTGAAGGCAGCCAGAGGCAGGTGATGAGAGCGGCCAGCCTTGCTACCAGATGCTCATGAGTTTCAGCTAACAAAGAAAGTGGCAAATTGTCCTTCAGTTTTTAAAAAGACGTCCTTTAAACAAAAGGGAAGGATGCAGATTTCTGCTTGGAAGCATGTGTGCAGTGACTCACTCTCAAGATGCAGCATGACATTTTACTTGCGCGGCTCTGCTGCCAGAAGAGGAATGGTCTTTCCTTCCTTTTCTCAGCTTCATGTTCCTCTCCTCTGCTTGCCCTGACACCTCCAAGCCTGTGAGAGCAAGCCCTGCCAGCCAAACTTGCAGAAAACTCTTCGCTTTTCTTGGCGAGATCAGTTTGGTGGCAATTCAGCTTTCTGCATCGCCCACCACACAGCCAGTGGGGACGGGCTGCGGGTGGCTGGCAGCCCCCAGCCCAGCTGGAAACCTGGCCAACACGTGCTGCTGTCCACGCGGGGTCTCATTGCTCCTCTCCTACCTCCAGAGCAGTTGTTGAGGAGATTTTTAAAAGCCATGGCAGATGCACTACTTCTGCCTCCACCTTCGGACAAAGCAGTGTGCCAGTGCTGACGGGTGGGAATCGCTTGGCGGCCAGGTCTCAGTCTGTTAGAGGGGTTTGGTGTAACTCGCAATCTCTTCCAAAACATGCCAGCGAGTAAACAGTTGGAGAGGCGTTTCCAACGCTTCTGTAGGGTCCAAGTGCAGTGCTTTCGAAAAGGAACAGATTTTCTCAACAAAGACAGCTCACAAAGCACTCCTGTAGCCTCTCCTCCCCATGCCATGCAAGTGCAGACAGGCGAACAGAAAAGAGGCTACGACTGATTCTGGCTTTATTTGGTTGCATATTACACCAAGGCAAACTGGAAAAAAATCCAAAGAATTTTGCTCTTTCCCAATCTCAGTGATTGTACAGGAAGATTTTTTCTACCTGGTGCTAATCCTGCAACAGCAACAGACAACGGACGCCCACAGCCTCTGTGCTGAAACCTGTTTTATTTGGCGTGGCAGAACTCACTGCTCCAGCCCAGGCAGGTGCTGCTGCCTCCTCTCATCGCTGGCAGTCCCGAACTATCATCCCCCTCAGCCTCCTCCAGAAACGGAGCCAACAAGACCTGGGCACGCTTGGCAGCCACAGGCCAAATTCCACAATCTGTTTTTCCTATAGCTCGTGAGTCGCCGGTTCGTCCTGCAGTGATTTAGGTGCTGCTGTTACTGGTTGAGCTGGCAGTGGTGGAGATGAAGAGGCTTTTTCAGGGTCCATTTGAAGATAAAATGATGAGTTTCCAGCTGCATCTTTTTATAGCCTGGGGTTATAAAAAATTGTAGGCTCCCCTCTGACTTACAGCTGCTAACGAGGTACTGCACTTTACAGGCTCTATGAAAAATGCATTTGCTGCGCTAGCACTATGATTTCCTGAGGACGTCCAGAACCTAATAGTAACCTATGTCGGGATCTTCAAAAATTGTCTTTTCTTGAGGTATCGCCTCTTGAAGAGTCTGAAAGTGTTGTCTGCTCAGAAATGTTGACAGCTTAAGTGCTTTCAGAGCAGGGTGTTTGCACAGACCAGGGTAAGCAGTTGGGGCTTGTAAAACCACCAAACTCTCCAAAAGTGGAGACAGATCACAAATAAGAGGAAATGTTTATTCTGTTGTCCCATGTGCAATGCAAAATAGCAGAGACTGATTCTATTTTATCAGCCTAATGGAGGGGGAAAAAAAAAAAAAAAAGATTCTTGCTTGGAATTTTGCCAGGATAAATTAGGCTCCATACAGATAATTGAATATGAATGTCTAGAAAAAGAAAATGCCAAGATATTTGGCCTTTCTTTCCTCCTTTACTATCACACTGGTATTTTGGAATCGCAGCCAACTCTTCAGTTATCACAGCTGGGAACTGCAATATATCCCCGTACTTTGTGGCAAGCTTAATTGCATCTTTATCCAGCTCTTTGGCATTAGCTTCCCAAGCTGATTACTGGGACTCCCAAGCTGCCATTAAGATCTTTACTCAGATCCTTGTCCTTAGCCTCCCTTGTCAGTTAATGGGACCCAGACAAGTTTAAAGGTATTTTCTTTGCAGATCACATTAACTAGCTCGTCAGTGTTTGATGATCTTTTAATTGTTCCTGCGTAAGTTAGAAGAGGTAGTGCTTGCTCTACAGAAATGGCAGAGGGCTCAGGGGAATTAGGTGTCTTACTCTCACTGACCTTAGAAGTGAGAGTGTAACTCTCCAATTTATAGACTCGCACTTGAGAAGTCTTCTCCAAGGTGACAGCAGATGCAGCTCCCCGCAGTGCGATCTCAGGCCCGTTGCTTCTCCTGGCCGCACAACAGCAGCAGATACAACATTCCTCTGCCGCAGCAGCTCCTTATCGCTGGTCTTGTACAGGACCCTTGTACATGATTGAGACACACTTGTAAAATTCCTAGGAGGAGCTGTAGGTAACAGGACGGGTAACTGCTTGCTTCCAGTGGAGCCAACATCAATAAACCCACTGCACAGCATTAACTAGTGCCAAACAAGGATATTGTCCATGCTCTTTCAGGGGGGTAGCACTAGGTTTTCCCTAATTCTACAAAATGCCAGAGATAGCACTGCATGTGAGACGAGTTCAACCTACGTGTTATGAACTATTTAGCCCAACAGAGGCAGGTCAGTAAGTGATACTTTTAAAGAAAGGCATTTGTCAGCCCCTCTGAGGTGCACTGAGCCAGCCTGAAGCTGCAGAGCCCAGGTCAATGCAGTCTTTACCTGGTCAATACACTCGAAAGACATTTGCTGGTATTCAGAGATCTGCAGCAAAGTCAGAAAAACCGCTGAGCATTTCCTAAAAGCATCAAACTGTGAAACAAAAGCAAGAGTGATTAGAAGAACATGAGCTGAAGCACAGAAAGCCCAGGAATGATTTAACACTGATATATTAAAGAGGAACAGAAAGCTGCTGTAGTGTCCCCCAGATTGTTACCAGAGGCTGCATGGGGCCCCACACGGGACTGAGCTCACTGTGACACTCGGGGCACCGCCTCTGCCCTGGCCCAGCCCGTGGGGCACTGCGCTGGGGACACGCAGGGGAGCGGGGCTGCGCGGTGCCAAATCCGTACCACAGGGCAGGCGTCCCCACAGGCCACATGTAGAGAGATCCACCCCGCCAGACAGCGTAGCTACCCGTACAGAATGGGTGTCTCATTCCCATGACCTGCATTCATTTGGAGGGAAGGAGTAACTGCAGGCAAAGCCACACCTCACAGCTACTGAAGTTGCTGGTTTACCTCCATATTTTACCATTTTGACAACATCATTTTGATGGATTACTGATTTTTTTTTTTTTTTACTAAACTAGCTACTGTTTCATTTTTTCCTTCCCAACAAATGCCTGGAATGATGTTGCCTCTACCCTGCACACAACAAACTAAGGCTCACCATGCAATGGAGATACTGTGTCTCAGAGACAGATTATTTTTTTCCTATTTGACTTAGATGGAGCAGGATTTGGGATCCATGATTAAAATCAGTGTCAGATGCCAGCTACAGAATGTGAGCCAGCCATAGGACATGGTTACTGTGTTGTAATTAGGTCCCTTGCCACAGTGGTTTTCGTGGAACTGTGAGAACCCTTACTTTTATTTTGTTTATAGAGACTTAGTTGAGACAAAAAATAGTTCGTGATCTGAAAAAATCATATGCAGTTAAGCAATGAATCTGTGTACTAAAAACATGAGCACAACTTCTGACCTTTCTGACTACTCAGATTTGTCTGCATTTGATGCAGTTCATTGCTGTTCTGATTTTATTTTCTCCTTCTAATAACAGTTTTACTAATCCAACTTAATATAGATGGGAAATAAAGCTCTAAATGTAGATGGTCTGTCTTATCAAATTAAACAAAAAGAAAGAAAAACTTTTGAGATGTTTTTTAAACCATGAGCAATATAAAACTGTAAATTTCTAATAAAAATACACGATCAGCCTTTCCAACCTGAACAACCTTTCTGCAGAAATAATTCAACAATGCACAGAGCATCACGTCAAGTAGGCGGGTCTCAGAAGAACATATCAAACATACTAATATATCTAACATTATTTCCCTGGAAGTTAACTTTAAATCACTAATGATTTTATAGCTCCTGGACTGTTAGTTACATAGGGCAGACATGAGGATAGGATGCTGCGTTCATGTAAAGAGGTCAGAAGATAACTCAAGCTCTATGAACCACTCCAGTGTCTCTAAATCTCTGTAGCACCACTTGAAATGTTCTGGCTTTTGCAGTGTGGAATTCAAAGGCACAACAGAAAAGAAATGGAGATTGAGCACAATGGATAAGCAAGAATTTTCTACTTAAAACAAGAATTCTTCTGGTTGTGGATGGATTTTTCTAAACGAGGATTTAAGAAGTGAAGTCAAGCATTTTGCTGTTCATTTAACCCAAGCTCATTTAACCCAAGGATCATTATGACGAAATTGGAATTTATGGGTGCGTTTCATTAGAATTAATTCAATTTTCCATATAGTAATCAAATGCAAAATTTGCACAGACTTACTATTTATTTTTAGTTCAATTGGTTCCTAAGCTGGCAAATTTTATGGCACAATAAAAAAGACATTTGATATTAGTACTGGGTTGCACAATACAAAAGAAATTATGGAGTTGTGATATATGGTCTTTAGCTGTGATTAGCTAAGAAAATGTTTTTTGCCAGGCCCACCCAAAGCAATATAAAAAGTACACACCCTGTACTGATCAAATCCTCAGCTGTGTGCTTGGGTTAGGAAGATGGAATGTATCATTTAAATCTGGGAATAACTTTGGTAGACAGCTTGCATGTGATATTAATGCTCCAATTAAACCATGCAGTTGTTCTTTCCCCCTCTCATTTTCCTTTGGGCATTTGCCATGAAATGATGATACACAGCCCTAAAATGCTATTTTCTCTGTCTTTTAGGTAGTTAAAGCAGTTTAACAAGTCAACTTACAGCAAAATTCCTGGTGTTGATTGGTACCTAACCAAGTAAAGACTTACATTATGGGAGGGTGGGGAGGAGGGAGGCTAATTCAGTATGATTTAGCATGATATAGCAATAGCTAGCGAATAAATGATGAAGGCTTTTCAGGAAGGAATGACAATCCTGGCTCATTTTATCCATACCTCAGTACAATGAACCTGGGGGCTCCTTGCATCAGCCTCTGCCTCAAAGGAGCTCAGACTACACACACTAAGCTCACACCCCACAGAAGCTGGTCCTTGGCACCTATACCTGAAGCAGGAATCACAGTTTCCACACAGGCTGGAATAACTAGGACTCGGTCTCAGAAAAGGTGTTTAAGTATTGTCACAGGATGTCAAAATACTCCACATCCACTGCCTGAAAAGGGGCTTGAGGGGCTGCTGATGGAGATTTCCATACCACAGGGAAGGGTGGCAAGAAAATCAGCATTCTGCTCACCTGGGCTTTTCATTTCCCTGCTCTGCAGCTTGCCGAGGACCACAAAATAACTTTACCAACACCCCAGGGGCCAAATCCTGGAAAACATGCTATTTCTGCAAAGCTGTCATTAAGCGTTTGATCGCCTTGTTTCTCAAGCAACTTACCCATGCTGAAGACTCTCCAGAGCTTTTCTGATGTGTGGTGTTACGGGCTGACCTAACTTCATGCAAAAACCTCTGTCAGCCTGTTGTAGGTCAGCGCATGGAAGGATCCTGCACACAGCATCTCCAAACCAGCTGCATTCTCCCTGGCTTCGCACCGAGGTTGCAGCTCCAGTGAAAGCCAGTCCCAGAGTGGGACGCTTTAAACAAATTTGCAAAGCATTGCACGAGCAAGACGAGTCATTTCATAAATGAGCCTGCCACTTCTAGAACCCTCACACATACTTAACCAAAAAAAAAAAAAAAAAAAAGCCTACGTAGCCTACGTTACTAAAGCTATTTCAGAAAGGCACTGTGCCAGGGAATGGAGGCACCTCTCACCAAAGGCAAGTTTATTGCATATTTTAATTCTGACATCACTGGAATACTTCCCGTGCAAACACATCTACCAGAGGTCACCTCACTCCCTGCTTCCCGTCACCCCTTTTGCTGCCTCCCACAACAGGCACCTTTCAGGACCAAAGCTGAACAGCATTTCACTTGTGACTTCTCCTACCAGAGACATTCTGTGCAGAGGGCTTGCTTCACAGGAATGCCCCACTCCAGTTTATCTCTTGTTTAGAAATACACGGGTTTGTGGCTGCAGTGCCCAGAGGCTGCCGTCCTTTCTTTCTGGGAGGCTGGGCTCCCACTGGAGCGTCCCCTGAGGCAGCGTGGCACTGTGCCATGCCGTGCCTCGTCCTTTCCAATCAGCCTTAGCTGGAAACCACAGAGCGCTGTGCTGCCTACTGCCCACATCCATACGCTGACATTTTTTGAGAGGAGTTCCTCAGCTCTCAGCAGCAGGTATCTTCAAGGTACACACACGCAGTGCAGGTGTGGTGTTGGCGCTGAGAGACCCTACATGAAGGGCTGGGAGTGCTGAGAGCTGCCTCCCCCTTGCCCTGCTGCCCGGGCTGTCCACCACGAGGCCTGAGGCCAGACGTCCACCACAGGGTGGATGAAGCCACTGCTGTGGGCGCAGCCACGGCCCCTGCTCGCCATTGCCGGTCCTTGCTGGCTCCGACCGGCTGATCGCTGCCACGAGGCAGGGCCTCGTCTCCCATCTCTAGCCTTAGTTCAGATCAGTCTGGTCCCAGACACGGGAAGGAATACACCCTGGGCTTGGGGCCGGACATAAAGAATGCCATGAGTTCACATGAAGAATTGCTGGCAAAGCTAAGCACAATCCTCCCAGCTCAGACCTCAAGGCAGGCCTTGCACCTCCCCTCACCCAGCAGCCCTGTGCGCCCGCCTCAGCCTGCCAGGGTAAACCTGCTCCCAGCCCAGCATGGCAGGGGGCCTCCAAACCTTGTACAGGATTAGAAGTTAGAATTGGTGCTATGAAAGCCTTCTGCATGGACTAACATAAGATATGCAAATAGTAAAAATACTATTTATATGCATTCCTTTAATTTATGGTTGCCTGGAACATTCACTTCCAGTTTTTCCAATATGAATAAGGGAATTCAGGCCTCCAAGGTTTCCTCCACTATTTCACTGGCAAGGAGATATCCTTGTGAGGAAAGAAGATCAAAGGCACTTTGTCAAGTAAGCATCTTCCACTGCCAAGGAGGTGGGAATATTAAGCCAGTGGCAGCCCCAATATATATGCAAAATAACAGTAATACACGGCAACAAATGCACAAGGAGCTAGAGCTTGGTGCTACAGACACCACCTCTACAGGACAGCAACACCAGGAGACAGAAGATTACGTTTGCCTGTGTAGATACATACGTGTATAAGCATACATTTAGAGGAATGACCTCATTACAACAAAAACAAACCTTAGGAAATTAAACCTTGTATTCTGAAGATTCCTTTAATGGAGGGAAGGTTGAGAGACCAGGGTCTCGTTTTTGCAGCTCAAAGATCCCATACGCTTTCTCTCCCTTCTCAGAAGGAAGGATGATGTTCACAGGAGATAACTCCTGCTATGGATTTTAGTCCATGACAAGGACAGGTAGTCATTAATTCCTACTTTTGTGTCTTCCTGTCCAAAGTCAGCCTTCAACAATTAGGTCACTAAAACCCCTTTGCCTCTTTCAGAAACATCTGCAAATACAAAACAAGGGAGAATTCTCTTCTGAACACAACATACAAGAACTAAGACAGAATAAAACAAAACCCCCTTTTTAAAGGGAACAGTAAAGTATCCTTGCTTTTCCTGCATCCTTTACATCCTTTAGAAGAAGCTGGTCCTTTTATATGGCTGTTTACCTGGTGCTACAACAGCCACAATTGCTGTAAATTGTTGTGAAAGGAGCTATCATGGAACTGCAGGTCCTGGGAAACAGCATGGGGTATTGGGGTATTGCCTTGTCCAGCAGGTGACTTAACGATTTGGTTTGATCCTCATTCCTTCGCAAAATCTTCGTGCCCTACTTCAGTGGAAACTCTGCAATCTGCTTGTAATTAGAGCAGTCAAACCTCAAGCTGGAAGCTTTTGACTTCTATTGCAAGTTTAGCTTTTTTTTTTTTTTTTTTTTTTTTTTTTAAGAGGAAAGCACTGTGCTATCAGAATGAATTTCAGGAATTTTCTCAAGGAACTTTTATTGTTAAACTAAACAAGTTGAAGAAATGTTCCAGAGCTAGTGGAGTTCCTAAAATGTGGATGAGATAATGTAGGAACAGAGAACATGACATCTTGTTTCATAGCTTCACAGAGAATATTTGACCTGAAAAAGCTCCAGAGAAGTGTGCTTGTAGTGGGTGCATGGAGTTTCCTGAGCAGTCTCCCCTTCAGGGATGTATTTCCATGCCACACATCCCTGCCTGTGGTCACTGCCTGGAAGAACTGGTACAGAGAAAAGAGTACACAGAGTGAAATCACAGCTTTGCCCCTCACTGCCAACTGAGAAAATAGAGTAAAAGCCTTGATTTCCACAATTATTTGTCTATCTCAAGAGCCAATTACAAACTCACCAATACACCTGCAGCTATTTAAACAAACAAAACCAGACTGTGCACTCTATACTTGTTATCAACATGCCTCCAAACTGGCTGTGACTTGAGTGGGAATGGATGATCCATTCTAGAACAAACACCAACACCTGGGAAATACAACTTCTTTCTCTAAATAACTAATAAAAATCACAGTTATGCCAGTGCTTTCTCACATAGTCCAGGACTGAAAGTGTAAAGTCGTTCAACAATCCATTTTATACTGTTACTTCCTTGTGATATTGCTGTGAACCAAGCCCAAGTTAAACAGGATCTGTATCCAATCTCCGGATCCTCTTTCAGTCACAGTCTTGAAAAACAGCTGTTTCTTGCCTGACAGAAAAGCAGAAAAGTACCTTTTGCTTATTTTGCTTCCTATCTTTATCACATCTGAGCTGTTGAGCAAGATTGCTGGACAGAATATTCCTCAAAGATCCAAGAGATGCTCATTCCAGCAACAAATCAAAGCAGCTGGACAGGTCTTTTTTTCTTTTTTTCCCAGTCATACAAAAACAGTAGCTTCTAATTTTACCAGGTTGACATTATACATGAAACACCCAATTCTTCTAAAAACTCAGCTTACGAAAAGACAGTTGCTGTTTCTAAAAATGTGTCTTAGCAGCTCAGGAAGCAGCAATAGGCAACTGTCACACTGGATCAAAGACTACTCCAAACTTATCTACCTGTACATGGAGCCAGATCTGCTTGGTCAGAAATCTCCTGAGAGCTGGTTTTCTTGTGAGGTGTCCCAGAACTTCTCCCTTTTGATCTAAATAAATGTCACAGAATTGACAAGACACCTAAATATCCGTGTTTTGGAACTGGTGGTCCATTGCTGATACCATGGTATGGCATTGCTGTCAGTGGGAGCAATGTGGTGCAATGGGACGTGTAATCCTTCAGTACAGGAGAGCTCGGTACAATGGCTCACATGAATAAGAAGCACTAGAATAGAGAAACTGGGAATAAGCAACTGGTAAAATTGCTTATTAAAATAATAAAACCTGAATGAGGTTCTGATAGAATGTTGATTGAACAGATTTAACAAATAGTTGCTTGAATTCTCCATAGTAGTTCACTTGGCCATATTCACATCCTTGGTTTGTTATTTGCAAGCATTTCTGAAACTGTAATTTTGCTCAGAGAAATAACTGGGAACCAGTGGCTCTTACAGCTAGCAAGTCTGCTGGTCTGTATGAACACCTAACGTCACAGTGACTTTGATCACTTTGCATTTTTCCCATGAAACCATTTTCAATGATATTTGATGCTTGTTTGCAGATCTGCCTCCAGGAATGTGCCAACAAGAAAAAAAAGAAAGAAAAAAGTGTGGTGATTAACTTAAGCCAAATCTATAGTTATAGATCAGGAACTGATTTTATGACATAATTCATGTCATTTGCTATTTCCCTGGCTCAAGCTTATCATCAACAGATAAATCTTTGAATCCTTTTAGACTTCTCCAGAAAACAGCAATTTTTCTCCATGCGCTTTTTTCTGTGACATATGCTTAAACTTTTCATTTGGATCACTTATGTTAGAACTAGATTAAACTGCTGAAAATATAAGTGCTGCTTGGGTGAAATAATAGCCAGAACGCTTAAAAATAGCCTCTAATTCCTTTAGTAGATGCAGCATTTTTATCTGAAAGGCAAAGAAGCTTATAAGGGTAAATAATTATTTTCTGGGCATCAGAGAAGCTAAGATTCATTTTGGCTTTTCAGTTTGGCACTTTAAATGAGAAATAGGTCTCAAATAGAGCAAGAATAAAGCAACCAATGTGCGCAATAACAACAAAAAAATAGAGAAAGAAAGAGAGAAAGAAAGAGAAGAGGAAGGAAGGAAGGAAGGAAGGAAGGAAGGAAGGAAGGAAGGAAGGAAGGAAGGAAGGAAGGAAGGAAGGAAGGAAGGCAGGCAGGCTGAGAGACCTGGGTCTGTTCAGCCTGGAGAAAAGAAGACTGAGAGGGGATCTCATCAATGTGTATAAATACCTGAGGTGTGGGAGACAGAGGGATTTGGCCAACCTCTTTTCAGTGGTTTGTGGGGACGGGACAAGGGGCAATGGCCACAAGATGGAGCACAGGCAGTTCCACACCAACATGCAAAAGAACTTCTTCACGGTGAGGGTGACAGAGCGCTGGGACAGGCTGCCCAGGGAGGTTGTGGAGCCTCCTTCTCTGGAGATAGTCAAGGCCCATCTGGACGCCTACCTGGGCAGCCTGCTCTAAGGAACCTGCTTTGGCAGGGGGTTTGGACCCGATGATCTCTTGATGTCCATTCCAACCCCTACAATTCTGTGATTCTGTGAAAATGTGCTGTCTAGAGAGAGGTTCTCCAGCTGCAGCCATTATATGGATCATGACAAGAGCAACTCTAAAAAGTGAAAAGCCTTGGCAAAATGATGTTGGTGCCCTAATCATGTAACTCATTTTTACAGTAGGTCTGGAACTGGCTTCAAATCAATTTAAAGGCAACATAAAGCTAGATTCAGATGCGTTGGTAGGCCCAGTCTCTTTTACAGACTATAAACCTCATGCTATAATCCCTCTAGTCAGGTGGGGATTGGGCTCGTCTCCCAAGCACACAGTGGTAAGACAAGGGGAAATGGCCACAAGTTGCATTTTGAGAGGTTTAGGTTGGATATTAGGAGAAATTTCTTTACTGAAAGAGTTGTGTGGCATTGGAATGGGCTGCCCAGGGAAGTGGTTGAATCACCATCCCTGCAGGTCTTCAAGAAACAAGCAGATGTAGAACTTAGAAGCATGACTTAAGTACTAGGTTGAAGGTTGGACCAGATGATCTTAGAGGTCTTTTCCAACCTGAATGATCCTATGATTCCATGATAATGTATCTCAGCAATGCCTGGTGGCCAATTGTAATCTGCACACAATAGGCATTTATTCAAAGAGGATAATACAGTTCACATATGAAAACAGCTTTTAAAACAGTCTATGAACGTTTTAAAACTCAGAAAATAAGTATTTAATATAATTAATATATAATGTCTGTTTCTCACATTTATCACAGGGATTCCATTTCCCCTTCTGTCTAGCACCCACCAATCCTGACTTAAAATGCCTCTAACACTACTGAGAAGAAACAGCTGAAAAGCCTTAATCATTGTTGGACTGTAAACTCATTCCCTTGAGCTTCCTAAAATTTAGCTTCCTAAAAATGCAGATGGGTGCCAAGTCGGGGAAAACATTAAGAGTGCCTAAATAGCTCCAAACTGGGACAGGGACAACTGGCAGCCTCCACACAACGTGCCCATCAGTGCCTCCCCAGCCAGCGCTTCTGCTTGCACAGCCATGCGCTGCGGAGCACCGGGGCACACTGCTTCCAGCTTGGGACTCGTTTTGCTCTGTGTTTCATGGATCCAACATGTCTCTTGTCAAACTTTAAGTTGTGTACATAACCCATGGTGACCTCTTCCTTCTTCTCCAAAGCACTCGTCTTATCCAGATATCTGTCGGGCGTCACAAGGCTGCTTACTTGACGCAGTATTTTTAAATAACTCACAAATATTTAAACAACATTTCTATCAGCATTACATGTTTAGAAGACATCCAGAAATGTCAAGAGTGCCCAAGCTGGTTGGCCCAAAGTGAGCTCAACACTGAAGCAGCTTACGGAGGGGCTGCAGCACACAACAGCTTATGCAAAGCTCTTGGCAAGCATCTTAGAGATTCTTAGCACCATGGGTAAAACCCTGTGAGATGAGCTACACACTTACGGAGCAAGTGTCTGAGACACCAGACCTTTAGTTGTGATTTGCATTTTAGGAGACAGCAAAGAACCTGAAGTCAATACTGAAGCCACCAACACTCTCTTCTGTATTCCGGCTCTATCTTCTACAACACCTCCAGTTGATCAGGAGGTGCCCGCTACCAGGGGACAGGTGTAAAAGGCTATCCAGGTGCTGCTGCACATCAGCTTGGGCCTGTAAGGCCTGCTTGGAAGATCTCAAAGCCTTTGGTTTTGGTTATTGAACTCCTTTGTCATTACAGACTTCCAAAACTCAAAAGAACAGTATTTCACACATTTTGGATTTGAAGATGTTCAAAGAAGAAATACTGACACTAAAACACCCAGACCACTAAAAACTATTAAGAAAAGCATTTCAGATCAAAAGGTCGAGGTTTGCCTCAGCTCACTTCAGATTTAAGTACTACCCAGTCCTTGCTTAAGACTGAAGTAAAGCTTGGTGCCAATCTACTTACGATGGGAGGTTTATGTTCTTATTTGTATCCAGGCATAACACAATTCCTCGTTTCTTGAGCCAAATAATTTTCCCTTAGATGGGTTGGCTGTGTAGGCTAGTATGAGACATGGCATTGGCAGGTTACAGCAGTGTGTGTTTTCCTGGGAGACGGCTGGCAAGAAATAAGTGGACTTCAATTCTTCAGTTTCTTTTTAAAGCAGTGAGGCAGATAAAGCTGCTTAAGTCAGAATATTAGAAAATAAACATGCCATTCCCACTGCCAAATATACACAAAATTACTTGAGTCAAATGTCACAGTCGGGTACAGAGTAAAATCTGGAAGCCATAGGATACACCTTACCTACCTAGTAATGTACCAAGTCAAGTATACATTCCATGTGTAAAAGGCTTTAGAAGGATCAAGAAAAACATACATCACCCTGCCAATACTAGTAAGGCACAGGCCTTGTAGGGTGTGCCCTGCCAAAGAGCTTAGTTTCTCACTTTGTACAAAACCTATTCCTAGAATCATAGAATATCCTGGGTTGGAAGGGTCCCCCAGGGATCATCCAGTCCAACTCCTGGCTCCACACAGCACCACCCAAAAATCAGGCCATGTGTCTGAGAGCTCTGTCCAAAGGCTTCTTGACTTCCAGAAGCGTCGGGGCCATGACCACATCCCTGGGCAGCCTGTCCCAGTGCCCGACCACCTCTGGGTGCAGAACCTTTCCCTCACACCCAGCCTGACCCTCCCCTGTCCCAGCTCCATGCCGTTCCCTCGGGTCCTGTCGCTGTTCCCAGAGAGCAGAGCTCAGCGCCTGCCCCTCCGCTCCCCTCATGAGGGAATAATTCTATGGCCTCCTTATGCTGGGACACCCAGAACTGCCCACAGTACTGGACTGGGGGTGAGGCCGCAGCAGCACCGCACAGAGCAGAGCAGGACAGTCCCTGCCCTTGACCATCTGGCAGTGCCATGCCTGATGCAGCCCAGGCCAAGGTTGGCCCTCCTGGCTGCCGGGGGCTGCTGCTGGCTCATGCTCAGCTTGCCATCGACCAGAACCCCCAGATCCTGTGCTGGGGGGGCTGCTCTCCCACCTCTCATCCTCTCATCCTCCCAGTCTGTATATACAGCCAGGGTTGCCCCATCCCCAGGTGCAGAATTCACTTGCTTTTTTAGAACTTCATATTTTTGTGAAACTAAAAATATTGATCTAATATTTTGGATAACACAAACCCTTAATATATTTCTAAGTAAATCTGTTTTGTGAAGAAGATTCCATCTCTGTCTACCACTAGTGGTGAAGCAAAAGGATTCAGGCCTTCTGACTCCACTCAGATGCCCTTTCCAACACACACAGCGTATACATGCAAAGTGGGAACACAGATTTCAGCCAAGGTCACCTGTTAGATGTGTCATTTTCTGCTGGTGTAAACCTGCCAAGCATGAACTGGTAGACAAGCGCTGCAGTTCTTGCGTTGCCAGAAGTTTAGTGCCGTTTACCTTTGCCGAAAAAGCGCTGCCACATATTTCAATGACAAAAGGATTCATCGTGTCTGCCCACTTTTAGGAATGGTGTCTGATTCCAGCTGGACCCAGGAAATGCCGTGCATCTTCTAGCTGGGGCATTCAGCTAGTCCTTACCTCTGGTAACAGCCAGGGAGCGTCCAGGCTGCTGGGAGTTGATGGGTTGGTTTACATCAGTATCCCTTTCTCAACTTCACTATAACTTTTTGCTGTTCTTACGACAGGGCAGAAAGGAAACACAAAGTATTCATACGCTCCTTCTTTTTTCCTCCCCAGAAATGCCCCACTTCATATTTGAGTAGTATAAACAGCAAAGGAAAAAAAAAAAAAAAGGCACTGCTCCCTTGCAGTGCCAGCAAAAGCAGGGACAGCATGCACATTAAATATTTTACCATTAATGGCTCCAATAGAAAGCTTTCTGGATGATCTATGGAAACCCTGCAATCAGAAATATTACACGCTTTGCTCAGCCCCGTTCCCAGTTGCGGGTTTTCTGATGAGAGGGGAGCTGCCCTCGCTTGTAACATCACATTTAGAAATCCATTTAAGTCCCTTTGATGTTATTTGAATGATCACTTCTGAAAGGTTATAAAAAATGCAGCTAAACCATATTTGTTATTGCTGCAACGTTTAGAAAGTGTAAACACTTAAATCATCAACTGAGTGCATAGCACTCATATTCACCATACCTTTTAAAAGCATGCTTAGCATACCACTGAGAAAGATTACCCTGCTGACGGAAGTCAAGCGTCTGGATTAATTTAAAGGAGTGCGTTTCACAATCCATCATTCCAGAATAGGAGAACAAGGAATCGCTCGGTTAAATTAAATGGTGAGTTACTCGGGAACAAATCAAAGGAAATTCGTCTCTGCACTGTGTCTAGTTCAGATGTGAAATTCAGGGCAGAGGCTATTAGAAGCCAAGCAGTCTGGTTGGATTTAACAAAGACCAAACAATTTTACAACCAATCCTTATTTACTTGCACTCTTGCACAACATGCAAGTAGCAGCATATGTGGCATGTGACACAAGGGGGCAGCTTCAGGCCAGCACCCTTCAAGGACTTTTTGAAGAAAGGTATGGAAAAACCAGCCTGGGAATGGTGGGCCAGAAGCAAATCCTTCCCAAGGCACGTGGAGAGCAAACGCAGAGGATGCTTGCTGCTCCTGCCATGCGGTGTCTAAAACGGCAGCGGGACCTTCTTACAACGGGTTCCTTTTCTGGGGCACTTTGGGCCATCACAGCCTGGATTTGGGCCATGTCTGTCAGCGAAGGACTCCTGATTAGACCCTGTCCAGGCCATGTCCAGCTGGTTAGGTGGCGGTGTTCCGGACTGTAGGGCTGTATCTTTTGAAAAAAAGATTTACCTGAAAATCTGCCTGGAGAGACAGGTTCACAGAATGCATCATCTACTGAGAACGTTTTACAGACTGTAGAAGGGCTGAAGGAACCTAAGAGAAGAGTATAATAAGGAATGTGCAGCTGTTTAAAAAGTCTTATTGCACCAGTTGGCTGCAGCTTTGCAGGTATTACCCAAAGCCTGAAGTTCTCAAAGAGTACTTTTAACTTTTTCTTTTTTCTTTTTTTTTTCTTGTAACTTTAAATAACCTCTGCCTGTTCCATTTTCCATCAGCTCTTCTCCTTAATTTTCACTTTAAATTTTGAACTTTTTCTCCCTAGACCCATACCGCTATATTTAACCCAACCTTCTCATAGCAGAAGAAATGATAGTTTGGAAAAGAACTGCAGTGAAACGCAGGCTTCTTTATAACCGTTCACTCTTTAAATCACAATATTATCCTCATCGTGCAATACCTGACAACATTGCAGGCAAAAAAATAGCACATTTCATTTACACTCATTTCCCTAACTAGGTCTCATGTAGGCAGTGAGCAGCAGGGGCCACTCCACCAGCAGTGGCTCTGTCCCCGCTCCCCAGGGACGAGCCCTCCCGTTTTCCCAGCTGCTTTGCTCTCTTGCTTCCTCTTTCTCACTGCGCCAGCCCAGGAAGCCATAGCGAGAGCAAGCAAGAAAACAAACCATTCCCTCACACGCCCTGGTGCAGAGGAAATGTCCTTCACCCCTAACACTTTCCATGGCAGCCTGCAGGCAAAGAGTGGCTGTGGCCGAAGGAGCGTGCTGAGGAGCACGGACACACATTTCTACCCATTTGTGACCTTTGGGGCATAATGAGGGAGAGCAAGAGCTCAGCCAGATTTAAGCGTTGGCAACATCCTCACAGCACAAGGCACCTTTTTCCAGGTGGCACGTGCTCAGAGAGGACGGTGAGGCTCTCCTTTGCCAGTAGACCAGCAAAGGTGCAAGTGTGAGGGCATGGCCACAGATGAAGCAACCTGCTCAAAAGGAAGCTGCAGGAAAGCCGGGAGCATCACTCTGATGTCTCTGCCTGCAGAGTGGGGTTGTGTCACCATTCACCACGGAAAAGTGTCCCTCCAGGCCAGCGAGCATCTAGAGGCTGTACCTCCAAGCTGGGAAGCGAGGCTGTGAGTCAGCCCTTCTCCAACCCTGCAAACACGAGCAAACAGCCTCCAGCTACGACCTGGAGCTTGCCGAGGCACTGCAGTCAGCAAACATGCCAAGCTGATTTCATATTTGGGAGCCTATTCCTCCTTATCCGCTTCCAACGGAGGCATATCCCGTAAATCTCATGCACTAACTAGCACGCTGTAAAAAGCCCCAAAATACTGGAGGAAGGTGCTGCCCTGGAGAGCTGTGCTGAACCAGAGGACAAAGTGAGAGAGCAGATAGCTGCTGTTGGCCAAGGTCACAGAGCTGAAGCAAAAGCTGGGCAGAGCTGAGCGCAACACCTCCTTCCAAAACCCGCCCTTCAGGGCCTTCCTGCTGCGGTGCAATCTCCTCTGAAATCAGCGTGGGATATCATTCCCATCATTAGTGTGATTAATCCTTCTGCACTGCAAATGGCAGCTTCTCCCGAAATACCAACCATTTGTTTTTATATGTTTGGCCAAATGTCTTTCCCTTTTATAGGCTTGGCCAAAAGCAGCCCAATTTTTCAGGGTGATTGGGCATTTGGCAGTAATGCACCGAAATGGCTTTCTACAGCCGCCTGATAGCTGAGCCCTGCCACGGGAAGATTGATGGCAGTGAGCCCCAGGTAAGGATGCTCCATTTTCCCGCAGACTGATTAGCACTGTCTATTTCAGTGATTTAAGTGTTTTTTCAAAGAATGCATCTGAAGAGCTGAAATGGATACATATTGTCAGCTCCTGGCAGTTTAAGTGCAAACAGCTGCCTTGAAAGCTCTGTGCGGTACCACAAAGAGATGAGCCCCTGTGAAAGCGAGTCAATCAGAGGAGATAAATCTTTGTGTCAGTTCCAATTATTGAGATACTCCAGTTAACTCGGGGAATCACAGACATTAGCCTGGCTTTAAATGCCCACGTGGCTGGGACTATACCATTGCTCTTGGGAGGCAATTTCACTGTCTGACAGATCAAGAGGCTTTTCTCAGCTAGTTAATTCCAATTAAGTTTTTCCTCTCAATTTCATCCTACTATCCATTATCCTCAGTCAGCTACCCTTCGTAATTCCTCTCCTGCCATGCTGCCTGTGTTGAGTCCTGCACTAGTGACATAATTACACGTACCTGGTGACGGCACCCTTGAGACCTCCTAGCACTTCAGCCTCAGAGCAAAGACGGTCTCTATCTTAAAGAGTTTCTTCCGACCACTAACGCTTTTAATCAAGCTATACACCTTAATTTAGGTGTACCACTAACGTCCCCTCCTTGTGTTTTGCCTTTTTCTTTCCTCTAATAAATTCTGTTCCTTCTGACTCCCCTGACTTCAGATAGTACCGAAGAGCAGACACCTATCTGGAAGGCTGCAAGCAGCGGTGTCCTGGAAGTCTTTGCAAGTACAGATAACATAATACAAAAGATGATTTTTTTTCCCCGCCATGAACTTCATATAAAGGGTATTCCATTAAAATATTCCGTGCCCTTCCAAAAATTACTGGGATAGATGGACTTTGTGGCCCATCCCAAGGCCACATACCAGAGCCGAAATGGGCTCCTGAGTCCATTTGCAACCTGGCTGCGCGGATGGGACTCAGCAGGGCGTTGTTGGGATGCGCTGGTCGCGCAGCTGCCCTCCCCGTACCCACACTGCCAGCTCTCTCACAGCCCCAGCAAGACAAATGGAATGAAAAAATATGTAAACATATTCCTCCAGCACAGGAAGTTCAAGGGGTCTGCAAGTTTATTTCGAGAAACAAGAGGAATTCGGCCCTTTTTCCATCCCAGCAGTGAGCATCAAAGGCTGGCTTTCCTCTGCAGAAACCAACCCCCCACAGGAGGGCAGCAGGAGGAAGCGCAGGGACACGGGGCTCAGCGTTTGGAGGTACCAGTGCCCCTCTGGCCGGGGCGACGAACAAAGTTGTGCTCTTTGCCTACCTGGGAGCACACTGGGTTGGGTTGTGTCAGCCGATTTGAACACACACACGTTAACCATCTCTCCTAATTTGTTTTGATTTGCATCCAAAAAATAAATTAAGAGAGAACTTTTCAAAATCAGAGTCAGCCCTTTAGCATTTCACATAAGATGTCCAAACCTTAGAAAAATGTCTCAGGAAAATCTCTGAAAACCGGTTTCCATAGGGGAAAGCCTGGTGGGCTGCCCCAACATGGAGCATCCAAGACAGCAGTCCCTGTCCACAGCCCCCACAGGATGAACCCATGAGCGCGGAGGGAGGTGGCCAATGTCATTGCGTGGCCACTCTTGGCAACCTTTGATTGATCACCAAGTCCCTTCAAGCCTCAACCATTCTGTGAGTCTCTAAAGAAAAGTTATCTTGGATCAGACACACGGGAAGTGAGTGCAGACCTTACAGCAGTGCCCGTCCTGCTGCCAGCCCTCTGAACCTGCCAGTCCTCTTTCAACTGCGTTTTAGCACCTTCACGTAGCCATGGGTAGAATTTTAAATTGGCCACTGCATGATGATATTTCATATCCAGCAAGCTCCCACCACATCTTAATTATTCTCCACTCCTGCTTTGAATCGTGAGGGCATGGCCTTGGAGAAAGGAGTTATAAGATGGAGATACCTGCCCAAAGGACATCTACTTTAGCCCTTCTAAGTGCATCACCAATTCAGCAGCAGAATAAACTGATTATAAAACCTGTAGGTATTTTCTCTGGCAGGACAGAGAAACGTATCACTAAAAAAAAAAAAAAAAAAAAGAGCACAATGGAAGAATTTCCAAATGATCACTTTGTAACCAAACAGCTGCTCTTGGCCAGTATCATGGGTAGAGCAGAAAGTACTCAGCCAAATTCTGCCTGGGTTGCACAAGCTAAAATCCAGAGGAACTGCTCTGAGGTCGTCTGAAGTCAAATTTGCAGAACTGGGCAGAAGTCCTGCATAGATTTACACCCATGATTAATTTTATGCCTCATGCTGTCTTGCTGAGATCCCAGGGATAAAATGTGTGCATGTTCAAGTCGAGGTTTAAGCTCTAACCTAGAGTTACACCAGTGTAAAGGAAAGCACTACACAGCCCAGTATTTACATTATTCAGGCCAAGGAAAAAATGCAGTGGCAGCTGTGAACAGTCTCAAACTCCAAACCCTGATGGGAAGACCTTCATCCAGAGGTTTGGGTTGTTGTTGCAGCTGACTCTCTGCATATCCTTTAACTTTTTTTTCCCCTTTCAGAGATGGTTGACCTTAAATGCAAAAGGAGAAGACGGGTCAGGAGAAGCATTTATTATGGATGAGCTATTTTTCTTTCATGTTAGCAAAATCCTTTTGTAAAAATTGGCAGGAGTCCTTGTTACAGCTAAATTTCAGACCCAGGGGTGATCTGGAATTTAACATTATTTATGTCTCTCTATTAAGAAAAAAAGCAATGAGAAGGAAGCAAATTAAAAGAAAATAATCAGAACACAGCTGAGGTCTGATGGCTTCTCTTTTTGGAACCATTTGATTCTGTTTCCACCCTTGCCTGCACTGAGTCAGATCTCTATGTCAGTGGTTTAAGGGCTCGCTATGTAGAAGTTAGAGTATCTGTGGAAATCACGTGGCACCTAATTCTATGTTTTTTTCACTGACAAGGAGCACTAAAGACCAATTTAGAGAAGTGACTGGCATGGCAGAGCTCCTGGTTGCAGGTGTGCAGACTCCACCTGCTCGCAGCGCTGATGTGATAAGGGCAGCGCACAGATCTTGCAGTTTAAACCCTTTGCAACACGGGTACAGAGAGGAGCTCTGGTGGGGATAAAACCCTGACGCTGCCGTCACGGAGGCCACACACCAGCCTCTTGTCCCCCTGCCCCCAGCCTTTAATTCGGTCACAGGGCCAAGCAGCCAGATGCTGCAATCCTCGTCCGCTGCGGGCAGCACGTGGCCACTCAGCAATTCGCCCCCTGCCTCCAGGGAGCTCTCGGTACCATAAAAGTAACTGCTGTGCATGGACGAGAGCTAAAGTTCAGCCCTCGACTGCCAATGCTGTCCAGACTTGCATCATTCCAGAGAAGATCGTTTCTCAAGGGCGGGGTTGCAGAGAACATTTTTAGGAAAGGGTTATTTGTGTTTGCTTGTTCCCGGAATGGTCTTAGGGTCAAAGCCGGACTGGATGCTTTTCCAAGCTGTGCTCACTACCAAATAACACACAGAGAAACCTAAGCAGCAAGTTCGTAAAATATTCAGAAAACAGGTCTGCGTCTTGCCCGTGTTATGTCACAGTAATCTCCTAATAAAGCTGAACACAATTGTTCACTACACAGACATGGCCAAGAGAAAACTCTCTCAAAAATCCTGTCACAGCCAGGGGCCAACCCTAGTGCTGTAACAAGCTCTGCCCACACCTCTCCCTTGGCCACTCGTTCTTCAGGAGATCTCTCTTCAAAAGGATGAAGTGATGCTTCCTGATGAAGTGTCTCGTCTCTGCCTGGCACAGAACAAGGAGGGGACTACGGGAAAAACCTCCCCCTGGGAGCTCAGGGAGCTGCTACTGTGAAGCTTCAGGCAGAGATGAACCAAGTTCTGAAGAAGACATTTAATGCACAATGGCTTTCACGCTGAGGCGTTCTCCCCCTGCAGCATCAGCACACACCCAGTGTGTGCACACGCACAGCTCGGCAAGCTTCACAGCAAGCAGGTTGGCCGGCAGCACAGGGAGCTCGCCACGGAAAGCCGGGAGGCTGGGTCATGTCAGACCCTGCAGGTACGGCGAGGGTGACATTTTCAGAAGCATCTGCATTTCTTAGGCTCTCTGAGCTCCGTCGAAACTTGCTTGAGGTGAATTTGAATGGAATTTAGGCTCCCAAATCTCTTTTGTGCTTGAGAAAAAAGTAGCTTCTCTCTTCAAGTTTAGCAATAAGTAATAGCAAGCAGACCATGCTTGGAAAGTTTGTGAAGCTGGGGATAGAGGAGGCGTTTGGAGGGCATGAACATGAGCATAAATTTGCTGAAAGGGAGAAAGACCCGAGAGCAGGGCTGGCGGTAGGTACGAACAGCTAATTTCATCATGACTAACCTGGCACTGGAAAGTCTGCTACTGACTTACACTCCATGAAGCTGAGGATTTTAGTGGCACAGTTTTCGCTGTCCACTGGTGGAAATACTAAAAGTTCAAGGCTCGAAGGCCACATCTGAACACTGGTGCCGTGTTTGTAGGACCTGAGATGAAAGAAGCCCAGCACCTTGGCTCGGATGTCCAGGCTGCTGCTTCCTGCAGGTAAGTACGTCCTTGTGTGCAGCACCGACGAGCCCCGTGAGCTGCTGGCCCCGCAGCGTGCTCAGCAGCCCTGCCTGACACCTCGCCTCTCCTCCCCGCTGCCACAACCATACCGATGGCACTGCAATATTTCCTGTTCCCTCACTCGTTTTTCCACTAAAATGCTCAAGCATTTCTGGAAAACATCTGACCAGGAAGAGAGCTGACCTCTCCTCCCCGAACATCGCGAACTCGCTTCTCCTGGCACCAGGACATCGCTCGTGTGCCAGCTCCTGCAGTGACCTCAGGACAACCCGAGGGGTGGATCCCATACCTTGCGATTGCCTTGTGTGCTCTGGAGGTTATGCCTAAGTTGTGTTGAACTGTTCAGCAGCCCATTAAAGATGTTGTAGGATTTCAAAGTCCTTCCAGTTCCTTGCCAGCACGCCCCCATTATTCCCGCTTACAGCAGTGCCAGGGATCCCTGGTCCAGCCAGCAGGCAGTGGAGGAACCACCCCACAGCCACGGAGCCGAATGGAAGAACTCATCGAGGAACCTCTCCTCCGCTGAGACCACTCCCAGATACTTATTTCTCATAGATGTCAGGCAGCTCCTCTCCTGGGCACTTTCACAAGGCACAAAGCTGGTTTTTAGGGGTTTGTTTCCTCTTGGAGACCCTCTGGCTCTGGGGCATCATCACAGCCTCCTCATCCAGCAAGGACTGGCCCCTAGACCAGGTCCCCACCATCCAACTGCTCACAGGAAAGGCCCCAGCGAGGAATTTCTCTTTCCTCAGGTGGACGAGCTCTGTGCACCTGGAGCCTGACCCTTGCCATTGGAAGGACGAACACAGCGGGCGCAGTAGCCCCGTGAGCTCTGCATGCACCAAACCCAGCCCAGCCAGGCCAGAGGGCGCCGCGAGAGCGTGCAGGGTGCCAGGAGGGATTTGCTTGGTGAGTTTTCCTTGCCAGGCTCCAGATTCAGCTCTTCCGCTGGTGTAAATCAAATGCTGACACGTCTGGGGATGCCAGAACAGCACAAGAGTGAAAAAATACACGTACAAAAGGAAAGGCAGGGATCTGCGTGCTTCTGCACTCACATATTCCCCCCGCAGAGCACCCAGAGTTGTTATCTGCACTTTGCTTAAGAAGCCCTAATGTGCCTGGAAATGATGTTTAATATATACGCCAGTATAGATGCCAGCATGCATTAAACATGCCAGTGTGAGGGCCTTGCAGCAGTTTCGTCATGCTGCAGAATTAATCTGAGATTGGTAATAACTGCAGAAAATTAGATTTATGTTAATTGCAAGCTGGTGGTTCTTTTTTTTTTTTTTTTTCCCCAAAGCCTTCTAAGTCCCAGCACCATCCCAAAGAATCAAATCTGTTAGGAAATGGCACCCTCCCACGCCACCACTTTCACCTCCACACAGGAGAAGACCTCATTCCTCTCCTGCTGGCCGCAACGCGGGGCTGGGGCAGAAGGTCCCACCACTGGTGAGCCTTCATGCAGACACCCCAGCCACCAGCTCCAGCCTCTGCAGGGGGGCTGTGCTCTATTACCTCGAATTATTTGGGGTATTTATTCCAGGGAAGGGCAACATGGCCCAGGCCAGCCCCTGAGAGCCACCAACAAACTGGACGTGAAGACACACCGCTGTCTCCTCCCCGAGGACCTCATTAAGGCTTAGCAAACGCAGGGGACAGCCCAGAAAGCCGTTTCTCCTGGTGTTTATATGCAGCTCACCTTGCCTCCTCTCTCTGCATGCCAAGCACCCGCCTTCCCAGCCCACTGCACAGAGAAGCCGTGCCTCTCCGAAACCCGGAGAGGACTCGCCGCTTCCCCAGAGCTGAAACCAGTCAACCCCAGACACAGCAAAATGCTAACGTGTTACTGCTCAGAAGGACTCGTGGTGAAAATGAATAGAAGGGAACGGTTTGCAGCTGTCCCCCATCCATCGTGTCTGTTGCAGAGGGGTGAGGCCCTCAGTACGCTTGCAGCACGGGGTCTGACATGCCCGTCACAAGCTGTCATTTAAATTTCCCCGAGTTCTTTGTTTAATGTCCGATCAGGTTGGAAACAGTTCAAGGCAAATTCCTGCAATTTCTCCTTCCAGCTGCGTCAAACAACTCTCTTAGCCTCAGTAATTAGTAGCTTAATCAGCTAAAGCACTGAACATATAGAGCCCTCCACTACGTTGCTCTGATGAGGGACACTGGGTCCGCAGCATCAGCAGGGCTGCAAGTGCAAGCACAAATCTGCTGTGGATTGAAGGATGTTTGAAATTCAGAATGAGTTTTCTTTCTGGGTAGCTTCAGAAATGTACAGGCCTGTTAGGAATTTTTCTTTTTATTAGATTATGGATCCTTTTAAAAAAATAACCTTACACCCTATCACAGCATCTTTGTCATGAAGCAATGCACATGCTTCCAGAGCAGGCAGAAACAGCATGGGAGGAGCCTTGTTGGCTGGACGTGAGGAGAAAGAGGCAGCACTGGGGTGGGGTGGGTGGCAGCTCCCATCCTCTCACGTGCAGAGCGTGGTCCTGCCTCCTGCACAACGCACCCACCTCTGCCACACATCCCCACATGCAAGGAAGGAGTTGGGTCCTGTCCTAGAGCTGCCTTCCAGGCTGCACACCAGTGTTCAGAGGGGACGTCCCTGCTCAAGCTGGGCTGGTCCTGGAATCAAGACGAGCAATGCTACACACTATGAGACAGGAGAAATGAATAGCCCAGGTAACACCGGAATGTACTATTTGTTCAGTTTGAGATCACCAAAACCATTTCATTTCTGATGGAGAATGACTGCTGTGTTTACTTCCACAGGTGCACTTCACTGAAAAACTGCATGATTATTGGTGCTGGGGTGGCCTTGGGTCTGCATGTAAACTGCTTCCACCAGGAAGTTTTAAGCACTGCAATTCACTTATTTATCCAGCAAACCCTTCACACTGCACCTTATTTCTAGTCTTTGAACAATATACCCACTTTTAATAAAACTTTAAGAAGCTTTCCATATGACTTGCATACCCAGCACCAGCCAGCCCAGCCCTGTCACTTGTATATTCTACTGTTGTTCAGTACAATGTTCAGCCAAAAAGCAAGCAGAATTATCCTTCCCTGTGCTGTCAAACTGATTACAGATTCAGCTCAGACCAGAGAGGACGCATACGGTCAGGGTGGGTTCCCGTGCACCTATACGTAGCTGTTTGACATGGCTAATACGGAGTCCAGCACCAGACATCTGCCCAGGCTCTGCCCTCCTCTTGCCTCTTGCCTGTGCAAGTGGGACTGACAAAGAAACGTGGCCCTTTTGATGAGGAGCTTTTGAAAAACACATAGGGTGCTCTGCTAAATTACCCGCAGCTGATGGAGGCTGCCATTTGCTGCAGCAGAAGGAGGGCAGCTGGAAGCCTGCCAGTGGCTGGGTCCCATGGGGCTGGCAGCAAGGGGACTTCTGTTCACCTGGTGGCGTCACTGGCTTTGCCAAATGACATGTGTGATCTCAGAACGCTTCCAAAATGCTCGAAAAGAAACAAGGAGCCATAAAGCTCCTCTTTGTTCACTTCGCTCCAACAGAACAACTTTAGGAACAGCTTTGCTGCCTGCTCTGGGCGAGGGTCCCCAGCGCTGGTGACACTTCTGGTCCCCTGCTGCAAACCCAAGCAGGCTGTGACACCTAGTGGCAAGGACCCCGACAGCCCAGAGGAGGCTGTACATGACAGGTGCTTGGCACCATCCCTGGACAATCAGCCACAGCTCACATTACAGACTCTTCAGACTCCTCTTTACACATAATTTCATATTTATGTGTGAAGTTGAACACAATGCCTATTTGTGTTCAGGCTGAGAGGAGCTGGTGATGGGATTGTAAATCCACCACAACAGACAGCTCTCATGTCCTTCGCAGTAGGTGGGGAATGTCCTGTCCCAGGTAACCATCGAGGGAACCACACTGCCGGTGTCACCTCCAGAGCAACGGCTGCGCAGTGGCACGAGAGTGAGGTGGGTTTGAGACAAGCTTGGCCATTCGCTGTCTGACGTGGCTTCCAGTCCGTGTCCCCTCGCAGCCATCGCTGCTGGTGTGTGACCAGCTCAGGTGTCCCTGTCAGTACTGCCTGAAACCCTGCCTGCAGCCAGCGAAGTGGAGCAGTGACTGTGGCACCGCAGAGCATAGCACATTCACCTCCACCCCCTGCCCATGCTTTACAAGGGTTTACTTCACGTGTCAGCCTTTTTTTTTCCACACTATTTAATTTCATGCGCCACCATCAGTGGCCTATTCAATATTAGCTTGAATAATGAGACAGAAATTAAACCAATAGGCTTTGCCTAACAAATGGAAAGGCCCCATCATACAAGGTTAGGCTGCATAAATCAAGGATATCATCTGGTAACCGTGCTGCTCACTGACAGAGGAGAGGAGCAATTACTAAATACAATGTGTAAAACTGAGAAAAGAAGGTCAGGTTTCAGAGGGTCCTGGCTCTTGTTGGAGAGGATCCGTGAAGGAAAGCTGGCAGCTGTCATGCAGCACATGAGCAGCAGCTCCTTCGTGGAGCTCCCTGCCACCCGACCACAGCCCCTGTACCCAGTGGGGCCTGTCCCTGCCGACAGGCGAGGCCCGCAGCCACGAGGAGCATGGTGCTGAGGCTTCCCTGGCACCCAGGCGGCTGAAATCTGGCCTGCCGAGGGTGTTTCGGGTTGCTGGACTGCACCAAGATGCTCAGGTCATCCCAGCTCCAGCAACCGTGAGACATCAGGCACCACAGGAAGAACCTTACTGAGGTGTCAGCAGGACCTGTCTTTCGTTTTCCACCTGTCAGAAAACTTTGTTTTAATGCCTGAAACAGCTGTGTATTCACCACCATTTACCCGTGGGGGAGCCGCAACCCCCTGCCCACACAAACCGGGCCCTCCTGCCCCACGCTTGTTGTGTCAGCGCTCAAGTGCGAAGCGTTCTTGTGGTGAATTCCTCTCGGCGCAGTCTAGGAACACTGCCCGTTCTTGTCATGATTTATAGCCTATGCCATCAATTGACTCATTTCTGAAAGATAAGTGTTTTCCCCTAACAAAATGCACGTTTTCCACTGCCTGGAGGACCCGTGCGGAGCGAGATGCTCTGTCCTGGAGCCGATCGGGTTCCTCTCGCGCTCGGCACGCTGCCAGGGTGACACAAGACAACGAGAAATAAATTGACTCGAAACTTGGCCGGAGTGCACCTTCAAACAGAGGGCTGAAAACTCAGCTTGATTTATTTACAGAGGGGCGAAGGGCGAGAAATGCGATTCCAGTCCCCGCGGTGGCCCTGCCGAAAGGGCCCCCTCGAGGCGGCGGGGACCAGCCTCGGCTGCCGGGGCACCAGCTCCTGCCGAGGGCACCCAGCTCCGGGCTCCCCGGGCCGGGGCCGCTTGCCGAGGCCGCCCCGAGCCGCCCCAGCCCCGGGCCCGGCCGTGTGGGCGCCGCGCAGGCGGCTGCTGCCCCCCAGAGGCGAAGCCGGCCCGGCTCGGGCTGAGGCGCGGCGTGAGGGGCCCTGGCCCTGACTTGGGGACGCTCAGGGTTTCACAGTTTCCGATAACTGCATTTTATTTTCGAAATTCCGAATAAAATCTGTCAGCGGAAAAACTTCCCGCTTTCTGTCTAACCCTGCAGGAGCACAAGAGCTGCAACCAAGAGGGAGCAGCTGGACCCACGCCTTCGCCACGCCAGCCCCCAAGCAGCTCTCACCCTATTTTCTGGTTAATAACACTGGAGGTGCAGAACAAGCAAGGGAAGAAAAGAAACCTCTTCCTACCTTCCATGGGGAGAGCGAACCGAGCCGTGTCACTGCCCTGCACAGAAGTTATTCCCGTGTCCCTGCAAGCCAGCAAACCCTGCCTGGGGCGACCGGGCTCCAAGCCCGCCTGCTTGGCTTTAAGCAGGATCGTGGAGATCCCACCCAGGACGGGGTGGGGAAACCTCGCTGGGAAGAGGGCGAGTGCAGTGCAGTCACAGCCTCTTCCAGTCCCTCTTCACATCTCAGCAGCCTTCGCTCTGCTGTTTGCTTTCCCTTTTCCTCGGCATTCACCAGCGGTTCCTTTGACTGCCATCCCGCAGCAGGCTCAGCAAACACGCTTGCAATGGGGATTGAAAGTGACAGTGCCAAACGTGTGGGTGGTGTGGGCCCTGGCAAGAAATACTGTCAGGAAATAAGTACAGGAAACGTATAGTTTAAATCAGATGCAGGATGGAGAGTCATGAAACGCATAGAGGTACTTGAAGCACTAGAGTTATGACAGTGAGAAATCCTCAATTAACTGGAGAACTGCCCAAGTGAATGAGCTCAGCGCAAAGCACATTGCTGAGTGCTGTTAACGTAGGCATGACCCCCAATACTCAGCTGTATTTTTACCATAGGCAATGGGAAAAATATGCTAAATGTAGTGCTCTTACACTGAAACTGTTTCAAGCAGCAAAAATATATTTTCTTTTAGACAATCTCCACACCAAATTTATTCTGGAGAGAGCAGGCAGCTGATCATGGTTTGAATTTATTTTGCAATAAAACGTCTTGCTGCCTGGTGTATTTGAGCAGGCACTGTTGCACACTTGCAGAGAGGGCTCTGGCTGCAGAGACATGGACACAAAGTGGTGAGAGTGCAGGGCTAGGTCCCACAGCCACCCACCTGGAGTGCTGGCTGGTTTGTGCTTCATCGGATTTTTTTTTGGGGGGGAGAGACCAGAGGATGCTATGAGGACATTTGGGCTTTAATGAGATTATTGCCTTCCATGTGCATTTACTCACAGTTTTGGACCTATTCCCTCTTCCTTTGAGATTTTCTATGTTAAGCCATAAGGCTAGGCATGATTTTCATTAAAAATCAATTTAAAGAAACATAATATCAAAGTATGATAACTCAGCCATTTTTTGAACTATGAGAGAAAGATAAGAGACAAAATGAAGCTGACTCCCTGCCTCGATGCCCTCCCTCAGGCTGTTTAAGCCTCCAGCTCTCATGCTCTGTGGTGCTCAGATTTTTGTCCCACCTTCCAGGGCACTTAGCACCCAGAAAAACCCAGCATCTCCTACAGCCATTCAGAGGGTATTGCCTGCAGGACCCCAGTTAACAACGACTTCAGCTTCTAACATTCCTATGCTGGGCAACATCACTCTTCTAAAAGCCAGAAAAAGCTACCAGCAGCTGGGGCTGCTGCTCAGAGCCAGGCTGCACAGACCTGTGTCTCTCCCCCAGAGAGTCCCTTCTGCCTCCACCTCTTCCTCTCTCGACCCAACCTGATGCTCCAGCAAAGGCCAGCTAAGTAGCTGCCTGCAAGAGGAGAGGGCCCCTGGCCCTTGTCCTGTTCTGAAGCTGTCAAATAGGTTCTTTCTTCTGGAGCACTGTGTCCAGTTTTGTTTCCCCAGTACCAGAGGGACATGAAGCTCCTGGAGAGAGTCCAGTGGAGGGCTGCGAAGATGATTAGGGGACTGCAGCACCTCTTATGAGGAAAGGCTCAGCCAGCTGGGCCTGTTTAGACAGAACCACAAACCGAATACAAGGAAAAAACTTACTGTGAGGCTGACAGAACACTGGAACAAGCTGCCCAGAGAGGCTGTGGAGTCATCTTCTCTAGAGCTATTCAAAACACACCTGAATGTGGTCCCGTGTAATGTGCTGCAGGTGACCCTGCTTAGGGAGGCGGGGTTGGACCAGATGGTCTCCAGAGGTCCCTTCCAACCTCAATCACTTTGTGTTTTGTGATCCTTTCTTTCCTGTCATCTTGTAGGTCTGAATAACTTCAGTGGTGTCTGAACAGAGCAATGGCTCAGCCTAGCAGTCAGACACCTATTGTAACCACCTGTGGTAACCTTCTACAGCTCTTCTTCAAATCATAATGCTCTGCAGAGAGATGGAAAAACATTGACCTTCATCATTGCCTTCTACTAGTCTGTCCAGCAGCACAAACAGAAGAGTGTGAGGATGAAAATATTGCTTGGGAACTCTCTCTCCTATTATGCTCAGCCAGAAAGGGCTGTGCCCTGTGCTCCAAGGGAAGCCAGTCCGTCCTCCACCCGTCTCCTCCCATTCCTCAATGTAATTGAGGAAAAATTCCTCCCATCCAGCTGATATAGCCCTCCCGTGCAAAACTCCCTGCGGTTCCCAATTTCCTAGTGAGCAGCAAGAGCTCAGTGTCCCGGGAAGCCACAAAACACCCTCCAGCTGGGGTCTGCTGCCCTCCATGCCTGGGGCCGGCCTGGTGGGAGCAGTGGCCACGTGTGGCCAGCCAGCCCTGTTCGGGGGCACAGCAGCTGGGGCTGCTGCTAGTTCTGGGTCCTCCCTGGGCTCAACACTCAGCTCCCCTCTCCTCACACTTCTGCTAGCTCAGAATTACCCAATGAGTTGTTTTAAAACCCAAATCCTCAGCTTTTCCTCATGATGTTGGGGCAGGCTGGGAGGCATGGGCACAGTGCACGCTGCCAGGCCATACCCATGCTCAATGTCCCAAGCTGTGCCCCCAAACACTGGCCCAGTCAGCCAGAACACGGCATGAGGCTAGCACCTGGCTGGGCTGAAGCCCTGGGACTCTTCCCACCCGTCCCGTCCCCACAGAGCCCTGGGGACCATCCCCACGCACCCTGCCTGCGCCTCATCCCCAGAGGCTGCCTGACCCCGGGCTCCTTCCCAGCCTCTCTGCACTCTGGGCCCTCACAGGAACAGCAGCAGGATATTTTTAGCCTGTTTACAACGACAGAGCAGTACATTTTGGTGCAGCTCGCAGCCAGCAGTGCTAGCATGAGTGGCCATAGCCAGGGGAGAAGCTGCCAGTGCCCGGGCAGCAGTGTCACAGCGGTGTGCCTGGGGAGGTGCTGGCGCTGGGGGAGGAAGGGGAATCAGGAGGGCACCAGAGCTGGGAGAGGACACCAGGTAGGTTCCTCCTGGCCTGCGCTGGCACCAACATACTGAAGCTCACACAGGAAGACGAGTCAATGCTATCTGCTTTTCTCATTATACTTAGGGTTTGGTGACTAAGAAGTTCCAGACGGCAGGTTCTGGTGTGGACAACGTTATAGTTTCTTCCCCAAATGCCACTTCAGCCCCATGACACCTGCTCTGTTGCATGGCAGAGCAGTAGCTGGTGTTCAGCACTCTTCCCTGCTGCCTGCATCTTCCCAGCCTGACCCTGTCTTTCTCCCTAAAGCTAATGAAGGTGCCTTCAGGCTTTCCAGCCATGTACACACCAGACCTGCTCCACTCTGCAGCCAGGCCCCCTCAGGCCATTGCTTGCTCTTCTTCATGGAGCCCTTGGCAAGAGGAGAAGCAGCTGTACTGGAGTTCTTACATGTGGTGCAGAACAATAAGTACTATCTGTGGCTTTGCCCCTTATATTTAGCAAAAATACGTCCACGCTGTCTTCTCACAGCCCAGCACAACTTGGGTGCAACTCAGTTCTGGAAGGTCACCCAGGTCAGGAGCCAACACAAGATGGATGGTTCATCACAAAGCAGGCCCAGCACAGCGCTGAGTGTTCAGATGCAAGCCCAGCAGGGGGCGATCTGTACAGGCAGGGAAAAGGCGTCTCAGAAGGGGCTGAGGCAACAAAAATCCAGCTCAAACCATGAGCTGTACCCCTCCAGCTCAGAACAAGACTCATGTTAGTTCCACAAGCCATGGTTCAGGCCCAACCCCCCTGGGTGAAACCAAGACCATCTGCTGGTGGCAGATGACCAGTTCCTGCTGGCCGTCTCCCAGCAGAGACAACTCGAGGGCAACATCACAAGTAGGACTTACGGCAGCAGCCAGGCTCCGAGGGGTGGAGGAGCTCAGAGGGGCTGCGGCTCAGAAAGGACAGGGACAGCTTCGGCAACCAGGATGCCCTCACTGCAAATGCCCCGTGTTGTGGCACACGAGAAGGGAAACACGAGAAGGCTGGGGATCAGTCATCAGCTGTCACAGACCAAGGAGATGGCTGTGAGTGATCACCAGCTGCCCAGCTGCACTGGCATGTCCCCACAGGCTGGGGGCCTCACCCTTTCACACCATGCTGAGGAGACCCCAGCAAGCTGCTGCCCCCGGCAAGGGCTGGGGATGCCCAGGGCTCTGCTTGCCCCATCACTTGTGCCTGTCGAGGTCAAGTTCTCAGTTCCTGCCAAAGAAAACATTATGCTTTTTTAGGGTCACCTGTTTCCTTATGATTTTACAAGGCAGTGTATCAGAATGCTTCCCGCAAAGCAATCCCTGGCACCCATCCCACCTGCCCATTCCTGCTAGGATGTGCCCTCTTGCCGGCAGCTGATGGAGCGTGGCCGAGCCGCCGCCCGCAGCGCTGCTCCTGCTGTGCACACAGCTAACACCTGCCCTGCGAGGCACAGAGCCAGCCCTAGAGGGCATCAAAGGGTGCAAAGTCCTTGCACTTTGGAATCACAAAGGTTAGGATTTGCTCTAGCTCTTCGTGGTGCGATCAGAGCAGCTGCAGGTTTTGTGCAAGCAGACAGAACAGTGGCTAAGTGCAGACCTACAGCTGAAGGATGACCTTTCTTAAAAAGGGGTTGGCTTGCCCCAAGCTTTGGTTTAGCCTCTTGGTTGTAACAAATCCACTAATACTCCTTAGGGAATGTCAGCAGAACGAGCCTGGTCACAGCTTTGCTCTGCCTTCACGCCCATCCTTGGGCCCTCCTGCATCCTGCAGTTGTCCTTTGTTAACCTGGTATTGCTCTATCAGCTACAAACTGCCACTAAAAGCTTCAGAGTTCAACTTAAAGATAACCTAAGCATTGCCTTCCAACGCTGGGCTGCCTGCAGTAATGGCTTGCAGGACACAACAGTGCTCCTCACACCAAGAGGTGCTCTAGAAAGGTTTTGCTCCACTGTACCTGGGTTTCTCCAGAACTTCTGCACTGACTTCACTCTGAAACTCTGCCACACCTGAAAGCAAAGCTCTGCAAGAAGCTTCATGCATACACCTACCACATGTTCTTCATTGCCCCCAAGAGCATATGTATTTTTGTCACAATTACTGAGTTTAAAGTCCCCAGAGCAACACGGGCTTCCAGCAACACAGCTGTTCCCTACAGGGGTTTTGTTTAGCATGCACTGACTTCATCCTGCCCCACAACTCTCACACTTCCCTCCCCAAGCGACGGGCTAGCAGAGTGTTTGTCTGCACACTGACGACTAATTTCTCAGAATGTGAGTTACTGCTCTGTTCTCCTGAGCTTTTTATGTGTCATTATCCTAAAGCTGCTATCTCAGAGAATATTCCTTCCTTTACTCAGGCTTACTTCTAAGCTTCTCTTTGCAGCTGCTCGTGGTCATACGGCTTCAATAGTTACTCGTGCACCTTGAGAAGAGGCTGCAGGGCACTGCAAAGCTTCTCCTGTCGCACACATGCCCGACATACGGACACACCAAGTGTCACGGATAGGGCTGGGACTGCTCCAAATGAGTGTCACTGCACAGATCACTGCCAAGCAGTTATACTCACGATATAACAGTTCAAATTTGCTGTAGGGTACAGGCACCTTCATATTTTAAAAGTCTACGAAACTTCAGCCAAAGCACAAACTTAAACACTGAAAGCTAGAAATCAAATTCTAGGTAGATGTGAACATTTGCAGCTCTGTGTACAAACCATCAGTCCAAAACTCCTCCTTGTTCCCACTGAAAAAAATGTCAGGCAAACACCTTAATGCAACACACCAGCACAGCGCTCAAGGTAGCAGCATTTAAGAGGAGCACCCTTGCCAAAAAAGTAGACCTATTTCCATTCCTATGGAAGTGGAAATTCCTGTGGTTCTATAAAGACCGCAGCCCAGATGCTTCATTCCCACCAGCACAGGATTCAAACCCCTTCGGACTGACTGACCTGCGAGGCGTTTTTCTCTGGTGCTCCTCCAGAAGACGTCCCACGCTCTGCTGGCCGAGTCCCTGCCGTGGTCGCTGAGGGCTCGCCGCAGGCGCTGCCTCCCCGGCTCTGCCATGCCTGGGGGGCTCCAACCTGCACAGATCAGCAGACTCCAGAAGAAATTGCAGCAGGTTAGGACCAAAGCCCGGCTGTTCTCCTGGCTTTTGCCTCTTCAGCTGGCCTAGAAAGGTTTCCATGCAGGAGAAGCCAGCAGTTAACGTGATGAGCGTCCTTCCTGTGGGGAGGGGGACAAGCACCCCCTGCCACCCCGGGCTGGCTGCACTGGGGGGCCGTGGCACCCACCCCGGAGCACTGCATGGCTCTGCAGCTCCACCCCTGTGCCTTATAAACAGCCAGCTCCCTGCCATGCAGGGCAGTAAACACAGAGTGAGGCTACGCAGCATCTCCTGGAGCGGGGACAGGATTTCAGACAAGGCTGTAACTCTGCATTCCCTGCTGAGTGGGTAACAGCTTCCTCACCGCCGTGTCCTCTGAGCTCTGCGTGCTCAGGCGCGTGCCTGCCATCTCCTTTACCAGCAGGCAGTTGCTTATTTTATTTGGTATGTCTTTTTTTTTTTTTTAATATATAATTATTTTCACAGAACAGCCTGGTCTAGAGGTGGATTTGGATGCTTCTCCTGTGGCATGGGATTAACCTGCAGGAAGTTTTTATGTAGAGCCTGTTCAAAGAAAGAAATCTCCAGGCTGTCCGGCATTACCCAGTCACTGATGCACTTGCTGCCTCTATAAAGGGGGGATTGGTTAATGCTGGGGCCTCACTGCCTTATTTATTTACACAAGCACAGGCTGGCTGTGAAGCAGCAAGGCATGGGAAGCCCATCTTCCCAGAAAACACAGCTCCCTGCCAGCCTCCCCCGCAGGGCGCCCTGCTCTCTGCCTTCAGGACAAACTCCAGACCAGGGCTGACCCCGCCGGGCACCAACACGGGGCTGGGAAGCAGTGGGGGTAAAGGGAAGGCACATGAAAACCTCAGTCACTTCTCTGTCAGGTATGGGCCTGGGAACAGTGCTCACAGAAATGTTTTTGGACAAGCAGGGGCCAATTTAAGTTTGCTCCCCCTCTGGGGAGGGAGACTGAAGCAGCTTTGTAACAGACACAAACACCCAGCACATAGCTCTGTATCAGTGCAGCTCCTTGGCAAAATCCAACCCAAACAAGAATATAAATTAATGGGGAAAGAACACAACTTGACTACAAATGATTGCTAGTGCTACATGTGTGCTTTACACCTCCCCATTCCTCTTTCTGACAGCAGCTTTGGGCCTGGTGTCTCAGAGGAATAAGCTGCGATGGTATTTGTTGGTGAGACAACTGATTGAGGTAACTTAATTAACGTCCCTCAGCAGATGGCAACCTGAGGACTGGAGACACAGCTGACAAGGGGCACGGCCACCACGTGGAAGCCGTGAAGTCAGGGCTGTTCCTGCTGCCTTGCAGCCCTGCGCTTTCTGCTTCCATCTCCTGCACAAAGCCGCAGCCACGCCGTGACGGCCTCTTCCCCGGAGCACTGCTTCCCTAGAAAATGAACCACGTGAGAGCACAGAGCAGCCACATGTCCTGGCTGGGAGGCACAAGCACCTGCCTGGCAAATCACCCCAGGTGTTTTCGTGCCTTGATTCTTACAAACCAAACCCTTGGGTTAACGTTTCCACACAAACCAAACTCTTGTTGCCAGCGTGCTCCCCAATACTACTTAGCAGGAAGAAATGTTAGTTCCTTTGTGTCCTGTCCAGAATTAAATTGGGCCTACCAAGGGTGATGCTGTACTTTTCTTTCCCTAAAGAAATTTGGATGGGTCTCAGAGAACAGGAGACCACAGAGGCTAAGGGAGAGGAAATTTGGGGTTGGGGCATGGAGAAGGGAAGAGGAAACAGCTGGAAGCCACCTACAAGAAGGTGTCTCCACAGAAGTGATCAAGTCTTTGGTAGTCACTTGCAATTTCATGGTGATGTAAAGAAGAAAATCTGTTCAATAAAATGAAAAAATGAAGAATGAACAGTGAGGCTATTCATATAAAGGAACTGAAGTGCTTCCTGTTGTCTCAGACGTGACCCTAGGCTAAAACAGGATGTATGCTAAAAATAAAGCTACAGCCAGGAAAAAGCAAAGCTGTTCCACGTTCTTAGAAGCTGCTCACATTCACATCTCTGTCTTGGGACTGCTGCAAGGGCTGAAACATTTCTGGAAGCACCAGACCATCTCGAGATGAAGCAAACATCCTTTGTCAGCAGATGCAGTTAGGAAATTTTGGCCTTTTTACATTTCCCAGAACGTTAAAATATCAGATTTGAACAACACCAGCAAGCCAAGAACCAGTCATTACAGCCACTGCGAAAATAATCTGAACACGGCCGTGGTACTGAAGGCCAACACACAGCTATTCTCACGTACCATTTAGCATTTCCCTCGTGGAGACCTTGAGCATTTGTGCATCTGGATTTCATCTGCATCCAAGCGAGACTGCGGGTGGGTGATTTCTTAAGCCTGAGCTGGCTGCAGCTGGTAATGATGTATTTTGATACTGCTGGTCTGCATTATCTCACAAATATTTTCAGGGGTGTGTGAGCATGTGCATACTGTTAGAAAAGATAATTAATGACGTAACAGTGAAGTTTAAACTCGAGTGATTTTTTTTTTCCCCAAAGAGACAGCTTTATTAGCCAGCACCGAAGAGTATTTATTCACTGTTGAGTAAAAACACACAGGTTGAAGATAAGCAGCTTATCGTTCAGGCAGCAGCCTCCTGCAGCACTCAGGGCATGCTGTCAGAGCCAGCCAAGAGACGTCCTGTGCCTGCACCTGCAGCCAGACCAGCCCCCGTGCCCTCCGGACAGCTGATTCCATTTTGCTACCTGGAGAAACCCCAAGGCCAGGTGAGAGCATCGCACCTGGCCACCCATCTGCCACAAGGGCCCAGAGACCCTCCGTGTCCCTCCCGAAGCTGAGCAGGGCCTCAGCCCCTCTGTGCCCTCCCATCAGCAGAGAGCTGCCCCCAGGGCAGCGGCTGCCAGCCTGGGGATGCTCTCAGGGAGGCCGTGGTCCATGTGGGATTCATTTCTGCACGTGTGTTTGGACAAGTACTGCAGAATCACTGACATCTCTTAGGCTCGTGCTTGTTGAGTTTTAGAATTTAGACCGATATTTCAGACCTCAAGATGAAAATCCCAGAAAGAGCAGCCCAGCTTCTGACAAAAAGCTTCCAACAGCAGAGAGGAGCTGAATATTGCTGACAGCCCCCTCTATTCCAAGAAAGCAAGTACATCCTCGATCTCAAATCCTGGATCTTAAAAATAACAAATTTCCCAGCTTGTACTAATTTCAGTCATTAGTGTATTTTCAATAAGCCCATTTCAGTGTCTGGTTTAAGCAGTGTTTCTTCTCCCCAACTTATTTCCGACTTAGAAGCCCTTAATGCAGTTCAAGTCTTCTGGGTTTTGTTTAGAGATATGCTTGAAATGGGATTTTCTCACCATTTCCCCTTTCTTCATGCCAAAAGAATCTGTTCCCAATGGAGCTCTTCTGAGCTGAGGTCATCCAAGCAGATTTTCAAACTTGTCAGATATTGTTCGTTACCAACAAACATCTTTATTTGTTCACAGTGCACTATAAACTGCTGTGAGGTGTCCCATAGCACTAGCAGAACTCAGCGCTTCGTAGCTGTAGAGAGGTTTTTGAACCCGGAGATCTGTGTGTGCCCCTGTCCTCCCAGAAGTGGCCTGGGGGCAGTCGTAGCGGGGCGAGACAGGGGCACGGCGGGGCCGCGGGTGCCCCCAGCAGCGGGGAGGGGGCTGAGCAGCACCGAGCATCAGGACCTGAGCAGGGCGGCAGTTTCGAGGAGCTGGGATGTTTAACACTTCCTTGCCTGCAAAATTCAGCTCTCTCAAACATTAAACACCAATGTAAGAGTTTTTCTATCCCTGGCCTGTGTCTAACAGCTCAGGCTGTTGTTTCCCACAGCAGAGCACACCGGGGAGCAGTCTCCCTCCCAGGGGGAGTTTCTCACCCGGTCAGATATCCCTGGTCAGTATTCAGACTGCAGAGCAAACCCACCATCCATAGCCCATGCCATTAGCAAACAGCACGGTGGTGGGAGAGCCTCTACCCCTCCCACCACAGTCCTGTTCCTCTGTCCCAGACGGCAACAGGGACAGCACCGCTTTCCTCCTTGAGAAGAGTTCAACCAAGATTTTAGGATTAATTACATAAGGAACCAGGTGCAAAGAGTACCAGGGTTTGGTACAAAAACCAAATTCCTCTTAATGAAACCATGCTTCCAGGAATACCAGCCTCAGCCTCTCCTTCCACCCTCCGCATTTTCAGGTCCTCCTTCGGCCATGAAGCTGTGAGTATTTCTGTACAGCACCAACAATTAGAACTGCACAAGGACGTGCCCACAGAATGGCACAGCAAGAAGTTACGATTCAGGTGGGGCTGCTGACTATGCGGCTTAAAGAGCATCTCAAATTATCCTATCTATTAGTCCTGGGGAAAAAATACAGTCCTCTTATGGATGAAAGTCTCCAGGCAGCCAGCTGATAGGATATGGCTATAGAAGGAAACAAAAAACAAAGTCACAGGAGTTTCTAAAATGCAAGAACTGGAGAGCTGGAGCATTTCTTTGGATCAGACATGGGCCTGGTGGTAAAGTCTCTGTCACACAAGAGACTTCAGGATGTCCATTGGTAAGGATGAACAGAGAGAAAACATCACCAGAGTACATGAGAGAGGTGACAACGCAGAGGTTACAGCTCTCGCTAAGGGCCAAACCAAGCCAGGCTCCTGTAAGAAATGCTAACCCAGACATTACATATAGGCAAGATGCAATTTTCCCTCTTTGGCAGCTGGTAGGAGATCAAGGCAGCAAACATCTGGCCCATTTCCAGGGAGTGTACCTTTCAAGCACCAACCCCTGCAAGAGCTTAACTGTTTGTTGTTTGTACTACAAAGCTTCATTTAACAACTTTTGTGAGAAGTTGTTGAAATTGATGGAATTACAGTAGCTCATTGAAGCCATGGCCCTTGCTTGATGGACAACTGATTGCTCATTTTTTAATCAACTCGTTATTTTGTCACTCAAGCTAGGGGTTTATCGTTAAACAATAACTTGTCATATAGGTTATTTAACCTTTTACTTTACCCTACTTGTTCTGTGGAACATATGAAAGCTTTACATCAGGATAAGAGCAGACAGCCTTCCCGTAAGGCTGGGAGCCTGTGCCAGCACAGGGATTTTCACGCTATTTTAAGCATTTACAAGTTGTCTCAAGCCTTAAATGATAAAAACATCAAGCAGTGAGAGTGCACTGAACTCAATATTTTGGTGTTCAGCCAGTCTAGCGGGAACACGATAGTGCAAATATTTAAATAAAAGCACCAGCTGGAGGCATTTCCTTCAGCTGCTGCCATGAGGCATTAACTGGGTGTTAACCAGAACCGCTGTATTTGTATGAAGGCGAGACCAAAGAGCTGCTGCCCTAGAAGGAAAGGTATTAGCTGCAGACAGGGCGTCTTTATGATGAAGGAACACAGATCTGCTTCAGTAACAGAACCAAGACCGAAGGTGACAACAGATAACTCTGAAGAACCAATGACAGGTTTTACTGAAACAATTTAGAGTGCTAAGGAAGGTTTTGTTTGGCCTAAATCATTAAAAAACACTTCTTCAAGCAGTTTTACTTCAATAATTCACTTCATCACTCTGCCAAGGACCAGGACCATGGGGAGGAGAAAAAGGCGCTGCCCAGGGTCATGGCAGAGCACTTTGCATCGCTGCAACACCTCCCAGCCACACTTTCAGCACCACGTATCACGACAGGCTAGCAAGTGCTTTTATGGGCACTGTTAGACAAATAATTAGTACAGGATGCTCTGAAACACGTGCCACGCCAATCACACAGGGCACTGGAGGGCGTTCAGTCCCTGTGCTGGCGCTGGGTGGCACCGCTCGCCCCTTACAAATCACGTTCCCACCTCAGCCCCTCAGCCCCCCTGCACCTGGCTGCAGCCCGGGACCACAAGAAGCAGTGAGCTTGGGCTGGGCGAGACCAAACCCAGAGAAATGCTCAGGGGCCTGATGAGTGCTGGCTTGTGCTCACAGCCAGGGCCAAGTGGAAAAAATGCAGCGCTGCAGGCACTAAATCCACCTGACACCTACACGGCTTTGCAGCAGTGGCACGGGACTCCTGCAACACAGCATTGCCCCAGCCGTGTCACACAGAGGTGGCTTGGAGGGAATTTAGTGGTGCTGCCTGCTAGCAGCAGGGACCAGCAACAAGGCTGGAAAGCCTTCACGTGCTTGTGGTGGGTTTCAAGCATGTGCTGCTGGGACGTGGTCTCTGCAGCAAGTGACTCTTACACAGCTGTCCACTCTGGTTGGAGACACAGAAAACCAGTAATAACTTCAAAAAAGGGAGAGAAAAGCTGAGTAATTTTGTCCTGATAATTCTGGAAAAGTGTCTTAAGGGCAGTGTTTCCCTAGAAATAGCTGGCTTGGAGAAAGCCACCTCCTCCTTCCCCTACCCGAAGTGTTTTGGCGGGAAAATAGAAGAGATTTTGCCTGTACCCATTACATACCCCAATACCCGTCAACCCCAGGAACATCCCCAGTCACAGCTACAAAACCATCCACATGAGGACACAGCCTGTTTCCTATCAGGAACCAGGACCCAGGTACTTCTGCTCATAACAAATAAAGAGGACAAGATTCAGAATTTTCAGTGAAGTGTAAACTTTGTGCATTTGTATATTAGTGAACATACAGTGAAGCCAAGTATCAGGTTACTGTAATAAATCTCAACTTTAAATCAACAACAAGGTCTAAGCATTAAGTGATTCTAGTCTGAAGAATAAAGCTTATGATTTTTCTAAACTCAGTTGCCAGCAGAATTTCATTTAATTACAGAAAAAAGTCCCATTTAACTCAGAATGCAGAAGGCCATTCATGACTTTGTACAGCAGCAGCTGAGTATGAGGCAGTGTGGCTGCTAAGAGCCCCAGCTATTTCTGATGCAGTAGCTATTTAGAGAAGTTGTGTTAAACCCACCTGACACATGTCAATGTCATTAAAGTCACATCTTCAAAGGCTGCACATTAGGAGATTGCACCAGAGCCCAAACTAGCTTCCTGTTGAGCAGCTAAACAAACAAGATAAAATAGAGTGGTTTAAAAAGGTGTTAAGTAACTCTGGAGACTACAGAGCTCATGCAATCAGCCTGGGGCTCACACCCCAGGTCAGACCTTTGCTGTTGCTGGATGAGGGCAGACTGATGTTTTGGATGACAACCGGACAAATTCGTTGTAAGATTTCCACAAATATTTCAGAGATAAGCAGCAATCCAAGTAATCCAATAACCAGCAATGCCCAGCAGTCCAAGCTGAGCTGCCCTAGAGCTGGATGACCTTTGCATGTTTGTTGTTTCCCATGGGGTAGAAGGCACCCAGGGCACCGTGACACACAAGGTTGGGGAAAGTCTTTCTGATCTGCAGAGCTGCTCCATGAGGTACGAGGGAGGCTGAGCTCTCGTGGCGCTGACCTGGAAGAACAGGAGCAGTTAGAGCAGAAGCTCGTCGCTTGGCTGCCCGGGCTGCCCAGCCACCTGCAGCGTGCTGCAGCCTTCTGAGCGATGGGAGAAGCAAAGCTTTGTGAAGCATCTCAGCCCACTTCTGTGTGGACATCTCTAGATGACATCTCAAAGCTTCAACAAACTGAGCATCATGAGCAGGCCATTGCCCCATGAAAGCTAAAAAAAAAAAAAAAAAAAAAATAGCAGAAACAGAATGCTACCAGGTAGGTCATCCAGAGCAGGCTGCAAGTTACCTGATTAAAACAGACATTTCATTTTCCAATCCTTACTTATTAAAAGAAAGTTTAAAAACTGAAGGCACTTTTTCCAGCAAGGTACCCAAAGATTCTCCATAGCTAAGTAGCAGGGAAAGCAGAGTCCAGAGCTGAAGTAATGATTTATTTATGATTTATTGAATAAGACACTCTTAGTTTCCCAAGAGACTGTAAAACAAGGACAATATTGTACCAAGATATAGCTTTAGTTTTCATAGTCAAATAAGTGATCTGTAATCTTATATCAGGCTAAAAATGACAGCTGAGGAGGACCACCACATCTCTGAAAACAGAGAATGAAAAGCCAAGAAGCACGCTCTTGGAGCCTGCAAACAGATGCAGCCTTTGATTGCAGCGCTGTCGTACGTGTGGGAGTAGGACAGGGGAAGACAGCAAACTCAGAGTTCTTCAGACAAGGCAGATATCTGAATGAAATCACGAATGATACTATGATTATTTGAAATACGATTCTAGTTTAAGTGGCAAATGTTATTTCAACATGCCTGTTTTCAGACCTGTTGAAAGAACTATTAAGAAGTCTCTTCAAGAGTGCTGGATTTTATTTTTATTTTTTTTCTCTGGCAACTTTTCAGGGCCCGCCACAGTGTCTGGGCAAGAGGCTTTCTGGGCACGATTTGTTTTTGATACATTGTTTCGCCTTCTGATTCAGAGAAGTCTGTTCCAAATCCCCAAATCTAGTAACTAAAGGTAGTGGAGTGTTAATCAAATATCACCCCAGGTGACCAAAGCCTTCCTGTGCCATCAGAGGGCTTTCTAACACAACAATTTTTTCTGATGTTGAGCAGCACGTCCTAAACACAGAGCCCACAAACTGAAGCACGACTTCACCTGCAGCATCGGCTCTGCTAGTTCAGGTAATCCCTGCTTCAGTGCTTCACCTTCCAAGAAGCAGAGCTGTAACCTTCCCTTCGGAGCAGCCTCACCGGTTTGCGCTCACTTCTTGCAGTAGCAGGAACACGAGAAGCCCTACAAACCGCTCCAACAAGTCCCGCAGCAGCCGTATGAGCCTGCCAGCACTGAAGAGAAATGAAACATGTTTGAGTCGCTTCACATTTCAGATCTGATGCTCATGAGCAGGCTCATTAATGAGCACACGCTGCCGTTCCCACAAGCGAGGTCACAGCACCCCATGCACTCACCTGCCCCGAGCCCCAGCACCTGCAGAAGTGCTCCCAGGGGTTGGATGAACTGTGGTTTAATGGAACTGCACCAGCCTGTTGGGAACTGAGCTTAGAACCAGGCTGAGATGGTTTCACTTCTTCAGTGGGGTCAGAACCCCAAGGAAGCCCACCTGGAAGCACCGCTGCTGCCGAAGGAGCTGAACTGCATCTAGCCGGTGGCAAGGGGAGAGCCCCAGAAGCCAGCACAAAGCAGCAGATCCCACCTACAGCGGCTGCAGCAGGTTTGGATTTCCTTCCTCGGGAACAGCTGGATCTACCTCTGTCACCAGAGATGAGAAATGAGCAAACTTTCAGGGAGAAGCTCTAAAACTGGGGCTGTAGCTGTGACCTCAATTGCAAATGTGTTGCTTGGAAATAGAAAAAAATAAAAATCTGTTCCTTGAGTTGTTTGGTAACTTCTGGAGAGAATTATTAGATCTGCCAAGAGGCCTGCAACCAATCAGCGTGGGCTCCAGGAGACGTCTCCATACACAAAAGCACCCAGGGCTGATCCCACCTGGATTCACCATTCCTGTTCCAGAATCTCGCAGCTTCAGTCCCAGACATCAGTACCGGTCACCACCTGCACAGGTGATGAAAATTCAAAGTAAAACAGAGAAACAAAAAGCTCTCAAACTCAAACCAGCAGGCTTGCACCAGAAGCTCTGTGTTTCACGACAGAGGCGGTCGCTGTTTGACCGAGCTTCTCCCTCTGGGAGCCAGCTCTAAACAAGTGTCATCACCAGGGCTGTGGCAGCAGCTTCTGCAGATTTTCTGCCAGCAGTGAACGCAGACGAGACGGGTGTTGCTGTGAACGCCGGGGCAGCTGCACAGGTCTCAGCGTGGTCAGCTCAATTCCAACAGCCCCTGAGTTCCTGAGGTGGGGTGATACCTTCAGAGCACAGTGAGTGGCAGCTTCCCTTACAAACTGGGTGCCATCAAATACCCCAGACTGAGAGATGAATCAATTGCAATTCTAAAATAAATAGCTTTAATGGCCAAAAGAGACCAGGTTATTAGATGTTGAACACCTGCAAATCCCATGGTACCAACAGACAGCATGGAGCCTCACAGCTCCTGACGGTTTTGTTTGTTTGTTGTTTTTCCTTATCCTTCCCCATAAGAACAGGCACACCCTACTCTTGGAATATTTTTGCACGCTGTTAGCTCAATGGCTTGCCTTTCATGAAAGGTAAATCCTTTGCTGGAGCTTGTCTTTAACCCAGGACAAAAGGTAACAGCAATGTATCTGGTGGAAAGGGGCAGGTTTGTGAGCCCAGCACTGGCCACGTCAGAAGTCCAAGGGCTCACTTAGAACAGGTCAGCATTCCCCACGCCTCGCCTGCAACTCTCCAGCAGTTACCTGAGAAGTCTTTGTTACGGAGTCAGCACAATCAGAAACGCCTTTCCCTCTTAACCATAAGGTACTGATGTAAACACTTGTATTTACTGGTGTAAACACTTCCTACACGTTCCCTGGGAAATCTTATCTAATAAGAAATGACATCAGTCACTCCCCACAGACAGCGAAACAGAAAAAATCCTGCTGTACAAGCACACAGCTAGATTACAGCAGGCACAACGGGGCGGTTTGCATCTCTGGGCATGGCGGGGCTCTGCGATGGGCGGGCAGCCTTCCCCACACCGCCTGGGGCCCGTGCAGGAAGGTGAGGAGAGCCCCTCACAGACAGCGGGCTGATCTCCAAGCTAATCAGACATAAAGCTGTAGATCTTGGGTAAGATTTTAAATGAAATTGTTCCTCACGTGAAATGTAACTTCGTGAGAATCAGTGTTGCAGACACGCGATTGTCCCAGAAAGAGGTCTACTCCTCAAAATGAGAGGGCGCTGGATGCTGTGGTTCCTGCTCTCATGAGCCAGGTGACTGCCAGGGAAGCACGAGCCCCGGCGGGACCTTGCTGGGAAATTCATGCGAAATCCCTGCCTGTCGTTGATTGTGATATAAAACCGATAAGGGACCATAAACTCAAAACAAAGTCAAACACTACACGTGACATCAGCACTGGGTCCCGGCCAGGGACACTGACCTAGGGTGCATTTACAAAAACAGCGAGCAATTTGCTGCAACCAGTTTCCGTGGTAACGCCTCTCCCCTACATCCCCAATGCCACAGAGTTTGGTACTAGGTCTGCACACAGTGCAGAGCTCTCCTTTCACTTCTGTGCCAACACCACCTGCTCCCCTGCTGCTTCCCACCTCGTATTCCTCTGCTGCCTCCCGGTCCTGAAAGTCAGCCTCTGGCCGGAGCTCAGGGCCATTTGCCCTGACACCGCTCACCCCAGCACGCGGGTCTTCAGCAGGACCCCACGGCAGCGAGGCGCTCCCCACAGCCCAGGGAGGCAGCTGAGGGGCACCGAGCTGGCCGGGTACGCGTGAGGTGTGGGAGCAGACAGGCTCTGAGGGCAAGGACGGAGCTGACCACAGCTGCTGGCAGGTCACGGCCCAAAAGGAAGGCATCCTGGTGATGGAAGGAAAGCAGATGTCAGGGCCAACCTCAAGAAGGTGCACGTGGGGCAGTACAGGTTGTTCAGCCTCAGCACTGACCCGGGAAGGCTGTGGAGTAAATCCTCCTGGAGGAGGCATCCCCGCACACAAAGGACACGGGAGCGATGGGGAGCAGCACGCCTTTACCAGGGGCAAACTCTGCCTGACCAACCTTGGGGCCTACCCTGGAAAAAGAGCAGTGCCTGTTGTTTACCTTGGCTTTCGAAAGGCCTTTGGTTATAAGCAGATCAGAGATGATGCCAATCTGGTGAAATACAGTGAATAGGTGCTCAACAAGGGGGGAAACTGGCAGAACCAGCACTCCAACAGCTGTGACTTGCAGCACAGGAACAACTCAGTTTGATTTGCAAGTATGAATCCTAAGTGCTTACTCTGCCTCAGTTCCACATGGGCCGCAGGCCATTTACCTTCCAGGTCTTGCAGAGTCTGGAGTTTGGCTCTCGAGCTTCACCCCTGCTATTTCTTCCCTGTCAGTAGATGGAACTTATTTCATCAGCTGCTTGAAACATGCCCTTTGTCAGCTTGGATCCTCTTTCACTGGGGTCTCATTGTGCAAAGGCAGGCTGGAATACTTCCCCTGGGCATTGCGTAAGCTATTTTAGGGCAGAGAAGTGATACGTCTCCTTTATCACTATGCAAAAAGAAAAAAAAAAAAAAAAAGCAAAGCCACCTAATGCAGAATGCTGCAATAAGCCATGGCCCAAAGTTTTTCTCAACCAACACTGCTTGCACCAGAATCAAAGTGTAGAGAGGGTGAGGTGCTCGTATACCACAGAGGCATCTGCCCCACACATCAAAACTTGAGGAGCTGAGGCCTCTCAGAGCAACACTTCCTTTCTGCATGGCATAACATTTATGTCCTTCACAGGAAAGGCACTTCAGTGCTGTGCCCTATAAAAGGGATTTTTACCTACAGAAAGCTCACAGTGCTGCCTGACTTCTGATGTTTTGGAATTGCCTGATCTTGTGCTTTTAGGATGCAGAGCTTAAAGACTGACCAGCACTGATGGACACCAACGCCTTCAAAAGCAGTTTCCCAGGGGACCTTGCTGACTAGTGCCCTGAGCAGCCTGAAGTCTGATTTCCCCATATCCAGGGCTGAAGTTTTGGTGGCAGTTTTCCTTCTGTCACCATAAATTCTAAACTCAACCACTTCATGGTCACTATGACTGAGACAGCTGCCAATTGCCACGTCTCCCACAAGACCCTCTCTCTGTTCTCCAGCAACAGATCAAGGAGGGCACCTTTCCTAGTTGGCTCCCTTAGCACCTGCACCAAGAAGTTATCATCTAGGTGCTTTACGAACCTCCTGGACTTCCTTGTGTCAGCCATGTGGTGATCCCAGTTGTCTGGCAAGTTGAAATCCCCCATAAGTACAAGGGGAGTTGATCTTGAGGCATCTCTCACTTCCGCAAAGAATAATTCATCGGCTTTCTCATCCTGGCTGGGTGGTCTGTAATAGACTCCCACTACGACATCCCTCTTATTTGTTCGTCCCTTAGTCCTTATCCAGAGGCTCTCAACTTTGCCATCACCAACTTGAAGTTCCACGCAGCCCGGCCCATGCTTCACATACATCGCCACCCCACCACCTCGCCTACCATGCCTGTCCCTCCTGAAGAGCCTGCAACCATCTATTGCAGCACACCAGCCACAGGACGCATCCCACCAGGTTTCACTTATGCCAATGATGTCGTAGCTGTGGGACTGGGCCAAGACTTCTAGCTCATCCATTTTATTCCTCATACTGTGTGTATTTGTGCAGAAGCACTTAAATGCGCCTCCCTACACACAGCACTTCGTGGAGCTCTCACACAACTGCAGCGGGAAGCAGTTTAGGAGCCCAGCTGAAATGCAAGCTAGCTCCCAGTACAAGGTAGCATAGTACACTCAAAGAAACGAGTCACATTTCTGCATTAAACAATTGTAATCCAAACTAACCGTCAACCCACAAACTTTTAAAAGAACCTGTGTATTTCTTGCATGCTTCTGTCTGCACCGCTTTGGTGACGAGTTCTTTGCCAGACTCGATGGAGACAGGCCTCAATGGCATTGTCAGGTTTCACTTTAGGTAATTTAGAACTAAAACCTGTAGTTTGGATAGCCAAAATATCTGTAAAGTGAATCCTGAAGCCCAGTCCTTGACACACCAAGATCATCACAAGATTAATTACTAATGCGCTACCATGGCACAGACTTAATTCCTGAAAACTTACCTGTTACACACTCAGAACAACTCCAGGACAATGAAATCTGGCTTTACTAAAGCATAGGCAAAGGGCAATTCCAAAAGAGGATACATTGTAAGTCATAAATACACAGAGTAATAGGAAAACATAGCTGAGTCTTTTGAGAGCATGAATCAGTACACATTCCCAAGCTAGCCTGGAAGACAAAGCTAAAATTCAGGACATGTTTTTAAAAACAAGTTGAATCTAAGAAATATAAAATAAATTCTTCTTCTTCTGTATTAAAAGAGCATGAAAACTATACCAGTCATACTTCCTTACCGTAAAATGTTAATTAATACTGTGAGGTTATTATATATCAGCAGTACTATTAAATATCAACAACTTACGGTGCTAGAGGAAAAAACCACCACCTCCCAGAAACCTGACACCAAAGCCCACAAAAAAAGGCAATGAACAATCTCAAATTATTTATTAGGAAAAGACAAAGTACTGTTTGAACATTCATACAGAACAAATGCTAATAAAACCAGGAAAATAAACTGTAAAAAGTAGGCCCATCACAGCAGAGTTGGCTTATGGTAATGTAAATGAAATGCAAACTTCATTCATGCAAACAAGCAACAAAGTATTATTTACAGGTTCGTGGGATGAGTTACAGCATCGGCCACATTCAGGCCCCAATGAAGTTAGTGAGATAATAAAGGGATCTAATCTGTACATTCAATAACAAGGCTACAAAAAGAAAAATAATTTAAACAATTTACAAGAGCTGTATTACAGATGGCATAAAGGTATCATTTACAAGAGTTGTATTAACAGGTGACACAAAGGTATTAATCAGGAATTTCTGAGTAAAAGTTTGTAGCACATATTTTTACATCACATCTTCAGTGTCAGAACAGTAAACAAGGAAGTGGAGACGTAACATGAGTGCAATGGAATAGAATAAGGCAACTTAACCAAATGGCTCTTTAGAGAACTTCCATCCTACAAGGGTTTACAATTTATTAATATGCCTGTTCATTTTGCTTAGCATCTAAAACATCTCAAGACAGGAGTTGGTCATTAGCAGGCCTGCACATGACAAGTCAGTAGATGGAAAAATCAAATACTCATTTGTTAAAATTTGCCAAAACTCAGAAACATAGAAAAGTGTAGATAATAAAAAGCCCTCCATAACCTGTAACACCAAAACACTGATTTTCACGTTCTAGATGCTGTCATTTAGTATTTCTCAAAATATTTCACTAGTCTTATAATGATCTTCTGTGATGCACAATCTGAAACTAATATACCTCCTCCTAAAGCATGTATTTACAACGTTCTTAATTCGATGCTAGAATTGTACATGCTAGCAGTTTATAGCACAGATTAGCAATTGATATACCTTATTCCAGTTTGTTTTGTAGACTAATTAACATATTTCCTTTAAAAATAATTTTAAGTGCCATTTTTCCATTTTTTTCAACAGCTTCCCCACATGCTAAAAGGAATGTCTGATTTCTTGAAGTTTTAGCAAAGAACAAATGCTGATCTTGTTCTAGCTGACGCTAACTGCTTGAGCAGCTACAATGACAAAACAAGCCTAAGGATAACACTGAAAGCCTGCAATGAGAAGTGATCCGTCTCATAGCGTACAACCGGAATGTCCCAGGCCTTACAGAAAGCAGCACAGGAAGCTAAAACCTGTCAATGACTTGCCACGCTAACAAACAGTCCACGTATGTTAAAAAAAAAAAAAGGAAAAGGGAAACTCAAAATATGGCAAAAAGTTATTTGTAAGTCATAGATTTTAGATCTGTCAGAAGGACCAGACTATAAATATTTTATTTACAGTTTCTGTTTAGAATGTTTATTCTCAACAAATGATTTAGCACCAGCAGGAATATGCAATGTAGCATTACTGTGTTCCCTAGGCAGAAGGCCTCGAGGCCAAACCTTGCTCCCATTTAAGAGATCTACTCAACTAGCTGAAGTGAGCAGGATTTGGCACTCAGTTATGCAGACCTGGACCGCTCAAACATAATTCTGTTAACACATTAATAATTACAAACATATTACAGCCTCTTTTTAGATGTTTTCACAAAGTGTGAAAAAATGCTTTTAAAAAGTTTATTATTTTGCACATGTGAATTAAACAAAAGTAACAAAAGCATCTTTACAGAGTGTAACTCAAAGAATTAGTAATATTCTATCTCAGATGACAGAATACTGGCAATGTACTTTGAAATACATTAATAAAACTTCAAGAACGCAAGTGGACAATTGCCCCTCTGTCTGTATAAGGCATTTTTTGTCTCCCATGGTTACGTCTGATGACTTATTTCATGATGACTTAAAATAATTCATCCATTTTACCCACAGTGACCTTAATCATACTCCCTCTCACTGTGCATTAAGAGGAAATAGAAAGATCAGTAAAACCAAAACAGTAACTGCACATGCCAAGTGTCTTCCTAGCTCTGCATGGTAATCTACAGTTCCTGGTCAAACACTCCCAGTCTGACCCACAACAGTTTTGTTTGCTTTTTAACCTAAAAGGTCTATTACATACTGCCTATCTTTTAAGCCCATGTACTCAAAAAAAAACAAAAAAAAAACAAAAAAAAAAAACAAAAAAACACCACCAACAAGGGAAAGAACTAACCTCATGACATGTGGAAAATGAGCTCACGATAAAAGGTTGACCACATGTAACTGATCTGAACTGCACTGATCTTGATCTTAAGCAAACTGTTCCCTTGGGATTACACCTGTCCAGTTTCCAGAATGTGAATAGCGAAAGTGATGTTTAGAACAGTTTGAATGTGAATTTAGGCATTAATGTTAGTTACAGACTGAATGTGTAAGACACCATCTAGTCCTTAGGAAGCACAGACTTACTACAGAAAAAAGACACTAACTAGTTTCAAATGCTAAAATCTGTTATACTGAAATATTCAGGAATTAAAAGTTATTGTGACTTATCTGAAAGTACGTATTTCCTGAAGACCTATACTGGATAGAGAAAGACAATATTTCAGTCTTTAAAGGCAGTATCATCAGCTTGCATATATACTACCAACAACTCAGATGCAAGCAGGAATCTGAGAGTACTACTGAAGGAATATTTAATCTATTACGAGAAGCCAGAACTTAACTTTTGTTCTGAACATGCAGGCTGAGAATAGAGGGGGACAGCAGGATCTCATATTCTTTCTAGGCCAAAACTTCCAGTCTACGCAAGGAAGTATTCTGTGATGTGCTGAGAGAATCACATAGGTGCTTGCTTGCAGAACTCTAGAGAAAGAGAGGCAAAGATCTTCAAAAGGTAGAGATCTGAACACTGTTTTAAAATCTGGACCAAAATAAGACAAAAAAAAATTATACCAATGTTGCTTCTCTCTGAACTGTTATCTTTATTCAGGTTTTGTTAAAAAATTCAAGTGTTTAGCCTTAATCTCTGCATGCCTCGGTAAAGAACACTGAAGGTGTGTTCACCTCATATTGCTAAATATTCAAAACACGTTATAAAAAAGGTTCTCTTCCTGTTAAAAATGCTGTTACCCTATGTAGAAGTAGAAAGGTGGTAAAGTTTAACAGCTGTAACAACTTGGGAGAGCTTCATATAAAATGAACGTCTTTGGCCAAAAATGATCTGTGCTCACCTGAATAAGAGCTAGTAGGATTTTTAGGGAGATACTGATAGAATAAAATTGTGCGTCATGCTTAAAAAGATCGAGCTGGAAAGAGACAAAAGTGCGAAGGCATTACCTCCAAAGATAAAGGACATGGGGATGGGCAGCCCAACACCTTGTGCTGTTCTCCTGGCATCTCTAACTAAACTGGATGGAAAGGATCTCCACAGCCAATGAAATTATCTGATAAGCAACACTGGTCAAGAAGTCTCATGAATCAAGTCCCAGTACCATTAAAATTGGCATTACATGAAAAACTTAAAGGCACTCGCATGGCTGACTGAGCTGAAAGCAATTACACATTCAGAATGAGCTTTATGCTTTACTTTACAAGTACCAGACAACTTTCCTTTAAAGCAGTCCTACTTGAGAAGACAAGAGTAGCCCTGAGAAAACCCCAAATGCCCTTTACTGTAGTACACTGAATCAGTTCACCATAAAGCAGCTTCAACCGGTTAGCATTGGGGAACAGAGACGGCAAGAAAATAGAGATCAGGAAAAAAGCAAGTTACTTCAGTTATGCGCATAGAAGATACAAGCCTGTTCAAATTATTTAGAAGAGAATTTAGATTAGAAGACTTTAAGGCTTATCTTGCAACTATTTGTGACGCCTAGTATTTCTAGGTGTGGTAGAGCCAATTTTTGGAGACTCTAGGAACAACTTCTGATTTGGGAGAAAATGAGACAAAATGCAAAGATCTGGTTTTAAAAACAGGCTTAAAAACTTTTTTCTTCCTGTAACAAAGTAACAATTATGCTGATAAAACAAGTGAAAGGAAGCCTTTTTTCTGCAAGCTCAAGGAAAGAAAAAAAGAGGTAGGGCATACTTTGATTCTCACAGTAGTTTCTATCTACACAATACAGCTATTCAAGAATTACTGCATTACTTTATTCTGTAACTGTACAATTTACCTTAAAAAGGTCTTTTAGGTCATATCAACTTCAAATGGTTTAAATTAACCATGGTCACGGTCATTAGGTAACCATCTCCTATGTGCGCTTCTGGTTAAATACAGACCAACTACTGCTTCAAAAGCAGCTCTCAGTACCACAATGAGAGATGAATAGCAATAAATACAGACTAAAGGAACTGTTTCTAATTAGGCTGTAGTGTCTTAAAATACTCCACTTTGCAAGAAAAACATACAGTTGGTTCACAACATTTTCAGAAAGCTGTCAAAACATTCAGAAAACGTTTCTTGAAGTTTTATAACCAAATACAGGTTACTTCCTATAGTCAATCTTGAAAGGAACAGTGTACAGTACTTGTAAGACACTATAAAAGCCATATTCACCTATTTTCTGAAGTTTCTGAAGTGCTCTGATTAGCATTACATCAGTTGAACTCTCAGTTCATCTTTTAATATCTAGACTGAAACATCAAAGCAAGCACAGAAAATTCAGTAGGAGTCCTAGGAAAAGTACTGGTAGATGAACTGTAGTTGAGATTGGCATTGGGCTCAGTGAAGTGGCTACTCTAAGTTACTACACTCTTAAAGGATCACAAATGTATTTATTTTTTAAAGATGTTAATATGGGGCTTTGAATTTAAATAAAGGAAAAAAATTGCACACAGCTTTCCAGTGTACCAGGTGGATGTGTCTGTGAATACAATGCGGCCATGCTGTGGAATCCTCTATTATAAAGCACATTAAAACCCAACACTAACGTGTTCTAGTTCGGTTGTTCTTTGTGCACTTACAGGAAATAACATTAAAGTAAGTTATCATAAAAATGGGTATTTCTTTAGTCCACAAAGATTCATATAGCTAACAACTGTATAAAGTCCTTATAAATTTCAGATCTCATGCCCTGCTTCAGGACTAAACTTATAACAATAATCCCAACTGCAAATTTCTGAAGTATATAGGAAAAAATGATCAGTTTGAGAGTACGGATTTTATCCCAAGGCCACAGTTTGATAACTGGTTCCATATTGCAAGTGCACTGCATATTGGTCCTTTTAGTACTGCAATACAAACTCTGATGCTGTCCTCAACTTCCAGAAATCAAACTTCCAAATCTAAAAGCAAGCTAGCCATCTTCCATTTTCAACATTTAGAGTCTGATTACCTCACATAAAATTAGAGAAATCAGATTTTCAAAATTGTAGGATGGGACAAAAATTTTCTAAGCTTCCATATAAGTTAGCCAAAGCATTAGAATTTCAATGTTCCATTTTTAGTTTGTTAGGAGGAGGATTTCTTCAACTCTCACAGGCTTTGTGGTGCCTTCACAAATAATGATTTATGATGTCAGAATTTGAGGACCCTCCCTCCCCCCAACCTAAAGCCATTTTTGGAAGTCACATCCTCAAATTAAGAAAAGAACAATTTTCATTAAATTATTTTCTAAATCTAACCAAAGAGAGAGGGTCTTCCCAAAAATCACAGCTGGATCTTCAAGTGAGCAAAGAGGGCAAGTAGAGGTATCCACAAAATCTTCATCATATCAACTGCTTATTCTTCTGCTTTGGCTGATTTTTTGTGTTTTTACTCTTTCCACTGAAAACTAAAGCATTAATAGTATTTCCATTACACAGGAAAATAAAATAATTACTATTGTTACCATGGGAAACCACTGCCTATGGTTTCCTCATCTTGTTGATAGTACCTTACTGTTTTTACAGTTACATGCATGAGGGAAATTGTGCTCATACTGTAGTATAACCAATAAAAATAATGTTTCATTCATCGGTTTTATACAAACCCAATAGACCTAAGACCTCAGGAATGAACTTGGAATAATTTAGTGCTGAGCACCTAAAGGACTGGCATTCCTTCTTCTGGAAGCTTGTTTTCAGAGGATGTATTGCATGTTAAAAGTTCAATATTGGCTACATGTATTAAAGAACATAAATGATATCCCCAAACATTTCACTTCTGAATGCCCAACAGAGTAAAAAAAAAAAAAAAACAAAAAAAACCACCTTCCCTATAATGGCAATATTCAGTAGCTCATCACTTCTTGAATTTAAAAAGTTACAGAAAATCTACCATTTTCTTTTCCCATCCCCAGACTTAGTTCCCATTGCTATAAACAAGTGTCATCCAGGTGGAGAACAGTTCAGTGCAGTGACATCTCGCATCTCAGCTGAAGTTTGGCAGCCCAAGAAGAGCACCAACAGCTCCAAAGTATCCCTGTTCAAAAGAAATGAGTATTTCAGGTTCACGGTGGACATGAATTTCTTTGAATCATATATTTCAGTAACAACAAAGCATCTGGCAGACCAATGCTACAGAAAGAACACACACTTAATACATCATCGTTCATATTATTTTTTTTTTAAGCTTAATGAAACAAAAGAATTAGCTTTATTATTGAGCTTAACTCTAGATTCTACTCTAAGCCTCCCCATATACTGCAGGACTTCTAAGACGCGACACTGACTTAAAACACAGATTTTTTGATTTTGTTAAATAGAGGAGCTGCAAGTTTTGGTTGCCAAAGGATCTTCAGTATCCACAGCTACATTATTCTCATGGTACAAGTATGAAATTTATTAAACTAACTGCACCTCACATTTGTAGAACAGTTAAAGCAGCATCTCATCTCCAAGCTTCAAAACCTTTTAATGAACTATATACTTGGCCAGACACAAAAAACAGCATTCTCCCGTTGGATTATTTTTTCCCCACAGAAATTAAGAGGTTCTCCCTTCCTACTGCTATAAAACATAGAACCATTTTGAATCTTCACTTGACAAAATGCAAGAATTTTAAATAGATTGAAGAAAAATCTGAAGGGGTAGGACTAACAAGGAACTGTTCTCCTATTATTGCAGACACTTGCACAAAGACAAACTACTGTCAGTCTCACAATAAACTATAAATGAAAAAAATGTGAGAATTGACTGAAGGCTAAGAGATCTACTACTGGAATATTTGCAGACTAGCAAACTGAGGACAAAGATTGCCAGCCCCTTGCCAAGAAGCTAAATGTCTCCCAGCTGTAAGACCTGTCACTAACACTGATTACCTACGTGTTAACCAACATGGGTCAACTCTGCCAGGATCACATACTGACCTGGATGACATAAGCTACCCCAAGGCAGGCTGGTCACAGAGTATAAAAATCACTTCAAACAAGTGTAACAAGTATCTGTGGTGGTACAAAACCAGTCCCCATCAAAAGCAGTATCAACTTTTGAGGATGTTGCTCAAATTTGGTATTTCAAAGGCCTGTGCTACAGATCCCACTGGAATGTACAGGAATCTAACACTTAGTCTTGTTTCCAACAAAAAAAACAAACAAACAAACAAAAAAAACACCAAACAAGGAAGGGCTGTTGAACCCTAGCAGGAAGCTCAACATTTCTTGTACCTCTCCAAAATCCACAGCCTGACCTAAGACACTCTAAACAGGCTGCAGTACTTCCCTCCCTCCCTGACAGAACTGTCCCCAGAGAAGCAGTGCAGCACAAGAAACACCTCTGACTTTCAGCACCTACTGAGTACTCGGTGTCTGAGGATATCACACTTAGGACAACTACTCAGGACATGCACTTTTATCAGTGGTAAAACAACACATCACATAAAGACACCACAGCATACCTCATGTTCTAGGAACAAGGCCTTCAGCTGGCCTTTTGACCAGTAATCCAGTGCATACGCAAGAAGCTTCATTGACAAAGTGTTCACACGCAAAAAATTGCCAACAAACACAACTCTATTTATTTTCTAAAAAACAGAAAAACAGTAAAGGATTAAGTCTTTTCACTGCTTAACACAGCTTTGACAAATAAAGCTATGAAACACCACCATCCCAAGCAAAAAAAAATAATTAAAATATAATCCCAGTATTTAGAACACCTGTGGAGGAGGAAGAATACTCTAACACTCAAGAATTAAAGCTCTTAAATTTATAGAGTAGCATTTGCATTTCAAATTAAGTGAGCGTTTTCTATAACTAAGCCAAAGAACCAGCCACGCTAAAAGCAAAATTAAATGGAAAACAGAACCTTGTATTTGGTAGAGAAGACTCAATGCCTTCATAGCCCTGTACAATGCTGCTTGATCCATATGCAACAAGGCAGCACTGTAAAGAAGCCGAAGACAGTAAGACAGATGCTCGTTTCATCTCCAGACCTCAATATACATCAGTGTAAGATCAGACTAAGACTCAAGCACAGACTGAAATTGAGCTGTGAATTTTAATCAAGTTAAATGCAAAGAAGTAAAAACCATTAAATTTTCCCAATTCACTGAAATAAATCTGACGTTAAACGGAAGCAACATTGAACACTGATTTAATGATACGAGAGCAAGAACCAAAGGAGATTTAATTGTGTGAAGGGTGTTAAATGCATGCTTGTATAGATGGTGTTACAAAAACTAGTATGACAATTCAACCTGTAGTCAAAGCACTAACATGCAACCATTTTTTGCTATCCTTACTCACAAGGAAGACAAAACAAACCTCCCATGAGGGCACCCAAACACAATTCTGCTTATTGCTGGAATTGAAGTAATTAAATCCATTTTAATCTGTATAGATCTGTTCAAGATATCAGTTTGTGGATTTGCATTAATCGGTTCTTATGACTTGTAGTTTGGTGATATAGTTGGAATGAAGCCAAAAAACCTTGGACTAAAGCTTTGTGCAGTTTATGATTTCAGATTTGTACTCATTTACCCCCATCCTTAAAGATAAGTCACATACTTATCTTTATGTCACGCTCAGACCATGTGTTTTCACCTTCACTCTTATTTTAGCTCTTTTGTTACCAGGTTATGCCATAAAGGACAAAAAAACTTCCAAACCATAATTAACTCAATACCTACAAGATTAACTTTCTTCTTCAAGACGGACATGAAAGAACAGAAAAGGAAATAGAGGGAGAATTTACAATATTAAAACAAGAAATATGTTCTATTCCTCCAGCTCCTATGTAAAATGGTTACAGCAGCTAACAAGGCCATCACCTAGACTATCACCTCCGCAGATTTAACTAGAGCTTTAAATGCAGTTGCCCTTGGACTTTTCAAAGCAAGCTGTTACTAAACCTCATCTCATACAAAATTTGTTGATACTTAGTGAGGAGATCCCTGGTGCTTAGCTATCTTTCATGTATGTACATTGTATGCTTAAATTCAGTGTTCCACAGGATCTTGACTGTCCACGCCAGTGCTGAATGCACTGATTGTGTTCAGAGCTGTAAGTTTCCTGCCATCCTCAGTTTCTATCTCTGTACTAAGATGACAGGTGTCAGAGTAATCCAAAATCAAGAGTTAGTAAAAATTAAAAACAACATTTCAGTAGAAGCAAGGCTTCCTATGAGCTTTAATCAGAGAATACTTTCAGCTTGAAGAAGGCACTGGAGGCCATCAGCTACTACTCACTGCTTAAAGCAGGACTAACTTCAGACTTCAACCTTCCAACCTGCTCAAGGCACATTTTGAAACTCTCCTTTGACTCCAGTCTCTCCAAGTCCGTATTCAACCGATCTCACTGTGGTCATCTTTTTTTGCCTTACACCAATCAGATTTTCCTTTGCTGCAAACTCCATCCATTTCTTCCCACCCTCCTACTGTGCTTGGCTGTACCTTGCCCCATCCTTCCCGTAACCCTCTCTACATGGTGACAACCACCACAGGCTCTTCTTCAGGCTTGCCCCACATTCTGAGCATCTGATCATGTGTTAGGTGCTACAGGGCAAAGCTCTGCTTCAAGAGCCCTCTGTCCATCCTGTTGCTGTTTGTCCAGGCTTCTCTGTTGGTGATGGAGGCGGCGGCTGGGGCAGGAACAGGGGTCATGCCTGACATACCACCTGCTGGCTATGCTCCTGCACACGCATCTTGGTACAAGGGCAGCCTAGACAACTGCAAAGGTACGTGGGTGCCTCACGGTCAGGTCAGCTTGTCTGCCTGTACGCTTCTCTCTTTAGCTACCTTCTAGCCAGTCTGTACCTCAGCTTTGCTTTTCGCTTTGAGGATGTTATCCTGGAAAATTAATGAGCTATTCTGAGTTTTTTTCCCCATCAGAGCAACCTCCCACATGATCTTGCTTCCTAATTCCTCCCCCAGAAACAGAAGCTTGTCCTACTCAAGTCCATCTAAAGTCTGTATTCTGCTTCTTGCCTTCTTCACTTCCCTCAGTATTCTGAACTCTGCTATTTCTAGGCTGTTACTGACATCCCCAGCAGGCTCTTTTTCACTCACAACTAGCAGGTCCACCACCACACTTGCTTAGTCAGCCTGCCAGGCACGTATGTCAGAAAATCTTTCCCAATACACTGGTAAGTAAGGCAGTCCCTCCTTAAACTAGGACCTGCAACCACAGCACCTACCGCAGCTAGCTGAAGGACAGCCTGCCTTCTCCTGCCACCAGAGCAGTCTGCAGCAGGCTCACACACCTCCATTGCTAGCCTCCCCCAATCCTCACTCACAAGCTTCTGGCCAAATGCTGCTGTCCCCCACCAAGGCTTGGAGCACTGAGCCACTCCCATGCAGTGTGACCTCCCTGCTTCTCCTTCCTGCCCGTTCCTCCTGGAGAGCCCGACAGCTGCAGCTGCCCCATTACAGAAGCTATCCCACCGCGTCTCTGCGATCCCACCGCTATCGCTTCAAATCTACACACCTGTTTCCAGATCCTCTCATATCCCATGCTGCACGTGCTTGTGTACAGAGGGTTGAGGGGCCCACAGTCATCCTCTTCTCACGAGGGCACTGCGAGTCCTTTCAGCGCAAGACTCTGTGCTCCCCTGGTCCCTTCAGTTATCTGCAGGCTTTGGGCTCCACGCCCTAATGGAGCTAGCTTGAAGCCCTCCTCAGCAGGTTAAATTCCCCACTGGCAGAGATACCCTTACCCCAGTTCATCAGGTGGATCTCAATTCTCCTCTGCAGTCTGTGTTCCCCTCAAACGTCCAGGGCTTTAAGATGCCAAATCCCTGCTGGTGGCACCAGCTGTGCACCCAGGCATTATCTGTAGCACGCATTTACCTGTCCCCCCAGCCTCTTACCTACCTATCAAGGGGGAGAAAATAATGAGTGCTTCCATAGTCCTGCAGTCACCTTTGCTGCTTTAAGGTGCATAAGCTTTCCAACTGCTACTAGATGTCAGTTTAAGTCATATAAGCCTCCAGAGACAATCAAGACATTATACACCAATTCTTAGTTCTTTTTTACTACACGAGTTTGTTTCATTTGAGAACACACCAAAAGATTCAAAATGATGCGTCATTTTTGCAGCCATGTAATCCAAAACCAAATAATCAAACTATGTAATAAGAACTTCTAAAGATTTACCTCATTTACTGCACACATCCGGGCAATAGACCCGATGTTATTTGTGATGGTGACCAAGATGGCTCTTGCAAGATCTTCTTTACTAACAGACTCTCTCTTCTCCTTGTAAATCATATTTCCAAAACTAGAACAGGGAAAAAAAAATCCAGTAAGTATCAAGTGGCCCCCATGCATTTGAATGAACTTCAGAATGTAGCTTTTATGCTGTAACAGAACTTGTCATATACTTGTTCATGAGGCGCTGCCTTTTCAGGTCCATACTAAATACAGTTTAATTGATGACTTCACAACTAATACTACACCATGGGTATTTGTCTGTTTACAGGAAAGGGTTGACCCTGTTACAATAAAGACTCCCAAAAAATCTTGTTTAGATTGCTGATTTTCATGAAGAAGCACCTATGACAAGAAGTAGTCTTATTCTTAGGCCAGACTACTTTACAAACCTGGTCACTGTAAATGAAGTCAGTGCTCAAGTGACAGGCGGATCCTACAACTCCTCGTGCTCATTTCCTCACTCACAATATTTATCCTATCCTCTCTCCTAAAAGCAGCAGAAGTAAAACAGATGAAGTTAATTATTTTATGATGGGACACAAAGCTCTGAAACAAAATAAACATCTGACAGAATGCTATCTAGGTTGTATAAACAGAGTTCTAGATTGGAAGGACACGCTCATTACTATCCACAGTAAATCATTTCTCATGAATCACCAAAAAAAGAAACAAGACATGGCTCCATAGCTACGCACCATTTTTTACAACTAAGGACTCTGTGCGTCAGATCTGAGACGCTTCAGAGCTAGAATCCTGATTTTTCTAAGACAAAAAATCACAGAGGTTTCTAAGGGCCTTAAAAAACAAATGAGAACAGAGAGTACCAATACAAAGAGGTAGTTAAGATGAATTGACTAAAGGTTACATATTTTAAAACCTCTCTGTAAAGGCTTGTACTCAGCTGGCTAGAGAGGGAGAAGAAATGAGCTACTGTGAATTAAAACCTCCTTAATACCAAATAAAAGCCAAAGGACTGAATGAATTGTTGTGTATACATTAGCTTCACTCCCAAAGTTTTTTATTCTTACATTTAAGGGTAGAGAAGCTGTAACATCATGAGTAATCTTCCCCAGTGGAAATAAAACCAGCAGCTGTGACAAAAACCCTCTGTCAAATACATTAACTCCCATGGTGCAAACTGCTTATGCTCAACAGCCTTCACAAGTGAGACAAATAGTTAAAATAACATGCCAGGTGCCTGTACTGACCACTACATATATCAAAAGAGTGCACCATATATTGAAAAAGAGACACGAGGGGATACTACTACTGAAAGAGCAACAAAAAATACCTTCCTCCTCTTCCACTCACCTTCTCCCTGGACAACAGCCGCACTAAAAGACTCTAAGAAGTCAAAAAGTAATTGGCATTAGTTTTTCCTCTGCACTTTGTTCTTGCCACTCCTACGATCAGCTCATGTTCTTCAAACTGCCGTAAAGAAAAATGCTCAGCTATATATGACACCACATCAGGTTTCTTCAGTATCTAGCTAGCAAGGTACATGTGGTTGCATGTGGCTTTAGAATTTTAAGACAACCCAGCACATACACTTCTAGAACAAAACTGTAACTTGATCACAGTAACACAAAGAGAATTTCTTTTTTGCAAGTTCTAATAGTTTAGGTCTTGTTTCTGAAGCCATACTACCTCAGTCTTACAAATAGAAAAAAAAAGCACAGAAGAAAACACGCAGCAATGAAGAATCCTTGCTTACCTGGATGCTACAGCCCATCCTGGCAAGCCAAATCTTTCATAGTCTCCTCCATAAATATCTCGAACCAGCTTATCAGCATGGGTGCTGTCTCCTTTAGATGCCATCTCCAAAGCTTCTTCAAAACTTTCACATCCCGTCAACAAACTGCATAAACCAAGAAAGGTTCCTCCACCTAGACTAATAAAGAAAAGCAGCTCCTTTTAAACGCTATTTCCTCAGCAGAGATTCTTACGTCTGACTTAGTAAAGCAAACAAAGCCATCTGAGATGACAGATGCATCAAGATGTCTGCTTTCTTACTAAGGTTCACTACAATAACCATTGATTAACAACTGTTACAAGTAATTTCAAAGAAGCTAACTGTAAAATCAGATAATAAATAGCTAATAAATAATAATAAACTACCAACATATCAACTGGAAAACTTCATCAGAGCCTGAAATACCCCGAAATGACACTGTGCCACTGACTCTGAGCCTTGATGATTTTCAGCAAAACACACGTGGACATATTTATGCTGACAGAACACCAGAAGCACAGGTTCACTGGACACATTATCAAAACTTAAGACAAACTATAAAACTCACTACGGAAGCTTCTACCTATTGATAAGTATTTGCTACATCTCAATAACAAAAACATGGGGAACGGGCTTCAAAAAAGGCAGCTGTAAACTAAAGGTTAAAAACACCTTTTCCATATTACAGAGAGGGAGAGAATATATGGGCTGAGTCAGGGAGAGAAGAAACACTGCAGAAGCTGAAGGTTCCCTGTTCCATAAGGTAACAACCCCAACGTAGGTTTTCAAGTTACCTTGTTCCAGTTACTCTCTTGTAGTTGTCTTTGGAATGGACTGATAAAATACTGACTCCTGAACCAATGTTAACAACCAGCAATGGGTACGGGTCGTCCAGGTTAAAAGGCATCTTTTGGCATCTCTCAGGCTCTGAGGCATTTCCAAAGTAGTAGCACTCTGCCTGGCCGTTGAAGCTGACAGAGTCTATATACAATAAGCCTTTGACAAGGCAGTCAAGCTCATCCAGTTTGTGCAGCTGGAGGTCTCCAATCTGTGTTAAAAAAAAAAAAACACAAAGACAGTGTCCGTGTGTTCTAACATTGCTTAAACATGCTTCACATTTGTGAGGATATTCATCCTGCCTAACTCCCAGAAGCTATCTCAGATTTCCAATTCAGCAGCTTCAATCCCACCACAGTGCCAGCTCAGAGCTCAGTTCTGAATAGCTCCATTCGCAAATCAGGCTGTCTATAAACGCAGATAGCAGTCGCATCACAGCCAGGCATTATAAATAGCTGCTTTAGGAAGCTCACAGATATCTTTTGAGATAACTCAGACATTAATCCACTGAAAAATCGGTAGCATTTTCATCAAAGAAAAAAGACAGCAAATACCCTAGAGGCCCCCTCATGTGATGCTGGTCAAACTGACAAATGTGCACAACCTCAAGGTCTGTGGGTTCCCTCCCGTCTCAGAAGGAAAGAGTTACTGCTACAATAGCAGCAGATGAAAACCAAAGATAAACACCTAACCAGCATCCTATCAGTGCTGCAGCTTTATTAGTAGTCCAAAGATTACAAGAAAGCCACAGGTCAGAAACGCTGTAGGACACTAGGCTCCTTACACACCAGGCTCTTCCTTGGTCTTGCACATGACACTTCAGCTGTTGTTTCCTCATAAAGCACCAAGACAATTTAAAAAGTTCTGTGGATTTCAGGAAGGCTCCCATCTCCTATTTTACTTAATCCAATTTCACTCCGGGCTCCCCAAAGAATGATCACACTGTCTCCCTTACCCGCAGCAGGGCGTTCCAACAGTTATAACAAGTCCAACTGAGCAGCTAATCCAAGAAAAAAGCCACAAAGTGTCTCTCTGAATCAGACGAACTCACTTTTAGAGAGCAGCCTGGGTTTAGACCATGAAGCTGCACAAAGCAGACTGTGTCACGTGCTACTGACCAGCCTCATTACCGGATCACAACACTGCCAGTCCCCTCCCCTGCCCCCAGCTCATTTCAGCATCTCTTGCCCTGTTCACAGCTGTCTGTGAATCACAGAGTAGCTGAGGTTGGAAGGGCCCTCTGAAGATCATCTGGTCCAACCCCCCTGCTGGGCAGGGGAGGTGAAACTTCACTGCTGAGCAGAGCAGGGAACTGGTCCAACACAAAACATTTCTGTGGGGTTTTAGATAATGAAGCTGTACAGATCGTTACCCTATCCCCTAAACAGTTGTTGTACCAGCTCAATGCAAGACTGGCACAGGACTGGAAACAGGAACAGATTTTTTTGCTATTGATAGTCTGGTCTCGTCTCTAGAAGCAGACCTGCAGCCACTTTGAAGCTAGGCCGTGCGTGCAGTGGATCCTGTGACAAGATTCTCAGCTAATAACCTTCTGAGAGAAACTGCACCTAAACAAACGATCCATTTTGAACACCAAGGGAAGAGTCAAAAGACCTCAGGAAAGTCCCAAACCTGCCTGCTGTTGAGAAAGACTGCCTTAGAGATACCCATTCTGTCACACACCCAGAAACAATGTACTGGACCAAATCCAACAAAAACCACCCACAAACACTGAACACCTGTCATCAAGAACCACAAAGAGAAAGAAAATCCAAAGCAAGTTAAGCCCCTCAACACTTTAAGTACATTCTCCCACTGGGAAAAGGACAGATCAGAAGACAGTTATTCTCCATAACACCATCCTGCATCTTTACACCAGAAAGCAAGTTTCTAGATTATCATGCCTATGACTGCAAAAGGAGTTAATAGCTAGGAACCTTTGAGCACTCTGCTATTTTTCTAAATCCTGCTCATCTCAACCTGTCACCAGCAATGCTTCCAGCATCAGCACAAGGAAAGGTGGGCTACCTACTGTGCGAAAGTCTTCTTCAAACTTATAAGCGCCACCTCCCGTGGCACAGAGCACCGTGTGTAGTGTTGAAAAGTTTTTATTTCTTCCCATTTGGATAAAAGTAGGCAAATCGTGAGTTGGAAATCTAATAAAGTGCAAGTTTCCTCTGCGACCAAAAATGGTTAAGTCTTTCAGCTCAAGGTGGACATCTCGAATGCCAGTGGATCCATAGGCTACGTTGGATGTCAGGTATTTGCGGATGCTCTTCAAGCTTTCAACTTCCTCCTGCTCCTCCTCTGCAGTGATATCGATAGGTTCAAAATATGCGAGTTTCACCAAAGTTCCCCCAATGTCCATGCCAAACCATGGGAAAGCTGTGGAGATAAGAAGGGCTTGATTAGCTTTGGCAAACAGCAAAAGCAACGCGCCTAAGCCTAAGGCTAAACCAACACTATACCTTTCAGAAGGAAGGCATGGAACAGAAATCCTCCCGAGAGCAAAGAATGAGCACTCATTTCTATTAAACTGTCTGAAATACACCTCTGACCACAGCTAAAAATGGAACAACGAGCAACTATTTACACCTTGAAACGCTGTCACGTGCTCAGAAAACTCAGCTAAGCCCCTCCCAAGCCACACTTTATCTTTCTATAAGAAATTCAACTACCTCTTTTTTTTTTTTTCTTTTTTTGAGACCAAAGCACTAAGGTAAGCTTCCTTCCTCAAGTTACAGTTCTAACGTAGTTCAGCAAAAGACTGCAGTGCACACTGGTGGAAAAACAAGTTGCACGTAGTAGCTGACGACAGCAGCAGGACGAGCAGTCATTGTCCAACAGTTACTTTGTCTTGCTCATGCAACACGTTGATTTGTTTGATAGGAAAGCATTAACGTATTCACACATTTTAAAATCTGACAGAGGAAGTCCAATTTATGAAAGTGAAGAGAACTGTTCATGTATCCCACTGCAGTCACAAATGGCTTATAATTTAGAAATTACTATTGATTATATAAATAATGCAAAAAGCATTATTAAGAAGTGCAAGCAAGACAGAGTTACTGAGTCTAAGTTCCACTTCCCTCTTCTACACCTCAGGTAGGACGGGGGAATTTCTGTAAGAAACATACCAGCATTTTGCCTGCATCACTTTAGAGGGAAGACGAGGGGAGTCATCCCACGAGACAGACCTTACGCAACGGCAGCTCCACAGGACGCTTTGCTCACATCTGTCATTTCCACCCCCAAATAACCTTTGGAAGTTTATCTTACAGGCCGCGGTCATTCTTCCCCATAAGGATCATCTTAGAGGAGCTATCACACAACTGGTTGTTGGAAAGGACCTCTAGAGGTCACCTCCTCCAGCCTCTGCTTCGTGCTAGCAGGAGTGCTGCCTGTGCTAGACGGGGTGAACTACAGCTCTGGGTAGCCAAGACCTGACAGCCTCCACAGGCTTTCAAGGATGGAGCTCTCAGAACCTCTCCTGCCTCCCCTCTTACACCAACTACTTGGTCTAAGTTCTTCCCAATCGGAATTTGTTACCTCCGTTAAAACGCCTGTCACTTCCCATCACATCCAAAGGGAGTTTAAATGCCCTTCAAGGGGAGGATCCCAGCACCATGCCCAGGCAGCGGACCCGCCTCAGAAGCCGTAAGTTCAGCAGGTGCCTCCATCCAGCCTCACCCTCCCCTACCAGTCGCTCAGTCGCGCTTGCTTTCTTGATGCTACACGTCACGGATAAAAGTTGTGGCAGGCTGACCTTCTCAACTCGACTTTGTAGGCTCTTATCAACAGGCTAATGGCCTCTTCCCGTACAATGGTTAACCACCTTCCCCCCCGAAATTGGGCTCCAGCACCGATGATTAAATACGCACTTCCTCTGAGAACTTTGCACTGCCTCAACAACAATTCTCCTGAAAAGTGTCTGTCCTACACCGCCGAGCTACAAACCATTGGGCTAAGAGCAGTACGAGGAGCCCAGCCCAGTGTCACGGTCTATTTGGGCGTATAAGCCAAATTCACTGCAGTATCTGTCACTTGGAGGCACAGGACCCCCAGATACCTGTGGGCCTTTCCGATCTCTGCCGCAGCCTTTGTGGCCCCGCTCCTTTTCAAACACCCAGCTGCCCTGCCCCTGCAGTCAGCGTGATGATCAGGAGCACAGATGTGCAGAGTAAATCCAACGTCCACTACCTAATAAATTAATTGCTATTATAAAAAACCACCAGCTTTAAAATAGGCAACACTAAAATGACAGGATGAAACAAACCGCTTGATGCTGCACTCTTTCCTGCACTGCTCTTTGGCCCAATTGTTTCCAATTTCCATCACCCAAAACCACCATCAAAGTTCACTTTCAAGAGCCAGACGCCTGCAGCTCCAAACCCACTGCTCATTTCAAGCCATTAACATTTCTTGTTGACATTCAGCATCGTCGTTTGATGAAATTTATATCCACTACCAGAGAGAACAGCCGAGGCCCAGCAGCCATCCCCGAAATCAGCAGTTTTTGCCTCAGAAGCAACCTCGGACTGCTCTGAATTACCAAGCCACTACAACATCTTACGGGCCGTGCCTGCCTCAAGGTCACGACACCGCTCGTTGACATTAAAAATTATGTTGAGGGAGAAAAATTAAATCCACCCGAGCCGCCCTTTCGGCGAGCACGGCCGCAGGCAGCTCAGCGCCCCCCACATTAACCAGAGGCGGCGGCTGGCGGCACGCTGGCAGCGGGGCGGCTCATCCCCTCCCTGAGAGGCCAAACCGGGCGCTCCGGCCGCCACAGCCAGCTCCGGGCCGGGCCCCGCGGCGCTTCCCCAGCGGCCGGCCCGGCCCGAGCCCCCCTCCCCTGCCCGAGGGCAGCCCCCGGGCCCTACCGAGCCCCCTCAGCCCCCTCCCCTGCCCCGGCAGCCCTTACACGGCTTCTTGGCGTCCTTGATCTTCATGGCGCAGCGCTGCGGGCCGGGCCGGGCGGCGCTGTGTGCCCGGCCCCTCAGCCGATGGGGCGGGGGGGGGCCGGCGGGCGGCCCGAGCCGAGCCGGGGGCGGCCGCTGAGCTCAGGGGCGGCCGGGCCGGGCCCCGCGCGGCCGCTGTCCCGGCGGCGCCATGGGCTGGGCTGCGCTGGGCTGGGCTGGAGGCAGCGCGGGGAGCCCGGCCCCGGGCGCGGCGGCGGCGGCGGCTGCCCCCTGAGGCCGCCCCCTGAGGCGGCCCCGGCCCGGGCGGAGGCGGCGGCGGCGGCGCCTGGGGCACAAGATGGCGGCGGGCGCCGGGGAGCCGCGGCCGCGCCACACAATGGGGCCCGGGCAGCGCGCGCCCCGCCCCGCCCCGCGCTGCGCGCCGGGAGCCGCAGTCCGCGGGGAGCCGCGCTCCGCCTACAGCTCCCGGCGGCCCCCGCGGCAGCGCCCGCCCCGCCCCGCCCCGTCACCCCACGGCCCCGCCGCCAATCGGGAGGCGCCGCCGCCGCGCGGGGGGGCGGGGCCAGAGTCGCCTGAGGGAAGGCGCCGCCGCGCGGGGGGGGGCGGGGCCGGCGGGAGGGGGGCGGGGCTTGGAGGGGCTTGGGGGCGGGGCCTGGCGCGGGGGCGAGGAGCGGCGCAGGTAGGGGCGGGAGGGGGCGCCCGGGGGGTGCGGGGCGAGGCGGGGGGGGCTGGAGGGGACGGGGGCTCCACAAGGCCGCCCGGCAGCCCCAGGGCCGCAAGAACCTGAAAACAAAAATCGGATAGTTCCTAAAACACCCCCGGGTCTGGCCCAAGATAAGATGGGAGGGGGCGGTGTTAAGGAACGTTTTCCCTCACAGGACAGCCATTGGGGTCCAAAGAGAACGGCTGAGCGAGGGCCGTTAGGTGACTACAGGGTTGTGAAGGCAGTTGCAGGATCCTGTGAGGAGACACAGCCCTGCAGACCCCAGAACGAAGTGGGCACACAGCAGTTTGGTTTCATTACTCATAGGTCAGTCAGCAGCAGAGACCCTTGGGAAATTGTAGAAGATGCGACTGACAGATTGTATCAGCCCAGGGGCACTCGGACACTGTTACTTCCCTAACCCCCTTGATGATGATTTTGTTACTGTAAGAGGGGCAGCTGGCCAGAGCGAAAAGGCACATTTCCTTAAACCCCTAAAATACACATCGGGAAAACAAGGGAGAATCCACAAATTCTTCTACATGCTGAACTCTTCAAAACCTCTGCTGGGATGGGACCTGCTAGAGCAATTCGGGGCAGAAATAACCTTTGAATCAGGAAAATTTGAGTTTAAGGTAAAAGATGACCACTTAATAGAGATAATAAGTTCAGCTCTTGTCAGCGTCCCAGCTCAGACAGGGGTACCAAAGGGGATTAAAAACCAGGTTTATCCAAGGGTGTGGGCTACTGAAATGCCCAGACGAGCCCAAACCACCGCCCCCTATAGTAATTAGGTTAAAGTCAGGGGTTCATCCTGTAAGGATAAAGCAATATCCCATAAGGACTGAAGACAGAAAGGGAATTCAGCTGATAATTGATCGATTTATCAAAACCAGGCTGCTAAAAGAATGTGAATCAGAGTGTAATACCCCTATCCTGCCTGTAAAGAAACCAGATGGGAACTATCAGATTGTACAAGATTTGAGGGATGTAAATAAAATCGCTGAAGATTTGCACCCATTGGTGAGAAATCCGTATGCTTTGCTCTTAAAATTAATCAGTGAATTGGCTTGGTTTACCGTGTTGGATCTGAAGGACGCCTTCTGCCTGTCCCTTGCCTCAGTCAGTCTATTTTTGCATTTGAATGGGAAAACTCTGATTCATGAAGAAAAACACAACTAACATGGACTGTACCCTCCCAGGGGTTTAAAAATAGTCCCGCTCTTCTTGGGAATCAGCTTGCGAAAGATCTTGAACAGTGGGAGCACCCACCCGGGAAAGGGGTGCTACTACATGTGGCCGACTTACTGATAGCCACCAGTGAAAAGGAACATTGAGAAAATTGGACAGTGAGTTTGTTGAACTTCCTCGGTCTTAATGGATATTGAGTCCCTCCACAGAAAGTTCAGACTGCCTTGCAGCCAGTGACCTGAAATCACTGCCAGGCTGTGAACCCTGGGAACGGCAAGGAAAGGAGCCATTTGCCACACTCCTGAGTTAAGGAGCTCCACATGTTCTTGGTGGAAATTTTGGAGAACCAGTATCACATGGCTGCTTGGAAACGATTGAGGCTGTGTATTCGAGCCATCCAGAGCTGAAAGAAGAACTGCTGGAGGATGCTGAGGACACATGGTACACCGACAGCAGCAGCTTTGTGCGACAGGGCACACGTAAAGCAGGGTAACAACTGCTGACCAGGTAGTCGAGTCAGGAAGCCTTGGCTCCAACACCTCAGCACAAAAGGCAGAAATAATAGCCTTGACCCGAGATTTGGAACTAGCAAAAGGAAAGAAAATTAACATATGGACAGACTCAAAATATGCTTTCGGAGTAGTGCATGCCCACGGGGCTGCATGGAAAGAAAGAGGCAGTCGGCAATGCTCTGGCAGACAAAGAGGCCAAAAGGGCGGCGGAGGAAGGGGAGGCAGACATACAGCCTCTGATCCCAGACGGTAAAATCCAAACAGAATGAGAGCCTAAATATTCTAAGGAGGATCTGAAATTGATAGAGGATTTAGAAGGGAAGGTAAAAAAAGGGAAATGAGCCACCACACAGACTAAAACTGTGGTTCCCTTAGCTCTTCTATGGTCAGTAGTAATGTCTGAACATAGAAAGACCTGTTGGGGTGCAGAAGCCTTGTATAAATACCTAAACCAACGGATAGTTGCACGGAATTTGTACACCACTGTTAGACAAGTAATGCAACGGTGCCAGATCTGCTTACAAAATAACCCTCAGACAGGTGTTAGGGCTCCGACAGGGAGAGGAAATCACCCTGGGCAGCAGTGGCAGATTGATTTTTCAGAACTGCCAAGAAAAGGAGGGTTTCGGTATCTGTTGGTTCTGACAGACACCTTTTCGGGCTGGCCAGAAGCATTCCCTTGCAGAACAAGTAAAGCCAAGGAAGTAACTAAAATATTACTGCAGGAGATTATACCACGGTTTGGAGTCCCAGCAGTAATGTCACCAGATACAAGACCCCACTTTATCGCCAAGATAGTAGGTGGAAAAGATGACCCGTTTAATCAAGCTCCAAATTGTTAAGTTAGGACAAGAGGCTGGGATGCCCTGGCCACAGGCCCTGCCATGGGCACTTTTAAGAATCCACACAAAACCTAGAGCAAAGGAAGGGGTCAGCCCGTTTGAAGTTTTATAAGGGAGACCATATCTGGTGCAGAAGGGAGTTTCTAGTCAAGTGAGATGTGAAGCATTAACAGGGTACTTGATAAGTTTACAGAAACAATTATGAGAAGCTGATCCTAGGGACTAGGGCAAGGGGGCTAGGTGGTCCTGTACATAACATATTGCCTGCAGATTATGTGTACGTTAAATCCCTGTCAGATTCACCATTGGAACCGAAGTGGGAGGGCCCGTTCCAAGTGCTGCTGACTTCTCACACTGCTATCAAGATAAAAGAACAAGCTCCCTGGATTCATCACACCCAGGTTAAGAAGGTGCAGAAGCCATCCTGGACGGTTAAGCAAACAGGACTGCTCCGACTATCGCTCAAGAAACAGAATGATTAATGTTTTGTTTGTAGTATGGGGTTTAGGGGTTGCCAGGGCATGGGAAGGAAATCTACATTTTAACAACACCGAAGGAATGGGGAATGCCTTAAATCTGTCCTCGTGCTGGACTTGCACAGCCCTCCCCAGAGGGAATGTGGAATCTCCCCTTTTTGGAGTTCCGGTGTCCTACGCAAACTGGAGTTGGCCATATGACAACCTAAAAAATGCTACCCTGCCTTCTGGGGAAAGCCTGCTCTGGAGGGTGGGGGAATCCTGCCCTCCAGGACAGCAACTAAGCAAACTTCCAAATGGGGAGACCCTTTGTTGGGGCTTCTCGTCACCCTTACCAGCAAGAGGAACCCCGCTGCCGTCTTACACTTGCGGAAACAACAGCATTCATGCTCTTAAATTTCAGTTGCAGGAACTGGGAAAAACAATATTTATACAAAGGAAGAATGACACTGCCCCAAGAGTGGGGCACTTTAAATTAAGTGCTCTTAATGGAGCAACCATATGCAGCAAGGATACCCAGTCAAACTCGTCAGGATGCCCGGCACCAATCATGGCAGGACTACAACTCAATTACTCCTACAGCTGTGTCCCAGATGGATTATGGTGGTTATGTGGGGATGGCCATGCCAGAAAATCCTTGCCAGACCACTGGGATGGGACCTGTACCTTGGGGTATGTTATCCCTCAAGGCAGAGTGTTTAATCAGACAAGGCCACCAGCAGGATTATTGAGGACATTGTGGAAAAGGAGTAAGTGACACCTTCCAACCCGCAGTCGATAGGCCAACGGGTTATCACAGCTTTCTGCGTTGGCTCATGCTGTCTCCAGGAGTGAGTGAATTAGAAAAGGCATTAGTAAGTATTTCCGCCACATTGGAGAAAAAAAGACAATTTTACCATAGACTGAGAGCATTGCAGGTTGAAGTGAGCTCTCTAAGTACTGTAGGACTGCAAAATCAAATGGCATTAGACTTGTTGATGGTCAAAGAAGGCAGAGTGTGCACTGTAATCAAAGTTGTCATACATAAAACAAGACAAAAGAATCAAGACAGATCGTGAGAAAGTTTGGGAACAATCAAAACTCTTCCATCTAGCACCAATGGATGATACCATGTGGGGTTTTACAGACATTTGGGATAAGCTTACCAGGTGGTTACCTAATTTCAGGATCAAGCAGCTTTCCCTCGCTTGCATTGCTATGTTATTTCTTGAGATTTTTATATTCTGTATTTTATACTGTTTTCTTTTCCTATGTCATCAAACCGGGCGTACCTACAAAGAATGGAAGAAGCACAGGCTGAGGCAAAGGACAGAAGAAGGGAAGGATTTTCTAGATAGAAATGGAATAATCTGTCAAGAAGCTGCTAGATTAAAAAGGAGGAATTGAGAGAAAGAAAGACCAATTAATGTCCTTGTAGCAAGGGGCCCAGAACTGAACCCAGCACTCGAGGTGTGGCCTCACCAGCGCAGAGCACAGGGGAACCATCACCTCCCTGCTGCTGCTGGCTGCGCTGCTCCTGATGCAAGCCGGGGTGCCACTGGGCTAAGAAGCCTCCTATGTGGGGAGGGCGCGGGGGTGTGCTTTATTGGTAAATAAAGATGGGAGCTCAAAAACGTTGTGCTGTCTTTTCCTGAGAGGGGCTGGAAGTGCTCACACAACTTTAGGATGCTGTTTGCTGGGGCCTGGACCCCAAAAGCTCCTGCTCATCATGAGGAAGGTTTTGTGCCAAGGCTGCCACTGCATGCCCTGCTGCCGGCAGTCGACCTGGCTAGGGCTTGCCTGCTGCTCACAACTTGAAAGTTTTACATCAAAAGCTCAGAGCAGGCATCCATTTCCCCCTTCTGTATGTCACACAGCTACATCAGCTACTCAGATCTAGGATGGCTCTAAGAGCCGTGGTCCAGAAGCAGGATTTGGCTATCGGCTCCTTCCTGAAAGTTTCCCCATCAATGTTCCTGGAGCTGCACCACCAGAAGCGTTTGCTGAGCAACCCGTGGCAAAATGATTTGAGACTAGAGCAGATTCCTGGACAAGAGCTGTGCTCGCTGTTACTGCGTGGCAACAGGAGCTGCCACCTCATCCTCTGCTCTCCACACATACCAAGAAAACCCATTTACCACCTTAGCTTAGTCCTGGTCACATGCACCTTCTCCAGGGGAGGATTATTATTATTATTTTATTTTATAGCCCTACTAAAGGAAGATTTCATATGTAGACCTGCCCTCAGTTCCTGCTCGTTAGGGCCAGGCAGGGCTTTGTTCCACATGCTGACAACCTCTTTGTGCACTATAAGGAAGCCCAGTTGCCTTGATAAGGGTCCTGAGATCTGCTTTGAGTGCCTGGTATTTTGTTAGGTCTCATTCTAAAGCACGTCATAAAAGGATATATGTCTTTCTATATATATCTGCACACACACACACACACATATATATATAAAATGAAGCTAAAGTTCTTCTGTGGATACAATTGCCCATTTATCACGTTTCATTTCTCAAATGTCTGCACCTGAAAAAATTACTCTTTTTAATGTTTACTTCTTGCTCTTTAGAGGAAGTTACAAATGTATAAGCAAAGCTACATAGTTCGTGTCTTCCTGTAAATTGTATGTAATTGTGGAAAGTCCACCAGGGTGTTCTGGGGAAATTTTGATGTGGCTTTGCAGTTTTTGGTTGCACTGTAACTTGCAACTGAAATGTTAAACATAGGCATTTACATACGTGATAGGGAATACAAAAATTTAGCTGCTACCTGGAAGCAAATTGTGCCCTTTCAGAAATACACATTCTGATTGTAAGATACAGGCTTTAATTTCCTGCCCGTACCAGACCATGCAGTGTGGAATGTTCTGTGTAAAGTGATCTATGCAGTGTCTCATTGGCATCTCTGGAAGGGTTGGGAAAAACAGATCTGCAATGAGATTTTTAAGTACCTTAATCCTGAGATATTTTTTTCCAGGGCTTGCACTCTTGACTATGTTTCCTACATACCTTTTAACTTTAACAGAAACGATCTACCGTCTCTGGGAAGTGTCAGCAATAAACATACACATACCACCTCGAAAATCAAGAAAAGAAAAGTCTACAGACTGACAGATGCCCAATTCCTGCTGTCTTGTAACAGGCAGAAAACACCCAGACCCAGCCTTGTGCTGAGGAAATGAACATTTATAATTCTCAATTTCCAGCACTGCAGACTCAGTGATTGATTTCCTAGTTTTTGTCTCTGACTTCAGAGAAAGAGAAAAAAAAAAAAAAAAAAAGTATTTTCTGCATGAGTTGCTGAGGAGCAAGTTCTGAATATATATGCACATGAATATCGTGGGTGACCACTTTAAAGCTATTTTATGTAGCAAATCTTCTTAATTTGTTTTCCCATGTAAAAAAAAGGGAATAAGTAAAGGGCTCTGTGGTAATTAATAAACCAAGCGCTGTTCAATTAAAAACAAGATCAACAAATCTGAAAGTTTAGTTTAAGAATTGCTTCGTAAGAACACAAAATACTTTGTCTAAACATCATCAACTGTGACAAAATGTATGAAAAAACAAGCCAAGCTCCACTTGCATCTATCTTTGTCTGCCTCAGAGTAGAGGCTTTGCACAAACTGGAAGTTTAACACAGCCTGTGACAGGCTCCAAACATTTATTAATTTGCAAGTCAAATCGAGCTGTAGGTTATGAGCACTTCTAGACTGGAGTTACCTGTACATTAGTCACTACATTGCCTTGACTAGCTCATAAATACATCTGAAAGTGAATTGATGGTCATCCAGAAATACAAGAAATGTAGTTCTTGCATGTGCATGTATAAATATATGTGCTTTTGTATAGCCAATTCCAAGTGTTTGTTGTTTACAACCATGCTAAAACATTATACAGTGTCCAGGTGGGATGAAACCACTTGAGAGGATTTTATATGAAAGACACACCTGAAGTCGGGGAGTCAGGGACTTTTTTTTTTTTTTTTTAAACAAGCATTACTTACATAGATGTTTCAGGGCTAAACAAAAATTGTTTCATCACTGTATTATATTAGAATCTAATTTTATCTTGCTACGACCAACTTGATATATCTGGATCTTTGTGACTTAAACCATATTTTGCCTCTTATCTCAGCACAGTAAAATATATAAATTTAAATAAACAAAACCACCATCCTGGTAATTTAATGACTGCTTTACCCGGAATAAACTATGACAGTTTAAACGATCGGTGTGATTAAGAAAGCTTAAGCTCCTCATAGGTACCGCCTGCTGTGCACGCTCTTATCTCACAGTAGGCGAAAGCACGATAGCATCTCGCATGCTTCAAAGTCCCAATGTAAATTACTTTGTGGTATGAGGTTCCTGTAACCTGGCTCTGCACGCAAAGTATCTGAGGCAGGGCTAAGTAATTTGCCTGCCATTAATGGCACTTCCCAGTGGAGGACCATGGTTTCGGTTGCTTGTCACCTCACAGAATTTCAGGTTTCTTAAGTTTCATGTCTATTATCTGCTTTGTGATATTTCTTCCACATTTTTAAGTTTCAGATCAGTTTCCAAGGATGAGTGTAGGGAAGAACAGACCTACTCTGGACTAGCACCTCCTGGCATTTTGTCAGGGTGATTGAATATGTACCTAAATTCTGCCTTTTCCTGCTGGAATGTAGAAATTCCTCTGTGTATCCAGGCCAGGATCAGCAGGCTCTGGGTCTCTGCACTGGAGGCAAAGTGGTGGCAAAGGCTGAGGGTGCCCAATGCAGGAGCAGGGCGGGGATGGCAGCGTACGGCCTGGCAGCCATGTGTGGCATGCTGGGCTCCCCTGTCCTACACAGTGGCAGTAGGTGAGGGGGAGCTGCTTGGGTCAATGCTGCTGAAAGACTGTGAGGACCACTGAAAAAGTAATGTAACTTCTCCCTGAGTTTTGAGCTTTCCCCTGAACACAAAAGCCATTGATCTTGTGGGACTCATATAACCCTCTTTCCTCCCTTCCATGTGTCTCAGACATAGGATTTGTACTCTTCCTCCCCACATAAAATGTGCATTTGTAAAGGATTATTCTTAGGGAAAAGGAGTGGTCCTTGTGCCATAGGGACAAGTCAGAAACAGTAGGAGAAGGCAGTGTCATCCACAGACTACCCTGAGGATCACTTTACTTTGAAAGCAGAAAAGCCCCGAGAAAGGAAGAGGTCAAGAGATCATGTAGGAACAAGATGCAAAGCTATGCAAATCTTGCAGCAACGTCTGTTCCCCCTGCCCGTGAGATTATGGGATGTCCCTATCTGCAATGGTGTACGTTTAAACTTCCCCATACTACTAAGTTCTGCTTGTACAGCACGTGTGCTCAGCTGCTAGCCCGAGGAGTTACTCACTGCCTGCAGGGCCCTCTGAGGGCTGGATGTGCTCAGAGGAACAGCTGGGCTTTCTTGCACAGAAAACAGGTAGCACTTGTGCTGCTGCTGGTGCAGAGTACAGCACTGCTGGGTAAGAAACTCTACAGACACACAGCAGTTACATCTAAACATGTGTGAGCAAACTACATAAGAATTAGGGTAGAAATAGCAGAATTAGTTGGTATTCCACAAGGTGCTAGCACATAAATAAGCAGTGGTACCTTCAACAGCAGCTGCCTTGTGACGCTGCCATCATGACATGGTGCTGAGGCCCCTGCAGCATGCAAGCAGCAGGGGAAGCCATCCATCCACCCACCCTGCTGCAGGAGCGATGGTGCCGGGCGAGCGCTGCGGGAAGGCACTGGACATCCCAGGTCCCACACGCGCCCTTCCAGAGCTTGGCAGGGTCACGCTGGCACTGCTGGTTTCTTTGGACTCCCAGGATGAAACTGCAGTCTCCTGGGCACAGCCACCCCAAGGCCTGTCGTAGTCAGTGGGAACTGCGGGTGCTTCTTCCTAACGGGAGCAATATGAACAACACTAGCCAGCTCACGGCACAGGATCAATGCCTATTTTATCATTTAAAAACAAAAATGATTTAATGAAACCAGAGCAGGTGCTGACCCCCGCTTCTTGCCTGTTGTCCCAGCCAGGACAGAATGAGCCATGCTGGGCATCGCTGCCATGGCCTTGGCCTCCCAGCAGCTGGGCTGGGCCAGGCCGGGCACAGTGGCCCTGCAGTGTCCATGTTTGAAGTAGGCGCATAGACCTACAAATGAGGAAATGCATGGCCACGAGCCCCTCAGCAGGGTGCAGGGAACACACAGAGCCACGTAAGTGGGGTGCTCCTGGGCTGCTGCTTGCCTGCATCCTACGGCCTCCCCAAGGACCCCAGCATGGGTGGCAGTGGCTGGCCCCAGCAGGGCCCCGTGCTCCAGTGGTCCCAGGGCAGGGTCCAGTGGTCCCAGGGCAGGTTAAAGCCAGGCCCCTGCACGGGGCAGAGATGCGTGGAGGTGGTGTGAGGTGAATCAGGGCTGGGGCTTGGCTCACAAAGCTGAATCGTGCACCGTAAGGCCTGAAGGCCTCTACCAGTGGCTGGCAGTACAGTCTCCTGGCACCTGTCAGGTTTCAAGGGTGGGGCCCAGCTACTGTTTTGGAACATCTTGTTTTCAACATCTCTTCAGTTGCACTCAAAAGCTATACGGCATGTCCTGGAAAAGCACTCTGGCTTGGCTCACAGACAAAATGATACAGGACTTGCAAGGCACTTGATCCAGTTTAACATCTAATTGGCCTTAAGCTAATGGGATTTCTCAAGACCACCCTAAGCTTGGCAAAACCAAACCAATTCCTGCTGCCTAGCCCACGAAACTAAGAGGCTGTCTTGTAGATACCTCATAGCTTTACACAAATAATTGGGTGCTAACTTAAAAGTTTACAGACCAGAAGTCATAGGACCCACAGAGACTAATGCAAAACCCACAGCAAAACACCCCACAAGCAGGAACACAATCTGGCTAGTCCTTGCCAAGTAAACAAACAACAACAACAACCAAGGACAAAGTAAGATAAGATTAACTTTCTCTCTGAATTATTTGCCACAGACCAATAAAGTGATACCTAGAGGCACTGCAAGCAGGAGCACAAACAAAGTGCATTCAGTCCTTAGGCCATAGTTGCCTGCATGCCATATGAGGAACCTGCACACCACAAAGCCATGAGCAACCCCAAATAATTATGGTGTAAACCAGCTACTTCAGCCAGTACCTGGACATTTTGAATAGTTCCAGCTAGCTTTTTTAGTGGGCTCAGCTGGGTTTGCTTTAGGTGAAAATGCTACCATCTGCTACAATTACATAATTAACCTTCACAGTTCAGGCTTAATGATACTCATTAAGCTGGAGTGTTTTTATTGGCTGAATGCTGTCACCAGTTTTTCATGGAGTGGCAAAGACAACCATAAATGCTGTAGTTTGAAGCATAATTGGCAATATGCAAGTGTTAAGTAGGGATATGGGCCAGGGAAGGCTGAGTGCTGGGTGGGAGATTCATTTTGTTTTATCCTGAGGTTGGAATGTAATGAACAGAAGTGGTCTGTTACATCTGGGGCACTAATAATAGTCAGCTACAGAAATATAGCAGCAAATTGGAATTTAAGTATGTCAGGACATCACAAGATCCTGTCATCCTCTGTTGGCTGAGTGACTTCCTTTTCCTCAGTCAGACCTTCTGTGACCCTGAATTCCCAATATTTCTCCATTTATTCTATCATTAGTTAATGAGTGCACTTCTGCTGCAGGCCTTTTTTTTAAAAAGAGTTTTAAAAAAGCAGCAAATAAAAGCATTTCGTTGAAGAAAATGCCTAGGGTCAAAAACTATGTGGCTTTATTCATCTGCGCATGTAAGACTGCTAAAGAATTAAGTTTGGATGCCATCAAAGTACGTTACCCCTGTTAAGAGTGTGTTTGAGTTAACTGCAGCCATTCTCAGACAGGAGCTGCCCCAGATGAACTTGTGTTGTCCCCCAGCGCTTTCTCTGAGCTATTGCACTGGTGCTAAACTCAGATACTGTAAATGGTTACTCAACACCTTAAATACACATAGAGAGAAATAATCTGCATCACAACGTAAGGTATGTTACAATCTTCCATAACCCAACAATTTATTTAAACTTATATCACAATGAGAATCTATTAATAAAATACATCAGTTCACACCAGTCTGCATTGCCATTTTTTAAGGGTTAGCATCTTTCTTCACTTTATATTAAAACTTTATAGAGGTAAAAACTACTGCATTGTACCCACGGTAGTTGAAATCTATTGTAACATTAGGCAGGTTACAGAGAAGCTTTCAGAGCTAATTACACTTTAGTTAACCTCACATTTTTTGGCACATCTGAATGCTTTTTATTTTCTTCTTAACATAAAATAATTCTATATCAAGTCATAGAATCATTGACATAAAGCATCACTATCCAATGGCAAGTGCTGCCTAAAAGCATACAAAAATTGCATCATTTGGTTACAAAATAGATATTCTTATTTCTTTGTCCCAGCACTTAGCATTGAAATGCCAGGACAGAAAGGGGCCAGGAACAGGGCCAGCCTTGCCGAGTTGTTGCTGGTCACTTTGCCGCAAGGCCTTGGTTAAATAAATCCCAGAGTGATCTGTTAACAAGATGCTGATGGCTTTTGCCTTGCCAGTCAAGGTTATTCCTTTTAAAGCACCCTCAAGCAGGTGTGAGGCCACAAGTAACTGTTACTTCCTTCTGGTGCATATTGCTGCTCAAGGGACAAAGCGAATGCGATTTTGGTTAGTGCTCAAGAGGGGCAGCATTTCTGCAGGCCTTGGCAGTTCAGTGGCCACGAGTTGTGCAGCAGAGCACACAGCGGGCTTGTGAGCTGGTGCTTACTCTGGATTTCTTCTGCCTGGCATAACAGCAGCTGCTTCTTTAGGAATTAAAATGCATTAAGCAGGAATGAAACATTCATGGTAGTGGTGTGCCAGGCACATCTTTGTGCAGGTGCCTACAGTTACTTGCATGAATTTTTAAATCTGTGGGTTTGGATGGTTTTTGTTGTATACCACAAACTCCAGCTGCTCTGAGATTCTGACACTATATTCAAAATAAAAAGAAGTCCATAGCATTTGCAACCAGGGTTAGTTTTCTCCTGGTTCTTGAACTCTCCTGTTTCAATCAGAATTCAGCACTGACTAGAGATTGGTTTTTGTTTCACCAACTGTGGGCTCCACGTACTGATACTTATTTTGAGAGGAGGCTGTGCTATTGATTATGTCCCTTCTACTCAAGTTGCTCTGGTAGTAGCAAAGAAATATGAATGAACTGCTGCAGTTAAGGAGAGATTTAAGAAATAGAAGAACAACAAGCACATTGGAGCTTTTTGGTTGTGCGATGGCTACAGGACCACTTTTCTTTAGTGGGGAAGAAGTACAAATGCGGATCATTCGTACTTTTCATGGCAGGATTCCAGTCTGTGGATCTTTCTGAAGTCTCATTCAAACAAAATGTATGCATTTACTTGATTCAGCTTTCCTACTTGTCCTCTGCTGGAGCCCATGATCTCTCAGTGAGACCAGTGAGCATTCCTGATGGGGGCTTTTGGCTGCTAGAAATATCATCTGATTTCATTAATCAGAAATTGAAGAAAGGACTGTAATACTTGTTATACGTGGGGATGAAGGAAATTACACTGATAATGGAACAGTTATCAATAGGGATGTTTAAAATTTATAGTAAGAGAAACTTCAAGGTATTCGTGGTACTCTTTGCACATATTACTGACCCTGAAACGTAACCCTGCCAAAAACCTTCAAAAAATCAAACTCACTCCCAAAGAGTCAATTTTTGTCTCACATTCACAGTGAGAATTTATCCCTGCAATGACTTCTGCTTCCTATTCAGCATTTGTTCTGAACACACCTAAAGTTAATGGGAGCCCTTTGGGAGAAACAAGTGCAGGATATAAAATAGTGCAGATGGAAAAGCTTTGGCTGAATTGGTCAGTCTGCACCAAATGTGAGAACGGAAAGGGATGTAGCTGTAAATGTCTCTCCCTGTGCAGAGAAGAATGCTGCTAAGATCAACAAATATTGGCTGAATACCTTCTCATGGCTATAGTGCAACTTCTGCTCATTAAAACAGCTGTGGAAACGCAGCCAACTGCTTGGCACCTGTGTTGATGAACAGGCAGCCACAGCCCAGTTTACATCCATGGCTGAAGCGACAGCGAGGGCAAAAGCCATTACGTTGCAGGGGCATTCTGGCACCTGCAATATTTTCATGCTCTTTATGACCTTTGCAAGTTAAAGTGTCAAGGCGTGACAAATTATGTAGCAGTGCATTCCTTATATTTCATATACAAAAAAAAAGGGCTCAAGGCCAGGAGCAAGAAGGCACAAACCTGGGAAATAACATAGCTTAGGAGTTAACACAAAACTACTATGTCATTTATTAGGCATTACGTAGCACTTATTTCACATTTTGCCCCCAAATTTCCCAAAGCAACATATATTTCCCCATTTTCTTTCTCTTTGTCCCCATCTTTTGGATAAAGCTGCCTGTGCTCTATAGATACAATTGTTGAAGAATATATTGTGAACACAGATAAATACAACATACACAGCAAAAATGTATTACAGTATTACAATAGTCAAATAATGTAGTTAGCCTTAAGCTACGGCAGTGCCTACGTGCTATAGGGAACCAGTTCAGGAATATCGAGCGGAGCCACTGTACAGGAACAAAACAGCATCGGCAGTGTTAGGCAGAGCAAGGGACCAAGGGGGAGCCTTTTTCAGGGTGCCTGGGTAGGCGAAATGGCTGTCACTTACGGGGATCCACTTTCTTACAAGACCCAACCCAGAACCTTGGAGATTTCTTCAGCCCATATCAATGCCGTGGCAGGTCCTTGGAACACCTTTACATTTGTCCATTGTGCATACATATAAAGTCCCCCCCCACATTTCTCCTGTTAGGCTATGTTTTCTTTATATATAGTTTTTTAAAATTTTAACTTTTTATTTTTTTTTCTTACAACCGTTAAAAAAGTTTCATGGTAAAAATAACTCACTATATGATACATATACCCAAAGTGGTGTGATACTTTATATAATAAAAGATGAAAATAGTCACTTTCCATAATAAAAATAAGTTCTATTTTTTGTTTATTTTACAATATACTTAATAATTCTTTTTCTTCTTCTTCACTCTGAAAGTAAATAGGTCCCATTTTGATAGCGCTTCTGAGCTGATTAAAGTGGCGAGAGACTGGAGAAGGGCTTACAAGCATTTTGAGCAGCCACATTCCACATGTCTCTCCAGTTCTTCTGTGAAGGTGGAGCCATCCACACACTGGAAGAAGTATTTCCGCCGTTTGCTTCGGAGGGGAACGCAGCACTGCCCATTGCTGCAGCCACCACGGCATTCCATGCGGGGTACTTTGGAGGCAGTGACGCACGACGTGTAGCCCTGCTGCTTACGGACTACTTCTCGAATTATCTCTCCTTGGCAGAGATTCTCTGATAAGACAACAGAGATGTCAAGGAAAAACGTGTAACTATTTTGCCAGATATTCCCCGCACATCAGCAAGCAGCCCCGCGCATGTAATGATACTCAAGGCAAACAGATGCTAGGAGCAGGACTGATCTTTTACTTCTTTGTACCTGCCATCAAAACAGAGCTTGTGTTACACAAATGTGCAATATCCGGCACAAGGCAGAGGCCATGCGGGCCTGCTGGCTTTGATCAGCAGTTCTGGAAATGCCTTAATGAATGCTGAGTGTTGAATCCTGCAACATTCCTGCAAAATATGAATTAGTTTTACATCTGCTTCTCAGGGTCAAAGGTCAGCCTGCTCTGCATGACATCAGCAATCTGGAATACCTGAAAATGTGTGTGCCGTTGTGCAGGTACTTTGTCACAGCCAGAGACATTTGGGTGAGACTGTGCATTATAATTTGGAAAGCCTGTGGTTCATTCACAGAAAAGGCACAGCCTAAATAGCAATCATGCAAGTCAGCTCCTTCCTTCTGTACAGGAAGGTACGAGGGCAGAAGTGATGAAGCTAGAACTCACTGAGTTCCAGTGAGCCTTTTCAGGTCAGGGCAGAAGATGTGAGCCCCAGCCCTAGAAGGAAAGTGCAGCGTGATCTGTGGGATGCCCCCAAGAAACCTGCCCAGCCACATCAGAGGGAGGAAGCTGGGAATCTTTACAGGGGAGAGAGGTGAAAACAAAGATGTAAACCAGAAATACAGCAGACCAACCTCCTGGTCCCTGTGGCCAAGCATACCTCTGTCACAATGTTCTCCACTATAGTTAGGGTCGCATTCGCAGTAGGGTTCCCCGTGCTCAGAAATTTTACATTGCCCATGGTTGCATTTCAAAATCCTGCAGGGGTTTGAGGAATTGTTCTTCTTGTCACAGTACATGCCTGTGTAGCCCTCCATGCACTTACAGGTGTAAGCAACATTGGCCACCATGCACTTACCATGCAGACACCTGGAGAAAGAGAAGTATTTAGAGCTGGCCTGTGCTAGATGTGGAAGTTCCTCCTCCCAGGGATATTTAATTTTGGATTTTGGCATTTCTGCCCATTTAATACCAGGACAGAGATCCAAGAAACAGACATTGTGTCAAACACAGTGAAGGAATTGTGAGTTTTCAGTGAATACTGGGTAATATTCAGAGAATGTAATTTGTGATCCTAAGTGATCTCTTGGAAAACTCCTCTGTGAGCATGGGCCAATACTTGGCATCCACACAAGACAGCTCAGGTTTACAGGATCACCACGTGGAACAACGTGCCAACAATCAAGCTGCATGCCCAGGCTTCCTTAGCAGAATTACTCTACAAATATTATCAGGTGATGAAAAACAGTGCGATAAATAAAGGTCCTCATGGAAAAGCACAGACTTAATCAGGCAGTTCTAGCTGAAGGGCTCCCTGGCTCATAGGATTTGCAATGAGCAAATCTGAGCAATGAGCTCTATCTGAGCAGTACCGCAGGGAGGGGTGCTGATCCTCAGCAGGCTCTCTGACACCATCCCCACTTCTGGGAGAAGGACAGACCTGGAACAGGCTGAGGACAGGAGGAAGGAAACACAAGCCATTTAAGGGAAAACTGCTCAGGGCTTATAAGCCATCAGGTCCTACTGGACATTAACCAATGCTTTTCCTTTATTTATTTTGTTCTTGGTCCTTTAAAATTCTCTCCTGTTTATGTTGAGCCCTTGTACCTGTCATTTTTAATCTATGCAACCAGAAAGCACAAATAGTAGAAGCAACATCAAGTCAACAGTAAAAGCAAAAGCAGGTCAAGACATGCAAAATACTGGAATAAAGGGGGTCATGGTCTGTGAAGCAGTATTTTCTGCCCCACTAACTAAAGATGTGCTTGGAAACTAACTCGTGTTACCATCAACACCTCTTCCTTAGGGCTGTATTACCTCACTGAGATGAATCTGTGAATGTTGGAGCAGACACCTGTCAACGGGGTACTGCCCTGGACACAAAGGGCTTGTCTCTAAGGAGACAACTCCAAAGGTGACTTAATGAAAGTAAGACTGTATTACAAATATGCACAGTTACTTTCTTTAGCAAGGGGGCTACATTCATTATTGCATAACCCTCCTTGGATCACAGGAGAAGCAATTTCTTATTGTGTAAACATCTGGAACTCCCTCATTTTTCTCTGTCCAACCAGAACTGCTTCACATTGAAGTTGGCAGTTCAAGAAATTATTTGGGTCTCTGAGTGTTTCTTTATTTGGGTCTTTGTACCTTTGGTCTGTAATCTGTCAGGTGCTTCTCAACACCTTCCAGGGTTCGGTGCTTTGCAGAATTAGACCCAGAAGCAAGTTTAAAATGGTACTTCTGGAAGTTAAATTTGTTCCCTCACTGATCAGAGAGATTATTCATTACATTAATTTACCTGCCAAAAGTATGTGCTTGTGAAAAGCCCCTTCCAAAGATAGCGCAACCAAAACGATGCCTAAAACCAAAGTACTTCCATCTGCTTATGAAACAGCACTGAACTATGCAGACTGCTGGTCTGGGACTGTTTCCTTGCGTACTTGCCATAAGCAAGCTATTCATCCAGCGTTTCTGATGGAGATGTGGTTATTGAGCCTTTGAACTATGAATGCTTTATATTCCCTTTGCATGTGACTCCATGCTATCCTTTAAACTTGCGCTTTAGAGGGAGTTTCAGAGTGCAATATTAAAGTCAGCTATTTGAGAAATTTGAAAATGTTCACACTGGACTGCATAGTGGTCTTCAGGGAGTTAATCTGAATACCGCGTCCAGTGCTGTTACAAGCATATCACTAAAACGTGTACCTCCATCTCGCAGCTAGCTCTCCTCTGCATAAATGCACACACCCCCTACTTCAGAGGTAATATATAGCTACTAACAGAAGCTTTCCTATTTTAATGTGTAAAATATACACCCTCTGAAAGTATAACCAGCAGTATTAACATCTTAGCTCCTCCAGGAGCAAGAGGCCATTCAGAGTGAACAGCATCAAAACAAGAAATGCAAATTGAAAGTTGCCATGGATGCTGACTCACAACTATCAATAATATATGTAGGAACCCAGCACCTCCAAAAACAGTCACGTGTGTTTTTACAAGATGAGATGTGAAATATGCGGTAGGTGTAAAGCTTCTGCCCTTCCATCAGCATTCATTCAAGCTTACTTGTGGTTAAGACATGGATCTCCAATTTCCTGATCACACAGGGGGCCCGTCCAGCCTGGGTGACATTCACAAATCACACTTGTTTTCTCTAGGGACCGGCAAATGCCATGCTTGCAGATGTTACAGGATTTGCAGCCAGGAAGGACTCCTAGTGACTGCTGTGGTAAATCCTTGAAATCCTGCAGCTCATTATTGATGCGGACATCATGAATACATCCGTGGAAACCATTTGGTGTCTTATCTGCACCCTGGCGCAGTGAAGATAATCCAGTAGAGGTCGGGATCCCTTGAGATAAAAAAGAAAAAAATGGACAACTTGCTCGCAGTTACAATGATAAGTTATAATAGCTAACATTTCTTTTGCCACAGCCCCTTGTAATCTTTAAAGAATTGATTTGCATGGGACCTTTGGAGGTAGCACAGCTGTACTGTCATCAGTCTGGAAATGCAGAGGAGGAAAAATAAAATAACTTGCCAACTTTATGTAAGAAGTATATTACAAAAAGAGGGGAAAAAAGAAAAAAGAAAAAAAGAAAGCCCAGATTTTTGGGTAACAGACACATGTTCATGACCTTAGATAATGCTCATTCTGCCTATAGTTGAATAGAAATTACCCTTCAGAAATATTTGAGTGTTTTTACTTGCCAGGAAGTAGCTACTGCCTTTGTGGTACAGCAAGTTACCTGTACTCAATCATCAGGTTAAGGCAAGGAGTGAAAATCATCAAACCTAGCATGGGAGAAATCCAGAGACAGAGAACAGCACCTCAGGAGGCCAGGCCACGTCTTTGGGGTGAGTACTTCTGTCTTGCTCAAGCTCTTGGAAATGTTCACAAGCTCAGATGGCCAGCAGATTCTTTTGCATGTCATGTCTACTTGAGCTGCTTTCACAGGCAAGTATGCAACTGTATACTGCCTCCATATGTTATCCATAAGTGACTCCACTGTTGAAGTCTTAAAACCAAAACCGCATTTTTGTTTAAGTGTGCTTTAGGGGGCAGGTTGCTAGACCAAGTGGAAAGGTGGGCCAAATTCTGGGCACATGGAGCCTCAGAGCTGTTTTAAAGGTTAGTGTAAGTGTAGTTTAGCTACAATTGCTCTGGGGGCAATTTAATGACTTAAATTAAATGGTCTGAAGTGGAAGGACAGCTGGCATTCGTAGCAATGCAGGATGCAGAGAGGTGGCATGTGCAGAAGAGTGGGGGTTTAAAAAGACTTGAGAAGAATTGTAACGGGCAATAAAAATGTCTCATCTGAGCCCCACAACTTCTGGTATCAAATAACATTGATCCACAGTTCTCATCCATTAACAAAACTTTTTCCACAAAATTAATTCCTATGTTCCCTGTGTATAATTTGCCACAGGGTTGATATCTTTTTTTTAGAAGGACAAATTGTCATGGCCTCACCAGCAGATTATCATCAATGCACAGTGCTCTTTAATAGCCCGTGGCATTCTTAACAGAAGCCAATTATAAAAATTCAGCTCTGTACAAAGCAAGATTAGCCACTTTTCTCATTTACGAGGGCAATATTCAGGGTTCTTTTAGAGAAGGGTTATTAAAAGGACTTGTTTATGAAAGACTTGACCAGCTCCAAATGGTCAAGTGGTTTCTACTATTGGATTTGTTGATCTGGTTAGAAGAACACTTACAGAATAGACTTTCTGAGTCTATTTTTGCTCTGCTGAGTTTTGTGTTTAGAATAGGCCATCTAGAGAAAAACAAAACAGCACAACACAAGAACTCCATGTCACATAAAAGAAGAGATTTCAACATTCAGTCCAGAATGGAATTGGCGGGGGTCTGGCAAAAACAAAATCAATCAGGCAAAGCACAGACTTCATCCTGTCTTTCATTTCCAGACACCTAATCAGTGGGATACTCATTATTCTGGGCATCTGCTCCCTGCCCCACTTGGCTCCTTCCTCCCCAGAAATTCCCCTGACTGTAAAAAAAAAACTTATTAAAAGAAGTTTAGTCAATTCCAAAATCTTCCAAGCATTGTTCTGGCTTCAGTTTCCAATGAGAAAACTATTAGCCAAAAAGTGTTTAGTCAGCTGGTGTGCTACCACTGTTTGGAGGATTTAATCCCCCCCATCTATTAAACCTGTGTAAAATTTCCAGGAGCAATATGCCTCATTTATAGTACATTTAAACCTACTGACAATTGATTTGCTTTTCTGCAGTGACTCTTTGCAATACTTTGATTTTTTTTAAAAAAAAAGAATCTCCGTGTTTTTTGTTTTTAAAGATTACAAACAACATCTCAAAGTCCAGAGCAACTCACTGTACCTCCAATGTAGAGGGGTGTATTGAGGCTGACAGAAGACTGTTTCTGGAGTTTTCCTAGACTCTTGGGAGTCCCCTTGTCCACCACCAGGTTCAGAGTTTGATTCAGCATCACGAGTTCTACACTGTGAAATTGCCCATCATTTACTGTTTCCACACTACAAATAAAAGAGAGAAATGGATGATGTTAACAATGAACTGCCTGTGCTCCTGTGACATCCTATCTCATATTACGGCTTGCAAAGCAGAACTCATATTCCGTGCTCCTTTATGGTCACTGTGTTCCCAACATTTCTTCCAGCATGAGCTTCCAAGGTACAAATTTAAACATCACTGGTGTCTGACTTGAGAAGACAGTATCTATAGATATGTAACAATGCAGAGAAGAGCTCCTCACTGCAATTGAGGGTTGTATCTGTCCATGAAGCTGATTAAAAGCTTGTGCTTACGCACATGTTCAACTTATCTGCCAGTTAATCCTCACAACTGTCCCACAAAGTCAGAATAGTAACTATTGTAGTTGTGTTTCCAAAGGCATAAGAACAGAGATTCAGCCACATGATCTACTGGCTTTGGCAACAAAGCTAATGAAAACATCCCATTTTCTGCTATTAGATTGCTGCTCCTGTGTCACGCTGCTTGGTGCCTATGTAACAAGCCCAATCACTTAAAAGGTTTAGTTTTGTATGGTTAGTTTGAACTCTTTTTTTTTTTTTTTTCACAGTGCCTGTGAGAGATGGCAGTGTAGGGCAAGAGACAGCAGGGGTTTCTGAAACCAGTGTTTCCTTACAAAGCCAAAGTGTCTTGTAACTAAAATCTGAGGCAGAAGGACAGGACCAGTTACTTAAAGCCAGAGAAGGAATTCAGGACTTCCGGGCTTGTAAAGGACTGGGATGCTTTGTTCAATACAATACAGTCCTACCTGAATGCAAGGAAAACTGACAAATTGCTCTTTGAGAAACATTTAGGTGTAGACTGAGGCTTGAGAATAAGCAGGAAATCTGGGGCAGGGGGGAGGCAGGGACCAGGCAGTCATCTGAGCAAGCAAGATATTAAAGGTACTGCGTGTTTATTACTCAGGTATTTTGAACATTGATTTTTGAATGCATTAGGCTCACAATGAGTCAGGTAACTCAACAGCTGTTTGCTAGTCTGTGCCACAAACAATCCTCATCTTCAGTTCAGTCTCACAAAAATTAACAGGTGCAGCAGTACAATTCAGTTTGTATTGCTCTATCATTTTTTATTTTCTGGGCAGCTTCAGCTTTCAAGCAGGCTAAAATTCTCTGAAACAACTTGATACTTTGTTGTACTTCTAAAAACAGGGAGAGAGGTTGTGATTACCTGCTTGAGTAAAACAGGGTTTCAAATTAAGCAGTTAGTTACAGAAGCAATGTGACTTTTCCGCTGCTCTACATGTACTACATGTAAGTAAATGGCCCAACCTCTGTATCACACACACGCAAACACTAGTGCATAATGAGACTATAGCAGCAGAAATTAAATTATGAGCTATGTAAACTGCCCACATGTACAGTGTTGCCAACCCGCCTTATGCTTGGCCTGTGAGCCTCTCGCCCAGACTCGCCCTGGCAGCTCACTTGCTGGTTCTGTCACCTACGGATAGAGACACAACACACCAGCAGTGGGATTTAGACATCCTGAGACACTGCTGAGCTGACAGCCTGCGTTTGGGATGGCGACATAAGTGGTAAACACCATTTCAAAATGTAAAAGGTAGGTTTAAAGGATGGGTTTTGCTCATTCAGATGGCCCATATGCTCTGCATCCTCTCTCAGTAAGTTACAAGTTCAAAGGTCAGATTCCTTTCAGGTATTTTGTAAACCTGCAATGCAGATGTGGAGGTCTGAGAGCTATTTAGCCAGATTTTCTTTACTATCACTGGAAAATAACAGGCACACTTAGGAGTAACTCATCTCTAAAGAGGAATGACCTTTTAGATGGACCCACCTCTCAAACTATGTGACATGCTACCCATCTGTAGTGCCCGGTCCTGCCCAACCAATACATTAAGGAGCTGTGGCATGGAAATATGCTCTCAACTTCATAAACAAATTAAATAGCTCGGAAATGACCAGAATTATTATTTTTTTTTCCCTGAAATAAGTTTAATTTTGCAGGGTTTTTTACAGGGGACCTGACATAGCCAGTTACACATAAGTAATGTCAGGCAGGTCAGCAGTGAGGCATTTCTGAGGACCTGCTTGTCTGAGAAGAGAGCACTGCTGTTTCAGAGCTGAACTGACGTCCCATGACAGTGCTGGGGTCCGCACAGGTTTTGGGGATGAATCACAAACATATGCCGTTAGAAGTTCACATACTTTTCACACAGATTGCAAAATTACAGCAGTATATATGAGCATCTTTACTGGCTGGGTTTACATAAACGTGAGGTAAGTTAGCTCTGCCACAAAGCGGCAGGCAGGGAGCTCTGCTGACTGCGCTGCCTGTCTGTGACCCACACGAAATCGCCTGGGCCACAGCTGCTGTCCATCCTCAGACTTGTGAGAGCATCCTGAAGAGGCAGGGCTCAAGAACCTGGAGCTCATAATACTGATTTAAGTACTTTTTAGGGGTGAAAAAAAAGGCTTGACATTGTACAAAAACCCAGCTCCGGCTGATCCAGTAGACAGTCTGGCTCACAATACAGTTATATCAGGACTAATGCAAGGGCAATGAATTGCATGGGTAGAGATAAGGAACAAGGACTTACACAAGATTTATTGCCCAAGGTTGCATATACTTTGCATGCACTTCAGAAAAACAAGCCTGAGTTTGCCTGTACTGGGGCCCACACCTCTAGCAGACTACTTTATGGATTGACAACTCTAGTAAGTTCAAAAACAGCTGGTCCAAGCTTGCTGTTTAGATATTCTTGAATTCTGCTAAGTATCTGCCACATTACGAGAAACAGCTGTGCAAAAGCAATGTACCAACTGGATGATCCCGATGTACTCCCTGCATATCTCACTGCTGTGTTGCAATGCTTAATTCATATGTAGAAAGTACTTAGATGTTCAGCTGAAAGGTGCTAGACAAATGGAAATGCACATTTGTAATGGTTAGGCTATGCAGAAGTGCCAATGAAAGGAAGAAGAATAGCCAAAACCCATTGGCTCTGACAGCTGAGCACTGAGGAGGTGGGATGGATGGCTGCACGACAGGGAACTCTTCCCTGGTGGGATCAATATCCAAAGCTAGCGCACAAAACTACACTGTTATCTGAGGAAGGCCAAGCTATGGCCATTTGTCAGAGGACAACATTATCACATCTGGCAGCGCTGGCTCTTCCCTGGGCCAGGATTTCACAGGCATTAATCACCTACTCCTCCACAGTGTGTGCTTTTTCCAGATTATGCAGGAGAGCCTTGACTATGAGGCAAACAAAAGTCTGTGTGTCCTGGCAATGGAAGCAGCCACCCCATGTGGTGCTCGTGCCTGTCAGCATACCCAGGCCTGGTATTTTCACTGGAAAGGGAGTGAGGTGTCCCCGTCTGTGTGTATGTGTGGATGAAAATTACTCAGTTCTGACTTTTTCACTTTTTAACTCTGAATGAAAATAGTCTGTGCCTGGACCGTGAGAAACTGTGCAACTTATAGCCATCATTCAACACTGCAATTTTGTAAAGCAGATGAAGTCAGAACAGGCAAAGCACTGTTTTGCTTTTTGAAAAGATGCTAACACATGATAGAAAAGCCGGATGCGGACAGCCAGGATGGTAGAAAATCCCACCAGGGGATATCTGTGTTAAAGCACATCGCTGTTGCTGACAGAAAGATGTTATGAAGTCTTTGGATTTTGAGAGAGACAGAGACAACACTGGGGGAGAAACCAGTGCTGAGGGAAATGCTACGCGAACTCTCCTCAGAGCCTCTTATATAGCTGGGCCTTTAGGAGACTCAGCAATCGTCTGAGACAGTTGGAGACAGTGGCTTGGCTGGAGATGAAGGGAAGAAAGCCACAGACGCTGAACAGTGCATCACGACGCAGCTCCCAGCACAGACTTGCTGTGCTCGGCCTTTTTTTTTTTTTTCTTCTTTTTTTCTTTCTTTTTTTTTTTCAAGGGGCCTCTTCCTGACCCAGCTCTCGGCACGGGCTTTATTAAAATCTTAATTGAATTCTTTCTGGGGATCAGGTGGGCTCGGGGCACGCACCCTGTGGTACATAAATCCCGCCCCGGCGCCCGCCATTTGCTGAGCTTCCTCAGCCCTCGCGGTGCCGAGGGCACGGGCCGAGCGCTCCCGGGCCCTTCGGCTCGGGGCCGGCAGCGGGTGGCGAGCACGGGGCTGCGGCGGGGACACGGGGGGAAGAAACACGCCGGGGCTCCGCCGAGCCCCGCGGCGAGGGCTAAACCGGCGGCCAGCGACCGCCAGAGGGAGCCGCGGTACCGCGCAACGGGCCCGGGGCGGCCGCGCTGAGGGGGTGGCGCTGAGGCGGCCGCGCTGAGGGGGCCGCTGCTTCCCCTCGGCCCCGCAGTCGTTCCTCACAGCTCCGGCCACAGCTCAGCACCGCGCCCACCCCGGGTACCGAGCCCCGGGTACCGAGTTCACAGGCTGATATATACGGCAGCTTTACCTTGGCTCCCTGCTCAAAGCGTATTTACTGAGATCTCGCAACATCGCATACCTGGCAGCTGACTTGACGTTACCCAACTCCTTCCCTTTTGCAAGGGCTTTTGTGCTTCATGATTAAATTAAAATAATATGTCTGAGCAAAGCAAGGGAGAGGGGAAAGGGCCCACAGGAAGAAGCCAAACAACTGCTAGACTCGAGCCAGCTGCTTTTCTCGGGGGCGCTAACAAACCAAGTCCTAGGTTTTGAGATTTTCCAAGCTATTAAAGAAGACAGTCGTGAATTTTTAGCTGACTTCCAACTGCAGCATTCTGGGCCACCACTACTAGATATTAGATAGTTTATAATACATTATAATGCATTACTGTTGTAAAAAGGAAGGGATTACATTTTAAGTGTAAACATTTGAAGGGTCAGCAAGGATTTCCAGTAATTTAACAATGAAACTTGCTAAAAAATAATAAAATAAATAAATACATAAATAATATATAAAAAAGGAACCAAATGTTCTATGTACAATGAAAAGATTTTTCAGGACCCAGGAACTGCTTCTCTTACCGCAGCAAACAGTCTGGTGAGGGGCCTGCCTTGTCACAAACATTTTCTAGACCATACTCACAGTTTTTACAGGACTTCACTCGAGTCTCGTTACAAATCTGATGGTGAGAAACCATTTCAGTTCCCTTCCATACATAATCGCTTCCGGTGCCCTAAAATGCCTACCTTGAGGATAAGCAATTAACGTGCAGCCGAAAGCTGAGGGCAGCCCAAGCTGCCCCCAGCACCCCACACCTCTCTTCTTCGGCACTCTCCTCTCATAACCCCGGTCATGCCTTGCACAATCCCTTATGCTGCTTTTGTTACGGTTATCCTAACCTTTTGTTACACTCACTAACCGACACTGGCCATGACATCTGATCGGATTTGGCCAAAAGAAGAGGAAAATACTGACAGGATCAGCTTGTTACTCCTTGACAAAGGCACCACAAAAGCAGCAACAATATACTCAGGAATGGGTTTCAGTGTTACTACAATCTTCAAGCAACAAATAGCGTTTCTTCGCATTGCAGTGAAGTCTGCATATTGAATTAATATGAACATCGTGCCTTTTATTACCCATCATTGCTGAACCTCATATGAGAAAGTCCTGGAAAGTATCACTTTCAACTGCTTATTGATCCTGATGGCTTAACTCATAAGGCTATGGAAATTACAGCTTTTCCAGATACACTCAGGCTGTATGCTGTGATGTCCCATTTAGATCTGTGTAGCCTGTTACTTTCTCTGGGGACCCCTGATTTCTGCTTTTCCTCATGGGCACTGAATCACCTTGTTCAGCTGCTGTCCCACAGCACTTCAGATATGTGGTCAGGTACAGAGAAGCACTATGCAGGTGCCTGTGCCTAGTCACTGGAGGGAAGCAAACACTTCTGAAAACCTCTGAAAAGTGATTCAGATGGTCTAAATCCTGTACTGAGAAAAGAATCGGTGAGAAAGAGCACACAAGAGAAAGTTAGACACGTGGACCTCTGTGAAATTTCAACCACCTGGATATTGCTTTTAGTTTTTGTTATCTGGGTAAGATTCCTGTAAATGGTCAACAACTAAAGCAATCCAAATGAGCAGTGCAGCTAAACTGAGCATGCAGGGAGAGCACAGCTTCCAAAACTCAGGAGAACACCTCTGGGTCCAGCACCTCCTGCTGCCTCTGTGCCCAGGCACAAAGCTTGGAGCTGCCCATGTGGGGAGGGGGGCACTAGAGAGAGGTATGTAAAAGAGCTGTTAACATTTTATATTGCTGGGAGTTGGCCTCATTTGTCAGAGCAATTCCAGCAAGATGAACAAAAGGACCCATGATAAAGGCACTGCATACACAGGCCACAGACATGGCCTCCACCAGGGCTTAGACTCCAGAATATGAAGAAATGAAGGGAAAATGATGTGTATTAAACAAAAATCCCCAAGGAATGTATGAAAGACCTGACTTCCACTCATTTTTGATCTGTTTCCCTTCTTCCTCTTGTATTTTCTTTCCCTTCTACTCCAGCCCCAAGCACACACAGATGTTATAAACACTGACTCCCCTTGCTCTAATACACACGGGAGATTTAGAGCTGAGCCACTGTAAATATGCCAGTGAACAGAAATGCATTAAAGGATTAAAGCATTCAATTTTAACTTGTAAAATTTGGGCTTTGGGGTTAGTTTTTTTCACTGACATGTAATATACCTTTAGTGTAGGCAGCAGGAAGCAGCAGGGCAGAGAAGTCAAAAACAAAAATAGCTTTAACTATCACAGCAAACCATGTCACTGCGGAAATGCATAACCATCAATTATGCAAATGAGGACATCAATTCATTAGCTACAGCCTCTAGATTTTCCTGACCTCAGTCTTAATGGGGACATGCCTCATTTGAAGCACAGAACAAAGCAACACAAAGAAGGTATGTGACTGGGGACACTGAACTTAGGCAGTCTCTGAAAGCATTCAGAGTAGAAGGGAATAACCAGAAATACCTGTCCAAAAGAGCTTAATGAGCATACAACACATAGGAAGAGCAGGCACTAGAGAAGAGGTACTAAAAATCAAAAAACACAAGGTAGAGCTGCAGGGAAAGGCAGTGAGATGTTAGCAATTTGGGAGTTGCAAAACTTCTTCATATATCAGTGGTGATGATTTTTTACCTTTCCAAGCTACAGTTACCTCCTGCCCTTAGTTCCAGTTGTAATCAGTCCTCGGCCTAAAACAGATTTAAACTCCATGGCAACAAAGGCAAAATCATAACTGGAGTAGTGTTTGTGCTACTTTTACAATAACACATCACTTCAAGCACTATCATCTTCAGAAGCCAAATAAAAACCACATGTTGAGAAAAAAAAAAGCATGAAAAATGCTAATGAAACACAAGACTAGGGAAATAAGAGGTGAAAAAGATATATTAAAGCACTCAAGTTCACTTTCAGCTTAAAATACACTCTCTTGTTATGTTCAGTCCTGTTTTACATGACTTCAGTGGTAGGTCTTCTAGGCTGAGAGCACTCAATAGTAACATTTTTCTTCCTTGCTACCTCCATTTTCATTTGCTTGGTTTTTATACCTTTTCTCTTACTACTCTGTAGACCACCCAAATAAGCCATCTTTCTCTTCTTGGTGTTTACAGCCCTTAAACACTGGCAGCTGATTACCGTATCTCCCTTAATGATCGTTTGGCCGGCCTATGCATATCTAATTCCCAGTCATAACTCAATTCCTGCAGCACCCCTGCCAACTGTGGAAGTTATTGTATTACAGACCTTCTAACGGAAAAGCAAGGACCTTTTTTATACCCCTGCAACACGCAATTAACACAATCCTGACCCCTTTCTGTAGATTATTCATAAAAGGGGCAGATTCATGGCCAGTGTAAACGCTGTTTGCAGTAAATTCTCACAGTGCCCCTGATATGGACAAAAGGGCTGACACATCCCTCCAGCCCTTCTGCTGTGGAGCTGAAGCCTGTGCCAGTCTCCTGCAGTATCACGATGTCCCTGCAGAGCTGAATACTTCATTCTGCTAACCAAGAATTTGGTAAACGCAAGTGTAATAGCAATAAAAATAGCCTGAGCTCTTCAAGTCTGAGGCCCTCCTGAATGAGGGGTCACAGTACTGATGCCTTCGCATCTGACTTCACCAGAAGAAGTTTGCATGTCACAGCACACAGTGTACTGCAGTGCAATGAGCTATTGTTTCACGATATATTCACTGAACATGCATTATATAAAATAAAAAATACAGTAAATACGGAGTGTAAAAATGATCACATATAGATTCTGCAATGCTAGCAGGACTCACTAAATCATACACCCTTCCAAAAAAATAAAATAAATAAAAAGACTGCAGACAGCACAGAGGAGGGCAGGTGCTAGCACAGCAGCAGGGCCAGTCACAGCACTGAGTGCTACAACCTCTGCAGCGAGAGCCATCACTGCACATTTCTGGTTGTGGCACATGCCAGGATGTGCTGCAGCACACCCCAGCTGCTCTGCCAGCACTTGGAACAAAACAGGGTGCTTGGGTTTGCTCCTTAGCACCAGGAGCACACACTAGTGAAAACAGCTCTTATGTTCGGCTGGGTATCAGGTGTCAGTTTCTGATGAGGAAAGCCATTAAGAGTCTTCACAAAGTCAGTTTGTCAGAAAGGACACTTTACACCATCTATCATCTTTTTAGCTCTGAAAAATATCTAAGTACCTGCCATTTAATGTCAGGGAACAGGGCCACTACAGAATACATGTAAAAATGTGCTTCAAATTTGAATGATAAACTTTTTTTTTTTTTCATTTAAAAAATCAAACCAAACCAAACCAAACCTGCAATTGGAGGCTAAGCCCCAAGTAAAAAAAATCTGTGTCTATTCAGAAACCTGACACATGCTTAGGAAATGAAATTTTTACCACCTTATCTGTGGCTGTGTACCTACAGTTGTATGCCTCTCCTTCCACAAACCTATTGCTATCTGACAACCAAAATAGCAGTTGCCTTACCTACCTTTTCTAGCAGCATTGGAGCATGCTGGCAAATACAGAGCGGTGGGCCACATTTCTGCACTGGGAAGAAGCACAGAAATCCTTGTGCACAGAACTCTGCTGCACCTCCATGATCAACCTCAATGCCAGTTCTGCATGCACGTCCTCCAGCAGAGAGTCTGTCTATTGAATCCAGAGGCACTTGGTCTAAACAGGCTATATACATCTATCACACTTGGTACACATCTATACTTTGTGTTAGTCATCATGTTTACAAGAAATTTATAGGCAGAAAAAGCCAAACTTCTTCTACTGGCTTGCTACATTTTTGTTGTAAGGCAAAAACCTCACAGTTCAAGACACAAGCCAGCTATTAGCAGATAGGAAATTTCTAAAGTTACTATGACTAGGCTTATTCCAGCATTGTCTATTTTGGGTATTCTTCATCCTTCCTTTGAAGTAATAAATATTAACCAACTCTGGCAATATACTACTGGACTAACAGCTCATGGTACGCTAAGAAAACACCTTTCTGCTCTACTCTGCACTGCTGCGGCCTCAGCTCCGGTACTACGGGCAGCTTTGGGCACCACAATATAAGAATTTAAAACTATCAGAGAGTGTCTAAAGGAGGGCTAAAAAGGTAGTGAAAGGTCTGGAGGACAAGACATATGAGGAGCGGCTGAGGTCCCTTGGTTTGCTTAGCCCAGAGCAGAGCAGGCTGAGGGGAGGCCTCATGGCGGCCTGCAGCTTCCTCACAGGGGGGCGGAGGGGCAGGCGCTGAGCTCTCTTCTCTGGGGACAGCGACAGGACCCGAGGGAGCGGCATGGAGCTGGGACAGGGGAGGGTCAGGCTGGGGGTTAGGGAAAGGTTCTGCACCCAGAGGTGGTTGGGCCCAGGGACAGGCTGCCCAGGGACGTGGTCATGGCCTGGGCCTGTCGGAGCTCAAGAAGCCTTTGGACAATGCTCTCAGACACACGGTCTGATTTTTGGGTGGTGCTGTGTGGATCCAGGAGTTGGACTTGATGATCCTTGGGGGTCCCTTCCAACTCAGGATATTCTGTTTCTATGACTCTTTTAAAATACCCTTCTCCTACTGCCTACTCACTGGAAACAGTTCAGCACAAGAGCAGGTTTCCAACATGTGGAAAACAAAGTGGCTGCTCAGAAGGTGGACTGCTATTAGCATTGGTTTGTAAGGGCTTAGGAGTTGGCAAGACCACTGTCACGGTTTCTCTGATGCTCTCACTAGAAGATATATGTTACAGACAGACCACTGGCTAAATGAAGTTATCTACTGAGTTGGAAGAACTAGTTCACAATTAGCTTTAATTTGGCTGGGCAGTTTTAATGCCTGAATAGAACTGACTAAACTCAACCCAGCTACTCACTTTAACAGGGAAAATCTACATTTGTAATGTACATTTCCACATTTTCAGCAGCAGTTTTCCTTTGGTTATAAGCTATACTGTTATTTTTAGACACATTCAACTCACTGTAGAGAACAACTTTTAGCATCACTGATCATTTTTAAATAAACCAGAACTCTTCCAGTATGAAAACCAAGTACCAAGGCACTGAGCTCCTCATAGAGCTCAGCATGTTTCCAAGAGCAAACACCTTTCTTCTTGATGCTCTTGAAAGTACTTTGGAATGATCAACTCTCTACTGCTGAGTAAAATGTCATAACTGGGAAGAATTTATTTTCCATCTTTAGGCCCAATCCTCTGAAGTGTCCATTACAGTGAGGTGAGAGAGGTTGTATGAGGCCAGTATGCTGTAGAGTTACAATCTAACTAGAGGGTATTTTGACACTTTGATTCCTTTTGGATCTTTCCCCCTAATTTTTGCTTAGTTCTGAACTATCTTTATCCTGTCACTCCTATTTCTTTCTGGGATTAATACTGGTATCCTCCTGACTTCATTACATTATTATTATTATTATTATTATTATTATTAGCTGAATGATATCAGCATTATAATGGGAAACTTTTATGTACATGTGTGTGCTGCAGTCCTGTTTTGCACAGACCTTCCTAAAAGGCTGCTGATCATTGAAGCAGCCAGTGGGGATGAACATGGCTCGCCAGCTCCTGCTTCCCTCTGGTCCCCTTCAGCTGAGTGAGAGCTCCTGGGAGATACAGGCGGAGTGGTGCAGAGGACACGTAAATGGTGACTAAAGCAGCTGGACACAGAGCAGCTTATGAACGCCTCTTTAAAAAAAAAAATAAATCAAATTGCTTAACACAATAGACTACTGACAATTTGCGTATATGTAATCTATGCATTACAGCCAGCCAGTTCTTAGAGCTGCTGAAAAAGAATGTGATTGGGGAGGAGGAGGAGGACTGCTTCCTGACAGCTATTTTAAGTAGATTTGGGCTTGCAGCAGAATTGTTAAAAAACTTTGATAAAGTAGACAGCACTGGTGTAGATGACCATATTCCTAATCAAAAGGATACAACTAACATCTCTGCTTTGACTTCAATTACAGAACTGTAGGTGTTGGAAGGGACCTCAAAAGATCATCGGGTCCAAATTAGTTGTAATATGAGTGAATTAAAATTATTAGGTAAAATGACATGAAGGCCTGTGTGTTTATTGCCTTCAGAAACTGTGGCTTAAGTTCTCCAGAGTTCAACAGTGTGCTGAGGGGAAGACAAAAACACCCGTGGCTCTGCCTCAGGCACGGCTCTGCCCCGGACTACGGGTGTGACTCAGACCAGCAGGCCCAAGCTTGGGGCCCTGCCGAAGGCGGCCTGGGTTTTGGTGCAGCTTCTATTTGTCAGCAGCACAGGGCAAGTGGTTTTAGGCAACCTATTCCTGATTTCCCATGTCTGGTACATGGACATGCTAACACTGACTTGCTTTGTTTTTTATGAGAAGGTTTTGCCACCTCATAAAGCATCCCCCTGCCCATATGTATACAGCTAGAAAGGAAGCCGTGGGTCCACAGCACACTGTTTCTGGGTATTCAGGTACTAGACCGAAGAGAATGATCTCAAGGGAACAGGAGGAGAGAGAGAAGAGAAATGCTATCATTCTTGCAAGAGATACTAAAGAGACATACAAGGAAAAAAAATAATTCAACTTAAAGAGATTTTGACTGCTAAGTCATCAGGCAGCCTGAAGGACAAAACTTTACTCTTTCTGAGCTTCATCTCTGCAGAAGAAAGTTTCTGAATTTCATGAAAGCAAATATTTGATTCTGAACCAAATGACAAAAGTTGGATGATATTTAAAGGTCGTGGCCTTACATTTTCATTGTCCTACTACCAAAAAAAAAAAAAATGTGGAAAACTACAGAAATCCACTAAGAAAAACACTTGTCTTCTTTGTTCTCTTCAAATACACCAGAGCCCTTTATAAAGGCAAAAAATAATTCATCTGTCCTTTGCCTTGTCTCATGCAAGATGTATATGTACATTCAAGTTTTACAACATTTGCTGTGCAGGTCAGAAATTAATGCTGGTTTTGCTCATTATATTTGATGAAAAATCCCTAAGGATTACCTGAGTAAAATAAGGCGTAGGATAGAAAGAATAAAATGAATTGCAAATACCTAGAATTATAAAGAGCTCAGTGATGTCTCATAGAAATCTGTGAAAAACAGTCTATTTAGAGACCATCCAGAAGTATTAAAAAGGAGTCCTGTGAGGGAAAGGCACAGCACAAGCTCCAGAAGGTATAATCTGAAGGTTTTAGGAAGAAAAGGATCGGCATGCAGTAAGATCTGCAAAAAAAGTTTTGGTAAAAACTGGGTTTGACAAGCTCTAATAATGATCCTAAGAATTAATGCTTTCACTCCTCCAGCACATTCCTCCCTAGAAGGCACTGTATTAATGAGGAAACCTCCCAGGCTTCTTTACAGATAAGTGACTGCAGCTAGGGAGAGGTGATTACAGAAGAATCCCATCTCCCTTCTTTGGCAGATGTAGAAGTTCTTCCATCACCGAAGTAGCTGTTCAATCTCAGCACCAAAAGAGTGGAGGAGAAGTCTATGAAAACTGAGTAGAGGGTCAAAATCCTTGAGTTAAAACCTAAATTCAGCTCTTCAGAGTGGCATGCTGTGGGCAGAGGCCAAGCAACAGAGAATAATGCAGGCAGCTGGCGAATGCCACTGGGGTAGGAGCCTTGTCCTGCTTCACAGCCTGGTGGAAGAAGGAATCTCATCTCACGGAGACATGGATTTGTACATTTCTGTACTTTTTGTGCATAAAGAGCCAGATTTAATTTGTCATGTCATAGTTATCACAAATGAGGCAGATACAGGAAGACCTTAAGCTCTTCTGACTTCAGGCTTTGTGCTTTAACCACAAGAACATCCATCTATGCTATGTAAGAATTAGGCAGACTGCAACAACTGCATGATACAATCTGTAAGAAGCATTTTTAATGACGTAGCATTTTTGAAAATGGATTACACAAGGATACTTTTATAGAGAACTATAACGTAATTTGGGCGTAGGCTCTGCAGAAGGACAAACACAATTAATTCTGGTATTTTCCTGACTGCCTCCTTTTCACTGCTGTCAGGAAGCCTGCATGAAAACATATGATTTTACACCAATGACGTCTGCATATCACACTTTACCATTTATGACAGTCTGTACGCAACAGAACAATCCAGGAACTCTGGAGGAAATTACACCAGTAGTTTGTGTCAAATTTCTATTTTCTATTTCTACTGCAAAGGATTAATTTAGCATTCAAATCAATATGGCTGTGCAGTAGCATAAAATCTATCAGGAAAAAAAAAAAAAAGAGCAAATGTAGGAAAAGAGACTGAAAGTAAGAATCTCTCCTGATAGAAAACAGTTAAACAGATACTAATTCCAATGACTGGGACCTAAATTATTCTTTTTTTTTTTTTTTTTTTGTTAATTCGAGCTTTTAACAATTGGAGCATGGTCATAAATAAAAGCAGTGAATTCCTCATCAGTTGGTATCTCTAAGTTAAGGAGGGGTATCTGTGTAAAAGATTTACTTTATTTCAGCAACTAACTGTTGGCTGAATGCTAGGTACCGTCATGGTATGGAAGAGTAACTTCCACCCGTGTAGAAGCCAGGAGGTTGATAAAGTGCTCAGAACAGGTTTCTGTTCTCATTTGTACATATATATATGAATATTGATCTCATCCATGTGTATAAATACCTGAGGTGTGGGAGATAGAGGGATTTGGCCAACCTCTTTTCAGTGGTTTGTGGGGACAGGACAAGGGGCAATGGCCACAAGAAAGAGCCCAGGCAGTTCCACACCAACATGCCAAAGAACTTCTTCACGGTGAGGATGATGAGGCACTGGGACAGGCTGCCCAGGAAGGTTGTGGAGTTATTTAAGATATTTAAGAGATATCTCTGGAAATATTCAAGGCCCATCTGGACACCTACCTGGGCAGCCTGCTCTAAGGAACCTGCTTTGGCAGGGGAGTTGGACCTGATGATCTTTTGAGGTCCCTTCCAACCCCTACAATTCTGTGATTCTGTGATATATGGCATAATTAAATTGAATAAAAGAACCAAGTGGGAATCTTACTTTAAAAATAAATCTTCTATAGCATAGTTGTTATGAGCTTCAGGAAGCCTTTATCATGCAGCCTACAAATGAAGATTTCCTGTAACAAACCAGTCAGGTCTTCTTTCAAAAGGACAATTTTAATCACTTCATAGTTGTGAATTAACTTGTATTTCTTTCTAATTTGATGAGAAATGAAAATGTACTTCATGTAATCCTTTCCATTGGACTTTTGCTGACCTTTCTTCTGACTAGAATGAAAGAATTACTGTTGATGACAGGACACCCAGGAATAGCACAAATCTGTGCCAGGGCAGGTTCAGACTAGATTATTAGGAAAAATATCCTTACCGTGAGGGTGGTCAAACACTGGAACAGGCTTCCTAGAGAGGTGGTTGATGCCCAATGCCTGTCACTGTTCAGGAGGCATTTGGACAAGGCCCTCATGAATATGTTTAACTTTTGATTGGCCATGAAGAGGTCAGGCAGCTGCACTAGATGACCTTTGAAGGTCTCTTCCAAATGAACTACTCAGTTCTTTATACTTCTTCACTGAAAGTCCAACATCAACTTGAACCTTTCCATCCAAACATAGCACGGGAATGAATATATGAAGTAAAGCTGAGTGAACAAATTGATCTTGGGCTTTTCCAGACTGACTTTGTCCTTAGATCTACTTAAATCTGCTCAAAATTGCTACTGAGATACGGGAACAGGTGTGCTTCAAAAGCCAGGGACAACTTGCCCTCACAGAGCAGATAAAACGAACTGCTGTATCCAACATGCCTGCAATCCAATATTATGTCACATCCCTGTACTCAAACAATTTCTGACAATAAGTTTGCAAGGCAAGGCCATCCGCAGAATATGCTACAACTGGTAACTCCAGAGCGTGCATGCAGTTTGCCTGGTACAAACCTTCACCCTGGCTAAATCCTAAGGGCCTGGGCGAAGAGTTTTACAACATAACTTGCTGTGTACTTCGTTCTACCATCACCCTTTGCCTACTGAAAACTACCACCATGTATACCATACTCGCTGCTAGCTTCAAAACTTGTCTGGTAACAGGCTGTTATCTTATCCCTACAGGACATTACATATATTAGACAAGTATTTTGCTAATTTTACTGTTCTTAAACACTCTTAATAAAACCCATTGTGGTGACCCTTATGAAAAATTACAGATAATGTGGCTTGCCAGGGACTTCCCACATCCCATCACAGGAGTACCTGAAATAGCAAAACATCTCAGTTACAGCACAGGACAAGGTCAGCTGTAGATTTCCTGCAGCTGTAACTGGTGCGCTACCCACCAGGCAGTATTTTAAGGCCTTCTCCTCTTTTGGCACACACTTCTGAGCCAAAGCAATAGCCAAACGGTTGCTCATCTTTTCTGAGAAGTGGACCGCTTCGGAGGACAGGAGCTCCTGATACTGCCTCTGAAAATGAATCTGTCTTACAGCAGAGCCCCTCAAAGTCAATCAGTCCACTTTTGCTAAGGATTGACATTTAAATAAGGCATCCAAACAAGAGAGCAAGGAGGAAGTAATTGAGATGGTGAACAGTTTTTCCAGTGGTGGCACTATCATTTGAATGTTTCTGGTTCTCCTAGTAACCTTATTTTTAATGAAAAATGAAAAATAGTGTAAGTTGCACAGAAGTCACCCAATTCTAAAGGTTTAGATAAAATACACCACACTGAACCAACTACTCTTTTCAATACAATGCAACATAGGGTACAATGCAATTAAAAGTACAGATAAACTCATGGGAGCCAGTACCAGATGTTTTAGCCTCTGAAACATCAAGAAGGTATTAGCAAAACTCAACTTAGGAATGATGGCCAACGCCTGAATAATGGAAATGATTGACCATTGTCCAAGCTACTAAAGGAAATAGGGGATTTTCCTTTATTTGGTGCTTTCCTGTGAAAACTCGGGGCCTAGCTGGAAGTCATATGTTAGCCAAACACAGCTTACGCCTTCGCTGGAAGTCAAACAGGATACACAGGGAGGTCAGACCAGACCCACTCATGCCTCCTACCCTTAAATCCATGGTTGTAAGGGGAGAGGCAGGTTTCCTCCCCCTTTCTCAGCCCTTAAGGAAAACAAGTCTCTTAATCTATTTAGAAGCCCTTTTTGACATTCTTTAGCTGTAGTTTTTCTCAATCAACCTAATCTTTTCCCATCAAGCTCCATGCTAATCCCATTTTGCTCTACTCCTTAAACTAATAAAAGATTAGAGTGACATTTCAGAAAGGGCATCGAATTAAGCAGCTACTTTCCCATCTCAACAGATCACACGGTACAAAATGTAGTGAACAGACCATTAATCTTATGTTAATGAGGTGTCAGTCTGAATGGAGACCTCCTCCTTGATCAATATGAAGGGCGCAGGGATAATGAGGACACTGCTGCTTGCCATCTCTGGCAGCTTCACCAGAAGGCAGCAGATCTATAAAGTGTTGCTGATGGTGGCAACAGCTCTTGTCACCACACCTCTCTGCCCTCGACAACAGAAAGCAAGCATCCACGCCGATCTGTCACCTCATGTGCTGCCCACACATAATAAGCTTCCCTATGTTCTAATTAGCGGTGTAAAAATGTTTAACAACCTCAGCTTTGCTCTAACATGAAATCAATTAGGATTAGCAGCCACACACAGAGGAATTTTTCACACCTACCCAGCTGGTCAAAGTCACTAACAAACCACTTTCTTCATTCCTACAGTGGACAAACCATTTTTCTTTCTGGGGACATCTCTGCACTGATATTATCCAACTTGTCTTTATACAGAAATAATTTTCTCATTTTCTTAAATATATTACTGTTCCCCTTAAAGAAAACTCTGCAGAACGACCACATTTTTGGAAGACTGTGGTTTTAACAAGTGTTGAGAGAACTCTCCAGCACAAGTACAGGGCACATCACGGTTAGTCTGAGTTTGTGGCATCCTTGTACTTACTTTAAAGGAAGTCTCTTCCTAAAAGAGTGGGGTGGACTGGAAATCCACCTCGACTGCATATACAATGCAATGAAGCTGCACTGAACCCAGAAGGGCTCCTTGTGGACACAACTGCATGCTTACAAAGAACAAACTGGAGCATCACAGCTTAAAAATAATCAGAGAATTCCTCTCCCAGGGGAGAGGGTAGCTGAAAGGCAGTGGAAAACATGAGCAGCATGCCTCTCTTTCCCAAGGAAGTTCCCTTGTGCATGGACTTCACTTCTACATTTTACATTGCTTTTCTTTCTTGTGACTAATAAAAAAAATGGGTTTGGTGTCCCCAACAGTCAAGTGTCTGAAGGTCAAATTGCCCTACAATCTACCTGTGTAATTTGTGTTTTCTCACGGTTTGTGTAGTTACTCCTGATATATGTACAAGATGATCAAAAAACATTCACTCTTAGAGGAATTCAACCCTTCTCCTCCTATTTTGGAAATGTTCTAATCCTGCACTTGCATAGTCACTGTTCTGTCCCAGTACCGTAAGTTAATGCTCAATATCAACATCAGAGAAACTGATTGCTTGGAAGGACCCATTGCTTCAAGGACAACATTCACTTAAATCTCTACAGTAAATGAGAAAGCACAACATTTTTTCTGAAACCAGCATAGGACACAGTATCATTGGCATTACCTATAAATGACAACTTTTAATCATGCAGTCTCCAACTAAGACTTTATTCTGATTTTCTTATCTAATTGCATACATAAAAGATGCAGTGATGTGAAAAGAAAGTTTCTTCTTCCATGCTTATTTCTTAGAAAAATCCTACCTCTCCATCTTTTTTTTGAAACAAACTGTCTCGTAAAGCTTAGATATTTACCTATATACTGTGGTAGGTGGAGAATTCAGTGTGTCATAGATGAGCCTCACGTGTCCTTGGTATAACTCCAGAGCCAAAGGATCATTGTCTCCTTTGTATAACAAGATGCCATTGTCCTTGTCTGTTGCTACCTGTGAAACATTAATAACCAGGTAAGGTTGCTTGAGAATGATTAAAATTGAAGCAATAAATTTATATTAAAAATCATGCAGAAATCATATATGAAATTGAAATATGATTTAATAAATCATATATATGAGCAACAATGAGAGGAAGAGCCATGAGACACAAAAAGGTCTCGGTGACATTGAGTAGGTTCATACAGAAACATGTTAGCTTTGTACTAACATGGCTCTCTTGTTTCAAGTGAGAACTAGTCTTCAGGAGGAGAAAGCTGCAATGTATTTGGTTCCTGTAAATACACTGTGAATGTATTTTTGGCGACTCATGAATGTATTTCTCAATAAACTGGAGTTTTTGAAAATCAACTCTGGCAGTGGAAGAAGCATGCCACAATTACAAGCAAATGAATTTCAGCAAGCGCTGATCTGTTCACATATTCTTCTGTGAACATGAAGATGGAAAGAGGGTCCCACATCTGGTTTATCCATGTTTAATCCACTCAACTCAAGTTAAATAGCAAGTCATGCTGACATTTAGAGAGTCTGGAGAAAATGGAGTAACCCTCCTCCCTCTGGCTTTCATACACATCAAGAAAAAAATAATTGTGAAGACAATCAAAAAACGAGGACTCCACTTTCAGTCTCCAGCTCTCAAAAACTGCTATAGTACAAAAGAAAAAAAAGTCTTTTTTATTTTTTTTTAGATGCAACTTGCTCACTTTCTACGGGATGAAAGACAATGCTGTAAATCAGTACGAAGACAGGGAAGTTTGCTGAAACATCTCTAGTTATATTGCCAGTCCTGGGAAAAAAAAGAGCGGTGGGATGCTGGAGGCAGGCTGTGTGTCCACAAAGGCACAGTGGTGCCTTAGCTGCTCCTAAATGTTTCAATACTTTTAGAGAAGCCAACTGGCTCTAAACTGACTCTTTGTCAGCATCTTGGCTGACAGGCCCTGTTCCTTCAGGATGAAAACACGTACGTATGTGTAGATGTAGATGTAGAAAAGTACAGGGTTGGCAATGGATGTTCTCTGCATGACATACCTGGAGGGAAATGTTTGCCTGAGGGCGAATTTTGGCTGACGGCAGCTCCACGTAGGAATCCTTCCCGACGAAGTTGACTGTGATGAGCTTCTCGCACTTCTGTCCAGCAAAGCCGGCGAGGCAGCGGCAGACGGGCTCCTGGTGTGCCACGATGCACTGGGCGCCGTTCTGGCACTCGTAGTTATCGCAGGGGCTCGTCTGCAGCAGAACCATTGGCGGAGGAGTTTCACAGAAAAGTCCACTGTAGAAAGTAAAGAAAATAGCAGCCTCATTTGTCACAGTTTTTGTAAGGAAGGAAGCATTTTTAGATGCTGATGTACTACTACTGCGGTACAGTCACTCTGAGATTCATCTACCACATGCCAGCTTTGCTGCATGAAAGCTATCCAGCATAATGCTATACAGAAATCCCCACGCTGGGTTTGAATGAGCCAATTAGAATACTGAAAACAATTTGTTCTGCACTTTGCGCTGCTTATTTAGCTCTGCAAGGTATGGCGGTCTGTCTAAAACAGCTTCCATCCCACACCGTGCCATGCAGACATTCCCAGCAAAATCACAGAATCACAGAATCACAGAATTTCTAGGTTGGAAGAGACCTCAAGATCATCAAGTCCAACCTCTGACCTAACACTAACAGTCCCCACTAAACCATATCCCTAAGCTCTACATCTAAACGTCTTTTGAAGACTTCCAGGGATGGTGACTCCACCACCTCCCTGGGCAGCCTGTTCCAGTGCCTAACAACCCTTTCGGTAAAGAAGTTTTTCCTAACATCTAACCTAAAACTCCCCTGGCGCAACTTTAGCCCATTCCCCCTTGTCCTGTCACCAGGCACGTGGGAGAACAGGCCAACCCCCACCTCACTACAGCCTCCTTTAAGGTATCTGTAGAGAGCGATAAGGTCGCCCCTGAGCCTCCTCTTCTCCAGGCTGAACAAGCCCAGCTCCTTCAGCCGCTCCTCGTAGGACTTGTTCTCCAGGCCCCTCACCAGCTTCGTCTGGGACCATTTAAGCCCAAACCTGAGTCTTGGCCACCTGCTCTCCCTGCCATTCAGAAATGTGCAGCACTCCTCAGCCAAAAATCCCCACCCTAGGCTTTGTGACCTGAGTCTACCTCTGGTGCCGCACATGGGGGAAAAATCCTCTATTGTTAGTGTCTCTTACAGTCTCCTCACTTGCTGTACTGCAGATCAGAGAGCATATAATCAATAGGTGGGAACTGCTAACAATTCTCAGAAGCAATGCGCTAACGCCATGCAGCTTTCCTGCATTGGGTGTTTCTGATGGCAATGGGATCATCAACTTTATTTTAGCTGAGTTTGTGGTTGGCTACATCACAGAGCAGAAACATGCAAAGGAGAGGAAGACCTCCCAGAGTCCGAGGTAGCTGCAAAGCAAATGCTCAGTCTGAGCACTTGTGAACCCAGGTTATATTTGGATCTGTAGGAAAGTGCTACGGTTTGGTCTCAATGACGTAAGAGGCTGAGAAAAAACAACATTATAGGAGCTTCTGAGCTCTGAGGCTTGGGCCACGGTTCCTGGGAGCAGCGAGGGCTCAGTCCCCAGGCTGCCAGCCCGGGTGCAGCAGGGCTGCCCACCTCCCAGGCTTTTTGCTTTGTACAACAGAGCAGAACGACTCAGTAACGCTGAAATATTGACACCGGCATCGAAGGAGCAGAGGAAAGGGAGAAAGTGCAAAAAGCTGCAGTCATCTTTCACAGTGATACCATGTGTCAGACTAAACTGCAAGAAGTAAATGGAAAAAAATCTCTGCCCTGTGCACCCCCTGGGCTGCTGCAGCCCCTGGGTGCTGCAGAGGGCCGGGCTGGGCTCTGGGTCCCGCTGGCTGCACACAGCAAGCCCTGCACCATACCTCAGATTTCTCAGGGCAAGGCACTGTCCAAACCCAACAAACGCGTACTGGGACAGCTTGAAAATGTGTAGACAGCAAAATGGTGAAAAATGGGTGGCTGGAGAGGAGGGAGCGTGTGTCAGGTGGGGTGGTTGCGGGTTCAGGCTCTCCTGCTCTGCCTCTCGGTGTCGGCGCTGGGACAGAGGGCTTTCCAGGAGAGGATTGCAGCAGTCAGTGATGCATTGAATAACCCCTCAGCACAGCCTTGCAGCAGTGAAATCCCACTTGTCCCGCTAGGAATTTCCTGCCATTTGGGGAGCACTTTGTGGAATAACAGTGCTAGTATAAAAACAAAGCAAAAAATGCCCCAAACCTCACTCCTCTCTGGTAACGCAGGTGAGACTTGGAAGCTCAGTGAATTTCTAGGCAATCTTCCTAGATACAATTAGAACTGGAAACGAAGCCATTACCCTGCAGCAAATAGTACCAATAGTAGATGTGCAGGAATAGCAAATAAAAGAGCCACAGCATAGTCAGGAACAATCTTGCTCAGCCATAGGGACCTGCTGCTTGTGAAAGAGAAGGAACTGGGGGTGCCTGCTTTCCTTTTCACAGTTCCTGATGTGCAGTTTTGCACAGGCCCATGGCCCTGCCCTAAGAGCTGTGTGGCACGGCGTGAGAGCCCAAACCTCTCCCTGGCCCTGGTCTCACAACACATGCTGCTCCCTGGTCTGCCTCTGGGAAACTCTTTGTATCAGACAAAAGAAAGACAGATTCACAATGAAATATGTGTGGGATGAATCCTGAACTGCATCAACATCAGTGGAGCTGCTCTGCATTTATATCATGTCTGACAGAAAAGACCCAGGGCTTTGCATTACTGTTTTTTTTACAAACAGAGGAAACACCAGGAGGGCAGAGTAAAGCATTAATTGCTTTGGGTTTCTTCATCTCAACTTGTTTCACAATGCTCTGTAGTTGTCATGGCATCCCTGCTTTGGGATAGCTACACGTTACAGAGGAACAAGGGATTTCCTTTCTGTTTTGTAGAGGAAATTTTCTTCCTTTTCCTCAGGCAAACAAACCCAAAAAACGCCTTGAAAGATGAAAACAGTTGGACTTGGCACCTGGGAGAAAAAGAGAAAAGCTCTCCTTTCCCCACAGCCTCTGTAAAGCAAGGAACATCCTAACCAGCTCCCTGTCATCGCCCAAATCTCTTGGCCTTGCCTGTGGTGATGTGTAGGGCAAATAAAAACCCGTTACAGAGGAACACGCATGAGGAGGACAAAAACCTCTGCAGGAGGATTTCCTGAGGCGCAGCACCATGCGGGCAGCTCGCTCAGTGCTGTGACACTTGGTGCTGTGAGTGTGCAGCTGTAAGTTGCTAATGCTCTCGGGAAGGGATTGGAGAAAAAAAACAAAATACACCACTACACCATACCCTGCCTCATCAGCCAGCGGTAAATAGCCTCTACCAGAAAAACATCATCTTGCACAGGAACAAGCCAATCTATTAATGTAGACAAACATATCTCCAAAGGGTAATTTGGCAGGCAATACTGTTGGCAATCAATAAACCCTACTCGCTTTGCTCCAAGGAGTATTTGGAGAGGTTCACGGGGTCGGTGCAGAGCTCAGCCTGCTGGGGCAGGGGTGGAAATGAGCATGGAAGGCAGCGTGGGTTGGGGGAATAACTGCACGTGGAACTGACTCTTTGCTCAGTCTTAGGAACACCTCTTTGTGAACACACTTAAACTATGAATTATTTATAGACTGGGAGCCTTTCCCTTCCTGACTGGACCCCTTGGCCACAGCAGCTTGGCAGAGCCCCATGGCCACCCCACTCCTGGAGGGCACTGCAGCACCTCGACGGCACAGCACCGCTCACCAAGGTGTGGTTCACGTTCTACTTCCTGAGAAAACAAGGGACCATGAAAAAAATAGCACCAGCCTCATGGGAAGACAGATGCACAGAAAGCAGTTCCTGCCAATTTAAGCTGGTTCCTGCAGTAGCTGCCTATCAGCATGGCAGCCAGGGTGGATGAGCTCAGGACACGTCAGTGCTGTGTCCCCAGTGCTAGCCAGGCACTGAAGTGCACGGGTCGGAGCACTTTCCTCTCCAAAGCCTGGCTTCATTAAGCGTGTGATGTCTCTCTCCAGTGCAGGGCTTTGCAACTAGTTGGTAAGCAGGTCAGGACAGACAGCAAGGGGAACAAGCTTGGGCTGATCCCACAGAAGTGCTGCTACCACCGACCTGATGTCAGGCGTGATTTGTTTTACCGAGAGGCGCAGTGGAAGGGAGCACTGCTATGCCAGCCAATTAGCTTTGCTCTACCTAACGCCGAGCATTTTGTTTTGTCTGTGAGAAACAACCAGAAAGCAGAAAGGAAGACAGTATATATAACTCTTGTTTCATGGAAGTTAAAAATAATAATAAAAAAATACATGCAGCCCGCAACAGCCTGCACTAACAGAAAGCAAATGTTGTGAGAAGCCACTGAGTCTCTGCGTGGTGTCGCTCAGAAAGATTTCCCAAGCCCTCCATCCAGCTCCTCTGCAACCTTTCCTTGCCATGAAACCCTTCCAGTGGGCAGCCCCACAAATGGGGCTGTTGTGTTGTCAGCATCTAAACATTACATTTGCAGCAAGTGTCTGTCAAGCGTTTACTTTTCTTAATTTTAACTTTAAAAAATACATTTTTAGAAATCATTAATACAACTTATTTCCTTAGCAGAGGAATCTGGAGCACAGCCAGAGAGGCATAGCCTGGCCAACTCCTTCCTGCCTGGTACAATCTCATTTATTTAAATAATCATTGTTGAGTTTCTTGCAGCAAACTGTCCCAGTGGGGAACTCATTCCCCACAATGAAGGAATAGTGCTATGTACCAAGCTCAGCAGCCCTAATATGTGATTCCCTACTAGAGCAGCATTTGTCAGGACAACACTACTGTGAGGCTGATTGCTGGAAGGAAGGTTTGATAAGTTAGCTTTCATCCACCAGGGGGTCACAAATTCTTGAAAATGTTTTCAACTCCAGGAGGTAAAAAAAAACAAAACACCATATAAAACAAAGCAAAACAAAACAAAAAAAACACCTTTGGATAGAAAACAGAAAACTTCACAGAAAGAAAATGTAATTGCAAAAGGCTGCTGAATGATCAGCTAAGGTATGGAGCACAGCTACAAATGAACAGTGAACAGCAAATGCCAACATGGAAAACCAGGTGTGTGCACGTTGGTACTACTGCTTTTCTGGGGCTGTGATCAGAGGGGTGTAATTGTGCATGCGAGGCTCACCACTGTTAAGAATTACCAGAGACTGCCATTTGTTCAACTGTATGAGGATGTTAAGTTTTAACAACCTTATTACTTGGTGAGTGCAAGTGGCTTTGATGTATAGCATAGCAACAGCCATAAAATTGTTAGAGGTCTATGCATTTATTACAACAGCATAAGCTCCAGATGACTGGGAGGTCACTGTAAACTAACTGCTGGGAAATGATTCCTGAAATTTAGCCAAAAAAACTTTATTAATCATAATAATAGGTCTCCTAGTTACCTTTTCAGACCACCCACTTGTGTTCTCTCCTTCTCATCAGCACTTGCAGCCTTCAAGTACTTACAAAGTTATCTCCTCGCTGTACAGTCAGCAGCTGAAGCACACTTTGTGAACTGAATCTATAACCCTGTACATCAGAAGCCTGAATTCTGTCAATCACTACCTTGGCAATTGCAATCTTAAAAAAATATATATATAAATAAATAAATCAGAAACCCCTTCAGAGCAGCAGGCCTTTAAACTATAAAAGGCTAGAGTCATGGAAAGAATAATGAACAAATGAGCAGACCATATTCTGTTAGCAGAATTTTAAACCTGAAATCAAGCAAGACCAGGAACTGCTCTGTGTGGAGAACTCTAGGGGCTTCAGCTTGCTCTCTGCTTTGGCAGATCTTGTTACTGCCCACTGCGATGTTTTTCCCTTAAAACACCCGCACTCTCTTGCGCCTTGCACAGGAAATTTAGAGAGATGGCAAGGAGCAGTACAAAAAAATGGAAATAAGCATGATACCTCATGCTATTCCTGGCTCTGCAGTTATCAGGCAGGGGGATTACCTGTACTTTGCTCGTGTAGGTCTACCTCGGGCTGTGAAGTGCTGTAGGAGCTAGTAGGAGAGTTTTGGAGCTGTTTGAAGCACTTGTATTTTCATGAAAACCCCTCATTTAAGAGAATTAACAGACGGTTGCTCCTGATCCTGCTCCTGAGGTCCCTGTTGTGAGAACAGCCAACAAGGGACGCTGCCCAAACTGCCCGAGGGGCTGCATGGGCACAGGCAGGGACCCAGACCAGTCCCCCACCTACCCCTGCTGTTCAGCTCAGCTGTGTCACAACTCAAAATATCCCTATCAAACATTGTGATCCTGTCTTAGTGGAGAGAAAAAAACAAAACCCAACCTAACCCAACCAACCAGCAACAAAACCAACCACAAAAACAAAACATGACAAAAAAAACCCTTGTGTTCATCACTGCCTAGTCCCAACATGCCTCAAAAATCAAGGCAACTGCAGCAGAGATCTCCCGGTCACTACTGTCTGATGACAGGGTTGAGGTAGCCTTGCCTCGTGGTGTGACTTTGCAATCCCATTTCTCAGTGCTCTAACAATTAGATAACACTGAGCATTTACAATTCCTCTGTGGGGCAGCCACTTGTTACGTAGCCAGTCAGCAACTTGGAAGATCCCATAAGCCATCAAAAGGATTGAAGCAGAGAATGAAACGTACTGAAAATGGTATGAATTTGAAATTGAAAGGGTATCTGATATCCTGTAAATAACAAGTCTGATTCCGTGAAACCATGGGTTGACATCATGTTATATATCAATGCCTATTTAGGGAAGTCTGTCTGCTTTGCAATAAAAACGTGTGTTGATAAGGGGAAAAAAACACCCAGCAAGGATGAAAGCAAGAAGAATGAAAACAACTGTAGATACAAGGCAGGGAAAAGGATCTGTAAGTGTTCATGCAATTTCTGCTTTGTCAAGACTGATCTTTTCAGGTATTCCTCTTTGTCTCGTGTGTATTTCAAACAGAGAAAAGGTTTAGCTGGAAGGAAGCCAGTATCCAGCCTCAGGCAATGATTAGTGAATCCATTTGGAGTAGCACACTTATCTTTGACAGACAGTGAGATTTCCAGGAGTCAGATTTATTGGCATATGTCAGAATCAGAGACTGAAAATTTACAGCCCCAACTGTACTGAGCCTGTCCACCAGCAGGCACTGAGACACAGGCACAAAATCTTCAGAATCTTATTTTCTTACAGCCAGGTCTGAGGGTTTATATATGTAATTTTATTATCGTTTGCTCTCTCGCATACGTAGAGTTTATCTCCATATAATTGATATGAGTGTATTACCACCTAGTGTTTCACCAGAAAAGGCTGGGGCAGGTGGGCAGGCAAATTGCCACAGCACTGCACAAAAGCTAAACTATTTTCAAAGCAAGAATCCTCAATCCTCTGTATTCAGTTTAGCCTTTCAGACCTTCATCAGCTACAAGATAGGAAGCACTGAGCCATCCATCCACGCAGGAATGACAGATCAATACCATATCCAGAGGGTGGTCAGCCCTGAGGATGAAGGTAAGTAAAGAAAGTGCCCCAACAACATGTATGGAAGAGTTCGTATGGGGAGCTGACTGTCACGTACCTGAAACCCTGAGGACAGACGCAGGTGTAGCCATTGACTGCATCTACGCAGACAGCTCCATGGCGACACTTATGGCCCACACAGTCATCGTCATCTATTTCACAGTGTTTGCCGCTGTAACCAGGCAAGCATTCACATCTGAAATACAAGAAGACTGCTGTTAATAGCTTGTTTCAGCGATGATAGAACACACAGGCAACGTAGCACCAATCTGATCTGAGATGGGAAGGTGTGAACTGTTGTTCCTGGAAGCATCAAGCACAGTTCCTGCACTCAGAAACACTCAAGGGCTTCCTGTCTGTCTCCTTCTGAACTTCTGCAAGCTGCTTAAATTCAAGCCAAGCAAAGTAATCACACACTACTGTGTTTTTTTTATTATTATTATTATTTTTATTTCACAGCCAGGTGGAGAAAGGTGATCAGATAGTGGTCTTCCTATGATATTAAAGATGACATCTTCCCTAACCTTACAGACTCGAGGGCAGTCGCTCTGATGTCTCAGACAATGCAAGAGCACAAAAAGCTTTTGCATGTGTCTCTGTGCTGCTGAATGTGTGAGGTTGGCTCTGTGCAGCCACACGGAGCACAGTAAACTTCCACCTCCCAAATGGAAGCAATCTGCAAGCAAACCATAAAACTCAGCAAATGTAAAGAAAAGCACCGTTAGTTTGGAGCCCACCACCTGTTTGTCATTCACTTTCAAGGCATGGTAAATGTTGCTTCAGCTAGGGAAAGTTATCTCTGAAGCCTGTCCCTTCCCGTGGGGATGCTCAGGTAAGGCACGTATCTGCTCCTATGGGGTAATGCCGCTCTCAGGAGCAACGCAATGGGATGCACCCAAACCTGAAAACATTGCCTTTTTTAAAAATCCTGCTTGTTGTATGAAGGTAGCATCAATATTTCTGTTATAAGCCCTGCAGATATTTATAACCTAACAATAAAAAATGTGTCCCAAAGTCTCTGACTTGGAACAGACTTTGGGGATTGCTGAACAGCCTCTTTTTGAGCCTACAGCGTAGACAATATTTAGTCATGATTTAGTCCATCAAGCACATTTCACTCCTCCCAGCTGGATTTTACTGCACATCTGGAAAACAAACGGCATATTGCTTAAACCAAAACACGGGAAGAGCTACTCTTCACCAATAAAAGAGAGGTCTGTGCTCTTGCCAGAGCCCCTTGTTTGGATCCGTGCGCTTGCCACTGAGAGCTGGAAGAGGACAGACCTCATCAAGTCAAGGGAGGTGGCATCAGGAGAGAATCTGCCCCACTGCCCTCTTCTGCTGCCCTTCTCCTCCTTGCCAGCAGCCTGGCAGGGTAGGGACAGCAGACAGCTCCTTGTGGAAAACCCCTTCAAAGGACTTGGACGCATGGGAGCTGACAAGGAAAAAGATACTTCCACTTTCCAGGCAACCATCTCCGTGTTGAAGCTGGTTCCGAGTGGCAGTGTGTTTTGGCTCCCAGCCTTCCCCAGCCCCCAGGACACGCAGCCAGTGAGCTCCACGTGGCTAATGACAGACGAACGGCTGCTGCAGCATCGGGCTTCAGCAGCCACCTACCTCCAGCACTGAGAGTGCTGTGCCCCCCAGGCTCCATTCTGAACCACGGCTCATAATGACTGGTTAAAACAGGGGGAAATAAGGCGAAGCCTATTAATTTGTGGGCTGTAGGAGGGATAAAGCTATGTAGATGCATGGACTTTCTTTCTCCATCCTCTGGGAGGTGCCCCCATCATGACCCTCCACAGACACAGGGTGGTTGATGTTCCAGCTCCACGTGTCTGAATTGCTTTCTTTACACTGTGGTGGCTCAGGGAATACTGTGATTAACTTAACGGGAATGACAAAACAGAGAAAGAAGTAAAAAGTGTTCCTTCCCCAAACCATAAGAGGTGTGCAGTATTTTTCGGCACCACTTCAGTCACACCTGCATGCAAATAATGTCAATCAAAAGACTTTTGGGGTGGGGGTGGGGGGAAACTGGCAGCATTTAATCCTGTTGCTTTTTATTGATCCCCGCAGTCCTAATATAAAGTGATGTAATAATGAACGATGTGCAGTGCCTTATTCAGGGCTGCCATGCATCAATTTTATGATGTGTATTGGCTATCTCCGTAATGACAGAACCACCACTTTTCTCTGCAGGGCTGCATTAAATCAGCATTTTAAGCTGTCAGGTAATAATTCCAAGCTTTAGAAAAATAAAGTATATTTATACCGTGCTCCAACATCACTACAGTGAATGGAAAAACATGCTTCTTCGCTGAAGTTATTTTTTTTAGAAGTCAATTCATTGTGTTAAATGTTTTGCCTTTTTTTTTTTTTTTTTTAAAACTTTTCTGGCACAGAGGAAGCTCCTCTTCTTCTCTAGTAACAGCACAGTAAATATGTGGAGGCTGGAAGTGAGGAAAGCCACCTGCAATTTTAGCTTAAAAAGCAAAGAGCTCTGTGCAGCTAAACACGCACTGAAATAACCCAGTTTGCTTCCAGCCTTGGCTTTCCCTTTAGAAACATAAAATTCATCTTGGGTCTGTCATCATTGAGCTCTCATGGTGTAAAATCTAGGCTGAAGCTATCAAAAAATGTGTGTCTGGCACAGAGCAGGTGAGACAGCCACATGAGTGCCTCACCCAGCATCATTGTGGAAACTCAAGGCCCTACCCTCAGGGAATGGTGGCACTTGAGCTCTGTCCCTCTCCCACACAGCACTAGCAAGTGACTCAGTATCAGTAGAAGTCAGATGCACTAAAGATGGAGGCAAAGAAATTTTTGTACTGAACCCCTGGTAAGAGAGTATTCTACATGAGTAGACCAGTTATCTGATTTCCCAATGACCGTATGACACCAGTACAGTTGAAATCCTGTTTTCTGCTACAGCCCTGTAGTGATGGCAACATTCCCAGTACTGGATAGCCTAAAAACATGTCTTGTGGTATTCAAAATGTTGGCCTATCCAAGGGGATTTGCATCTGCATGCACTCAATGTCTATTGTATTAAAGCCATGATTCATGGCTTCTATTGCAGGGCCAGAACGGAATTTCCTTCTCCATATGAATATGTAACTTGGCTTTCTATTTTTTCCTCTCTTTATCATCTTTTCCTCCCTCTGCAGACTTGCAGGCTGACTAAAGCTGAAGGCAGGACAGACAGACAGACTGGAGTCTGTGCTGCTATCATTCTCTTCGGTGGTGCATCCCACTTGTGTGCCCATGGCCCAAAGCTGCCAAGTGGACAGTCTGCTCAGGAACAAGCCTGAATCCTGCTTTTCACATCCCCTGCCTCTGAAAAAAGAGCAGGGGAATGATGCCTGACCCTGACTCATTGTGCATGCAGATTTACACTGCCCCATTAGATGCTAAGGACATGGTGCATCACAGGTCAGGGCACCAAACTGCTCAAGGGATCAGTGATGGCACAGGACTGGCCCTTGTTTTTCATGAGACCCATCAGCAACCACATATCCCCGCAAGAGCTGCTGAAGGCTTTTAGCCTATTTCTGAATGGTTTGGTACAATTCAGGTATGCAAGAAAAAGCAATAGCGGGACAAGTCTACTTTCAGGACTGGAAAGACTCCTTCACGTTTCAAGTCTGGTCTGCGAGAAAGCAAAGTAAAGAAATTTGGTTTATCATTCTCTGAATAGTAGGAAGATTAACTCAACAAACAGTAGTAGAAAATACTTATGAGTATTTATTTAGGCTCCTCCCAAGGGTTAATGGCCTCACTGTGAAGAACACTTTTCTAGCAAGCAAGCATCAGATTTACTCAAAGTATTTGGGTGGCAGGTATGAAAATGCTTCCAGAAAGAGTAAAACCATTCCGGATCACTGTTGTCTGCATCCTTTCATTTACCTAATGACATAAGGCAATCCGAGTTACAAACCTTTGCCTTGTGTAACATGCTGTAGCTACTGGATTAGCTGAATGATGGATTAACTGAGAACGAGAGCTAGAAAGAGCATCAGGACTATCTATGTATCAAGCACACGCCACCTTTTCCATTCCCTGTGCATCATTTCAAGAACCATCCTAATCATTTGACAGTTTCATCTTCCTTGATAGTTGGAAACGTGTCTGTCTGGAAGTTTTCCACCCAAAAGCCTGGTTTGAGCGGTAGAGACCGTCTAGCACAGGTTCAGCTGCCCTCTAGACAGTCAACATCACTAAAACTTTATTTTGCTTCCTTCACCTACGCTGCAATGTTCTGTGTATTAGTTGGTATGCTAGGTGGTATGCTACTCGGGTATGCTAGTTGCTTCACAGGACGTAGTCTGTCTGACCCAAACTGCAGGTTACCAAGAGGACCAAAGAGTGCTCCTGTCTCTCCCCAGACAAATTGGGTGTGCTGGGTGAGCCCTCCCCAGGAGGGAAAGGGTAGCCACCAGGAGAGCAATGCGACTGTGAAAACAGCCTTAGTAGAAAGCACACAACACAGCTCACAGCTGCACTGAGCCCTCCTGAATTCGTTCTCTTTTCTTACTGCTTTGATTCAAAGATCTTTCCTCAGGAAGCTCTCCACAGAGAGAAAGTCAATCGAAAAGCTAAGCTATTTGCTAAATTGCTCTGAAATTCCCTCTTCAGAGAAGTGATGAGTGCTGCTACTATGCACCTCTCAAAACACCCAAACACCCAAACCTCCAGATGTTTTGTTGCTGTGAAGCAGTCAGTGTCATTCCTGCTGTGCAAATACAAACACAGGAGATGTTAAAAAATCTAACATGAGCCAAGCAAAGCTCACTTCCCTACAGCCAGTAGAAGAAGGTGGCTCCCACGTGTGAGCCATCCCATTCAGCTGTTTTCTGCTGTTGCCCAGGTGAGGGAGCGCAGGGAGCTGAGCCCCACTGAAGTCCAGGCCAGCTTTTGCTAGTACACCCCAAGACCACCGGCCGTACCAGAAGTCAATAGCTGAAATGGGAATACAACAGGAAGCTTCTGCCTCCCACATTATGCTCTACCCACCCATTTCTCTCTCCCTTTTCAGTACTGTTGGAACTGGATTTTAAGTACTGAGCCAGTGTGGCCTGAGGAGAGCTGAGTTACCTCTGTTAAAGCTCCTCAATCTTACGCTGCTTGAACTGATGGATAGCCTAAGGAACACATAAAGAAACCGTCCTCAGTTTCTGATGCAGTGTAAGATACTTTGCAGTAACTGTTCCAGAAGTGCATCTTTTGTCACGCTCCATTACAGAATAATTTATTTGCTTTGGGGTTACATCCGTTATTTGCAAGCAAACCACAGAAAGATAAAACAAACAAACAAAAAAACCAAACCAAAACAAACAAACAAAAAAAACCCCAAGTTTGTAAGGTTGCACTAAAAAGTGATACAATCTGAAGTATATATAGTATTGCATTATTTATTTCAATATTTTCTACCCAAGCTCACAGACAGTTCAAACCTAGTCAAGCCAATGGATCTACCCAGTGTTTGGAGACCAATGGGACACATGCTCACCTGGATCCTTTGTCAAGTGGAAGACATTTGGACTCATGTTGGCATGGATTTAGCTCAGGAACACAGTGGTTTATCACCTCATCGCACAGTTCACCTAAGACAAAAGAAAAGCAATACAAGTGTAACACAACTTGGATGATCCTAAAGAGCTACAACCATGATGTTCAGGGATGGTGGATCTCCCTGAACAGAGACAGCTCAGTAGTTCAGCAGTGACAATATTACTTGTGACGGCCTCTGGGACTTCATTAAATTGGGTTCCTTTGACCTGTTATGACCGTACTGTTTGTATCACACAAATTTGAGGGAGTGGTATGAAAAATACTGACATCAGAACTCTGCTTGGAGACTGAGTAAGGACAGAACGGTCAGTTCCTGACACAGGACCTCCTACATTAAAGCAGGAAAGTGAGACAAAAGTGAAGTTACTCTTTGGACTGTAACATTTTTCACACCAAAGCATACTTTAGCCATAGTCAATACTCTGCCAAAGAGGCTGATTGGACATCTTTCTGGAAAAGAACAACAACCCACAAACCCTTCCCCCCAAACTCTGTGACTCTCAATAATAGGAACCAGCTTTAGGACTGCATATAATTATAAAACATTCACTATTTATAAGAGAAGTACTAGCTCTATTGTGCTCGGAGGAGATGATGTCTTTTTAGAAAAAAAACATCACACGTAAGCTCAGCTCAGCTGTTTCTAGGTATTGTGTGTTACATGCCACACCCTGGATTTGTTTAGATTTTAATAATTAATAGCTCTAGAATGTTCAAAACCAGATAGTTTATTTAAACACCACCCTTCTCTGAGTCCTAAATTATTAGGTCACACTTCAGTACCTCAGGATTTGAGATCCAGCCAAAGACTACAGAAATCTTTGGCTTCCCATGAAACCAACAGAAACCTACCCCACATCTCCCAAAGCCTTGCAGGAAAAGCAAAGGTCAGGTACTCTCAACATAGAAACCCTCAAAACCATAGTCCCCTGTGCAGCTATATCAAAGACCACATCTGCAGGGTTTCAAGGTTATGCGTATTTTGTGTGCCCATACACAATACATATCATTATGTGAGCAACAAGTCACATGGATAGTGTGGGAAAAAAGATAGCATGGGAGGCATGGGTGGGCTGGTAATGTTTTAGCAGAACTGTCATGAAGCTGCAGCTCCACCTGTCTTAGGAGAATCTCTTTTTTCAAAAATAATTACATTTTTAACTGTAGTGGCTACAGAGAAATACACGAAAATACAACCCAAGAGAAGCACAAAAATCAAAATTCAGATGGCAAACACAAATCAAAAATACCTTTTATCAGTCCTGTGATCTGGCAGGGATGACTGAGAATACAATTTTGAGGAGGGCTCTGGTGGTGACAGGAATGGTTTTAGCTGTTAACACCCCCAGCTCCCTCCTTCAGGTTATTTCTCCCACATATCCAGCCTCCCTACAGTACAACCTACACAGCTCTTCATTTGATTCTTCCTATTAGAATGGAAGAATAATGCATACTTGCAAAAATTACTTAATAAAAATTTGTTTCAAACATAGAACATCCAAGATATCTGCTTTTGAGAGTGGTCAAGCACAAATGAGAAAGAGAAGCGGCAATAAAAGCCCTAGAGGCATGAGAAGGGGTACCAGCAGTGTAAGCCCTGTATTAGCGTGCCATAAATACCCTCGTGACTTTTAGTGGGTTGGGTTTGGCAACACTGGAGAGGTCTAACATGGCAATCCACAGTGGACAGTTTGTTGTTTGTAATAGCAGTTGCAAGACAAACAATTCATTCTGGAGCCAGAGAATCCCAGGAAGCCACCATTATTAAATACTACCAAGTCTTTTAGCAGTCCTGGACAAATCTTGGGCAAATGTAATGAATGTATGCAGCTCAGGAAGGGGGATATGCCAATAAAACTGAATACTGCAAATCCATGGGAACCAGGGAAACAGATCATTCCCTGGACTTGAGGTTTGCCATTATACTTTGTTACTCCTTAACAGCAACTAGGGATGTTCAATTCTTATCAATCTGAACATTGCTGCCATCTGGGGACACCCATTAACACATTTTTGAGGTCCCAAGACTGGAGATAGGTCTGTTTACTTAGCAATCCCAAAGCTCACAGCCCACAGACCCTCACAAATACTAACCACCAAAGTGACGGCCTCGGCCTTTGGGCAGACATGAACACAAACTGGGCAGAACTTGCTGTGATGTCTGGACAATTGCCAATTTGCCTTCTTGGTGTATCTCCTGTCCCTTACCCGCATACTACAAATCTTATGTGAAAATAAACATGAATAAAATGTAACTGGCTGGTGACATTAAAAGAATGTGCTGATCTAAAGCTGGAAATATTTTCTGAAGACCATTTAATAACTGAATACAGCGTGGACAGATGCCTTCAACTATCCTTTCACTAAAAACATTCAGTACAGACTTTTCAAGTTTCTGTATCTCTTTTTGCTTTGAAGAAGAGGAAACAGGCTTTAACAAATAAAAACAGTTTCATAAACTCTCAAAGGAAAACATAATTCTTCTTAAAATATTCTTCTCAATAGTTTTGACAAGTACTTAGAGATCCAGTAAAAATCTCCCCAAATGTCAAATATTATGACTCACCATGTCATTATGAAGGCTCCACTATCAAAATTTAGGAGAATTCCAGGCTTAGTACCAAACACTGCATCCAAAAAAATTATCATTTTTCTTGCAAAACTTGGAATGTTTAAGGATCCTTCCTGTTATTTTTCCCATCTATCAGTCATTAGAGAGCTCACTTGGGAATGCCTTGCAACTAGAGCAGCCTCATCTCAGGAAGAAAATTCTTGATACATTATTTCAAACTCCACCAATGTTCATTAGATGTTGCAGAAAACATGCCAGGGAAATAAAACATTCTCTGAAAAGCAAAACCCAAGGCACCCGCTACACAAGGACTTTCTCGTATTTCATTCACTCAGAAAATATTTGAGTCAAAAATCTGCCATCAGACCTGAGAGTGCAATTTTCACTGACCACGTGAATGTCAGTATCAGAGGAAAACTCTTATTATCTCCCTTCTTTGGAGTAACACAGGACTGCTTCTTTGTGCGGCAACTGAAGGTCTAGTCCAAATTTCTCACTGGATAGCTATGTGAATTGAAAATGAACTGGAAAACAATCTTAGGCAAACTTCTAGCATCATTAACTCTATTAGTGGAAGGTAGTCGATCACGCTAAAACAACAGAAAACTTCAGTGTAATGCTTTCCCAAACGTAGCAAACCCACCCAACTTTCTATTCAATGTCTACTCAAATCAGAGCTCTGATCTGGTTACACAAGTGTTTCTAAAGTGCTCATATAAAAGATAAGAAAACAAAACAATATATTTCTTTTCTAATCAGCTAAGCGATTTTTTTTTTTTTTTAATCCCCAAACATGTTTTTTTTGTTTCATCAAGGCATACGCACATTCTTCCATCAGAGCCTGAGAATATAGGTCAACATGTAGTACACCACAACGAAGAGTGGGTTAAGACTATGTCAAACGTACAAGAAGAAAACCACTTTGATGTTGCTTATCATAGCAGCTGAAGGTATGAGCGCAATGATGTTTGGTGGTCAGCAGAACTGAGGCATGATAATGAAGAGGGTATCTTTATAAAGATAGGCCCATCAGCTCTGTGGACACTACATTTCAAACTTCTGAAGGACAGTGGTAATGTGCTGTTAATTAGTGCTTGTTTAGGAGAAGCATGATCTGCCACAAAAATGCAACTTTCAGATTCGAACCAAGTAGTACTGACAAGTGGAACACTAGCAGGTGCATCTCCCACTGCTGCTGTTTCAGGCATTAAAAGAAATAAAGAGGAAGAAAAAAAATCCCCACACAATAGAAAAGGTATTTTTCCCCTTTGAAACTATTTCCCTGTCTTCTTCACTAGCATTGCTCATTGCTTTTTAAAAAGCCACATCAAAACATTTATTATCTCATACAACATTTCTCTGTTTTTCAGCAAAATCCTGATTTTCATGGAGCTTTCCACATTCACTTTTCACAAGGCTCACTTCTTATGAAAAACTGCCAAGAAACATGCTTAGGCTTTTCTGTAGCCTTTCATGCGTCTCAGAATGAAGCCAAGGCAACAACAGAACAATAAAGATGACTTTTACACACAGTTTAACAATCATCTTTTTATTTTTTTCCTCCCCCCATTCTGAGCTGTCAAGATAGCTATTTATTTAATGCCACACTAGACTTTTAAAACCAGGATCCAAGTTACACTCTTCTCCTTAATCACTAAGAGAAATGTGGATGGCAATAGTATTTTGTTTATTTATCTGTAAATAAAACCACAGTTCTGAAAAGACCATCAAAACCTCCAATACACAACTGATGAGTTCTATGATTTTCTTTTGCCTTCCGTGTCATTTGGATGATCCTCTGTTCCCTCATTCCTGTTATTCAAGAAATAATTGATAAAGCAACACAGAACATATTCTCACCATCACACGAGAGGAGCTTTTGTAGGGCCTGGAGGACTAAGAGCAAAAAAGCTGTTGAGTATTTCACAATAATATTTGAGAAACGGAAAGAACTTGCAGTGAAGAAACAATGGAGAAACCTGGCCTTTATCCACACAGAGCAAACTTTTACAGCCTGCACAGGGAGACAATATATATTTGAGTCATTAAATAATATGTTGCAATTTTTCTGAACATTGCCAGGTAAGTTGGGATGGAACTCTTCCTTTTACTGGTAATAAAATGCACTGCACTGTTATTCTCATAAGAGACTACTCATTTGGTATCTAATAACTTGTATCGCTAGAAATGTTTTTTGCATTTTATTTTTTCCCTTCTCTCTTTTCAGTTATTAAAAAGAGGTCAGAGCCAACTGGAAAATTCAGGAGAACACAGAACGTAAAAATGGTTGGGTGGAGAGACATTGGATGTCCATACAACATGCTAGTAGAGAGATTGCCACGAAAATAATTTGGCAAAAATTATATTTATATATATTTATATTTATAATAATCAAATTATATTATTTGATGCAAAAAAAAAAAAAAAAGCTTATCTTAGATTTTTTTTCCCTTCCAAATGTTTAAACATGCAATGAAGAAAATAGAAACATTGTCAAAATCCTTCAGTTGTAAATAAATACACTTGGTCTGCTATGTTAGACACCAACAATCTACTAAACACAAAAGAAATTACCTGTAAAGCACTGTAACAGAGTTCTCTGTCTGGATTGTTAATGAAGAAGTTTGCTCTTGCGTGATGAACACTGCCCACAATATTTAGCAGACAAAGAATTAAAAGATAGTTTATGCTTCTTATTCTGTGCTAATGCCGTAAAAACATTAAAGCATCAGCTTTAATCTGAGTGTTCACATATCAGGTTTTGGCCTATTAAACAGTAGCTTGAAGTTGGACTCCACACTGAGGTTTCAAGAAAATGGCTTGTTCCGAATTAAGGAGCAATTACCTCTAATCTTAATGTTCAACAAAGGGATAACTGATTAAGTAGCAAGATCTAGATAGCGAACTAATGATCTTTTCCCCAGTTCTGAATCTTGAACAAAGAACGTGCTCCAGTTCTATGCACTGCCGAAGAAAGAAAAAATCACATTCAACATCACAAAGGCCACAGCAACACAGCAAGCAAAACATTAACTAAAACAGAAAATTTTCCAGTGCTCTTATAAGGTGGTAACCTGCGTATAGTGTAACCCCTCAGAACAACTACGTCTGGAATATATCCTAATTTTGCTAGACCCTCTATATTTTGGAGCTGTACTACCTTATAGGAATGCTTTCCAATGATGTGATTTGTCTGGAATCTGTTAAGGATCAATTCAGTTGTTCACATAATCTAGTTCACCTAGTGGCATCTTTTCTATCGTGATTTTTATCAAAAAACAAACAAACAAACAAAAAACAAATAAACAAAACAACAACAACAAACAAACCCAAAACCAACCAACCAACCAAAACAGCAACCACCACCATCACCACTAAACATAAAACAAAACAAACAACCACCACCAACAATAAAAAAAGCAAAAACCAAACCCCAAACAGTTAACCAAGCCCTACTCTAACTAATAAGCATAAGTCATAGAGAGATTGAAGTCACACATTTTTGTTTCTAATCAGAACTCTAACAGGCCTAACAAAAAGATAATGAACTGCAGATGGTCTTTGGTCTTTCAGAATGCAACTTTAAATACAGAGGTCTTTGAAGAATACTTTACATGCAGAAACATCTACTTATTTCCTACTGGCAAATCTAACACGGCCGTCTTTTCAGTGTCAGAGTGCTGAATTCACTATCCATAGGTGGACTCTGCCCCTCCCAGCTTTATTAACTACACAGTACGCACCACCTGCAGGTAAGCAGGTAAGTAATGGACGGGTGGTTAATTTCTAGTCCTCTGCTGTGTTTCCTCACAGATTGGATTTAATGAATCATGAAGCCCATTTGTGGATGGTATTCACTTCATCCATCCTTTAAGAAAGCAGTAGCTAAATGTATGGGTAGTTGAATATATGGAAGCTGAGATTACATTTTCTTAGAGACATGCTGAGGTCCCGATTAACAAGGAAATTCTCCAGCATACCTGGTTCCCAAAACATTACATTTTATAGCAAGGAAATTTGTAGAAATCCTGCAGCTGAGAGCTCCAGCATGGCAGGACACCCATACTGAGACCAACAACTAAGGCTGCAGTACTGCTTCTTACTCTTTGGTCGCAGTACAGTGAAGTAAAGGGGGTTCAAACTCACAGTAGAGACATGGCTCTCCTCTAATAAAACAAGGCTGGAAGTACACATAGGCTTTTGTACAATGCAAAGAACCACAGAATAGCTGAAGTTGGAAGGGACCTCTGGAGGTCATCTGGTCCAACCCCCCTCCTCAAGCAGGGCAACCTACAGCAGGTTACCCAGGACTACATCCAGATGGCTTCTGAGTATCTCCACAGAGGGAGAACTTCCAGCTTTCCAACTCTTCTCATTTATGATTATACACATAGTAAGTGTAGGTGCCTATTTATTTTCTGCACTGTAAGGAACACACCACGTTTGCCAAGCAACTAATGTTGAGAAACTTCCATGTAAGACAAAACTCCTTCAGGAATGAAGAAAATACACCAAACTTTGTCCATAATTTTCTGTTTGTCTCAAGGAAATTTTAAAAGAGGCTGATCATTAGATACTTGTTTAAAGCCTTCAGTGTTCATTAGGCAGTCTGTATCCTTGCAGAACCACATCAGGCTATCTAAAAACCTTCTGCTGTTTATGTCCAACAGATAGTTAAAACATGAAAGATGGCAAAACCAACCTAAAGTGCAATGATTCACTTCAGCTGCCTCTGATGCCCACCTCAGGGATTCTTGCAAATCAGGCTAAGCTATGGGAAACAAGCTGGAGAGTTCCAGCAGTGAGTGTCAGCCACAAGTCACCCACAAAACTTCTTTCTTCTAGAGTTGTTTGGCTTGACTAAGTGCTTGGCTTTGGCTGTACAACATTACCACAATAAGATATGCCAGAAAAAGGGACCATAATCACTAACAGTGAATAGCATTCTGTCTAAAAGTAGCATAACTGCAAAAATCTCAGATACCATCTACCGCAGGACACCGCAAGGTCCCCTAAGGTAAAATACATCTTGGTCTTGTCTTCCAAACATATAAAACCAAAAATAGTTTCTAGCTTCATTTTTGAGATATTTTTTTTTCCTGTGATACAAACTGCTTGCAGTTGATTTTATTTTATTTTATTTCCCAGGGAAACAAACTACAAACTATTTTAAAACATTTGCTTTTTTTTTTTTTTTTTTTTTTTTTTTTTTTAAACCATCTCCAGGGGACGCCATGTATTTTAGAAAAAAACACCCTACATTCTGTATTAGAAGCTACTGTTAGGTTTCAGAACAAAGAGGTGTGTCCGTTTGCTGAGGCTTTTTAGGATTCTTAGCAAAAATTGAAATATTTCCTTATTTTTATTCTTCTATGAGAACTACATATTTCTGCTTCTGACAGATAGAAGAAAGGAAAAATCATGGCAATCACAAACAAAACTAAGTAGCAAGTTAAGCATAAAACAACCTGAAGTACATAGTACCTGTTTGGTACAGATCAGTCCTTTATGCAGGTGTGAATACCTCTTCAAGTGAGAGTGCAGAGAACAATGAGACTGAGGAAAGGAACTCTTTTCAGAGTTATAAAATGCTATATTTGGATCTAGAGCTATGAGGAAATCAGTGATGTCTTTCAAGAAGGTCTATGACAGTAATGAACAGAAAAATGGAACGGAAGGGACAAAGATGTATGATTTTTGTCCTACATTTCTAAAACACAAAGCTAGGGAGATAGTGTTAATATTAGTCAGAGATGAGGCATGTTACAGCAACAGATTCAGAAATAGATAAGGAAGCTAAGAGATGGGGAGAATTATGAAGATTTAAGAGATCAGGATGATGATGAAAAAGGAGGGAAGGGAAGGGAAGGGAAGGGAAGGGAAGGGAAGGGAAGGGAAGGGAAGGGAAGGGAAGGGAAGGGAAGGGAAGGGAAGGGAAGGGAAGGGAAGGGAAGGGAAGGGAAGGGAAGGGAAGGGAAGGGAAGGGAAGGGAAGGGAAGGGAAGGGAAGGGAAGGGAAGGGAAGGGAAGGGAAGGGAAGGGAAGGGAAGGGAAGGGAAGGGAAGGGAAGGGAAGGGAAGGGAAGGGAAGGGAAGGATTCATAGCTGCTTCTTTTGATGTTCTTATAAATACTTTTGAAGAGGAGGAAGCAGTACAAAAATGTAAGGTGGAGCTGTAATCCATCAAGTGGTCAGATCAGGTTAAAAAACAGCCCATGAACTGCTCAAGCATTAGAGCTGGCAGGACATAGGCTACATGATTATCCTGGAGCAAGTACGTGTTTTTAATTTAGCTTCAGGAATAAAATAGCAAGCTGGAGAGAGGAAAAACAAGATATCAGCTGACAAGCGAAGGCCATCAGGACTCAGCTACACTGCACGAATATTGGTTCAGTTATATAAACACAAACAAACGTTGAAAATGTTGACTTGGAAGAATGGTGAGGGAATGTGGTGGCCTGGGTAAGGGCTTGACTACGGAGAATCGAGTCTAATGTTTCTGCCACAGATTTATTTTCTTTATTATTATTTTTTTTTACTGCAGTCAGCTGTCTGCCTACCTTTTCTCTCAGTCTTGCTCTCTTTAACTTATATTTTCCTCTTTCATACAACCCACTTGTACTAGCACATTTTTAAAGTGATTTGATGGAAAGGAAATAGGAAGAAGGTTATTGCATGTTTTTTTTTTTTTTGTTGTTGTTTGTTTGTTTGTTTTTTTTTTAACAAAAGTGAAAAGGGTCTGGAGTGTGGGAAATTCCTTCCCTCAGTTGTTGCTTAACAAATTGGTCATTTTTTGTCTACAACCTACTTTGAGTGGGGGAAAAACAGTCGAAGAATTTTAAAGGAAAACACTGTAAAAAGCTATTAATTGAAGAAAGATTTCTGGACTTCATTATTTCAACCAATGAAAGAAAAATTTATGCATCATCATTTGGGATATTTTGTCCTAAAAAGGCTATAACAAGTAAAACTAGACAGACAGAAGATAAAACAGAAAAATATTAAGGTACGGAAAAAAATAAACCCTGGATACTGTGAATCTGTCATTAGTCAACATTTCCAAAACATGCATTTTAAATTTGTGTTTCACTTCAGAACATAAGATTTACTATCGTTATTTAACCATTAGTCTGCCAGACAGGGGGAGATCCCAAATATTTCTTACAAAACAACACACATATTCTTGGATCTTCTTTCTCTTGCTATTGACACTATTCTTTATCATACAACATGCATTTATTTCATACTTGCAGTGTTTGCTGTAGTACGGTTACTTGTAGCAGTATTATGGTGTCCAAGACCACAGGAGCAATGAAGGATTCAGACTACCTGCCATGTAGTGCTACCAGAGCTTGCCTCCCTCTACAGCCAAGAAAAGTAGACATCTGCAATAGCTGAGCTGGGCATCTATAATGAACAGCCTGAATGCTACTGAAAACATCACAGATTATCAAAACAGAAACATCTAGTCTGAACTTCAGTGTAATTTAGATTGTTCTTAATTTAACTCACGTTTTTAATTACAGTGTGTGCAGAGAAATCCATTTTCTATCTAGAATCAACAACTCTCGGATAAAGTTGCATGGTCTGGATTGTTCAGTCACCAAGACCAGCCACTGAATTTCTTAAAGAAATTTCTATTCTCTGTAGAACCATTTGTAAAGTATGAAAATCTTTCTCTGCCTACTTTATTAAGCTAATTAAGATTTTTCTTGAGATCTTCAAGACATGATCTCAATCCCCCAAAGATTTTCATGCTTCATCTCTAATCTTTCTCATCTCTCAATTTGCTCCTTGAATTCTGAACAACAATATTAAGTATAATATTTGGTAACAACAAAAAGAGATATCATAGAATATCCTGAGTTGGAAGGGACCCATGAGAATCATCGAGTCCACCTCCTGATATAACCTATGTTTTCCTGTCCTACTAGAAACACCCTGCCTATAGTATTGCTGTTCCTTTTGGCAAAGCATCACATTGAGAGTTCATTGTAACCCAAACTACTTCACAGAAAAACTACTTTTGTCATGGAAAGTATCCTCCATCATTCAATCTTTGCTCATATAAATATATATAAATTCCACACAGTTAACTCTGAAGCACATACAGTTTTCTATCTCAATGGTTAACAAAGGCAGCACCTGAGAGAGAGGCAGGAAGCTCAAAGCACAATTCTGAGCGCAGGAATAAGTATTCCTGACTCCTTCAGTCACCTGCTTTCTATCTGAAATATTAACATTCTCTAATCTTAGCATATTCAACCACAATATTAAAGTTGTCTGCATCTATCTATCGATCTATCTATCTATCTTTAAAGATACTGCCAAAGTAACTTCAGATATTGCTTCACTACACAATGGTTTATTTAAAGAGAATATACACAGAGATGTCCTGGCTGTCACAGGAGACTTCAGCAGTCAAACTCTGTGGTTATAGATCCTTCTCTCTTCAGGTCACACACTCAAGTAATTTTAAAGTGTTTCTCCATGACTTGCCTGTGTACTTCCATGGCATTTCCCCAGCTGCTGTTCATTTGATCAAGCAACTTCAGATGATGTCCAGTTTCTTGTGTTTGAATTCAGCTCGTAGAGAACCCTTAAAATCATGGCTCATATTCACTTGGCTCATCTGTAACTTTTGTTTGGCTTATGGTTTCAGTTCTTGCAGCTACTTTATGCTTTCTCTGCCTTTCTGCTCGGTGAGGGCCAGGTGTATCTCCGAGGGATATTTCAACCCAGCCAGCTGCACTGCAGTGAGTCCTTCCAGGTGACTGATCACAATTGATGAAATACCCACCTCCAAAATGGAGGTGAAGCCGGTTAAGGCAATTCTTTTACTGTGCTTCACTAAATTCACACAATCACAGAATTTCTTGGTTGGAAGAGACCTCAAGATCATCGAGTCCAACCTCTGACCTAACACTAACAGTCCCCACTAAACCATATCCCTAAGCTAAATTCTTCCTATTTTTAACCAGCATGAACTATTGTAAACTCTTCAGATTTCTAATTTAAGCTAACTCCCATTTTTTCAGCCCTTCTTCACTTACTATCTATACTATATTTTTCCATAGGTGTTTCCTGCTATTCTTCAAAGACTCAGTCTCTTTCTGTTGCAGTCAAAGTGACTGCCTGTACTCCAGCAACAAAAGCTTACTGGGTGGTATATGCAATTGTGTGTGTATAACATGCAAGACTGGGATCTAAAATACACGAGTATTCGACAAATTCTTGTGAAGAACCATAGGCACAGCACAGACAATATGCAGGTGTAAAAAAAAAAAAAAAAAAAAAAAGCTGGAAGTTGACTAGAAATGTTTCTAAATTGGTTCTGAAGTATCTGTGAACTCTCTGACCCCTAGCCAGACTGCCATTTGAGAAGAATTCCCAATCTAGTTCTTTCCTGCTTTTCTTTGAAAACTAACAAAAAAAAAAAAAAAAAGTAATCTGCAATAAGCCTGTGAAAAGGAAACAGCATTTACATATATACTGGATTCAGTTGTTACTTGATAGATCTTTCCTTGGCTAGGCAAATATATTTCCTCTTGTAAATGTACAGGCTCTGCCGCCTTGTATAGAGTTTTGTTTGAAACCACCCAAGAATAGCTCACATAAATAGTGCACAAGTAAGCACAATGGGCTCAACATGCTATAAGCAAAACTCTTTACTCTGCTAAGCTAAATTTTTCAGTTTTTGGCAGAAAGATCATTTTAGAACTCCAATAAATGTACATTCAAGTCATAAGGCTTTTCTCAGCTAAAGATTTACATGGGCCTCCTTTGTATCAGCCACAAAAGTATTTTAAGAGTTTGGAAATTCTAGAAGCTTTCCCCCTGCCTTACTCAGCCACTCAAGCTTGATCCTCATTAAATCCCTTGACATGTAATATATTCCAGTGTACAAGAAGCCCTTCATTACTTCTCCATGCTTAGAAGGTAATAAACCCATTTCAAAGGATGGAACTAGGAACTGTTGCAGGTGTTTCCTTACCACTCCATGCTGAGCCAGGAAGGTCATGCTAACGCGGTTTGAATGAGTCAACAGTATACTCCAGTAATGACTTGAGAAAAAGCATTTTCAGATTGCAGTTAGGAAGGTTTCTACCCTTGCAGAAGTTTTAGGAAGAAATTTATCTGAAATGCAACATGGGCACTAGAGGCAGCCATTCTGCTGCAAACTCAGTTACCAACTTCTGTCGCTGTGGGCTTAGCAAGTGGCTGCACATCTGCTAACTGGGCTAGTTTTCACGGGTGGTTTCTTAAAACTATGAGTCTAAGGTTTCTCAGCCTTTGCTTTGACACCTGTGAAGTGGAGATAATGAATTTAAACAGCAAATTGTCAGGCTCAGCTTATTTAATATATGCAGACCTTTAAGATCTCAGGTGAAAGCCATGCCCCAAAAGCTACCATAATTTAAACTGGAACTATTTTAATTTTACAAGATTCATATCTGATTCATATCAGACTCATCTCAGTACTGAGAATATTTCTGAAGTAAATGTAGAGAATGCATGTGAAGAAGTACAAATTTTTCTGACCCTTTAAACTTTAGTATTTTTTAAGTGTATTTTATAATGAAGTATCAAAATTTTGTCTCAGAATAGTGGTTGTGTTTGTGACTACAAGTGTATTGCAATATTGGCAGAATTGACATCTCTCCAGTAACTCACCAGTTGGACATCCACGTTGCTTGAAAATGGGACTACCTTTTTTGGTTAATTATGCACTTATGGACAAAATAAACATGTATTTAGACACTTCCCCTCAGGCACTACAGAGACTCCTCACAGATTCCTGTTCTTTAATTGCACACCTTACCTGTGTAATTAGGAGGGCACAGACAGACATAGTTGTTGATCCCATCCACACATGTAGAGTTATTCTCGCAGTCATTATCTTCACAGTCATCTGGGTTTATTTCACACCTCTCTCCCTCATACCCAAGGACACACGAACAGCTTTGGAGAAAGACAAAACATAATACAAGTTAGCATGGATTTGAAGAGGCAGGAGGTTTTGGGTATAAAACTGAAATTAAAAGATATACAAGAGAGTTGCTGGAGCCAAAATCACGTCCATTGTGAAGCACTTTAACACTACGTGTTTGGTGAAGGATGCAATCTGATGGTTCATGAGGCCATGCAATTATTTACATGAGACATAAAAGCATCAGCTGTAGACACCTTTTGTTGTGTTGCCCTTTGCTTTCTTTGTTGATAACCCTAGAACTGAAGGAAAAAGCCTCAGGGCAGGAGAGTGAACACTCATCAGAATATTCAAATCCTTGGCTCCTCTGCTAATGATTTTGCAAATACGTGCATACTTGCTTATTGAGGACTGCATAATCGTAGGGCAACTTGGCAGCTTTCAGATGGCTCGCTCTCTTGAAAGAACAACAGCTTGAACTAAATTTACAGACATGAACATTTTCTTCTCATTACCACTTTGTCACTTGTCCAAACAAGAAATGTTTGGGAATGGTTGCTTTTATGAGTACGATGAGGTTTCAGTACTTCCACAGCTCCTCCAATGTCTATTTGTAGAAGAGCTGATGATGTCTAGATGATTTAACCAAAGCTAAACACAAACAAACAATAGCAGAGCTAGTAACGGTTCTGTGAGGATGTGGACATTATTGAAGAATAATTGCAGTAAATATTTTATCTCACAAAACTGTGATGTACGGTCCCTGGAGGGAGCATAAGAAGCTAAGTGGCTGACAAATGACTTTATTTTATTTTTTTCAATCTCAGTTTCTTTTCTAGATCTAAAAGTTGGGTTTGCCAAGAGAACCTTTATATTTTAAACTAACTGTAAGTGGTGGATAGGTGGTGGCCATGGTTTCCTAAAAGAGAGTCTAAAAACATGTGTTAAGTGCTTCAGTCATTTCAGTGGCTTCCAAGAAGCCAGCAATGATATTTGAAGTGTCAGTATTGCTGTTCGCGAGTCACAGAAAGCATGTATGCAGAAAGGAAGGGTTGTTTCAAGTCCCAGTCCAAACTACACATTTACTGAGCTGTTCATTTCCGTTCCCATGTGAGTTCTGGTGGCAGAAAAGGAACTGAATAAATGTAAAACACTGCTGATTGATGAGGATGAAAAACAGAAAGCACCAGAGCAGTCACACTAATTGCCAGCCACTGCTTCCTGAAAGCAGGAGAGTTTCCAATGCAGAGATGACTGCAATGTACTTTTTCAATTCAGATGGCCAGAGTACTCATGGAGTGGTTATTCTGTTGTATGTGAGTGCCAGGGAGCTGAGCTGGGGAATGCCCTGGAGAAATAGGAAGCTTCAGAGTCTGTGAAGGAAACCTGCAGCACTGTTGTGCTGGTTGCTCTCAGCACGGCGTATGTTTCTCTTCCTGCTGAGTGCCACAGACTGAGTGGA